>NC_091047.1:20792133-23192133 GCF_963966145.1 Tenebrio molitor | reverse complement strand
CGTACGTCTACTAGGGAGACCCTTTCGTTCGATAAGTACCCGATTGGTGGTTGAGTGTATTTTAACAGGTTTGTCGTGTCGTATTGTGGACCTGTTAAATGTCACCTTGTTGAATGTTGTTTGGGAACAAATTTTTCCAAAATGATACTCTTTCTTCGTAGTTGTTAATGCCATGTCAGCATTATTGGACGAAGTCGATCAGGAGATTGAAGCTCGCCGCAAAAGTAGCGAGGTAGCCTCTCAGGTAACAGTGTTACCAATGTAGTAATTACCCTTTAACCAGGAATGAAACGTTTGCCGACTGACCCCTGTGCCATGCTTATGCTTAGACGCAGTTTTCATTTTTACATGTGGTTTTGTTTTTACAGTTTTTGTTTGCCCCCACATAAACCTAACACCCACATAAAGGATTTTATGGTTTATATGCCTTCGAGGTAAACTTGATTTACTGACGTTTCTTTTTTATCGTTGTACTAGAGAGATAAATACATTTTTAGCCGCTTCATGTTTTGATTTTTTTTTATTACTATTATTATTTCTCTTCTGTTGGCCACGAACTGTAGAAAATGTGAACTGACAGGTTCCATTGTAGGATTTGGTTAATGGAACTTTGTCAAATGGAGATGCCGTCAAGCCACAAGACGAAGAACAACCAACTGTCAAAGTTTTGGGGATGGAAATGACCGCGAGTTGCGAAGGGGGCAAAAAGTGGTCGCGTCCAGATTCACCAGTGTTGCCAACGTCACCACCTCCTCCTGTTGAACCTGTTCCACCGCCACAGGTACTTTTTAATCGTCTCCATACGCAATTATAAATCGTAGAACGCCACTGCATACGCCTTAACGGAGTTACAATACTACAGAAACACAAAAACATGAAAAAAGTCATATTTCCTACACTCCAATCTTGCGGCGTGTGGCTTCAGATTATTTTCTTTTGTTAAGGGAAAAGTTTGAAGGTTGTTGTTTTTCAATCCCCGGAAAAGGGTCACTCGTGGACTAGAAACGTGATTTAATTTCAAAAGAAAAGTGGGAACAGATGTGTAACGATTGGCTTGTACTTACGAAGAAATACTATTGAAAACTGGGCAGATGTGTCATTCAGTTGTTAAAATTTCTAAACCATACCTTTGCTACTCATAACCAAGCTTAAGTTAATTTGACAGTTTTTTTGAAAATATCAATCATAATGACGGTAAAGGTGCATTTACATTGACACTTTTTGAAATGACAATAACAGACTGCCCAGGATTCCATGTCCCTCATTGTACCGTGTGAGCAACAAGTACTGATTGAGTTGGCAATAAATTCTGGTGATTTTTGGTGACTTTTATGTCATGTTCCAACGAGAAAACCATTTTATTAATAAAAGATTACAAAAACCAAGACGTTTAAATTTGAAATGTATACCAGCTGTCAATAATGTCAATAAAACAAACCGAAATAGGTACAATTCACAGTCTTGAAAATGTTATGTAAAATTTTTGAAGTGAAACTTTTTGTGGGAGGGTCTTGAAATTCTGATCGGCAACCTTTTTGTGTGACGAAAAGTGGTGGGGGTAAACACTATCTATCTGGAGAATGCATTTAGCACATAGCCAAAGCATAGGCACAGCTGCGCCGGCGCGTGATCAGAAATTGCGGCGGCCCCAGATATCAGGTTCAAACGCGCAAAGTAATAGTTCTTTTCGGACGCTGTCACATCATTTTTCAGGTCAGGTCAGGTCAGGTGTAGTCGGCGTTTTAATTTTCAATATTTAAAATCCGCGCTTAAACAGTTAGGGGCGGAGCGTGCTTAGGCTATGTGCTAAATGCATTCTCGCATCGGGCGTCGAGTGGGAGCAGTGGCTCGCACAACAGTTGCGCCAATATTTCCATCTCACTTAAATGTAAGTTAATCTGTTTGACACGATACAAACATCCCTTAAAATTGTGTATACTTCTGTCTTTGTCACACTCACGGCATTTATCGATAATGTCCTCTCTTTAATTTGGAGGCTTAAAAATGAACAATGAGTTACGCATTTCGATATTGTTTAGTGTTATCGTTGTTTATAATTTATTTTCTTCATTAAAATATACAATTTTGTTGTGAATATGCTATTTAAAAGTGATTGATGAATAATTACAATGTTTCCCTGTAATACAAAAGTTTCACTTCTATCGTGCGTCTTTACGACACATTCTGTTTTTTATTGCCAACTGAAACAGTTATTGTTGCTCATCCTGTATATTAGTTGTGTCGGCAAATGCAAAAAAAATACATATATTTAAAAAAAAACACGACAGCTTTCCTGGCAACATAAGTACAATCGCGGCCATCCAAAAGTGAACGATATCTTGCGAAAATTTTCGTATTTTTCGTTAGATTAAATCAGGCTGTATTCATTGGCGTTCGTGCAGAAGGCGTTACTATTTTAATAATAAAAAGTTGTAATAAATAATTTTTAATAAAAATGAGACTGAGAAGTAATTAATACATTATTAAAGTGAAAGTAAACTGTAGTAAAGAAACCTTACCAACACCTATTCGTATTGGCCTTGCAAGCCTGTTTTTTTGCCAACGCCTCTTTATATTGAAGATGCAAGTCTTATTACAATGTAATTCTCTCGCCACAGAAGGCAACGACCAATTTTCTTCTAGCTTTGCAATAGCTGTCTGAATCGGAATGAGATGTGGCATTTAAAAAAAAATAGTTTCAATAATTTTTTTAACGCTAGTGTCAAACTTTGACATTTTAGGACGCCTATGATTTAAAGTAAAAATCAAACTATAAAAAAAAACCGTTCACTTTTGGATAGCCGCGATACATATTTTATAACTGTACAGAGATCGAATTTACAACAACGAAAGCCAACTTGTACTAAGTACGTAATACTTAATTGGAAGAACGCAAAAAATCTAAATCTATTAAATCCTAGACTTAGTTTCCGAAAACTGATTTGATAAGGTATTGCGCTGTTATTTGAAGAGATAATTGATCGTGTTGATTAGACAATAATGCCGTAAAGCTAGACCATATGCTAATTCGACAGAGTTAGAGATAGTGTTAGGGTAGTAGACAAAACACTTCGAACACTCGTTTTATGTATTTGATGTTTTTGTTCATTTTTGTGAGCTTCAGATTTTTTGATATTTTATTAAGAAAAATAGATTTACCCTTTGTTAACATGCCCGCTAATACAACGACTACCCCACTTTTTTCGACAGTAATTAATTCTTTTACTTACCGTTTACTTTCGTAACTCGTTTAAAATGTTGACATGACTGAGGAGTATGTAATTGCAGAAGAAATAAACGTCTTAATATTAGCAAAATTACAAACTTGTTTTTTTTTTCGTATGCTTCAATTGCAAACAAACATTTTCAGGAGATTTACTTAGAAGGTGCTCTGCCCGCTCAGTCCCACCTTTTGGTCTCCGACTCCGCCACCGAACCCGAACCCACCACCGGGGAAGACCCGGCCGTCGTTCTGTCCGGCAAAATGACACTGTCTGTTATAAGTCTCGAATCTGGTAAGTACAGACAGAACTAACAAGAAATCATCAAGAAAACTGTCGGTGACATGTTAAATTTAAACTTGAAGGCATGAGTGTTCACAAATAGAAAGAAAAATTTTCAATGTTGGTGCCTCGTAGTTTAAACATTTTTAGTAGCAGCGTCGCACTATTGTCTTCAATGGACTTAGGTTAATCGTTATTTTAAAATTCTAGAATAAATGGTGTAAATTTCAGGACAAATAAAAATAACGTTGACTGCATCAGTCACTTGAGATTTTTTGTTTGTAATGGGCATGTATCTGGATTATGTTTAATAAACCGAATATTTTGTGTTTTTGCTTATTTTTTACGGACGCCGTAAGGGAGACCCATTTTGACCTTTTAATTCGTCATACAGTATGGTTCTTGGGTTGATTACAGCTTGCTGCCATTTGCAAATTCTTCAGTATTACGGCATGTAATTTGGTAGTTTTTTTATAATATCTATTACCACCTAGGTAATAAGTTGATGGCTATTAATGTTTGGATTCCATGCTAAAATTTACATAATAAATAGCTGATTGCAGCATCAGGTACGTTAATTTGTATGTCACTCATTACAAGATACTAACTAATAACGGCAACACAACTTTAAGCGATAGAGTCAAGAAGTTGTGTTGCCAAATTAGTAGACAGTTGCCGTTTAATTTTGTTGTTTGGCCCTTTAACACTAGATGTTGCCGTTTATTTTAACATTTACCGTTCACCGCAACTTAATAATCACACTCTAAAATAATAAAAATATTTTAAACCTTAAGTTTTCGAATTAAAACAGTTATAGCATTTATTCTAGAAAAGATATCGAATTCGTCGTCTTAAATTTCTCATTCTGCAGAAAATGGAGGTGAAGCAGAAACGACCAAAACGGAAGATACTACTCAAGAACCGGTAATAGAATACATCGAGGAAGATGTACAAAAATCAACAGATCTGGAAGATAGAGGTGAAGAAATTGTGCAAGAGCTCGAAGACCGTGAAGGGTCGGTTATCACAAATGAAGCGGTTGCAACCAAGACTGAAGAAGCAGAGCCAATTGTCCAGCTGATTGAAGAAGTTCTACAGCCGTTTACTATTGAAAAGGAATTTTTACAGAAACTCAAAGAAGAAAACGACATTCAACCACCCTTAATTATGCTCGAAAGTGAAGATGTACCTCACACTGTTGAGGTGGAGAAATTGGAAAGAGAAGTTGACGACCTAATCCAACAGGCTATTGAAAACGTTCAACAAAGAGAAACAAAAGTTGACACTTTAGAAACTTTAAGTCGACGAGCGAACGAGATTAACGATAATTTGCAGAATTTAGGACAAAGTGAATTGAAAACTGTTCAAATACCAGAAACAAGTCGGAAACAAACAAGCTTACAAGTTTCTGATGGTGTCCTCGAAAAAGAGGAAAAGGAAAATACACCAAAAATAGAACCGACAAAAGAAGAAATCGATAGTGCAGTTGCGAATGCAGTACAAGAAAGAAAAGATGTAGAAACAAAAGACGAAATACTGGGTAACACAGTACTTACAAAATCGGAGGTAAGTGAAGAAAAGGTATCACCTATTATGAGACAAATACAAGATTTGATCAATAAAGAAATAGAAATTACGGAAAAAATTGAAGAACACCGCGAACCAGTGCTAGAATATAAGATAGAACCTAACCAAGTTGAAGAAAGTGATAAAGAAAAGACTAAACCTACTGAAGAAACACAAAATTCGTTAAGTAAAACGGTTGAAAACTTGGAATCGAAAGAATCAAGCGATCAGATAAATTCTGTCAAAGTCGATCATGAAGAAAAAGCAAAGCTTGACAGTGCTGTAGTTAAAGAAGCAACCGTTTTGGAGAAAACGAAAGAACAAATTGAAACTACAAAACCAGACAAAAACCTTGTCGAAAATGTAGAAGAAAAACCGAAATTAGAAAGTAAAGAAGCGGTAACACCAATCAGTAAAACTGAAGAAGTCCAGGCGAAAACCTCTGACGAGGAAGAATTAGACAGCGACGAAGAAATCGTCGAAGAAATTGAAGAAATAGTATACGAGGAAGAGAGTGAGGAAGAGGTGGAGGATGAAGAAATAGAAATTGAGGTAGAGGAGGAGGAAAGTGAAGAAGAAATGCCACCAGATGAGAGGAACACAAACAGAACGGAGTCGAGTTCCGTTCAAAGAGTTAACGGAGAGAGAAGCGAAGATCTTGTCGAAGAGTCGAAGTACACGACAGTGAGTGGCGCCACGGCGGCGGAAAATGACATCTCAGATGTAGGTTTTTATTCCGAATAATTTTGTTATAATGATTATTGCTGTTCCAGGAAGAACTGACGGATAATGAAGACGTAGATGACGAAGAGGAAATCATCGAAGTTGAAGAAGAGATTGAAGACGACGATTACATAGGTGACGAAGGAAACGACGTAAATCACGTTTCTGGAGATTCAGATCCTGAGCTATAAGACTAACCAGCCGATTGTCGAGATTTTTTTCATCCAAAATATCATGTAATGACAGAAAGAAACCAGTTAGAACATGACGTAATGTAACTAGCTTAAAAAAATAACTTTTCATATTATTGTTTTTTGTGTGAGTAGGTTTAAGTTACGATTTTATAGTTTTTTTCATACTTACAAATCATTTATATTCTAGTCTTTGTAAATGTACTTTATTGAATAGATCAGTGATCGTGTGTTATAACTTTCATTATAAATTTATGACTTGTTAATGTTGGTTATGCTTGTTACTGTTACCCCAGCACTACAAAATTGTTTCTGTATTTATTAATAAATTGAGATGATTTAAAACAAACATTTATTTATATACAGTGAACTACAATTCTGAAATACCTAAGTTTATTGTTTTTCTTCGCCAGTAGTCCAATTTTTTGGTCTCTCCGCCATCAGCGTCCAATCTCTGCGAACGCCGCGACAACTGCCAACTTGAACATTGCGCTCCTTCGGGATGATGAAATCGTAACCGTTTTCAACACAGTGTTTCTTACTGAGAGCCAAAATTCCCAAAGCGCCAGCCATCAACACGCCTCCCGGAATTGTCTTCCTCCAGAGACCTAAGACGCCTCCCGCGGACGCCCCACCGATAAACCAGTTCAACTTATCATCTTTGTTGCGAATCGATCCAGCTAAATTGTGTCCTAGTACAAATGCTGCGGCAGCCCCGAATATCGGCCATCCGAAGTGAACGTACCTTCCCAGGGTTTGTAAATATCCTTTGGGGTGGGAATAGAGCATCACGTCGGTCGTGGAGACGGCAAACGCGGTGAGAGCCACCGGTTTGAAGATGACCCCGAATTTTTGGAGCACGTCGTGCCCATCGGGGCTGTCGAAATATTCAAAAGGTTTAGTTTCCTTGGACGAAGACATTTCTGTTTGGGTTTGTTATGTAAAATCTGACAACGACAACTGACAGTTCACATCACAGAATTCATATGTTCACATTAGGGATTTTGATTCCGTCCAGTTGAATCGTTCGTAGGAATAAAAAGGAACATCCTCGTCAAAGGGGGCCGCTAAAATTCGAGAGGCCTAAAATTTCTAAACAAAATACAAAATTACAGTTCAACACAAACTCAAATCCTAAAATTAATGCAGACAGCTAATTCATGCAAGTAATCAATCAGTGCAATTTTGCACTATTGCAATATTTTGCAATTTTGAGAGCGCCCCCTTACGGAATTATTTACGCAGTATTTATATTTTTATGACATGATCATCTGTTAAACGCCAAACAACGATTACAAAAGAAGTCTATTTATTTGTGATAAATTCGCGGAAGAATATGTGAGTCATAGTGCAAAAATGGCCGAGGATAAAAGTGAGAAAATGTTGATATCATTTATGTGCCAAAGGTGTTCACAACCTTTACAGTTGGATGATTCTTTGAGCTCATTCAGTGAACATATTTCAGCAGAGCTAAACTGTAATAACGAAATTGTAACGACTCGCAGAAAACTCATTTTACGTGCTTTTAGTACCGATACATTCCAATCCAGACGTAGATTTAGAATCTCAAGCAACTAGTTTCGATCATTACATAGCTCCATGTCGTTTGTTCGATTCTGGAAATGGCTTCATGTTAATATCGGATGGGAATGAAGTAGATTCATTAAGTCACATATATAAAGTACTTTTAATGTTTACGCACCACTCAGACGTCTCACTTTGTGTGTTTCAGAGAAAAGCAGCTTTATTCGATACTCTCTCAGGCAACTCAAACATTGACCACCCTTTGTGTGATGAATGTACGGATTATTTAATAGAAATTTTAGAACAAGAATTAGCTGACACACAAAATGATTATGATGATTACCTCAGATATTATAAGATGTATGTGAGGTGGTCAATTGTTGCAAGATATTGACTTTTGTCGTTTCAGGCTTCAAAATGATACAAATGAGCTGAAGATTGGTGAACTAGAAAAAGAATTAGATGATTTGAAAGCTGAAGGAAATCGATTTCTAGAAGAGTTGGAAGCTTTAAAGAAAGAAGAAATTGAGTTGCAAAATGCTATTGAAGAGCAAGAATCAGTAGCTAGGAGACTTGACCGTGAACGTCAGATTTACTACAAAGAGTACACAAAGCATCAGAAAAATTATATGCAAGCTTGTGAGGATGCACAGAGGTAAAAGATCAAAAAATGTTTTAGTGCATTAAATTGTTGTACTCTTGTAGCTTGGAGTGCCAGCTCAATTATACACAGATGCAACTGGATAAATTGAAGAAGACTAATGTTTTCAATGCAACTTTTCACATATGGCACAAGGGTCACTTTGGTACCATTAATAATTTCTGCTTGGGACGCCTTCCTTCAGCACCTATAGATTGGTCAGAAATTAATGCAGCCTGGGGTCAGACTGCTCTGTTGCTCTCTGCTCTTGCACGTAAAATAAATCTAACTTTTGAAAGATATCGATTAGTTCCATATGGCAATCATTCATACATTGAGGTGCAACAATGTAACTCTTCTATGGCCTTCATAAACATATAAATTTTTGTTAGGTTATTGGTGAACAAAAGGAGTATCCACTGTATGGATCTGGTGGATTCAAGTTTCTTTGGGATACAAAGTTTGATAATGGAATGGCCGCTTTTTTGGATTGTTTGCAACAATTCCAAGAGAAAGTCCAGAAATTGGAAAAGGGCAACAAGCAATTCTGTTTTCCTTACAGAACAAATAAAGGAAAAATCGAGGATAATGATGCAAGCTACTCTATAAAGTATTTTGGTTGTGTTTGTTATAAACTTGTAGTACATAATGTTGCTTCCAGGATACAGCTGAATTCTGAAGAACAATGGACCAAAGCCATGAAATTCATGTTAACCAATTTGAAATGGGGTTTAGCTTGGATTTCATCCCAGTTAAATAGTATAGGTATAGATGAACATATGCAAATAGAAAATTAGTGTCATTGAATGTTTAGTATTTTTTATATATTTAAGTAAATTATAGTACCTACAAATAAGTTATATCAATACCATATTTTTGTTATGAAAATGACTGACTTTGTTGTAATTATGTTTAATAAATTAGCGACAGACACATGGCAGTTTAAATTTCTGTAAAAACATATAAAACGACATGATATGGAAGATACAATATTAGGTCGAATACATGTTTGCTTTAAATAAAATAAGGAAATTAATTTAAAAAAAAATTGACAGCAAGGACAGGCAAGGATAATTCATGTATGGAAATCGATTTAAAGTATGGTTTATTTTTTTGCAAAACTTTGGCGTTATGGATTTTGTCGCGTATGGATGATGCTGTCAATTTTGACTTCTAAAAACGTTTCAAAATGGCCGATGTTTGTCGTTAAATCATTACCATCTGATCGAAAACATAGAATTAAACTTAAAGAAACATATTTAGCCATTTTGCAGTAGAATAAATGCGATGAGTATACCGTAAATTATTTATTACAGCCCAGACATGTGTGATGCATGTTCAGATTTCGTACAACTTCTTGTTTCATGTAAGTATTTAGCCTGTAATCCGCGAATAAGGTCGCAATATTATTCGGAAAAACTTCCGAAATTGGCGATTTACCACTTCAAATTGCATCTCACAATTTTACTGTTTTCGTTTAATTTTTAAAAATTCTTTGTAGATGAAGCGCAAGTTTGCAGAGAGAGTAGCGAACAACCCACTCTAAATAAGCATGAAATAGATGTTATATACGTATATGTGCAGACATGGCCAGCCAGGTTCGTTTAATAAGACACTTTTTGATCGTTTAACCAAATCCCAATGTTGCAGGCAATGTATGTGTTGCTATCGGGACCCCAAAAACTTGGAAAGATTCAGTTACATCACCCAAGGTCTGATTTACATGGTAGTGTGCCAGTTGAAACAGCTAGCCGAAAAGGGGTCAAGTACAGACAAAAAAAAGGACAAAGAAGAAAATAAAGAACCGTCAAACAACGAAAAGGATAATACCGAAACTCAAGATAGGGACAAATTGTTAATTTTAGTGTCAAAAGTATTTCTTTTAAACTTTCCCTTGTATGTAGCTTACAAGCATACAATACAAGCTAAACTCGATGAGCTTACCCAACAGGAGATGCAGAATTTGAATTTATTTTGTGACTTGCACGATTCAGAAATTCCTATTTATCTCCTAAAAAATGTTAGTTGGTTTTGTAAAATGGGGGGATTGTTGGCGATGACCGCTTGTTTCACTCAGTTGTCGCCTGAACACTTGCCAGTATCTACCGCACATGCCATGATATCAGTTGGTACTTCTTCCACATCTTTGCATTGTTTCCTTTTACGTGATTATATTCATTCTAGTTGGTAATTTGAAGCTTTGGATGAATTACAAGAGCATGGTTTCAATGTTGGTTCCGCTGCGGTCGTGCGTTTTGCGCTACATGTGCAAATTGTCCGATCAAGATCTTCGTGCACCCACCATCAAGAGCATGGCCGGTACTGAGTTCTATTTTTCGTAAATAAAATTGTTTAACAATTTCTTGATAGATTTCATGTGGAACGCGATTAAGGATCCTTTAGATACTCCTGTTGCGTTCGACATCGACGGACTGGACCTGGCTTTCAAGTACTTCACCTCGAGCACACTGACAATGCGCCTAGCGGGAATCACCCAAATCAACAACCAGATCGGCGTGTTGGCTGAAATTTGTGTGGGGGAGTCCCTACCTGAAGCAGAAGCAGCTCCGAGACACATGGCCGACTGGTTGATCAACAACAACATAATCTCCCACATTTTCGGCCCGAACTTGCACGTGGAGGTGATAAAACAGAGTCACATCATCTTGAACTTCTTGGCGATGGAAGGTCGGATAACTTGCGAACACATGGACATCATATGGGCGGCGGCTCAACTTAAACATTGCTCAAAACCCGTTCACGATCTCCTCCCAGGTCTCGTCAAGCACTTGGCAGCGTCCCCCACTTTACACTTGTACAGTTTGTTAACAAAATTGGAACCGAAGGATCACACAGAACAAGTAATATTGTTTGCAATAAATGCAATTGTCCTGTTGATTTCATTTTTTGATTTGTCAGACGTTGTATCTTGCCTCGGCTCTGACCAAGGCGGTGTGGTCGAGAGGTGGCGGCGTGCCGGAAGTGGGTCTCATCAACGTGGCGGCGTCGAACGCAGGGATTACGCTGCACAAGTGTGCCACTTCGTCAGAGAACAGCGTCAGCATTGAGCCCAGCAACTCGGAAGAGGAACACGTAAGTGGACATTTTGTCAGACTGACGCCCCTGTCAGTTGTCAGTTCTTGATGTCGAGTTTTGTCAGGGCGAAAGCACTGGTCAGTCGGAAAGTCACAAGTCGGACAGCGAGGACATCGACGGCGTGGAAATAGATGAAGATGATGGACCGATTGATGGGGGCAACGCGGGACCGCCCCCCTGCAAACTGGCAAGGAAACAGGCGATGGGACGGGTTCATTGCGACGGGAGCAGTACCGATCCTGAAATTGACGGTAACGTTACCAAATGATACGTTACAATAAGTGAAACTCACCGCCGATTTTTCACGATCGCTTATTTTTACAATTGCATCGTAATCGTTGACGTCACATTTCAAGCCCTTTTATAAAAATCGTTCGTCGGAACCGCACAACAGAATTTTAAAATTTGCGTTTTTTTTATTTGACAGTTTTTGATAAATATTTCGATTACTTAAGGAACAGCAAATGCGTTTTCAATTGTTCGAATCGATATTTGGTGTTGTTTGTAGTAGATACAAAAGTGCGACAGAACACTTTTGCCTTGGCGCATTTTTATTGCATCTTGTCGTCGTTTTAGCAGTTGGTGTTAAATCTGGACTCATGAGAATCGAGCACTTTTTTCTTTTCTCCAGAGTTCGTGGTTTCGTAATGAAGAATAATAGTTACATTTTCCAAATCTCGAAATGTTTAGAGACGTCCTTTTTTATCTAATAAATGTATCTTTTCAATCGGTAGTCCTTTTTTTTAACGCCTTTAGCCTAGTTAGCCTAAGATGAACATTGCTTGGCACTAGTATTCAAAAATTGAGTTTCGAGTTTAAATTAAAAAAACTTGCAAGAGTAGCGTGTGCTGCTGGAAAGTTGGCAAGGTCTGGAGAAACGTATTTTATTGCTCATTTAAAGAGGTGTTGTATCCGATACATTCAGAAAATACTACGAAAATGGTGTTTTGGGATGTAGCGGATAAATTTTGGTCGACATTGTTATTTTAGAATTTCGTTTTATTGGCTCAAATTGAAATTTTTTCCTGCTTGATTATGTCCAGTGTTAAACTATTTGGCTCGTAAAATGGATTTCGTCAGTTTTTTTTTTAACTCCACTGTTTCATAATTTAGCTTATTGTCTACAAAACGAAACCAATTTGATTGAAATTGACCGTTCCAAAATTGCGAAAAACAAATTCAAAGTTTATCGTTTTTACACATAAAGTATACACGGAGCCGCTACTACATCGATTTTATATTTCATTTTTCTGGCTTGATTAATACACACGCGGCCACCCAAAAGTGCACGATTTTTTTCCCTTTGTAATTTATGCTTTAAAACATGGGCCTGCGGAAATATCATAATTTTATCGACAGTTTCTTAAAAAAAATAAAAATTGACATGCCGAGACATCTCACACCAATTCAAGCTACCATTGCTAAATTAGAAGAGAAATGGTCTTTGCCTGCTGTGGCTGCCGAATTGCATGTCAGTAAAAGTTGTATATTTAAATAAACAAAATAGAGTACAGTTAGAGACTCGGAATTTCGGGCATCACTGTCAATATACTGTCAAAAAATGTAAAATAGGCTTTACATTATGAACCTCAATGATTGACATGCGATTGACGTGAACAGAAAATAAATTTCAAAATTTGACTTTTGAATGTCACGTTGACAATAAAGAGTGGTTTACATCTCAATTTTTTGAAGTGACAGAAAAGTTATGCCCGAAATTCCGTGTCCCTAACTGTACAAAGGCCAGTGCGGGTTAGGGTAGGAAGAGTTTCTAATGTTCAACAATTTGGTTAATTTTGTAATTAGAGACATTAATAATATTACATCAACGTTAAGTAAATAATGTAAGGGTTAAGATCGACTTACAATTGAGCATTTCAAAGTTTGTCAAAAAATGACATTGACGACCAAAGGATTTTGCATTTGACTACTAATCGAATATACAGCATGAGTCAGCTAAAACAGGTCAGTCGTAAAAAATAATTTGAAAATTTTTTGTGGTAAATTTAATGTGTGGTGCCTTCTCATTGTATACACGTTTTTTAGGATTCTGTGATAATCCTGTTAGGAGGTATTAATTAAAACAAGACGCCAAACATTTTTTTTTGTACAAATTTGTACCTTTTTATATTCAGTTGAACAAGGATTTTTTTTAAATAATGTTGGTGCTTTTATTTTGGTAAAAATTAAACAGATTTGCTCGAAACAATCCCTTATTCTCAAGACTTATTGCAGCAATATTGTCGTTTGCAAAACAGAGTCAAGTAGTGATCCTGTTGTCTTCAATCTGATCACATGTTCAGTTAATCTCGCATTTGATTACGATTAACTTAATTTCGCTTCTGTAAACTGGCCCCTAATGATATATTTTGTCAATTTTTCTCGGTAAGGCCCAGTTTATAGAGAGAGAATTAAATATTTAATTCGAATTAAATTTTAATGCGCGATTAACCCACGAATCCAAAACTTCGATTGGTTCAATTTGATCACGTGTTCACTTAATCCCGCATTTGATTACGATTAACTTAATTTCGTTTCTGTAAACTGGCCCTAAATTTATGAAAACGTGTAAAATTACCTACATCGATTGTTTGCTTTGTCATTATTTTTTTAATTTCACAAATAAATGCCGCCAAATTGACTGACGTTTTCAAAATTTTATTTTGTCGCCAACGTAAAGAAATCCACTAAAGACAAAAGAATTTAAATTTTACAGTATTTACTTCAATACAACAAAAATAAAATCCCCGTGGGGTTACAATTAGCCACTTATTTTTTTCCAAATTGAGATAGAGTCCATGTAATACCCCAAGTCAGTAAAATTAATCATTATATTTTTAATTATAAAATTCATGTACATGATAATATGTTACGCATAATCTATATAAAACAACAAGATTCAATTAATCTAGCAGAGATACGTTTTTTTTTTTTAGTACTTGTCCGTTCTTAACTTAACATTGGCGGCTAGGCACTTAGCAACAATTGATAAATATTCAATTTTTGTCATTTTACAGCAGCGTCCCATTTACATTTTATAGGTAAATGCATCATCAACATGTTAATTTGGCACTATGTATGATATAAAAATGACCATAAGAAATGGACGAAACAAACATGGGCAAAAACAAGCAGATATAAATTAAAACGGCATCTTTTATTGTTACAAAACGGTTGTTTTTTTTTGTCCGTAGCTAGTTTTATTTATTTGTGTAATCGTCGGTTCGGTTATGAAGTACGAAGTTCTGGGGAAAAAGTAACAGTTGTGATGGATATTTGTACCAAACTGTTACATTAGCGTTTGGTACACTTCTTTGAATTCATGGTTTTCCGTTGAGAAAAATAGATAACAATTTAAAAAGGAGGTAATAAAAATAAGGACCCTTGTGTGACTGAAGTGGGCATTTTTTATTTAATTTTTTTATTTATATAGGCCAGTGCTAAAATTGTACATTTATTTCGTAATCACAAAACAAAGGAATCCCGTATTCTGTGTCACCGTTGCGCAAATTTAGTGTTTGGTTTAGCTTTAGCCGCATGGAAGGTATTGTTTACATAATGTTTAATAATAACAGCCAGTATTTAGACGTGGTTCACTCGGTTTTCCGCATTTTTCTCACACAATATAATTATAGTAGGAATGCTAAACTGTGGATCGTTATTATTATTAGTAATATTTATTAGTTTGCAAGCCTGAAAAATAACATTACACTACAATTACGTTAGCGTTACAATTATGTCTGTGTCAACAGTATCATAACATGTAATCATAAGACAATAAAAAAACGTCATGAAATAGAACGATGGAATCCGTAAAATATACATATAAAAAGTACTCTAATAAATTTATAAAATTATCGACTGTAATTACACGAGAGGTTTTTTTTTGTCCGGATAAAATTGATTTTTTTTACGATAATTTGGTTGCTTGGTAAATTGACGACACAAACCACCCGATAAAAAGACGAGTCCGAAGGACGAGTTTTTTTTATCTGGTGGTTTGTGTCGTCAATTTACCAAAAAGAAACCTCGAGCCTAATTCTATGAGATAATTTAATGAATAATAATAGGTAGGTAATTATGAAAAATTGAATTGGCCATTTAAGATTGTTGGTTCGTTATCATAAATAAATAATCAGGCTCGAAAAAGTTTGCCATGGAAGTTTAAGCACATTTTATCCAGATGCAAAGTTAGGGCTAACTTTATCCGATGTCAAAGTGACAAATGCATCGCGGCTTATGGGATTTTTTATACATGAATTAAATTATCAAGTACATTTATTGTGGAGAATTGTCGGTTTTTAATTAATTTTACGTATGCTGCAATGAATAAAATTAAATGAATTAAGTACAATCGAATATTAAAAGCCTAACTATTTTCCAAAAACTTTAAACGAAACTAAAAAGGAATCTTAAGAGACCTCCGATAAAAATAAAACCACATGTATTACAGTTTCGAATAATTTTCACTTTAATTTAAAGATTTATCTATTTATGTATGCAGTGCTCACTAAAAAGTTTGTACACAAGAGAAATCTTTCTTTATTTTTTCACTCGGGGCAGTCGTCGCTGATCGTCTAAAAAATAAGAGTTATCACGTAACTTTCTGTAAGTATACCAAATTTAACATCTTTTTTAATGCCGATAATTTGGTTGCTTGAAAAATTGAATTGGCCATTTTGCACATCAATTTATTACAAGCTGTATCAATGTTTAAGATTGTTGGTTCGTTATCATAACAACAAACAATAATCAGGTTCGAAAAAGTTTGCCATGGAAGTTTAAGCACATTTTATCCAGATGCAAAGTTAGGGCTAACTTTATCCGATGTCAAAGTGCATCGCGGCTTATGGGATTTTTTATACATGAATTAAATTGTCGTAAAAAAATTCAATTTTATCCGGACAAAAATACCTATCGTGTAATTACAGTCGAAAATAAGGTTTGTATTAAATATGCCGAAAAAAGTTACAGGAAAAAGTTGGTTTTCATTAAATCTTATGCCAATGTGCAAATTTTCAGTGCAAAGTTCGAAAAGAAAAATGCACCGATGTTGTTACTTTTACGGTATTTCGAAAATTGGTTGAAAATACGGTGCGATCAATTAAAAAATAAATCGAGTCGGCGTGTTACCTATGGCAACCCATGCTATAGCATAGGCTCCAAAGCAAACTCGATTTATTTTTTAAATGATCGCTCGGTAGTTTTTAAAGTAAAAACATTTATGCAAATTTAACATGTTTAAAGCTCAGATTTGCGTTCTCATCCATTTTTCCTCGGTCATTTGGTGAATGTTTTAGACATTTTTTTTATATTTTCATTAATAGCTTCGGATTAGTAAAACTCAGAAATACGTGTTTATTTTTTTGTGATTAAAAAGGTAGTCTTGTTCTAATCAAGGAGAGTGTGTGAATGCTAAAACTAGTGTCAAAACCTTTGGTTGAAACCGTTAAATTAAAATGACATATTTTTATAAAAGCAATAAATTTTTACGAATAGTATTGTAATTCTTACATGCAATTGTTTGTTTTAATAGAGAAATTTTTGTCGTAGGTATCCCGATCAAAACACCCACGACGGAAAAAACGAAAAGGTGTTCTGTGGTTTCCAAAGGAAAAATAGATAAGCGGCAAATGTACGTTAACAAATTAGAGACGTAAACGTGTGACATACTTTGTTGATCGAAACAGGTCTTCGGTTCGAAAAAAACTACTATCGACATTGAACGTCCTGCCGGAAGGAATAGAGACCATCGGCTCGAGCAGTTCCCAGGACGAAGCTGACGTCGAAGAGGTGCCGGCCAAATTCAGGAAACGTCGAAAGATGCTGCGGAAAACCAGAGTGAAGAGACAGAAAGGTATTGTTTCTGTAACGAATCATTTACTATCCTTTCGGTAAATTCATTTAGGTGTTCATAAACGTGTAGTGGCGATAAGCGGCATCGAGGCATTGAGCGAGGTCGAGGTGGACAGCGACTCCGAGATGAAGGCGGCCCTGAAAGGAGTCACCGCCGCCGCCCTAGTCCTCCCGGCTCAGATGACCGGTCTGGTCGAAACGTAGGTACTCGGCTTTAAGCTGTTGACACGTCCGTTAAAATACCCTTGCTTGCAGAAATCTCAAACCGTCGGACTACCTGGACGAGAGCT
Source organism: Tenebrio molitor (assembly GCF_963966145.1). Classification (NCBI taxonomy): domain Eukaryota; kingdom Metazoa; phylum Arthropoda; class Insecta; order Coleoptera; family Tenebrionidae; genus Tenebrio; species Tenebrio molitor. Next base: position 23,174,744 of record NC_091047.1, on the reverse strand, counting down.
CTTCCTGCAGCGAGCTGGGCAAGGATTCGGTCACGCTGGAAAGCCACGAGGCGGCATGTACAAATTTTCTCGCGTTACACTCTCGAGGCGGGTATGTCATCGGTTTAGGTTCATAGAGTTTCGCTCTAATGAATTTATTACAGTTTGAATTTTTTCAGTCATATTTTGGAAATGCTGAGCGGGGAGGAGGCTGAAGTCGAGGGCGACGCCGACGGGAGCTATTCGTCGAGGATGAGCAACAAGTCGGAGAAGAACATGGCCGACTTCGACGGAGAGGATTCGGTCTGCGAGGAAGAACTGGCACAACTCAACGAACATGTAAGTGGCGATGTTTTAAACTGGATGGCGTCTCTGCGATCGCAATTAAAATCGTCGGATCGAAGAACGCCTCGGCAGTGGCGCCATCTAAGGTGACAGTGGTTACGCGTACTACCAGATAAAAAATTATTATTATTACCACTTGCTCATAAACAATCAATTCATTTGATTAGTTCTGTTTCAAAGGATTTTAAATCATTTTGAGGTTATGTTGTTGATTTAAAATAATTAACGCTTTGAGGAAAAACACGAAACGAAATGATTCTTCATGTAATACTGTGATAAAGATTCTATTGAAAATGTTGATAAAACTTGTGTAATTGTCTAGTTGATGTTGCTATTTTATCAAGTTCAAATTTTCTCGTTTAATTTTTCGATTTTTCCCATATTTTGAGGTTAAGAAAATACAAAAATTATCGGGGACAAGGTGACAGAAAACCCAAATGATTCATCTTCTTTGACATTCTTCTGACACTAATTCCGTTTTTTACAACATTTGCAGATTTTTGTACATAATTTGTTGTGGTTTAAGGCACAAATGAACCTTCACGCTTTAGCGAATCAGTCTCCGGAAAAATCCCCCGTCAGAGTCGATCCAAGACTATCTGCTTGTTTCAAAGCCGACAACGTTTGCCAACCTGGAAACACACTCTTGTGGGATTTGTTACAAGATGACAAGATAGTAATTGATCGGACAATTTCAATCGAACACAATTAATGAAATCGTTTCAGTGTCATTTGGGCGAAGGATTGGCTCTGGAAGCGGAAAAGACCTTGTGCAACTTGATCTGCTACACCCCCGACAAAGAGATTCGGATGAAGTTCATCGAGGGTTGCTTACATAATCTGGCCAACAATGTGTACGTTTTGTTTTATGTATCCCACTCCAGTCGTTAATTTTATGCAATTCTAGCTCTGTTGTTGTTTCACTGAGGATGCTGCCAAAGCTGTTGACGTCGTTTAGGGGCATAGACATGCACCACGTGACCCACTGGGCCGAACGTCAGCACCACATGATGAAACACTTTTTCAACAACTTGAAAACGTACACCGCCAACCCGTCGAAATCTTTGCCTCTTTACACCCACCAGATGCAAGTGCAAGTCCGTTTACACTTCCTTTCTGCCGTCTTCTCTCCCGTAGTGTCTCCCAATACTTTCAAGTGAGTAGAACGAACGAGTAGAGACTTGCAGAGACGTGTTTGTACTTGCAGGCTCAGCATAGAACAAGTGGACACTCTGTGGGAGTGTCTGGCTCACGATCTCGAGTGCTCCGACGAATTGTTCAGTTGGTTGCTCTCCCAAACCAAAACCACGGAACTACACGCCCTCAAAATCGACGCTTTGAGGCGCCTCTACATGCACCACCTGCCCAGTTTGCCACCCGAGAAGTTCAGCATGATCTGTCTGAGTCTCTTTCAGCAGCTTTGCAGTCTTAACCATCTGCTCACGATCAATATGGGCACCGAATCCGTCCGTGAGAGCTACAACGTGGGCATGGATCACATGTGGAAAATCGCGTTGAGAGCGAACAACACCGACGTCAGCATGGCAGCTATACAGTACATCAACAGCTACTACATGGGTCAGAATCTTCAAAACGAGGGACAGTTTGTGTGGCAGTGTATGACTCACCTCAAAGCAGCTACGGAAGATTTGGTTTCGATGAACACGACAGGTGCCGAAGAGGCGCCATTGTTGTGCATCCAGAGAGCTCTGCTTTTGATGAAGAGCCATCTGGAGACGTTCAGGCGACGCTACGCTTATCACTTGAGGAGATGGACTCTAGAGGGTAACGGAATTGGGAGCCATTCGGCAGCTTCTTCCGATCGTTGCGGCACTCCGTTGAGACTAATCGTACAGTCCGGGAGCTCAACCGAACGCTGCTATCTCGACATGCTGAGTTCAGACTACGTGGCAGATCTCAGGGCTGAAATAGTCAAGTGGGCAGAAGGACCAGCACAGGTAATTGTTTTTGTGTCGCAAGTCGAGTAACTCTACCGCGTCTGCTTTTCAGATGAAGAATCAAGACTCCGAGTCTGGCGGACATTCGAATAAACTGAACGACACTTGGATCAGGCTCATCACTCAAGGCCAAGAGCTCACCATAGACTGCGACGAAAAGACTCTGGCGGAAATGGGATTTAAGGATAATCAAATGGTTTACATTTCGATCGGAGTGTCAAAGAACATGAAGAAGAGAGAGTGTTTGGACTTGCCGTCGATGCAGCCACCCCCACCAAGAGAGTCGATACCGACTCTTCTGCTCTTGAGACCTAACTACTTCGAGCAGTTGTTCTCGCTGATGCACACTTTGAGTTCGATGAAGGTTCCAGTGAAGGGAGGCGTAAGTTGTCGGTCGGTTGAGTGAATCGAAAATGACCGACTTCTTTTAGCGACACATCGCCAACACAAAAGCCCAAGTGCTCAGCAGGCGGGTGTGGGACATTTTGAGTCTGCTGCCGACCAGTCCGACGCTGTTGCAAGGCTTCAAACAATTGGACACTCCCTTGACAGAGCTCCTCGATCCTTCCAGTGCACAAAAGTTGATGTATTCGTTGTACATTGTTGAATCTCTAAGTGCGAAAGTCACCCAGAGCAAACAATCCGACAACGAACGTGAACCCTGGAGCCGAACTTTCATCCACAACGGAGGACTCCGCCATTTGTTCGATATATTCATGTCAGGTGTGTGTGGTGCAAACTGTAGTTAGGGTAAATAAACAAAAGATATGAGTGGTGCTTTGTCAGTGCACAAATATCGAACGTAAAGATAAAAGATGGAGCGTCGTGAATAAATAAGTGTCGAGTAACTTCTTCCCACCAGTCACATTACGTTTTCATATTTAGGGGTCCTTCAAAGAGACGGCGGCAACGGAAGTGAGTGGCAACAGGACTGTCTCGCTTCCTTGCTCAAAATCATTTGTCAGCTCGGAGTCGAACCGCTTCCTGCCGAGTCGAGGCCGTCTCGAAGCGACAAAATCGTGATTCCCAATTTGAACGAGGTAGGTTTCACCGCAGGTTCGTTTCGTTGGGTATAAATCGGACGATTTTAGCCCATGCTGGCGATGATCGACGTGAAAAGCACGATGCCCCAACTGACCAGCATTTTAGAAGAGGCGTCTCAACCGAAGGACCCGAACCTGTACAAGACAGGGTTCTGGGGGCGGGCCCAAGTGGTCCACTACGCGATGTCGTTCCTGGTGTCGTGGTTGCACTGCAGCGAGGACGCCAGACAGGCGCTGTTTCAATCGCCGAACTTCTCGGTGTGGCTGCAGCGGCTGGTGAGTGTGGTCGTGTCGAAATCCGGCTCGAAGGACCAACAATTTTCGTGTAGGTTTTGGAGGATCCGGAGCCCGCGGTCAGGAGGGAGGTGTGTTCGGCCATATACAGGTTGTGTCTTGGAGTTTCTGCGAGCGGGGACGTGTTGGAGAGCAGTCTGGTGGCTCCGATGCTGTCGGAGTTGTTGCTGTACTTGGACAAGGCCGAGACCATGAGGGCGCAGAAATTCGACGCCATCCCCGCCCCGGAAGAGGGAAAGGAGCCGTACGGACCGGCCTGTCGGGACTACTTCTGGCTGGTGGCGCGTCTGATCGACAGCTTACCGGACGACTTGGTCAAGGAGAGTCTCGAAGACCCACAGAACTGCGTCATCGACATCAACGAGCTGACCAACAAGATCGCGCGTTCGCTCTTGTCCCGAGAGTACATCGAGACAAGGCACAGGACAATCGACGACGACGGCCTCATCGGGATCATCAATCTCTTGACGAACCTGATCAAGCACCGACCGCCTTTCCAAGTCAGCAAGCAAGGGCAGGAGTTGCTGGTTGAAGTTTTCAAGTTCTTGTTCGCCTTGCCCAGTCCCAAGCTGAGGCACGTCCCAAAGTGTAAGTCGCCCAGGTCCAGGACCGCGGCCTACGATTTGTTGGTGGAATTGGTGAAGGGGGCCCCGCAGAATTATTACGTTTTGCACGAGAAGCTGTTGAAGCAGCATCAACCAGGTAAGCGGTCGCGTGGTTGTCTTACCGAAGTTAAGGGGGCGGTTGCAGGACCGCACTCGCCTTACCCGTGGGATTATTGGCCGCACGAGGATGGACGTTCCGAGTGCGGCTACGTCGGTTTGACCAACTTAGGAGCCACTTGTTACATGGCGTCGTGTATGCAACATCTTTATATGATGCCTCAAGCCAGGGCGTCAATTCTCGCGGCCAATACTGAACACTCCAAGCACGAACCCACCTTGAAGGAGTTGCAGAGGATGTTTGCCTACTTAATGGTAGGTCTTATTTTGGAGTTTGCGAAGGCTTTCGCGGCCCTTGTCCATTGGTATGTTGGGTTTCGGGTTTAACCGCGTCAAATTTGTGGTGGCTGAGCTTTCGCTGGCCATGCTGTCACCTTCTTCAGAGCTGAAATTCAGATTTGTACAATTTATTATAGATAGTTATAGAATTTTCTTATTGGAGCTTTAAGTAAAATTCTATTGTAAAAACGTTTTAGATGTGGATTGTCAAACTCAAGGTAGCTTAAAATTTATGATTGCACTGTACTTCACTGAGAAATCTGTCATCAATGCCAATACCTTGTAAGCGCGCCTAGTTACTTTTCGTGGTAGTGCCAACTTAACGACAAGTCCCCAATTCACATCTATTTTATCTATAACATTCCGACCATATTAACAAAGGAACAATTTCTTGCAGGAGAGCGAGCGAAAGGCTTACAACCCTCGGAGTTTTTGTAAGGTCTACACCATGGATCACCAACCGCTGAACACGGCCGAACAGAAAGACATGGCCGAGTTTTTCATAGATCTAGTTAGCAAGCTCGAGGAGATGACCCCTGCATTAAAAACTGTGGTGAAGAAGTTATTTTGCGGTGTACTTAGCAACAACGTTGTTTCTCTAGTACGTTCCCTTCACATTCCGTTAATTTCTTTACCTACGTTTGTCGCTTCCAGGACTGTGATCACGTTAGTCGTACTTTAGAAGAATTTTATACCGTTCGCTGTCAAGTAGCCGACATGAGAAATCTTTACGAATCTTTAGACGAAGTTACAGTTAAGGACACTCTCGAAGGTGATAACATGTATACGTGTTCGCAATGCGGGAAGAAAGTTAGGGCGGAAAAGAGGGCTTGTTTTAAAAAATTGCCGCACATATTGTGCTTCAATACGATGAGATACACGTTCAACATGTTGACTATGCTCAAGGAAAAGGTCAACACTCACTTCTCGTTTCCGTTAAGACTGAACATGGCCGGGTATGTGGAGAAGCAGTTGATGCCTCAGCATTATCAAGGTAAATCAATCAAATTCAAGCGTGACCGATCAACATTTTATTGACAAAGAACAACGGTTTACAAGTAATTGTTAGCCATGAAGATTTTATTCTCAAATTATTTAAAAGTTTTTCTTATGTCCTTATCAATTTCAGAACCGCTTTAATCGCGTTAACTTTCTAGTGAGTGGTTTTAATTTTTTTTAGAACGTGTTTGACATTTATCACATGTCTCGAGTCACTAGACATTTAGCGACTCAATTTTGATTGATGTTATTTTCTGCAGAGGACAAACTGAAGCAGTACGATCCCGAGGATGAGCAGTACGAGTACGACTTGATCGGTGTCACCGTCCACACGGGAACCGCGGACGGTGGTCACTATTACAGCTTCATCAAAGACAGAACCGCAGGTTCTAGGGATAAATGGTTTCTCTTCAACGACGCTGAAGTGAAACCCTTCGACCCTAATCAAATAGCGGCCGAGTGCTTTGGTGGAGAAATGACGGTTGGCAGATCCGGTCACACCTCGAATTAAAAATAAGTACACTTGGAATATGTTGCAGAGCAAAACCTACGACAGCGTTACGGACAAGTTTATGGATTTCAGTTTCGAAAAAACGAACAGCGCTTACATGCTTTTCTACGAACGTTGTCCGATCATGGCGTCCGACAGTTCGGAGAGTTCGTCGACGACTTTCGAATCGGGCGACAGCAACATGAGCAACCATCAAACCAGTTCGTCGGTGGCCACTTTCGAACTCAGCAAAGAATTGGAGGACTGGATCTGGCAGGATAACATGCATTTCATTCAAGATAAGAATATTTTCGAGCACACTTACTTTAAGTGAGTCGATAATGTTGGGGTAGTTCGAAGGATTTGACTTTTTGTTGTAGTTTTATGTGGCAAATTTGCGGATACATACCTCAAACGATTTTACCGATAGAACCGGATATAACGCAGAAAGCGGCGCAACTATCGACTTCATTTTTTATAGAAACTTTTATTCATGCCAAAGAGAAGGTGAGTTGGTGGTCGCGGACCGCAGACTGAACGACGATTGTTGTTCCAGCCGACCATGGTGCAGTGGGTAGAATTAGTAACGAAACAGTTCAACGCTTGTCAGAAAGCGTGCATATGGTTCTTAGAGCACATGGCCAACGATACCTGGTGGCCCGTTCAAGTATTATTAAAATGTCCGAATCAAATGGTGCGACAAATGTTCCAAAGGCTGTGCATACATGTGATACAACGCTTGAAACAGTCACATTCTAGTTTATATTTAGAAGTTGATCGGGACATTCCATCTTCGTTGAACGACAACAAGAAAGCAGTCGAACCTTCGAAAATCGGAAACGCCTCGTGCGTAACGAAATTTATCAAAACGTTGCTGTCTCTTGTGAGTTTTTATCGTGGTGGTAAGGGAGCGAAATACTAAAATGGCGTGTTGCAGATGGAGCACGGGGCGAAAGCGCACTTAAAACATTTAACGGAATATTTTGGTTTCTTGTATGAGTTTAGCAAAATGGGAGAGGAGGAGTCTAAGTTTCTGTTGGCCGTCGGCGCGATCAATTCCATGGTGCATTTTTATCTAGGCCAGAAAGCAAACGATTTTGTAAGTTTCTTGCTTGTGTTTGCGCGTGAAAGTGAAATTGTCGTCTAGGTGGACGTCAGCGAGGGCGAAGAAGAAGAGGAAGTTGTCGCTTTGCCTAACGACAAATACAAACCGGCCTCTCTTGACAAGATGATAACTTTGGTAGCTTCGTTAGTCGAGAAAAGCAGAGATTCAAACATGAAGTTGCAACTGAGCGAAAAAGACTACAGCGCAGTTGCTGAGGGAAAAGTTAGTGGCACACAAGATGTATATCTATTTTTTTTTCGTAACTTCGTAAGTTCCAGGGATTTCCGTTTTTGTACCAGCAAATCAAGGACAACATCAACTTGCAGCAGACGCGAAATTTGATCCATTCTTTGTGTCGCGGCAACAACCAACTGGCCCAATCGATAATTTGCATGATCTCACAAGCGATCTCGAGACATTCCGATGTGAGTATCGGCGACAAACGTTAGTAGCGTCGGATAACGAGTGTCGTTGCAGACGTCCCAACCCTTTTTCAAAATCCTCACTCTACTTACTGAGAGTACGGCGCAAGGATCAGGTGGTTCGTCCTCGCAGCCGTGTTTCACTCAGTTGGTATTGCAGAAGGTATGGGAGGCAGCGGAGTGTTGTCCGTATTCGGCACTCGATTGGCTCGCTTTGCAAGTCACGCGCAATCGGTTGGTCCATCAGTGGGTGTTGAGTTCGATGGACTCTTGGCTGGAGCACTTTCTGATCGCTCACAGCAACCAACGTGTCAGAAATGGTGAGCCAAGCGTTCGCGTTTATCCGTTCAGCTTGTCATCGCGACGGAAACGTTCCAAAAATTAAATTCAAAAAATGTTATCCGTTTTAGCTGCGGGATATTTGTTGGTGTCCTTGGTGCCCAGCGCACCCTTCAGGCAGGGCTTCAGGGCCACCCACCGCATGCAGAGGGAGGCTCAGTTGACGAACGAAGCACAAGCCGTCCTCCATCAAGTGTACACGGGATTGTTGAGGCTGCTTTCGTCCGCCAAACATTACACAGACATGCAACAGCACGGTACCATGAAACTGACAACGTATTTCGCCCTCCTCATGTATTGTTGCATATCTAGAACAGAAAAATTGATGGTAATTTTGAATTAAGACGTGAACAGGTGAAGTTGATTTGATTGTTTGCAGTTCGGTCAGTATTTCTTGCAACTGTGGCATTTGTTTCATCCGAAACTGTCGGAACCATCCATACCGGCGTATCATAATAAGCAAGCGTTGTTGGCGTTTTGGAATCACGTCTGTCTAGATTGTCCCGAGAATGTTCAGTTAATGTTGCAGAATGCTCACGTTACTAAGAATATCGCGTTTAATTATATTCTGTGAGTGTGTAAAAATCAACATCGATACGAGGTACTTACATTGTGATTTGCAGTGCCGATCACGACGATCAAGAAATTGTTTTGTATAATCGTGCCATGTTGCCGGCCTACTACGGCTTGTTGAGGATGATGTGTCAGCAGTCGAGGATTTTTACTCGACATCTGGCCCAGCATCAGAATTTACAATGGGCGTTTAAGAATATCACCCCGCATCCCACACAGTATCCGCAGGTGAGAAATTTTCCAACTCGTTTGATCGAACTGGGTGCATCGTGGGTCACCGATTACCCATGATGAACTCGAAAGCTGCACGATATTTTATGACAAATCAATCCTTAATTTTCATTTAACAGTGGTTAAATTTTATTATAACAAAACATCTTCTTTTTGTTTTCTAATAAACACTATAAATGTTCTGCTATTTGGGTCATGGTGACCCACATAGTTTGAACGGGAAATCAAGCGCACAACGTGTCAGTTGAAAATTTTAATAAAACGTAATAAAAAGCTGCACGAAAAGAACGCCCCGTTTCTTGATTACTTTTATCGTTAAGCAGATACAAAAAAAAATGTGATATGGGGTATTTAAAAACTTTCTGATAAATACTTTTTCTCCCTACCGGTTAGAAATGTAGGCTGTGGATACCTCATTTGAGGTGAGAAAATTCAACTTTCTCGCTAAGGTAAGAAAGTTAATCATGAAATGTTTATGGTAAAACTGTACCAAAATACAAGTGTCAAAAGTGAAATAAGTTATTGATAAATGAAAGCCAATTCAATGAAGTAAGTTGGTAGGTCAATCATATAATCTGGAAAATAAACAGATAAGCTAGGTAGGTAGATTACTTTACCCTGTTTATATCAAATTTTCGAACAAACCTCAAATCTTCAAATGCGATGACAAGTTAATTAAACAAATAACACAGCCTACTATTCAATTCTCAAAATTTTCGTTTTAATCACGAATATAACCATCTTTTTTTACTTTTTTCAACAAAGTTGTGCCGGTAGGGAAAAAAATTGTATTCAAACCTTGTTAAGAAAGTGTCCTTGCAGACCTTAGGCACTTACAAACCTCGTCTACGACTCGGTTTATAATCTTTGCCTGCGGTCTGCAAGAAACCACTTTCTTACCTTGGTTTGAAATATACTATTGTTCAATTGAACGAACTATTCTGTAAAATTAGATATCAGGAATATTCTTAAATAAAATAGAACACAAAATGAAAAATAAACACATTTAATCACAAATTGGAAGTTAAATTTGACAGGTGACAGCTACAAGATGTCATAAGCTGCAACATACGGGAAAAACATAATTTGTGCCAAGACACTCTTAATGAAGTTTTTATTGAAGCATCCGATAGAATTCGAATACAAAACTGACGCATAATGTTTGATTGTCATTTGGTTTTCGTGTTTTAGGCAGTAGAAGAACTGTTCAAACTGATGCAGCTTATGGTGATGAAACATCCAGAGGCCACGGAAGCGGAGCAGAGAGAAATCTGCAGTTTCCGACGCACGACACTGATGACATACTTACAGTGTTTAGATGGGAGAACTAGTTGGGGGACTTTAATATCAGCATTTAGAGTATTATTAGAATCGAACGACGACAAACTTTACGTAGTTTATAATGGCGGTCTACAAATCGTTTTCGAAGTAAGTGGATGACGACGATGTTTTAATTGCACCAACGCGAATTTGTCTAGTGTTTCCAAAATCTGCACATCATGCTTCACGAAGCGACGGCCTGTCACGTGTCCGGCGACCTAATGGACATCCTGACCATCATGCAAGACTTGGTTAGGTGCGTCCGAACGTACAGAGACAACAAAGATGCCAGAGGTATTCTGTTGGCCACCAAAGATTGGTTGGAAGTTCTCAGGAAGTTGGCGACACTGTTGAACACTTACAATCCACCGGAAATGAGGTCGTTGTGTATAGGTGCGTCAATTTGCCAGATGATTTTTTTTTACTGACGTTAATTGTATTTGAAGATGTTTTGAAAGAATTCGTGTTGATCATGGCCCCCGAAGTGATGCAAATTTTAGTTCCTCTGTTGTCGCATTGTCATTCGGCCTTTCAAGACAGTCACGATGCCGTTCCCCTGGGTCCTTACTTTCCCAGGCGAGGGCATTCTTTGCCGGTGGTGGCGGGAAAAGGCGGCGCTCGACCTCTCAGACCTATGGTGCAGATGACCGTACCTCACAATCAACTCGAGTGTAACAGAGGTATCGATCCGGAATACGACGAAGCTCTGGACAAGTTCTACACGCCTTATCACGATTTCATCGATATGTTGTTCAGACTGGCCGTCAATAATGATACGGTATCGGAGGATCTAGTAAATTTGAGTGCAGTGGTCGGATTCGAGGCTGTACCTTTACATTCCACTTATTTCCCGAAATTGTGGCTGGACATTCTCAAAGCTCAAGTAAGTATCTTGTTAGGTGGTCGAGCGAGAATTCGAAGGGCAATCAAAATATTTCCACGAAAACGATACTAGCGTAAAGCGTTTCTTGGTTCTGACTTCGCAAATCGTTGCGTTGGAATGTTTTCACTTTTTTTCGTTTTGATTTAGAAAAATTGCGAAAAGTTCTGTTAATCCCGAATAATGAAAAAAATTAAAACATTATTTTACAAGGTACAGATGCCCCATAAAGTCGAGCGTTTTAACCCCTTTTATGAGTACGGTGAAACCTCTGCATGCGGACCTAGACAACAACAAATAGTTTATCATTATCAGTGTTATTACAACTACAACAAAATAACATATTTTTTTATTTCCTTTGGGCCTTTTTTTAAGAAAAAGAAAAAACGCAGTCTTAACGTAATTTGCAACTTCAATTTCTTCTGTAGTTTCCAAATTATCTTTACCAAATACTCTACCACTATCGGTGTGATCGGCAATTGTTGCTCTTATCTTCGCACTAACAGAAGTGTCTCCTGTGACAAAAGCTTCATAAATAACTAAAATCGAAAAACCAGCAACATTTACTAGATTTTTCAATCCAAATTTTTCGCAACCTCTTGCGCTGAAGGATTCACATGAAATCATTAATTTGCACGTCACGGAGAAACATTGTTTTACCACAAAATTTCTCTATTTACAAAGCATTTTCAAAAACGTATTTTCTGGTGAAACACAAAAAGATCCACTTCCACCGTAAATTCCATGTGTCCTGATGCAGCGTCTCGCGTAATTCGTCCAGTTTTTACGTAAATACCTGTTACATCACAAAATAGGACTCAAGGATAATGTTTTTATGGTTTAAAGTGAAAACCATGTTCTAAAACACACAATACTACCGTTTAATGATTAATAAAATACAAAATGACAGCGATGACATTTCAAAGAAAAATTTAGCCAAGACATCGACTTTTATTTTTCATAGCTAACTTTGATGTAATTTTTTATTATACAGTACAAACGACATGAGATTAGGTCTCACTGAAGTGAAGTTTGCCGCAAGGCAAATTTTCTATTTTATGTTATTTATACCTATTTTAATCTTACCATACAGGACGTTCGGCAAGTCATTTTCCGATCATAGGAGAGTGCAACTGTTAGGCTATGAAAAGCCAAACGGGAGATGTAACTTAGTTCATACAATTAACCTTAAATTAAAATCACATGTCAAAACGCTCTCTGAATTGAAGTCAACTCTATTACGCAACACTTTATAAAAATCAATTGCCACTGAAAACGCATCAGGAAATCGTTGTCGAAAGTCGTGTAAACGAGCACCAATGAAATAAACTCGCTCACCATTCTGAAACACTCCATTTCAATAATTAACGTTTTTTGTTCCTTTGTGGACTTTCAAAATGTGTTGTGCATTTCTTAGCACAAGCAAGTGTTCATAATAGGAGAAAGGAGAGTGTCCGCGATGAGAGGTTTCAGTGTACACACTGTAGGGGGCTCAGCTGTAGGAGATGCGATTGATAAAAATGTAAAGATGATGTTTGGCAATTTTCCGATGTACTTTTAACAGAAATCGTTCGATTTAAACGCGCACCACCGATCGATCGTCTGGAGCGAACACCCGAACTAAACTGTACTATTTATTGATGATTGCAGCACATAGATCGGAAGTATATATCGATGTTGACCAGCTGTAATTATTTTGTGGATTATATAGACGCTGTGTTGCTGGACGAAAGATCTGCACTGACCGTGAATGTGATTTATGAATTTTTGGTGGCATTTTTCCCGAAAGTTTCTGCCCACGTTCTCTCCGAACAGACCCTGACGATGATCGACACGACCGTAGTAGCTCTGAGCGAGCAAGTCGGCTCGTTGGAAATGACGAAAGTGGCGAAACGACTTTCCGGCGACTTGAGAGCCCTAGTGCTGGTTTACAACAGCCCCGAAGCTGTGCCTCCTCCGCTCCTCCGGAACACTCTGAAACAGTTGCAGAACAAAGTTCACGCGGAAATCGCCAAGATCGATCCGAAGAAAGGTTTGTAGTGCGGTCGCCTGATTTTCATCAGGTGGGTGGGACCGTGCGCGACTGACACGATTCTTTCTGTTGCAGAAGTAAAAGATGAAGCAGCCGACGAAAGCACCGAAACCGCAACCGACGACAAACCGAGCACTTCGAAAGACGTTAGTGATAAAACGAGTAAAAGTTTGAAAAGTGACAGTGATTCAGAGACGCAACACACGTCCTGCAGTGACGACAGTGCCGACGAGAAAGTTAAAGGTCCCTTGGAAGATCTAAAGTTGTTGGATTCGATATTGAACGAACTACTCGCCATTGTTGATAAAAAGGCTTAATTATTTTTTATTTTGTAATGACCAAACTCTAAGTGTTCTTTACACACATACAAGCTGCTTCTCAAAATGAATGTGTTTTTAATTTTTCATTTGTAGATATGCATTTGCAATAACTGGATGGTTCTACTTTCTCTTTTTGTATATTTTGTAGCTTTAATCGAGCGACCGTGCGCTGTGGTTGGAAATTAGCAGGGTTTTCGCCTTAAGTTTAATTTAATCGATTAATTAATTCTACTAATTTAAGCATGTACCTAATATAACCTCGTTAACATGCTTGTAAACAACTTTCATTGTATTATTTCATGCTTTTTAAATTTTCACTGTAAACTTTTTCATTACAAGACTGTTAAATAAAATATCTCTTTTATATGTTGCCGTACATAACGTTTTAATTTACCTACACTGCGACAAAGACGGAAACGAGACGAGAGAGATTTCGTGTTATCCATGAGTTCGAAATCGTATGTCGTCACTTGAACTCCGCGCTCCTATAATAGCTGCTTTCCAGGTATCTACGCGAGTAGTTCCGAACTACTCCAGGAGTACAACAAGTGTTCCATGTAATTTGTGGAACTACTCCAGAACTACTCCGTTATACCCTTCCCCTGCCCCCTGAAGTACCTACCTAAATTTTGGTACTCGGAGTTTTTTTGTGGTGGGGATGTTAAGAAATGTCAAATATACGGCGGGAATCGGACTCAGATGACACTAATGACAGTGTACAGTGCAGGAGTAAATTCAGCGTTCCAAGCGGCACAAACCAATGAACAGTTCGGCGTAGAACTGTTCGGAGTAAATTACTCCCTCTTGGAAAGCAGCTAACGCCTCGCTGAAAATTTGGGGGCGTGGGGGAAAAGTAAATCGAAACATAAAATCAATCCAAAAATTTTGAGTGTTCAACAGATCGAATAGAACCCAAGATTGAGAAGCTCCGTGGAGTTTATTCTAGCGAGGGAAAGGGAACACCCGGAATACCTAATGCGTGATCGACAGACTCTGTTATGACGTCAGGAGTAACTTTTGCGGGGGGAAAAATTCAAACGATTGTTTTAAATGGGGACGAGGCAACCTCCTAAACGCATCTCAGTTTTACCAACCTTGCACAGATTAAAGTCACTAGATATCTAGTGACTTTAGCACAGGTGTACCAACAATCTATGAAAGAAGAGCGTTATGTTAGTAAAATCACGGTCATCTTGATTAAAACGAGACTTCAAAATATTGTTGGAAAAAGGATCAAAAAGCTCAAAATTCGGCGAAGCTTCACGAGCGGAAGGCGAATTTCAACTTATTTAAAATTACCTCGGAAAACGGGTCAACAACCATTGCAATATTAATAAACTAAATAATAAAAATCAAATTGTCCTGAACAGGCCTCCTTAGTAGTGGTTTATTCCTTTGAACATTCATACCTCTTTTATGAATCTACAAAATGTAAATACAAAATATAATAATAAACGATACACGGTAGGTGTGTCAAGGTTTATCCATGTGTATTTTCCATATCGTAATTAATTAGCAAATACAAAAACAAAACTACACATATACAGTGTCTACATAATTATAAGTGATTATTTTATACAAATAGCATATAGATACACAAGATAATTTAGTTAATAAATCTACCTAAACATTGTAGGTTAAAACTCGGGCGTCTCGCCGGTCCCCCGTTCGACTAGGCGATCCTTAACGTACCGTCTTACAAGTTTTCCAGAAGATCGGAGAGACCCGAGGAGGTCAGTCGAAACGACTGCGCATCATACGTCAATTAATCTATCAGAATTATCTAATCTACTGCACAATGCACAGGCAGAACTAGGTACAGAGCATGTGATTCAGTACGAAAATTCCTTTTAACTCTAAAGCTGTATTTACATTTTAACTGTATGAAATCCTTGTCCATTTATAAAAACCGAGAAACGTTTAAATTGACTTCTAAATTCTTACAGCTTCACTGCTCACCAACCCGCCTCGAAAAACAGGTCTTACTATACCATACACATAAATATATAATTAAAAAAAAATCAAAACTAATTCCTTATAAAAAATTATATATATAATACAGACTTGAGATTAAATTAATTAATAGTTTACAAACAGGTTAAAGTACATAAGCGTTTTTGTGACATCCACTGGCCAGAACAAAGAAAGAGGCTGAAGTGCATCATCCACAGTCGGTCAAATACAGAATTGCACTTAAATTGCACGCTACGCACGAACACCAACATGAAAACAAGAAGAAAAACATCATCTGAAACTGTGGATGTTTTATAATTAACAAATGTAAAAAAATATCGCACAAGTCATTTATTTATTTTCACATAAAAGTCATAAAGTAAACGTCCCCAATAAACCGGAGACCGAAATAAATACATAGGGATAATAATTTATGACGCTGATACGCTCTATTATAAAATACAATTAAAAGCTAAATTCATCATTAATAACTATGAATTGGAAACGATTTGTTTCATCATTAATCGGGCGGGGCAAAGCAATGAGCGGCCGAATCCGAATCGTCGTCTTAGGCTTGGTTCCAGTATGAGGTTTGGTATGGCTGTTTCGCACCACCCTTGGCCGGGTTAGAGGTTTGCGAACGATTTCCGCTGTTGTTTCCGGAGTCCTGTCAACAAAAAACGACACCGTTAATGTGGCGAGTCGGACGGGACGCGGCACGCTTCCCCGACCCAAAACCCGCAACCAAATCGAAATCCAACGACAAAGAAAATCATAAAACAACCATCCATACAAGCTGATCTTACAAAAACTGGTCCAACAACGTAATTAGCACTCATCAAAACAACATATTATTATTGTCAAACAAAAAAACACTACTGGTTGGTTAGAAACAAAGCCTGCAACAAACAGCAATGCACAAACACAAAAACTTAAGGCATGGTGTGTCCCGAGATGACTTACCACGCGTCGGCCTTGGTGCCTGACATCCATCTACAAGCAAAACAAATCTAAGTAACCAAAAAGTTTGTGATTCATGCTGTTTGTGATCGAACGAATCCAAGTCGCATCGGAGAAAGAAGCGGTTCAAAATAAAGTGACGCCAAAGAGCATGCATGATTATTTCAACAACATAACGGAACATAACTTCACGACGAATTCGTTCTGGATTTTACACTTTCATCTCGACCGTTATCAAGTTTTGTTGGCTCGCTCGAAGAAATTCTCGAAAATACTGCAATACGACTCGTATGCTGGAAACTTTTCTAGTTTACCATTTTGAAATGCAACGGGTACTTTGGGGTTTTTACTGCGGTATTACGCTCACTCAAGTCAACCTGGTGGTCAAGTACGCACGGATTGATTCACCTCTGTGACGAACGGTCAACTTTTTAGTTCCGCTACTGAAATGAAAAGTTTTTGAAGAGAAGTTTGAAATGCCAGTTACTAACGCAAAAAAAATATTGAGAAAAGTTTTTCTACTGGTTCCAAATGGAATAAAAACAGGAAAAAAGTGTACAGGTAACCGACTGTAATATTTTTTTTAGAATTTGCGTTTAAATACGTCTATAAACGTCAGTCAGTAGGAGTCGTTTATGGCTTTATAAAAGTACACTGTACTTGAATGAAATTTTTATCAATATTTCAGGGTATTACACCAAAAAACTTCCAATATTAATGTTCAAACTCTACTTTTTAACATCTGTTGCATCCGTTGTTACCTTGAATTACCAATTAATACGAAATTCCCTAGAATTTGAAATTTATTTTTTTTATTTAACAATTAAAACAAGGGTGCAAATTCTAAAAAATAACATAAAAAACTGGTTTTATAAGGGTATTGGCGCACTCGTCCCATAGAAAACCCCCTACGGGTCGTTTTCTACTCATGCGCCAAATCAACCCTTATAAAACTCGTTCTTTAATACACTATATTGTATTGAGATATAGTTATTTCGTAACAAAAATTAACTGAATTTCTTAAATTAATTTCAACAATGTTGTAACGCTGAATTGTCAGAAAACCGACGATGGTATCGCCATTTCTTGCGCAACTGAACTTTGAGGTGATCATCCACGGTCAACTTGAGGAACATCTTTACAAGCAAATCTTAATTCGGAACTGTAGTGTTGCGCACACTAATCTTATTTATTTATGAAATTTCTAAACAAACTTCTTTGCATTAAAAAACATTTCTTTAAAGCAACTCCTTGTAATCCGTTAAAACCATGAATTTGTATACTTTTAATTAATCGATAATTTCCCAAAGACGACGAAATAATATGCAAGGGTCGCAAATAGGTGGTGCAGAGCAAATGTGTAGCTAGAGTCCGCCCGTTCTAAGACTAGCACACCAATAAACCTGCGTTGATGACAAATTTGAGTCGGACCGAGTCCACTTTTAAAAATAAGGGGTATTCTACCTGCGCAGTGGCACCCGTGTCGAAAGTCCAGTTTCGGCGATTCCAGATTCATTTACGTCGAGCTAAAGCTTTCAGGTATAACCAGAATAAAAATGCCCAAATTCAACTCGTAAAATTGTCAAAGCAAAAAGTTTTTGTAAAATTGAAAAATTTATCCGATAACAAAATTAGGGGCCAGTTTACAGAAGCGAAATTAAGTTAATCGTAATTAAATGCGAGATTAACTGAACACGTGACCAGATTGAACCAATCGAATTTTCGGATTCATGGGTTAATGGCATATTAAAATTTAATTCGAATTAAATATTTAATTCTCTTTCTATAAACTGGCTCTAGGTCTTGTTATTTTACCTTCGTTAAAAAAATTTGGTTTTGTTATTTTACCTTCGATGGGATCCTTTTTACAATATCTTTTTTTTAGACATGTGATTTCAAGTGCGCACACGTTACGCCACTGGTAAGATTCTACTTGTCAGATTCGCATGACTCAGTGTGCTACTCTTAGAACGGGCGGACTTCTTAATTGTATTGCCAACTTAAACAGTCATTCTTGATCACCCGGTACATTATTAAATAATTATATTGGGTGAATCAAAATGATTGTGGATAAATATGGCAACTATGTACGAAAATTTATGTGGCAACTGAGTGGGTGGAGTAGAGTTGACATTTGTATAACATTTCATGTGCGTGCACTTAATTTTTTTTATATAGTTTGTCTAGCGAGAGATTGGTTAACATAAAAATGACTAAATTCTACGTAGAGAAAGTAGTACCATTGTCTAAGTAGTCTAAGTTCTACTTAGACAATGGTAGTACCTAACGCACGTAAACCTTGAAATATATCATTCCAACAGTAACATTTTTGCTTTGAAATTATGCTCTAATAAATGTATTTTAATGCATTTTGTAGTGTTGGGTTAATTCAATAAAATTTAAAATCTCCTCCCAATCTCTCGCTGGACGAAGTTTACCATTGCACATTGCCTTGACAATTTTCAAAATTGCGCGACTATGAACTGTCAAAGAAATGTCAACTCTATACCTACCTACAGAGTTGCCACATAAATTTTCGTACTATGGCGGACAATAAATTTAGGCCGGCCTATCATTGGCTTGACATCAAAATGTGAAGCTGGCATTATGTTCAACTAACCCCATTTTCGATTTTTGTCATTCTTGTCATCGTGACAGCGATAATCAAAATTAAAATTGGGAAAAGAAGCGTGCACCAGAGAGAAGTGCTACTACAAATCAGTTATGCTAGTGCGTCATGATCTGTAAGTTACGAAAAGGGCGAAGGAAACGCCAAACAGCTTCAAAACCTTCAGTTTGACAAACTGACACATCAGTCATAATGACAATAAATGATGGCTTGCATTGACTTTTTTGAAATTTCAGAAATTTGCCGGCCTAAATTTATTGTCCGCCATAGTACATACCTAGTTCCTATATTTATCCACAATCATTTTGAATCACCCGATATAATCATAAATCTGAATTGAATTCATTACGAAAAATTAAAAAAAAAAAAGTACAATCGATTCTCCCCATTTTAAAACACCACTCTTACTAAGCAGTGCTTACTGCTTAGTCAAGTCAAAAAATCTTAAAACCATGGCTTTTACGGAATTCAAGATACGTTTAACTTCGATCAACACTCGTTTTATCAGAAACTACTACTGAAAACAAACGAATAACAATGTAATATCTTGTTCTTACTAAACCTTCGGTAAAACTTGATAATTCGAGATTACTATATAAAAAATCCACTCGATCTATCACGGTAAAACCTGCACAAAGTCGGCAATTTTATCAAGAAATCCACATTAAATGACGTCCCCTGTCCTTTCCACCGGTGAAGTAGAAATTTTAGATTGATAAACAATAAAGTAACTCGCGTGTTTAATTGAAGTATGTACACCGGAAAATTTCAATCGAAACATGAATTACCTGATGAAGAGGCTGATGCATCAGCTGAGTGGAAAGTTGTTGTTGGTGTGGCGTCATCGTCGGTATGTACACTTGCGGTGCGTAGCCTGTCCCGCTGGGCGCCAGCCCTGCGTTCTGACCACCGTGCAGTGTACCGGCGAACGGCGGTGGCGTACCGGAATGGAACCCTTGTTTGTCGTACGACTGTTGAATTATTGAAACATTAAAAAATTATAATATTTGAAATGTTCAAAACAATCTACTCACGTTAACTTTCCCTAGAGCTGCGTGCGACTTGCCGTACATGGCGGATAGATCGTTTCCACTCGAACCTGTAGAACTTGCGTTAACACCGCCTCCCTTTTGTCCTTGGTTATTGCCAACGTAACCGGTTTTGTTGTAGTCCTGCGTCTGGCTTAACGTATCGTAACTGCCGTAACCCGAACCGTACGTCGCTGGTTTCGGGTACTGAGTGCTGTTGCTCGAGCCGTGAGCATTTGTAGCAGCCGGCAGTTGCTGAAACGAAATAGCAACTTAAAAAAAAAGCAACGCAGAGTACACAAAACGGAAAAAACAACAATACAATGTTGAGTTCACGATGATTTCGTGTTACAATGTTGTTTTGCGACAGCTTTTAGAAAAAAGTTACAATACGACGACCTCCACTATGCATACACACTTTGTTGTTAAAAAAACAAATTTATCCCTGCGTTGGATGCTGGGTAAGGGGGCGCTCACTCCTTTAATTTTTTTATTTGTGCAGAAATTTTGGGTTTTTCCATCCAATTTATCCTACAACAACATATCCCGTTTAAGGAAGAACTGGAGTAACAATCTCAGCAAAAAGTTGCGGAATTCTTATAATGCTATGAAACGTTTATTACAAGGAATCAATATTTGAAAAAAAAGTTTTTAATTTTTGGAAACGAATTGTAATCAGTTGCAAGCAAATTTTGTGTTTATTTTCTTGATATTTAGATAATTACTTACATGTGACTTTTCAATCTTTTGACTAAGACTGTACGTAAAAGTAAACAGAAGCACACTGAATTCAATTTTCATTGCATTTCTGTTAAAGTTCTTAACGTAACTGTAGTAAAACGTGTGATATGAGTGTAATATTGCATACCGACGTCAATTATATGCATTTCGTTCGCTTTTTATTGAAATTAAAACAGGTACATAACCTCAAAAACCGTGTTTTTCAACATATAATTAGCGATTACATGGAAAATCCTCGACCAACTTTTTTTGTAAATGCATTAGAAAATTCTACGATATCGATACTTTATGTGTGAAAAATTGGCCATTTTTAAATATGTTTTTTTTATCAATTTATATACGAGCATTGATCGATTTCTCATAAGAACGCGTGTAAAATATCCCAAAACTTTAAAAGGTAATAACTTTTAAATTCCTGGATCAAATTTTTTTAAATTTGGCACAGTACTTTAGCATGGATTGAAGGACTATTGTACCAATTTTGAGCAATTTTCACCATTTTTCAATGTTACTCCAGTTCATCCTTAAGGAAGGTACTTAAAAGTGAGCAATTTCCTCATCTGCGAGCAATCATGTTGCTGCAAATATTGGGCATAATTTTGTTTTAGTATTACAAAAAAAAAAAAAACAAGACACGTGACCAATAGTTGAATATAAAAAATGGACCCCGAAGCGGAAGCAGGGCTTTTGGCAATTATGAAGAATTGGAGCAAGCTTCAAATTTACAAGAAGATAATTATGTTTATCAACAGAATCTTCATATGATTATTCATCATGTGAAGATTCTATTGACAAACATAATTATTAAACAGATCCCTCCCTTTCTGCACATACGAGGGGAGTTTGATAATAATTGCGGCTAGAGTATAAGCAAATTGTTTTTATCAATGAAAATATTTTTATTTTGCGACATAACCTCCTGAGACTGCAATACATTTCTGAAATCGACTGTACAGGGTATTTCACGAGTGATGATGATCTCGATGGAATTGAAAATGCAACCCACACTACATTTCAGAAAAAAAGCTGGCTTTTTCGAAAATGTATTGTGGGTTGCATTTTCAATTCGGGCTCATTGTCACTCGTGAAATACCCTGTACTACAGGATTATTCACGTAAGATGACGAGCTTAACGAGGTAAAAATGCAACCCAAAAGACAATTCACAAAGCAATCTTGACCCCTATTACATTATCCGGCATTACCATAATGCACATAACACAGACAGCTTTTAATGAATGTCAAGTTCTAACAGAAAAATACCTCTCTCAACAAATTATGAATTAATAACGATAAGCAATTAAAATCACAAAAGTAATAGGCAAGATCATATCGGTTCTGTCATCATTCCAAAACCTTTTCAAATACTAAATACATATGAACGAAAAATGCAGTGACAGATATACCTTTCAAATTAACACAGGTGATTCTAAAATAAGTTTGGAAAAAAAACCCGGTAATTGGTAATGATGAGAAGAAGTCATAGACAAACAAATTTTCTTATAAAAGTTTTTTCGTTTTCGAGATACAAATGATTGAAAATTTGGTCGAAGTTCCTAGTACGCTGCTGAGTTAAAAGTGATTACCTGATTATCTTGGTAGTTTAGCAACAATAATAATCAAAGGTGCCCGTCAGTCACAAACGTAAAACATTACTCCTCTCGATCATTTCTATAGAAACATTTACAAAGCAGTGTGCTTGCACCTACGACTTTATTGTGGAGTCGCTGAAACCATGGTTGCTACTTGCTAATGAAATGAACAAATTCGGACAAATTTTCCTTATTCATAGGCGTTGAAAATACCGAGCGATCGTTTAAAAAATGAATCGAGTTTGCTTTGGAGCCTATGCTATAGCATGGGTTGCCATAGGTAACACGCCTCGATTTATTTTTTAATTGATCGCACCGTACAAGGATATAGGCAAGGCGGTCTCTATTTTAACAGGCCAGGACACTGGCTGTGTTGCCAAATTTCTTAGTGGGCCATTCCATAGCATCCTGAGTTTCAAAAATATTGGCACTTCCATAGAAAGGCGATTCATTCAAAAATCATTTTGACAAGACAATTAATTGTGCAATTAATTTCAGTAATTGAAAAAATAAACATGCCACACAAATCTTGCGTTCCCAATTGCAAGTCAGATTGTGCTAGAAGCAAATCTTCCTACGTTACCGTTTTCAAATTCCCATCGAAGAAGATTAGAATGCATGAATAAACTGGCTCGTTAACAAGACTGGTACCGAAAGGAAGCGTCTCAGTGCGACTGTAAAACCACTTTCGGCACATGATGTTTATTTTGAAGACAATACATCTTAGGAGATTTTGGATGACTTTGAAATTAATAATAACAATGCGAGTGACTTAATTATGATACATGATTTGGAAGATTTGAAAGTAAATTTTGAAATGAAAATCGGAAACACTTTGAAGGAGTTGAGTTGTTTTGTATTTTTTTATTTCGAAATTGTTAGATATTTGTTTTTCCATGTGATGCCCCTTAAGTATCCTGATACCTTCGCCCCTTTTTTACTTGTACTCTTACGTCTGTAGTGAGGTCTTTGTTGCTCGTTCCATTAGGTCTAAAATCCATTTTAAATTATAAACCTGAATTGGTGGTAGGGTCCATACACCCGAGTGGGTAGCTTTTGCAGTTCTTATTTATTTTTTGTAACAATTCATACTGCACTTTTATTAGTCTTTAATAGTCTCTGTGTACGACTTCAGAAAAAAATCTTGTCCTGAGCTGTACAGTGTACAGGTGGCATGAGTTGGAATTTGCACTGGAGCTAATGCAATCACCGTGAACTAAAAGGAGTTCTATGTTCATTTTGGATAGGATACTTGTTCAGAATACAGGACTCTATGAAATTTTACTAACAATAGCTATCTTATAAAACAGAATACACATAATTACCTTGACTTGGACACCTGACATACTTTGACTGAAGTAAAATTGCAATAGGAGAATTAGAAAAATCTTTCAGTGATGATTGACTGACAGCTGACAATGACAAAATAGTGAGTGGCAGTGAGTGATCCAAAAACTTCAGAACTAGTAACTTTTTTCAAAAGTTGGTGAAGCAACGTTGCCAGACGTTAGTGGGCCATTCCACAGACCACTTTCTGAAGTCAGTGTCACGGCCTGTTAAAATAGAGACCGCCTTGATATAGGGTGTTACCACCGGCCTCCTGGAGCGGTCGAACTGTCGAGTCCATCTTCGGGGCCGGTGTCGAGATTTGTTGACCGATGCCGTTTTAACGCCGGGGTAGCAAATGCACCCCGTCGAAGAAGATGGCCGTTTCGTACACCAGCCGGTTTACCCGGACCGTCAGGCTGGTTTAAGGGAGAGGAGCACTCACTAAAGAAACAACCTTCTCTTCCAAGGGCAGGTAAAGAAGTGCCGTGCCGTTTCCGGCCGACGTAGACTATTTTTAGAAAGTTGGGACCAAACGCGACAAAAGAACGAGCGGGGGTGGTTTTGGACCACCCAAACAGCCCACGGGTAACAAGGGTAATTTCCATCCTTTTGATTTCGCCTCCAAAAGTCTTTTATGCAGAATTCGTTTGTGTCAAGGATACTCCACTTTTTTTTTCCAAACTTATTTCAGAATCACCCTGTACATATTTAGAATACCTACTTGGATTCCCGATTTAATTTTTAAATATCAAGACACAATGAACACTTTGGAGTGTATTTTGGGTTGCATTTTTACCTGGTCAGGCACGTCATCTTATGTGAATAACCCTGTATAGTCATTGTAGACGTTAAAAAATAATCTGCGGATTTTGTTGCAAAATTATCGCTTGCGGCGGACATCATCTCTTCTGCGGACCAAAATTTTGTTCCACGAAGCTCCTTTTTCAAATTGGGGAACAGGTAGTAATTGATGGGAGCCAGGTCCGAACTATACGGAGGATGTTCAATTTTTTCAAACCACAGCTTCCTTTGCAACTTTAGCCGTATGACAAGCCACATTGGGTCATATGCATAAACCATTAGCAAATGCTTTTACTTGTATTAGTGAGAGATACAAATACATGGACTCTATTAGATAGAAAAAGACAAACATATAGTATAAGCAAATGCTTATTCTTATGCATACTACCCATTGTCTTGCAACAGCAAAATTCCGCTCCTCGTTTTTCCAAAACAATAGAGATTTACTTTGAGATTAAAACAGCATATAAACTGCATTCATTGTGCTTCCTTTTGGAAAGTAGTCGATTAGCAAAAATTTCTCAGCGTCCCAAAAATTGTAGCCATTAGTTTGGCTTGCACCCTCTGGCGTTTAAATTTCCGCGGTGCGTTTTCTCCTTTTTTTACCCATTGCATCGATTCCCGTCCTTGTTGAAAAAGACGAGTCCAACGTTTAACCGTGGCATAAGAAGGAGAAAAGTTGAGGTATGTCTCGGTGAAATCCTCAAAAATTTCTTTGGCCTTTTTTCCTTTCTTCACTAGGTATTTAATTACGGCTCGGTATTCGGTTTTGAGAACTGTACTTGATTGCTTGATTCTCCTTACATCGCACCACTTAGTAATTTCTTTTTCGAAAACTATTGTCACAATTTTGACGCAACTACACGCTTGTTATTAGAAAACAATTGCCTATGCGTTGCCATGAAAATAAATTTCGTAACTAGATCAGGCTCAGTAATTATCAAAAAACCCTGTGATTCAGATGAAGACAGCTCTAATTCCACAATAAGGTCTAACAATGAACCCTATTACATATAAAGACCACAAAACTCTCTGGAAAATACATTACACACCAAGAAATGGCCGCATTCGTAACATTATAACAAATCTGTCTGGCGCGAGACAAACAGCAAAAGATGCCAAAACTCCATACGAAATTGGGAAACTTCTTTGTGCAGTTTTCAAAATAATAGTAGTTTCGACTAACAAATATCTGGAAAATATCCATCCTAACTAGTAAAAATATTTGCTAAAACACATTTCGCTTAAGATTTTTCAAGTAAAACTACAATTTTGCATAAAAAACTACAACAAACTACGAGTACATCCGCGACTGATAGTCAGGAAACACAGCGCGAGCAACGCAGGGTTAATAAAAAGCACATACTTTAAATATAGCACCTAATACATAAGTTAGGTTATGTAGATGAACATTGCTGACAACTAAATTATTTTGTGACTAAACAAGATGGCTACAAATTTTCGATGTGTTTGTTTTTCACAGCTTGCCTTGACCAGAAACTTTTTGAAACGTGGTATGTTTTATTGTCTGGTCAAGAATTTCCTTTGAAATATTAAATGTGAAAAAATTATTAACAATGTGTGTGTGTCGCTTTCTGGCAGCAGTTCCGTATTGTAACGTGAAAAATCGGTTGTAAAATAAATTTAGAAAACAACGAATAAAAAGAGAGATTTCGGCGAACTCACCGTATACATCGTCCCGAACTGGTAGTTGGGGAAAGTGTTCAGCGCGGTGAAGAAATAGGGATGTCCAGCGCCGGCCAGTATAGGTTGAGCCTGATGTCCTTGTGTCAACGTGCTCGTCTGCTGCGACAGCGTCGACGGTACGGGAGACGCGTTGTTATCACCTCTCGTAAACCTTCCGTCAGAGATCGAATAACCTACGTTGCCCAAAGTGCCGTCCCTTACGGCGGCCAACGTCGTCGGAGTCTGGTAACTCATGTCATAGTAGGGAGTCGTCTGAATACATAAACGAACTTGTCACTCTATCAAAACGACTTGCCCAGTTAAAAAAATGATTATTAGCAAGCTCTGCCGTATACACTTCCAGGGACTAAAGCAACAGAATTAGCTGGACCACTTGTTAAGTATTCAGCGAATTATGTACATAAAAAACGGGTGAGTCATCTTGATGCCAATGAGTGAGAAGAAGTTTATACACACGCACATCGATCTGTTGTTGTCGACGATTTCGGCATTTGTTTATTTCGTTTAGATTACTCGAATCTCGTCGACAACAACGGTGCAAGCCAAAGCCAATCAAACCCTCACAAAAGACACAACAGACAAGACAACGAAAGCCTGATTTATTAGGAAATGCAATTTCGGTGTTCTTCTGTCAAACAATACACTTTGTTACTTTGCACGGTGTTATCAAACTGTACAACATCAAACCCCCACCATCATCAATTATGTACAAACTGGTGTCCCAAAATGTCAACAAAACCCAAATAAATACACGTGTTTCTTTAAAACCTAATTAACATTTTCATTAGTGCCAATAAATTATATCCAAATCGCCAAAAAACTTTGCAGTGTTGATTAACCTGAACCCCAAATTTTTATTAACACATAACTTCACTTTAAGACAACGTTCGGTAACTTCCAAATGTTGATTCATAAAAAAAAAATGATAAAATGTACTCAAAATTAGAAATAAAAAAATTAAATTTCAGTAAAAATTGTTATATCCTCATCAATTATCCATCTTCCTTAAAAATATTCTACATAAATAAATCACTTTTAGAGCCGATTTCACCAATGCCAATTAACGTTAACTGTAGGTTAAAATGCTTCGTTTGTTACCTATTGTTATAACAATGTTTTCGTATATTTTAATCTGTAGTTAAATTTAACTCACGTTGGTGAAACCGGCCCTTAGTAGAATAACTTTACAAAATTAAATAATGGCAACTCACTAAATTAATCACAAATGTAAGCAAGCGTTCTCCTGGAACGATTATTTCTGTCATATACCACCACACGTCATCCAAACAGTATACCAGTGTAATAA
This sequence comes from Tenebrio molitor, assembly GCF_963966145.1. Classification (NCBI taxonomy): domain Eukaryota; kingdom Metazoa; phylum Arthropoda; class Insecta; order Coleoptera; family Tenebrionidae; genus Tenebrio; species Tenebrio molitor. The sequence goes on along the minus strand of NC_091047.1, from coordinate 23,147,368 downwards.
AGAAACTTGAGATCGGCTGGTTGCAAACGACAAAAACCTAGTTCGTAGATTGATTCATACTTTAAAATATATTTTGACTGAACCTAATCCTGTGCGTTACATCTAATTTAATCCTGACAAAATGCCGTCAGCATCAAGATCTAAGAGTTTCAACCGAGCGACAATTACAACCTGTACGAATCAAGTTGAGAGTCGGTTTTCATTTTTCGCCACCAACTGATACTCACTGTTTCTTAATCCAACTGTATTTCTTTAGCTTTAGTAACTGGCCTTGAAATCACAAAATTTATTATTATCACTAGTACAAAAGTAAAATAATAAAAGCATGGCAAAAACTGAAGCACAATTTAACCAAACAGCAAAAATTTAAAAATAACTCATGTTTATAATGTTAACAAATACATCATGACGTATGCCCCGGACACAAATTCCAGAAGACTACTTTTTTTCAGTAATACTCACGTCACACGCATGGATTTTGTGTAAAAAATGATCAGCTTCAAAAATAACATATCACTCGAGTTCTGATAAGTCCATATCGACGCTCATTAAACACCAACACAATTAAAATCATCCGCGTGAGAAATAAGTTTTTCTCAAATAAAAAGAAATTATAAAATCAACGCAAATTTTTCCCCCAGTTTGGACCAACTCGATACATTTCGTTCTTTTTCGTCATCGCCGTTCAAGGTTACTCAACGACCAAACCTAATAAACCCTCTTTACGAATTTCGATCTGTTGTGCATTTCCACATTGGAGTGAAGCCGCTATTCCCACACATAGTGCAAACGCATGCTGCCGGTTGATTAATTACTAAGCCCATTATACACACCATATGTGGTAGCCTTTGCTGCAACATTTGCACTTCTTCGTACGAATAGACGGGCGGTTGGAAATACGGAACTTGTCCCATGATGTAAGGCGTACTCATTACCGGTGCCACGCCTGGGGGTATGTTTGAAACAACACTACTGGAATTCTTGGCAGCTGAAAGTCAACACGCGCCCGTCAAAAAAACCCCACCGAAAAAACTCCACCACCAACGTACCTAACGTTGTCGTCGACTTCGTAACCGACACCGTCGACTGTGACAAGGAAAGAGCGGTCGTTGAAGTCACATTGCTCGACGTCGTCGTCTGCGTGTTACTGACGGTGTTGGAAGTGTTGTCGTAACCGCTGTCTTTTCCGAGTTTGTGGTTACTCGCCGAACTGTAGCTGTTGTACTGGCTCGTCGTTGTGTTGCCCAAATTTGAACTGTTGTTCAAACCTTGAAAGGAGAACACAAAATGTACAATTAGAGACGTGGCTGCTGATATGAAAAAAAAAAAAAGATACGTTCTGTCACACCAAGTTGCAGTTACACACTGTTAGCAAAAATTTAATTTTGTTAAAACATTCGAGCCAAAACACAGACTTACCTGCGTTAGCACCGTAAACTGATTGACTGGAATTTTGTTGATAAGACTGATTATTCGAAGGATATGAATTAGCCTGACTGATCGACGGAAAAGCACCAGCATTTGTGTTGGACTGATAGGACGCCGTCGAAGAATAAGCGTTTTGATAAGGGGTGTTGTATGGCGTCCCTTGATTGTTGGCGTAATTGCTATTTGCCTGATTGGAAACGTACGAGTTTGATGTCTGAAAAATTTCAAATATTTAAGCTATGCGAACGGTAAAAAATATATATTTTGATTTTGACTGAACGGTAATCAGGCTGCCTAACTCACTCTTGTCGGGAGACTCCGCAGCAGGGACATAAACAAACGGTAAAAAACTTATCGAATGTAAATTCCAAGCCGCTTGAGAAACCCTTCAGTCTCGTCATCGTTTCATCATTTTAACCGAAAAATAAATTAACAAATTCGCACTGAAAGCTACAGAACATGAAACAGGAGGCGGTATTTTCACCACCGCTGATTGAATCGGGACACAAATTTATTCTTTTGCGATGCAAATCTCGACACAAAATTTTCTCAAATTCCGAAGACAAACAAAATTCGTTGAAATTTCAATAACGGTCGAAATGTCATCCGTTTCATGTTTTGCAACGCGCGTTCCAACTTTTAACGCAATTTAAAAATTAATGAAGCGCCACTTAGAAAATAGCATCCAGACCATAAAACGATCCCAGTCTCTAGGTCTGAATGTTTTTATATGAACACTACAACATTGCGTTTAATGATAGAAAAAATAATTTCACGTAATCCGTGTTGCAGATCAAGTTAAAACTTGGAACACGCATATTTGTACCTTCATTGGCGTCAATTGAGAAACAAGAAGGACCGTACCTGCGTTCCACTATACGTCGAAGTATTGTACGTGTTTCCTTTTTGCTGGTAGGAATTATACGTCGACTGTTGCGAGTACGAGTGGTTGTCTCCCTGCTTCGCGAGTTCCAGTCCCGACGGCGTCGCGGATGGCGTTGCCGCGCTGCCTGTCGTCGAACTTCTGGGGGCGCTGTTGTAGGCATTTGTTAAATGTTCGCTCGTTTGTGGAATGCTATCCGAATTGGTAAGCTGCACGAAACGGACAAGATTTACAAATAATTCGTCCCGCTCCCGAAAAATCTGATTGACTTACGCTCTGCGATAACGCCGAGCTAATACTGCTCTGGGTAGTTTTTGGTGAATATGCATCAAGAGTGGCGTTTTGATTCACTGTGTTGAGATCCATGGTGCCTGCTGACGTTACGGCCGCGTTATCCAAACCTGTTGGATTAGTTGGACCGTATTTACCGTCGTTCACGTTGTCGAACGAGTTGGTATCGGACATGAAATCCATCGCACCGAACTGGACGTCCAGGTAGCCAATACTGCTGTTCAGATCTCCAGGCATTTCCACTGCGCTAGCAGGAATCTACAAGCGATATTTACCATGAAAAAATAATCAAGTGATGCGAAAATGGTGTGAAGACTGCAAAGTAAAAAATAAATAAATAACAAAAATCTGACAAATCGACCATCGATGTTTTAGTTATAGACCTTTTAGATGTTGCACGTGCACGAAAAATATTCGTTAATTATTGTCAAGTTAGTGTAGCATCACGTACTAGCCGTCTATGAAATGATCAATAAATGGTTTTTAGATCAGATTTAAAAAAAAAAGACAAAAAATAAAACGACTTCCAACAATGAAATAATTGGAAATAAATAAAATAAACAACCCAACCCATTCTGTTGAGGACAGAGATAAAGCAATAAGCCGGCGGTAAATTAAAATCAACTAAATTCTCAGTGAAATCACAAAAAAAAAAAAACAATACATATGAAATGATAATATCCGACGTTTTTGTGTTTTACCGGTTTTAAAACGTCAATACATTTCGTCTCTACAAAATGAAAATTAATGATATCATTACAGTCTGACGTCAGATACTTAAATATCAAGGAACAGTTTTTCTTTAGCATATTTTTTTTGTCATTTTATTTTTATTTATTACTCGTTCACGTTAAAATTGGCAATTCATTTAAATTATCCAAACAAACACCACATGTACATGCCACCCCTACTTACAGTACTATTAAAATAAATTTGTAATTATAAATTTGTTACTGATTTGTAATAAATAAATTAGCAAATGTAACGTTGAATTTAACGCAATTAATAATGGTACTCCCATTTCATACTGAAAAAATATGGTATGGACTAGTTCGACGAAATTTAAACCTCTTCCTGTCGAAACTTTAAATTCAAAAATAAGATGGTCTAGAAAATATCGTTGTATAATTCACGACGGGATAAATCGTCACTTACCGATGCCCAACTCTAAACTCTAAAACAACAAACGCGGAACCTAGTCTAATATGGCGGTACGGGCGGTACCTACTATCTTTCGGCTTACATCTGTTGAGTCGACGGTACCAGCACGAATGAAGAACGAAAAATACAAACCTTGGACGGTGGTGGCACTCTGGCCCTCTGGGTTTTAGTCCGTACTGGCTGTTGGGCGGGTTGCGGTTCGGCCGTATTCGGATAGTTATTGTTCGCTGCCGGATAAGAACTGTTGACATATGCGTTCGGGGAATTACCGTACTGCTGGTTATTAGAGTAAGCCTGAGAACCGGGCGTATTACCCGTGTTATAAACTTGGGTCGAATTTTGAGCGTGATAAGTCTGAGCGGTGCCGTACTGCTTGATGTTATCACTATTCTGCTGTGTAAGTTGGTTAAGGTACTGAGTCTGTGCGGCGTTCAGAGTTCCTCCGATTTGGACGGGACTCTGTGAAGGCAACTGAGGGGCCTGCGAGGACATCTGGAGACCCTGCCCCAGCTGTTGGCCAGCATTGATCACGGCGTTGTCGATCGATATGCCGACCGCAGGTTCGTTCATCACCACGTCCATGCTGGGCGCGATGCTCGGCGTGAACACTTTCGTGTCAGCAAGGCTGCCCGTGTACTCTTCGGTCGTCCACTCTTCGGGACCTGGAAAATCGTCCCAATTTTCTGAAAACGACAAAGTCTACATGTGATTTCTTGCACCACATTTTGGAGAACGAGTACTTCTGTTGCCACATGAAACGAAAAACGCGAACAAACAATTACAGTACTGTTTATCTATCCAAATGGCAGAAAAAACCAAAAGACCTGGCATTTCTCCAACGAAATTACCAAAATTCTACGCACAACAAACCTTCCGCGATGTGATCACGTAAATCATCTGAATAATCCTCGGAAACCATCCGAGTGATAAATGAATTCCTAAAAACCTTGCGGTATTTTCCAGTAATGAAGGCTTGTTAAGAACGCGTACACGATTATTAATTAATGCATCCGGTTCGAATAAAATCACTTTATTAAATACGAATACCATTCCAAAATTGAAAAATATCGACTTCTCTCGATATACGCTCCGAATAAGTGAACTGAATTTGAATTTAATTAACGCATTTACCGTGCCTAACTTTTTCAACTTCATAATTAACTGGCACATACGTAACTCGCAAAATCGATCTGTTTGTATTTCGCATGATAAAACACACAAAACATGTTGCACACTTTATAGTAATCTACCATTACTGAAATACTAGAATTTTTCGAATAAATACTTGGAAAACTTTCTCGACAACATTTATTCTGCTGTAGATATCCTATTTTTCCAAAAACTGTTTGTCAAACAATAACGTGATGATTGTCCTATCGAACGCTCATTTGTGGAATCAAATCGTGTTTTTACGTGACAACTGACACAAATGGACACTCAACGCTTATCTCATGATGACAGCTACACCAACAAAAGAAAAACATTATTCTTCTGGAGAAATTTTAAAACCACAACCACCGTTTTTGTAGTATTCTATCGATTGTTTTTTCTTTTCAGCTAGTAAATGAATGACTGCAATTACAATAACTATCTGTCTACTTGACTCCTAATTAATAAATGTAAATTATGAAATTATTTACCAATCAAGTTTTAGTAATTTTGACCAAATATGTATGTGCGCTGTGTGGTTCAAAACATTTCTCTGATTGATTTGATGTCACTTGTGTAAACAAAATATGTAGTCGACTGAAGTTCGGTAATGCATGTTCAACTTCGATATTTTTCCACGAGCAGCAAAACAATTGTAGTATTATTCACAATGACCACAGTAAACAAGTATATCTAACTATTTAAATTTTGATACGCTAGCGCTATTATCAAAATTTTAAATTTAAGAAAATTACCGGCCAAAAATACAATGTGAAATCAGTTAAATTATCATGCCTGTCATTCTGCAATTAAAAAGTACTAAAGTTTTCTGGTAATTTAGTTAAAGCAATATTTCATAAAAATACGCGTGTCCCACTCCTTTCTGATAATAGTAAAGCGTCGTATGAATGATCATGAACAAAAATGTTTTCATGATTTAGAGCACTCTTGTAAAAACTCAGCAATCCACCGCAAAAAGGAGCAATTTAACGGCAGCATAATTTACCTGGTGACATAACGCGGGTCAACTTTTTTGCTTTCAAACCCATTTCGCCGTGTTTTTTGTAACAAATTCCGCATCTAATAATAACGATGATTTCCTCAGATCATTTAACCAGACACCTGACCACAATGTTACCTGTATGGTTCGTGGCGGCCACCGTGCTGTTGTCCCACGTGTTGGAATTATCCCAAGTGTCGATGGGCTTGTTGTACGCGTTACTCCGGCTCCCCCGAGGTGGGTACCTGCCCCCGGCTCGTCCGCCTCCCCTGCCGCGACCGCCGCCGGGACCTCGGGTCGACCCGCCTGGCCTGCCTCTGCGGTCTCGGTGGAAATCGGAACGGCCGCCGCCCTCTTCCAGGTTGCGTTCGTTCTCCTGTTTCTCTCGACCGCGCCAACCCCGACTGTCGTTGTGTCGACCGTGCAAACGAGGAGGGCCGTTCTTGTTGCGCGGTTTGTCCTTGTCATTGCCATTTCCGGTTCCGACGCCGCCGCTGGGCTGGATCTCGCTCCACTCTTCGCCGCCGGCGTTCTCCTCTGCCTTGTCCTGTTTGCTTGCCGACGCCTGTCGGCTCTTTTTCTTTTTGACCCTAGTTTCCCATTCGCCCTGAAGGCGAAAAACGTCACATGAATGCAAGTTTTTTGACATTTTCGACGCAAAAAAATCCAGTTTTAAAATATGTATGTATCTCAAGCGACACATTTCATCCGACAAAAATCCCTCCAACTGTCATAATTTACATAACCTCACATCAAACGTCACATCGAGGAAAATTTCTGCACACGTGTCTGCAAAATATCGCAAAATTTGTGATAACTTTGAAATGCTAAGAAATTCACTTGTGACGTACATTCTTTTTTAAACTAAATACAAAACCGATAACAATTATTTATCATTAATTTTTACGAATGAAATGAAATGATTAAAAAAATTGAATTAAAGTGTGCTATGACTCATTATATCTATGAGCAAACAATTATGGCCACATAACCTAACTACTTGGCAAATGTCAAAAAGTAATAGAGAAATACTAATCAGATGGGTCTATCTCGTAGTGTCATCTTATCAACATGTCAACAAGTTAAAGCAAGAAATAATAAAAATCAACCATCACATTTACAACCCAAATTAATAAAAAAGAAACAATGAAAAACCAAGTTCCATTTCATTGTTTTGCCTTTCCAAACTCAAAATCGCCTTTCCAATGACAAAAAAAAAAAAAAATCAAATCTATTTTACTCACATGGCCTATGTCCTCCAAGAGCATATTCATCGCCGTGTTTACGTCGCCATCACACTCGTGGAGAGCAAGACAGACCTCCTCTTCGGATCGTTGGGACATTTCTATAAGCTGTCTGACTTTCTCTTTGATCGAAGGGTCTTCAGATTTGGAGTGTGTACTATCTCTGTTTGCTTGCTGTTTGTCGGAACCTTTACCTATGACAAAACGGATAAAATCTGCGTTTTTCGTGATTGTTGCGACTAACTCACCTGTGTCGGATTTTTCTGATTTATGTGTTTTATTGTCGGTCTTTGACCCTTTCCCACCTTTGGAGGTGGTTCGATTGCTCGAACTCATGATTTGTACAGTATGTACAGTGTACTATTTACAAACTATCTGCAACAAGAAATGATATCAAAAACTGCGGCGAACGACGATTCTTCTCGAAACAGATGAATCGTGAGGAATTAACGCACTCGGTGCGAAAACCGGGGACCGAAATTTTCCGCGAGCCCCATAAACGGCCTTCGCTGCCAAAACAATAACAACAATGTCACCAGAAGTAGGTGAGCATCCAGAGCGCGTCCACGATCTCAAGTCCGACGAAAATAAGAACAAATAATATTTCCACAAAACATTTCTTGCGAAATAACTTGATTTTCCGGCTGGCCAATGTTATTACAATGGCAACACTGTTTGATATCGTACAAAAGAATCTTCACGTTGCACCGATATTACGCGTGACATAAAGCAAATCCGAGTAGAATTATGCGTCGATGGGGTTTTCCCGAGCACGAGTTTTGCATCCATGGGGCCCTGAAGCGCCGATAACTGCTTTTATACCATGTGGAGGGACGCCATTTCAGAGCTTGTAAAGATAGCAGTTCGTGACAACTAAACAGTATAAGGAAATTCACGCGAATTTGGTGAGTAAAAAGTTGCTTTCTCGTCGAGATCCGCATTTAAATCACGTTACAAAGCACAATACCTTTGCAAGCACTCACTAACAAACTTAAATCAAGGGAAAACGGGAACATTAACCATACCTGTATAATTCAGTAAAACCACAACGCACTAGTAGATGGTCACGTGATCACGTAAAATGGCCGCCGACCGTCCGGCAAAACGCGCCAAATTACCGACCGAGGCGGGATGCGGGATGGGGAATTTCAATTTGTTCGTTTCTTCACTACATCTCGTCCTTCCGTTTCGAAATTAAAAAATTTTCCTATTTACAATTGTGAAACTATTTGCAGGACGAAAGGCGGATCAACTGTGTTTAAATGTCTAGCAATTTTGGATGGCGCTAAAAGTAATGTGGCGTTTACGGTTATTTTCAAATTTAAATAGTTTAAAAGTAAATGGCGTGGACGTGGCTAAGGTGCCTACTTTTCTATTTATTTACCTTTAACTGTTTTTATTAATTAACCGGTATTTTTACAATGCACCACACAATGTTCCAACTGTAAATGTTTATTGCCCGTGCAATAATTACTTAACTATGTGAAGCCTACGCTTTTGATGAAGAATGAATAATTTGTACACGAAACCACGGTACTTGTACTTGTACGTAGAAACATTTAGGTAAATGAACTCCAATAACTCAGAGAATGTCTTGGTTTGACTTGAAAATTATTAAAAACTCTCAAAATAATAATGTATACGTATATTGCGCATGTTCCCCACTTTTGTTAAGTAGCCAAATCATCGTAAAATACAATATTGCCACTTGATCACTGATTACTGTAGTCTTTCATATAAAACAACAATCAAGAAATTTTCAAGTGCATATTTTTTAGGTGAGTACATTTCTTTGTCCATCGCCGTTATTTACTGCGAAACAGAATCTTCTCAAACAATTTTGCTCTGGTATATACCTATCTCTTTATTCTCTTTGTTCTTAAAGACGGAAAATATTGAAACTACAACAGTTTCTTGAGGCTACAACGAGTAGGTGGGTCAATCTCAATCTCCGGATATTTGCCTACACAGTGGAATTTTGCACTAATCAGTTACAATCTGTGTCGCTTTAATGCGTTTTTGCACGCTTCGAAACTCAAAAGATTGAACTCTACGATAAATAACTGAACTTTAGAAATTAGGTCTCAGTTTTAAATAAACCCATTTACACTTTATTAGAATAATATAGGACGCAGGTATGGGAAATTCTTTTTCATACATGAGTAACCAAATTCCCATGTTCTGTAATTCTAGTTTGTCATGGATTAATATACTCGTAGTTGTATAATGATAGTTGTAATAAATAATAACACAGACATACCTATAACACAAAAATTAATAAACATTTAGAGCTCTCCGTTGCCATGAGAAATCTTTGGTGTTTAGAAAAAATTTCGATTTTACCACTTATAATTTCAGCAACGGGAACAGTACCGCAATCTCTTTTTAAAAATTTAAAAATTCTGGATTTAGGTAACACATTGGTAGTTGAAATTCAAAATAGTATATTATGATACGAGTCTTATAAGAAGCATTTTATCGCATGCACGACGAGCGTAGCGAGGAGTGCCCTAAAGGAGTAAGTGCGATAAAATGCCTTATAAACGAGATGTCATACAGTATTTTTTCTACTTTGCCACTTTTTCAATGAAAAAAAAATTTTAAATTTAAAACCGTTAAAGTTGAAGGATTCCACCCAAGGTCACGTCTGCGGTCTGCCCCGACACCACAGTATCCGTCAAAATTAAAAAATTAAATTTCACAAATTCTTAAATTCTTATTTAGAAACAACGCGACAGATGTTAATCGCTTTGTTTGTTTGTTTGTATTCAAGGGGCAAAAACAAAGACTAACATTAATAATGTTGGCAAAGTAAAGTGGGTATTGGTACCTACCTACTTCTCCACTCTAATCTTCAATGGAACGTATTTTTTACTTGTTCCTAAATGAAACCGTGCTGTAAGAGTTCTTCGAATGATTATCTTTCTTTAATAGTGCGTAAAATTTCCAGTTTTATAGAAAATATTCCGAACGAATTTATCTTCACCAGTTGCCAGATTAAGATATAGGTACATGTGAATATTCGAGATTTTCTGAGTTTAATTGAAGCTGCCACGACCCCTAGGAAGATGGGGAAGTAAAAAAAAACGTGTTATAGGTGAAGGTGACCCAAATGTTTTTTGTAGATTATTAAATTCTGAACGGATTTGGTCGTGTACAAAATTTTGGGAGGACCTCTGGTAGGACTAATATTTTTCACGAAAATGGGATAAGAAAGTTCGGCGGGACACGCGAATAAGCAGTTCAAATTCGCGCACTTGAAGCTCCCTGTTGCGAAACTGACGGTCCTATTTTTAATTTCTGAGATATATGATTTGATAATGAATAGAATTAAGTATCTTTAAAACGTTTAATGTTGTTATTAACCATGTGTCAGGCCTGTTGTTGCTATGAAAGTTTTGTCCAAGTAGGTAGATATTAAATGATATCCGATTTGCGAGAAAATCTGGATATTGCACTTTCATCTTTAAAATGAATTTATTTAGAAACACAGTACTTACCAAAAAGTTTGCGCCATGTGGGTAAAATGTTTATTATGTAATTGAGTTGAAAGAGAAAATTTTCGAAGTCACTAATAACATATTACAGAAAAAGTTGTCTCCTTATTCAGAAGGAAATTTCGAAAATTGTTTAAAAATAGATCTTAGAAAAAAATATTACTAGTTTAAAATTAGATTTACTCAAAAACTAAGGTTGGTAGAATTACCTTTTTGTACTTTTTGGTTTGCTTTATGATATGGTTTGCATCTTGCATCACGCAGCTTTAATCTTTGTCCCCAGGGCAAGGCCAGGGACATTCTTATGTTTGAGAGTTAACTGCAATTACGTTTACATGTTTTAATTAGCTATTTATTGGGCTCGTTTCTCTTTGGACTCGTGTCAGGCGGGTCTGGAGAAACTCAAAGGGGGTCGTCAGCAAACAAATACTCAAGTAATTGAATATGTGTATTTCACAATGAAGGTAGATAACAAATCGAACTGGTCGGATTGAACGCTGGGGAGAGGCCCAAGCCCAACAGTATATTGATATTATATTATAATCTATGGAACTTATGGAAACTGCAGTCCGGTCTCGCATCGGCCAGCCGCTGTTCTCCCTTCTACAAAGGGATAAAAGGTAGGAGTAGTTCACCCTTTGCCGCAGACACATACCACCCGTACTACTCCTACTTGTTAACAAAGTTGCCTAGCCTAAGTCTCTTAATGTTAACATACCGGTGTCCCAGAACTGCCGCATGATATTTTAATAGCGTATTCTAGAGTGAAAATCAAGACTAAAATTGAAAGAAAAAATGTCGAGGGTCCTATAGTATCTATACTGTAAGCGATTTTCGCTGACCAATCATAAGACCTTTGTTAATTGCTTTATTAGGTAAGCTCATTACTGTGTTTTATTTCCATGGATTTTCATAATACGATAAAATTCTTTGAATTATTTGGTCCGCTGTAATCGAATAATAAATTACATTGTGACATTTCTTAACGTCATTTTGACAGTAATATTTTTTCATAAAATCCAAAAGTGAACAGTTTTGAAAATGTTTACCGCTGCAGAGTACTATGATATGCTCATAGTTTATGGAGCATGTGGTGAAAGTGCTTACGCAGCCGTAGAAGCTTACGCTGCCGTTTTCCTGCAAATGTATTTTTGCGTTTGGTGAATCGCGCTAGGAATACGGGGAATTTAGTACCTCAAACTAAAGGAGTTGGTGGTGTTACACGAGAGGCTCGCACTCCATAAAATGAAGAGGCTGTTCTTCAGACTTTTGAGGAAGACGGAACGTTAAGTATTAGAAGCGTCGCTAGTATGTTTGACATTTCAAAAAGCACAACACAGCGGATTCTAAAGGATATAATCGGCAACACGCTTATCATTATACGCGTGTACAGAATCTCTTGCCTGAAGATCTTCCTCTCAGAGTGCAGTTCTGTGAATGGTTACTGCAACAAAATGAAGCAAATCCCAACTTTGTAAAAAGTATTTTATTTACGGATGAATGTTTTTTCTCAAGAAACGGAACATTTAACATTCATAATTATCATGTATGGGTAGACGAAAATCCACATCATGCAATTCATGTTAATGCATTTCAACATCGGTTTAGCATTAATTTGTGGGCTGGGATTTTAGGAGATTCATTGGCAAGTGTTGATAAACAAACGATTATCAGATAAAATATTTCAGGTTGTTCCGTTTAAATTTCCTCCAAGATTAAATGGTGAAGTCTATGCCAATTTTCTTAATGATGAATTGCCTGATCTTCTAGACGATGTGCCATTGCAATTCTTGGCACATCCCTGGTTTCAACACGATGGTGCTCCAGTGCATTATACAGGGTTATTCTAAATGATTGTAGTCGAAGTAGGCCATGTCCATGTTATTACATTTTTGCCGCTTTCATGTGAACTGTCAGTTTTGTCGCTGTCACTGTCATTTTTTAGGTGAAAAATGCGGTGATGAGGATTTTATTTATTTTTGTTAAATTAACGATTGAATCCGAATAAGTGAGTATAGACCGTTCACACGCGGGAGTTAAATTGGGTGCAAAACAACTCAATATGTTCACATCATTTTGATGTTTTTTTATGTGGAGCGGCAACCATAAATTTTACATACAGTTTTCACGCCTACTTCGACTACAATCATTTAGAATAACCCTGTACAACTCAAGCTCAACAAGTTCTTGATAGAAGATATCCTGATTCTTGGATAGGACGTGGCGGGCCAATAAATTGGCCGGCTAGGTCGCCTGACCTCACACCTTTAGACTATTTTTTGTGGGGTTACACGAAAAACTATGTTTATCGTGAACCGGTGAACTCTTTAGAACAACTGGATGATAGATTGCATGAAGCTTTGGCAACAATTACACCTCAAATGATTCAAGGCGCCCAAGCAAGCTTAATAAGACGAGCACGCCTTTGTATTCAAATTGGTGGAGGTCATTTTGAGCAATTATTATAAGAGTATCTATGAATTGTTAACTGTTATGGTTTTTGATTGTTTATTAAACTTTTTTTTTTAATTCTAAAAAATCAAAACAATATTGCTTTTCTGTTTTACCCTGCTTAAAAACCACCTTTTGTTAAGGCATTATTCCAATCAAACATGAACCTCAATATTTTTCCCTAGTTTCAAGGAGTGTATTAACGTTTGTCAGCTCAACATTTACGCTTTCATCTTTGGGTGACGTGTCTCAACGCAGCCATTAAAAAATAATGTCACATTGTCACTTCATTTCTGTCAAGTAGAGTGGACCTGCTAAATTTATAAGAATTTTGAAAAATGTAAATGTACGTTGTTTCCTAGCAACTAGTCGGATTACTTAATATACCTTAAAACAGGTTGAAAAAAGCTTCACACGATTGGTTAATTTCAATAGTTTACCATTTAAATACCCTACGGCCCTCGACATTTATTCTTTCAAATTTAGTCTTAATTTTCACTCCGGAATACGTTATTAAAATATCATGCGGCAGTTCTGGGACACCCGCGGGTATAAATTGTTGAATTTTATACAGGCTTATTCTAAATGATTGTAGTCGAAGTAGGCCATGCCCATGTTATTACATTTTTGCCGCTTTCATGTGAACTGTCAGTTTTGTCGCTGTCACTGTCATTTTTTAGGTGAAAAGTGCGGTGATGAGATTTTTATTTATTTTTGTTAAATTAACGATTGAATCCAGAAATATTGAATTGTTTTGCAATCAATTATTCTAAAAATATTGAGTTGTTTTGTACCCAATTCGACTCCTGTGTGTGAACGGTGTGTATATACCTACTCACTTATTCACATCATTTTGATGTTCTTTTATATGGAGCGACAACCATAAATTTTACATTCAGTTTTCATGCCTACTTCGACTACAATCATTTAGAATAACCCTGTATAAAAGTTGACGTTTTTGATATTTGACAAATTTGTCCCTCTTCAATTTTGTAGAATAATATTTACACTAAGGAGTGGCCAGTCACCCCTAGTACACATTTCTGCTCAATCAAGTTGAACTTGAATTTGATAATTTCCAACTGAAAATTCACATTAGACTTATAGGCATAAAATCTCATTACAACCAACTTTTTCCTATATTTCCAACGCAAACTCTATTTCGGATTTTTTAATGTCAAATTTGACACGTGATAACTTTTGCCAATCATATTTTCACCCTTTAGACAAGCAGCAATTATTATTGCTAAATTTTACGGTATGAACTTTTCGGTAAGCATTGTAAATTTGAAATAAACAAAGCCCAGGGTGATTCTGAAATAAGTTTGGAAAAAAACGATAATTGGTGATGATGAGAAGAAGCCATGGACAAAAATAGTAGGTAGTTTATTATAAGAGTTTTATAAGACACCATTTTGTCGCACGCGTTTTTTAGAATACGAGGAGCGCAGCTACGAGTGCTGTAAAGCAAACAAGTGTGACAAAATGGCTTATAAAATGAGTATAATACATTATTTTTTCTATTTTGCCTCTTAAATTTAAAAAAGTTCAAAACAATCCCAAGAAAATTATATTTGGCAAATAGAAGGGTTGGTAACGCTGGTAAGTAGTTCTGAATTTAAAGTGTCGTGAAATGCTGTGATCATGTAGCAAAACTCACTTTGAGTGTTATACTGACTGTGTTACAGGTGCAAAATAGAAAAAAAAATCCTCTTGTGAACCTAATCCGGGGACATACGGTATATAAAATTACGTCTTTTTAATTAAGTCTTTCTTCACTCTTCAGCGCAACTTTGGTACTGAATTTGTATAAGATTACGTAAATCGATTCTAAGGGTTTAAAGGGTATAAATTACATTCAACGTAAATGAACTACGGGGTCATTATAAATGATTGCCTCATCGCAGTAGGCGTTGATTATGTACTTGAATATGCGGCAAGCTTTATAACATGAGTGAGACTAGCATCGCCGATAGGTAGCGCTGCTGGCGATAGTGTAAATTTGTCTACTAGTTTATCTAACGTTGCGAAGCTAGCGGCACATACCAAATTTATGTGGGTTTTCAACGCCAACTGCGATGGGACAATCATTTATAATGACCAAATGACCCTGTATTAGTATGTAATTTTTAAATACAGACTGATCACAAAAAAACACCCCAGCTTGTATCTTTCCTATTTGATACTCGATTTCAACGAGTGATACATCAAATTAAAGGGGTCAAAAAGTACTATAAACTGGATAAAAAATGTTGCCCTTAGCGACCCTATTTTGCAAAGGTGAAGGGCCAACTTTATTTTTTTAAATGGCAATATAATTTTTTGGTACAGTTATATTCACTATGTTTTTCTGAGTTCAAAAATATAGCACCCCCTGTATATAACGACAAATAAAGTTTATTTCCAAAATAAACTTTTATTTGTTTGTGTTTCCATGGTTACAACAAGAATGTCTTAAGCAATTCATGGCCTGTTACAAATAAAGTTCTACTTATTCCTACTAATTTTTGAACTCAGAAAAACATAATAAATCTAACGCTACCAAAAAAAGTATGATGCCATTTAAAAAAATACAGTTGACCCTTCACCCTTGTAAAATCGGGTTGCTAAGGGCAACATTTTATATCCAGTTTATAATACTTTTTGAACCCTTTAATTTGATGTATCGTTCGTTGAAATCGGATATCAAATACGAAAGATATAAGCTGGGGCGTTTTTTTGTGATCAGTCTGTATATGAAATAATGAATATTTATTTTAAAAAAAAGTTAATATTTGTAATTAGTGCTCACATTTGAAAAAAAAAACTGGTTTGTATTACCTTTACTTTTCAAATACAAAACTCAAATGAAATTTGTCGTTGGATCTAGGATAATTTATGGAGTTGTGGCTACTTACTTTTGTACAAAATTCTTAGTAATTTGTACCTTCTTTTGCAAACTACCCAACAAAGTTGTTTACTCGGTCCAAATGTATATTTGACGTCTCCTTGATAACATTTCTTTCAAGATAAAGACGCACCCATAATATCGACAGCTTTATCTATAGTGGAAAGGGTGCAACGAAAATAATAAAACTCGTTAGTTTACACGAAAATATATTTTCGCGATTGCACATTTGTTTATAATTTTTTAAATAAATAGAAAACAGCTTACTAAAAATAATCAAGTAAATTTTATGTATAAACAATATTTAAAATATCTTTTTCAAAAAAAAAGCACACACACACAGCTCAGTGATCTAAGATACGCATATTACCGGAGACTATTTTGTTTTCTAAATTGGCACCTGAAGGAATATCGATTCGATCTCCATGATTGGCTATTATAATTACAGTACCCTGAAAACAACTCGTCATGAAAAGTTATCGACTCCAGAACGGAACCCACCTTTAAAGAGACCCCCCTGCCGAAAGTGACGTCACCGGACACGGTCAAATGGTCTAATTCGATCAAATCCGGTATATTAGCGAACCGTCCTAAAAACTCTTTAACCTTGGCGAAATGATTATCACCCAATTTGACCAGAGGCGTGGTCGGGAACATCCTTTGCGGCGACATGACTAACGACCCATTTTTCAAACTGTACAGATTGCTCATCACTAGCAGGAGATCTGACGTTTTCTTCACCGGCAAAAATCGGCTCCGGGGCACGTTGATTCCGATGCCCCCTTCGAACGACTTCATCGCAGCTCCGACGGCCGTCTCCAGCTGGATCACGTTCAAACCGTTGTTCAGTGTTTTATTGTTGATGATGATTTCCAAACTGAGAGAGCCTTCGTCGAGGACTCTTTCGATAGCTGAAATCATACGAAATTTATTTTTGAAAAGGGCGAGCCAAAGAAGTACCGTCGAGTTTGGCCCACAAATTGTTCGTGTTGAAAAACTTGAAGGTCTTGACCGATTTGAAGGCGTCCACGTGTTCCTTTGGTACTTGGGCGATCTCGAGAAGTCTCAGTTTGTTTTCGTATTGGATCAGAGTGCCACCCTAGAGATGAGTTTCGTTAAAATTTCACGTTCAACGGGTACTACAGGGTGAGCAACAATAACTGTTTCAGTTGGCAATAAAAAATTTTACATACAATTTTCAAGACTGAATTGTACCTATTTCGGTTTGTTTTATTGACATTATTGACAGCTGGTATACATTTCAAATTTAAACGTCTTGGTTTTTGTAATCTTTTATTAATAAAATGGTTTTCTCGTTGGAACATGACATAAAAGTCACCAAAAATCACCAGAATTTATTGCCAACTCAATCAGTACTTGTTGCTCACACGGTCCTACGTGAACAACAATAACTGTTTCAGTTGGCAATAAAAAAATTTACTTGAAATTGGTTAAGACAGAATTGTACCTACATATTTCTGTTTGTTTTATTGTCATTATTGACAACTGACATAAATTTCAAAACCTCTTGGTTTTTGTAATCTTTTATTGATAAAATGGTTGATTGGTTGACATAAAAATCACTAAATTCTACGTAGAGAAATAGTACCTAGCGCACGTAAAATTTGAAATATTAATTAGCCTGTTTGCGGTAGGCAATTTTTTGCTTATAAAACGTTCCCTTATGCTTATAATCAATCATAAGATTCACGTAGTATAAGCTTATCGTAATATCCGATTCCTTACACTATTTTAAAAAATAACGTAGCCAATCAAATAGTTTAACGTTATATTTTGTTGGTCTTTACGCCTAATAAAGATAGATATCAGGATCTGACAAATATTAACTTGTCCATTGTGTCGATTGTGATAGCTAAATAATATCATTGAAAACTTCGAAATATGTACTCAGAAAAATTCGAAGATGTGCTCCGCAGCCGAATGGTTGCGAGAAACTCAAAAATTTTGGTGACAGTTTTCTAAATGAATGTCAAAATTATAAGGGCATTATTTTAATATTTGTGGTTATGAAAATTTTCCGCAAATACTTTTGAAAATTATGAATTGCGTTATATTTATTTATAACATAAAATCAGGTAGAGGGCGATTCAAACCAGAACAGGACATCACGTGGTTTGCGTAGAAAGACGTCGGCTCAGTCCATTGTTTCAGAAGGGAAGGACGTGTACTACAGTGACGGCGTTAGAAAGTAAAATTTTTCCCGTTTTTAGGCTTATTGTTGTCTGTCAGTTGTGCTTGTGTACTACTTGTGTTGTGTAAAATGAAAAAAAAAACCTATTGAAAATTCAAATCAATTTTGCCCATTCATTTCGTAATGTTTATTATTTTAATCAAGTAGTAATAGTTTCATACGCCACTGGTCGCTTTAACGGCGCGCATCTTAAGCCCCGCCCTTGTCTTGTTCTGGTTTGAATCGCCCTCTATAAGTATAACGAAAAATGACGTTCCGCAAACACTCTATTATCCTTCAAGCAGTAACATTTTTGCCCTAAAATTATGTTCTATTTTAATTAATGTATTCTAGTGCATTTTGTAGTGTTGGGTTACAAGTCTACAATTTAAAATCTCCCAATCTCTCGCTGGACGAAGTATAAAAGTCACCAGTTTTATTGCCAACTCAAAGACTAATTGTTGCTCACCCAGTACATATAATCATTACCAATTTTTTTCAAACAGACGTTTGTAAGTTATATGCATTTGATCAGAAAAATGAATCGGAAATTCACATTTTGTACTATTAAAAAAATCTCAGGCAACATATACAGGGTGTACATATTAAAAATGGTGCATAATATTTATGTCATGCGAATGTACGTTGAATACCGGTCTTCGACGAATACTTTTTAAATGTTACTTCCTGATTTTAGTCAAGTTTGGAAAATCACTCTAGCTTAGTTGCCATGTTGCAATAGATTCAAAATTTATGAACACCATTTTTAAAGATGAAATTACAAATAAAACAATAATCAAATTGGTAAAATTAGTGCTGGAATATTTATTTTACTTCTTGAGTTGTGTTATTAATGGTATTTAAATGTATCTCTCCCTTACAATGGAAGCAAATTTCCAAGTTTCACTGTTAATAACTCAATGAGCGGAGGGTTAACAGTAAATTGGTACTAGAGTAGAATATTGTAATGTAAATATTATGTGCCATTTTTAATACACCCTGTAACTTCTACGTCTGAAGGCAAATCTTCGCCTAAAGATGTCATCCTCTTTTCGCAAGCTTTCACAAAAACGAAAATCTAAATGTCACTGTGTATGGAGTTGCTATGGCGTCACTACAATTTCGAAAACAATCGGCGCCTATTAGCCTATTACTCTTTTGACTTTGAATTGTAACATTCTGAACGGTCGTAGATGAAAAGATGAAAAACCCGACCTTCGGCTTTGATGTGCGATAATAATGTCAATAACCCACTCGTTGCATAAGATGCAAAGTGATTAGAACAAAACAAATCAGAGCAGGCTTGCAAATTATTATCGGTCACGTCGTAGGGGAATCCTAAGCAAATACTTCATAATAAATGATACCTCATGAAGTCATGAATTTTAGACTGGAATTATAATTGTGCGTTTTGTTATTATTATCTGATAATGGAGGAAATTTATAAAATAAACAAGAGCAACATTTTACATCCGTAAGAATGGGTAATTTACCAGGTTCATTGCCAAACGCGACGCCACTGCTAAGTTGATTTTTCGGTGAAATGTTAAAGAAATGTCAGTTTTAAAGCAACAGTGTTGACGTTAACCTTGAAAAAAAGTTTTCGATTTCGGCAAAGTTTACGGACGTTTCCTGTAATTGTAAGCAACAATTATCCCAGAATAAGTGGTAAAATGGGTTTTACCATTGAAGATAAAGCGTTAATGATTAATTAATTAATAATAGATTTTTCGAGAATTAGCCAACCAATAAAAAGACTGTGTATAGCAGGTATACATATCTGTACGATTACGATTAAGTTAAGACATACGTTTCGATAAAACAAAAGATGAGGTAGCAGTCTTGATTTGTTGGACAGTAATCAGCTGTCAAATGGTAAAAAGTTAAAGTGTGTCAAGAAAAATGTGACTAGATAATTTTATCTATACCTATGTGTTATGATAAAAATAGAAGAGCACCATTTTCCGTTAATTGTTACGTAATTTAAAAACCATAAACAACGTAATTATGTATTCCTTTTTGAAAGTTTTATCTTGTTTATTGTCACACATTTTTTTTTTTAACATGAGACTTCAACGAGCTTCTTCTTGTAAAATTTCTAACTTTATCGATTTATTATTCACCTCAAGACACGATTTCACGTAATCCGTTAATTCTACTTATCTAGGTCCCGATGACTTGTGAACATTTATCTGTAATTCCTACCACTATCATTAAATATTTATCTATTATCACCTTGACATCAGCTCTGGTTTTGTCTGTCACCTCCATAACGAACTCGTGTTGGATATTGTCTTTCGGATTCAAGAGAAGATTCAAGATGTTTAGATCCACAGTAGCTCCCAAGTTATCTATGTTGGAAATGAAACAATATTCCCTCCCTTGCTCTAAAAACTTCTTCAGCAATCCAGAATTTTTGAAGCTCTGATAAAAATCGCCGTGACCTGGAGGGTACCACGACTCCAAGTCGTTGTGAACGTCAATTTTCTTCGTGATGGGCATCAGAGTATCCCTGTTTATTCTCGGATAGCAAGACTGGTTGAAAGTGTGAATCTCCACTTGAAGATTCTTGTACTTCCTGATCACCTTTTCCGTGTCTTCGTCCGTATTGAACGAATTCATCAATATCAACGGAACGTTTACCTTGTACGTCTTGTTGAGATGCTGCAATCGACCTCGTCAGTACAAAAACTCGCAGTTTATTTTGCAAACCTTACCTCTATTTGTTGTACCGTCAGATCGAGGAAAGTGAGATCATTCCGCACCGCGATCACGGATTTGGGTCCGTGGCATCCCATGGACGTGCCCAGACCGCCATTTAGTTTAACAACGACTAATTTATTGAGCATATGGTGTATAGTATCTGTAGTTGGTGTCTCCAAAGTATCGTAATCTCTAACAGCGTCATTAGGCAACTTCTCAATTTTATCCCAATCAACAGAAGGTCCAGCTTCTTCGAGAAACCTTCCAAATAGTTGTGTAAATCCAGCGAACTCCTTCCTGCTCTTCTCCTTCTCATTTTCCTGCGCTGTGGAGAGGAGTTTGTCGAGTTCCTTCTCCAACAGGTTCAAGGCGTCGCGTTTCGTGGCTTCCCTGAACTCGCGAGACCCGCTAGAGGCTCTGGTATGGCCTCGGACCTGCAAAAAATTGTCACGTCAAAAAAAAATCGAATTTTGACAGATACCGTTTCGCCATCCCAGTACATCATCCTATCGCGAAATGTGCGTTTATTTGTACGGAAATAGGTAGAAGCGGTATCAACAAAGTCGCAAAATGAAGAGTAATGACATTCAAAATTCTTTTTTTGCGCGTCGATTATCTAATAGTAAGAAGCGTTAGGTTTTTCTCTTTTGTTAACATTATCAACTACTAAATTGAATTTGTTTTGCACTGTCACTTGTGCCGGGTAGAAAAATGTCGCGCAAAAACATTTTATTCGACGTTTGATAGTGGCGAGCCACGTGGTTTTGGGATGAATGTTTTGATGGAATAATCTGAGCGCATTATGAATTCGTCCTTGCGAATAGTGCTGAATGATTTTTAGTTGTAAAGCAGTACGTACCCTCTCTAGTATACTGTCCATGCTGACTGAAATACCAACACTAATCGTGTAAAAAGCGATTACGAACTGAACATGTCGAATGGTTACTTATTTTTATATATAGCAGCTGATAAAAGTTGTGATGTTTCCTTACTTAGATAGGTTTTTATTGAGAACAGACTACGATTAGACGCCGCCAATTTGAATGATTATCACTATTGAACCACAGTGACTTGAAAATAGGAGCGCAACAAGCAAGACTGATACGATAATTATGTAAGTGTTCATATACAACGTGCACGCATGCCGATGTCTATTACTTTGCATGACACGTACGTACTGGGCCATTACTCAGCTTTTGATAATTTTTAATAAATTTTAATAATGGTGTGTTTCGGATATGATTTTTACATTTTGACAAACCAAAATTTGGTAAACAAAAATGAGATCATTATCGTTCACATAATGTAAATACATAGAAGGTAAGCTACGAGTGCAAATTTTTCGGATTTTGAAAATAAAGAGTCGTAAACTTCGTCCAGCGAGAGATTGCGAGATTTTAAATTGTATTAAATTAACCCACCACCACAAAATGCACTAGAATAGGTACATTAATTAGAGCAGGGCAAAAATGTTACTGCTTAAAGGATATACAGGGTGGTCCAACACTTACCATTTTTGCGATTACGCGGTTTCTAATTATCGAAAAAATTTTACGCTTGGCTAGGAAGAGACACACATTATGGAGCTATAAGCCTGTCCCATTATTTTATTTATTATCAATTGAGTTTCGCGTCAAGAGGCGATAAAGTGAAATTAATCAAAATTCAATTTTTTTTTTAAATCTAAATAGGTTCAAACTAATACAGAAAACAGAAATCTGAAAATAAAAAAAATTAAAACGCATCACATTGCCGATTTATTTGCAATTAAAGAAGGTGCCGCAAAACTGACAGGAATTTATGACGCAGTTACACTAAGTGCCTAATCACAATCCAAACCAGAAGTAAGATTTACAATACCCCATCGCCAAACTGCAGGTGCTTACCCAGTCAGGGCCGAACTCGACTATTTTACGCCTAGCAATTTCGGCAAACATTCTGAAGAAATGTTCAAATAAATTACGTAATGAAGTTGAAATTATTCAATATTCAGTTTTCTAAAATATCTATTTTTCATTTAAAGAAAAATCCTTTAATTGCTGCGAATCTTTTCTATCATAAACTGGAATTTCACCAGTACTGACCTGAAAAATGGTTTCGGGGGAGCCGACAGCCCTGCGTCAAAAAGATTTATTGGGGGGCCATCACATTACGAGCTGCCCTATTCAGCTCTACTATAAACGGTCTTGGATTCCAGCTTTCTTTAACTTGATATTTGATCGCAATTTTCACTATTACCTAATTATAATTCAAAGTTGGAAGTGGATCAATCAAAAAGGTGAGGAGTTCTGTAACCAGTAGAGAAAAAAAAAGCTTTCAATATTTGAACCAATTTGATATTAAATCGCTATAAAGTTAGCTCCATCACAAAAATTTAATTGAAAAAAATTGATCATGCTCAATCATAGAATATTAATTGTAGATTGTGCCTACCGAGTTTCAGAATTTTTGGACAATTATTAAACGTGTAATCGCAAAAATGGTAAGTGTTGGCCCCCCCTGTATGTACATATTTCAAATTTTGCGTGCGCTAGATATTACTTTCTCTACGTAGAATTTAGTGTGTTTTATATCAACCAATCTCTCGCTGGACAAACTATACCAATTTATCAGTCAATGAAACCGTTTAAAAGTCTAGAAATCAAATGTTGTCATGGTGTTTTTCAATTAATTTTTCAATTTAATTGTTTTGTTAACTCAAATCGCAACTATGATCCGATTGTAATTAAATGCCGACACTTAATATTTATCAATGACTTAAGTTCAGTTAATGTTTCAATACTATCAACTTTTTTATTTTGAAGATGTTTTTCTAATTTTTTTTTTAAATACACGACAACTTTTTGTAATTAAGCTACAAAAAGTCAAACGCTACCTATTTTGTATTAAGTTTTTCTTTGAGTACGCCCTAAGAATAGTTTACTCGATAATAAAACTTTATAATTAGAACGTGAAAAGCCTAATGTCTGTCACAGATGTTCAGATACGAATGATTTTACTCGTATTGTATACGCGTCCAGTCGGTTGCAAAAAAAATGGAGTAAGTACTATGGCGGCCAAAAAATTTTAGCCGTCACTATCTTGACATTCATGTAAAGTGTAAATAATTAATAAACCTTTAGGAACATTAACCCCACTTTCGATTCTTGTCATTTTGACATGCATATTGTTATTCTGCCAATCAATTTAAACTGTTTCAAGCTCAGATATTCCAAAAATCCGACATGAATGAACAAAATTAGAGCAGTCGTACATAGATAACCTGAGGCAAACGTTCTGTGTAGTAGAAAATGACAAAATAATATCGAGTTTTGAAATTTACCAACTAAAAAATACCAATCATAATCAAGACGGTAATCATAATGACAATAAAGTATGGACTACATTTTTTTATTTTTTTGAAATGACAGAAAAAGGCGGCTAAAAATTTTTGGCCGCCATAGTAATACATCAAATTTTCTATGATAATTCATCCTTTTTGTTGTCAATTTTGATGTTACCGAGACAAGGAAAATGTCAAAACTTTTCATTTGTTAGGTCTGACATAATGACATTCCTTGTGTCAAACATAACCTATTTGAAAAGGCATGCCATTAAAAGTCAGAAAAGCCTGATTTACATGTGTTAAAAATTGGAAAATTCAGTGCTCTTGATTTTTATGATGTACTCGATTTTTTTGCAACGGACTGTACATGTAGAAACTTGGTCGACTAATAATAATGTATTTTTCCGTCAAGAATAAAAATTGCTCAGAAAATATTCTTAAAGTTTTCCTATAACATTTTTTTTTTGTTTCTGTTAATTTTTTATATTAAATAGTTAAGCACAAATTATGTCTTTCATCCAAGAGCACTTGAAAAGCAACACTGTGCATTAAGGGCCTAAATATAGCTTCACGATAAATTTTGATTATCATTTGGTCCAAACCAAATGATTTTTTTTTTGTGGATAAACGGGAATTTCAAGTATTTTTGGCGAAGTAAAATCAACAGTTAGCAAGGATTTCACTTTTATATCATCCAAAGGAATGATCTAATGTCGAATCGTTGCTAAAAATAAACAAGACAATTATTTTAATTGGCTAAACAAGTTGTGATAAAAATAAATTCAAAGAGTTTGAACGAAATAAAAATAAGTGTTTTGTTTACAGTGTTGATTACCTCTTCTTGTGTTTTTGGAACGGAACGGCGTTCTAGATACATATTTCTTCTGACACATCCTATATCTGTGGTAGTTAGCCTAAGATCTTTATATTCCTCTTGATGAAGCTGCCTACAGATAATTTTAGAAGGCTTCTCTGAAGGATTTTCTGCAGCTCTTCTTTTAGCACTGTTGCTAAAAATTTGTCTACTTAACGTAGAATCCACCTCATGGTTATGAACTGTTTTACCACACACAACACTATTTGTTTTGTCACCCACTTGGGTATACACGTATGCAGAACACTGTCTTTTTACACAACGCCATCTGATTTTCCCGTTTTTTGCAATGTGAGCTTGGGAAAATTTAAATTTGTCCACAATTAGTAGCATTTTGCCTTTTTCACTTAACATTGTTGTAACTTCCATTTCAAATATGTAAGTATGTAGTAGGTGTCTTGTCCAATACAAAACTAAACTAAATCATTGGTTTCTACATCGAAATGCACCCTTCAAGGTCCCACCACTAATTTTTTCATCCCACAAACTATTTGAGTGAACTCTCGGCTACTACCTGGAAGGTTTAATCCCTTTGGCCTTCGGTCACTACCTGGAAGATCTTAATCCATTTGGTGGCGGCCGGTGGTCGAACTCGACTAAAATAATATGAATATACACGGAGACACTCGAACTGCGCACAGATTTCGACCAGGTAGTCAGGTCATAGAAGGGTTGCTTAATCCTCAACTGAATTGCGCTCAATATTTCGCCAGGTACTTTTTATACTTATTAATTAGATGGTACATTACTAGGAGCTGGAAGAGTGGTAAATAACTAAGATATAAATCAACAACTAGTTAAAACATAAATTTAACTCACGTTGGTGAAACCGGCCCTAAGTTATTTTGTGAACGTTATTTGTAAATTTTATTGAATTTTTCTCGAAAGCGTAACAATGGAAACATTTTACACTATGTTGAGTCCACGTGGACAATAATTATTGTTATTTTTTGAAAAATACAAGTTTCGAAAATACAGAGTGTTAAAAACAAGTGAAAAACAATAGTATGGCGGTGCACAAAGAAAAATTGCTTAGCAATAATGTCCATTCTAAATTCGGTTTTTTCAAGACAAGAAGGTAATCACAATTTTGAAGAAAAATTAAGCCAATCCAGCCAATACTGAACGCAATTCGAGTGTTGGTTTAAGGTTCTAATGGGTTTTGTGTGCAGTTCAGTTGTCTCGGAATACACATACACACATAGAGTGCTTAGATACATGATCTCTTTGTTCCAGCGTTTGCAGCTCTTTATCTTCTGGAGACATACAAAAACGAATTTTTTTAAATGATTTATTATTCAGTATAGCATATTATTTTATCATGCTCTGTAAAGTTTTGGTGGCAGTTTTGAAACAGCCCTGTGTAATAAAGTATAGGTGGAACTCGGTGACACCGGTTTTAATTTTTAAGTTGTAACAAAACAAAAGAAGAAATCAGACCTACAACGACACTTCATCTTCAAGAATCTTTAATTTTGCTGGAACACTTCTGCAAAGTACATTTCATAACGTAGGTAACGTAACGTAATTTGTTCCTGATAACAGTTCTCACATAGTGACCTGGCATGGAAATATGGATAATACGAGTAGTTTTTTAATGAACGACTAGTAATTTTTCAAAAACAGTTTTTCTAGTAAAAATGATTTGGATTATTCTAAACTATCATTCCATAATAAATAGGGATTTTTAAATCAATATATTTCAGTTTTTAACAATAATATTGCAATACAAAAGAAACGTATTCTTTAAATTCGTGTTGAACAACGTTCTAGTCACCAAAAGTTTTCTCTTTTAACAATCAGACATTTGAAAAAACTGGTAATTGCGAGGTGACAAATCATTTCTGTACTATTGCGGACACGGAATCTTTGGCGATTTTTCATTCGATTGACATAAAAATATAAAACTGGCTGGTTTGTGATTAGGCACTTAGTGTAACTGCGTCATAAATTCCTGTCAGTTGTGCGGCACCTTCTTTAATTGCAAATAAATCGGCAATGTGATGCGTTTTTTTTATTTTCAGATTTCTGTTTTCTGTATTAGTTTGAACCTATTTAGATTAAAAATTTTTTTTTTGAATTTTGATTAATTTCACTGTATCGCCTCTTGACGCGAAACCCAATTGATAATAAATAAAATAATGGGACAGGCTTATAGCTCCATAATGTGTGTCTCTTCCTAGCCAAGCGTAAATTTTTTTCGATAATTAGAAACCGCGTAATCGCAAAAATGGTAAGTGTTGGGCCACCCTGTATGTCAAATGTGTAAACACTGTTTTTTTATAAATTTTTAAATTGTTGTTAGATTGTTGAGAGTTGCCTTTTCCATAAATTTGTGAAAAAAAGTTTGAATTGTGTTTGTAGTAATTGGTAATACCTACTTGCCTAATAAATAAGGCAAAACTTTTATACACATTAAAATCTCTGAAGAATACATCGATCAAACCCAGCTATCATCACGGGTTTTGTTACAGGTTTCTAAGTAACAACAATTAAAAGATAGGTTTACGATATGGCAATATAGCCAAAATTGTGCTGACTACTTGTACGCTTTTTTTTTTTTTTAATAGAAGTGTACATAGGACCTAATCATCTAATTACCGACCCAAATTTCAAAAGATTATACATATCATGAATTATATCATTTTGAGAAACTCGAAATGTCAAAAATGTTGGGATTTTTTTAAATAGCTAGTATTTTGGTTGGGTATTGTTACGTTTTACATTTAAAAAAAATACGATTTCATGTCCGCACGATCTGATTTGACGTTTTTGACATTTGTCACTTGAAAGATTAGTCTCCAATTAAGTGTCACAATTGACAAGTGACAGTTTATTAAGTTAGGCCGCACGTTGTCAGAAATTCTGTTTTCCAATTTCAATTCTCATTATCTCTGAACGAATGCACAATTTGGTGCTTATCTTTCGTCAAAAAGCTGACTAAATCGTCCACAATCATGATTCGTCAATTATTCGATTAGAAGTGTCATCAAAAGATTTCACCATTTCGCGCAAAAATAATCAACTCTATCTGCCTGTCACGTGTGTCACAGAATATGTTTGCTCATCTTTCAGTTACACAATCTTCAATCATTTTTGACAGATTGCGGCTTCTTAATAAAGCTAAATTCAGATGTCTTTTTTTAGTATTGAAAAAGAAACAAAACAGCGATTCGAATACACTTAGAAGCGCAAAATAGAAACCATCCAGATAGACACAATTCTGCACAGAACATATTAAATGGCCATCATCCGATCAGATCAATAATCATTATTCGGCTTTTATTATGTTTGCATTACGTACACGAGCCCTAAAGATTACATTTTGTGACAATCATGACGAAGGATTTTCCTATTTAATTTATCCAAATATTTACTTTCGCATTATATTTCCAAGAGAGTATTAAACCGTACATTAAACGGACATTTTCTTGGATATTCTGTCTTAAACAAATTCATTTCTATATATTCTAACATGCTAAAAAGTTTAATTACTTGTAAATACTTTTAGCTTCATTTTAACTTTACTAAAGCAACTAACACATCCACGTACCCATCTTTCCCTTTCCATTGCGTCAATTTCCTTTTCCAAACATTCCTCCACCTCTTTGTTATAACGATATTTTAGAAGATAATGCCCAAGATACTGTACAGGACTTTGCGGTTTTTTCTGCGTGACCTCAGCTAAACCTAAGCTTAAAGGTTTACCAACAGTTTGTTTTAAATATCTAACTTCTTCCGACGATATCTTTCTCCGAATCGAACCTTCTTACAATGTCATTGATGAAATAACGATTCGCAACACGTGATCAGTTTACCTTCAGCAAAAGGGGGTGCGACTGGTGCCGTCAGTTGCACATAATCAGAATACTTTTGCACTGACATGTTTTAACGTCACTTTAGTAGACCGTTTTGACATCGGTGATTATTTTGGAGATGTAAGCATTTATAGACAGCCTTGACACCCCCAGGTTTTTCGACCGTGACCAGACGAATAGAAAACAATTCTTGACATATTTCAGGGTTACATAAAAATTTGAATAGGTAGTTTTAAGTTTATAACGAAAACTTTTAAAATGGTGGATTGGCTTGAAGTAATTAGGTAGGTACTATGGCGGACAATAAATTTAGGCCGGCAAATTTCTGACATTTCAAAAAAGTCAATGCAAGCGACCATTTATTGTCATTATGACTGATGTGTCAGCTTGTCAAACTGAAAGTTTTCAAGCTGTTTGGCGTTTCCTTCGCTCTTTTCGTAACTTACAGATCATGACGCACTGGCATAACTGATTTGTAGTAGCACTTCTCTCTGGTGCACGCTTCTTGTCCCAATTTTAATTTTGATTATCGCAGTCACGATGACAAGAATGACAAAAATCGAAAATGGGGTTAGTTGAACATAATGCTAGCTTCACATTTTGTTGTCAAGGTAATGACAGGCCGGCCTAAATTTATTGTCCGCCATAGTACCTACCTACTTCTTTAATCATTGTTTATTTTTAGTTTTAGCAGCAGTAATTATGTTAATAGGTATAGTTTCAAGGACCCCAATTACAAACGATATTTATCATATATTTAAAATATCCAAAAGGTATTGTCAGTTTCTGAGATTCAAAAAAAAATATGTTTTTTTGTTTTTTTAAGCACTAGATAGTAGATAATTTAGCGGTTTTGAAAAGATAATTCTATAATTGATTCAAAAAATTGAAATTAAAAATTCAAATTTTTGAAGGAACTCTGAAGTTTCAATGCAATGACCATGTTGCTAGGTAACTAATAAAAAACAGTGCGTCAAATGAAAAACAGAAATAGTCGTATGCGTGAAATTGCATTTCACACACTGTTTTGTATGGTTTCTATGGTTTCGATCTTACTAACAATGCAAAAAAAATACACGTCAGAAAATGACCCACTTCAGGCACAGATAACTATGCGTGAATTTCAATTTTTTGAATCAATTATAGAAAAAGAATTTAGTAATTACCATGTTTAACTAATCTTATCCTTTATCAAAAGCTGAAAAAAAGTCAAACAAATTAAATTCAATCATTTGTATCTCGAAAACGAAAAAACTTCTATAAGAATTTTTTTCTATAATTGATTCAAAAAATTGAAATTCACGCATAGTTATCCGTGTATGAAGTGGGTCATTTTTTTACGTGTATCTTTTTACATTGTTAGTAAGATCGAAACCATAGAAACCATACAAAACAGTGTGTGAAATGCGATGTCACGCACACGACTATTTCTGTTTTTCACTTCACACACTGCTTTTTATTAGCTACCTAGCAACATGGTCACTGCATGAAACTTCAGAGTTCCTTCAAAAATTTGAATTTTTAATTTCAATTTTTTGAATCAATTATAGAAAAAATATTGTTTATATTTCGTGGGTGAAGATGTTTTTGTGCATTCAAAGGTTTATACTGCCTCGACCTTCGTCTCGGCGTAAAAGACCTTTTTTTCATTTAAAAAGTGGCAAAGTAGAAAAAATACTGTATGACATCTCGTTTGTAAGGCATTTTATCGCACTTACTCCTTTAGGGCACTCCTCGCTACGCTCGTCGTGCTCTAAAACCGTGCGTGCGATAAAATGCTTCTTATAAGACTCGTATCATAATATTTTTTGTCTATTTATGACTTCTCATCATCACCAATTACCGGTTTTTTTTTTCAAACTTATTTCAAAATCAGTCTGTATATTGAAGATATAAAATTGAAAAAATTGCAAGTAACAGAATTTAACTCCCTCTAATCCTATACTTAATCTGAAGGAATTTCGATACACCTGTATTATTATTAACATGAAACATGATGTGGCGCTCTATAAGGTATATACAGCTTTCTGTCAGTGGAATTGAGTCCACAGTAAATTTAATGTGTATACATACAGGGTCTCCCAGAACTGGCGGACCAAAATAACACGGTGAAATCATTATCTTCTGGCAATAATAGGAAAAATATTTTAAAAAATCCATCCTCATTGGATTTTAAAATAAGAACGTTTTTAATTGACCAATCGCGTGTAGATATAAAATTACCTTAAAAAATTATATTGGTAACTATCGAAACGAATTTGATTGTTGCAAAGACATTATAATTGAAAATTATGTCATAATAAATTATTTCTGACAATTCTGACAAGTCATTAAAAACGCGTAATGTTTACCGCTTCAGAATATTTTGATATGCTTGTCTTACATGGACAGTGTGATGAGAGTGCCACAGTTGCTCCTCAGGAGTACGCAGTTCGTTTTCCCAATAGGGAAGATCCTAGCAGAAATACTATAACCTGAAAAATACTATAACCTAAAAACGTCCGTCATTGCACAAACAATGCGGATACCCAACAATGCATATGCATCATTTGAAATGAATTCATAGTTACAAATAAAGCAGGAAAACTAATTAATAGGTAACTTAACATCAACAACAGCATTGGTCAGTTTAAATTGCTTCTTTCCTAATTACTATTTAAGATAGATTTTTTTGAACATTTTTCCTATTATTCCCAGAAGATGATGAATTCACGGTATTATTTTGGTCCGCCAGTTCTGGGAGACCCTGTATATCAATTATTAACCTATAAGACTTTCCAATTATTTTAAAGTAGACAAAGTGTCAACCATTAAATGTAAGTGGATGATGTACTGACAATTGCGATAAGTGCACTTTAAAAAATATATTGACTAGCCAACTAATGTCACAATTGCTGATATGTACTCACAGAAAATAGAGGCATCGTCGACTGAAACAATTGTTTTATTGAGTAATAATGTTAATTACAGTTAATAGCAGCTTCGTAAAAATATTGATCCATTCACGTTGACCCGTTGTACTCAATGAATACAGTTGAAAAAAATTCCTTGGTAGCAAGCTCTATTGGTAGCTTTTGTAAATATTTAATTTTTACAGGATTCGCTAAAGGTGTGTCCTTACGATAACATAATTATGTATTGGCTGATTCAAAATGATGTGGCCAAGTATGGCAACTATGTACGAAAATTTATGTGGCAACTGTGTGAATGGGGTACAGTTAATATTTGATCATACCTTCATTTGTTGTGCTAAATGACAAATTAAACTTTTCGGTTCATTTTATATTATTTCTTCAACTCTTTCAACGATTTCTGACATACGTAGTGATGGTTGTCAACTTTCACTTTTTCGTCCTATTTCACAAAATATTAGACAAGATGAAGCTACATTAGCGCAAGCACCAGGTCACACTTTTTTTTACGTACGTTAGGTGGTACAATGTGCAGAAATCGATGCAATATAAATATTGTTTTTCTTCAAACGTCCGTAAATTATGACATTATACTGCTGCATTGATAATGCTAAAGTGTCACTTCATTGTTATGGCATCTAACGAGCTGACCAACGTCCGTGAAGTTATTATCTCCGCTGATGAGCGGCTGTGAAGTAAACTAACTAAATTATTTGAAATTCCTAACTCAAATTTTAACAAATTCGTGTCTGAATGTGAG
Organism: Tenebrio molitor; assembly: GCF_963966145.1. NCBI lineage: Eukaryota > Metazoa > Arthropoda > Insecta > Coleoptera > Tenebrionidae > Tenebrio > Tenebrio molitor. Next base: position 23,114,794 of record NC_091047.1, on the reverse strand, counting down.
ATATTGAAAGCTGAAGTGAATAAATAAGGTTTGATCAAGAAACTTGTAAGTACATTATTGCAAACCGTACTAAATCTATCCAAATTAAAACGAGTTGACACACGGATAATTATTTCGGATTTTGTTCACAGCATTGTGTATACTAGTCATGGTTATAGTAACTCTTTGCAAAACGAGCTATATTAATTTATCAGTCTACCTAATCTTCTACCCGGTTTCTTAACATTTCTTAAATAATTTGTTATGAAGGTTTGAAGAAAAAATAGTATGTTATTCGGAGCAAGAATAGTTTTATGTGCTCACTGCGTTCGGCAGCCAAACTACCAGCCGCAGCACATAAAACTCCATTTTTGGTCCTCATTACATAATATGTATACTATTTTCCAAAAAAAAAATTGAAAAAATCAAATGACAGATTTCATGCCTAATCATATGTAAAAAGCGATCAAATTAATTTGTAATCGAGTTATCCATGAATCCGAAGTCGTATCCACGCTCCAATAAATACAGCTTGAAACACAGGTTAGATCTCGACATATCATCGCAAAAGACATACGGATTCAAATCCATGGATGATTCGATTACAAATTAATCTGATCGCTCGATATCTTCCAAGACGACACAAATGAAAATAATAATCTGAAAAAAAAAATGCGTGGGCTTAAAATACAAAATGAAGTCGCTGAAATTCATATGATCTAATTGTTTGGCATAATCTTTTACAATAGTAAATTTGTCCTCTGATGTCAAAGATATCTTGAAGACTGTGGTATTTTGAAATGACAAAAAATCAGTGTGTTTTAATATTTTTGCACAACTCTGAATATTCATATTATTTAGCTATTTTAATGTTCACTCCTCCGATGTTAATCTGAATTTTGTGACAGAACGGGCAAACAAAATTTTGATTAGATTACCATTTTGACTTCTTTGACAGGCACCAAATAGATTAGCTGCGAACATGATGGAATCGAATTACTAATTATGCTGGTAAAAAAAATGTAAACTGATGATAGAACACTTTTTTGATATACTCCGTACACTGATAGATGCACGTTTTTTGACAGACACAGAGACAAGCGTCTACGTGGTAAAAAGTAGGATAGCGTCCAAAACATTTGTTAAGTAAGTATATCATTCATAGTCGAAGAATCAAGCGTCCAAAACATTTGTTAAGTATATCATTCATAGTCGAAGAATCAATAATTTCAACAACAGTTTATAACAACTGAAAACACTTGTACTGAAACTTCATTCAGATTGACAGCTGTAATTCTGTAAACATAATGGGTGTACGATTACTACTGACATGAATAAATCTGCAAGGCTACAATGGCTTCCTAAATAACGCGAAACGATTGAGATGGAGAGTTTAGTAATTTTCACTGCTTTATGTTTTGGAACTAGAATTTAAAAACGTGCAATCTGTCAGTGTACGGAGTATTGATGCCTCTTCTGTCTTCACTTCTGTAAAAATAATAAAAATAATACCACCACATCGCAACATTATACTCTACATGAGGATTCTAGGAGCCAAGGGGCAATAAATTTTGGTCGTCAATGTCATTTCAAAATTTAGTTAAGATTGTCACAAATTTAAAAATTTTCCCTGCCTGATTATGCCCATGTCAACAAAGTGTCAAAAAAATGACAATTAATGTCATACAACATGATGATACGTTATGATATTTACGACTGTTTTACAATGGAGCATTTTTGATTGCGTCAAAGAATGACCTTGACGACCAAAATTTATTGCTTGCGACTGTACATAGTTTGTTAGATTAAAATGTTTTCTGTTTGGTGGCAAAAGGATATAAAATGATATGTATTTTAAGCATGTTTGACACGATGCTAAATTTTGTAGAAAATTTGTTAGAAAATGAGAGAGACCCTCGATCAGGACCAATGAACGATCAGGATCATAGTCTGTCTTTGTCAGATCCTGATCGTTGATTGGTCCTCTCTCATTTTCTAACAAATTTTCTACAAAATTTAGCATCCTGTCAAACAAGCTTTATTCTCTGTAAATTCACTTTGCAACAACGAAACATTTTGATAAACAATGATTATAATCAACTTTGAACTCAATTATCTTAAAATAGATTTCTATAATCCGTTGGCTTCTACGTGTAATTTTAGTTAAGACTCGTTGAGTGACAGTTAATGTAATTATTAGTTGTTTTTTGCAAGTACTATTGGGAGCACGGAATTTCGGGCAGACTTGAAATTTGACTGATATAAGATGTGAAATAGGCTTTAGGTTCTTGACGTATTAATAACCTCATTTTATTATCTACTATTGTCACATATTATTTTGGCAAATTGCCTTCATCAATCCTGAAAAGTTGCAAGTGCTTTGATGTGATTTTCCGAAAACTAAACAGTCTTCGATTAAACTTTGGAAATCAATAACTAAAATGTAAAATAATTGTGACAGTTTATTTTGAAGTTCAGTTAAAATTAATTATTATGACATTTATGACAATAAAACTTAGACTACAAGGGGTTTTTTAAATGACAAATAAATTGCTGCCCAAAATTCCATGCTCCCAATAGTACTATGGCGGCCAAAAAATTTCGGCCGTCATTTTTCCGTCATTTCAAAAAAATCGGTGTAGTCCATTCCTTATTGTCATTATGATTGATGTTTTTACTTGTCACTTTTGAAAGTCAAGCAAAATGCCATCGGTATCAAATTTTAATAAAATCAAAATAGTAACTCTTGCACAAAGAGGAATGTCCCAAGCTCAGATTTCGATGGACCTTCGTATACCTAAAAGTACAATTTCGTCCATTCCTCAGAAATGGAGACAAGATGGAATGGAACTATTGAAAGACGCCAAGGCTCAGAGAGGCCTAGCACATTTACTGCAGAAGAAGATAATATGCTTCTCAATAGATTACGCAATAGCCCTTTTATGACGGCTGTTGAAGGGGTAAATACAAGCAAATAGATACAACGGAAAGGAGCGGTCGATTTTCGGCAAACATATGGGTATGGATTTTAGTATATAGACCTGGGCTAATGTTGTCTCTAGAAGATCGGCTCAACAGTGATGTTTATGTTAGGATTCTTGAAGACGTGATGATGCCTTTAGTTTCAAGAATTTTTCCGAATTTTAACTTCATATTTCAACAAGACAATTGTTCAATGCATTCAGCACATAGAGTAGCAGAATGGTAGCATAAACGTTCTTGGTTGGCCAAGTCGCAGTCCAGATTTTTGGTTCGTAATTTGCAACAACGACAAGTGATTCGGAATAGGGCACAACTTTTGACTGCGATTACTAATGCATGGCAATCATTACATAGGAATTATCACAGAGATTTATGCCTCTCCATCTAGCGTCGTGTAAGACGAGTTATTGACGCCAATGGAGCAATGACCAAGTATTGATTTTAAACTTCATTCATTTTATCTTTTGATTTAGCTAAGTACTTAAACAAAAAGAAATGTTTAATTTCCTTGTCTTTGCCTTAATGTTTTTCGTTTGATTTTTTAAAAACTACGGCATACTCGTGTAATTTCCACGGTTCTCTGTTTGGTACTTTAATCCAAAAATAACCGCAAGTCTGCCTCTAGTCTCTAGTGCCACTAGCGACTAGCGGTCGTGTGGTAATTTTGTAAGAGTGGAACTTGTCCTTTGTATTCACAAAATTTGAACTGATGGACTGAATGACAGATTGTCAAAATGACAATAACGATAACAAAGCGAGGTTATTGGTGCTTAAGGGTAGTTTACACTTCATGTCAGGGCCTTGAAAGTGACGGACGAAATTTTTGGCCGCAATAGTACATGTTACAATAAAAATTTTATGTGGCAGTCAATTATTTTAAGAAGTCTTCTATACCAACAGTTTTAGGGAAAAATGCTTATCACAGATAATTTTAATTTAAGCTATCCACTAAACATTTTCTTCTGTGGATTATTATTTTTGGGCAGCAAGAGTACTATGGCGGCCAAAAAATTTTGGCCGTCACTTTCTTGACATTCAAGTAAAGTGTAAATAAACCTTTAGGAATCGTAACCCCACTTTCGATTGTTGTCATTTTGACAATCAATTTAAACTGTTTGAAGCTCAGATATTCCAAAAATCCGATATGAATGAACAAAATTAGAGCAATCCTACATAGATAACCTGAGGTAAACTTTCTGTGTAGTAGAAATGACAAAATAATTTTGAGTTTTGAAATTTACCACCCAAAAAATAACGTTCATAATCAAGACGGTAATCATGATGACAATAAAGTACGGATTACAATTTTAGTACTATGGCGGACAATTAGTTTAGGCCGGCCTGTCATTACCTGCTACTACAAATCAGTTACGCTAGTGCGTCATGATCTGTAAGTTACGAAAAGGGCGGAGGAAACGCCAAACAGCTTGAAAACCTTCAGTTTGACAAACTGACACATCAGTCATAATGACAATAAATGGTCGCTTGCATTGACTTTTTTGAAATGTCAGAAATTTGCCGGCCTAAATTTATTGTCCGCCATAGTACCTAACTAAGCTAATAATGACTTATAGGTAAAAACGTATTTTTTTTTCAAAAAAGAAAATAACTGCTATCTGTCCCAAAACTAACAACTATTTAACATTTATAAATTCAATTTATATAAGAAACGATAAAGCTGACCTGCCTTAACATTTAAAAAAAAAAAACGTATTTTTTATTATCATAATCCCTGTTTTTGACACTAAACTGCGTGCGAAAAAGGGCCTTTAAAACACAAAAGCTTTAAAGGTTGCTTAGTTAACAACAAATTCACCTACGTTTTGAACAATGATAAATAGACATTTATACACAATTTATGATAGCAACGAAACAATAACAATTGACCATTTCTATATCAACCATTATTGACACAGATTACTTCGGAAAAGGTATTTCAATGTTTTTTTTTTGTTATAATTTTCAGATTGTAGTGCAGGTATAATAAAAAATAGCGTATGATACACGTTTATAAGGGCCTTTAAAGCACTTGCGACGTTAAAAGCACTCCGCTACGCGCCGTGCTCTTAAACTCGTCACGCGTGCTTTAAAGGCTTCCTTATAAACTTGTATCATAATGTGTATACTATTTTTGCATATCGTAATGAAAGTGGCACTTTTTTACACGAAAAATCGTAGTGAAAGTATGTAGTACTTTTTTGCATCATTTTATTCCATCTCCTTGGAGATGATTGTCAAAGCATACCAATTTTTGTTGTTGTAATTTTTCATAAATCCTTTTAGACCAATCAATCCGCAAATTCGTGGAAAAAAGTATAACTTTCATAACTAGTTGTACAAATAACTATTTATCTATCGTTGTTGAAAGTGCGAAGGTTTTTGGCACATTCCAATGGTACTCAACCAATTTTTATGATAATTGAATTTTGATCATTCTCTGAAAATATACTTACATTCTGTTCAACGTACTATCGAAGTCATGAAAAACTAGTACAGCAAAATTTTGTTGGAGTAAATTGGGCTACATCAAAATGTCAAATATCAACGTCTGTCATTATGACAGTTCGAATTTAGCAATGCTCAGTCCAACGTCAAACGTATTTATGATATCTACTTGACATGTTGGACATTAGTAACATAGTAACCAGTTAAAATAAAGTACGTAGATACGTTACACTACAACATTTTTGAACAGTTAACATACCTAACTACGACGTTTTGCTGTCCTAGATGTTCATGAATTCGATAGTACAAATTTATATTTTCAGAGAATGATCATATCATAAAAATTGTACCCACATTTAATGTGGATACATGTATGTAATTGTTATTCGCATATCGCCTTAAAGGCGGGTTTCCATTTGCAATGATTATTAGCGCCAGTTTAGTTATACCGGGTGGGGCATCGTATACGCACACGCGAGAATTCGCGACTTCTAATTAAATAAAATTGTCGAAATTTTTCAGACTTACCTGGCTGTTGGTAAGGTACATTTCATAATTTTTTTGATAATTTTTCCCTTACAAACAAAGCCAAAAAAAATTAAAATGTAAATTTCAACCAAAAAGTCAAATTCAGATTTTTATACTAACCTACCCAGATTCATTTCCTATAATTATTTACGAAATCTACGGAAAGAAATACCAATTAGATTTTGAATTAAACGCAGTTTTACATTTCAACTTTCAAAATCATTTTTATTTATGACCTGCTACTTGTGCTGTCGTAAATTTAGGTGACAATGGAAACTGTCAATTTTATGGCAAAAAGGTTTAAAACGGTCGGCTATACCTTTGTTGGGAAATTATACCATTGTGCCGTAAATCATCCGTCTGGTTTACGTTTAAATAAAAAAGCGAATTATTTAGTTAACCAAGTCAAAATTTGTAATTGTGCCACCAGGGTTTGATGCGCTAGAAGATACAGATTCATTTAGTGTAAAAACTTTATAGGTAAATTAACAGTTAATTTCAGAAAACTAATAAAACTGTTACGGCCTTATTTATTAACAAAAAAAAATTAAAAAAATCTCAAATATACCTTATCAATAATTAGTCAGGTATATAAAATTTCCCCAATTTTATTTAATTAGTAGTAGCGATTTCTGGCGTGCGCGTATACGATGCCCCACCCGGTATGTACAGTGGGGAGCACGGAATTTCGCACACCAATTTGTATGTCATTAAAAAAAACTATCTAGTCTAAGCTTTATGGTCATTATAATCAATCATGATATATGTGATCATGACTGATGTTTCACCTAAACTGTCACGAAACTGCCGCCAGTATCTCATTTTTATAAAATTATGTCAGTGAAATTATGTGTGCGAAATTCCGTGCTCGCCACTGAACTATCGCGGCCATCCAAAAGTGAACGGTTTTTTTTAATAGTTTGATTTTTACTTTAAATCATAGGCGTCCTAAAATGTCAAAGTTTGACACTAGCGTTAAAAAAATTATTGAAAATATATTTTTTTAAATGCCACATCTCACTCCGATTCAGACAGTTAGGGCTATTGCAAAGCTAGAAGAAAATTGGTCGTTGGCTTCTCTGGCGAGAGAATTACATTGCAATACTTGCATCTTCAATATAAAGAGGCGTTGGCAACAAAACACGCCAATACGAATAGGTGTTGGAAAGATTTCTTTACTAAAGTTTACTTTCACGTTAATAATGTATTAATTACTTCTCAACCTCATTTTTATTAAAAAATATTTATTACAACTTGTTATTATTAAAATAGTAACGCCTGCTGCACGAATGCCAATGAATACAGCCTGATTTAATCTAACGAAAAATACGAAAATTTTCGCAAGCTATCGTTCACTTTTGGATGGCCGCGATTGTACAGTCGATGGACAAATAAAACTGGGACAAAAATGACAATCACATAAGTCAAAATTTACAAATTTGCATCGTTTAATTACGGCTTTATCACAAATAGGTTAACTTTGGTATGACATATTATATAAACACTGACAAATATATTGACAATTCAATGGTCTGATTTACACAGATTAAATTTTAAGTGTCCCAGTTTTATTTGTCCACCGACCGTACATACAATGTGGAAACACGTCAATTCAATTTACCCCACTAATCCCTCTGCCAGTAAAATAAGAAATTCGCGTACGCCAATGTCTTCTCTTCGGCAACTAAGTTCAAGAACGTCGAAAAGAAACGCAAGGCTGAAGTGGCCAATTAATTTAGAGATTATCTAATTATTTTCACGGAGTAGAAAAATGAGACGACCAAAAGTAAGTTAATCAAAATTTGAATGACAATTTTCCGTTGAGGCGCTCGGAAGTTATGAGGAATTGAAATATTGATTGGCCTGGTTAGTCAATCGAAATTTCGCTTTCCCTATTTTACATTTTCTGGAGCTCTGAAGACAAAATTTACACGACATCAACATTCGTACGAGCTACAACAGTTCACACCACGTTAAATTCGGCACCATATGAAAATTGACGTCATTAATACACTCTTTTTCATTAAGTAACTGTTTTTGTGATTTTGGTGTTTTTATGATATTTTGATATACCTAGGTTATACATAGATATAGATTATACGTTTTTTCGTAAAGATCTCGACTTTTAGCTGGTAACAAACTCGAACGCGCATTGTTTGCACTTGCAGTAGGTAGTGCAGCAGGGTTTTCTAGCTCCATAACTGCACAATTACGAATTCACAATCTGCAATTCACTTTTTCACAATGGCGACATTTTTTGTTATAATTCGCATGTGATATTTTTCAATGGTAACTAGGTTTTTTTAGCAGACGTGATTTTTACGTGAAATTGAAAGTGTATGGACGCTATTGTCTTCTGACAGTCTTTGTGGAAAAGTAAATAGAAAGTGTTGAAAAATTTTAAAATGGCCTACCCTGAGAACAAAAAAAGGATGAAGGTATTTTACAAGGGCTCATCAGTATCGATGCGATGAAAAAGATGAAATTGGTTTTGATTTGGTATTAATTTCCAATTTTGTCACCAAAGAAAGAGTTTTCCGGAAATCGTCTTGGAAACAACATTTTCCTGCTTATTTACGCGCAGGAAAATTATTGAATTTTCCGAACTGGTACTGTAAAGACTTTACAAGACGCAAAATAAAAAAGATACTTTAAAAAAGAACAATTTTCACAACACACGCACAAAATTGATGAAATTTTTTCGATGTTGATTACTTTGTAACTATAGTTGCCAACAAAATTGACAAACTTGATTTTTGTGGAATTTGTAAAAAAAATCTATAAAATTTATAAATTTCGTCTTTTTTACGATTTCCGGAAAAATTTAATACAAAACACGTCAGTAAAATCTCTTACTTGACTCGGAGCTTTAAAATATGTACTCGGCACAAAGTGCCTCGTATTTCAATTTAGCTCCTCTTCAGTAATGTGAGATTTTCCTGACTTTTATGTAAATAACTATTGCGGTCAACGAAAAAATGGGTAATTGTTTACTTTACCTACTTCTGGAATTTTCGCGTTTTTTCTGGCTAGACAGCCTCAAGGCCTCCTACATCATTTCCCACCGCTCAAACCTTGTGCAAATGAATTTTCCTGGCCCTTTAGTTATACCAAGGCATTGACGCGACCTTGAAACACAACAAGAGAGAAAAAAAAAGGGCATTTGCACAAAGTTTGAATGATCTAGGAGGACGCCCTATGGCTGTCTAGCCAGAAAAAACGCCAAAATTCCAGAAGTTAAAGTAAAGAATTACCTACCAAAAATGTTGTAATCAACTTACTTGTTTGTTAATCGGCGATTAATAATCTCAACTGTTAAAGGCACTCACTCGCTATCGTTCGTTCGTGCTTTAAACAGTTTCGATTATTATTAATCGCCTTTATTAACAAACTAGTTTTATTAAATAACTACATATTAAAAAGTATTATAGTAGGAATAATATCCTAATAGAAACTTTTTTCGAAATTAAAACTCTTTCGTCAAAATCTTCAAACTGTAAATAACTATAAAAAAACACACAATTTTTTCTTCCAAAAAATTTGTTTTTCATGTAAATTGTGGTTCCCAATTTTTTTACATCACTGATTATTTTTATGGCAAACAGCTTATTGTTTTCACCGACGCCAAACTACATCCAAATAAATATAAAAATAATTCCAAAACATCGCATGTTACGCCACTGTTGTATTACAATACTCATATTACATAACAATATCTACAATCAAAGGAATTGCACTGTGTACTTAGCATTAGAATTTTTGTTCTGAAAATTATCTCATCGTCAGAGATATTTCGTTGAATGTCGTCGTTATCTTTCCGTTAAGCCTTATCAGATTTTAAGTTTTTTAATAATCTGGGTCGTTTATCTAAGAGAGCAAAGAAGTTTTATTCAATTGTCATAAGGTAAATAGTGTAATTGTAGATATTAGTTGTAGTTTTGGTTTAAAAAGTGTTGATTGGATAAGCTCACGTGAGATTAAAAACAAATTTGTCTCCACGGTAATGTGAACAACAAAATAAAAGTCATAATTACTCATGTACATTAATTTTTTTGATAACGAATGATACATTATCGGTCGACAGAAAATAATCCAATAACGTTGCAGTGCATAAATGCAAACCGCATTCGTGGCAACAATGAACTGCACTTTTCTCCAGGAAATTACTAGAAAAGTGCGTTATTCAATCAAACATCATCAGTCGGTATGTGGTCGGTATAGCTCAGCGGTCGTGTTAAGGTCGTTTAAGGACATCGACAGAGCACCATGTAAATAAATCTCCGATAACCTCACATTATCATTATCTACAACAACAAACAAAAATGTTCACTCACTTTTTTCTCTTCTCCGTTGACGGCGAGCATCGGACTTCGTTACCCTCTAACCTGAAATTTCTGAAATCTGAATGGAGTATTTTCACGTCTGCAGGTTGATCTGCCGCCATTGCGCAAACTCGTCCGGAGGCGTGTCCACATGACGTTCCACAAAGGGTTACCGCACTTCGCCAAAGGCGAAGTCATCAAGGGCTTCGGCAGAGGGTCCAAGGAATTGGGAATACCGACGGCGAATTACGACGTCGATGTTGTCAATAAGCTGCCGGACGAGGTGCAGCCCGGAATATATTTCGGGTTCGCCAACGTCGACAACGGGTGCGTCCACAAGATGGTGATGAGTGTCGGATGGAATCCGTTCTACAACAATACGAAGAAGTCGATGGAGACCTACGTCATGCACAAGTTCGACAGCGATTTCTACGGGAAGACGCTCAAGGTTGTGATGCTGGGGTATCTCAGGCCGGAGAAAAATTTTGCCAGTGTGGATGAGTTGATAAAAGCTATCAACGGTGACGTCGCAGACGCTGAGATAAAGTTGGAGGCCGACGAGTTTGCCAGATTTAAAAATCATCCGTTTTTTTCGGAATAAATTGTCTTGTTTATAGTATTCGGTAGGCACTGACGTCTAATATAAGTTAAATTTATTATTTTAATTTGTTTACGTTGATTACAGCATTCATCACTGTTCACACGTGACCTGTTATCATCAGTCACTAATCATTTTTACCATGACACAAATGTGCTCTTAACTTATTTTTTTGTTCGACACTGTCAGAATTTGAGAATTTTCTCCTATGTGAACGGATTTTGATAAATGTGACAACTTGTCAAAACAAAATGTCAAGTTAATTTTAAAGATTTTAAGCGATTTTGAGCCTTTATGGGGGTAATCGAACAAACAAACGTTGTATTTAACTCGTTCTTGTGTAAATTGGACTTTTTTGGTACTCGTAGGCCTTTAAAACGCTCGTTGCACTCGCGTTTTAATCTGGCCCACTCATACCAAAAAAAGACCAATTTACACACGAACTCGTTAAATAAATAACTATTATAACACATCTGTTGGCATACTAAAAATAAGCAAGTTATCGTAGTATTTTGCAACCCTAATTTTCGTAAATACCTAACCGAAAACCGCTTCATTTTCTTCAGATTTTCTTGAAGTTTGCATTAAGCAATGGTACCTATTGATCGGACCTTGCTGTACATCAAGAAATTTACAGAACAAGATTTATTGCTTATTGATTAATAAGAGAATTTGTCTAGTTACGTGACACAATTCTTAGATGTTTAATGTTGATGTAATGTTATCAAAGGAACTAATCGAACTCCTCTATCAAAAATTGGAGTTACCTGTACTTCTATAGTTACCTGGGGGATGCACAGTTCGGAATCCGCAGTCCGATAGTTCCATTTTCATTTAATGTTAGTGACTTAATTTTTTTCAGAAATGTTACTGTATCTGTCAATGTCTTCTGTTATGTATTTGATTTGCAATTTTAGGTTATGTTAAGTGCGGTATAAGTGAAAAAAATAAAAATCAAATAAACCCTTTAGATTGTTGTGAAAACTCGTTTAGTTATGGCTCTCAGGCTTACAAGTTTCGTGGGACTTCGCCTCTTTCAAGTACGTTGGTAACTTAACGATATCCACCTTTTTCAGGTTATGTTGTAGGACAGCACCCCCATGTTAGTGATTCCGTCAAGCGACCGGTTTGTACGCTACAGAAGGACCAAACACTGGGACCCCAAATGGAAGTCGCTCCGCGGGCAGAAAGTCATGAAAGTAGAGCTGCCAAACTTCCGCGAAAGTTTTGAAGATCTGTCTGAAGAGGAGATGCGTTCTCGATTAAAGGAACAAGGTCTGCTGCCCCCACGACCCTGGACCGAGAAGCCATTTTTCCTCAGCTCCACGGGCGGGATTTTTGAGCCGTACGTGCCGCCAGAAGGTGACGGCAAAATATCGCCGATTCACGTGCAAGGTGCCAAACAAAAGCTGCAGTATTTGGAGAAGAAGTCAAAAACGATGATGGCAATCCGCAAAATTAAGTCGTTCGAAGAGGATTTCGACACCGCAACGTTTTGCAAACACGCCGAAGATATTTACATAAAGATGCACGATTGTATAGCGAAGAAAGATTTGGAAAATATCACGGATTATGTTACCGAACGAGCGTACCCTGAAGTAATTCACAACATCGAGTATAAGACGATTCACTGGAAATATATTAAAAATATAGAGTTGCCCAGTATTGTGCATGCGCGGTGCACGGACGTAATTACAAAAGAAAATATCTTTGGACAAACAACTGTCAGGTTTCACACTCAACAAGTAAAAGAATGAAACATTGTTAAGTGTGATTTGTTAATGGTTGTGCGCTTTCAGATGCTTGCAGTTTATGACAGGTTTGGAAGGCTGATGCACGGCAGCGAAATCATAGGCAAAGACGTTTTGGAGTATGTAGTTTTTGAAAAGCACTTGGCCAACGAATACGGTAGATGGAGAATCCACGGGAAAATAATCCCAGATTGGTTGCCCCCCAAAGAACCGTCGCCCATAACATACGTTAGGCCTGTCGAGACGGCAACCCCTCCCGAGACTGCCGTCACTGAAACGTCAAAAATCCCAGAAAAGGAAGTCTCGAAAGAAAGTAACTCTTAAAAACGTACAAAAAAATATATATATTTTAAATATTAAATTATGTCATAATATACAAAAATCCAATAAATTATCAAAGTTAATTTTTACAATAATATACAAGAATTAGCCTAAACAAAGCTGCTCGAAGGTTGCTCTAAATACAAAGTTTGATTTTTATCACTCGCGGTTAATTCTTTAGCTTTATAGAACCCATTCTGTCCCCAATTCGGCGGCTTGATAGGAACGATTTTAGGTTTTGGTGGTAAAGGCGGCGGCTCGACGCACTTCGGACTCTCCCGTTTATTTTCGATGACCGTATTTTCCAAACTGCTACACTTCGAGGGCGTCGACTGATTCGACTTGGAACTTTCGTCCGACGAAAACTTGTTCGGCGAATAAATCCTCAAATTGTTTATTTTATTCTGATTGTGGTTCGTGAACGAATTATTGTTGTTGGTCAGGTTGTTGAAGTCTTTCGATATGATGTTCCTGTTCTCGTAGTTGTACTGGGACAAATTCGGGACCCTCTTCGGCCCCCCATCTTCTCCGTTCTCCACGTAAAACCGACTGTTGTTCGTCTCCACACACCGCAGCGCCGCTTGCTTTCGCATGTTGTGCTCGTTGTTGTCCTTGTCCTTTAGAAAGTCCGGCAGCTCGAAGTTGATCTCGGTTCCTCGCTGATCCTCTAAGCGCGACCTCTGCGCCCTCGTCAGCCCTTCGACCAATTCTGCAGCAACGTGATCGTTGGAATTTGACAATTACACGGACGACAAAACAACTTACCGTCGCTTTCGCTGCAGGTACTCGTAACTTGTAATTTGTTCACTCCCGTTTTCAACTTGGCTATCAGCGGCTTCTTCGCTTGCTGCTCCCCGATCGCGTCTTCCCCGCTGTTGCCGTTCGGGTGTCCCTTCAATTTGGGCATCAGCGACTTCTTCTTCCTGTCGTGAAGTCCCGAGTCCCGTCTCAGGAACCGTCCGAAGATCCCTGACGAATGTTCCGAGCCCCAGTCTTCGCTCTTCACCGAGCCCTTGTCCGACTTCTGCTTGAGAAACCCCGAGTCCGCCTTCTCCTGCAGGATGTCGTCGAATACTTGATTGGTAATTTCGTCCAGTTTCGCCTTGTTGTTCACTTTGATAACTGGATTTCCAGGTACGTTTTTCGCTTCTTCGCAATACTGAATTCTAAGTCTTTTCTCGTCGATGGCGGTGACGGGCAAGTTAACGTCGACCGGTTCGTTCTCGTTCAGCGTCACTTTCGCCTTTTCCAAATTGTATTTGTATCTCAGGAGGATCGGCCTGAGGACGTCTCCGATTATCTTGGTCGTTTTGGACTTGACCGATATCACTTTCTTGTCCGGCAAGTCCAGTTTGAAGACGACTCTTTGCTCGACCGTCACTTCGCATGTCGCCAACTTCGTCGAGGGCTCGTTGATGTCCATCGCCTGCGAAAATTCACATTCTCAAATTCTCATACGGTGCTTTCGGAAGTGCTCTTGCGAAAATAAAATCAACTTATCAGCTTGTAATAAACGATTGCGTTATTTGTCACAGAATTTTATTTACCAAAGTTTCTCACCACATTTTATCACTATCGCATGTTTACCACGGCGGTCTTGAGGTATATTTCATTTATCGGTAGTGGTTAAATTGCATAAAAGAAATTGCACAAAACTAAATTCTTCTCAATGTAAAGAATGTCATAAGAATAATAACTTTAAACCACCGTTGTTAGTTCATTTATAAATATTTTTATAGTGATTTCGAAAAAAACATATGCAAAAACGAGATGCAGTAAATTTTCCATTAATTCGTAGCACTATTCAGTTATATTATTGGTAATTATCTCATTAAAAAACTTTCATGATGAATTAATGTTAACTGCAAAATAATGAAATGGCAATTTTATCTCGATTCCTTTAGGATTCTGCTAACTAATAAATTTATTATCTTATCTAAATAAACGCAGTTAGAAACTTACTGATGAATGATATCTCCTCTGGGGTTATGCGTTAAATTTAAAATTAATAGAATTCGCTCGAAAAATGATTGCAATTAGATTTTTAGCACGCTTTTCTAAAAAACAATTAATGATATAGATTTTTGTAACACAATGTGTAAAAATTAACAATACATTCTCGTCTCTTTCGAAACTTTTCATTTGTTTCTACACCAAGGAGATAAAAATGAAATTAACATAGCCTACAATAATTAAAAAAAAAAACATGTTTATACGGTACGACTTAAAAACGATAAAGAAATCACAACAAAAAGAAAAATAGTTTAGGTAATTTGTGGAAAAACTTAACAATGGAGTTAAAATACAAACAATTCCAGGTGGGCGAGCTACACAATGACACAAGCCAGACAAATCGAAGAAAAAAAAGGAGGATTAGGAGGGAAAAGATCTTGAATAGCAGAGTACTTGATACTCGTATGTCGAGCAATAAAATTTTTGCGCCGAGGCAGTCGACCATTCATATGACTACGTGTACCAAGTTGTGACGAAAACTGCTGATAATTTAGAGAAAATGAAAATATCGAAGCAAACTGTATCGGAAAATCAAACAAAAGAAGAGCGGTGGCAGTAGATAATGCGAAAGAACTTATGGAAGCACATCCACTCGAAGTCTTTTTTTAAAGCAAATAATGGAATAAGTTAAAACATTGTACGCTTTTTTGTTCATGGCCTACTTTGACTATTTTTTTTATCGTACCGCTTCCTCAATCTTTCATGGTTTTCCACCAGTCTTGTCTATCACATTCTGGAAAACAAACTTCTTTCGTTATTTTTTATTATACGTTGCAGCTGATTTGGATCTGCTGATTCCTACCCTTTCTCAAATACTCTTACTAGCGAGTTCTGTCCAAAAGTCCTCAGACAATCTTCAAGAACTCTACCAACGGGGAACAAACAAAATGTTATTGACCAGTAAGTCCGTTCTTTTGGGTGATGTGAACTTGCAAGGTCGGTCCAAAACAAAATACATATTTTCATTTTAGTGCTTCTTACAGACGAACTGCTAGAGTTTTGATAACGATTTAAAAATGTAAACTTTACGAACTAACAGATGTGAGAAGCGACACCATTTCTTTAAAGCAACACTAAACTAAAACTTAGGATTCAAATTTTCTTGTCTATTGTACTATATCCGACACTAGACGAAAGAGTTATGTTCTCAAAAGTGGAATATTTTTCATCGTCCAAGATTAAAATTTCCTCCAATACATACTTTGAGAACTTGTATCATTTTTCTGCATTTTGCACAGATCATTGTGATTGAGCTGCCTCTCAATGAATTTTAGTGATTTTACTTTTTTGAAATATTATAAAACTTCTTGTCTCAAATTTCTGGAAATACTACACTGAAAAACCCTTCGTTTTGTGGTTTTTATACCATCCGTCGTTGAGATGCTTTGATCCGATTTCTTTTGCATCCAATTTCCCCCCAAGTACGCTTTTTGATGAGTCTTTGGCAGGTTTTCCTTCTTCGTAACATTTGATTGAAGCTTTTCTTCGAAAATTGTTAACTACTTCAGTTTTAGAACATTTTGCAAGGACCGCCTCAACACTTAAAATGGACTGCTCAAATTAATTACAAAATACTAACAACTTGCCTGTAGCTTGACACTTCTCTATTTGTTTCAACAATTATTGTTCATTTACTTATGCTTCAGACGGTCAGAATTGAATGAAAAAAACAAACGTAAAACAACAATAATATTAAACAGGAACAGAATTGGTGTCGGATGCGGAGGGTGAATACGGTAATTTAAAGACCATCTGTGGTTGTCGTTGATCGATGCGAAAAATGGAAATAAATACTGTGAAAAACACGTATTACAAGCCGAGTCTATGACCAGTTGAAATTTTAAACAAAAAATAAATAAAGTGATTACGAGTGAAGTTATTAGCGCCGCGTAAAAAAAAAATGAACAAACCTTGGGATGCTTATCAGTGTAAACTTCAAACGCCGAGTACATCAGTCCCCGCTTATCCAACAACCGCGCAACCAACTGCTGGATAGTCTCCGACGATTTAATTGGTACTACAGTCGTGCTTCCGTTACTCAACAGTACCCTACACAACGGACCCCTAGCAACAGTCGACGACGACATCTCGTTATGAGTTCCTTTACCCGAATCCTGCAACGAAAAACAAAATCACTCCCACATCCACCACGACCACCACGCAAACCTTACTTGCGTCGAACCGATGGCCAAATCTAAAGACGTCAACGACGACTTGCTACTATGAGTATCACTCCCGCCCCCCATCTTCCCGTTAACGCTCTCGTTGCTGGTAATAATATCGACTCTGTTCTGCTTGAACTCGGACTCTCCTCGATCCTTCGACTTGGACCTGTTCTTCCTGTGCCAGGGCAGCAGCGACTTCCGTCTCCGGTCTTCGGCGTTGCTCAGCGACTTCTTCAGCTTGGTGGGCGTGGTCGCGCTGGGGGGCTGCAGCAGGAGTCCGGCGTCCAACTGCGGCTTCTCCACCTCGCCCGAGAGACACCGCTTGTACAGCTGGGACTTGAGGAAGCGGGGATAACTGTCGAACTTCATCAGGTTGAAGATCTGCTTTTGGGCTTGGTCGAAAAGGGCGCTGCTGGCTTGTTGGAGGGACTGTTCGGGACAGTGGCACCCGTGCGAATCCACGTTCACGCCCTCGGGGGCCTCCACGCGCAGGTGCTGCTGGTATATTCTCTGGGCTTCGGCGACTCGTTCCGGACCAGCCGGGAGTCGACGGTAGCGCTCGCATGCCGTCCAGAAGTAGATGTTCTCGGCGCTGAACTCCTTCTTCAGAAATTCCTGCCAAAGGAGACCTTCGTTTAGTTGAACGTGAAATTAAACGCGTTGAAAACAATGTTAAGAACTAAGAAATTGGATGTGAAAATTACATTAAAAAAAAGTAACATTGAATCACCGTTAGAATTCCTGTTTTAATTTTTGCAAATGAACAATACAAAATGGCACCAGAAGTTTCAAAGGAAAAGAGTTTTGTCGATTCTACTTTCCCATCACCTATAACCGGTGGTGACAAAGAGTCATCGTGAATTTATTTCTGTTCCAGTAACCTTGGGAGTTGCTCAAGGTTTTGTACTGTGACCTCTTCTTTTCATTATTTATAATTAACCACGTATTAACTGCCTTCGCAAATCATGCAATTTAGCTAATTTAAACCTCAAAACTTTCTAAAATACATATTTATACGAGACGTAAAATTATGTACTTACAAAACCCCAATATTTTTTTTTGTGAAAAAAAGTACATACCTACATACCTAATGTTGCTTCAAGTCATATTTCAAATAAAATTTGTTTTATGCTTTTCTCTTTTCAAAAAGGATTTATTTTCAACATTCTACTATAAATTGTTACTAAACATATTACATCTCAAACGGTTTTCTTCCAAAAAGAGTATGTAAATAAATGTCTTCTTTAATGGTAGCTGTTTACTGATTTTTTTTGTTGGATAATTTCTGGAGTGGTACAGACTTGAAAAAGATTTCCTCCGATAAGCATCTTCCTTACGACAGTTAACATTCTCATTCAAGAAACGGGCTTTGTTTAATTGAAATTTATACAGTGTTTACCAAAATGTTTGCACAATATGAGAAAAAATATATTCATTGAGTTATCAATAATGTTATTACGGTGCTGGTTGTCAAAAAACTGAAAATATGATTGACAAAAGTTCTAGTAACAATCTTGGTACAAATACATACTTTATTTTCAAATTTTGCTCTGAAAATTTGCCCATGGGCATAAAATCAACATCAGAACCGACTCTTTCCTTACAACTATGTACTGTCAAGATATGTACATAGATTAAACACAAACGCCTTCCAGATTTTTTAAATGTCAAATTTGAGGTATACCGGACGTCACGTGTATCTTGTCAGTCCTAGTCTTAGTCTTAGAAAAAGCGATGATTGTCGTGCCAAATCAATGAATAACATTTTTTATAACTCAACAAACACTATATTGTTTTAAACAGAATTTAAAAACGTTTTAATCCAACGATACTATCGGTAAGAAAGAGGCGGCTATGGAAAACGAAACATCTGAAAACGTAAGGTGTAGCTACTTAGAGATACGATGATGAGAGGTTTTGTTAAAACAAATAAGGTTCTTTTTGCTAAATCTAGTCACCGTTTTGTGCGTTGCCATTTCAACAAAAGAAAATCACTGTTTAAATAAATTACAGGTGACGATAGTTTATCAAGTTTTCTATAGTCGCCTTTTTTTGTTGATTATATTGATTACACCAGATAATGAATTTGAAGTCATTGTGGAAAACTGGAGATGCACAAGATTACAAGCTCTTGCACTTACTCGCATGTAACCCGTTCCAAGTTATTTTTGTTTTAATGAATTCACACAACAAATTGTTAATTATCCTGTCAACGGAAAAATATCGTGGGAGGTGTTACAAAACACAAAAGCTATTGTAACTTAATCACATAATTCGAGAGATAGTAGACTACTGTACGTTTTAAATGCGAAAAACAGGTCAAAATGAAAGTTGTTCGTTCACAAAAGCACTAATTAATACATTTTCCTGGTGCGTCTTTACTCGGAACGGCACTTTTCAAACGTACGTTTCGAATCTAATCAAATCACGTCACCGTTTTCGTTTTTCCGACAAAATCGGCGATTTGGTCACTTACGGCGAACGTGTGCAGCCCCAGCGGGTCCTCCAGGAGTTTCTCGAAGGACGAAGCCCAACCGGCGGGCCCTTCCGAACAGTTACCCTTGGCTGGACCATTTTCTTCACACTGCGAACCAAGAAACGCACAATGAGTGATGGCAGGCATCTCCACCGTGTGAAAAGAGCGTCGAGTGCAGCTGCAGTTCCATCACATGAAACAATCGAGAGAGAGAGGCCCCTCGTGCTCGAATAACATGTCAATTGTCCGCACCAGACGCTTAATTGGAACTAATAGATGGATGCCGTGACGTATCACCACATTCATACCTACTTACGCATTACTGGACCGTCGAATTTACCTTTGAAATGAGAAGATTTAGTGAAGGATATTTTCTGAGACAATCCATAACACGCAAGCAGCTCGCACATTTTTGATAAGACTGACTGAATGTTAGAAATGAACGCCGATAAAAATGAGATTATTTTTTGATAATTTCTAGGCGTGATCAATGTGACTGACTTGTGTACAACATAGCATGCATCTTGTCAAATACCTGGGGCACGACCACTTCAGACTGGGCAAGAAGCGAAGCGGGTCGTCTCGGCAATCGTTGAGAGCCACTTCGACGGAAGGAGCCGTTGAAGCGTTTGAAGGGAGGTCTGAGCGCCACCACCAGCCCCGTACCAATACTGTTTCCATCGCTACACCACATGCAACCCCATCAATTAGTCTACTGTTAGGTGAGTTTTGGTAAATAATACAAGCAGGAGTGGAAGACGCGACGCGACGGTTTATAGTTTCAATCAATGGTGGTACATTTCGCGCTATCGCAATTTTTGCGTGATAACTGCAACTAGGTCGCGAGATGATGACAATTTCAATCGTTCAGACTTCATTTCCAAATATCCGAGAGCGAACCACGGGCAATGAGGAATTAATTGATGGTGGCTTATCGAGCCTCGGATTATTATTTTCCGGGGAACTTGTTTCTTGGAATTGTTGAATTATTTATCTTTTATTCGTTTGTACAAATAAAACGATAACCACACAAAATATTTATTAAGAAAAAGGCTCCAGTGACTGTATAAAATAAATGCACTCTGGGTAATCTCCTTGAAAAATGGCCGCTATCAGCGCGGAAGTGTAACTTTCATATTTTTTTCTTTGTACACAGATACGGCAATATGTAGGTATTAAATTACGGTCTGCAATTCCAACAAACAAATCCTTTAGAAATGGTGATTCTTATATTGCTCAAGAAAATCGTGCCATTTACGATCGGCAACGTTAAAATTGGCCTTAGCGATCGTGATTTAGGTCAGTCATGGTATGTTGAATTTCGATTGGCGCGATCACAACGAATGTGTTATCACAAGTCGAATAAAAAGTTTAAAATCTGCATAGTTAACGACCTTAACAGCGAAGTCGGTTTTGTAATAATTATCACCGACGAGGGTCTTTTCAATTAGATCAATTAGATCCCGATTCGGTCGTTGTTCCTCGGCTTGATGCTTTCAAGTTTAAACAAATTTATTTCACGGCAGAGAATATTAAAATTGGCTAATCCCTTTTTTTTGAGATTCGAGAAATATCAAATGTCAAACAAAATGTATTAAAACGTCGACGTTCCAGAGATTTCCTTTTCTAAAACAGGTGAGAATACTTCAGTGTTTTTTGACGATTCGATAAATTTCGCAATACCAAAGTGATGATAAAAATCCTTGACTGTTTTGATTACAACACAGACAACAAAAACATTAGATATCGGTAAAATAGGATTTTTTATGGTTACAATTTTATTGTTAAGCAATTAATAAATTAAGTTTGCCAAAACATTAACAACAAACATTTTGGAATTCTTTATAAAATTGTAAAGTCGGGACGCTGAACAGATATTGTAATTTAATAAAAGGGTCAGGGGTGAACTATGCAAAAAGGCACACGACGAAGCCTGTTTCACGATGAAGCAAGTTCTTATAAGAATCTGGTGGGATTGAGAAAGCCTGAAAAAAATGTTGCAGTCACTGAAGTGCGGAATTTTCCATTCCCCCGAAATCTATTGAAGCAATGATCTTATTTCATATTGTGTAGAATTTTCATGCTTAACATACGTACGTTATGCCAAAGGGCTGTTTTCTTGTGCAAAAAAATTAAAATACGACCTTTATCGGTAACAGAAATGTTTCGCTGGTTTTCGGCGGGGAAAGATTGATTCATCACGGGTAAAATAATTTCAAAAAAATTGTATCAACATTTTTACATTATTTGATGTCAACCTTACACGTAACAAGTGGAAAAGCAAAAAATCTTAAAAAGACTGTTTTGAGATCTAAATCAAAAATTTAAAGGGAAGCAAACATGAAGACTCTCAAAGTGAAGTTAAGACGAATGACGTCAATTAATTTTTGGCTGTGTAGGTCGACTTTCTAGAATTTTCGCATTTTTTTAATAAGCCAATCGCAACCTCCTGTAAAAAATAGCGGCCACTAGAGGGCTGTTTTATTACTGTACCTGTTGGGCGAATGGAGTATAGGTAGGTACTCTTTTTTTTGAATAGTTTTTCTTAAAGAATAGGGTTTCAAAAATGTGTCTCTAAAGCGGTATCCGGAAATTCTAAAAATTGACGATTATAGCGAAATGAAAAAAAGTCTAATTTTTTGACCCATGCAAAATTAAAAAAAAAGCGAAAGTTTTAGACACAAATATGCCGTTAGGTGTAAGACTGATCCTACGACAAATAAAAATATCATTATTGCAAAATAACATCCACATTAAATATTTTTCCACGAAGAAAGTGTACAGTCAGAGAGTAACTTGTAGATCATCATAAACAATGCCATAAAGATAAGATTTTCAAATATTTTTAACTACAACACAGGATTTTAAAAAAAACGCATTTATTTTTGTTCCGGAATGAATCTGCGTGCGAAATAAAATCAAAGAAAAATGCACAAAGACTGTTAACATTGTCTTAAAAACACGTCAATTCGTTAATACTTTATCTTGGCAAGTACCGTTTGAACAAATTGAAAATCATCGATACACTTTTAAATATGCATAAAATTCGAAATATATGACCGTAACGCCGTCCGATTGCTATTTTAACAAGTTTCAAATATATGTATTGTTTCTGGAGGTCAGAACTGGACCATTAAAAATAAGCAATTTTAGTTCACAATTCCCTTGCACCCCCCAACTACACCGAAAACTGAACGTTTTCCCGTCGGTAAAAATTCTTCCTGTCGATGATGTATCAAGTCTATTCAACTTGACGATTGCGAAAATTTTGAATTTATAATTAGGAAAACGCTAGAAGGCGAAAGTGAAGGTGTAACAAACCTACCCAGAAAGATCCGTACGAAACGAATAAATTTAACACAATCCGACTCTGCCACCTACCATCCAATTAACAAAATTGGTACTTCACGCGGGCAGATTGTTTCGGTCATATTGCAAATTCCGAAATGCGATCATGTGATATTCAAATGGCCGTTATCTCGAGCGGGCGTTCTAATTTGTTTATTATCTTTAACATCGGCACCCACAAGTGTGTTTATTATTCCGGTAGGAAAAAAATAGAATTATGTAAGGTCGTCGGCGACAATCTGCCCTGCATCGTGACGTCAAGCTGTCGCCGCCCCCCTCGATACAATTTTTTTTCGGAAAAACTCACCCAGTTCCGTGATAGAGCAACTGACAAACGATGTGATTGTAAACTTTCGATAAGGTATCCATCGGAAAAAACGAAACTGTTGTTACCGCAGCACAGAGAAGCGCATTGTTCGAACGCTCCCACCAAATTTTTCGAGATATTTTCGCGAACAGAAAACTTATCAACGGCGGCAGCAGCGCATCCGTCTTGTGACGATGTTGCGCACTTACTGTAACACAAAAAAAAAAATGCAAAACGAGACCTGCTAATCTAATCTATAAACAAATTTACACGTCGCACGAACAACGAAAATGCTCGCGGGGATGAGCGACTTTTCCGAGCGGCGCACCAGAAGAAAATGTGGTGGCCTCGCGAAGGCCCCTAATTAAATGCTAATCCCGGTTCATTGTTTGTGCGGAAACATAATGATAAACAAAATTTTTATTTGTTGACTTAATTTACAAGATCGGGCTAAATTTAAACCGAGACATCATCCCGGCGGATTCGTCCGCACACGGAGGAAGACACTCCCGCACCACAAAACGAATTGTGAGCTGCAATTCCGTTTATTTTCCAAAACAAAACACCGAATCTATTTTAGAGTTAATTCCTTATCTGAGGAATTCCTGAAGAGGCATGACGCGCCGCAATTATAAGTGAATCTGAGTAATGCCGCAAATTTATTAATGCTGTCACTGTTGTTTCCTTTCTGGGTATTGTTTTATCAACGCTGGAGTAGGTTCGCCGGTCGTGTTCTCACAACAACGTTCAAATCAAATCGATAATAGAAATCTGCTTTACAATTAATTACGTAAGGAACTGATTTACTTTACGAGTCGGGAAGGTGTGGACGGACGGTCAAATAAACAATCGAGTTCGAAGTAAAACGAACAACTCACCCGAAGATCATTGGAACACCAACACTGCCGTTTTCATCCGGCCAAATTGACTGACTCGTATGAATGAAAAAAGTGCGGCCACAACGGCGGATGTAAATGTTTCGGGTAACAATACAGAAATAGTACGCACAACGTCAGTACGAAACGCAACAGTTGGAATACAGAGAATTAAAACGGTCAAGTCAGGTGGGTTCGAAACCGTCAACAGGTGAAGATAGGTTTATAGCGTTCTGTTGGAATCCAAACAAATTTCGGAAGGAAAAATAATTCAGATAAGTATATTGACTGATCAATTTTAGTTTTTGATGTTGACTTTTGGTGATAAACTAGTAAACATTGAGGCTTTGACTTTTGTAAACAGCGTGGGCGAGAACAAAATTGGATGATTTCGTCAAAACCGTGTCTGGTCGGTGGCAAGAATTCACACGAGAAAGCGACGATGACAAACGTGACAATAACGGCGAAAAGCTTTCGTTGTTTGGTTTCTTCTACATATCTTGACGCGATTGAACCGACACACCCACAAACGATTCTCATAAATTTTCCTCCGTTCGAGAAAGTACAAGGAAAACGCAGAGACCGTAACGGTGATTGGTGATTTTCAAAAAATCGGTTTTTTTGGTTTACGCTTTTCTAGCTTTTTCTGCAGTGCAGGTTCGAATCTTGAGTATAGCTGGGAGTGGAGTTTATCAAGTCCTCTAGATTTGTTGTAAAAAATTCGTCACAACCGGAAGATTATTTATTGGCGCCAATCGCGAGCAGCACGTTATCTTGAGTAATCTGAAATCGATTATTTAACAAGATATCTTGCGACCCCACGTCACGCGTGTGCCACGATAACGGTGTGATTATAATATACATATTTCAAAGTAATAAATGTGGTCTTTGTTTCATTTTAGCAAGTCTCTGCAATTGAATCTATATGTTAAATAAACGTATATTATTATTATTATCGCCGAAAAGTATATTATACAGAACAAAAAACAAATGCAATTTGATCCTAATTGATTTACTGCTTCCTAATTTCTTAATAACGACGCAAAAGATGACAGTGTCGAAGTTTACACAAGAAAAACGTTAAAACACAATTAGCAAACAAACTTTTTTTTTAAATGATTGAAACCTCCAATTTTTAAAACAAAAATATTTAAGGTGGATCACCAGTGTGAGCATTTGAATAATAAGGACGTTTTATTAAATTTATAATTTAAAAAAACTATGGACATATCGAATTTGATTTCTTTTGTTGATTTAACCAAATTCTTGCTTTCAATTTTCAGCCAATAAAAAGTCCGATTTCAAAAGTTGTGCAGATATTTTAACCTAAGGTAGTACATGTTAAAAGAAGGCAAAATAACCCAACTTGCCTTACACAAATGTCAATGGTTTACGAGAGAATTAAAGAAATCACTTTAACTTTGTTTGGGAAACGCTGAAAAATTTCAAATTTGGCCGGTAGTTTTGACGTACGACCAACCTAAAAAGTCAAATTTCTAGGTCATTTGAGATTATGTTTAACTTTTATCGTTTAAGTTTTTGAGTTTCATCATGAACTTTTAATAAAATTTGTAGTGACGATAAAGTAGTGCAACTTATTCAGAAAACAACAAAGACAACACCAAAGAAAAAATACTGTAATTGTGAGTAAAAGCATAAAATGAAACATCAAAGAAGTTGCTCAAAATGCTTGCCATCGTTTGTAATGCAAGCTTCAGCACGACGTGTCCAAGAAAGCGGAAACCACTTCAGAATGGCGCAGTTTTAACGAATTTCCTGAGCGCCGTCTTGAACTCGCAAGTAATTTTCAAGACTCCGAGTACTTGTTTGTGGCTGGTTTTCAATTTCGTGAAGAATTTCTTCGTCTGCAACTAAAATGCGATCTTCTCGTCGGCGGCCAAGATCACGCTTATTCTTTTTGAAACGTCTGAAATCGCGAAGATGCTGCACAACGTTTACAAAGTGCATTGGGAAGCATCCTTTGATGAAACCTTTCACCCTTGATTTACCGTGCTACCTCTGAATGTCCACGGGTTTCGCCATAGATCAAAAACCATATTGATTTTCTCTAGGTTGGTGAAAGACATTTGTGATTTAAATTGAGGTTAAGTGATTCAATTTTGAATTAAATGACAACAAAAAAAGTCTACTATAATTTTTTGACCCTTTTTTTCATAAAATTCGGTGGCTCCCAAACTTTCCCTGAAAAACTTTTAGCCCCTTTTTCAACATGTGTGTAAGGCACTATTGGCTCAATCGTTAGATACAAAGTACCGAGAAAAAAATAACATACTCTTTTGAGGTGTATACATACACGATTTTTTCACGACCCAAGTAACATTAAAGGAAAAAGTAGTCTTTTAAAACCTAATTTATTGATACTTTATTTGACATTAATTTAGTAATTTTAAATTACATATTAGTAATTTGATAAATTAAAAAAAAATCCTTGACAGTGAAATTTTATGTAGAGAAGAAGTTTGTTTGGGAAGATGAATATCGAAGAATTTTCTGCAAAGGAATCCGAAGAAATCACTGGAACAGCAAATGTTACTGTTTCTATATTGACACATTATAATTTTGATAAAGATGCAAAATTTCTTAAAATTTTCGATTTTTATTCGATTCATAATGAAAACTCTCTATCGAACAATTTCTTATGTCTGTCATGATTTTTGTCTCCTAGAAATTGACTTTTACTATCAGTCTTAACAAAAATAACATTATCGTAGACTTTGTCGAGGCCTGTCTTATTGCAAGCAAGACCAATCATTCCCTCTACGCTAATCTGGAATTAAAAAAAATAGAAAAGACTCTTCAATAGCATGAGTGTAGTTTTCGTTAAGTTCACGGATTTGTCAACATTGTTCAACAAAACGGTCACCATTGAAATTTTCATTTACTTCACGGAAAAAAGGCAATTTTTATTTTCTCAAAAAGCAGAAACTAAACTCGTCGCATTTAAGAATCTTATCTTCTTTTCACTTTTTACAAGTCACGATATAGTGTAAGTTCCCGGTGTTGCAAGCAGATAAGAAATTACAGGCGCGTCCGACAAAAGTCTACCATAATATGCATAATTTTTGTTTATACATACAGGGTGATTTTGAAAGTTATGTAGATATTTTAATCACAAGCTACTGGCTTCATGTAGAACTCGGAAAAAATATTTAAAAAATTCGATGTCAAAAAATAAAATAACATTTATTTTTTGAGCTACAATTTTTTTTTATTGCTTTTAGTTTTCTACGTTGTCCTACAACCTCGTAGGTAAAATTTCGGCACATTTTAAAAATACACCCTTGTATATCATGTTTTATAAAATATTATACACGGTGTCCCAGAACTCGCGCCCCAGAGAAAAAAGGAGAAATCTTCATAAAAGGACAAATAAATAATCCCAATGAAAACGGGTATTGAACGGTATTCAAGAAAAGAACAGTTTAATTCGACCAATCAAAGCATTTTAAGCCATCCAGGTCTATTTCCCGTAATTGTTGCTAGGTTGCATATTTTATTACGTTTTCAATAAACTGACCGGCCATGAAGCTTTTGAGAAACGCCAGTGTCAAAATTTCATTCAAATCACTTCAAATCGCTTTAGTACCGCCGTCGTGGTCAACCGTGCTCTTTCATCATGTATTCTGCAGCGGATTATGTGAAAATGTTGATAATAATTTACGGAGAATGTGGAAATGTTGATAATAATTTACGGAGAATGTAGAAATGAAGTAAATCCACATGCTCTATTTTCAAGAGCATTTCAGCAACGATTTTATACAAATTTGTGAGTTGGTCTATTAGGGAATCGTGTGGTCTGTCTTCAATAGAAATTAGTTTACATGTCAGCTAACTTCCCTCTTTAGGTAGGATCTTTTGAATTTCCTGCAAGGTAAGCCCGAGACATTCACCCAGACCTTTGAATGGAGAATTTTTGAATGCAGAACTTTCCAATTTGCTTGAAGACATTCCACATCTTTTTTGTGCTATCGGCTAGTTTCAACACGCGGCGCACTACCACACTTCAGTCGACAAGTTCGAGAAATTTTGGATCAACAGTATCCTCATCGATTGATAAGTTGTGGTGGTCCACGACATTGGCCTGTGCGGTCCTGTTGCCTTATTGCTACAGGAGAACAATTCAGGAGTTGCGTTCAGGAAGCTTTTGCCACAATTACTCCTGAAATGGTTGCGAATTCTAAACTGAATCTTTTGCGACTGGCACGGTTATGCTTGCAAATGAATGGTGGCCACTTCGAGCACTTCCTCTGATTGTATTTACTTTTCGTTTCATAATCCCTTTTGGCTTGTGTTATACCTTTTCTTCCTGTTTTGTACTATAAGCTCATGTGCATTAGAATAAACAAGGTTGTTTTCAGAACCGCCATTTGTTGTTTTATTTAAAAAATAAAAATACTACATAGATTCATGTGATCGATGGCGAATGTGACATCTTGAATGACATCTGCCTTAACCTAACATGTTGATGTTGACACTTTAGCAGACATGTCATTCTGACATTATTTAATTGTGACAATTTATAAACTTAGCAACCGATTTTATTCACATTAACACCTCAGAGTTCCCTTTCTGGAATTGGTGGATCTTAGATGTCTCACAACTCTCTTATGCAAGCCATTAATTGTTCTTCGTTTGCATTTTTAGAATCGAGATTGTCGTCGGCATTTGTCTGTTTTCTCTGGGGCGCGAGTTCTGGGACACCTGTATATAGGGTGTATTTTTGAAATGTGCCTAAATTTTACCTACGATGTTGTTTGACAACGTAGAAGACTAAAAGCAATTAAAAAAAATTGTATCTCAAAAAATAAATGTCATTTTATTTTTTGACATAGAATTTTTTAAACATTTTTTCCGAATTCTACATGAAGCCAGTAGCTAGTGATTAAAATATCTGTACAAAATCACCCTGTACAGGGCAAGTCACATACGGCTTATTATTGAATTTATTTTGTACGCAACTTAAAATACTAATGACGCTGACCACTTGATACCGTTTATAATGTGATTTAATTTATTTTGTAATGTCAAAATGACAGTTGATGAATTTAATTTTTGATTTCATTAATCAGGACAGGATAACGTCATTTTGACATTTTTAGCCAAATTACATACCTACGATGATTACTAAATTAAATCACACTATACACGATATCAAGTGGTCAGCGTCATTGGTATTTTTGGTTGCGTACAAAATAAATTCAGAAATAAGTCTTATGTGACTTGCCCTGTATTTGTTTTTCATTTTAACAAGAACATATCTACTTTTCGAGCGTCAACAGTGGTGTTTCCACTTCATTGTCCTCCTCTACTGGCTCATCGCTCTATAGTGGTAGGTAATGATATCAGCTCAATAGAATAGTAGTTTATTTAATGAGTTCGTGTGTAAATTGGGCCTTTTTTGGCACTAGTGGGTAATTTTAAAACGCGAGTGAAACGACACTTGACTAAACTGTATGATATTGTAAAGCACCTACGTCCTTAATTCGCATTATTTTTTCGTAGGGGTTTAGATCAGTTTTATTTCTAAACACCCGTTACTTTTACAAAGGCCGGCTTTCGAGAGTGATGTTCAAATTCCCTGTACGTATTTAGAAATTTGGAAAGTTTGTTTTTCATTTTGAGAAATTTCCAACGGAAGTCGATGGTGGGCAACTATTTCAAAAATGCATTCATTATTCACTCTTTTTATTGGGAATATCTATTGACTCGTTAATACTAATTCAGAATATAAATTCGGTGCTGCATGCTAAGTTTAGCACTGTTTACCATAATTCTGAATAGACACGATGCTCTGTTTAAAAAGGTGGCGTCTTCACACGTGACACCTCACCGAATGTTGATTTAAATAGTGAATTCGCAAAAAGTGGAGAATGTGACCTTTTCGAAATATGTAACTCGTTCGATTGCCGGTTTTGCTAGCTTGACGAACACCCCAAAACTAGGTCAACATTTTCAATGTCCCTCTTCATCAACAAACACACCGATCATAACACGGTTATGTCACTTTTAAGGCCCATAAAATTTCGATTTTTACGATACATTTCACCATCCCGCAGATTTTCATTTAGATCGTTAATTAACATAATTACGCAAGCTGCCTGTTTCAGCGACTTTTGATTCATAAATCAACGAAATTCCGAATCGGGGCCGCTTCGACGCCCAAGGCAGGAATTAATCGTCCTGTCGGACTCTTCCGAACCACCTTTGACTGATTCCATTTTCGGCGACAGCGCTGACTTTCTCCTGGTGCTTCGGAAGCGTTTCAAGTGGGTCGGAAACGAACGTTTACAAATCTGCAGGTAGGTCAAGTCGAACCGACAAAACCAAACACGCTCCGTTTCAATTAACAAATAAACAAATAGATACCGCGCTGCTTACTGACGAATCACGTGGTGCACCACTGATATTGACTATTAAATTATTTATGGCGGATTGTCGAAGGTAATAATTATCGAAACGCACCGCATTAGAATGAAATTACCGCGGGAATCTCTGACGTCCATCGTGCGTAAGCAACATCATAAATGGCATTAATTGCTTTTCTATTTGATTAGGAATCACGTGATCGTTTCTCTGCAGACGCATTTCCTCCGACACTCTTTAGAAAATAATCAACAGCAACACAACAACACACAGTACCTGCGATATTCTCCTCCCGATTGCGAAACGACCGAGTCGGTACCTCTCGCGGTGGTACATCTCGAAATAGAATCTTCTCGATGAGGGTCACTGCATCCGTTGTTGTTATTTTCTTTGGACTCTTTATTTGCGTAAACAATTTACGCTAACTGCTCATTTTTATTAACACCAAGCCACGTCGTAACGGGGTCACCAGATTGGTAGTACCACGCGTCAAGTGTAAAATTGCAATAAACCAACATTTTACAGCATTCTCGTTGCGTTCACGTCCTTGTGTTTCACCTGCGACCGAGTAGGTACACTTCTCCTTGTTTGCGGACAATTAATTAACGCGAGAGAAAAATCTCATTGTTGCCGGTTTCTCGAAGATTAATTGACCGCGAGCGTAAACAAATGGCCTGTTGTGCGCACGACAAAAGTAAAAGGATTTATCTTGGACAAGTGTCATTTCGCCTGTCCGCTTGGGAAATTGTCGCAACAAAACCGACTCCGACGTTGTTTCACAACGTGCAACTAGCTGTAGTGACGCGTTCACATTGTGACAGCAATTAGTGCAATTGAGTTTCATTAAACAGTAAATGCAAACGACCGTAAACATCTGACGGAAAACAGGAAGAATGGATCGCTGTGTGTCCAAACGAGAGCACTGTACATAATTCATTACGGAAAATCATATTGCGGTACGTTACGGTACCGTACCGTACCAGATCTTGTTCCTGGGAGTTGCTTTCGTGTGACCGGTGCTGTCGTTGACTGCCACTAACCGCAACATATCCGTTACAAGAGCTGATATGTAAATTCATATCTGAGTTTGTTTTTTAATAATATCAATTAGGGACACGTTGCCAGTTTATTGGAACGATGAAACGCCGCCTTCATCGAAAACGTCAAAGGACGGCGCCAGAGACTCCTATTTTTAGATCTCCATTGAGAATGACGGACAATCGAGGCGTGTTAACGCACCAACAACCCCACATGTCTTCGGCTTGTGTCGATGATTCAACACGACACGACACCACCATAGAAAGTGTGACAATGAGATCTAACAATCGACTTGCGATTCTAATCGATTCTTTTTTCGATTTGACAAGGCAAAGTGATCGGCGAGAAGTGGAGCAGTTTTCCGATCCCAACTTTGATGCTGCTGCGTTCTGAGAGAGAAAGTTTTTCGGCTACTTATTATTCTTTTCGGACCGTTCAAGAGATCTCTTTCGTTTTTAACATGATGGACAGGTGTCGGCGTAAAAATAGTGAGAGCGTGAGATTATGTAATGGCATAACGTGTCGGACTGACATTTATGGCGCTCCGATCGTCACATTTTGCTAAAAATTTTCTAATGGGCGGATCGACAATAATTCGTGGTGTTGTTTTATGGCCGACATGAGCCAATGTATCTCGTAAAATTTTATTAACAGCCATAAATAGGGATGTCACAAAGGACGACAATGGCACATTGTGCGTCGTAATAATTTTACGAGGTACAAAATTTCTGGATCTATTCTGTGGTGAGAAGCATCAATCAATGCGGATAATTTCAAACATTCCCCACTTTGTGTTATATTGTCACGCTTGCGTGAAGCTTAATTTAACCCTCAACCGTTATCGTTATTTCTTGGAGCGTAACTATTATTTTGGGGCATTGCGACACCCCAAAACATTATCAATACACTTGTTCTGAGTTCCCCGAAAACGTTATCTTCCAAAATCCAAAACACAGAAAAATCTGCATTATGGTCGTCGAGAAAAAAAATTGTAGGCACCTAAAGTAGTTCGTCTTTATCAACGTTAAAGTAACCCAAAAACCACTTTTCTTACAGACATAAAATCATCGATCTAGGTGTTCCGAGTAAATTGTTCTTTGCTCTAAATGTTGTTTACCAGCTAATTCCATACATGCAGTACACATTTTTTTTTGTATCTATCTTTCGGGAATATAAACAACAAATGACGTAGTGCCCTTGAATGTGACTTCTATCAATATTTTTTATAAATTCGCATTTCGACACTTTGTAGCTACTAAGAAGTTTCTCTCTGTAAATTTAGC
Source organism: Tenebrio molitor (assembly GCF_963966145.1). Classification (NCBI taxonomy): domain Eukaryota; kingdom Metazoa; phylum Arthropoda; class Insecta; order Coleoptera; family Tenebrionidae; genus Tenebrio; species Tenebrio molitor. Next base: position 23,081,979 of record NC_091047.1, on the reverse strand, counting down.
TAAATTTAAAGCATAGCATTTACGTGGTACATACCTATACATATTTCTTGAAATTTACCTGTGTACATTTCCTCGGTAAACAACTTTATCAAATCCATATATGTAGCAACTTTTCGCCCCATAAAGATAAATAATATTCAAGCCACACTTTTTGTTTACTTTTAATATGTTAGAGGCAAGATCATTTGCCCCTTAAAATCAACACATGTATTTCGTGGATAACAATTTGTTAGTTTATTTCTCACTCTATTTCAGTTCAAAGAAGTAACGTAGCCAAAAGAGTGAGAGAGTGATTACAAATATCGGGTGATCATTTACATTTCCGGATCAAAGTTGGCGTTGAAGTGTCAATTGTGAACGCACCACTCGTGTAAAAACACAAACAAGGCAAAAACTGAGGTAAGATTTAAACAGCTGATGCGTTCACAATCGACTCTTCAACGCCAATTTTGACCGGAAATTTAAATGAACACTCGATACTTAAAAATGGCGTCGATAATAATGGTTGAGAAGATTCAATATTTCAACTTTTCATACCATATTCTTTATTAAGTAAGATTCCAAATGAATAAAAATGACTACACGAACTCACCATATGTATTTCAGATACCATTTACGTTTTTGGAGGGACCAGTATTAACATGTTGTTCTGTTATTGTTGTTGTTGTACAATATTATTGAATAATAAATCAAGATTATTTTAATATGTACATACATATAATAGCTATTTATGTAACCAGTTAGGAAATGCGTTATTTTGTGTAACGAGTGGAATATTTGCGGGACGAGCGCAGCGAGATCCCGCAAAATCACACGAGTTACACAAAATTGCATTTCCTAAAGTGTTACATACAAGATTTTTTCTAATTTTGACAAAAAAAAGTTTCTTCAAACGTTAAACGAAGTAATGAATTTCATTAATAATAAATTATTATTGTGTTAAAATATCAAGTAGGTAAGTAGGCACGGTTATTTTGCTTAAAAACAAAAAATATGACAGTGTCAAATTGATGATACAATAAATTTTTCCTAACCAGTTAGGAAAGATTTTACTTTTCGTAACCAGTTACGAAAAGTGTAACGTTTCCCAACGTCAATTAATTTTGAAAAGTGTCACTTTATATGTCAAAATTAGAAAAATGTCTATTATGTTGTAATAATGCATGTTTAATAATTTTAATTAGAGGTGGGACGAATAACGCTGTTCTGTAATTCGAATATTAATCAGATATCTAAATTAATTAATAAAATGTAAAAACACATCAAAATTCTATTTTAAATGTGAATTAATTTTTACATACAGATGCTATTTGGAATTTGCAATATTAATTCAGAAAGGAAAAAAAAAACGTTTTTCAAAAAAAAATTCTAACTGGTATTTTTGAATTTTCTATTATTCCTGGCGTTCTATTCGAGTTATTCGAATTTCCTCAATTAATATTACATACAGGGTGACTGACGAAAAACCTTTGATGCTGTATCTTGCTTATTTTTTATCCGATTTGAATAAATGACATATCAAATGAAATAATTTTGAAAACACTTCAATACCAACTAAATAAAAAAAATATAAGTTTTTGACAGATGAACATCAGCTTCTTTTTTTCAAATAGCACTGTAAATTTTTTTTTATTCGGTATTGTAGAGATTTGTCTTCTGAATATAAAAATGCAAAGAACTATACCCATTCATTAAACAAAAGTCAAGAAATTAAAGGGTAAATGTACAACATTTAAAAATCAAGTGACCAAAATAAACAAGAGAGAAGTTTGTTCTAAATGCTCCAAATGACTAAGTAAGCTCTGAGTATTCATTTGTCGAAACAGTTTGATATAATGTTGCTGTGGAAGAAAATTTCCAAAGACGATTTAGTGTTAACCTGTGGTGTGGCATTTTTGGAGATAGAATGGACTAGTGGGTCCCTTTTTTATTGATAGCAGTCTCAATCAAACAAAATAGCATATTATTTATTATCAAACGAAATAAGCAATTTTCTGGATGAGATACCATTAGCAGTGTTGAATAGAGTCGTGTTTCATCAAGACGGCGCCATACCACATAATGCACGCATGAATTTTGTATTTTTAAATCATTTAAATCATTTTGGTGAACGTCCTCATGGAGCTATTCGATGGCCCGCTAGATCCCCAGATTTGAATCCATTGGATTTCTTTATATTCATTCGAAACTTTCGAGACAATGTTTATTTGACCCCACCAGGTACCCAAAAAGAGTTAAGAAAAAAGATAGTGCGAGTATGTCAGAAAAGACCCCGAAATTTTTTACTGAATGCAAATGTGGGCATTTCTAGAAGGTATCGACAGTGTCTGCAACAGCGTTGAAGAAATTTTGAGCAACTACAATAGATTGATTACATACTTGATTTTTGATTTTCAATTTTTTTCATTTAAAATATATATATATATATTTTTTTTTAATGTAAGAATAGTCAGAAGAAGATTCTTTATAAGAACGAATAAAAAAATATATAGAATGTAATTTGAAAAAAAAGTTGGCTATCGCCTGTCAAAAAATGGATGTCGAAAAAAATATCGAATAGGATAATAATGAAGTGTTTTTCGAACTATTTCATTTGATGTGTCATTTATTCAAATCGGATAAAGAATAAGTAAGATACAGCGTCAAAGGTTTTTCGTCAGTCATCCTGTATATGTACTCCAGATATTAAATCTGAAATTCTCACCTATTCTAGATTATGTATTCAAATATCCCTGGCAAGTACAAGTTTATTTAATAAGTTCGCGTGTAAATTGGGCCTTTTTTCTCATAAGTGGGCCTTTATTAAACGCGAGTGAAACGAGCGTTTTAAAGGCCCACGAGTGCCAAAAAAAGGCCCAATTTACACACGAACGAGTTGAATACAAGGTTTTTTTGTTCGACGAGCCCCTTAAAGTTTGACAAGTTGGGACATTTATCAAAATCTGTTCACACAGGAGAAAATTCTCAAATTCTGACAGTGTCGAACAAAAAATATAACTTCAATATTACTCCTACATTTTATTTTAATAATAGTAATTATACACCAAGGTAGAGAAGAGATGTTTTTAAGCCGAGGTAGTTTATTTAATAACGAAGCGAGGCTTAAAATTTTGTCTTCTCTACCGTGGCGTATATATTATTTTTTAGATGCGTTAAAACCCTTTCTAATAATAATTATTAATTAAATTATTTTGTCCGATGCGACGATCCGAGTTCTCATTTTTCAACGGTTGCTATGAAAATTGAAAATCGTCTGTCTACGTTAACCAATGAAATCAAAGGAAATTTTTCGTTGCTAGGTGACGGCTGTTCATTATTAACCACTGGTTAATAATAAAAAATTATTAACTAGTAGGAGAGAAATTCTACTTCTGGGTTCAGTTCGAGAGTCAATAATGACGCCTTCTAAGACTAGTAGTGAAAAAAATATCTTAATTCCGAATATCTATGTATCCATTCCAAAATTACTGAAATGAGTAATGTCACAACTGATTTTTTTTTAAATCATAATTGTCTCATTAAACCTCTACCTTGTGAGGTACAGAAAGAAGATCACCACAAAATATGCGCCTACACAGATACATACTCGTATGTAGAAAAATCACCGGCTAAGCATACTTTACTGCAGGTTTTCTTTTTTAAATTACGAACGAAATTAAATATTTTATTTTATTACTGCGCTAAGTCTTATCAGTTATCTATCACTTATCCATACATATTTGTATTCACACCACCAGTGATCAAGAATGTTATTTGTGTATGCCGTCAGATTTCATTTCTAATTATCAGTTTCGAGAATTATATGAATTCGTCAGTGTCAATAACAACAGTACAACTAACTGTACCAATTTCATTTCACAATCTTGTTCATTTTATAAAATGTTAACAACGAGGTTAACAAGGATGAATTAAAGTATGTATATTTAAAAAAACAGAAACTAAACACTTGTAAATTTCTTAAAATGTGGTAGAATTTTAACATCTGCTTTATTACTTCTGGACCTTGCAAAAATCACATTTTCAATCAAAATTTATCATGAGTCTTAAATATAAACAAATTTGTAAGCTTTATGCATACATACATTTTAATATTAATGCTGCATTTTTGAAGCGTTACAGTTTTGACACATCTTGAAAATACATATGTACGAGGACGGGATGATAAATGGCTAGCCTTCACGTAGGTGTCCCTAGTTTGAGAAAATTATAAACAGTTTTAAAGTTTTATATCTTATTAGGCAATGCTCAAAAATTCAAATCCATCTGTCAAATAGTTTGCTGTTAACAGCTCTTCAAATAAAACATGTTTGTGGATTTTTAGCCATATTGATCTTCGCACATACACGATATGGTTTTGAAAGACAGACGATTGAAATTGTCTGTGGGTGTCCAATATTCTAACCTAGAATTGGGTATGAAACCGGGGTCCACTACTATACCCCTGAAACAAAACTGCAATCCATCTAGCAATAGACAGAACGTGGTAGCTCGGCTCCAAAGAAAGCAATAACCATGAAATCAACTGGCAAGGTAATGGCATCAGTTTTCTGGGATGGAAAAGGCATTTTGATGGTAGATTATCTTCCAAAAGGGCAATCTATAACCGATGAATATTATGCTAATATTTTGGATCGATTGGATCAAAGTACATACATATTCGCAAAAAAAGACCCGGTTTAGCGCATAAAAAAATCATTTTTCATCAGGACAATGCACGTCCCCACACCTGTGTTTATGCAATGGCCAAAATAAACCAATTGAAATACGATTGGCTTCCGTATTCACCCTATTCTCCTGATTTGGCTCCCTTTGATTTCCAATTGTTCCCTAAGCTAAAAATGTTTCTCGGTGGACCGAGATTTTCATCCAATGAAGAGGTCACAAGCGTTGTCGACGACTATTTTGCATACCTTAAAGAAACTACCTTCCGTGGTGATGAAAGCCTTAGAACATCGCTGAACAAAGTGCACTGAACGTTTAGAAGATTATGTTGTATAAAAACTGATTTTGAAAACATGCAACCTATCCTTCATCATCATTTATCATCCCGCCCTCGTTCTTTCACCACACTCCGATATATTGATATCCGACTTCCGGTGGTTTTGAAAAATAATGTCCGAGGCTGAAATTCTACTACTTTAAACGTATTCGTTAATTAAGCAAAATCGTTGTTTCCGAAATGCTCCGCATTGCAAGTTTAACCACCGCGTTCCAGTAAAACGTTCACGTTCCTCACAAAATTTAATTACACACAACCATAAAGTACCGAGTCTTGATTATAATCTTTCCATCTATTACGACCTATAAGGAATATACCGTTACGTGTAATAAATGGCAAAGACGGCGCAACCCCAAGGGCTAGTTGTTGTTCGGTCGTGATTTAGCTTCGAAGCCAGTTTATACATACCAATAACATTTGTTACATCAATCATATCAGGCCCGAAGCTCCACACAAATATCTTAACCGAATAGCTCGCACGTTATTCGTATTACAAATAAAGATGGTCGACATAACATCAATTCACAATGGAGTTTTTGTTAAACAAAAGGGCACGAACATGCGATGTTCTAATTAAAAAAAAAAAAATAAACAAGCTACGTCTCGAGGGAAGAAATACAGAAGATTTTCAATCTTCAATTCGATCTGGCAACAATAAAAAATTGAATTGATTGCGGGCAACTCCGTCAACACCGTTCGTTTATCTCGAGTCTATAAACAAAAGTATTGTTTTGACAGTCAACATTTTCTCCGCCCTCTTTTTCGGACGCGTTCCACCTGTACAACTTCACTGTTGTGTTCGTGGGTTGTTGTCACGTTTCCTGCGTGATTCGGCCGTTTCGCAAAACGTGTAGCCCACAGTCCCTCGTCCAGGTTCGTTCGAAAAATGCGATTAATTCCGCGCAATAAAAAAACATGACGAATTGTGGCAAATGTCACTTCCTTTTCAGTACACGAAAAAACCGCAGCGTTCGCTTCACAACAATAACCCAAAGGCTGCATACTCGGAATGAAATGTTCTCTGTTTACATTGCTTTGTGTGCGATGCGTGTGGACGCACGTTGTGACGCATCCAAATCAAAATAGAATGATGGTCCACTAGCACAAAAAAGGGTACATCTCTGATAGCATCGATCGACGATCACCTCGGTCGAACGTCACAGTTTTATTGCCCGTGGAATATCGCAAAATCAACAAGAACAAAGCGTCGACAACGACCAACCAATTTCGTTAATCTGATTGTCGAGCTCTTTATCGGTAATCATCCGACCAATTCCCGGATTTGTGTCTGCGGGCGTCGGGAAGCCCCGTCGCTGTTGGGGTCTGACGTGGAGGGCGGACGTGACGGCTTGCTCCGACTGATTCATGCCGATCCACGAGCGGACCGCGTCCACCCCCAACTCTCCAGTCGACGACCTCCGGAAAGTCCGGAGTATCAGAATCTCGCAAGGCGCAATTTGCTCTTCGGCAAAAGCTGATTATACCACGAATTTACAACCGGCGACGGAGACTCTCACGACGTTATGACCCGACCAAATTGATAATTTCGTCGAAGCACTCGGCGAGATATCTTCCAGACGATCACACTCCGGCGATTAATTTATTGTTAATTGCGCTTGAGAGCGCGTCACACTAAAAAATGACAATGGGGACTCGGAGGATGTGCTGGCGCGGGCACAATTTTTTCGTTCGTGATGAAAATAATTGCGACCACGATGATATCACAAGTTTCTCACAATTCTCCGGATTGCGATGAGCTCTGAAAACGGCGACGCTTTCACACTGGAAAATCAACGGTGGCGCGAAGGTGAAGAAACGGTAACGACAAGCTGAATCGCTCGCTACTTTCGAATTCGCTAAAAATCTAACCAAGCATCAATGAAGAACGAAACTCGACAACGCTTTCGCCCTTGAAACTCCAATTGGTATCAATTAACCGTCCAACCTACAATCCCAATTACGAAATGTCGCACTCCTCGCCCATAACCGTCGATTATTCAGTACTGTTTCAAACTTACAGGCATGTTTCCATGACTCGTCCGAGTGGAACTAGTGCGAGGTGAACATTTTGGGCCACATGGTACAGCACGGGGGACCCCTCAACAGGTGGTGAAACACGGGAAACGCGCCATAACTCGTCGACAAAATGCACGAATTCGCGGCGAAACTTCAAGCTGCACTACTTCGACGACGACAGTAAAATCGGAATGAACCCACCACTTCGAATGGATGAAGCACTGCTACGCAACTTCCACCAGCGAGTGACCGTCCACGCCGTTCGAATTCATTCAGAAATAATACGGGAAGATCGCGAGCTCTAGGAGGGGGCACCGAGAATCTTACGTTTTGCAATCAATATTGAACAAAACAGAAAATGCGATGCATGTGCCAAATTCCTCGAGATAGTGGACCGAAAAAAGGAGAACGGCTGGCGCAACGCAATTATTTAATTCATCCTTGCGAGACTTCGTATTTTTACATCTTGATTATTATCTAAAGAAAAACAATAAAAACTGTTTGTCTCGGATGTGATAATTACTAATCTGGAGTGGTGTGATGAGCCAGTAACCTCAATTGGTCAATTTGTAAATTCGACCAAAAAAAGTTCATATCACGATTAAACTCGATCCCAATTTTTAATTCTCTATCGTGACTAATGTCACTCCAACTTAGCATCATCACACGATAATAATGATTTGCCAAATATGTATATTATTGTCCTAAGTCCCGCAGGATTTATATTTAATTGCTTTATGCAACGAGGTTCTGTGTAAATTGGGCTTTTCTAATTGCCCGAGAGGCCAGATTGAAATACGAGCGTAGCGAGGATTTTAAGGCATCGAGGGCAATTAGAAAAGCCCAATTTGCACAGAAACGAGTTGCATACAAACTTTTATTGTTTGAAACGACGCGACGTGCCTAAAGCTTTCAAATCTTTTAAAAATGATTTCGCATTTGCTTTTGACAGTTTTGACAAATTTTTCAAGAAATGTCACTTTGAATGTGTTGTCTAGGGCAACTGTTGGTTATCTGCTATTTTTTGCTTTAGAGCAGTTAGGAGGCAGTTTACAAAGGAGAAAAATGAGAATTTATGACAGTTGAAAGCAATAAATAACTATTATTACCCTAGGTATCAATTTAATTATTCACTGTTTTGTTTGACACAAATCCTCTGTTTATCTCAATTTTTGTTTATTTTTTTACTGTAAGTACTGTGATAATTTCCTAATCATGTTGGCTTTAAGATCGTTTATCATACGGGTGAATTAACCATTTCTGAATCAGAATCTCGTTCCGAGAAGACCGGAACAACTCATAATTGTAAACTATGAATATCCTGACGCCGCCCGCCTTATTCAACCTCGCACAATGCAACTCCGATCTTTTGTAGGTGCAATGTCGGCTGCTAAATAATGCGTCATGTGCACGTGAGACAGGTAAATATTGTTATATCTGTTTTGATGCATTAAACGATGATTCAGATGCAATTGTTCTGAAAGAATGTGTAATTTTGTCCTTGTTTAATGTTCAGTTACGTCAAAGGGTTTAGCGAATTTATCGCAAAACCGCAGCCGAGTGAGTAATTTGAACTACCGAACGCAAACATGCAGCAGGTGTCAACAACAATTTCACTCGATTATAAGCACTTTTATTTTGAAATTATGTAGAAATGTAGTAAATCTGAATTCTTCCCGGAGAATGTTACAAAAAATTAATTTGGGCTTCAAGACATACAGAGTATTTAACAAATGACTTTTTTTATTGTGTTAAGACTAATGCAAATATGCGACCACCGTGATTAGCAAAATAACTAAAATTAGTTATTTTGACGCACACAAAAAAAAAACAATCAAATTGCCTATACATCAAATCATCAAATTGCTGTATTTTGTGTTGCATACACTCAGTCAATCATCAATAATAATCAAAAATAATAATAATATAACAAACGTTAGTTTTATTCATACACAGGGTGATTCATATAGTATCATATAAACTTTAAGCGGTGGTAGATTCCAACCCCTAGACTCTTACAAAAATGTCAAAGTCCCTACCACCTTTTAAGAACTGCAGATAAATGAAAATATTTTACGTTGAAACAAACTGTCGGGCATTGTTGTCAAAATGAAACTAAACCGAACTTTATAATACCAATATTTTCTCTATAGCAACAATTGTTTGCTTCTGTTAGGACATTCATGACATTTGTTATACATTGGACGTCAAGTGGAATAATTTAGCGAAGAATGGCATTTACTAATAGTGAAAAAAGCGATATGGTAATTTTTACCAATTTTTGATGTATGACTCAAAATTTTATTGTCAAGGGCCTTTTGAGACCGGAATCTGCCACTGGTTAAAATATTTATGAAACTATATGAAACACCCTGTATTTTATTTTTGAATTTTTCTTTACTACCGTAAGAGCAAAAAAAAAATACCATTAAGGATAGCTATGAAAAAGAAAGTGCCGTGTCTTTGATTAAGAAATGGGTTATTCAAATAAACAATTATAGGTATTATTGCATTTTTCCCTGCAACTTATTGTGCACAAGAGCATTATGGACTGTGTCATAGCTATCCTTGATGGCATTTTTTTTTGCTCTTGCGATATTATTTTTAAAACATAACATTTTAATTTTGATTTAATTAACTCATAGTAAGTCTTAAAAATACACTCTTCAAAACAATTAATTACAGTTTCTGTCGAATTGTGATATCGTATGGACTAAAAATTAATAGTTATCCCATGAAACACGTGTATACTCGTACTTAATTTAAGAAAAACAAAGTTTACAGGATCAAAAATTCTTAGAAATTTTATTTTTGACTTGTGCTGGAAATTAAAAAGTCAATTTATTCTCAATTTTGCCATTTATATTCTTAACAATGAGTTCTAATAATAGTCAGTGTGATTTCATCTAACAGGCAGAACAGCATTAAACCTCACTAACATTCAGAGGATCAGATTGTGAAGAATTTCCTCAAGAAATTTTTCCCATTCTTTATTAAGGGCAATATCGAGCTCCCCGAGTGAGCACCGCGGCTCTTATCAAGGTACAACGCATGTCCCTAAAGCCCTCTCGACCTCTAGACCAGTTCCATTGGATTGCAATTTGTAGAACACGGAGGTAGTCCACTTGGACAATACCTTAAATCACTGATTCACAAGATTTGTACAACATGGTCGAGTTTTTCCTCCATAAAAATGAGCTGCTCTTCTGATACTGTGGACTATACAATCGTCATGCTACTTTTGGACTTTTAAAGAACCATTGCCCATAAAGTACAGATCCGTACTACTACTACTAGCAGCTATCTTACGACTTCACTCATAATGTTCCCGCACCCACGCGCTCCAAACCCCTTTTATGATTTGCATAAAGAGAATGCATGAATGAAAACAATTGGTCTTGGACGTAACAGAAAAAGATTACTTCACCTCTGTTGTGAAGACGATTTTCTACCATTTGCAGTGATACCAGCTTTCCAGTAGCTGGAGCAAATTCGTTTAGAAGCAAGCATGCGTTATTCACGCAAGTACTGGCCATCCCTTGGAGTTATTGGTAATGGTCAATCTTGATTTTGTCTTCTCCGAACATTTCCAGTTTTGGAAAATGATTTCAAAGTCGAGAAATCACATTTTGTGCAAGTCTGCACGCTTGAGCCACAATTTGCTGTATTTTACCAGCTCATTATCTTACAACGGCTCTCCGTACCATGGATTCCGAAACATCGTGTTGCCCGACCATTTTTACCATTCCCAACAATATTTCTTACACTTTGTGTAAAATGATGCGCTCTGCGCACTGCAGACGCTGCTGAACAATGTGATTGCAAACATAAATCAAGTATCAACAAGTTAAAACGCATTTTGTGCGTCGACACATGTTTTCAGGATTATTTATTATTAATATAGTCTGTTCTGTTCGATATTATAGACTTGATTGGCACAGGTGTAACCAGCAGCGAGTACTACAGTTTCTATTCCTGCCTCATTACATGGATCAATAGGAAGATGTTGTTTCAATGAGCTCACCCAGTTTGTCAGTAAAGAATTTCAAAGCCTTTACGAACTCTGCTTTGTCTTTATTGGCATTTAACACAATGTTGTGTTAAATGCTCTACCATCTTTTCAATAAATACGGGTCGTAGATCATCTGGAATTCCAACAGCAGTTGGGAGACTTTCTCTCCTACGTATATATCATAAATAGCCTTGGCGTAGTAGGAAAAGACTAACAAGATCCATGGAAATATAAGCTTGGGGATCTCTATTTGGAATATGTAATTTTGTTAGGTTCTCCAGATTCAGTTGACCTGAAAACTTAGCCGGAAACCATCTCCTTGACCTCATCCTTTTTGAAAAGATTATTAAGACTTTGAACATAACCACTACCACTTTCTTCCCAATAACTTTTTAAACTGGCATCTCCCCCCCCCCCCTGTGGTTTCTTAGAAACCGGACAATTGCATATGGATTAAAAATCCCATGTTCTCCACGTTTGGTATAGTAACCATTATACTTGGTGATTGCCTTCTTTCTTAAACCTTCATCTACAGAAAAGATTTCAAAAAGCTTTTCCACTTCTTCCAAATTGAATCCATAATACTTCAAGCCCAGCGTATCCTCTCCAAATGTGTCTCGTTCCACGTTACCCAGCAAGGTTGAAATGCCGGTGCCATGCAAGTCCAATATTCCTGTAGTTAACACTCTAGCATAATTACCTTTCACAACCCTGCCAATAACACCCATAATAATTATTAAGGTTGTTATGGGTGTTATTGGCAGGGTTGTAAAAAGTAATTATAATTTTCTCTAGTTCATCTTTGTCAGCCACACTGCCAACTGCTTCTGAAACAATTGAATCAAATTCAGCAATGAGGACGAAAACTTTCCTCCCATGGAACTTGTTCAAATATTCAGACAAATCTTTCAAGCCTTCAATTACTCTGTCAGGTTCAAACTGCTTGTAATTGCGATTTCCATGACTTCCCTCTTCTGTACACCATTGCTCGCACACATCTCTCTCATAAACTTCAATTGTGACTCTGAACTTTTATACATAGTATAGGTAGGGGCGTTTTTGAAATGCCTCAGGTATACTCTTCTTACAAAGATTCAGAGCATCAGTTTTGCTTGTGACTTCTTCAGAACACAAGAAACTGACCTTGATGATCGGATATTTTCCAAAATGAGTTTTCACAAACTCATCATCTGTAAATGCATTTCTTCTGAATTTTGGTTTACAGTAAACAATTTGTAATTTGGTGTTGTATCACAGTCTCACTTCCCAAATCAACTGTAGTTATCTAAGCAGATAACTACAGTTGATTTAGAAAGTGAGACTGTCTTCTTATTCACTTCTAACTCTACAAAGCAGCAGAACATGCCCAGGTTGACACTTTTCCCAATTTTTCGAGGTGCTGTTATCATTACTTTTGGATGTTCGTTATGTCAGTCTCATCATTTTCTTCTGATTGTGGCTGAAAAACTTTTTTTTATCAACAGCGTTTTGTCCACAAACATAGATGCCTTCAAAATGCTGTCAAATGATTCGTCAGTGCTAACTGTTAATTCTTCTTTGACCCCTGTAACCACAGAAAATTTGGTAAGTGATCACCCAGAAAAGTCACACCATTTGCGGTGATACCAGCCTTCCAGTAGCTGGAGCAAATTCGTTTAGAAGCAAGCTTGCGTTATTCACGCAGGCTACAACAAGTATTGGCCATCCCTTGGAGTTGTTGGTAATGGTCTTGATTTTGTCATCGCCGAACATTTCCAGTTTTGGAAAAGTGATTACAAAGTCGAGAAATCACATTTTGTGCAAGTCTGCATACTTGAGCCACAATTTGCTGTATTTTACCAGCTTATTATCTTACAACGGCTCTCCATACCATGGATTCCGAAACATCGTGTTGCCCGACCATTTTTACCATTCCCAACAATATTTCTTACACTTTGTGTAAGTAAAATGATGCGCTCTGCGCACTGCAGACGCTGACTGAACAATGTGATTGCAAACATAAATCAAGTATCGACAAGTTAAAACGCATTTTGTGCGTCGACACATGTTTTCAGGATTATTATTAATATTTTCCATTATCTCTTAATAATCTTGAGCAGTTTACATAAACTTCGAAAAGTTTTACGCGCACTTATGCGAACAGATTAATATCGGGTGTAAGCTCTCCGACTTCTCATTGCAACTATTAGAGGTCGTCGTATCAAACCATGCTAGACTTAAATGGAACGTTGAGGAACTAATTATTCTATTACCGCAACCCATAATTCGTTCTCTGTGCTCTGTGCTAATAAATGTTTCGTTGCAGCCATCATCATATCATCTTCAGACGGGATCTACGAGGGACATATATGCAAAATATGAGATCCACGGAAAACGTGGAGGTGGAGTACCACTGATTAGAAACTTTCCACGTCGGGCGCAATGTGGGCTTCCTCTTGCCCCAATAAATCCTGTGTTTCTTTTAAATTCCTAACTGATAGCACGCTAGGTCATTATTTCTCTGGTAAGGGCGTCGTGTCGAACGCGACTTGCATATTTTTCATAACATTCTACATGTTCGGCCGTCGTGGTGGGTCAAATAAATGTGAAGTTAATTGGAAAACATGGTCGACCTCCATTTCATGGCTCGTTGTGCACGTTCATGGTGTCATTTGAGTCGCATCCTGCATTGCAAGGGAGTCAGAGGAAGCCGTAAAAAGGATTGAAGTGCTGTTAAGTCCAAAATTGTACAAATAGCGGTAAACAGAGCAGGTTGGATGTGTGTTATTGTTCGGAACACGTGTAATTTAGCACGTATACAAGTACACCAATAGGTATACTTACTATGACTACGGAACGCTATATGAAGATATTGATCTATTGTCCAAAACATTCTTGCAGCCAACCGACGCATAATTATATTACTGCAGAAAAATGTACGCTCTCATGCAGACGTCGCGTCGTGACCATGTTTTTGTTCATATGAATCTTTAAAGCTGCTGAAAATATTTTGAATGAAGATACATTTATGTAAAAAGTAGCTTCATCACTTTTTGGAAAAAATCTGTCGTTCTAAAAGAAATGTATTCTACACATGTGCTTTCGCCAGCATTTTGATCACCAAAAATTTTGTCTTTTAAGAAGTAATTCATATACATATTTGAAAATGTGGCAATCGGTGGGTGACAAATCGGGGAAGTATAGTGGACCTCATCGAGTTTCGTACCCTAACTAGTTTTATTTCCGTCAATTTTTCTTGCTGTTTCCACAACAATTTGTGTTAGACTCCAGTCGCTTCGTGAAGGGACATTAGGTGGGGATGTGCAGCAATGCTATTTCGTTCGACCCGCTCCATTATTAGTAAATAAGAGTGGTTAGCTATTGGTTGGATATTTTTATACCGCGCAAGTTTCCCCACCAAATGTCCCTTCCGCCGCTAACAGAACTCTAACGTACCTTCCTTTTTGGGAGCGATAGACCTATTGACTATGTACCATATAAACACTATTTGTTTCAACGAGTGATGAAATATATTTTTAAATGTAGAGTAATAAAATGATCTCATCGAATTACAATTGAACTTTTTTTGCTCTAGATATGTAATTTTTTTGTTTTAACAACTCAAGCATTGCTACATTCACACCTTCAACAAGATTTCGACGAAAACATAAAATTATCTGATAAAAAAAAGCTGTCTAATTATATTCGAAAATTTGAAACACTTAAAAATCTAAATTAAGTACACATTAAAAACCTCAAGGCGCTTTGATTATGATAAATGACGCCAAAAACAATGAGATATCACTTCCAGTAATCGCCACTTGTTTTAGAATTCAATCAGTTGATATTTATACTTAAAATTAGAAATTAATATCTAATTGTGTCCATGATGTTGCAATTTTAATAACCGACAAAGTATAATATGTACATTTAAATTTACTTAAAACTCATTCCGTAACATTCGTTACATTAAAAAAAAAACTAAAAAGCCTTAGAAAAAATGTTACAACTCCTCTTTCGATTTAGTAGACATTAAAAATATTTTCACATTTTTGAAATTACATTTAATACAATTGGGCGACATTACATGTTTTTTACGTTTTTGAAAACATATTTAATAAAATCGGAAATTTAAAACGTAAACGCATTGAAATACCGTTTTTTGCATTACATCATAGCCAATCTCACGAACTGACGTAACTGATTTCTCTCAAATTTTTTTAGCATAATATGCATTATTGTACACATTTTCCACTTTAATATTACACCATATAATATATCAGGGGACTACCCTGTTCTGTAGAATTATTACTACATATTCCAATTAAAATTTTAATGTGAGTCTCCTGTAAAGTATTCAAAAATCCGATACGTCATAATAGTTCATTATTTACCATTGGAGAAAAACGTTGTTTAAATCAATAAAATTATTTTAACAAAAATCTATTTAAACATATCGGGTGTTCATTTAAATTTCTCCTAAAAGTTGGCGTGGAAGAGTCGATTGTGAACGCATCACGGATCAGCTGTTTAAATCTAACCTCACTTTTTGCGTTGTTTGCGTTTTTACTCTGTAGCCTGACGAGTGGTGCGTTTATAATCGACTCTTCAGCGCCAACTTTGAGGAAAAATTTAAATGAACACCCGATACATTCTTGCTGAAATAATAAATAACAGTATCTGTCAATGCCAATGAGATAAAAAAAATAGAAGGGTTTTAAATGAAACCGGAGTAATAACGAATGTTCAAAACTATGATTCTATGATCAAAAATAAACATAAAACTCTTAATACGTATGGGGTCAAAAAATTGAATTTAAGGTGCTAGTGATGAAAAAAATTATATTTCCACCACGGTTGGGAAGACTTATATCCCGACCGCGTTTGAATCAATCTTGGCTCTCTGGTTATAACAGTAGTCTTCTCAACTTTGGTCAATAATATCTATATTATTTCACATTACCAACATTGAAAACAACATGATTGTATTGTACTGTACGTGAAATGACCGCCTACCAACGGTTGTATAAATGTAAAAATTGCCCGTGGCCAACTATAATTTTCTTAAAATGTAATTACCGAAGATACTGTTACGCACTAAGCATTAACAATTAAATGGATAATAAGAGACATTAAAGTAGAAATTAAAAAAAAAATTTTTAATCGCTTTAATGTTGTTAGCGCATGCAGTTACATTAGTAGAAAGATATTTAGGCAACCAACAATACTCACGAGATTACAAAATAACACTTTTAATTGCAAACAAAATCAAATAACTGTGACAAAAATGACTTACCCCCAAATCCTGATCCATCCCATTCCTCTGCATTCTCACGTCGGGTTCGCTTTGCGCGATATTCCTGATGGTTTTACTCTGACCATCCCAACTGCACAGCTCTTGCAAACTACCATATCCGTACTTCTCCACTGAATCCAAATTGTTCAGCTCTTCGCAACTATGATTGGGTTTCGACAGTCCGTACACTTTGGGACTCAATTTATAATTAATAATATTCTCATCGAATTTATCTAGATTGTCGCAACTGTTTACCATTTTCGACTGCCTCTTGAACTTTTTATTTTCGAAAAGCATACTAGGCGCTTTGAAGACGCTCTTCAAATTGCTCAACTCGACGCTCTTGGAGCTGTGCATCGACACGTTATCGACAGAACTCTGAAATTCTACGTCTTCGGACAGCGTCTCGTATGATTTTTTGAGAGTGTTGTCTGGAACATCTACCGGTCTCTCGTTGTACCCTTGGCCGGTGTCGATTTCTGCCGTTCTGTTGTTGTCGTCTGAACTTATGACACTCGACGGTGACAGACCACGTGCTACTCTGACAGGTCTGTCAGGCATGGCCCTGCAAGTTAGCCGATTGTACACTTCACCGTCGTTATTCTGCTTCGCCAAAAACAGATTCTCCGACTTTTCTAACACGTTCTTTATGTTAACCGACCCACAAGCTCTGATGTTATTCAAATTGTTCATCTGTTTGATGTTGGTATTTCGGTCGTAGCTTTCCACTTTTGACAAATTATTAGGCAGCTTGATGTCGAGGTGGTTTTTGGAGCGAATATTATTCAGTTCAAAATTCTGCGAGTGGTCGTTGTTCAACGGCAAATCTAAACTTTCTAGGGGGATGTTTGAAGCGTCTATGCCCAAGGGGCGGTTGCTGTTGGTCGAGGTGACTAGTGGAAACGGACGATGCGCCGGGAACTCCACCACGAGGATTCTGTCGCTGATGTTCCCACAGTCGTCCCTAAACCCGATGCCTGAATCTGAATTGCTCGACGCGCTCGGCTGGGGCGAGTTCGCGACCAAAGGCCCCAAACTGACATCGTCGATCGCCCCATTTTTATGGCTACCATCACTACTTTGCAATTTGTACATATTTTGCACCAAATTTACAATATACAAGGCATTTCGAGGAAATTCCAAGCAGTTACCTGTGATCACGTCACTGGTGCAGCTGAACTTGAAACTCTCCGCCTTCTTGACGTGCACACTGTGTTCCACAATTTTCGGGTCGATCATAAAAACATGGCAACTGTTTGAGACCTCGACTTCGGTATCTGCATTGTTGAACTTCTTTTCTTCCGTCTGCCACACATTAGTCTCACCAAAACGTTTTTGCAAACTGTCATTGCTCCTCATGTCGCACACTGCACTGGTTACCAACCCGAAATACCTTGATTCCCTGTCAGCTGTGGACCCAATGTAGACCACCCGATTAGTCGGATAGATGGCAAGAATGTGGTTCGAGGAGTTTTTGAGGGTCAAGCAAGTGGGGAAAATCGTCATGAGAACCGCTGTGGGTGCTCGTTTCTCTTGTCTCAACTTCCTGATGCAGCTGCACACAGTTTGTAGTCTTGAGTTTGGCAACAATTGTTTTGGCATTTCAATTGTTCCTAAATAGCCTACCAGAGCTTTGTATTCGACAGGGCCTGCCTCATCTTCCATGGGCAGTGGGTTTGAAATGTTGAGTAAATTCCCTCCGTTTTCGTCGTTGTACAGAGACGACTTGTGATCGTTGTGTTTCTCGAGACATTTCTTATTGGAACTGTCACACTGTTCCGGCCTTTGCGCTTGTTTGTAGAGGCGGTGCGCCCTAGGTTTGTGCATGTATTTTGGCTTCCTCGAGCTGATCATTCTGTTCACGTCGAGCTCCTCTTCGCTGCTGTCCGAGTAGTAGTTCTCGGCGATTGTCATTTTGATGGGGCCCACACAGTTGCCGATCAAGTTGACAACCGCATCGTGCGTGATCTTGGACACGGATATTCCGTTGACGGAAATGAGGAAGTCCCCGGCCCGGAGCCCCGCGTGGTCCGCGGGAGAATTGGCGACGATGCAGGAGAGAATGCAGGGCTGCTGGCCTGAAATGGTGAATCCGAATCCGTTAGATCCCCGCAGGACCTCGACCGTGCGGATGCCGTAGTTGGGGCGCTTTTTGCGCCGTCGGCTCGGGTGCATTTTAGGTTAAAGTCGGCACTAACACAGGTAAACACACCGTCCAGGTGGGATAGGGGCGAACGTCCCTTCTCACACGTCACACGAACGAGGTTGTTGATTTCTACAATTTTTTAAATGGCCGTTGGAATGCGTTTTCCCTCTAGCGGCAAATAGCTCAACCATCCCAGACAGCTTTGTGCTGCGTTCTCGTCCCACTCCGCACAAGAGAAAATTCGGCCTACATTCCCAAACAGGTTTGTTTATTAAAAAATGCAAATTATTTGAGAACGTTTATTGAACTATCGGACACAAATTCCTGAAAGAGATATGCCAAGGTGCATTACTAACTCTGCCAAGTAGGCGATGACTTCATACTACCGCTGAGCGCACTGGTCGCGTGTTAACTGCACAAAAATTGTGCAATGTGCTACTGCTATTACTTCATTTATTTAACAGAATATTACAACTGCATTAAGTAATCTCTCGTGTGTCACTGTCCATAAAACACGCTAACACGATGAGACTTGACTGCAGAAAAAAAATGTACTATCGGCGCCAACGAAATGTGAACGAATTTCTGGTGCCATAGAAACGTCTTCTGTTTTGTTCTACATTAAATAAAACTTTGTTCAGTGGCGTACTATATGTATGAAAGTTAAGAAAAGATTTCTACATATTACCTATAACTTTCTATTACAATTTTACAATTTTCCTCGAGTTTGGCAACAGCCCTCGCTTTTCCCATATCGGTCAAGTGTCGTGGCATGTATATTGTTTAAAAATAAATTAAATCTGTTGACAAATTATGTTTGTGAAAATTGTCACAAATCTGACACATTAACGCACGCCTATGATTGATGCTACAACACACACTAGGAAAATTTGGCGTTCACATTTCGATGGCGCCGATAGTACCTAAGTATACCTACTTTAGACTTGGGATTAACATTCTTTCAAAGTAGAATTTACAACATTTTTTGGCTGAAAAAGAAGAGAAAGACATTTGCTCACCTCTCTAAAAGTATTGTTCATCAAATATTGTCACTGCCTTATAGAGTGTAAAGTTCAAGATTGT
Organism: Tenebrio molitor; assembly: GCF_963966145.1. NCBI lineage: Eukaryota > Metazoa > Arthropoda > Insecta > Coleoptera > Tenebrionidae > Tenebrio > Tenebrio molitor. The sequence continues at coordinate 23,062,448 of NC_091047.1, read as the reverse complement.
TATCTTAGCGGCGCCATATAAAATAATCCAAAAATGGTAATATTAGAGACATGATTTAGTATTGCTCAGATAAATAATGGGCAAAACTTGTAGTCGCAACCATTAAAAACGAGTTTTCACTTGAAAAATAATAAGCATAATAAAGTAAATTCTGTACCTAACTGTTTCTACGATAATAACGAACGTTTTCCTTTTCAGGACTTACTTTCAGTTATGCAGACTGTATTTTTTTATGAAATATCGACCAGACCTTAAGTTACTTTCTTTTAATTCTTGGTTTTCTATCAAAGCAAAACTTCTGAAAAATACGGTGTAATTTCAATCATACTGTTATCCAGACGAAGGTTTTGCCCAAAACTCAAAACTAACAAACAGAGTTGTATGGTACAGTCGTTAACCAAAATAAAATAGGACAAAGTAAATTTCGATTGTGTAATTCGATATTTTTGCGAAATCCATCTCTTACGAAACAAAAGTGTCAAAAATAAAAAAACAATTCTGATAAGTGTCATCATTCGACAAGATTTCAAAAACTCATAATCATTCGATTGAACATAGTGACAGCACATATTACTCATATAAACAGATAGTGCACTCGGACCTCGAATTGTTTCGAGTTTCAGTGCGCAAGTCTCTCTTTTGGTTCGCACAAATTTAAAAACCTGTTTAGTTGGTTTTGTAAATAAATACGATAAAGAAGAATTTTCCCTTAGATTATTCTCTAAAACTGTATCTCCACATGAGAATTTATTATGCATTAAAATATTATAACCGCAACATAAATTGCCCAACACTTAAAAACAGAAAGTTATTGAATGTATCGCATTTGTGACTTTGTGAAGCATTTATTTGAGGTAGTGTAAAACATAAAACGGCCTAACCCAGAAAATATATACTTAATATAATAATTATAATTGACTATAACATAATATCTTTAGAACCAAAGCCTAATAATAACTTACAATTAATTGGTATAAATAAAACTGTAGTTTAAATTCACTACAACAAAATTTAAACTTATTTCTTGCCACAATTAAGTCTGTATGGGTTAGCCCGTTTCCATTTTGACTGTTTTATTTACAGGGTTATTCTAAATGATTGTAGTCGAAGTAGGCGTGAAAACTGAATGTAAAATTTATGGTTGCCGCTCCACATAAAAAAATCATCAAAATGATGTGTTAAATTGGGTGCAAAACAACTCAATGGGGCCAGTTTATAGAATGAGAATCAAATATTTACTTCGAATTAAATTTTAATGCGCGATTAACCCATGAATCCGAAACTTCGATTGGTTCAATCTTATCACGTGTTCAGTTAATCTCGTATTTTATTACGATTAATTTAATTTCGCTTCTGTAAACTGGCCCAATATTTTTAAAATTGATTGTAGAGCAACTCAATATTTCTGGATTCAATCGTTAATTTAACAAAAATAAATAAAATCCTCATCACCGTACTTTTCACCTAAAAAATGACAGTGACAGCGACACAAGTGACAGTTCACATGAAAGCGGCAAAAACGTAATAACATGGGCATTTGTTTGAATTTTTCATTATTTTTTCTTTCTGAAAAATATACATATTACGTTAATATTTTATTCTGGTTTTATTTTCTGTATAATTTTTATGGACATAACATCAATAGAATTGATTAGAATTCATATATTGGTTTGATTAGCTTTATTTACAATTTTAGAATTCCGCGTCGATCGGTTCACATTTTAAATTCGCGCGAACCAAACGAAAGCTACCGCGGCAAGAATCTTGGACCGCTACAATCAATGCATTGCTGGTCAAGTGCACTATCTGCTTATATGAGTAATCTGTGGTGACAGTGACGAGATGACAAGTAAAAAAACACAACCTAACTTTTTGTAAATCAATTGTCAAGTCAAATCAAGTTGTAATCTGAGACACATACACCTCAGTTACACTACACAAATCTTTGAATTGTGAAACTGTCTAAGGTAACACTTTGTCCTATTTTATTTTGGTCAACGACTGTACCTACCTAGGTATTCTACATAATTAATTCTTTTCTTCGTTTCCATTTCGAAAATAAGATTCGGTCATGGTTTGTCAGATTTTGTCATTTTATCTCTTTTACTTTTGGCTGTATCAAAAATTAACAGTTCTCGTGAGAAAATATCTTATTTACGCGATTTATCATTTTACCTAGATATTATCAACAACTACATTATTTTTGCAAAAGATTTGCCACCGTATTCGTACAAGTAAATCAACTAAAAATTTTTCAACACTGGTTAGCGCTCTGTAAAAAAGAAAATCTCCATCCAACTACTTGCAATACATTAATTAATTAATTAATTAATTTTTCTATATACGGGGTGATCAAGAAGGACTGTTTAAGTTGGTAACACTGGATCGTATTTTAAATCGTATAACAGGAGTAACTTCCAGTTGTTGGTGGCTTGTCGTTGTTAATGCTATACCTATATCAGATATTTGTCTAATAAACCAAGAAAACATATCCAGTTGCAGTGTTATAAACACGGCTTCCTAGATTAATAAGAGTCGAAGCCTCTAATACGGCTGGTCGAGTTCATCAGTTGCAAGCATTTTTTCTGTTCCTGAGAGGGCGCCACTATACATTTGTGTATTTGGCTGCTTAACCGCGTACAAATCTCATTTTAAAAAGAATCGTAATTTGTATGTTACATACACTACTTCAAAAAGTAGATTATTGATAGAAAAAAAAACATTAATACGATTTTTCATTCATTTAATTAAAAAAATATTCGTTTTTTGGTAGAGGGCGCTACTATACTTTTGGCTTTTGAAGGAACAGACAGTTCAAGGAACTCGACCAGCCGTATTAGAGGCTTCGACTCTTATTAATCTAGGAAGCCGTGGTTATAAATAACTGAATTAAAAATTTTTCTTAATTGCACTACCAACTTAAACAGTTCTTCTTGATCACCCGGTACATTGTATACCTGAATAATAAATATTAATTTATATTTGTTGCGATTTTGTTGGGATTAATTTCACCTTATCAGTTTTAATATTTTTAATGATTAAAAAAGAGTTTGCTCGACGTCTTATCAGGGCAAGTCACATAAGGGTTATTTCCGAATTTATTTTGTACGCAACCAAAAATACTAATGACGCTGACTACTTGATACCATTTATAATGTGATTTAATTTAGTAATCAACGTAGGTATGTCATTTGGCTAAAAATGTCACAATGACGTTTTCCTGTTCTGATTAATGAAATCAAAAATTAAATTCATCAACTGTCATTTTGACATTTTTAGCCAAATTACATACCTACGTGGATTACTAAATAAAATCACATTATAAATGGTATCAAGTGGTCAGCGTAATTAGTATTCTTGGTTGCGTACAAAATAAATTCAGAAATAAACCTTATGTGACTTGCCCTGTATACTGCATCGTTCCCCTCTTTATACTGCCTGCACATTATTCAGTAGCAACTGTAGTGAGTGCGATATTTTTGTGATTAGCCTTGGACAATTTAAGAGATTGATTACCTGCATTTCAGAGGTTTAATTGAGCGTTTCCCGTAACGGGTACACAGTCGCTTTTTGAGCTGTTGCATTGTATAACGCTGTTTACTGTTGGTTTTTGTTTGGGTGTACAATCTGTACAATAATAATAATAAAAACATTTTTTATAAAAATTATTAAAAATAATTTTTATAAAAACATCCATCACCATCTCGCGCACTTTTTTTCGCAGACCTTTCCAAACCAGGAGACATTTCTTTAATAGTCAATGAGCAAAAGGTTGGAGAAGCTATTAATTCCTTTCCTGCCTGTTCTTCACCAGGTTTAGATAGCATGAGACCACAAAACTTGAAAGATATTATATCTTTGTCAGCGGGTGAAGCAGGTCAGCAGGCACTAAGAGCTTTAACAAAACTGTGCAATTTTTTATTGTCTGGTCAACTTCCTTCAGAAATTTGTCATTTATTATATGGTGCGTCTTTATGTGCCGTTCATAAGAAGATGGAGGAATTAGACCGATCGCTATCGGAAACTGTTTACGAAGATTGACCTCAAAACTAGCCTGTTTTCAAAGTCGTAATATTCTAAATTCGTATTTATCTCCACACCAACTAGAACTAGGAGTGGCAACTAAGCTAGGATGCGAAGCAGCAATTCATACTACACGAACCTTTGTTAATAACGACCAAAACCGTGGGAAAGTTCTTCTTAAATTAGATTTCAAAAGCGCCTTTAACTCAGTCGAACGGGATTGTATTCTAAAACAAGTTTAATGTCATACGCCACTTCTCATCATCAATGCTATAGAAATCCTTCAACTTTATTTTTCGGTAATCATTTAATTTCTTCTTCTGTTGGAGCCCAGCAAGGAGATCCCTGCGGTCCCATGATTTTTAGTCTTACCATTCAACCAATTATTTTATCTTCTATTCTCAACTGAATATTTGGTATTTAGATGATGGAACCTTAGCTGATTACCCACAAATAGTTTTATCCGACTTTAAGAAAGTTCTCAATGTAACCCGGGAAATTGGCCTTGAATTAAACTTTAACAAATGCGAGATCTTTTGCTGTTCTGGAGACACAGATTTAAAAGTCATAAAGAAATTTCAAATTTCAAAATTTAGCACCAGGTATTAAAATTTGTGACCGAGGCAGTTTATCTCTTTTAGGCTCTCCAATCTTTGATCAGGGTTTCAAAAACACTGTCGAAAAAACTATAATTAGGTAGGTACAGTTGAAAATCTTTTAAACAAAGCTGAACTCCTTAGCAGACACATGGCTTATACTTTAATCAAGAACTGTCTTTTCATACCAAAATTTAATTTTTTATTAAGAACAACTCCATTTTGGAAATTTTCTAATTATGTTAATGCAATTGATTCTTCTTTAAAGTTCTTTGAATTTTTTATAAATACAGTTTAAAATTTATAATGAAATGTCCTAGAAATATATCAATATACACATTAAATGTAATGTTTCAAGTAGCTGTAGCATTTTAAATTTATCTTGTGTTTAAGAATACGTGGGAGGATTGGGGCAATTATTTTGCTTTCCAAGAAAAATTGTGGAATTCCCTATTCATTTTTGCCTAGTTTAATTAGTGGGAAATAATATAAGATGTAAAATTCAATTTGAAACAGAAAAAACATGATTTTAACTCTAACTTACAAAAAACTTCTTGACATACTAATGTGTGATATTCAACACCCACTTTCATTCTTTATTAAAACAATTTTTTTTCTGAGCACTACTTAAACATTTATAACTCTTAATTATCTGGGTAGATTGATATTAGCCAAAAAGTTATTTAATGTTGATTGCGAAGGGAATCGAAACTGTAATTTACAATATCCTGGATTATTACGTAAATGAATTACGACGACGTCAGGCTGTATGTGTTCGTGATCAATTATATTTTCCAGCGCTATTATCACCCTATTTTGCGGTTGTGGGAAATATATTATAATTTCTTGGCGAGCATTGCTATTTCCATACTTGTGTTTCTTCTGCAAGGAAACAATATTTGCCATTTTTCTCCTTTGACTTGAAAAACAAGTAAATACCACAAACAAATATTACTGTGATTTAATTAATTAAATATCGCTTACCTTTTACAATTTACCACGTGCAAATGTAAATTGTAGACAGACATTTTATGATTTCATGTTCGTGGCGCAGGTCCAGTCCACTCTATGTCACAGGCATGGATTTATTAGTACTGGATACGGCATATATCGTGGGCAATACCCTATAAACGTATGTCAACTTTGAAAAAACATATCACAGACTTCGGTACCTTCCCCCATTTCATTATTCTAACCTGTATTAAAATATGTTTCTCTCTGTGATTACAATACGTATGTCGTTTTCATGTTTCGCAAATGTTAATTTTGAAGTTTGAAATTAATTCAAAAATCTAAACCTGTGGTGTGAATTGTCATAAAACTTGATGTTTTAATTCCTGCATTCGTAAAATAGAATAATTGCAATAATGAAAACCTGCAGAATTTGTTCTACTCCTTGCTAGTTTTCAATACAAGACTTCTCTTTTCACTGGTATGTAGTACCTAAAATAGACAATTCTTTACAAATAGGTATCCAAGACCTGGGTGAAAAAATGATTTCAGTTTTCCAAAAGAAACCTTCTTAAGAAACAAATGGATATCAGTGTGGAAGAGACAATAAAAGTTGCAAAAGATGCGGTTATTTGTTCAAAACATTTTCGGAATTCTGATTAGGATGAATGTAAAAAACCATGCAAAATTTTTAAAAGGGTTTGTATAGGTATCTTCACAATACCTGAATTTTCCTACCACACCTAATGCCTCCTTTAATCTCAATTTCACAGAAGAACATTGTAGTGGCAACAAAGGTAGAGCGTATAAAACTTAAATATTTAATTTCTCTTTAATAACTTACTTTCCTATTTTTAAAAATTGTTAGAAAATAAAACGACGGTTACTCAATCAGTAGATTCGAGATATAATGCAGATGTAACAGTAGAGCATTTTAGTAGCCCTCGAAAAACAAAACGACATGTAAATATGATCCAACAATATGTTGACGAGCAGAGGGAAATACAATACGAATGTAAGAAAATTGCGAAGGCTCTAAACAAAAACAAGATAAGAAGTAAACTTAACAAAGTTGTATTATTTAATAATAAATAAATATAGGAATCTGTTACGAGGAATATTTATTTTGGTGTTTTTTTGTTTCATGTTTCATGGATACTTGTGAGTTTGAATTTACGCACAAATTAAAGTTAAGTGGTTCACAAAAGTATAGTTGTTGAAGGCAGACAACTCTCTTCACCTTTGTAGTCCAGACTTGGATTTCCTTTTGTGAAATCTTTACCAACAGCATTGTCAGTGTTTCACATTAGAGTGAAAAATACCTGGCTTTAGACGAATTAGTCATTCTTAATATGTTCAAGTTCTAAAACAATAATACCGTGCGATCATTTAAAAAATAAATCGAGTTTGCTATAGCATGGGTAACACATAGGTAACACGCCGACTCGATTTAATTTTTAATTGATCGCACCATACTTGATAGAACTAATGGTTCAAATACTCTCGAACTATGCAAACTTCAGAGAAACAGATTAGAAAAAAGATGTCAACCTTTAGTTTGGGACGTTACTATTGTAGATACACTTGCAGATAGTTACGTTTTGAAAACTTCTGAAGTTTCAGGTTTTGCCGCTGAAATGGCTTGCAAACGCAAACATAGCAAATATAGTTCAATTATTTCGTCAAATTACATATTTAAAGGTTTAGCCTTTGAAACCTTAGGCCCTTGGTGCAAAGAATCCATCGATTTCATTAATGTCATCGGAAACCGGAATCAGGCGACTCAAAATCAAAGAAATCCCTTTTCGAGAGGATTTCCCTTGCTATTCAACGTGGAAACACTATACAGGGCAAGTCACATAAGGATTATTTCTGAATTTATTTTGAACGCAACCAAAAATACTAATGACGCTGACCACTTGATACCGTTTATAATGAGATCTAATTTAGTAATAATCAACGTAAGTAAGTAATTTGGCTAAAAATGTCAAAATGACAGTTGATGAATTTAATTTTTGATATCATTAATCAGAACAGGATAACGTCATTTTGACATTTTTAGCCAAATTACATACCTACGTTGATTACTAAATTAAATCACATTATAAACGGTATCAAGTGGCTAGCGTCATTAGTATTTTTGGTTGCGTAGAAAATAAATTCAGAAATAAGCCTTATCTGCTTGCCCTGTATTAGTAACTGCTCGCGGAACATAAAAAAAACGACCAGATCTAAGATTTGCCCGAGGCTCATTGAAATAAATTTAGGATAACAAGAAGGGAGAATTAATAATGCCGTGTATGATCTTATATAGACATATTAGAAAACTATCATTACGTCTCATATTGAGAGAACGCAGATTTGCCATATTATAAAGAACACAATTAGGAGTACAGTACCTCTTGGAGGAAATTCAGCAATTAACTTGAACAGAAGATACTTGGCAAACTTCCTTTGAACCGACTCCAAAGCATGAACACCTCTTCGATAGATCGGCGACCATACAATTGAACAGTACTCCAATTTAGATATGACCAAGGTAAAATAAAGTGCCCTTAAGCAACTCTCAGACCTGAATCGTTTGCACGATCGAAAGATGAAACCTAAAGTTTTGACTGATGATGCCACAATAATATCAACATGTTCGTTAAAGGTGAATTGAGCGTCAAATGTAACGCCTAAATCCTTGAAAGTGAAACACCTAGTCAATGAAGCATTCCCAATTCTATAATCGAACATAAGCGGCTTGGTCTTACGAGAGAACGAGAGAATGTAGCATTTGTCACGATTCAAGGGGAGACCATTACTGAGACACCAACCATAAAGCACATCAACATTTGATTGCAAACGCATACAGTCAGAAATATCTCTAATAGTAAAATACAGCTTAACATCATCAGCAAACAAAAGCACATTTAAACTAAATATTTCAACGATATCGTTAATAAACAAAAGGAAAAGCAAGGGACCTAAATTAAACCCTTGGGGAACACCTGAATTTACAACTAGCCGAGCAGAATAGAAACCTCAAACATTTACGTAACAAAAACGATCCGATAAATAGGACTGGAATAGATTTAAAAGAGAGTCACTGAATCCGAAGTGTCTGCGATCAAATATTTTTGAAAAATCGGTGTAGATGACATCAACCTGAGTATTTTTATCCAACGCAGCTGAAATGAAATGCGAGATGCAAGATAAATTGGTGGACGTAGACCTACCCCTAAAAAATCCATGCTGATGTTCAGAGATAACATTTTGTACATTATTATATAACCTATAGTAAATATGCTTTAAAACAAGGAAACCGCATTGGTGTACGTTTTATAAAATATTATACACGGTGTCCCAGAACTCGCGCCCCAGAGAAAAAAGGAGAAATCTTCATAAAAGGACAAATAAATAATCCCAATGAAAATTTTTTCTATCTTGAACGGTATTCAAGAAAAGAGCAGTTTAATTCGACCAATCAAAGCATTTTAAGCCATCCAGGTCTATTTCCCGTAATTGTTGCTAGGTTGCATATTTTATTACGTTTTCAATAAACTATGAAACTTTTGAGAAACGTCAGTGTCAAAATTTCATTCAAATCACTTCAAATCGCTTTAGTACCGCCATCGTGGTCAACCATGCTCTTTCATCATGTAGGTATTCTGCAGCGGATTATGTGGAAATGTTGATAATTTACGGAGAATGTGGAAATGAAGTAAATCCACATGCTCTATTTTCAAGAGCATTTCAGCAACGATTTTATATAAATTTGTGGGTTGGTCTATTAGGGAATCGTGTGGTATGTCTTCAATAGAAATTAGTTTACATGTCAGCTAACTTCCCTCTTTAGGTAGGATCTTTTGCATTTCCTGGACGGTAAGCGCGAGACATTCACCCAGAATTTTGAATGGATAATTTTTGAACGCAGAACTTCCCAATTTGCTTAAAGACATTCCACTTCTTTTTTGTGGTAACGGCTAGTTTCAACACGACGGCGCACTACCACACTTCAGTCGCCAAGTTCGAGAAATTTTGGATCAACAGTATTCTCATCGATTGATAAGTTGTGGTCCACGACACTGGCCTGTGCGGTCCTATTGCCTTATTACTACAGGAGAACAATTTAGGAGTTACGTTCAGGAAGCTTTTGCCACAATTACTCCTGAAATGGTTACGAATTTTAAACTGAATCTTTTGCGACTGGCACGATTATGCTTGCAAATGAATGGTGGCCACTTTGAGCACTTCTTCTGATTGTATTTATTTTTCGTTTCATAATCCCTTTTGGCTTGTGTTATACCTTTTCTTCCTGTTTTGCACGATAAGCTCATGTGCATTAGAATAAACAAGGTTGTTTTCAGAACCGCCATTTGTTGTTTTATTTAAAAAAATAAAAATATGTACATAGATTCATGTGATCGATGGCAAATGTGACATCTTGAATGACATCTGCCTTAACCTAACATGTTGATGCTGACACTTTAGCGGACATGTCATTCTGACATTATTTAATTGTGACAATTTATAAACTTAGCAACCGATTTTAATCACATTAACACCTCAGAGTTCCCTTTCTGGAATTGGTGGATCTTAGATGTCTCACAACTCTCTTATGCAAGCCATTAATTGTTCTTCGTTTGCATTTTTAGAACGGAGATTGTCGTTGGCATTTGCCTGTTTTCTCTGGGGCGCGAGTTCTGGGACACCTGTATATAGAGTAAATAATAGACTCAAATACCCTGGAAATATGCGGTAGAATGGTGACAGGTCTAATATTCTTCTTACCCGACTTGAATATAGGACATATCTTACCAACCTTCCATAAGCAAGGATAAACTGAAGTTGTTAAAATTAAATTGTATAGAAAATGCAAAGGCGTAACCAGTATTTGAGCACAATCCTTAAGGGTAAAACCAGGAAGGGCATCATCACCGCTGGCAGAAGACGGCTTTAATTTTAAAAGATGCCTTAGGATATCATCAGTAGAAATACTTGGCAAATGAATATAATTGTTGTTGCAAGGATTGTTAAACTGATGGTGACGAAAAATTCTTTTCGAAGTAGGATAGAAAGGCGTTAGCGATAGTATGCGGGGTGGAGTACCGACCTCATCCAATTGCATAACTGAAGGAATAGTACTAGATTTCCTTTTATGGTTCACAAATGACCAAAAACAACGAGGGTCGTGAGTTAGTTGCTGTTCAACCGTAGAAATGTACTCATGGTATGCTGCATTAATGCTGATCTTAAGATCACGTCTCAAATTCCTAAATTCAATTAATGTAGAGCGTGACTTAGTTTTTTTGTATCTTTTAAAAACCTTAAACTTGTATTTCAATTTCCTAATAATGTCGGTTGTATACCAGACCGGATAATGTAAAGAATTCGCTCTGTTCAGCGGTACAAACTGCCGAAACATATCATATAACTTTTTATAAAATAAACCGACTGCCACATTCACATCGTTCACAGCATGCAGAAAACTCCAGTCACAATTCGCAATACAATCGTAGAGACCCAACAGGTTAGCTTTACAGAAATTAAATCGTTCTTCTCCGCGGCAACTTTTGGAACTCTTGAAAAACTTGCGACAAGGCGACTTCAGAGAACAAATACAAAATAAAGGAGGATGAAGAGCACTTCCAATTAACAGGGGAGCGGAATTGAGCATAAAGGTGCAAATCCACGATGAGATATTTTCATGCAATTTTGGTCTCATGATACAAAAATTTCACGAACAACTTGCAGGAGACAATATCTTGTGCTATATGTTTCAGTGTTTCATGTCTCTCACGAGTGTTTCCACAATTAAATTTAGTTGTTCGTGAAATTTTTGTATCATGAGACCAAAATTGCACGAAAAATATCTCATCGTGGATTTGCACCTTAACACTGCAATCAAAACTTGATAGTATCAGATCTAAACAACGATTATCATAATTCGTAATATAATTGAATTGTTTACGATTTAAAATACTACAAAAATTAAGTAAAAGTTCGTTTTTAGAATCTATTCTGCAACCATTATTATTGACATAATTGGGCACATTAAAATCACCTATAAACAGTACATCGTGTTCATACAAGTAATCCAAGAGCTCCAAAAACTCCATCAGGGTGGCAAAGTCATCAACAGAGGTTTGAGGTGGTCTATAAATAACAAAAACGAACACAAAAGATTGGGAATTCAATACAACTTTACAACCTATTATATCAATAATAGGCAAATGGGCAATAATATGGTCAAGATTCAGTTGAAAGATCCGATAAGATTTGTGAATTAGCAGCAAATCGCCACCACCACGCACGAGGCCAAGATCAGTAAAGTTTCTGTCCTTTCTGTAGATGTCGTAAATGCTATTATCAGCAATTTCCAAAGATGAAACATTATCAGATAGCCAAGTCTCGGACACGGCAATGACGTCACTCTGCGAACCACCAGCTGATTCAAAAAAATCAGATATCTTAGTATTCATACCACCGGCATTTAGGTACTGAACCAAGAATGAGATCTGCTCAGGCTTACGTACACTATTGGAGGCAGACGCAACAGAGGAGCCAAGGTCTAAAGGACTTATGAGACGGTCACCCCCAGTTAGGGTGATATTACTATCAACAAACAAAGATAACGATTCAATGTTAACTGCCTCTTGATATAATACTGAATCCGAATTTGGTTGCTATGAAGGTAAAGTAAAATCACCAAATAAATCTTTCTTTATATTAGCTATTAGATTTAAATAATACTAACATTCCTTAGTGTCCCAACATGCATGAGCAGCGTTTACACCAGTCAGATTGGTCTTTGAATTGAGGGATACACAGTTTATGCATCTTAAAAGGATTTGCACTCCTTTACCTCATGGGATTCACCGCATCTAGGACAACTTAGATTACGTTTGCAAAAAGTATGAGAGTGGTGATAGCCGTTAGTCCCGTTACAGCGATAACAGCGAATTACATCAATAGCATCAAATATGTAACAGTTGTCTAATCCAATCAAACAGTGTTTCGAATTTAAAGCTTTAATATAAGTATTAACATCAACTTGCAAGATGAACACTGAAAAACATCAGGTTTCTTCTTGGTGGGAAAGTATTTAAGGATTTTCAGCTGAGAAGGGTTACTAAATACAGAGCTATTCTGCTTTACCAAAAATAATATATTATGTTCTTTTCCTAAATCACTAGAAACCCCTGAAATGCGTAATCTAGGCGAAATGGTTTTTAAGTCTTTAATTTCGTACGAGTCCACTAATTTATTATCCAAAGCAAATTTTTTGAACTCGGAAGGATCATGGCATTTCAGAATAAGACCGCCATTTTTCGTTGAACGTAGGTACACCCGATATATCAACATTTGAATTAGAAGGATCAATTTTGTTAATTATGTCAGATTTGGTTTTAGAGACTGCTTGAGAAGATTCTTTAGGCATGACAACCACAGATGCACATCGCTTAATAGTGTCAGCATAAGACAATACGTTGGATAAAGGTAAATCTTGAGATTTATTCTGCAGCAATTCCTTCTGGGATAATTTATTAGTTAGTTTCTGAATTTCAGTTCGTAGTAGAGAATTCTCTTTTCTTAGATCCGCAAGTTGTCCGTTTAGAGAATTAAAACGATTCCTCATAGATGCACGGAAAATTTCAAAATATTTATAAATAGTTCCAGAGAATTAACTGAGTACATTTTTGAAGGCGTCAGGAACATTGTTTAAAGTGTTACTGTGAGGCAGGAAAGGTGGTAGTAAGACGTCGGTTTTTATTGTATTACCAGCAGTATCAGACAAAACGGTAGAAGCTAGAAGTAAGGTTAAACGTATTGTCAACAGACTGCTCTATATTAGGAATAGGTGAGGTTACGTCTTAAGAGCAACCTACACATACCCAATTACGAACTTTGCCCTCAGTTTTCATAACTGCAAATAAAGCCTTTGAAACTCGGACACATGCCAAGTGAAAAACACCCGCACAGTCTTTACTGCATCTTAAATAATCATCAGAACGAGCGATAGTTTTGTTACAATTCATGCATTTTCGTCCCATTTTTATGTCGGCAAAAGAAGTGATGCCACTGCGATAGCACGTACTATCAGCAGTGGTAAAAACAACTCACCCACCCGATAACCGTAAAAGTCAATCCAACACAAGAACAAAAACACAAAAATAAAAAGGTATAAAAAAACCTGAAATTAGATAACGTGCGATTAGTCCACACTATTTCAACAGAACAGGAACCAAAAACACTGTTGATCCCTTTAAAAACCATGAAACTTACAGAGCATACACATACACGTATACACGCATTTACACTTCGCACAAATTTTTGAGATCTTCAGCAACATCTTCATTGAAGCTAATGAGTCATCCGAGGACAATAATTTAATAGCTTCTCTGATGTCAAAATGGGCTACTTTTGGTTCCACTTTCATAGCTAATGATAAATTTGTACGTTTCTTATAACCAGTTCGTATTTGAGGTACTTCAAAATTAGAAAGATTTTCTTTTATACAGAGTGTTCCAGAATTCGCGCCCATCCCTTGAAGGGGGTGTTCTGCATTAACTTCTGAGTGATAATCTGCAGAAAAAAATGTCCAGGCTCCAATGGTTTAAGAGCTAGAGGACGATTAAGTTGGCCAATCAGAATGCTGTTTGAAGGGGAGATGGTTATCAAAAAAGAGCGAGCTTTGGAACAAATGTTACATGGAGGTGGCAAGAACCAATGGTATTGGTATTTTTAAACTGACATTTCGACACTTTTTAAACGTCAAAAAACGAATATGATTTTTCAGTAGGGTTTTTAATGCTTAGTGGTTATTACAACTTTAATTACTCCACAAATTGACCATAAAATCTAATGTGTTGTAGTTTTTATACCGTTAAAGCCTGGACATTTTTTTCTGCAGATTATCACTCAGTTATTAATCCAGAACATCCCCTTCAAGGGCTGGGCGCGAATTCTGGGACACTTGTATAGCAAAAATTGAAAATCTTTTGAGTAGTGTTCTTGTACTTCCAGTTTCTGTTTTATAAAATTGTGATAAATTATGTAAATGCAAATAAAAACAACCACAGACAACTCTCTACCTAACTCAAGATTAAATTAAATTTCAATGGGGTAGCTAACGTTCATATAAATAATAAAATTTAAAAACACTTTTATTTTTTTTATTCGAACACGTATTTACAACCTTAAGGGCCAGTTTATAGAAAGAGAATTAAATACTTAATTCGAATTAAATTTTAATGCGCGATTAATCCATGAATCCGAAACTTCGATTGGTTCAATCTGATCACGTGTTCTGTTAATCTCGCATTTGATTACGATTAACTTCTGTAAACTGGCCCTTAGTAATTAAATTTTAGCCAGTGGTGAAACGTTTCGACTTCCTTGACTTTTCCTCGATGAAACTTTCCTCCCTTATGTGGTGTATTCTTGGTTGTCGCATTCCCTGGGATGAATGTTTGCGGAAAAAATACGAAACAAAAATAATGAGAAAGAATTATTTTATGGATCCTACGTTGTGTTTTGTTTATCATTTAGCTTAATTAGATTCTAACGAGAGGCCGTACCTTCGGAAGGTTTTCAAAAAATGAAATTAAAACGATTGAACACACTTAAATTTTATTAATTTAAATTTAATTTAAATTTTATTGAACAAGAAATTGTTTCTGGTGGCGCTTGGGACCAAGTACAAATAGTAGAAGTAAATAAATGAATTTAATAACAGAAGTTGGTGGACATTTGACTCAAGTAGATTTGACTCGCGGTCCGCGAATTCAGATCTGACTCATGAATAAATGAGTAAACTGGGCAAATACAGAAGTTTCTGGCGCGAACAGCATTATACTAGTTTGAGATTCGAATTATGTGATCCGATTTTTGATTTGAATTGTTTCCCCAATTAAATTGAACCCGAGATTGAACCCGACGCGATCATCCTGGAAACCTTCAGTCAAAGCCTGGTTTACTCCGGTGATTGAAAATAAAAGGGAAAAAGGTTCTAACAGATTTATAGGGTACCTCTCTTCACGTGTCAGCTGACCTAGTTCGGTCACTGTCCCTTTTACGGTTGACGCCGCTGTTTGTGCACTTACGCGGAACCACAGCTAATTGAATGCAACGGACACTGGCGGTAGCTTCCCCGGCGGCGAAGGTTCCCAAGCAACGAATGATTAATGAAGATATTTTATAATAGATCGCCTTGGCAAAAACACGCTTCCCCAATCGATAAATGCAGCAGATCACATACTTCGCGATAAAGAGTTTAATTCAAGGTTCTAAAAAGCCACGTGGTCAACAAATGCTCAAAGAAAATAATATAATCTTTACTTTAACACGATGAAGCACTAAGTGCTGTTTGACTAATTAAATCGCGACTACAAATAATATACAAAATTAGATAAATAATTTACCTTGCAGATGTAAAGTACGTGGTCACAAAAATGGCTGCTGGAGGTACCTAACGTACCTCCGGCTACTTTGGAGATCAAACCCCGAGTGAATCAAAAAAGCCCTGTTTCCCGTTCCCCATTCGGTTTTATCATTTTTGACGCACCACACTTTCACAACCCCTACTTGACCAAAGTGACCAATCAGCTCGATTCTACTTTACTTGTTACTTACGCCGATCGCGACACCTTTCGATATCTCTAGAACTTTTGAAATAACAGTTTCCGGTTGCCACCATAATTTCAAATGTTTAAATTTAGACTTTTGTTAAGACCAGACCGAATGTACAAAATTTGTTGTTGAATTAGAACTCTGAAAAAGGACACTAAATTACTGACTCTATACAAGAATAAAAATCAGCATCAAGAAACAAACAGAAATAAACATGAAACAAATTAACATTATTTTGAAACCTAAATTGGGCTTGAAACGCTGTTACGCAAGTGCCATATCATGCAACTAAATTCCGTTGATCTGCTACTTCTAAAAATTCTACGTTGGTTTGATTCCTCAAAACTGTTCTAATTAATTAGAAATTTTCATTCGTTCTCTTTCACTCACACCTCTGATTTCTACGACGACCTGGCTTTACCGTTACCCTGTTGTCTGTTTTCTACCGACTCCATTTCTACTTTGCTTTGTTAATTTTCTAACTGCAAGTGCAAACGATTCTAGTTATTTTCTATGATAAAGCGCTCTGTTTCTAATTTGCAATTCTCGCCCTTTAATTACAAATATGCCACAAATTTGAGAATGCTAAAAAAAGTAACTTTACCTAATGAACATTGATTTGGTGGTTCTCTCAATTTGAAACCTGCTAACATCAAATTCATTAATTCAACTATCCCCTGATTTTAACTTTTCCCATGAAAATCCGTTACTTTTTTCTTGCGTTTGGACCGGACGCGTACCTGCATTTTCAAAGAAAGGCCAGCAGATTTCACTTGAGGAATGTGGTACTACTTTTGCCGACAAAGGCATCATTAAAATAAAATTAACAATTGACTAGCATTTGCGCCCCAAAATGAACGGTTCTTAAATGTTTCGTTGAAATTATTTTAAAAATTAAAATTCTTAATTTAGCGAACCTATTCGGACCGTTACAATATGAACAAAAAAAAACTAAAAAATTATGGCAACTTCCTCTTTCACATTAGTACACGAGGCAGGAAGGAGTATTATTTGCAAAACGCAAATACTATGCATTTTCTTCACCGGAGCTTTCTTCAATGTCTTTATTTTTCTTATGCTGGCAATTGTTTTTATTGTTTTTTGCATTCATCTTATTCTTATTCTCTTCCGAATTTTAGTCTTGTTCCTTTCTAAATTATGATAGAGATAGGTAGAATTATAGAGAGATGTCATATCTACTTCTCCTCCTGTGTTTTTTTTAATAGAAACCTCTTTTTTCAAATTCTTATGTATCAATATACCTACCTATGTACACATTTAAAACCGAAAAAAGTAAAAACACAATCAACAAAACACAAAAACTTTGATGGTTCGTTCGTTCATGAAACCGATAAGCTGAATCCGCTGTTCTCCTCCTGCCCCTTTGTAAAAATTTCAAGTAATGTTCGATTTCATGAACGAACGAACCATCAGATATCCGTAATTCGTGGTGCGTTCACAATCGACTCTTCAACGTCAACTTTGAGGAGAAATTTAACTAAATTAACACCGATATAAAATACCAGCTATGGTAATTCGTAGTTGGAATTCTTACATTTCTTGTTTAAAAAATTTATTTTACAAATATTAAAGCGAAATATACAATGCAATATTTTTCAGTAAACATGCTGCCTGAGTAACAAATGATAATTTACGAGTCAAAAAATTTCGGAATATCTTGATGTTCCTGCAAATAATGTGGAGTCAAAGAAATGAGACTGTCTTTCTTGCTAGAAATGATGGACATCGTGTCACTATTTTTTCTGCGCCTGTAATCAGAAAATGAACAGTAAACAAAATCTTCTTATTGTTTTACTCTCACCGTCTGATTATTGCTGTTTTCAGTTTTGAACTGAATGTTTTTAAGAACCACAGGAGGATAACAAAGAATACCACAACCAAACTTATACCAATGGCCCACCACATGACGGAATTTTCCACATCCGGTTCAGTGTACACAAAAAAGTTGTTGTTACTAAGACATTGACTGTCTAATTCGTCCCATCTCAACCACATGATTTCCAAATGTTCCGTAGTTAAGAGGTAACCTTCTCCGTCGTGGAATATGGGCAATTTGAACTTGATTTGTACGCACGTTTCACTCCTAGACCAGGTGTAAGGGCAGTTTTTGATATAGTCAATCCAAACATAAGTTGTCCTGAAAAGACAATTAACATTATTAGATATAATTTATTATTCATAAAATTTACGTTATTTCTTGCTGCAAGTGGATATTTTGCTCTTTACAGTAATTAGTACCCATTGTAACAACACACTGTTGAAAAGCATATATAGTTTCATCGTTGTACTCTGCTAGAGCTCTTCCAGATATGTTTACTGTGATGTAAGTGGAATCACCTTGCTCCGTTGGAGGAAGACTAACTGTTGTTGTAGAAAGGGTCGATGTGGTTGTCGTTTTTTCACCTGCAATTTTGTTTGTTAATTGTAAAAATTATTATAATCTTTGACTTCGCAAAAACATTTCAACCAGATTTTAATAGGTACATAAAAATGTATTGGAATGTTTACAGAATTATACTATACTTTTCTACCTGTTTCTTCAAATTGTACTGTAAAGTTGTGTTTCGTTGTTTCGTCGTTGTCTACCATATTGCAAAAAGCGTAGACGCTTGTTGTCTTGGACAAATATGACAAAGGCCCCTTCACTTGGTTTGCAAAGACACGTCCATCAGTTGAATCCTCTTTGTGGTGGTCTCCTCCTTCTATTAATAGATAGTTGCCATCATCCATGTCTACACCGGAAACGGTCACTGATACGTATGAATAATCCTCAGATACAGTAAAAACAATTGGGTTTTCCTTCATGTTGGAAGACGTCCATTTAAATGATTTCTGTGTTATTTGATGGATCGTAGTAGAAGAAGGTGTAGTTGTAAGTTCCGTTGTACTACTGTCTACAGTGGAGCTTTCCGTAGATGTAACAGTAGTAGTGTCAGAAGTGCCCGTAGATGTTATAGTACTAGTATCTGTAGATGCATCCGTAGCTGAGGATGTGGAACTATCTGTGGACGTTTCGGTGTCTGTAGAAGTGGAATCATATGTAGATGTATCCGTAGCTGGGGATGTGGAACTATCTGTGGACGTTTCGGTGCTTATAGAAGTCGAAACATCAGTAGATGAAGGATTGTTTGTAGATGTACTTTCATTAATTTCAGAAGACGTAGTTGTTTCGGAACTATCTGTAGTTGTGTCGGAAATTGTAGTGTCAGCAAAGATTGTTGCTGACTCAAGTTCTGAAAATCAACATTGTTATACGACTATAGAAGAGGAGCCACTGTGAAATTTTTTCGGCATATTTTAACGCTGTTATAACACTTTTTGCATACATAATTCAGTAATTCTTGTTTGTACACTGTGTGTGCACACTTTGGAAATATGATGTTTATTTCACGACTTAACGAAATATAGTGTCAGACTGCAAATGTCTTTGTTCCTGATCGATCAAGAAATAATTACATTACCTGGTAAGGAGGATTATACTTACTGTAATATAATAACAAACAAAATAGATAGGTGGAAAATAATTTAACCATTTTTATGCACAAATTTAAACTGATCTAGAAACTGTAGAAACAAAATTACAAATTTTTATATCTATAAAATGAAAGGTTTTCTTGATAGTCACCGGATAAGATTACAAATATAACGGAAATTATAAAAGATAAACACGTCTATTTCAGATATTCGATTAGATTAGGTACGACGAAATATTGATAAACGTTAAATAGTCAAGATTCCACCTGCTGTACTTACCTACTTACCTTTTTATTACCTTCTCATCTTACGAGATATGGATTGATATTTTGCTTTCGCTTATGTAGCAATAATATATTAAAAAGTTGTTTTAAATCTGTTATTGTCTCGAAAACGTTTTCAATACATTACTTTGTTTAATAATAATTTAGAAATTTTAGAAGAGTAAAGTTAGTCGGGAGAATACGAGGGTTATCCAGAAAGTAAGGTACATTTATGTAGGATCGAAAAATGCTTGTATTTAATTGAAATTCACAGCATACTTCACAAATATATTAAACAATTTTTCAATGTAATCGTCGTCGAGATCGGGACATTTCTGCAGTCGGGGAACCACTTTTTGTATGCCAGTGTCATAGACCTCCACCGCCAGCTCTTTCAGCCACTTCCTCAACCTCCAGATCGTTGGAAAAACGTTTCCCATCCAAAAACTCCTTTAGTTTAGTGAAAAAGTGATAGTCCGAGGGCGCCAAGTCCCATCCAAACGATGTCAGCAGCTCCTGTGAAACTCGCGCGGTGTGGGGTCTGGCGTTGTAATGCAGGAGGCTGACTTCCCGGGTCAGCATTCCCCTTCTGCGGTTCTGAATGGCTCTTCTGAGTTTTTTTAGGGTATTGCATTAAGCCTTTGCATTAATGGTTGTCCCTTTAGGCATAAAATCCACCAAAAGGAACCCCTTACGGCCCCAAAAACAGATGGCATGACTTTACCGGCTGAACATTTGGTGCTGGGGAAGATGAATGACGTCACTGAAGTGATTGTCTTTTGAATTCTGTGGTGTAGTGACACACCGATGTCTCATCCCCCGTCACGATAGAGTCTTCTCCTAGAACTTTTCCTTCCTGTGCAAAACGGAGGTGGAGGGAGCGCGCGACGACCTCCCCATCGGAAGAATTTACTATGACTCAACAAAAGGGCCGACAAACCCGTGGAACCAAACAAACTGACCGCTAGGATCCCCCTACACGCCAGGTGCGCCAACTTCGAAACAAAAAATTTCCCCCGGCCTCAGGAGCCCTTGTAACCTTACTAAACTCTGTCCACTCATAGATTGTTTGACATAAATGTTACTAAAAATGTTCACTTACGCTATAACAAATACTTAGATCCGACGCGAAATTTAAAAAAATGGAAAGAGCAGGTTTACACGTAATGTTTTATTATTATTCTGCATGTTGCGCACTTAGGAAAGACGAAAGAAAACTACAGTACAGTAGGAGTAACATATTAGGTTTTAGTAATACAGGGGATTTCACGAGTAATAATGTGCCCGACGGAATAAAAAATGCAACCCACAATACATTTTCGAATTTCCGAAAAAGCTGGCTATTGAAATTAAAATATCCAGCTTTTTTCGGAAATGGCTTAACACAAGCAAGAGATTATTTAATATGTACTCCTATTTAATGCATGAACAAACATTACCTCTGCATCATTTTCGGTGTTTGTAATGTCACTTAAAGTGTTCATAATGCTAGATTCTTGAGGCACGCACTCACTTCACAAATTTAAAAAAAATCAACAAATAATCGCAACGGAACAGATCAAAACGAATAACTTTTAAAAACCAGAGAATCGCAAAACAAAGCTCTAAAGATGAAAAATCGCAAATCTAAATGCTTAAACCACTTGACAGAACTGACAATTTCAAATTTAAAATGTCATATAATTTATTTTTCGCGTGGGTTTTACGGTGTGATCAAGAATGACTGAGTCTGTTGGTAACAATGAAATTTGGCAAATTTGAAATTTACCATCAGATTCATTTTTGTAATAGCATAAAGTCATAAACATAACCGGCATAACCAAAAATGTTTTTAATGTCGTCTCAAGTTAAAAAATTCAGTCACCGCAAATTACCAGACAAAAAACACCAGCACTTTTCAACTGTTTGGGGATTTTGTTATCTAAGGATATTTAAAAAAATGCATTCTATCAGTGGACGTAGTCTATCTGGATGACCCTCATATTTCTGATGATGTAAAATAAAATAAATAGTGAATTATACTCAAATTAACTACCTAGCTATAGCTATAGTAAAGACACGGTAGAGAATAATATAGGTAAGACGACGAAGCGTGTCCAGCGCTGAGATTATGTCCCTCGAACGCTAGACATGTGCGAGTGAGAGATCAATATAAAGGATGGAAAAGGTAGTGCTTAGTCCAATGCACGTATACGAAGGACTGCTATTATTTTTTGCATTTTTTGCCTGACAATTTACAAATTTCCCGTAAAATAACGGGTATGCATTTAAAACCATCTAGTTTACATAAAATACGAGTCAAATTAGCTACACAGGTAAGGTTACAGTAAAGTTTGCATAAAAAAATCTGAAGGGTTGTCTAGATATTTAGTAATGCAGTAGCCGATAGATTAAAATATTATAAGGATAAGGATGATTATTTAAAACATTGAGATGTAACAATATTATTTACAAAAAAATTAATGATTTATTCGATGCTTTAAACCGCCGGCGCCGTCACCCTGCAGAAGCTATCAGAGTTAATAGCAAGGATCTTGATGTATACCTAAGTATAATGAAGCATTTCCTCGAATAAATGAGAATATTTCCAGATATTGAATTCAAATTTGAATTACTTAGACAAATGGGAAAAAATGGTCGTAGATGGACAAATTACTAAAAATCAGTTTCTAACAAAAAGTACCACAGAAGGTTTGCGCGTTACAATTTTATCTACTATTGAATTAAGTCAATATTTATTATGATATCTGATGGATATTGTACACCATTACTGGTATATACCTATTTTGTTTAACTTTTCAAAAAGTATTTCCGATTTAACATTTAGTTTAGAGATTTTTTGGCACTTGTACCTCAGGGTGAAGGGGCCAACGATCATCCGACGTTTACAAATTTTGTACATTTGTACAGAATGTTGTCAACTTATAATTTATTAAACCCACCACAGTTCGCTGTTCAGTATGTATTAGATTCCGATACGAAGAAAAGTCAAATCAAAAAATCAATGAGAGAAAATTCGGGAAAAAATAGATTTGCTTATTGGAAAAACTGATACGAATAAGGAAAATGAAGAATTTAATAATGATATGATTTTTCATAGTCTTGATCAAGACACCGTAGATTGTACAGGGTTATTCTAAATGATTGTAGTCGAAGTAGGCCATGCCCATGTTATTACATTTTTGCCGCTTTCATGTGAACTGTCAGTTTTGTCGCTGTCACTGTCATTTATTAGGTGAAAAGTGCGGTGATGAGGTTTTTATTTATTTTTGTTAAATTAACGATTGAATCCAGAAATATTAAGTTGTATTGCAATCAATTTTAAAAATATTGAGTTGATTTGCACCCAATTTAACTCCCGTGTGTGAACGGTGTGTACTCACTTATTCACATCATTTTGATGTTTTTTTATGTGGAGCGGCAACCATAAATTTTACATTCAGTTTTCACGCCTACTTCGACTACAATCATTTAGAATAACCCTGTATAATCTATTATCTGACCGAATTCATTTGTAAAAAAAGTTATAAAAACAGTAACTGTGATACATGTCGCAAGAATCTCAAGATGCCAAATAGAAGGGATAAATTTTAGCGTTCTTACCAACATAAAATCCCGAGGTGGTCTAAATCACCCACCTTAAACAATTTTCAATCTTTTTTAAAAATAGAGTGCATATTTAAAAATATGTACGTTCTCTCTGTTGATGCATTTGGCCAAACAATAGACGAGATTTTCTCTAAAAATAATGCATGCACTTGAATTTTCCTGTCAAATGCATCAACAAGAAATTATGTCAAAATTAATTTATTATTTTTTAGTGATGAGAATAAATAGTTATTTGTACTAATTATGAAAGGCATACTTCTTTTATGAATTTACAGTTTAATCAAGCAAATGAGTGAAAAAAAGAGACCATTTTTTGTTTAGAAAAGTGCTACTTTCATTACGATAATTATGCAAAAATAGTTATTTACGAACCAAGTGCGGGAAGACGATGTTCCCGCATGAGCGCATTTTTTAAAGCACGAGCGACGAAGGAGCGAGTGCCTTTAATTAATGCGCGAATGAACGGAAGATGTCTTCACGCAAGTGGTTCGTACAATATTTTTTGTACGAAAATTAAATTAAAATTTTTTGTTTTAATACATTAAACATAAACGAACATAAAACCAAGTAGGCAGTGATCTTTGGTTATTGGAAACAATTGCTTCACTTGATATTTCAATTTTTGCAATAATTTGTGAATTTTGTAGGAACAATTTTCAACGATTATAAAACTTTCCGTAATTTTTTAATGGAGGAAAACCCAGGGAAGTTGTATTTTAAGAACTAAATTTTATTATTATCAAGACAGATTTTTTTTTGAATGCCTCAAACGGCCAGTGTTTTTTGCAATTTTTACATTCGAGTCGACCGGGAAGCACTCGTTTCGGAGCGAGCGTTGGATGTTGGAAGCGTTGCTTTCAAGGCTATGAGTACAAAAAATAATATAAAAACCCAAACAAGGATTAGAGAATTCTTGAATAGGTTTGCTGGTAGTACCATAATACCATAATGGCAAACGACATTATAAACCAATAAGAAGACTTAAAATAGTGGTGTATCTAGGCCATAAACCTTTTAACGTTTAATGTAAATACGGCAAACGTATTTCAAAAAGATTGTATTAACCAATGGTACCTAGCATATTAATTTATTATTCATTGTTATTAAATCTCTTATTTCAGTTTTCTTTTGCATCAGTTTTTGGCAGTAAAGGTGAGGGAACAAAATCAAATAAAAATGAGATTATAAAAATATTGAATACCTATTTATTGCGCTTGAAGTCTCGACTCTTTTTTTATGACAATTTTGTTGTTTTTGAAATCAGTTTTGTAATATTATTTACACGCCGAAATTAGTGACCCGCTGCAGCACTACCTTCTCCGTCTCTTTCTAACACGATCGTCTACCACTCGAGAGTCACTGCTTGGCGCTCGTCGTCTTACCTATATTATTCTCTACCATGAGTAAAGATAAGAAAAAGTGAAACAAGAAACTTCATCAAGATTAAAATCGTTTGTGTAGGTATAAAGTTAATATTGCTAGAAAACAAAATAATAAGAATGACACGTTAAGAACCCATGAATAGAAGAATGAAAATAAAGATTTAGAAGGGGTTACTAAATACAGTCGCGAGCAATAAATTTTGGTCGTCAATGTCACTCTTTGACGCAATAGAAAATGCTCCATTGTAAAACAGTCATAAACAATCCTCTTCCTCAAGCAGCGCTCAACGAGACCAGTTCGATTTCTGTTATATCTACCTTTATTGTGAAATACACATATTCAATTTTATTACTTGAGTATTTGTTTGCTGACGACCTCCTTTGAGCTTCTCCAGAACCACCTGACACGAGTCCAAAGAGTAACGAGACCAACAAAGGTTTTAATAAAATGATGGATAAAATAATGAAACATTGAAAATAAAGAAAATACGGCTCAAATGATAATGAAGACTGTTTAAGTGATTATGTTTTTCCCGTAGAGGGATATGGAGGGAGCACTGCCTATGCTGGCAATTTAAAGGAAGCGGCACGTCGCGAGACCTGTGCGGAGACCATTTATGACGCCTTTTAAAATGACCGCCAGTACTTCGTGAAATTTCGTGACGAGGGTAGATGCTTCATAGGCGTCGATGTTCCCCCATTTTACTGGATTTGGTTTTTTTACACGTGAACCGGTTGTGAATTGTCTTTGTATTTTTTCAGTTGTATAACTCTGATCTATTTTTATTTTGAACTAAATATTTACGGTCGTCTTCCTACAATTCCTACAAAAATTGTCCCAGAAAAAAAGTTAAAGGGACGCCACTGGAAAGATGAAATATCTGCGTTAACTTCGGTTTCGCTCGGCTCATCTGGAGACCTTTTATTAGGTCTACAGAAAAGCGCGGTCGTAACCACTTTTTTGAAGAGTGCTCACTGCTCCCTTCATATCCTTCTACGGTTTTTCCCCATTCTTCCCTCCTGCCGCGCCAATGTCTTCAGCGTTTCTTTTAGCTTATGATTAGTAATTTTTCTTTTACGTTGTTGGTAGCATCTAGTTCAACCGTTGGCTACACATTTAAATTAGATGGTTTGAGCTGGTTTGAGTTGAGGTTAAAAGTTAGAACATGTTCATGTTCGATCTCAAATGATTGTAATTTTTATATTTGAAAAAGCGATATCATCATGAAGTTTAGGGCGTTAATGACCGACACGTCAGTGATGAAAGATTTTATGAGTACAGTAAAATGATAAAGAGCCTGGTAAAAGATAAAGTACAAACATTTTTGTAGATGTTGCCACAAGCCTCTCCAAGTTCTCTAAAGAGTGTGTTATGAGAATTACGACAAGGAAGGTCTATTTTATCATTTCAGAAGAGGACAATGGTCCAAGGCGCCCCTTGGCATGGTGCGAATTGCCCGTTAGTTTTTATTTTAAGGAGTACAATGTAGTAGGTGTTAATGAAGAGTATAATGAAATTTATTTGGAGTTTTCAACAGGTACCTAATTTATGTGGTTGTTACATTATTTTAGTAATTATTTTAGCACTTTTGGCGAGATCTGTGTCACTTTTAAAGCAAAGTGTAAAGTCACTAAAAATTAAATTGACCAATAAGGATTCACCTTGTTTAACATTAGAAATGGAATTGGTAAATAACCATACATTATAAAAATGAACAGCTAATGCTCATTTTTATTTGCCTGTAGGCTTCTGGAAATATAGAGAGTAGACAGTGTGTACATGATATTCCTGTAGAGGTAATATCAAGGAAGCATTGGAATGATTATGAAGAACCACGCTTTAATGATTTTCATGTATTTTATTAAATAATTTAATGAAAACAGAATCACATTCAATATTTTAGGTTTCAATTGAAATGCCTAACTTAAAAACAATAAAGACCATAG
Organism: Tenebrio molitor; assembly: GCF_963966145.1. Classification (NCBI taxonomy): domain Eukaryota; kingdom Metazoa; phylum Arthropoda; class Insecta; order Coleoptera; family Tenebrionidae; genus Tenebrio; species Tenebrio molitor. Next base: position 23,035,565 of record NC_091047.1, on the reverse strand, counting down.
TTGAGAGAATGAGGAACATGAGCCACAGCTTAATCGTTTCAGCAACTAAAGATGGCAGACTCACTCTTCAGATAAAGACAAATATAGTTACTCTTTCAGCTCATTTCCCAGACTTGAGTATTGAAAGTTTTGCTAGTAATGATATAAAAAATGTAACTGTACAGATGTCAAATTACTTGTGTTTTTAGTTGGTCAGTTGCAACTAACTCCAGACTCTCAAAATGAGGAAGACTCGCAGAGAGTACACTCAATTGTTGACATCAAAAAGTTCTTGATGTTTATGTCAGGGATGCAGTTAAACAATTGCCACACACTCTGCAGCATTGTCCATGGTAAGATGGTGAAATTATTTATGGAACAACCTGGAGCACTATCTTTACAAATATTTTTAACTCAATTAAGCATTTAACATTAACATATATTTATGTAAAAACACATATAACCACAATTATAGTTGCTAACAAGAAAAAAGGTAACCATGTTTTTAGAAATCCAGCAAAACTAACATATTTGGAATAAATCAACATGAAAAATGCTAATTTGACCATGTTCCAATTTTTACAATCATCATACTCCATTAAATTAAGTGCGGTAGCGACATGTGAGTGACAGTTGTCGCAACATAAGTTGTGCATGCGCCTACTGTAGATCTCTGAAGCTTCAGTGACACCTCGGTCCCATCCTGTTATGCCACCATGTGCAAGAGATGGTTTCAGTTGCCAGTATTTTGTGGGACGGCCAAATGCCATGTCGTCTTGCGAGACGTAGTAAGGTCCGGCGAAATCACGTATGATGCCCGACGACAGTGCAATTCCCATGTGTCCAATTATGGGGAACAACCAAGTTAGGAAGGGTATCGGGGTCCACACTATACAGCAAGGGTATCGGTCTTTTGATTTATCGATCTCTCCGAATTGCGCCATTTCTTCGTTATGAATAGAATCCATGTGGTTAACGCGGAATTTTCATTCTATGAACATTTTTATCTGAACAAGCAAATTTAACCCTAACATTTTCGTAAACAAAATTGACAGCTGTGAACTGTCAAATGTGTTGTGACCACGTGACGATAACACAACACCATAACCCACATAACCTCAAATTTTAACCATGGACTTGCAAATTTGCCGAATTTGTTTTGTCCAAGTGAATGAACATAATTCTTTTCACTGGCAAGATCTAGCCAATATTATTGCGGCGTGCACGTCTATTAAAGTAATGTATAATTGAATAATAATTACTGCTGTTAATGATTCGGTTGTGTAGGTAAGTGAGAGTGATGGGTTTCCCCAATTTATATGCAAGGAGTGTACCGAAAGGGCTAGAGACGCTTTTAATTTTCGAATGTTATGCGAGGAGTCAGATATGTATTTGAGAATTAATGAGATACTTGATATAGAAGAAAATGAAGAAGAAATTGTTGATGAAGATAGATCGAGTGATCCTGAGAAAATTAAAGAGCAGTTGAAGTGTCGCAGTTGCAACATGGTTTTTTACTACAAGAAGCCGTTGATTAAGCACGAACAGAAGCATAAAGAAGGTTTTAGTTGCAAAGACTGTGGAAAAAATTATGCTTCTGCTAAACACTTGGCAATACATATAAGCATAAAGAAGCGGAAAGGTTCTCATTTGTGCCAGATATGTGGTAAGGCGTACACGATGCCTGAAAATCTGAAGAGGCACCAAAGAGTTCACAATGGGATTCGACCATTTACGTGCAAATTATGTGATAAATCATTCACACAGTCAAACGAACTGAAGTCACATATGATTTCTCATTCATCAGAGAAAAAGTTTTTGTGTAGTTATTGTGGACATAAATATGCACGCGAAACCTCATTGCAAGTGCACATCACAAGGATCCATTCAAGTGTGTCCCAACAATTTAACTGCAGAATATGTGGAAGAAGTTTTAAAGGTTTTAGCCAAACTTAATTGAAATTTTAAACATCAGTTTAATGTTTTTAGGTTTGGTTGATATGAAAGTTCACCAGTTAATCCATGTTGGACATAAAAAACATGTTTGCAAAGTGTGTGATAAAGCTTTCAATAAAAGCAGCAATCTGAAGGTTCACGAACGGATTCACAGTGGTCAAAGGCCTTTCGCCTGTCAGGTTTGTCAAAAGTCGTTTATACAGAAACACGTGTTGAATAAACACTTGACAACACATGCGGTACAAGATTAAATAAAACGCGTCATTAGTAAATAAAATGCATTCACGTTATTTTGGCATGATGGGAGGCGATGGAAATTTCGCATTTAATTTGGTATAGTAAAGCTGTCTGTTGAACTAGGTTATGTTTTTCTAAGTTTGAGGTTATAAATAGCGTCAATGCTAGTGCATTGTTGTCAGTTTTACTAGTTTGCAATAGAAGAATACTCAAGACATCATGGCCTCCCATTATTATACCAAAACAACGTGAACGGTGTTCATAAATTAATTTTGATTGGTTATTTTTTAACGTTCGAGAGTTATATTGCTGTTAATTATCATTAAGCTTTAAATTTGTTGCACAAGGTCTACAATGACCTTAATTTCATGTAGTTTTTGTATTTTATATTTTGTGAACAGACAACACGGATACAAACATAACTAACTCATTTATTAGTGAATAAAATATAATAATAAAGAAGTGAAAATAGCGGTGTTTTGTTTAATTTTTTATGTAACGTTTAGCTTCTTTTATCAACCTTTTTATATTTTCACTATCTTCCTCAACATTTTGAGAGTCTTCAAAGTCCGAATCATCTTCATCGGTGTCTTCAAAGTCCTCATCGCTGTCATCATCAGCAATAAAAGGATCTTCAGAATCAGACAAATCTAGTGCGCTGATTTCTTCAGAATCAGCTACATTTAGCCGGTCTACCTTCTTTCTCACACGTTTCTCTATTCAAATAAAAAAATAAATAAGAATGATAAAATATAAAGTTTATTAATTTCTAAAGGTAAAAAAGAAACACTAATTAGAATCATGGCCACTTTCATAACCTTCCTTATCATTATTAGACTTGTTACAAAATGGACACAAGTGGCAGCATTTATTATTGTTAACAATAGCATTTACTCCCTTACTTTTGCCTGGTGGCTCTCTTGGAGGGTGTTTGTAACTCTTTCTGTGACTTTTATTCTTACGGTAACACTGAGCCCCAAAACTACAGACTGGGCGCTTATCATCAGGATCACTTTCAAAATCTGAATCACCTGGATGTGTAAATTCTTGTCTGTGAATTGGATTCTTTCTAAAAGTGTAATGAGTTCATTATGTGTTGATCAATTTTTAATTCAAAATTACCGATAGCACTCAGCTCCATACCAACACTTCTCTCTTTTTGGTTTGGGGTTTGAAGTACCAGGATTTGTTCCATCATCAGCTTTCTCAGAACTTGGTTCACCTGTTTCTTCCTGTTCTTCATGACTTGAAGTAATTTCTTCATCTTGTGGTAGATTATTTGTGGTGTCACATGCTGCATCCTTTTCTTGGTTACTTTCATTTGCTTCTTCAATATGTAGATTGTTATCGGTTGATGCTTCTGTTATATTATTCGTTTCATCTGCCACATCATTAATTAAATTGTCTAATAGTTGAGTAAGCCCTAGACTATTTTCAGTATCATGAACATGTGTCTTATTATCATTGCTTTCTTCATTTTTGATTTCTTCTGTTTGGCCAATTTCTGAACCTTCATTTTTATACTCAGCTTCAATCTTGATTCGTTTATCTGGTGCTGCTTCATCAGAAGTATCCAAATGTCTTTTGACTGTTTGTTCAAGATCTACAGCTTCATTTTTATTTTCTGTTAACTCTAAATTATCTTCAACTGTTCTTATCTTAAACCAGAAATCATCTGGAAGGAAAGCAAAAGTGTCTCCATCATTTAGTTGTGCAGCAGAATCTTTCCTCAAAACTGTCAGGGTTTTGCTATCTGCTATTTTGAGAAAACAAGGATTGATGTGGTTCTGCAAACAAATATGATTGTTTCATACTCAACGAATTATTATTAAATACTTACTGCAGTGAGCTTAACCTCACTTGCGGTAACTTCTATAGTTGCGTGATTTCTGGAGATTCTTTTATCGTTGCACTAAAATTACTCAAGCTATATTTACATCCAACGATGAAGAAATATTACCTGTAAAGCTCCCCGTCCTAGGATGTGGGCCCCTACAGGAAACGTAGTAAGAGGGCTGTCTTCTTCCCCCAATTTGAAAACTTTCACGAACATGATTATAACGTTAAAATATTTTCTTCTGATTAAAATTCTATTTTTAAAAGTTTTTGTACGTTTTTAATGAATAAAATATTCTATGACGCATCTGCGTAAAAAATTACCAATGTAAACAGTAACATAACCTCAAATTTCAATGTTATAATTACGTAATATCGTTATTGAACGTACCCAAAACTGAAAAAAATCAGCTTTTTTAATTTGCTTCGGTTAAATAAAAAAAAATCTTAAAAGATTCCTCGTGTTTTATTGCTTAATAAAAAATAGGTGAACATAAATAAGAATAATAAAATATAAAGTTTAATTTCTGAAGATAAAAAAGAAACTATAAATTACAATCATGGCCACTTTTGTAACCTTCCTTATCATTAATTAGACTTGTTATAAAATGGACACAAGTCGCAGCATTTATTGTTGTTAACAATAGTATTTACTCCATTACTTTTGCTTGGTGGCTCTCATGGAGGGTGTTTGTAATTCCTTCTGTGACTTTTATTCTTCCAGTAACACTGAGCCCCAAAACTACAGACTGGGCGCTTATCATCAGGATCACTTTCAAAATCTGAATCACCTGGATGTGTAAATTCTTGGCTGTGAATTGGATTCTTCCTAAAATTGTAACAAGTTCATTATGTGTTGATCAATTTTTAACTGAAAATTACCGATAGCAGTCAGCTCCACACCAACACTTCTCTCTTTTTAGTTTGGGGTTTGAAGTACCAGGATTCGTTCCATCATCAGGTTTGTCAGAACTTGGTTGACCTGTTTCTTCTTGTTCTTCACGACTTGAAGTAATCTCTTCATCTTGTGGTAGATTATTTGTGGTGTCACATGCTGCACCATTTTCTTGGTTACTTTCATTTGCTTTTTTAACATGTAGATTGTTATCAGTGAATGCTTCGAATACATAATTTGGGTTATTTAACGCATAATTAATTATACTCTCTATTAGTTGAGCAGCTGTTAATGTATTTCCAGTATCATGAACATGTCTCTTATTATCATTACTTTCTTCATTTTTGATTTCTTTTTCTCTTTGGTCAATTTCTGAACCTTCATTTTTATTTTCTGTTAACTCTAAATTATCTTCAACTGTTCTTATCTTGAACCAGAAATCATCTTGAAGAAAAGCAAAAGTGTCTCCATCATTTAGTTGTGCAGCAGAATCTTTCCTCAAAACTGTCACGGTTTTGCTATCTGCTATTTTGAGAAAACAAGGATTGATGTCGTTCTGCAAACAAATACGATTGTTTCATACTCAACGAATTATTAGTAAATAGGTACTTACTGCGGTGAGCTTGACCTTACTTGCGGTAACTTCTATAGTTGCGTGATTTGTGGAGATTCTTTTATCGTTGCACTAAAATTACTCAAGCTATATTTACATCCAACGACGAAGAAATATTACCTGTAAAGTTCCCCGTCCTAGGATGTGGGTCCCTACAGGAAACGTAGTAAGAGGGCTGTCTTGTTCTCCCAATTTGAAAACTTTCACGAACATGATTATAACGTTAAAATATTTTCTTCTAATTAAAATTCTATTTCTGAAAGTTTTTGTACGTTTTTAATGAATAAAATATTCTACGACGCATCTAAAAGATTACCAATGTAAACAGTAACATTGATAACATCACATTTCAATGTGATAACTGATAATTACGTAATACCGTTATTGAACGTACTACCCAAAACAGAAAAAAATCAAAACTTGATTTTTTCAATTTGCTTCGGTTAAATTAAAAAAAACTCTTAAAAGATTCCTCGTGTTTTATTGCTTAATTAAAAATAGGTGTTCATACAGTGACGATGAAAAAATGAAAGCGTCCAACTATAGATGTTGGCTTCAAAACATAATTATGAGCAAGCTGCGGCACGTTTCCTTATACTAAACATTCCAAATAAAAGAAGGGCAGCAGAACAGAGTACATGTCAATAGTGTAAGACTGAGATAGCCACTACATTCCAGATTGTTTTGAAGCCAACATCTTGAAATACCAGTCGTTAATACACGATAATGTTTATTAACGCCCTTCTTATATTCAGAATTGAAATGGTCACACTACCATTAAATGATCTAACAATATCATCGTTAAAAGAGTCACTAACGCTAAATAACACAGACAAATGAAATAATTAAAAAGGCCTCAACTCGTACAGTACTATTCTTTTAATATGGAATTTACATTGTGCTAAACTTTCACCTTTGCAGAATAAACGCTTCAACTTCCATCGGGCACATGATTAAGTCACCTTTAATGTGAACCTCATTCTTCATCAACAAAAATGACAAAGACGTCTTGTACATCTTACTCGCAACCTCCGTCGTCAACAAAGAACTCACATTCACCTGAAATTTGTCCGGTTTTGCTTTATCATTTTAGATGTTGAACAGCCTTACCGTTCCTTGACTTAAAGGAAACTGTTTCAACAAAACGCGATCCGAGAAACACACATCCACGAACTGTCTGTGCAGAACGAACCCTACGTGATCTCGCCCCTTCAGCGTGACTCCAGTTCTTAGAGTCGGTAGCATAAAATCGACACCGAATTCAGACTCGACGCTGAGATAGCTGTGTTGGGAGACCGTGTCTTCGTCTTCGGTTCGTAGGAGGCGTATCAGAGGGTTGAGTAGAGTTTGCGATGCCACGTGGGCGGCTAAAGTGGGAAAACCTGAAGGGTGATCCTCGGCTGTGGCCTACAAACAAACACGTTGAGTCCCTGAATTTTTTCAGACAAGCGTTGAATTACTCGACACGAGTGTGTTTTCTGTTCTAGGATTATCCTAAAAACGTGCTTGGTCGGGTGGTTGTCCAAAACCGCTTGTCCTAAACCGAGATTGTCGTCTTGGTTGAGTCTCCGGTCCAGCATTACTTCTATATGTCCTTCCCTCAACGAACTCGCACCGAGGGGGCTGCCCGTCAAGACGGTAAGTCTGGTAGTTTCATCCTCGATGTATGCCATCGTCGGTATGGGATAGTAGTTGGCTTGAAGAGGTAGCTTGCGGAAACGTTTTCTTCTAAGTACCTAAAAAGAGACGCAAAATTGCTTAATACAGGTGTCCCAGAACTCGCGGATCAAATTGAAACTGTATATTCCTTGATGGTAATGAAGGTAAAAAACGTTTAGAAAAATATTCAGGGTGCAACAGCTTTTTAGTTATGAATTAATCAAATTGACCAATAGAGCTCGATCTAATTTTCCCTTTATGAGAAAATTGAGTACCTTCCCTCAATTGCCAAGCAACGTATAATTCGATGAATAATAAAATTATTTTCAATATTTATCTGGTCAACTTGTCGAAACAGACGTCAAAAGTGACAGCTACTTTTGAAATAACCAAAAATGGGATAATTGCGCCAAAGGCAGGTGAATAATTGTATAGAATCTAAATCAGGGAACGCAAGAAGTTTCTTCTTCCGACAATGAATGAAATATGGTTTGTTATGAGCGAAAATTTCCAGAGCAATTGTAACCTTGAGGGGTATGGGAAATTGACGGGAGGGATATGATGAATTGAACCTATGTTGATGGAAGGTAAAATGGCGACGTAGCGTCAAGTGAGTAATACATATTACTACCTTAAAAATCTTAGTAAAAAGTGAAATATGCAGGGCCTGTGAAGTGAATCGGAATCACAAGAAATTTATCCTGACTCCTGTGCATACACTCTGCATCTGCAACGTATTAGCGCAGCTACACGAGCGGGACGAGTCGTCGGCGAAATGAAAGAAAAGACTTTTAGGAACATTCTTGACATTGCTAAAAAAGCTGGAGTTACACGTAGGTTTTGAGCAACAAATCAAGCATAGTGGCAGTTCTGAAAGAAAGAAAGAAGACAAAACTGGATTGAACTAACCTATGTACTTTAGCATCATTATTAGTAAAAATTTAAGATCAAATTTTATAACTAAACGATGTAGAATGCAACAAATGAAATAAGAAAGATGCAAAATAAAAAGAATAATTTATAACATGTGTTCAAATTGACCACCTTTCATCTGAAGGAATAGGCGAGCTCGTTTTATTAAATTTTCCCTTGCCAGTCTAAGCACATTAGGAATAACAGTAGCCAGTGTTTCGTGAATTTGGTCATTTAGTTCTTCTAAAATATTGATAGGTTTGCGGTAAATATAGTTTTTCAAATATACTTCTTCTACCGTCGTCATCAAAGGACTGAAGAACAGCATCTTCAGTCTCTGGCGTTCTAACATCTCGCGGGGGACCACCAATTTCTTGTCAGGTAGGCACCAAGGACCCAGTGTCTCGAGCACGGTACACCAACCATTGAAATACGTTATGATTTGGAAATGGCAAACGTCGTGGAATACGTATTGCATATTTCCTTGCATCCTCACGTGCATTGCGCCGGCACTCTCCATAAATTATGAGCATTTCGGGATACTCTGCAGCTGTATATATGATTTCAATACGAAGTTTGACAATTTCGAATCAAATTATAACTTGACGTTGTCAAAATCTTCACAGTTGCCCAAACATTTACTTGAAATTTCATACCATTCTTACTAGAATTATGTTGCTAGGCAATTCAAACCTTTGGTTAAATTTACGTGAAATTCAAATTAACAGCGTCCTTCTGATTGGTCAACTTGAATTATTCATTACAAAAAATCGATTATACCCTGTCCTTTTTTTTAAACGCTATTGCTTTCAGTTATCACCAAGGAAAACGCACTGTAAATTTGATCCGCGAGTTCTGGGACACCCTGTATATTTGTCCAAGTAGAATTTTCAAAAGTAAAGACTTGATTATTATTAAGATAGATGGGAATACAGTATCCGCCAGTGCTCAAATGGTGGTTTGGGATTCAAGATCTCGAACATGAAGAAATTATCGAATAACGCGCGGAGCAAATAGTGATTACAAAAAAAAATCAACAAACGGAGAAATTTTAAGATAAGGCACTTAATAGTTATTTAATAAACTAGTTTGTTAATGAAGGCGATTAATAATCGAAACTGTTTAAAGCACGAACGAGTATAGCGAGTGAGTGCCTTTAATAGTTGAGATTATTAATCGCCCATTAACAAATGAGTTGATTACAAAATTTTTTCGTTGACCGCAGACTTTTTTTTTGTGACAAAATTTCAAATTAAAGCCAAATCAAAACCAATTTCATCTTTTTCGATAAAGATGAGACCTTATAAAATACTTTCATCCTTTTTTTGTCCTCAGAGTAGGCCATTTTTAAATTTTTCATCACTTTCTATTCACTTTTCCACAAAAAATGTCAGAAGACATCAACTCCATTTACATTCAATTTCACGTAAAAATCACGTTTGCTAAGAAAACCTAGTTACCTTTGAAAAATATGACATGCGAATTATAACCAAAAAGGTTGGCTTTTGAAAAAGTGAATTCGTAATTGTGCAGTTATGAAGCTATAAAATGTAGAAAATCCTGCTGCACTACCTCCTGCAGTGTTGGTAAGTGCAAACAATGCATGTTCGAGGTTGTTTATACATCAAAACGTCAAAATCGCAAGAATCGTTGATTAATGAAAAATAGTGTATTAATGAGGTCCATTAATACACTATATTTTAGACAAAATAATTCATTAATATTGAAATTAACAAGCGGTCAACGGAAAAAGTAATTAAATTATTGTAAAATTTAAAGTTTCATTGTTAAACTAATGTGCTTTTACTTTCTACTTTATTATCTTATTTATTAACAATTTGAAATAACTATCGCGTACGTTGACAAATTGCCACAAAAAGAAGATGCAAATGTTTAAAAATCATCCAATAGAGTAAAAATAGGTATAACAAACCTGAAAGCCGTTTAAATCCGTGAAGAATTCATCCGAATTCTTGATGTTTGTTGAAAGCCTCATCACCAGTTCAAAATTGGAAGTCTTGGCGATGTCCACAATATTTTCAATTTCGATACCTAGACTGTCTGCTCCTGGATGGTACAGAAAAAATAACAAAATTTCGTGTCAGCAGAAAATTGGAATTTAATCTCATATTTAATTAAATTTTTTTAAAAGCTTTTATTAGCTTTGTTTGTTTGAGATTTTGTAACTTAATTATCACTAACTTTGAATGAAGCTTGCGAATTGAAGTTTTACACAACAGTAACATTTCTATTTGTCATTTCTAGTCTTTCAGATAAAACAAAGCTATATAGAGAAAACTAACTTTATAAAATTGCTAACGAAAAAATGTCTCAATTAGGATTTAGGTAATATGTAGCTCATATTCTAATAAAAACAGAGTTTGGCACTCATTCTGCACATGAAGACGTTTCCGAAAATGCAGACACCAATAAAGAAACTCCAAAATCAACTTACAGCCTTCGAAAAATGCATTGCCAAAGGAACTGCGATATGATAACGCGGGTCATGTTGTTACGCAGGAAGTGAATAAGGCAAGACGGAGGCGCAGACAATGGCAAAGTAGCACCATGAAAAATGTCAACTGCATCTGCAGTATTTGTGTGTTATTTAAGATCACAAATCCCAAAGTTGCGTTTACGCAACAATTTGCTATGCCCTTTTTGTTTGTGCTTCATAAATGATAAATCGAAAATTGTTCAAAATGACTGAATATGAGATTAATCGATACTTGGAGTTCCATATTTTACCTGGAGAACTGTACAAGGTCACAATATGGCGGACGTAAGGCAACTGTACCGTCACTGACGACACGATGGGCCCCTCGATCACGTTCACAATCGTGTTTTCAATTTGTATTGGAACCGCATCCCCATCCGGCAAGAACAAATAAGCGCCACTCCTTTCTACTGCTTGTCTAACCCCATACCTGAAAACAGAGATTTTCCGTCTTCCGCTGCTAAAAAAACAACCGTCTACGTTACTTGGCGAAATCCAAATGGACCGGAATCGTGTTTGATCCTATCTTCAATGCTTTTAACAACCCTAGACTGTTAAAAGACGCACTGATCCTGTTATTCTGTAAAGTGAATTCGCGGGAACTCGGCGAAACTTCGATATTCGTGAAACCAACAGGCGGTTGAACGTCTCCATATTGGTTGAAGATCTTTATCGAGCTCTCGACGGTCTCTCTACAAACAGCCGCGACTGAAATAACAACAAACCTCTTCGACAAACAGCTTACTTTGGCGATTCGTATTCCCACAATGCGTTGATCGTGTAACTGACCAATCCGAGAGCTGGTATGTGCACGACAAATGACAGTTGGTACCTAGTTTGAGACATTGAGGAACCGTATTCGAATATTGGAGACACCTGACACTTGATTCTTCGCCGCTTCATGTCCAAAACCTACAAAGATGAGAGTTCGAAGGTGTTGCTTCTAAGTCTTGAGTCTACTCTAACCTCGATGTAAGGTGTCGAAACGTGGAGCGTCACCACTTCCACTCTGTCAAATGTCAACGAGTTAAAAATCGCAATTCTTTTCGTCCGCAGTTCTGGACCGATAGTGATTTGGTGTCGTTCGGGAAGAGCATCGTGCGAATGTCTCACGTCGTCCACGTTGTAAAAGAGGGCGTTGCGATCGGGGGTCTCGGCGTCTTTTCCGGACAACAATATGTGGGCAGAGTGTTGTATCACGTGTTGACAAGCTGTCAGTGCTGTCAACATTCTAGCAACAAATATACAACTAATTAAAAATGTTGATGAAGATAATTAATGCATACTTTTTCCCGTAGTCTATAACGACGTGATCTTTAGCTGTGCCAGTGATCCCGTCGTGGTGCTGGAACAGTGACAGCGACTTTCGCGCATCCGATAACTGTCTTTCTAAGCCGACTTCTCTGTCGGAAATCCACGATGAGCCAGGTTTGCCGCTTAGGTAGGCTAAAGTGAGTATTGTTTCAGCGGCCCTGAAATATACAAGACTAGTGTCAACAAATTCTTGCTCAATTTAATTCGTTTGAAACTAATTGAGTTGGCACAACTGGTACTCGTTGGTAAAAATTTGGGAGTCTAGTTAGTCATGAAAAACAAACGTTAATATCAGATCTGTCAACGTCAATCTTGTTTCAGACTTGTAAGGTTAAGTAGTAAGATTGCAAAGTGAAAAATGATCAATAAAAATATTGTTTAATGAATTAAATACGTTACAGTTAATTTGGCTGCTCTGGTACCTGATGTAAGACAGAAGAATTCGGTCCATGCGCTTGTAAAATGGCCTTGAAGTGTAGTACCCGCTCCAGTAGTGGTCGTCGCGGTCGGCATAGGTGAAGAAATCCCCCGACAACGTCGGAAAATCGGCGTCTTTCTTCTCTTTGTGAAGAGCGTCAAAATAATCAGTAAGCGTGCCGAATTGCGCCTGTACGTTCAAATTAAGATTAGAATTCATATGATCGAATAATCTCTGGTAGTTATTGTATTGCACGTCCCATTCAGTCGAGTGATCATATCTGAAATCATCACCAAGCGGTGCCAAAACCACGTTGGTTTTAAACAATTTTGATTTTTTTCTGTACTGATCTAACAAAAGCTCAGCTCTGAAACGTCACAAATTAGTACAGCGTTCAATTATGTTGTTCAATGCTACTTTCTGGCCACGTTTTTGTCAGTGATTTCCTGCGGTGCTACTTTCCAAGGACAGTGAAGGCCGTGTCCTGGAAGTCTTTTGAAGTCAAACTGACAACAGATCTTGGGATCGGGACCGCAAGTGTGAGGTATGTCGTAGCCGTAGAAAGGCATCAGCTGAGTGAATAAGTCGGTTTTGCCGGAGCCATCTACAATTTTCAATTTTCATTTTTAGAGAGTTGACACAAATTCGGTCCAACGAAAATGAGAAATAATCGAGCGAAATATTTGACGTACATGTAATTTTTGTTTGGTGAAATTTTATCAAGACCTTGACGTTCGTTCTTGCGTGTTAAAATGTTATCAGTTACTTTACATGTATCAGAAATATCACTTGATTAAAGACAATTTGCATTATCCTTGGACTTTTATTTTTTTCACGTCAACTAACCCCACAATTGCCTCCACCGGAACTCGAGCTGTTGCTTGCTGGCCAGCTCCTTTTTCATCGAGTAATGCACCCTCTGCATCAACAGATTCCTAAAACCCATCTCCTTCAGTAGTAGCGGTTGGGTGAGCGACATACCGAACGGATCGATGGACCAGCTGCTTTGCGGCGTGTAATTCAGATTCTGCTGCAACCACTGGTGCCCCTCTGTCAACTGTTGGATCACGGATATCCAATGAGAATTAGCCTCGTCGTTCATCACCCAACCGCCCGTGACAATCTCCAACTGGTTGCTGCGAATTAATCTCTTGACAACTTCTCGTTCGTCCTCTCCCAAATCCTCCCACCACATGGAAAAATACGAGATTTCGGCCCAGATGAATTTTCTTCGCGGGTCTTCGGGCAGTTTCACCAACATGTTGCTGAGAATGTGCTTCGTTTGAGTCAAGTAATATTCTTCCACGGTCTTTATCCAGCCTGGGTCGTTGTGGGAGTGGGGCACGACGAACACTTTCAATTTGTTTTGCCTGTTCCAGTCTTTCTCGTCTACTTCGATTTTCCAGCCTTGCTTCCAGACGCCTCCATCTGGATTGTCGAATTTTAATCTCTTATAAATCTCTAACGTTTGAATATCAGTTTTCGGTACAAAACTTAGCTGAAATGGACAGCTCGACTCGTACAGCATTTCTGTAATGACCGGTTTTAATTTGTCTTTCGTATTCAGTGGAGTATTTTTAATTGAGTTTGTGCTTGTGTTTGCAGGTAAAATATTCTTCATGGCATTTTTTATGTTCTGGACCTCACTTCCGTGTTGGCTTAAATCATCTTCAAGTTGTTTTATGCGATTTTCTATGTTGTCCCATTTTAACTAAAACTCTTTTGTAAATAACAGTTTTGGAAAATGATGACAACACCTACCCTTTCATAATCTATAACTGGTTGTTTTTTTCCTGGAAATTCTGACAGGTCTTTAGCTGAGTATATTACGAACATAATAAGTACTACGAGTGCTAAGCCTATGAGGGCTACAGCCTTTTTCAACCGCATCATTAGCGTTTGAGCAGGGACGAAAAATCCTGTAATAAGTCCATTTATCAAACGAGGGCGCACGCATTATTAAGTGAAGAATAATTTTATAATTTCGCCGCTTTTGCAGAAACATTTTCTTCTTATTTTTTTAAAATTGATTATAAGTCAACTAAAAACATCGCTCAACTACTCGAATCGATGTAAAAATGAGAATTATCAATTCATTTTCGATCGTTATCTATATTTGCAATAAAAAACTGTTTACTACTTACACATTTAGTTTGAAATATTGCAATAGTTCCACAAACACAGTGCACACATAATTTGACAGGTACAGTTGTCAAAGTGACATTTGTCATATCAACAACTGATTCTAACGGTGTTGCCAACTTACGGTGGATAAAATGGCAGTGAGCTTCCAATAAAAATGCCGGAAATTTAGGGAATATTTTTCGTTCTGGCAGTACAAAAACAATATTGCAACTTAAAAGAAAAAATAATCAATTCTACTGTCAGTGTCAACTCGAGTTAATTGGTTATAAGTTATAAATATATCAATTGTTAAATATTTTCGCGCAGTTCTATTATGTCTTGTAACCATTGCAATACCAAGTTTAATTTTTTCCACAAAGAAGTAAGTACCGCCGTGAAACGAGCTGCCGCAAAATAACATTTGTATACTTGCTTCAGATGGGTTGTTCAAATTGTGGGCTTTCCTTTTGCAATAAGTGTCTAAAGCAAAAATGTAAAATACCCAACAAGGGCCCTAGCGAACATAACGTGTGCAAACTGTGTTATTCAAAGTTAGCTTCAGGAACGAGTACGACTCAGCCAGCAAATATTCCACCTCCGGATGTATTCATAAAGTAATAATACGTCTCTGCGCATTGAATTATTAACGCGCCCCTTTCCAGCCCTCCCCTAAAACATCCCGTGCCCCCTTTCATGACCCACCACGACCTCAGGTACCCCAGTGATCGTAGCAATTCAATTTAATAATTTTTGTAGAAGACTAGAAAACTTGGAGAACCCTCTAGCGCCGCCAATCACAATGTACAAGCAGGACTCGAAAATCCAAGCGTTAAGGAGCGGCCTGTCTCCGGCCGACCAAAAAATCTTAGACCGCCTAGAGAAACTTAAAGAGGAGAAGGGGCCACCGCCGACGGAGGGCGAACTGCGGCGCCGGTTGGCCAGTCTGAAGGGCGAAAACGACTACGTGGAAGGACCAAGCAAACCAGTACAGACAAGAACATATTTGTGAAACAAAGTTAATTTGATTATTTTAGTTGTTTACTATTGACACAAGGACAGATCAACAGAAAGCTGATTCGTTGTTGGAACAGTTTGTTAGCGAGAGAGATATCGAATTAGCTCATAATCCTCAAGACGAGATTGAGGCGAGATTGGCCACTTTACGAGAACAGGGTGTGAGACCAAATGAGGGACCATATATTAGCAACTTACACGATTCGAGTAGCTCCGAGGAGGAAATGGACAAAATTACCAAGAAGGTAATTAATAATCGAACGTGTTTAATTAAGTCACGTGAACGGTTTGGTGCACTGATCATCACCTTTGAACTGATACATGATTCGTCAGTAGGGGAGAGTGGACCGTGTTTGAAAAAAATATGGCGTCACAACGTAAACAGATTTTTAATTTTCTTCAGTAACTTTAATGATTCCGAGTGCTTAAATCATTTTGGAATTGATAGGCAAAAAATACTTTGTACACAGTGATTTCTAAATCATTGTCATCATTATCTGGATCAGATTATCACAGCAAAAGCGTAATGCAATGTACGGTGCGATAAAAAAAAATTGAAAATTCTCGATGAACAACAATGATGCAGCAGGTTTCCTTGCAAGTTAGTAAACGTCATCATAAGAATGGTCGACTGCTTCGGCGGGAAAATGTTCCAGAAATTCTTCCACATCAGGCAACAAAAATACATTTAAGGAAAGACGTGCGAACTTTGATCCATAATCGGCCTTGACAATTTTTTTAACATGTTATTAAACAAATGAGTATTGTGACGTTCAGGTTCCCCCAAAAATGAGTTTCATTTTAATTTTTAGCACGTCCTATTTATGTAGTTACACATTTTTATAAATCATTGAGAACTTCCATAAACTTATGTTATATTTATTCGCATCAAATTCAAAATGGAATTGACAGGTGTCAATTTAAAAAGCTTAAATATTCGTACTGGTTAGATTCGTATAAACCAGAAATTAAAAGCGGTTCTCAAAATAAAAATTTGTTACACAGTCTAGGACTGGTTTACAAATCTATGAGGGGCATGATGACCAACTCAATAGACCGGGACCAATGGCTTAACGTGACTTCTGAATCACGAGACAGAATATAGCCTTTTTTTTTAATTTCGCTCTGGGTCGGAATCGAACCCGCACCACCTGTCAAATGCTTGCTCGACACCGTGGACTACTTTATTGCGATCCAACCGTACCCACTCTCCCCTGCTAAAGTATGTTATAATTCGTAATTTCATTAGATAAACCAATAATCTCCGAACACGTTTTTCAACATATGGATGATAACTTGGAATGACTGTTTTAATTGGTCTAGCGCAATTAAAATGGTAATTTCAGTTTTTAAAATGTTTACCTTTTTGTCAGTGATGTATGTTTATGATCCGGTTAAAGTGATGTTCATAAATTTGTTCAAACGAAAGTATTATTTAATAACGATTGTTTGACGTTGCGACACTTTTTCCACACTGATAAATAATTCCCGACATATGTAGGTTTTTTACTATCAGTTTTAGCCAATTAATTAGATAATTTTGATGCTTCGTGCAACAATTCATGGTTCCATGTTTTTATTCTTCCTAAGTTCACCAGCTGCAATAACGAAAGTATTTAAAGCCCGAGTCAGATCTTATTTCAGTTATTTCAGAATGTCTCTTGGGTACATTAAAAGTTTAAAACCTAAGTAGAACGTCGAGAATTATACAGATGCTTTTTTTGATTGGGCTGTGTAAATCATTAATGTCGAGGAATTCGAATAAATAAATAAAATATCTTCAGTTTCAATCTCAACAATTGAATTTAAGATAAAAATATCTCTCCATGGAGTCGTAATAGATGTTTTGTAAAACTGAAAATCATCATTGATTTTTTAAATTTAGAAAAATATTTATAATACTAGTCGGAATCGATATTTTTAAAAAAAGTATCATTAATTCCTCCAACATCACTTCCGTTAGATGGAATCCTGTAATTTTTTTTTAATATCGCAGATTTAAATGAATTGAGATTTCCTTAACAAATTATTTAATTTAAAATCTTCCAACAGTTCGAGTCCTGATTGTAATCGTGCTGTACTCTTGAAAGAATGGGCGCGAAATGTATGCTCTCGATTGAAAATTCTATATTCTAAATCTATCCATGAAGGAAAGGTCCATAATAAATTATTAGTGCGGATACATGACGTTCAAAAATAATTTTTAATAGGAAAAGTTTTAGTAGAATTTACCAGAAAGTACTTATACGATTGTTGGTACATACTAAATGTGAATCTTGTCAAGAGTATTTAACAAAATGTTAGGAATGCATGTCCAGCGTAATAATGTTATACAGGGTCATTATAAATATGATTGTCCTATCCCAGTAGGCGTTGGTGGCGTAGTTGAATGTGCCGTAAGCCTCATAACAAGAGTGAGATTAGTATCGCCGAGAGGTGGCGATACTGGCGGTAGTGGAAATGTGTCTACTAAAGTTTGTCTAACGCTGCGAGGCTCGCGGCACATCCAAAATTTGTGTGGGTTTTCAACGCCAACTGCGATGGGACAATAATTTATAATGACCCCGTATTTAATTTGTGCTAACTAAGTGGTAAACCACAGTAACGCTCACTCATCGGTGAGAAAACAACTTACTGTCGTAAATACCTTTTGTCGAGTTGAATAAACCATTATGTAATATTAGGTCAGTTAGTTTTGAAAGACAAATAAATAAAAACATTCAATACAAAAGGAACGAAAAAAAAACATTCGATCGCAAATAGGAAGTTAAACGTGGCAACAGTGACGGCATGTGGTGACAGAAGGTTTCATAAACTGCAGCCACGAACTTCTTAAAATAAAGAAGTTCATGGCTTCAGCGCAGGGGAAATTTAACACCACACTTCAGACCAGATTTTTATTTGGACACCCGACAAGTGCAAAATTGCGCATAGGTATTTGCAAAACAGCTAATCCAACTTCCACCAAATTCGATAAGCCTCGAATCCTTGGTAAAACAAATATTTTCCATAAACACATTTCAATGGGTATTTTTTTGCAGAAGTTATCGTGAACAGTAGAAAATTTGAAACACATAGACCTACGCATAGTGTTTTTAAGTTGCTTTCTTATCGTGTGAAGCAAATAAGAGTTGATAAACAATGTGATTTTCTGAAAGGACGCTTCACAACAACTAATCTGTTTATTTTTAATCTTGAGGTTGATAAAGAAGCTGTTATGATCAAAGCTTCTGATTGTGCGAGCATAAATAGGTTACTTGTGAAGTAACAAGTTATCTGATCCTGGTATTGATTGTTCTTTATCTCTGTATACATAGTGTACTGTCGCGACCAATAAATTTTGGTCGTCAATGTAATTTCAAAATTTGGTTAGATTGTCACAAATTTAAAAAATTTCCCTGCCTGATTATTCCCATGTCAACAAGTGTCAAAAAAATGAGGAAAAAAATGACAATTAATGATATTTACGACTGTTTTACAATGGAGCATTTTCGATTGCGTCAAAGAATGACCTTGACGACCAAAATTTATTGCTCGCACTGTACACTACGTATGATCACTACGATCAACAAAAAAAAAGAGGCTGTGGAAAACAAAATTTCTGAAAACGTGCAACGCAACTTAATAAACTGTCACTTGTCAATTTTGAGATTTCTGTGATTCTATTCAAAAATGATTTTAACTAGAGAATACAAAATAATCATTTATGGCAGAATCCCATTATCGAAATGGAAACGAAGAAAATGGTGACTGACTTTACCACAAAGAACCACAAATAAAGAACACAACACAACCACAAAGAAGTTTGTCAGAACCTCGGCAAAACCACTCTTCATCAATCATTGATTTTCAGAAGCTTCAAAAGCCTCCACCTATGTGCTAAGATCGTCCAAGTCTAGCTTCAGAAATTTATTAGTGTTTTTGTTTTTTGCATCAGCCGAAGCATTTTATCATTTGCCATGGTTGCAGATAATGGACGAGGTGGCCATCGAGGAGCGCTGCCCGAAGCAGACCTTCAAAAAACTCACGCCAAGTTCTTCGAACGAAGAGGAAAACGAACGATCTTCGCCGGAACTACCTTGGTGCGTTCTCTGCAATAACGACGCGAAATTCCGATGTTTCGACTGCGGGGGCGACTTATACTGCGGCGAATGTAACGTAGAAGTCCACAAAAATTGGGGCGACACCGACCACAAAGTCGTGCCGTACAAGCCTAAATGAATTTTTCCTAGCCAAAAAGCACACCTAGCTAGTTACATATTTCTATTATTACATATTTTTACAACGGATTCAATATTTTGCTTGAATAACATTCCCGGCTCATTCTTAACACAGGACACTGAACGAATGGCCTCCGCGTGCCGGAGAGTCGTGACGGTTTGTTGAGTTTTTCTCATTTTAAACGACGCCAAAACGTGTTTGCTTCTTTCTTTACGATAACGCGATATGTTGGATTTTTATTGATGTGTTGATTATCAGGAATATTAATTATTAAGTAGCTTTAAAAGGAGTGCGCCGCCGTCGGGGACGCGTCGACGATAAAATAAACTATTTTAAGAAAATTGGCCAATTACGAGGTGATCACTGTTCCGCGCTTTGCCGACGGCGACGCCACCTGCAGTCAAATCTACCGAGTACTAACATCGATGATAGAATAAGAATTTTAGCGGTGAATGTAAAAATCATATTGTACAACAAAGGAATTTATTTATAAATGTATAGTTATATAAATTTGTTATGTAATTTAGAAACTAGAAATTGAACAATACATTTTTTTCTTTGAACTTAACTCAACGGAAGAAATGTACTAACAAATAAACGCGCTACAAATTACTTTTTTTTAACCTTTTCCTCTCTCTTCAGCTTCGCCAGTCCCAAATATTCCTGAAGGCACTCGACAAAACTTGCAAAAAAGTCAAGTCCCTTGGGACACTTTGTTGCACAATTTTTAATTTCCCTCTCGTTTACGGTCCCCAAGAGGCTGACCACTTTGATGTCTTCTTGGCAATTCAGATTCTCCACATCGCTGACGTTCACCAATACTTCAACGGACAATCCTGACCGCACCCTGATCATTTTGAACTTCGCCCTGCAACGTACTCGTAAACACGCCGTCAAACGTGACCAAAACAATCTTACACAAAGTTTTCATCCATGGATAGGAAGTAGCGATACAACATGAATTTCTTCTGGAAATGGTAAGCGCGCAACATTATCATCTGAACGTAATCGAGGAGCGACAGAACGTCGTAGTGTTGTCCTATGGCCGATCTTATTTGACCGTCGCTCAGCTTGTCCATCATGTACTTCATCACATAGTGCGCGAGAGGCTTCGAGTTTCCTACAAAATTCCCGCTATTAGTGAACGTTGTGATGAATCTCGGGTCGATCTGACTTGCTAATTTGTTGCTTTTTTCGACACCGACCACTTCCTCGGACTCCGAATCCAACTGCACGGCGAATAGAAGAGTCCCAAATAATGTGGAAAAGTGGAAGAAGTTGTCGTCGTCGATCTTTTCGAGCGTCCAACACTTCTGGCAGCTGCAACAGCACAATGATTTATTTTATCGCGGACAATCAAATAAAAATTACATTTCTTCGTGCTTCCTGATCTTCTCTTCGGTCGAGACGACGCAGAAAGTGCCGGAGTCGCTACTTTCCCTCAAAGAGTCAATACTCTTCCTTGTTTTTTCCTTTATCACGAACTGCTTTGGTAATCGCATCGGCCTGAATTTGAAGTTTTCTAGGTACTCGGTGATGTGTTCCCTCTGCTTGTTCACTCTCTCCAACAAATCCGATATTTCTGAGACTCTCCTGATTTTGATGTCCCACTTTTTCAACGACTTTGCCCAGGTCGAGAGGTCCTCCTGTGTTGGGGTTTGCAACTCCTGCTTCAGCTCGCCCAAAATACCTCGACCCCCTTCTTCTGTATTTGGAAGGTTGTCGTTCAACACTTCTTCGGACATCAAACCCAAACTGGAGTCGTGCCCTTCAACATCGCAATCTTCATCTCTGGTGGTCCAATTCTCTTCAACGTCGTCATCCGACTGTATTTTTTGAACGCTCTTTTTGTTCTTCAACACGTACGTGTCGTTGATGTGAGCCAATCTCCTGGGAACGTCTATCTCGGGTGAGTTTCTGGTGACGTCGATGGTTTTGTCCCAGTTGTCGATGTTTGTCAGATTCGGTCGGCTGACGTGCCTCGTATCTTCCAGATTTAGCGCCAGACTTTCGTCGTTGCCCTCGAGTCTCGAGGCGATGAAGCACGACGGATTCGTTTTGGCGTAAGTTAAATGGAGCAAGTGTTGGGTGTCGTCGATGCCCGAACTGATGTTGAAGTTGATGTGGAAGGAGGGTTCCGGGGTTTTTTGGGCGCTCGAGTCATGAGTCACTACAAGTGTGTTCTCCGAGAATAATACGCTCTGTGAACCATGTTGTAGTTTTTGTTTTTTGCCGAACGATTCTGGAGTCTTGATCCACGAACATCTCGTCCTGACTGGGAGTTTTGACTGTTTGAGGCTTTCTGTCTTCAAGTTTGGAGTCTTACAACCGCTCGTTTCTCCGCCATTAAAAATCGCTTTTAAGGTATCCTTACAATCGTCACTTCTTGAAATCATCTCTTCCACACAGTTGTCGATGTTTTGCCCGACATCGATGGTATTCTTTGAAGCTTGATCTAATTCTACACTCATCAGTGATTTTCCTTCGCTGCAATTCACTTCATCTGGTTCGTTGTCGAATGAAAAACTCTGATCTATTTCCATATCTTCAATAGATTTTTCTATCGCACGTTTTACGTTTGCTTGTTTTTCGTGACCAAATTCTAAATCGTCATTGACTTGGCCGGCATCACTACCCAAACCAACTTCTGGAAACTTCAAATCGTTCACCATTTTTGAGAGTTGACATGTTGATTCCATATCAGTGGACCTCGATGGTTCACCTTGACGAATACTGTCAGTGGGAACTTGACAAGTAAATTCTAGGTCAACGCTCTTGGCAGTCTTTGACAATGTTTGACAGGTGGTATCACTACTGACAAATTTTTCTACTTCTTTATCTCGACTATTCCTTTGTTTTATTTCACACGTATATTCCATGTCGGAATCTGCATAACGGTTCCCAACACTGTCACATTTTGAATTCTTTTCAAGTTTAGGTATTTGACAAGTAAATTCTAGGTCATCAACGCTTTTGGCAATCTTTGACAATGTTTGACAGGTGGTATCACTACTGACGCATTTTTCTACTTCATCTCGACTATTCCTTTGTTTTATTTGACACGTATATTCCATGTCGGAATCTGTATAACGGTTCCCAACACTGTCACATTTTGAATTCTTTTCAAGTTTAGGTATTTGACAAGTAAATTGTAGGTCATCAACGCTTTTGGCAGTCTTTGACAATGTTTGACAGGTGGTATCACTACTGACACATTTTTCTACTTCATCTCGACTATTCCTTTGTTTTATTTGACACGTATATTCCATGTCGGAATCTGTATAACGGTTCCCCACACTGTCACATTTTGCATTATTTTCAGGTGTAGGTATTTGACAAGTAAATTCTAGGTCATCAACGCTCTTGGCAGTCTTTGACAATGTTTGACAGGTGGTATCACTACTGACACATTTTTCTATGTCTTCATTTCGACTATTCTTTTGTTTTATTTGACACGTATATTCCATGTCGGAATCTGTATAACGGGTCCCAACACTGTCACATTTTGAATTCTTTTCAAGTTTAGATATTTGACAAGTAAATTCTAGGCCATCAACGCTTTTGGCAGTCTTTGACAATGTGTGACAGGTGGTATCACTGCTGACGCATTTTTCTACTTCTTCATCTCGACTATTCCTTTGTTTTATTTGACACGTATATTCCATGTCGGAATCTGTATAACGGTTCCCCACACTGTCACATTTTGCATTATTTTCAGGTTTAGATATTTGACAAGTAAATTCCAGGTCATCAACGCTCTTGGCAGTCTTTGACAATGTTTGAGAGGTGGTATCACTACTGACACATTTTTCTACTTCTTCATCTCGACTATTCTTTTGTTTTACTTGACAAGTATATTCCATGTCTGAATCTGTATAATGGTTTCCAACACTGTCACATTTTAAATTCTTTTCAGGTTTAGGTATTTGACAAGTAAATTCCAGATCGGTAAGTGTTGACGTTTGGCGAATGCTGTCAATTCCAGCTACTTGACAAATCAATGAGTCGATAGTTTTATCAGTCTTTGACATATTGTTGGCAGATATTTGACAAAGATTCTCCGTATTAACACGGTCCTCCATTAGGTCTTCGCCATCACTCTTTAAATCTTTATTTTGTGTTGGTATTTGACACGTAAATTCCATATTATCCTTTGCATTATAATCCTCGACGACTAACATAATATCATTCGTTTCTGATTTTTCCTCAATTTTAGGTATTTGACAAGTGAATTCCATATCATCTTGACGAACATAGTTAATCGTGGGTACTTGACAAGCAAATTCCACACTAACAGTCTTAATAGATTTCGACAATGTACTATTTACGGATACTTGACGTGAGACGTCAACTTCCATTTCCATATTACTATCTTCATTGTGGTCATCAGTGCTTAACGTGATGTTAAGATTTGAATTTTTTTCAAATTTAGGAACCTGACACGTGAATTCCATCTCATCGTCCATTACTCCAGAAGTCTTTATCATGGGAGTTTGACACGTGACTTCCATATCTGTACCAACGCGGTTTACCAATTCGCTGTGATTCGCTTCCGTTGGGCAAATCTTCGGCGGACTTGTAGATACTTGACAAGTGAACTCCATATCGCTACCACTCGTCAAAACAGTTTCTTTTCCAGACAGGAATTCCATATTTGTACCAACACGGTTTTCTACTTCGCTGCGATTCGCTTCTTTTGGGTAAATCCTCGGCGGACTTGTGGGTATTTGACAAGTGAACTCCAAATCGCTACCGCTTGACAAAACAGTTTCCTTTTCAGACAGGACTTGACAAGTAAATTCGTTGCTATGGCAAAGCTTTGACACTTCGCGTTGGGGGATTTGACAAGTAAATTCCATGTCTTCCTTCAACTCTTTGTTTGGCATAATTGGAGCCAGACCTGTAAACTCCATGTCAAGTGATGATGTGGTCGTGTGGCAAAAACTCTTCACTTTTTCGGAGCGGCTTTTTTCCGTCTTCTCACAAATGGAAATTTCGGCCGGGTTCATCTCAATTTCTTGTGCAGAATCATCCCGATTTAAATACCACAAATTACTGTTACTCTTTATAAATGGACCTAGATTTTGACATGTAAATTCCATTGTTTGTGGAAACAGTCTTGTTGAATTTTCACCACAGGGCTCTCTCACGTCATTCTGATCACTCGGCTGATTTGTGATCAGTGGCAAGTCGAACGTGGGAACCACCGAATTTGACGACAACTTCTTGGCAAAGTCTACAATGCTGATTCTCTTTTGTAAAGACTGAGGAATGTTTTCCTTGTCTATTAGTAGGTCTGCAGTTAATTCCATTTCACCAATTGACCAGTTCGTTATGTTGGTACCAACTGACGTTTTTCCTGGTGTTACAGATTCCAAATGAACTGCGCCGATTTTTGAACAACTGTTTTGGGACGACTGTGTGGAGCCTGTATGGTTTACATCTTCTTCGTAGGTGGTGTCCCATATTGTATTTTTCTCAGGATCAGCAACAAAAGGCCTTATAAAATATGCACACACATCATTTAGTTTCAGTAACGTCAAAAATATGTTTATACCCACTTTATAAAATTACTGCTTGCAAAACTAACTCTACGGATGGGTTTGGATAGTGTTATGTCTGTGAATGTATCCGTTACGTCGGTCTCCTCAGAAGAATTCCTGTTTTTGGGCCTTTTTAAAATCTGAAAATAAGACTATTATCCTACAAATGTCCAATATTTTCTTCAACAAATGACCAAAAAACATTACCACTCAGCTTTTTTCAATGACTTTTTATATCAGATTATATTAAAGCTTAACTAGATCTATAAAAACGTTTAGTCACTTTTTGTAAGTAAGTTAAAGTAGCACCGCCAGACCAATTAAAAATTACCCCCAAGCTGTCAAACTACTGCACAGACTAAATATGAAATTTGATTTCCCATAACTTCCTTTGAAACTATAAGTGCGCTATTATCTGTTCATTGAGAAGCTTTAGACTGCATAAATTCATTATTTCGTAATTCAATTCGTCGGTTATCTCTTACCGAAGATCTGCGGTTAAACACTTTGTTTGGGTTCCTAAAAATAACAAACACCCAGTCATTTACACAACACATTTTGAAAAATTAATCTTACTCGCATTCTTCTGCTCCCTCCATTTAAGAAAATTATGATATTGCACTTTTATTCAGTGATTAATTGAACACGTTAAAAAAAATGCCAAAACAATTTAAAGTTTCAAACGTCAACGGCAAAATTTAAATTGACGCAGCAGTGGGTACCAACATGTAAAAATAAAAGTTACTGCAGGTTGGCATGGTGACGTTATGTTTGATTTTGATTACTCCCGCCTCTCAGTCGATTCCATCGATCTAAATATTTGAAATAAATTTGTCGAGGCAATTTTCAGATTAATTTGCATCAAAAATGGAGGAGAGATTCGACTCGATTGATCCTTCACGCCGGTCGAGTATAATGAAGGACATGGAGTTTGCATTGGATTTTGCACCGAGTCCTCCACCTCTCCATCTTCCATCGCTGGATTCCGCAAAGGAGTTGCCGACCATCAAGACAAACGAGTACAATGGGAACATGGTATCGAAGAACTGATCTTAGAGCGCGTGGTTTTTAGAATCCTGGTGGAAAAATTGCTGAGCTCTCTTCGTGAAATAGATAAAGTCGTCGAGACAAAAGTGCAAATAATCGAGAGCCTCGACATTACCATCCAGATTGTCAGTTACAAAATATACGAGGCGACGCACGAGTTTAAAGTTAAAATCGGCGAAATGAAGGATGAAAGGAATCGATTGTTGGTGTCCATAGAAAACAGATCAGAACTGTCCCTCATATTGCACGATCTCGACCAAAAAATCTTAGAACTGGAGAAAGAGCTCGACTCGAAAATTAAGTCATACAACCAAGAGAAAATTGTAAGATTGTTTATTTATTTTTTAGCAGAGTACAGAGTGAGAATTTAAAACAGGAACTCCAACAACAAGCTGAACTTATTATTTTTCAACTGGACGAAGACATCGCTATAATGCACGCTAGACTGAAGGATCTCAAAGATGAACTGGAGGTGAAAAAAGGCACTATGTACAGGGTGCAAATGGTCATCATAAATGAGAAATACGCACCGATCCTGGAGGAACTCGAGAAACATTTGTTAAATTACGAAAAGCTGCAACTAACCGGGTGGAGGGTGGAACAGTCCGAGGTGAAGCTGTCAGGTACCTACATTAAAACAAGTTTACACGATAAGCTGAGTGTATTTTACAATATACAAAAATTGTACACGTGTTATGTTACAAAAATTTCTCTCAGAAATCCTCGAAGAACAGGGCTTGAAGTTCACGCCATCCGGTGCGCTGCTCACGCGAACTGGTAGTCTCATCACGTTCCAAGAAGCTCAGGAGAAGGGCTACTTCAAAGAGATCAGCGTTTCCCTGGACAAAATCTTCGAGTTCTTTAAGGAGCGTGACCGTCAGCGTGAGCGGTTCGAGCAGGTTGCTATACCAGATAGCGCCGGCTACAGCGAAGGTAAAACAATACATTAGTCACCATCGTGTTGCGTAGAACTCGTCTTAGGCAGCACGATCGAAAGCAAGATGTCGTCCGAAGACGTGAAATACTTAAAGCAGTACGTGGGCAAGCCTCTGACGCTGGCTTTGGCGGAAATCACCGCCAAACAGCCGCGCGACCCCATCCACTACCTCGGCCACTACCTCTTTAAGTACAGATACAATCAGGAACTGGAGGAGGTGCAGAAGCAGGAGATCGATGAGCTGACCCGAGAAAGGAAGCTGCTGGCGGAGGAAAGATGGGTGGGTGCCAGTACAAAAATTTTCGTCCAAATTGGGAAATTGTTTATTTGTTTCAGAAAAAATTCGTAGAGGAAGAAGCTAGGAATGCGGTCCTCGACATGATTCTGCGCGCCGAACAGATCGCATACGAGAACGAACTGAAGAGGATTGAGCAGGAGCAAATGCTGGCGGAAGAGGAAGAAGAAGGTGCAGAAAACCAGTACGCGAGCGATTTGATCGAGGAAGCGAGGGATAAATTCGAGTAAAACTGTCATACTCACGTCTATGGCTTCTAATAGCTTCAAAACAATTTTCCAATCTTCTAATTCACGGCGTGCCCCCTTCCAGGTTACCTGCGAAATTAAATTACAGTTGAATTACAGAAGTATTTTCCCGAACGATCAAATTCTTTCCGTGAACTGTCCGAATTCCTCGATCAGGAGACAAACAAAAAAAAAAAAAAGAGAGATACGATGATTTCAGTTTGTACAATTTTGCAGACGTACACTGCACGGATGCGCAAACATGGTCAAGAGCCGCAAGTTCTGCAGCGTGAAGTGGGAAGTGCCCTATTATTGATACTTTCGTGATATCAAAACAATTTATTTACAAATACCTCACCTGCAATGAAACGCTCGTTAATTCTTGACGATTGCGGCGAACAGACCCAAACGTTTACTTTTCGAATCGCATTAAGACCAAAAAGATTACTTGCTAACATCATGGACCTCGGCTGGGGACGCACGTGTCTTCAGTTCGCTCGCACATAAACCGGCGATGGACTGCCACTGGCTAGTTTTCCGCAAGGCGATATTTCTCTCTTCTTTCGATTTGATACATTATTCCGATAGGGGGCGTGGAACGTCTACGACGTGTCAAGATAGCGTGCGTGACACGTCCTTTCGTTTAAGCTTTTTCATGCTCACTAGGGGTGCTTTACTGTTAGGTTATTTTGGCGGAGAGGCGATGTTTTGAGCGTCCGCTTATCTCTTAATCTGACGTTCGGTGGAGAAAAACCAAAGCGGCAAACGATCAAATGATCGCACAGTGCTAAGGCGATCACTGAATGCGTTAGCTAAACCAGCCGCTGAGTCGTTGCACTGGAGTGCTCATCGCTCTTTGGAATGTGCTCGTTCGCGTTAATAATAAAATAAATAAGCAAATCAACGAACAAAATCGTAAGAAAATTGCCATTATTTGTGAGACATTAATAGTGGAGGAAGGAGTAAATGGTGGTTCAATCTCAGAACGGCATTTTCAAAAGTCAATGAGCACTCCTCGTTTAAACAATATCGGCGTCGAGACCGTAACCTATTAACAGAAGGCAATGAAAAAAATGCAAATAGATTTATTCAGAAATAAATAAAGTTAGAGAATAAGCAACACATCTGATACCAACTTAAGTAATATGGAAGCACTTAAATAAAATAAGGCAAACAAAAAGATATATACTGGTGTCCCTCTAAAAAGGCATTACTTCTTGTTTACGTACAACACAACACTTGAGAATTTTTGCGGGTTACTTTTTGAAGAGAAAAATAATCTTAACAAAAAATATTCAGCCGTAACAATTTTTAACATATTTTTTTCTCCTCGTAAGCGTTTCTATTTTTAACATTAAATCTGCCAAGTGACTGTTCGATTATTTTTGGCGAATTAATACAAAGACTAAAATGTGTGTAGTGTAACGTAGATGAAATGCGTATTGAAAGCTTGGAGATGACAAGTTTTAAATTATTGCCGGCGGGAGATAATTTTGGACATAATTTGTTCGGCCTAAATACGAGGATAAGTGGTAAATCTGCAACTTAAAAATTGGAAGGCATTTTTCATCCCCAAAGGATAGAATGTTGAGATTTCAAATAAATTTTGTCAAGAGTGGTTGTAAAAATATTTTGTATTGAGATGAATCTCGAAATGTGTTCGAGGACAAATATTTAATAACGTTTCATGTCGGCAGGTATTATAACTCACCCCCACTTTTAGAACGAATAAACATATTTCGATTCAAGTTTGACAACTAAACTGCGACTAGAAAAATCAATTTAATGAGGCTTTTGAGGACAGCCAGCACGGTCATGATATAATCAATAAGATGGTACCGTATGGGGCGCTATTTTCTTTTTTTATTTCAGCAAAATCACAAGAGTTGTTGGCGTGTACGTTTGATGTCAGAGATTATTAACAGCGGAAAATAAATTCAATCGTGTTTAGAGATTTATTATTACCTAAAAACGTACGCGTCCACTGACCATTACTGGGTTGGGTGTGACATTTGGGATTCGTCTATCTTGAATATTATTTATTTGTAAAAAATGCGAACGCTGGTAACCAAATGGTTGATTAGAAACTTCATTAGTTTTATAGTAAACTCCAAAAATGCTGCATTTTAAAACTCTAACAACACTTATGTCAGATTTCAAGAATAAAACGAAAACAAACCACCGTGATTGTTAATATACTAGAAAGAGATGTTCCGTAACGACGGTCTGGTATTTCAATATTCTTTACGTTACATTGTATCTCATAAAATAATGTTGTGCAAAAATTAATGTAACCAATAATCAAGATTGGTTTTGTAAAAACTGTAACGGAAAGGAGAAATGCGATTAAAATGTAAATATATAACACAATTGCATCACTTGGTTTAGAATTATGAATTAAAAAATTGAACTGAAGTATAAAAATAAGTAAATTGGAATATGGTACATTCAAAATATAAACAATTAAAAATTACATCAAACTGTTTTTTACTTTTATGCGGAAAGTGATAAAAAAAGAAGAACGTTTATTTGCCAGGAGCCAAAAGAAAAACAAGTGTGCAGACTTCTTCTGGTGACAAAGAAATATTAATTATAAATATTAAGACAATTAAAATTGATAGTTGGCAATTGCATTTTTAATTACAAATCACAATTAAACGAAATCTAATTAAATTTAATTGTCACCGAATTTAATCAGTTGATTTGAAATAACCGATGTCTCAATTCTGCATGTTTCAAAACCCAACCGTTTATAAGTTTACGAATCAACATAGTCACTGCTTGTCTAATCAATCTCTGACACCATATTAAATTAACACGTAGTGGCTGTGGGAACATCAAGTTCACGATGACAGTTTCCTTAAAACTAACGAAAAACAATCCCTCTAGGTTATCGGGCGTACTTCCAAAAGGAATTACCGTGATGGGTAATTTCCCTCCGTCTGTTGACGTCATTTCCAGCTGTTGTTCGCTTTATCCGTTGGCCCTGGTCTATCGCGTTGAGTAATCAACGACGTTTGGTCGAAGTGCTGTTTACTTCGGTGACCCCTTCCGCCAACTTCGACGGTTGAAAAAAAAACATGTTTTGCCGTTACAAAATCGATACTGTCATGTCGCCAAAATCCAAAAAGGTCGAGCATCCATTAGAAAAAATGTTCGTCGCAAAAATTAAAAAAAAAGTCGTCCGGTCGTACTGTCGTCAATAATTAAACCGCTACTGCGCATCGTGTTGCATGACGATATCAACCGCAACACCGCCTGGCCCTCGAGGGTCAACAGACACCGCACCTACTCGCAAAGATTGATTTTTACCTGTTTGATCGAATGCACATTCGGAGGAACATTTGATGAAACAATCGCAACTATTAAAGACACTTTTTTATTTTAGACAATCATGCTAACTATACATCATACACAGAAAGGAATATTTTCCGTAAAAAATCACGGACTAAAATACATAATATATTTCTTAACTTGGTAGCATTAAAACTAAGTGTCAAACGCAAGTTCAGAGGTATCTAAAAAAAAATAGAAAGCAATGAAACTGCATCAGGTAAGATGGTGATAATAGCAATAAAAGATAACTTGGGCGCCACTTAGATTTGATCTCAAAAACTTTTTAGAGAAAATACGCATTTTGTCTTTCATCGTTTAAAAGATATCTTTATGGCGCGTTGCGCTACTGACCGCATTAATAACGGACGTGCGATTTAACGTTAGCCGTATATATATAGCCCTGCTAAGAGTCTGCGTCCAGGAGCCATATCTCTACGGGGACCAGGGCCGCCACCGCTCGCAAAGCTACAAATGAGAATGGAGCAAACATAAATGTAGATGAGAATTGTTTCAAGCGCTTTAATTACTTTCATTGCGTTTTTTCTCCTTTCACAAGACATGGTTTTTATTTATAATATTATATGGGAAAAAGGTCTACCTAACCTATTTAAAACTAAGCTAACTTACAACAAAAACACTAATCTAGTAGATTAGGTAGACATTTTTAAATTTACCATTTCAATCTATATAAGG
Organism: Tenebrio molitor; assembly: GCF_963966145.1. Lineage (NCBI taxonomy): Eukaryota > Metazoa > Arthropoda > Insecta > Coleoptera > Tenebrionidae > Tenebrio > Tenebrio molitor. The sequence goes on along the minus strand of NC_091047.1, from coordinate 23,003,812 downwards.
ATGCTGTCGCGCCAATTGCACAAAAACTCTAATGCAACAAATCAATTTACCCAAATTTTAATAAAATTTTGCGCAGCGATAATTTACGTGTTAAAAATTCCAAGTAACAACCTTTTGTATGTCATGTCCGCACTATAATAAAACGTTCCGCATGTAGGTGTCGCTTTACGTAAACGCAGCGCCAACTTAAAAATCACAACTGTATAAATGAAACTTGGGTAAATCACTTAAATTACCTTATATAGAGTGAAAATACCATCTAGTTAATTATATTTGTACATTTTTAAAATAAAATATTTAATCTTCAAATTAGGCAAAACTGTTTTCAGTCTCAAATCTTGGACCAAAACTTCCTGAAACAATACCTCTTTATTATATTTAAATCCACACCTTTGAAAGATTCCCAAAGAGGCATCGCTTCATGGGGATTACTAAGAATGAGCACTCCAGTTTGTAACTTACCCTCCTCTCTGTTGAGGTAGTGGAGGGTAAGCAGCGTCATAAGAACGCCCTCCTGCTCCAGTGCCGTACGTGTCTCCGTAACCGCCGGGAGTTCCATATCCTGGAGCAGTTCCGTAGCCTCTGTTCTCGTTGTAGGCGCCTGCCGGCTGGGCGGGGCTGCCAAAGTTGCCGGCCCCTGTTCCGTAACCGCCGGCTGGTGCGCCTGCTGGACCTCCATAACCGCCTGCAGCCCCGGCTGCGGGGTTGCCGTAGCCGCCGCTGTAGCCGTTTGCCGATCCAGTTGCGTAGCCGCCGCGTTCTGGGAAGCCACCGGCGGCGCCCCTAGATGTGCAAACAAAATGGTATTTTAAAATCAATTCATTTTCCCAAATATATACTTTTTTTAAACAAACTTACATGGGCTTGGGTCCTTGATCCCGCCTGCTGTACAACTCTCCGACTGGAGCCCCCCTTTCAAACGAACCCGGTCCTCTCGGCGGCGGACCTTGTTGGTCCAACAGCGGTCGTCTGTCATTCAACAAAGGTCTTCTATCGTCAAATTCTCCTGCTGGTCTTCTCTCATCAAACTCGCCTCTTGGACCTTCCGGAAAGCCCCCAGCTCGAGCATCTCCATAAGGACGACGATCTAAATTATGAAACTTATAAAACTGAAATGACAAATTTGCATTCAACATACCAAAATCATTGTTGAACGGTCTGCGATCAGCTCCAAAGCCACCGCCTCTGCGATCATCAAAAGGCGGTCTTCTGTCGCCGTACCCACCGTCGAAACCACCCCTCTGTGGTGGTCTATCATAACCCCCAAATCTGTCGCCTGCGCCCCCATAAGGCGGGAAATCGCGACCTCCTCCAAAACCGCCACCCCCGTTTCTGTGTGGAGGTCCTCTGAAGTCGTTTCTGGCGTAGGGGCCGCCTCGATCTTTTCCCCCACGCATGGGACCTCCACCTCCAGGACCACGCCTGGGTTTGACGCGTCCCTTCTCCACGGATATCCTCCCGCCCATGAAATTTGTACCATTCAGTTCTGAAATGGCTTTCATGGCAAGTTCGTGGTCCTCCAAGTGGAGGAATCCACAACGGTTTGAGATATCACATTCCGCGATAGCTCCGTACGGAGCGAATAGCGCACGCAAATCGTCGGTGGTTACACCGGTGGGCAAGCTTCCCACGAAAACCTTCGTTGTAGTCTCGGAACGACGGTTCTAGGATTTGAATACGTCAACTAAATAAAATAATGACGAAAATGAGAGCTTACCATCTTTTAAAAATCACTATAAATATAAACAAAGACCGGCGGCTTTTACGCGAAACAAATCAAAATGGATGATTTGATGGCGTTTTCGACATGGGCGTACCAACCAACAAAACTAATAATCACTGTCAAAAAAAGTAGCGCCAAATTTAAAATTGTATAAGAATTTATGTAAAAAAATATTGATAATTGGCAACGGAAAAATATTGCCTCAACATTAACAACAGACTCGTAAATTTATTGTTACATATTTAGAAGAAATACAACCATGAAAAAGAAAAACAATAATACGTATTGAGTATTGACTTTATTTGCCACGTAAAGTTAGGTTATGTGAATCTTATTGGATTGGAATTGCAGTATTGCACCTGTGATTGCACCAATTTTTACGAACGATGGCTCAGAAAATATCCCCCGACACATTTAGAAGCGTATTCAAAGCAATAGATAAAGACGTTGTGCGGTGGTTTCCCGGCCACATGGACCGTGGCCTTAAACAGATGCAGCATAAACTCCGTTCCGTTGACTGCATCATCGAAGTTCATGACGCACGTATTCCCATTTCTGGAAGAAATTCGGACTTCAAGTACACGGTCAGTGGGATAAAACCCCACATTCTAGTTCTCAACAAGGTAGATCTGATTGACAAGAGGATCATTCCAAAAATTAAGGATTGTTTAAAACAAGACTTTGAGAATATAATTTTCACAAACTGCAAAGATCAGCAGTGCAAAGGTGTAAAGAAATTGTTTCCATTAGCACAGAATTTAGTACAAAAGTCTGACAGATTTAACAGGACAGGTGCTGAGGATAACTGCATCATGATAATAGGAGTACCAAATGTGGGAAAATCTTCATTAATAAATGCTTTGAGAGTAAGAAATTTACATAAAGGCAATGCTACACCAGTAGGAGCATCACCAGGAATCACTAGAAGTGTCCTCCAGAAAATTAAAATGAGTGAAAAACCTCTTTTTTATCTCTTGGACACTCCTGGAATCTTAACACCAAAGATTGAAAGTATAGAAGTTGGATTAAAATTGGCACTGTGTGCTACCATTCAAGATCACTTAGTTGGGGAGCGCATTTTAGCAGATTATCTTCTTTTTTGGCTCAACAAAAATGGACATTTTAAATATGTTGATGTGTTGCAGCTGGAAGGTGCCTCGGATAATATTTTAGAAGTTTTAACTCAGATCAGTATGAAACACAAAAAAACGCTAAAAGTTAGGGATTCAAATAATAATTATGTGTACAAACCAGATTTTGATCATGCATCAAAGTTAATGTTGAAGGAGTTTAGAAGTGGAAGTTTAGGGAAAATTGTACTTGACCAAGATCTATTTTAACAGTTTTTGTAAATAAAATTTTGTAAATGAGAGTTGTGTTTTTTAATTTTTGTTTTGGCATTAAGGATAGCCAACTTAAAACAAATCCATTATAACATTGAAATGTAAATGAGTTCATCGTAGGTACTGTATGAATTAATGAAGAGTCATTAATAAACTTTTTTACTGAAAATACAATCGTTATTTGCTCCTTAGATTCAGAATTAAGAAAAATCCATCTTTATGTTGGCACGTGAACGTTGGCAGAGATATTTTGCTTATTTGACGTTTGATGTTTGACAGTATTAAATAAATTTTTAGATATTTGTGGCATTTGTGGCAAAGAAGATTATTGTCAGCTTGGTGCAATGGCTTTAGCATTAATATTACGTAATGCCCCAAAATTGCAAGGTAAATAAGTGTGATGATTTTTTCATTGCTTACAGTTACATAACCAATTTTTGCAGCTGGAGTATTACCACAAAATTTCTTGAAAAGCGCCTCCATTATAGTGACCAGAGATTTCTCACCGCTATGTCAGAAACAATATTCATCGTTTAATGAAAATAACGTGAATCTCAATGTAATGCTCACCAAGGAAAATAATTTACTGTCACCTCAGATGAGGCTGATGTCGGGTGACCACAGCAAAATGTGGCCTGTTGAGAAAGCTTTATCATTGAGCTTAATATTTCTAATACCTGCAGCAATTGCAATGCCCAACCCTATTTTTGATAATTTGGCAGCTGTTGCAGCTGTGATTCACTTTCATTGGTATGATGTTTGCAATGTAATCTCTATATTTTTTTTATTATTTAGGAAAGAATATTATTTTTCCACATAGAAAGGACAGGGAGCTTCAGGGTTATTAATTCTGAATTTGATTAAAAAATTTAATTTTAATGCAAACTTAAAAAAAAAGTTTTGTAATTGTTATAAACTGTTATTTTTATTTTGGGGTTGTAGCATTCTTTATTTTAAAAAGTGAACAGTGTTCAAATATTTATATTCTATCTTTTTATATTGAGAATTGAGTCGAGTTAAGATCATCTGTAGATGTGGTTAACTATATTGAACTCTTGGTTTTAAGTGAATTACTATTTCTAGGTTTTTTTTTGGAAAAAGTATAAACATCTAAAATTTCTTTTTTCTAGGGGTCTGGAAGCATGTGTGGTTGATTACGTGCGACCCATTATTGTCGGAAACATACTACCTAAATTGACTTTGGGGTTGTTGTACTTAATTTCTGCCACAACCTTAGGAGGACTCATTTATTATAACGTCAATGATATCGGTATTGGCAAGACTATCAGAAAATTTTGGGCCATTAAAGAATAAGTTCTAGTTATTTTCACCTTATTTTCTCAAACATTTGTAAATTGTATTACAATAAATTTCAAAGTGTTTATGAAAACCATTTGACATAACGTTATTGTCAATAAATTATCTATAATTACAATTATTGTCTTTTAAGTTTTAGGAATGTTCTGCTCATGGAATACTTTTAAAGCTTCCCATTGCTTAGTGTGTAGTAAGATATGTGACCTTTTGTCTTGCATGTGCTTCACAGCTTGCTCAGGGGTCCATCCATACCGCTAGCACAAGAAAAACGTAAACAAAGTTCTTTTCCATTATATCTCATTTACCTGTATTAAATAACACCCAACTAAGGTAGCGCTGCGAGTTCGCCCCGCCTTACAGTGTACATACACTGTTGGTTTCTTCACGTCTTCAAGACCTGACTCCCCTCTCGCAAACCTGTTGATAAAGTCAACCCCATCATTAAGCTTTTGTTGACAAGGTGTTGCAAATATGTCCGTCGTCGCCAATTGTAAGAATTCAACACCATAAGCGCTCCATCTCTACAAAACGATGGAATTCCGTGAAACCGCAACTGACGTTTCAGCCCATACTACATACCTTTCCATTATTCGCCAAAAATAGTTCATAGTCTTCATTCATGGAAATCACTGCTTTTACGTTTTCTTCTTCCACAAGCTGCAATGTTTTTTAAATTCATATTTAATTTTAGGGGTAAAAAGAGGAAAAACTACCAACTTTACAAAAACACGCCGATTTCTACAATAACTATTTTTTCCAAAAAATATTGAATACTGTTTTATTAATTAACATTATTCATCATGTATTTTAATATGATTTTAATCGCGCTTCCAGCTTTTTTGCACACTCATTCATAATTTTATGCTTGGAAGTTGGTACCTATTGGAATTTAAAAATCTTTTTGGGTTATGAAGGAAAACTTTTTTTGAATCTGGATAAATGGTGTTTGGGTGTTATTGAATCAGTTCAGTGACCAAATAAGTCGTGCAGTTCTCGGTCAAGGCCTTCGATTCATTTGCAGTGTTCCTTCTGCAAGAAGCAGATAAGGGTGGGAATGTCAGTTGTCACTTGCCACAATAATAAAACCGTTCTGTTTTATGAAAACCAGTAAAAACCCGCACTTACCTGTCTCGTGAGGCTGGGAAAAGGTAAGGCTCCCAAAATTACATTCTCGTCGATTCTATCGAACCATCTCCGCGACGAAATTTTTTCCATAACCACATTGTAGAACAGCGTCGGGTAAAACGTGAACCTCGCAAACATGCTTATAATTTTTGGAATTTTAGCGAAACAGTTTCAATCTAATTTTAAATGTCACCTGTTTGTATTCATTTTCGTTGATAATTTTCTTCTGAGATTGAACTTGAGCGTATGACAACATTGACCCACATTCCCACTTCCTCTATGAAGAAAGTTTGAGGAAGTGGGATATGACTATGAGGTATGACACATACGTGGATAACATAAATATCACCTCGAACCGCAAGCAACGTCCTAGTTTGACGAAGAATTTGCATGAAAATGACTCACGTGTAGACGTTTTCTAATAAAAATTTATTTAAGCGCTTTTAAAAATAACGATAATACGCGAGGATGGCGCAAGCTCGGAAATACGTTCCACACTTTATCCATGACGTTCGATCAATAAATCTGATTTGTGCAGGATCGGGATAATTGCGTATGTACACAGTAACATTTATTTTTCAACTACAACATCGGCGGTTCATAAAAAAAATATAAAATAATGTTAGACTTGAGGTGGCGCTTGAGGTCTTCTGAAGTAGACGATGCCTGCTAAGATTGCTGTTAACGTCGTGATCAAGTACAAGTCCCAGTTGGATCCGAACATTTCATTAAAATCAAGTAAATTTGACAAGTGACTCTGGAAAAAGCACAAACATTGGTGGTTGTTGAACAGCAAGATCAGTGCGTTACCTCTCGCAAACTGTTCAAACTAAACACCAGATTAAGTTTAAATAAAGCCAAAGCGACGGGAACTTTCGCATCTGTGCTTGTCTCGGCCGCCAAATCGTAACACCTCTTGGCCAAATGCACGTCTTTGGCCATGCCGAGCCCCTGTTCGTGCATGTAGCCCAAGTTAAACATTGCTTGAGCATTGTGTTGCTGTTCCGAGGCTAGTCGGTAATGACTGGCTGCAGTTTCGTAATCGACGGGGGTCCCCAAGCCGTAGTAGTGGTAGTCCCCCATTTTAACCTACAATTCGTTACTTCACTCTACCACCCTTTAGAGTCAATCGTCAATGTAACCTGTGCTGCTGAGTAACCTTGAGCTGCAGCGCGACCCCAGTACAAAAGCGCTCTGGCCAGAGACTCCTGAGTTGAAAACATCGGAACTTCGTTTCTGTCTAGCAAGAATGCCGCGTTGCTTTGAGCCACTTCGTAACCGAGCTCGGCCAATAAGGCGTACTGGACGAAGGCTTCGTTGAATCTGTTCTCGTTATAATCCGAGTGTGCCTGAAAAGACGTGCTCAAAATGCCATCGGTTACAATGTGGGCGTTTATTACTTGCATCAAGATTTCCCCCCAACGACCTCTTTCCGCAACGTTTTTGAACAGTTCGACGGCGGTGGGACACGACCTCAACATGCCCGTCCCCTGAGCGTGCATCTGTCCCAAATTGTAGTAAGCCAGGACGTGTCCTGATTGGGAAGCCAACGAGAAATATTTGTTGGCAAGTTTGTAGTCTTTTCGCACTCCCAAACCGCTGAAATACATGTTGCCGAGCTGAAGTTGTCCGTCGACCCAGCCTTGGTCGGCGGCGGCGAGGAAGTACTTGTAGGCTTTGGTGTAGTCTTTTTCGACTCCACGGCCGTACAAATACATCAAACCGAGTCCGCTCAAACCGACGGGATTGTTCAAATCGGAAGCTTTCTTGAAATATTTGAAGGCGGTGTCGTTGTCCGCTTTTACCTCGTCGCTACCGTCCAGATAAATCTGCAGACGAAGAAATAAACGATAAAAATTGAGTTTCATCAGTCCATTGGCGAAAGGTCAAAATTACACATCAATGTAATTAGTTCAATTTTCAAATCAATTCAATTTTCAATCACGCAAAACAAATTGTTAAAATGTTCGTCTTGAAGTTCTGTTGTAATGTACAGTTAATTTCAAAATTATCGAGTACACCTCAAAAATCAAGAAGTCGATTTATTACAGTTTTTTCCACATGTGAAGATGCCTTTTTGAAATTTGGACGTCATATTTTTATATAGGTTAGGTAAGTTTGACAACATAAATGTCGCTGATATTTTAGAACACCATAATATTGTTTGTTTTATCCTCTCTACACGGTGCTCTTCGCGATGTATAATATTAGGCTACCCTCCGGCGGATCGACCACCCTTCTTCTCATTTGGAAAGAATGACCACTTTCGTATTCGTATTCGGTTAGATTAGGCATTTTGTTTGTCAAAATTGACATTGATCTTTGACAAAAAATGTAAGTGCATTTTATACTGTAGAAAATTAGGTGTACTCTATAATTTTGAAATTAACTGTATGTAAAAATATTTGACGTATCGGTGTGCAAGAAAAATGGCACGTTAAAAATATGTTAAAGGATTTGCGCACAAAAATGATTGTGTTTCAAAACCTATAATTTATTGTAGATCTCCGTGAACTCTTCACTGTCGTCTAACACAAACGATTTAAAAACGTTTAAAGTGTAAAATTAGCGAATTTGCTATGAAAAAATTGTTATATCAAATTTAATTTTAGGCGAGCCTATGGAGAAGAAACAAAACTTTGATAGTCGGTTGGAAAAACCGTCAACATCCGAAAGATGTTAGTTCAAGTCACGCCACACGGGCACCAAGAGTTTTTCTTTGACATCAAAAGCGACTTAAACTATCTAATCTAATTGTAAATGCTTGTTTTATAACAAAAATCTGCCGTATGCGAGAAAATTACTTTGCCCAAGTATGCCATTGCGATGGCGTTTCCTGCATTAGCTGCCTGCGTAAAGTAGTGCATGGCTTTCTGATAATCCAAATCGACACCTCTTCCCCCCTGATAGTGCAACTGTCCCAATCCGACTTGTGCTTGAATATCTCCCTTCTCGGCCAACAACTGATAATATTCGATGAGATCATTATCTAAAATTCCTGACGTGTAACCGTTTTCCAACTCATCCAAAAGTCTGATTCTTTGAATTGCGGCGCCACCGCCGAAAGAGACCCTTTGGCTGACTGTAAAAGAAAAATAGTTTTGTTTAATAATTTTTTTTCTTTGTTTCTGTTGTTGTTTTACCTTTATCAGCCACTTGCCTGTAGAAATCGAGCGCCTTTTCGCAACTAGGAGCAACAGTAATCCCTGACCAATATCGATAACCTAAAACCATTTGGGCCCAGGTGTTACCACCGATGGCCCCAAACGTGTAATGCACCAGAGCTTTGGCTTGGCTAACGTTCACGGTTAATCCGGACGCGTACAGATATCCTGAATAAAAAATATAATGTTCTTGAAGTACATATTATTTTGGGTAATCACCTAGTCCAGTGTGACCATCAGGGTTGCCAATCTCGGCTAACGAGTGGAAAATCTCTTTGGCAACTTCTAAATCTTGCTCTAGCGGGTTGCCAAACAACTTGGCCCACGCCACCAAAGCCTTCGCCTCGACGTTGCCCTTGTTAGATGCTTCGAGCAACAACTGATATGCATGTTTCTTGTCTGGCCTAGTTTTATTTAGGATTGCTGAGGCAGTATCATATATGGTTTTGGCTTCCACTTCTTCGGTTGTCATTTCCTTGGACTTTACTTCAGGAGGTGGCGGCAGTTCGTCCAAATCGGCGGGAATGTCCATGTCAGCTTCTTCGATCATGACGTTTTTAATGCCAATTTCTTGGACCATTTTCTGGATGACTTTCGCATGGTCTAGCATCAAAAGGTCTACGGCGTCTGAAATTTCATCATTAACATTTGTGTCACCTACAACGTTTTAGTTTGACACCTCTGTCCCTGATTTCCACATGTACGGTAACCTCACCTTTCCTTCTGTCGCGCTCTTTCGTTAAATCTGGCGCTGGTACTATTTTTAGTGCGGCGGCACCGTCTTCATCTTCAGCAGACGAGGCGAATTCCTCCTGCGCGCTTTCGTCTTGGTCTTTGTTTTTATCATTTTTTGGTTTGTCAGGAGGTCCCTGTAAATCTTCCTCTGAAAACTCACAACACAACAGGCAAAGAAACAGGAAGATTAAAAGTTTGTGACGCATTCTTATCACTTTTAATTTAATTTCACAAGTATCTTATCAAATACGTGTCCCAAAAACGTCACGGCCATTGATTTTTGATTTTGAATATTTTAGGTTAGAATTGCACATCACATTTTGTGACACATCACGCACAACCGTTTCAATATTTATACGTTATTTCAGGTTATTTTGAGCCGAGTTGCTTCTTTTAATTGTCGAAAAACTCACGAGTTTTTTTGTTTGTTTAACAATTTCAGCTGTTCATACTATGACATCTCTCTCAAAAGTCAAATTGACAGCAAATCACTTGTTGACATGTTTATGGACAAGTCTAGAATAATTCGTGCCACTAGATGGCAACACAGTCGCTGATAGGCGAGGGGGCAGTAGCCTGCACCTATCTATACCACCGACTTTCGTGACCTATTTCAGCAACCTCATTACAAACAATTTGTTTTTATTGCAACAACTTATCTTTTATTAACGACAAAACATCAGGATGTGAAAATGCATTTATAACATCGACTATTTCTTCAACGTTACAATTTTTCTGAATGTCATCATCACCGTCAAATCGACTTTTTTGGTTTAGCAAAAACTGATTCAGTTCAGCTGTAGACAATTTCGGGATTTTTTGCAAAAAAGAATATTTAGTAAAATATTCTTCAAAATTAAAGATTTCTTTCCCTGCACTGGCTTGTTCACCACACTGCAAATTTTGATTGGATGTCTTGACAATACTTTTACATTTGTTGACCAATGTCAGTGAAGAAGTTAAAGACATATTTTGAACTTCCTAAAAATGAACACTTAGTACAGTACCAGTGATATTATTTATTGACAAAACCTCATCTGAATTAGGATTCAAAATTATTTCTCTCAAATTTGTATCCACATTTTTCGTGATTTGGGTGATGAATAATTGAACCAATGATTCTTTCAGTCTCTCTTCATTGTCTGTCGGCTAAAATGACCACATAAAAGTAAATAATATTTTAAATTGTAATGTTGTAACCATTGGCAACCAAGTATTTATGCTGACTGCTGTATCTAAATTCTCAACATAATGCCACCACTTGTGGGGAACAAACAGGACATCTCCAGGTTCTAAGATGATTTTCCTGCAACTTTTAACACCTAATTATTTATTAACAGAATCTGTTTAGTTTCACTGAAGTACCTTTAAAATCTTCCAAATTTGGACTAAAAAAATTCAGTTTTGAGTATATGCTGGACTCTTCATATGGAATTCTAGTTGGCTGCAAATTTGTTTCTGGAGGGCTCAAAATCCACTGCTTTCTGAAATTTTCAAAATTATGATATTTTTGGTATAATAAACTACAAACCTGCCATAAATTTGAGCAACCAAGTTACAACCATAAGTATCAATGTGGCATGGTGTGTGAGCCCCTCTTGATCCAATCCATATTGTGCAGTCTTCAGATGATAACTCAGGAAACCCAAGCATTTCCCAGTCAATGTGCTAATAATGATAATGCAATAACTGTTAATAATAGGAATATAAATAATTACTTTTTTCAATTCTTCTATGTCAGTAAACCATTCTTTCAAGTATTTGTAATCAAAATACATCCAATTTTTATTTTCAGTTTTTATGAATGATAAGAAATCTTTAAAAGTTGCTTTCTTATTACTGGTTGTTCTTTCCCATTGTGGTTCCTAGAGAAGAACACTTATGATAAAACTCTTATCATTTCCTGAGGATGTACTCACTTTTGTATGTGAATTTATACCACATCGAAAGTTTAACTCTTTATCTTGCAGTATAGTGTCCCAGTCTTCCAAACTCCATGTTAGAAGTTTCCAATCCAATTTTCTTCTAAAAAGAATTGGTTCACTGGAATTTAGTATTAAATTTTTCATGTGATGGGGGTCGTGAATTGGTTGCACGTTCATTTTTTAGGTAAATTCGCACTTCGTGATATAAAATTTTAAAATTCCAACCTCAAAATCTTGTGTAACCAAGTGCAAAACACAAAATATTCCTAGATTTGACAATGACAAGTGATTAGTAACGTCAATATGGCTGTTGCTGTCATTTGTGGCAAATGAATTAAATTTACGCCTACCAGTTAAAGAGAAATTGGTAATATTTATGGTATATTTCGTACTCTGGGAAAGTGTGGTGCTGTGCTGGACGACAACGTTAAGTTAGAACAGAGCAAAACTTCAAAATTACTTTGTGCATTATTATTCCATATAGGTGACATATTTTACATCATTTAACATTCAAGTAATTAGATAATTATGTCTTCATTACATTTAATGTAAACTTCAAGGTCACTTTTGTATTGTGGCAACATTTAATTAATGTGATTAGCACGAGTGTTGAAAATTACCACATTCTTGTTTGCAGATGTCGAATTTGATTCCGCCACTTTTGAGCAGCTCACCACCGCCTATAGTAGGACCTCTCGATGAAGATGACGACGACGAGTTTGGGGATTTTAGAGCAGCCGCGGAATCGTACGACTGTGATGGTGAGTTTTATCTAACAATAGAATTAGTTTTATCGAGTTTGATTTGTAGATTTTTCATTACCATCTTCCCCACAAAAATCACCAGAAAAAGAACTGAAAACTGATTTTTCCAAAGTCAATTTAGATATAAACAGCAACAAGAGCCAAAAAGTCACAAGCACAACAGAGATGCCAAGCCAAAATTATAATGGATCAATATTTTCTGAAGAAACAAAGAAAGATTTTCAAGACAGAAGAAAAAGCTTAGATGATAATACTGAAAACGTGCAACTATCTGAGATTGAAGTCAATTGTAGTGATAGTCAACCCCCAAACATTTTTGATACTCATAAAAGCAAAGCCGTTTATCATGTAGACCCTTCAGACATCATAGAAGACAAAATTCTAGATGCAAAAGTTGATGACCTAGATATTGCTTCTAGTAATGATGAAATTAGCAAAATTCCCAATTATAGTGATGCAATTGAAGATGATTTTTCTGAACTTCAGAGTGTGGTACCAAGTTCCATAAATAATTGTGATGAAATTCAAGATAATGACATAAATAATGTAGAAATAGAACCAACAAAAGAAGTCATTGAAGATCAAGATGACCTTAATGTTAATGACAATGTATTGGATGCGTTTAGTGAGAGTGTTCAGGAAAAAATAAATTCTGATGCTTCGTCAGAATTAAACGAAACTAATGAGATTAAATCTGAAGATGAGTACATAGAAGAAATTAATTCAGAAATTATAGATAAAGATAATGAAAAAGATAAGTTTGATAGTTCATCAAAAGAAATAAATTACGATAATTTGAGCGAATCATCAGTAAGCTTAAAGGTTTGTGAAACTGATCCCAAGTTTAGTGATGACGAATTTGGCGACTTTGAAAATCATTTCGGCACGGAGTTTGAGGATAAACAAGCATCTGAGGATGAGTTCGCCGATTTTACCAATTCGTTCGCTCCCAAAGAGGATGCTGAAGACCAAGAAGATGATGACTTTGGGGATTTCGAATCGCCGGAATTTGGCGACTTTTCACAAACTTGTGGACATCCAGATTATATGGACATTAATGTTAAAAACGCTGCAGATAAAAGTGGGACTATCTTGAAGGAAATGTTTCCAGGAGTCGAAGAAGAGATGGATGAATTTGAATACATAGATGATACAAAGGCAAACAAAATATTCGACGAGTTGAAGGACATAACAGAAACTAATGCCTTGATTTATCAGTGGTCTAAGTCAAATAGCCAAAAAATGTTCCTCAAAGCCTTAAATATCGACACAAGAAATATCGTGAGTTTACGTCACCTCCATTTGTTAACAGCTAACGTTCCGTTTACAGCTGTACGGACCTGCCTGGAGCTGTTCCATGCCCAGGTTCGCGGCTAACCTAGGCTTGACCCCGTTGCAACCCGTCAAAACGGAAATACTCACTCCTATTCCCGTTCAGAACGTCTCGAGTCCGTCCAATTCTAGTCAGAAGAATAGCATTGATATCCCGACAGCACAGTTTGACTGGAGCGGTTCAGGACTGATCAACCCTCTTGATTGTAAGTACATATACTGATCGGAGTGCGCCGAGAGCCGGTACGAACGCAAGTTTGGAACACTAATATACTTGAAAATTCTTTTCACGCTCGCTCAATGGATTCCTTAATGTTCATTTCCACCAATCCTAAACAAAACTTGATGACCTATTAAAACGCACACATTTTCCAAGATTCTCAAACTATGCTGTTAGATTTAGAACAGTTGGTAGCCTCCCTAGATATTCCCTGGACCACCAATCCCATCGCGAACCAATCTCCGTCACCCTGCAATGAATTATTAGACGAGTGGGATCTTTGGTTACAGTGTAAGTATGAGAAATGGCGTCGCAATTGATTTTATATTTTACTGGCTCGTCGGATACACAACCTGACGAGTTTTTGAGAAATTGCGAGATTTGAATCGGTTGCAGCGCGTGCGCAGTGTTTCGTACCAAATATTGGGTGAGATCAGTTTTACCCTCGCCTGGATGGTAAAATCAAAAATCGTATTTTGAAATATGTCTGTTATTATTTATTTATGTTTATGTATGAATATTCCAGAAAAGTGATTCCAAATAGGTTTTAGACAAAAAAAAAATTTTTTGTCCTAATTAGAAAACCATCGTTTCAGTGTCACAATCTTTTTTCCGTAATAAAGTGCACAAAAAGCAAAATGATATCAAGAACTCGCAATAAAAAAATTATAAAAATCGAACAATAATTCCTATTAATACATATATGAGGGCGATTAGAGAATTATGTATTGAGATAAAAAACACTCAGAGGCGTTCAGTTAGAGTAAAGCCCACTGCTTGATAGATCTACCTATTTTTTACGTACGAGTTCACAACACAACCTCTCTGCGTATTGCCCGGCGGCCCTTGAGAAGTTTTAATTATTGCAAATGAAAGAATTGCTCTAGAGATAGAGAAGCGTAAAATTTTGATATACCAACAATATTGAATGGTGGCTTCCGTTTCTAAACATTGAAATGATTTAGGAATCTACATAAAAATAAAACACGTTAGGTACCCGTTAAGTCTAATTAGGAAAAAGTCGAGATATGGCGGAATTATCAAAGAAGTTGTAGATTTAGTTAATTTCATTAGATCATAGAAATTAAACCACCGTTAATTCAAGATTTTCTTTGAAACCAATCAACGCTAAATTTTATTTATTACTAGGTCTTGAACAGGTTTCGCGCAGGTTGATTTCGCTGAACAGTAGCTTTTGTCAGTGGTGTATTTTCCTAGGTATCCTTGGCGTTATTATTATCCGTTTAAGAGGAGTAGATACGTACTTTTCTTATGGAGCTTTCAATGTATAGTGCTAACACTGTAGCTTAAGCCCTAATGGACATATTTTCATGGAAATCATTTCATCAAAAAGAGCAAACCATTCCCTACAAATCGGCTTAAAAAAATTTTAAAAATTCTTTTTTTTATTATTAGAAAACGTAGCAAATATTTTCGTGAAATTGATGGTTCCTAGTTACAACAATGCAAAACCAGATTTTGGATATATTCTTAAGCCAAAATGTAAACTCACTGCTTTAAAAATGATAGGTTCAAACCCGGTAAAAATATTTTAATTAATAAGCTCATTACAGCGTTAGCACAATTCGCAAAGTAAAATTCAGCTAGCCGTCGATGATTTACAATCCCCAATAATAAATCTACCGCAAGCGGGCGCCTTAGAAGCTACTTGATGGATTTATGATGTACCCAAACCCTCCCATACCTGGTTCCTCTTTACAGTACAGATAAAGTATTCCCTTAGTCTGGATTTTCATTTCGTGTTTTTCCATTTTGACTACGGCCTGTGTTCGTTACTTGCTTCTTTATTCTGTTCTCTTGTTTAGTTGTTTTGTTTTACTTGTGTACCCGTTAATGTGGATAGTGTTTATTTATAGTACTTTTAGTGAGACTATTACTAGTGTTTTATTAATTGCTGACGTAAGTATGTGATAAAATATCTAAGTTTTCTACACCTAGTAATTCTATTTCTTCTTTCAGAGGTTAGATACTAGGAATTTATTTCTTGCTCTTAATATGGCCAAAGCTAATAAAAAAATTATAAAAAGACTTACGCTGCCGTAAGTGGCATCATGGGAATTGGAGGTGGATTCTACAATCTTGAAGAATTTTTAGCTACTGTCGAAATTCCATTTATGACTGCCAAAACGTATCAAAAGCATAATAAAATTGTGGCTGATCGTTGGAAACAAACTGCGGATGAAGTTATGCGACGAGCGGCTGAGGAAGAAGCTCAACACGCAAGGGCAATCATGTCAATAGACGAAAATGATGTTCCACTAGTTCCCGTTGTTGTCGATGGATGCTGGTCCAAAAGATCGTATAATACAAATTACAATGCGTTATCGGGAGCTGCAGCTATCATTGGACGACACACAGGGAAAGTGCTTTTTTTGGGGGTACGAAACAAATATTGTGTTTTTTGCGCACGCAATAAAGACGAAAATGCAAAGTTTCATATGTACAAAAAACCATACTGGAAGTTCCACGGGTATGGAATCCGACATAATCGTGGAAGGATTTAAATCTAGTATGAACATGTATGGCATAAAATATCATATGTTGATCGGTGATGGTGACAGTAACACTTATAAAAAAATAATAGAAGCCAGGCCTTACAACAATATAACGGTCGAAAAAATCGAGTGTACTAATCACCTTCTCCGGAATTTTTGCAAGAAGTTGAGAGGGGTAGTTTCAGATAGGATCTTCAATCTGAAAGATAGGAAACTTTTGGAAGGAAGAATTTTACGATTACGGGTGGGTATCACAAAAGCAGTACATCATAAAAACAACGAAGACAAAAATGCCGCAATAAAACTTTTACGAAAAGATATACTCAATGGTATTTATCATGTTTTTGGGGAACACAAAAATTGTGCAAAATATTTTTGCAAAGGTGAGAATGAGAATAACGAACAAAATTTGATAAAAGAAGTTTCTGGTGATTTTTTGAATAGAATTATATATATAGCTCGATATACTGCGAATCATGCAAAGAGTTTATTACTGGATTTCAACAGCAATATTGTCGAGCAGTATAATTCGATTGTTGCAAAATTTGTAGGTGGTAAACGAATTAATTATGCATTGGGGAATTCATACCAGGCTAGATGTGCTGCAGCCGTGGTATCACATAATACAAAAATGGCGCATGGTACATTAAGAAGGAACAAAAATGGAATCATAAGGAAATTAGAGATTCGAAGAATGGCGAAAGTGAAAAAACAACGTGATATAATAAAAATAAAACTGAGGCAAAAAGGTTCAAAAGGGTACCAGCACTCCAGGACACATAAACCTGATGAATCTTATGGCGAAAATTCTCAACAGGCTGACATGTGTAGAGAAATGTATGAAGAAGAGGAGAAAGAATTTTTAAAATCATTAAAAAAAACTGACAAACAAATTGATGAAATTGAACGAAGAACGGCAGATCAAAATGAAGATGGGGAATGGATGGAACAAAGAAGAAAATTAATAACTGCCTCAAATTTTGGCAAAATTTGTAAGTTAAGGAAAACTACAAATACTGCCGGAACTATAAAATCTATATTGTACCATGTCATTTCAACAAAAATTCCTTCTTTAAATCATGGAAAAATACATGAAATTGACGCCAAGAAGGAACTGGGAAAAAAACTAACCGAAGAATATAACGACAACATTGAAATAATGTCCTGGGGTCTTTTTATTGATAAGAGCGTTTATTTCTTGGGAGCATCCCCAGATGGTTTCGTAGAAAAGATCGATAGCCTGGTTGAAATAAAATGCCCTTATACTGCGTATAAACAAAATTTAACACCCGACGAAGCCATTATGAAGAAATTAATCCCATTTTGGAAAATTAAAAATGATGGTAATTATGAAATTAATACCAACCACGACTGGTATTATCAGATACAAGGCCAACTTCATATAATAAATAAACAAAAATGTATATTGGCAGTGTGGACAGGAAAAAACAAACTAAAAACGCAAGTAATAGAAAAAAATGACGACTTTTGGGACAAAAAAATGAAAAATAAACTGGAACAATTTTATATGAAGTGTTATCTACCTGAATTAATTGATCCTAGAACATCAAGAAATATGCCAATAAGAGATATTAAATTAAATATTTAAAAATAATTGAAAGTTCTTTGTTTTTTTTTGTAATAGATTGCTTTATTAGATTTACGATCAAAGCAAATATAACTAAATTAAAAAATGTGTTTCATTTTTAAATATCTAACAAGAAAATATCGATACTTTTATTTGAACCACTACCCAAAGCGTCAAAATAATACATGCCTGTGAAAGACCCTATTGTAAATCATGTAAATCATCATTACAATAAGCAGGGGTTGGTTTGCCGGGTTTATTGCTTACTCTGACAGCCGAGCCGGTGTTGTGGAAATTTCAAGGTCAACATTGGTATCTACTCCTCTTAAGTAGTGATTAGGGATAAATATGTCAAAGTGTTAAATATCAACAATATTAATTTTACTTTAAAACGTAACAATACCTAATTAAAACATGTAAATGTGATTGTAGTAATTCTCAGACATGCACAAGTTGCTTAAATGTTCCTGCAGATTTTTTGCGGACAAAGATCAAAATTGGGTACTGCCAACCACATAGAGCAAAAGCCAAAAAGTATTGGAAAGGAATTCTGCCAACCTTACTTTTTATCTAGTGCATGGATAGTAATGAGCTCGACTTTAGATATTCAAAGCAGAAAGATTATTTTGTCGGTACTGAAGAAAACTAAAATGCTCAACTTTACTGCGTATGAAATGTGCTATGATTTACGTTTTCCGAGAACGACAAAACTTCGCGGTACTAATTTTTCTGGCTCAGTCCGAGACAAAGCCTTGCAACGATTTCTTGATCCATTTGAAGAAGTCAAGCTCCTTTTAACTTTTTAAGATCGATATCAAAATTCGCTTGTTAGATGCCTTCGCTTCAAGCAAAATTGTTGAACTTGAGAGTAATAACGCCTCCACCTCCCAATTTGTCAACTGTTAAAGGATCTTCACCAAAAAAGAAACAAATGATGTTACATTGTTTTTTATTTTGTGAAGTGATACGAAATTAATACACTGTGTCGCACGTAATAAGAAGACTGTTTGATACTTTTGTATTTTTTGGAGTAGAAAGTGCTACCAACCCAGTAGTAAAAAATGAGGGACGGAGCCGAGTCGAAGACCCGGCCTAGTAACTTACCCGACATCAATTTAAACCAATCTGAATTGACCCGAGATACCTACCTTGTCCGTGTTAACTCACATAAGTCGTCTTCTAATTCTCGCAAATAGTAAATATCATTTCCAACATAAAAACACATGCCCTTTCAACTGGTAATGTCAAATTTCCATGTCACCTCATTATTTTTTCGAGCAACCCCCACCCTCTTCCACCCCTCGTAGTCGGATTGACACCAAACTCTATTCGGTGGTCACTATTACAGAGTTATTTCTAATGGCAAGAACCGAGATTTTTTTGTTAAAAGTTTCAGCAGTTATCGCCGTCGACCTATGAAGACGTAAATTACTTCATAAGCCCCCATATTGGAAAAATCCGCAAATGGTAAACATCGTTTCCGACATAAAAACACATGCCCTTTCAAATATAGAAGTCAAATTTCCATGTTCCCTTATAATTTTTTCGACCTACCCCCACCCTCTTCCACCCCCCGTGGACCGATTGACACCAAAAGCTTTTCAACTCGAGAGACCACGGGTAAGTTTGTGTTGGTCAAATTTGAAATCAATCGGTCAAAGCGTTTTTGAGTAATCGTGGGAGAACGAAAAGTGGGACAGACAGACGCACGGACAGACATTCTAAAAACTTCATAAACATGTTCAGAGGACCTCAAAACGTAAAGATCTGATGAAATTAGCAATTCGAAATTTTGGACCGATCACAATAACTTACCTACCTTTGGTCGGGTAAGTTAAAAAGTTACTAATCTTAAATTATTATTTACTTTTTTAATGTTATTTGTAAATATTTTGAAGTTAATCGTTACAAAATAGTTATTTTTATATTTAGTGCGTGAAAAGAGTGTTTTTTGTGCATGAAAAGGTCTTTTAAGCCGAGACGCAGGTCCAGGCAGTAAAAGTCTTTGAATGCACAAAAAACATCGTCACGCACGAAATGTAACCAATATTTTTTCTATAATTGCCGTCAAAACTAAATTTTAAAATTCAAATTTTTGAAGGAAATCTTAAGTGACCATGTTGCTAGGTAACTATAAAAAACAGTCCGTGAAGTGAAAAACAGAAAAAGTTATGTGCGTGAAATCGCATTTCACACACTGTTATGTATTATTTCTATAGTTACTATAGTACTGACAATGTAAAAAAAATACACGTAAGAAAATGACCCACTGCAGCATGGATAACTATGCGTGAATATCAATTTTTTGAATCAGTTATAGAAAAAATATACCGGGTGATTTTAAATGACTGTGACTTTTTTCTTATGTTGGGTACATTTTTCATAAATTATTATGGCAAACTTGATACCTTGATCAACACATTGGCGTACGTACTATGGCGGACAATAAATTTAGGCCGGCAAATTTCTGACATTTCAAAAAAGTCAATGCAAGCGACCATTTATTGTCATTATGACTGATCTGTCAGTTTGTCAAACTGAAGGTTTTCAAGCTGTTTGGTGTTTCCTTCGTCTTTTCGTAACTTACAGATCATGACGCACTAGCATAACTGATTTGTAGTAGCACTTCTCTCTGGTGCACGCTTCTTTTCCCAATTTTAATTTTGATTATCGCCGTCACGATGACAAGAATGACAAAAATTGAAAATAGGGTTAGTTGAACATAATGCCAGCTTCACATTTTGATGTCAAGCCAATGACAGGACGGCCTAAATTTATTGTCCGCCATAGTACGTCATTTTGACATTTTATGTATTAATAAATTGTGTCAAATAGGCGAGGATGCCTATGTTTATGTCAACTATCACATTAAAAAGCAGAATAACCAACAATAATATTACCAACCTACGAAAAAAAGTCACATTCATTTAAAATCACCCGGTAGTATCTAACTATGGCGGGAAGAAATTTCCCACGTTCGCACTTCCTGTGGTCGTGCTGCAAACAAAATGCTCAGGCGGGAAATTTATCTTCCCTCATACGTTAGGTAAATAACTATTTCGCGATAACATTTTTATTGTTCAGTCAATTTTGATCATTTTTCGGTTAATGTCACATAATTTGAAGCCATTTCGTACAGAATACAGTGGAGTTCAATTTGAATAACGGTCTTGTGGGCGTGAGGGCAGCGCATAGTAAGGTATATCAACCTCAAAATGTTGTTTGAGTTTTTTTCAACTTTCTCTACGTGAGTGGTTTATATCGAAAAATCATTAAATAGAAGTGTACATATTATTAAATATTGTACATCAAATTATAAAAAAGTAACTTTAATCGTTTGTACAAATGACGATTATAATAAACATTTATGTATTTTTAAAAGTTACCTGTGGTTCGTTATTTATGTGGAAATATTGAAATTTATACACTTACACGTTTTTAAACCAAATTTATTCTTAATAATGTTTATGTCAAAGTAATAAAATATTTTAATTCGATTTTCACAGCAGCGTCGACTGCGCCGCCAGGAAACGTACCTGAAGAATCTTCGCAACAGCACGTTCAAAACGACATCTTGCCAACAACTTCAGAGAAAGCAGAGTCGATTCCAAGTTTATTCGAAATAGAAACCTTCGAAAAATCACGGAAGGATCAACTGTCATTAGAGGTGGACAACAAAATTGAATTGCCGAAACCATTAAACGGTCAATCAGATTTTTCGCCTTTCCAATCGCCCAAATTGATTCCTCTACGCGAGACTCACATTTCCACCGAAATGAACGATCTCAGCAAACCTGGATGGTTGCAACCGACCATACTGACGCCGGATTTGCCGAGGAAAGAAACGGTCATAGATCCGGTCGACGACGACGAATTCGACGATTTCCAAATGGTTTTGCCTGAAGAAAAGAAAGAAATAGCGGAACATGAAGTTAAAAGCAATCAAATATCTTTGCCAGACTTGAGCGAATTTGACACGACCAGTAAAGTACCTCCTGTAAATAAAATCTCACATAATCAAGAACATATCTTTGGTGCTTCGTTGAGCAGCGGTCCAATCGATTCTTCAGTACAAAAACAACCAAACAACGTAAGCGAAGAAGAAGAGTTCACCGATTTTCATTCGTCTCTGCCACAGC
Organism: Tenebrio molitor; assembly: GCF_963966145.1. Classification (NCBI taxonomy): domain Eukaryota; kingdom Metazoa; phylum Arthropoda; class Insecta; order Coleoptera; family Tenebrionidae; genus Tenebrio; species Tenebrio molitor. The sequence goes on along the minus strand of NC_091047.1, from coordinate 22,981,921 downwards.
CTGAAATCTTCAAGCCTCTACAACCGGTTCCTATGGAACCATTGAAACCGTCTGTACAGTATTCGGCTCCGGTCGCGCAAATTAATTGGCCCGATCCGGGAGTTACAGATGAAGACATCAAAAATATCGAATTGAGCTATTCTCGTAAAGTGGAGTCAAAAGTAGAAAAAGTGGAAAAGCTAAAAAAGAGCAAGGAAAATTCTCTGGAGGACGAGGAATGGTCCGATTTTGTTTCGGTGACAAATTCGGTCAAGCCGAATCAGGGTTTGCCGGAAAGGACGTCAACTCCGGATTTGCCTCTATCAGTATTAAATCTGAACCACGTGCAAGCCCCCAAACAGCCCATTCCGGTGATAACCCCGAGCGGCCTGGTCCAGACGAAGCTGTCGTCGAATCTGACTCGCCAGTCGAAGTCGGTGGTGCAAACCAGCGTCCAGCCGAACATGTTCAGGCCCCCGACGAGCCAGTTCCACCCTTCGATAATCAGCAATCAGTACGCCGCTAACATGTTCGCGGGAGCGTCTCAGTCGTCGAAAGCGAGTCCGTCCCCGGCGGACGACGACGACGACTGGAGTGACTTCGTCTCGAGTCAGCCGCCGCCGCAGGTCAACGGCTATCAGCAGAAACCGATGCAAGGGCGGGCGCCCCAGACGAACTGGGCCAACGCCACCACCAACATAATCATGAACCCGACGCACTTCGAGTCGTTCCAGAGCTACGGCCCGCCCCAAAACAAGAAGGTGACGTCGAGGAACGCCATTCCCAGTATTTCGGCCATGCCTGATTTAGATTTCATTGCTCCCAAAAATCGGACTAGTAAAAAATGACTAAGGGAGCAAGTGATGCTGTAGGTCGGCAGCATGTGAGTATTGCGCGAGCGAGTATTATTGTTCAAATGGGTCATATGTTGGCTGTTCACGTGTGAACTACGAGTGATATTTTATTTATTTCAAATATGATGTCTAGGGAAATGTTGAATCAACTTTAAAGTATTTTCGTTACGTACTTAAATAATTATGTTCTACTTACGTTATTTCACCAAGTTACTGTTCTCTTAACGTCCATGTATATAAAGTATTGTTATTTATCATTCCAAATTGTATATAAAGATAATGTTTAATTACTAGTTGACATTTCATTTCAAATCGTGTCCACCGCAACTGTCACATTTGAAAAACTGTCAAGTTTGACAGTTGTGTCGTCATTTTCTCGGAATTTTGTGTTAAAATTCTAGTGAAAATACAATCATGAGGGGTACGTATGTGTTTGCTGTTATTGCTGTAAAGTGTGTCATCTACGACTATTCAGAAGTCATATCACAAGATTGATTTTTTTGATCGTGATGAAAATTCTCGAAAAGTGAACATCGCTAAGAACAATTCTTTCATTTAAGTCTGAATTATCGCGTTGTGATTGGAGTTTCCAGTCACGAATCTTCTTAATTCTAGTTTGTCATTTTCTTATTACATTAATTACACAGATGTCTTAGGTAGATGTGGAGAGGAAATCGAACTGATGTGTTTTGTTGGAGGGAAGAGTACAGTCAGAATCACACGGCTTCAGAAGAATAGAATTAATTGTTCTGTTACCAATGGATGATACAGGGTGTTGCTGTGATGATGAAGCAGACACAGGAACTGGAGAATGCAAGTGCTGTCCAGCTTATGATGTTCCCCCAGGAGGAAAGATCGCAGGATCATGTACATGCGACAATTCGACATGTCCAGGTCGTGAATTAAGTGACCCCGAGATTTTTGATGAGAACGTGGTGAAAGCAAAAGCGTCTGGGAAGTCAGGATCGGGCGTTTCTGGGCAATTTAATAACCAAACAGTAGAAGATAAAATGCAGTTGGATAAACAACAGAAAAGTAATACTTCATCGAGCCGTACAAGTAAAGCGAATAAGGAAGAAGAAGAAGAGGACGAAAGCATAAACCAGAAAAGTAATGTTGCTTTGAGTCATACAAGTGTAAGAACAAGTGACGGGGCACAGGGAGTTTCTGTAGCACAAAGTAGTAAAGAAGATGTGGGTCTAATCAGCATAAAAAATAGTGTTGCAGGGAGTCAAAAATCGTTTGAAACAGTGACGGATATTTCTCCATCATCAGATCAGCAGCTGGAGGAAGCGAAGCAGAATGAAGGTGTTGGATCGAGCCGTACAAGTCAAAGAACGGTGGAAAAAGTTGAAGATGAAGCAGTTGATAGCCAGAGAGAGGCAGATGAATTGGATCAGAAAGGAAGAGTTGCATCGAGTCTAGTATCAAGTGGAGCGGTAGGAGCAGGAAATTTGACTGCAACATCGCATGATGGAAGAGAGCTAGATGAAGTGACGCGGAACAGAAGTTTTGCATCGAGTCATACAATGGAAGAAATGGAAGATGCAACGGTTCATAGCCAGATAGAAGATGAATTGAAGCAGAAAGGAAGTGTTGCATCCAGTGGCATGTTAAGTCAAAAATCAGCAGAAAGCATTCCTGCAACATCACCTGATGGAGGACAGCTAGATGAAGTAATGCTGAACAGAAGTTTTACATCGAGTCATACAAGTCAAAGAACAATGGAGGAAGTTGTAAATGCAACCGGTCAGAGAGAGGAAGGTGAATTGGAGCAGAACAGAAGTTTTGCATCTAGTCCTGCAAGTCAAAAATCAAGCGAATTAGTAGCAGCAACAAGCAATACCGCAGCATCGTATGATGGAAGAGAAACAGGAGTGAAGCTGAGGAGTAGTTTAGCGTCGACTCGCGGGAGTCAAAGGTCGGATGAAGTGCTTTTAGATGTCGTTGAGCCACAGAATCAGCAAAAAGAGGGAACTGAAGTGAGGTTAAAAAGCAGTGTCGCATCGAGCCGGAAATCGGTTGAACATCCCCGTGTTCATATAAAGGAGGAAGTGACAACAGAAGCAATAGACGGTGAAGGTAGTCTCATGTCCGGTCGCCCAAGTGTAAAATCTGTCGAGTTTAGATTGGACAACGCTTCGGAGTCACAATCGCACGAATCTTTGCACAAATCTGCGCTTAAAAATAAAAATAAAGGGAAATTGCCGCAAATTGAAGAACGAACTGATGAACATTAATGTCTGTTACCGAATAAAGATAAAAATCACAGTATTTTGTCGTTGATTGAAATATTTTACCACGCGGTCAACGTTTGTAGATAGATATTTATTGTATGTTTAATAAACCAATTATTATTAAATTACATAAGTACGAAAAAATGTACCTCCGGTAAATTCGTTACAAAACTACCGAACTCGTTAGCAATTGAGTTAAAATGACTAAAAAATTATATCGTTTTTCCCATCGAACGCAATTATTTTTACTGAAACAATTTTCTCGTTTAATCTGTAATTAAAAGTGGGGTTTTGCGTTACAATTCTTTTTTAATTTTTTCTGTGTTATCGGCATCGGCTTTGTTAAATAATAAAGTTGCTTAGGGAAGCGTCGACGCAACTATGCCTAAGTTGTTTTCGTTGCTCACTTAAATCTTTATATTTTACTTACGCTATTCATCAAATCACTAGTCTCACACTGTCTATCTACATAAAGTTTTGTCAGTTATCATTTCGGTAACGTTTAATTAGTTTGTCAATACACAATTCGTTTAAAATCATGTCCACAACGAAAATGTCAACTTTGGCAGTTGTGTCGTATTTTTGTTAAACTTTTGTGTTGAAATTTCAGTGAAGCGTTGAAGATATGTTAGAATTATGTGGGGTACGTATTTATTGCCACTCTATTACTTCACAGTCATGAATCTTGCTTGTCCGGTAAATTTACACCTAAGCAACATTTTTGCCGCCACAGTGGGACAGACCGAGTTTAAAATTTAGATTTTTTAAATCAAACGTTGAAATGGTTATTTTTATTGCACTAAGCCATTCCAAGCATGCCTATTTGCAGGATTTGTCCAATTCAACTCGAAATAATGTAGTGAATGCCATTTTATATTATTGTTCAAGAAAATTATTCCATTCAAGAATTCAGAAAACAACAAAAGTGGAGAAGTGATACCTAGTTTACGCATCATTTGACAACAATCTCCTGATTAGCGGTAGTATGTTGCTCTCATATAAAAAGAGAACTAGGTACTTCAAACTTTTGAACGTGTGAAATTGTTATGTTCATTCTCTGAAAGAAATTTAATAAAACATCAGATAATACAAGTCGAAAGAAGGTGACCTCTAGTCTTGACTAAAAACAAATTGACAGCTGATATTAATGATATCTTGGGATTCCTCATGTTGTAGGAATTGGAAAGTCAGAGTATTCGTAGAATTTCTATCTACTCTATATCTACAATTATTTCAACCTTTTACCATTCTAGACCATCTTGAAACATTTTGAAAAGAACTTGTTTTTTAAATTTTACATAAGTATTTTTTATCTTTGTTTTGATATCGTTATGTAAAACTGGTGATAAAAATTGTGTCAAAGTGTGTCATTGATTTTTAAACTCTGATGCCTACCTCACCATGGGGGCTAAAATCGATAAACCACTTATTGTCGGTACAACGTCAGTCAATACAAACAAACAAAGCCGCGGTTAGTGTCGTTCTTTCATTACGTTAAATCGGTAAAATGACCGTGGACCTCGCGAATCTGGACGTATATTTTCACATGGTTAACCATTACAAAAAAATCAGAAAGGCTAAATCAGTAGTTGACTGTTCATCTCCCAAAGGTTACAATAAACTATGTGAATGCAGACCCGTTAAGTTGCAACAATGCACCGTCCCTCAACCCCCGTGTCCGGCCAGGTAATGTCTCCAACACCGAAAATAACTTCATCAGTCCAATTCTTGTTTTAGAAATTATGTTAGATCTCGTTCGCCCGAACACTCCGCCTCAAAAAGTACAGTCTGCGCCTCGAGATACGAATACGTCCGGTGTTGCAGCGCCCCTTGCAGAAATCCAGAAAAGGTGTGTTACTTGTTCGGGACTCGGACAAATACTGACGTTTGCGTTTCCAGAAAGATTGGGGTAGCTGTCGGCAAAGGGGCATCCACCTAGAACCGACGGTGACCAAACTACAACTCCAACCCTTCGCCGAGAAACGAAATGATTTATGCAAGTGTCCAAAAAAAGATAAGAACAAAACGGTACAACCTACGCCGAAACAAAGAATGGCCGATACAAACCCAACAAATTTTCTTGCCGAAGTTAAGGACACTCCACCGAGTAAAAACGAACGACCGAAAAGCTCACCCTCGACGCGACCTAAGAGCGGCAGAGGATCTCCTGGTGTTTCAAGAACCGGTCCTTCTGCCGTAAAAACCACCCCTGCAGCTGCAAAAACCGCTCCTGCTGCCGCAGAGACTCCGAAAAGTGCGAAAGAACCGGTGGTGAAAACGTAATGTCACACAGAGTGTCAACTGAATTTGGGGTCAAAGTGGACCCGTGTTTCGTTCACTTGATCCTAAATTTGCTTGATCTCGATTTTGTTTATAATCAAGTACAAACTAATATTTTATAGTGTTGATGACCATGAATATGTTCATTTTTTGTTGAAGATCACAGAAGACATACTTAGAAATAACTTGTACACAGAAAGTGCTATGGACAAGTTGTTTGAAAGTCATATGGCAGCCAACAGAGGACGTTTAGATGATGTAAAGATTCATCGGCGCTCCATCTTAGAGAAATAAATTGTTGTTTCTTTGCAGGCGAGGATGCGATCACAGATTGAAACGTTGAAAAAGGAGCTCAATCTGCCTCTGCCTAGGCGAGACATGTGTCGGTGCGACGAAGACACAGACTCGAAAACTGACGATTGCAAATGCTGTCCGTCTTATCAGGTGCCACCAGGAACTGGTGTAGCAGGATCTTGTACTTGTAACAATGAAAAGTGTCCAGCTCGCATATCACCTGTAACTCGAACAGATGTCGAGGCTTCCGATGAAGAGCCAAAGAAGGAGGAACCAGACGATGTTGAGGCTTTGTACGATGAAGGTTCAAAGATCGAGGAACCAGACGATGAATCTGTTGCATTAGCGAAATTGCAAGAAAGTCAGATGAAAGGAGAAACAGAAGAAAAAACGAGCGTATCGAGTCGCACAAGTCAGAAAATATCCGAGTCGGACGTGAACGAAGTACCGTCAGCCGAAAGAATGTCCGAGCAAGATCTGCACGTAGAAGAATCGCCTCAAGTCGAAGAGAAAATGGCGGAGCCGGATTTAGACTTGCGGTCTGAACCGTCCGAAGACGACAAAGTGTACCAGGACGAGCCCGATGTCAAGTCCGAGAGGTCGTCCTCTAGCGTAAAACGTGCAGCAGGTGAGCGCTTCATGTTTGTTGTCGTATTTCTTTGGAACGATTCATTTGCAGGCGAGGCCCCAAAAACGAAAAAGAATGACATCGACTTCAGCAACGTCGAATGCATCGATCCAAAACACTGTCAGTCGGAAGTAAAAGGTGACGCTGGTTCTATACCACCGACGAGTATACACAGCATGTTTAAAATTGTGAACAAGGACGATCCAAACGCGGCCGAGTCCCAGATCATCTACTACAATGCCGAAACGGGAGAACACTGTCATTGTTCTATTTCGTTGCAGAAAACAGCTTTGAAGATACAATTGGACGATAATGACAAAAACGAGGAGTACATCTTGGTGGATGGTCCGGTCTGCTTGCCAAGGAATATACTCGAGAACAAGACGATACCAGTGATGATACAGAACGTGTCATCGATGCTGCTGGACTCCGATATGGAGTTTCACGAGAGGGAAAAGCCTAGTTATTCGAAGGTGAATTTATTTCACCACAGACGCCACAGCGGGGACCACGACGAGTCGTACGTGGAGAACATGGACAGCGTCAGTGGTCACATCAAGAGACCTAGAGAAACGGAAGATCTCGAAAGCGACATGACGCCGGAACGCGACACAGCTTCCGAAGCGGGAGGGCAAAAGAAAGGACCGATTCTGAAGAAGAACGTCGTCAAGAGCGACACCGACGTGAAGAAAACGTCTTTTGCCGGATCCGATGCCAGCTGTAGAAACGTACCATCGACCAGCGAACGAAAAAGCGACACCGGATCGCTGAAGAGCGACAGATCTAGACGCAGCAGTGGCGAGAAGTCGCGCGAAAAGGTTGCCGAAGACGGTGAGGTTGGTGCCGAAAGGAGTGTCGAGAGAACTCCCTCGATTAAAAGTGACAGATCGAAACGCAGCAGTTCGGGGTCTAAGACCGGTGAAGACATTAAAAGTCAAAGGTCTACTTCGAGCGGCGGTTCGGCTCGAGGTGCGGAGCAGAAACCTAGGCCTAGCGGGTCACCTAGATCGAGCAAGGGTAGCGGAGGGTCTCAGGCCAGCGCGAAGAAGTGTCCTGAAGATGTTAGGAGTAGTGGAAGTGGGAAAATGCCTGACGAGGTGAAGAGTGAAAAATCTAAAGAGTCGTGCATATGCACTAGAGAAACTTGCAGCAAAAGATCTCTCAAGAATGCCGCAAAAAAGTCCAGTGGTGATGTCTCCGCGATAGGTCTTGATGAAGGAGGTGAGCGGGCTGAAAAGAGATCGAGTCGAAGAAGTTCGCCGCGTACAAGCGAACAGAAATTGCAAGATGATGTGTCGAGGACTTCCAGTAGGAAGTCTGGTGGAAATGTCTCCGAGAAGAGTTTTGATAGGGTTAGTAAAACATCCAGTCAGAGAAGTCCCACTAGAAAGTCCAGCGGGGAAGTATCTGCGGGGAGTCAAGATGAAAGGGGTAGTAGGACGTCCAGTAGAAGTCCCAGTATGAAGTCCAGCGGGGGTGGATCTGGGGGGAGTAAAGATGAAAGGGGTAGTAGGACTTCGAGTAAAAGTCCGTCTCGTTCAAGTCAACCGAAAGGTCAAGATGAGGTTGGCAGAAGTCCCAGTATGAAGTCCAGCGGAGGAGTATCTGGGGGGAGTAAAGATGAAAAGGGTAGTAAGACGTCCAGCAGAAGTCCGTCTCGTACAAGCCAACCGAAAGCTCAAGATGATGTTCAGAGAAGTCCCAGTATGAAGTCCAGTGGAGAGGTGTCCGTGAAGAGTGTCGGCTCTCGGGGAAGCACCGAAGCGAGAAGAGATTCAAGAACTAGAGAACCATCCCCGGAGGAGCGGCGCGGTAGTCCGAAAGCATCGAAAAGTAGAGATTCCAAGACTGGTTCCGTCATAAGCGATAGGTCCAAACACAGTAAAAAAAGTGTCACGCCGAGCGAGAAAAGTGATTACACACTTCCAAAAAAAGAAAATGAACAAAAACCACACGAAGTGAAAAGCGACCACAAACCAAAAGAAGCGAAAAGCGACCGCAAACCGAAAGAGGCGAAAAGTGAACATAGACCAAAAGAAGAAGAGAAATCCGATGAACCGCCTTCGGTCGAGCACGGTTCCGATTTCGCGAACAAGTACCACTACTTGTTGTTAGATGCGGCGACGAGTACTTCGTCGTGTGAAGTGCACAAAGGCAAGTCGCGCACGTCCAACATGACCGCTTCCACCAAGGGGAGCTTGACGCAAGAGCTTGACATGCTGTTGGTGGGCGACGAATACAAAATGGGCACGACTCCAGAAGAGCACGAGGAAGTAGCAACAGCAGCCTCGGTAACGTCACCATCAGCGGTGCCATCACCACCACCATCGGGACCGCCATCACTGGAGCAAGCTTCGGTGTCGTCGCGATCCAGTCCGCACACACCGGACAGACCCGCCAGCGACTTGCGAATTTACAAGTACTCCAACCGAGCGCCCTCGAGAATCCTCGAGGAAGACATGGACAGACCCCACGAGCTGACCTACATGCCGAGAAAGGAAAGCGACTCGTTCCTCGACCGCATTTCGGAGATAGAATCGTACAGGAGGAACTCCGATTTGGAGACGGAAATGAAAGACCATGAACCCCATCCGGGGGTCTACAGGCCGGAGCCGCTGAAAGTTCCGGAAACCGACACGAAGACCAGCAGTAATACGTCGACGCTTGCGCAGCAGGGCGGCAGACCGCACGAGGGCCTCAAAGTAAGGTACTCGCTCACTCGCGACATCTTCGACCAGGAGCATCAAGATATCATTGCCAAGCTGGACGAGAAGCCGGTGGATTCGACGAAGGAGAGAGACGACAATGTGGCTGTCATCACCGACAAAATGAAGGAGTTTAGGAAGATAGAGTCGGAGGACAACACGAACAGGCGCTTCCAAGTCAGCAATCCAGAGAACTTTGAAATTCGACGATTGTCCGGCAGCGAGACGCAGAACAGTGAAGAGGACGCCAGTGCGAAGAAGGCCAAGAGGACTTGTTGCGGTCTCAACTCGTCCAAACCGAAGAGGAGGGTTTCCAGCGTTGTCAGCACGACGGAGTCGAGGACGTCCAGGGTGCCCAATTTTTAAAACGTCTCGGGACGATGTTCTTCACCGTTCCCCGGATTGAATCGTTCAAAATTACTTCTTACAATGCGCAAAACTTCAAATTCTTCGCTTCAGATTTTCGCGTTATCTGTTAAAACCTACCAGCAAAATAACAAAAAATTTCGATTACTTTCTTGAATTGTCGGTGTAAATGTTACCCCAATAGTCGAAAGTCATAATAAAATATTGTATTATAATTCGTGTACAGCGTTTCAAGAATACTATATTTTTAATTAAATAAAAAAAATAAATATATAAAACATTTTATAACATACCTACGCTAAAATTGAAATACCAATTACGAAATGTAGGCAACGTTCTTAACATTAACTTGACTGGTTTATTCGATAACCAAAATCTCGTCACCGACCGGCTCTTGGCGGTAGGTCTCGTCGATTTCAATAACACTGTCGTCACTGTCGGAATCGAAGATTTCCAGCACGTCGATCGTTTTCACGTTGATTTTTCTGTAAGTTCGCCTCCTGGGGCCGCAGCCGTACAAATCTTCCATCAACAACTTCCACAACTTCAATTTTGGGTGGAAGTCGAAAGTGGGCTCCACCAAAATCGACAGTTTTTGCTTGATTTTGTCTGCGTCGTCCTGTTTTAAAACTGATAAAAAGGGTTGAGTTAATAACAGATTTAATCGAGTGAAACTTACCTGAATAGTTGAAATAAAATTCAATAAAGTCACTCACTTCGTACTGTTCTACGTTCCAGGAGATTGTCCAGTTCAGTTCCAAGTATTTTACTTTCCTGTCGTCGCTGCAGCATTTTACGATAATCCCGGTGTCGTCGGTAATCGTCGTCACGTTAGTCTGTTTTCGGAATACGGTCTGACAAATCAGTCTTCTCATTTCAAATAGTTGAGCGAATTTTATGAGCACTTCAAAGGTTAGGTTCATGACTCTCTTGCGCTGGAGGAAATTCTTACACGCGGCTATCTCCCTCGCGAGGAGGTCATTCAAGACTTTTATCTCTAATTTTAGGACTTCAACATGGTCTTCCTGGAAGGAAATGTTGCAAAATAATTTAAAGACATTACACAGTCTTACATATTTGAAGGACAAGATTCTCAGGTGAATTTCTATGTTAAACACGATTAGCTCTATCTGATACAGCAGACATATTTTTTCGCCGAACTGGTGGTTTTGTTCCAACGAATTGTAGGGCTCCACATTGAGTTTCCGAAAATTGACATCCGATACATCCGTGTTTATATGAAAGGTCTTTTTAAATTCCTCTATTGCAGTGTCGGCACTCATGACAAATACACTACTGCACGTATTGACCGTTTTATAAATAAATTCGTTAATCACAACAAACCACAACCTAACCAATTGATAATATTATGACATTTCACAGCTGATCTTTCGAACTCGAACAGACCGAAATCCCATTGGACATAATTTGCAAAACTTAAACAGTCTAGAATTGTTATTATATCTGTGATTATTAGTTTCCGTGTTTCGCAATTCGACGACAATTCCAGAAGTCTTTACATTTTTTATTTCGATTGGTATTTGGGGTCGTTTATTTTAGCGAAAAGGGTGAAATATTTGCGTTCGTGCGCCCTAAGTGATCGACCGAGCGAACGACATTTCGCAAATGTCAACCGCGAAACGTCAATGTCAACGAATCCTATCACTGTTCCGTGTCCGTGGTTATGTTGTTCACTTGTACTCGTTTGTGATCTCATACCGTAACAATAAGCTATTATATAATTCATAGCCAGACCGCCTCAGCTAGATTTAGTTAATAAAAATTGATTCAAATGAATGATGTGCGTCCGCATGTGCACACCTCCTCTCACAGTGTTGTTAGTGTTCTCATCCAAAAGTAATATGTAATTTACTACATCCGCGAGTTTCATCAGCACAGTTTTTAAATGAGGAAATAATGACGATATTTTAATATATAATTAAGCATGTCCGCTAGTGAGAAAATGGTTTACAATATTGACTGGATAATCCCTAACCTTCGGAGCCCCACAAAGCTGTGGAGCATTGCCAGCACCATCACGGTGGCTGCGGTGGGGCTCTTTAGTAAAATACTGATTCGTAATTATTACGTTTCGAGTGAGTGTCGAGTTTCTCACCTATTCTGTTTCAGAGTGGTTAAATAAAACTAAAATACACAATAGGCACATTATATCCTCCGTTTTGGACAACAGACCCAGGAATGTGCCTCTCATCACGGTCTCCAACCACCATTCCTGCTTCGATGATCCAGGTCTTTGGGGTAAGTCAGAAACCAATCTTCCATTTACAAAACTAAACACTAAATAAAAAAAAAACTTGATAATCCATTTTTTAACAAGTCATCAATTGGTAAACAATCAAATTGAGTTGTACAAGTCTGTCCTGTCCCAGTTTTACAATTCAAGGTTTGTTTATTATTATTCTTATTTGTAACAAAATTGTTTACTCAAGTTTTATTCTGCTTAAATATTTATGAATATTCAAAGAAGAATTGTGACCCTGTCAGAACTGAGTGTCACTTTGTTCCATGATTACCATTTTTACTCGGTCAGATATGAATTTTTCATGAATAATTTTGCATCATTAGAATTTCAACGTTCACTTCTTATTTCCTGTTGCCAGTAAAACCTTTGAACTATTTTAAATTGGTGTCTTTTTTGTATTGGGTGGATATTGTATGGTGATACGACGGCTCCTATGATCACGCCATTGTGCCCATTGTGTTCCAATTGTTGACAATGCCTAATCCCAAACAATGAAGTATTGGTCTGATATGATGTATTATCTGCACTTCCTTGTGGTTAATATAGCGGAACGAAAGTCGCCGAAAACAATTTACTCGACTGTGATGTCGGATTCTTAATTTTCTTGCTAAAAAACTAGACCAGCTTTTAGAACCGTTAAATAGATCGTTAAAGTTAGATTTAAAACAAGTGTAATTACGTCATAACGAGGCGATTAATGATCCTTTTTGCACCACGAGTTTGCAATGAAGGTAATGTTTAATTAAAGTCATGTAAAACTTAAGTAATAATTAGCTGTAGACTTTGCATCTGTTTCAGTTCTATGTTGCAATATCAACCGAGAATCTCACTTTTTCGCCTATTAACGGAAAATCAAACAACTGTAATGTTTTCGGCTTTATTGTTTTTTAATCATCTTCCTTAAAAGTTCAACCATTATTTAACCATTTTATAGACCGCTATAAATTTTGCCGTGAAGTGTAGTGATAAGAGGTCTTTATCACCTTTTAAAAACCTAACACTTCACTCGATTTTTTAATGAATTCTTTTAATAGATACTCCCGTTTTATTAAAACCAAGAGTAACATAGCAAAGCTACCTCACGTCCCTCGAACAAAATGAAATTTTGTATTATTATTTTTCAACTGTTTAAGGCAAGGACAGCTCTCAATTTTTGTACTAGACCGTAAGATTTAAACAAAAGTTTACCCTAATTTTCAGATGTGGATCTTTTATTTGTTTTTTTGTTTATCCAACTAAGAATGACGAACTTACAACACTGAGTTATTTATACTCGTACCGTAATTATACTTTGACTCTTTCAAATTGTGGTTGCCCTTGGCGCATTGCAACAATCTTTCCGAATTAAGTGTTTCGTTGTTAGAAGTCACATTTAATGCACTACTGAAACTTTTTAGTTGTTTTGACGGAAAACAAACGAACTGTTTATTTGGGAGGAAGTTTCTTTCAGAATTGTACAGGAACGTTGTTAATGGAACAACAATAAATTGTACCCCTTACATAAATGTTTATATGAAAGTTGAGGAAGCGTTGTGTGTATGTTAACGAGAGGAGGAGGAAAGAACACCGTGGATTATTGTTATTCTTGCATTTTATTGTAGTTTTTAAATGTATGTGGTTGTTAACGACAGTATAATAACTGAAAGACGGTTGAACTTTCTAGAGGTCGTTGGAAAATACCTGTACCACTTACTTGTACAATGTGTTTAAATTAAGTTGTGAATATGAAGCCGTAATGGGAAATTGTTACGTAATCGATTTACCAATTTGATCGTAGCAAGAGAAAATTCGGCTAATTTTTGTTCATCAACGTTCACGTCTCGGAGCACATTTTAATAGTCTGTCACGGTAAATTGTGTACTTACTGCAGTAGCTTCGTGTCTGAAGCACAATTGAAATTGTTACGTTCGAAAGTAGAAACGAACGTCAACGATGACAATTTTTTCAGTGTTAAAAAATGCTAATAGCACTTCAGATTTTTTAAATATGTAGTACCAAGCATTCTAGAAAGGCGATTAAAGATCGATTACATCACACCGAGAAAAATGGTTGGTTCATGAAGGTAGGAGTTTTTTAAATTGATGTGCAAAAAATTAACGAACGCGTTAACATCACAAGCGTCCATTATGTGGCATGCATTTATTTTATATGAAGCTGAAGTACCGAAAGCCGTTGCATATGGTCAAAACAGCTTTCTAATTATGTATTAACCTTTCACACTTTTTTTTTTGTTATTGTCGTCATCACCGCTTGTTTATAAACAAAAACAGTTTTCTTCTGTGGTCCAAAGTGATTTTCAGCGGTTCGTTCTAACTATTTCATTTAACTATCTTTCGCGTTTCGTTTCGAAATGTAGGTACCTATTCGTTTGTTCAAAGAGTTTGACGTTTGATGATAAAATTTATCTTATCTGGTTAGATTGGATGAGAAGTCATTTTTCGATACTTCCATCGTAAATAACATTGATTCGCATACAGATATGACGATGAGAAGCACATTTATGCTTTGAATATTTAAAATTAGAAAACAGCATATTACGAGGAAGGCACGATAAGGAACGTGCCATTTTTTATGTAAACTTTCAAATCGTTGGTACAAGAATTGTACTTATTTTATAATCGAATGAATGAAACGATTAATTCTAAAAATAAAGTTACTTCTGATTTGTGGATTTCCTGGTTGGTATAAATCCTAGTTCAATATAAAAATGTATCTCTAGTTAAAATAAAGAAAGCTCAAACACGAGTATGTTCAACAAGTCACAAAAAAAAACATACGTATTTTTTTTATGTTGTGAATCTAATGTTTGGTTTAATACACATCTTTTATAATTGCTAAGGAATAATCGCATAGGATGTTAAAATGCAATTTTTGCAGAGCGTGCACTCTGCGAAAGCAATTACTCGAGAATTTTTTTTGTCTCTCGAATGGGGAAGAACTCTCTCTTGAAGAAAATTCATTTTGTGATCTCACTTAACATTGTCGATATTTGTTTGTCATCTTTTCCCACATTTTTGTGGTTGGTAAAATTGGCGTAAATTTCTCATTGAACCACGGCAGAAACTGAATATTATATTTTAAGTCGCGATTTTTTGAAAAATTGGGAATTTACAATTTTTAATGCATCTTTACAGTGTTGTGTAGGTACATTATACATATAATTAATAATCATGGGACATTTTTCGTTTAGGAACCAGAAAGTTTCTATGTATGTTACTCCTGTTATATTTTTTTTGCTGCATTTTATAGAAATTTTTGACGGTTTGTGATTAAACGAAAAAAAATTCTAGTAAATCATCTGCGGTTGATAATTGAAAATAGATTTAGTGTAGATAATTGACTGATTCATAAAGTGCGTTTTTATGGTTAGGGAGTAGGTAGAAACTTTAATATTTTTTGTTGCAGACGACTGTTAGTAGTGACTAATGATGATTTGAAGGTTATTATAAGACAATACATAGTTTATTTTTTAGTTTGGGACGACGCAGTGTATTTACATATATGGTCATTTAATTACGTTGTGGAAGATAGAGATAGAGATTTATAAAGCTACGAGTATACAGTGAGTTTTTTTTAAGACTGGCCATAGGGTTTTACATTTTTCAACCCCCTGTTAACTTTTGTTCCGATGAAAATATTCAAACAATTTTTGGAACAATGTTGGAAGATTTTTTAAACTATCGGATATTGAATTGTAATCTATCCGATAGTTTAAAAAATCTTCCAACTTTGTTCCAAAAATGGTTTGAATATTTTTATCGGAAAAAAAGTTAACAGGGGGTTGAAAAATTAGCATGTAAAACCCTATGGCCAGTCTTAAAAAAAACTCACTGTATATACAGGTTGTTTGATAAAAAATGCCTCAACCCATAGCTTTTTTATTTGTTATACGATTTCAATGAACAAAAAAACCAAAGATATGGTTCTTCATGCACCACGAAGCAGCCATAATTTTTTTTTTTTTGGCGTTATTTTCAGTAGCTAACGATAGTCAATTTTTTTTTTTAATGGACAGATGTAGTTTTTTAGGCTCAGTCTGGTAGAGTTTTTTTTTCAGAATCTAATGATGTATTAAAAGTTATCATGTGGTCATGTGGTCAATTGAAAAAAAAAAAAACAATTTTTAATTGTGGTTCAGCTTATTATAAAATTTTCAAGTAAGCCGTGAAAAACAATTGGAATATAAATAGCAACAAATGTCAAGTGTCAGTTTGAAAATTTTCAGGTGCAATCTTGAGGTGTTTTATTATTATTTTCTTGGAAAACATGAATTATTATTATTTTTCTATTAAATTTTAATTTTTGACTAATTAATTAATTTTTTTAGAGATCTATTAAACACGAGTGCTTTAATACATAGCTATAAACGACTCCAAATTGAATACAATATTATTATTATACCTATTAGAGACGCAAATTATAAAACTTATATTAAGACGCGAGTCAGATTTGCAGCACGACTGCAGTTTTTTTTTATTTGATGTAGTTTGAAATAATTTCCAGGCAAAAATCTTACTTACTTATCCACAATCATTTTGAATCACCCAATATATTAAAACATGAGTTTTATAAATCACATTATGTTATTTCGTGATTGGTATAACAGCCTAACATCTCTGCACTATAGTCCATTTTTTACCTGTTTGGGAAGATGTCATGATTTCGTTTCTTGCTTTCTTTTTAGTGAAACGACAAATAGAAAAACAAAAAACAAAAAGGCGATGCGTTTATTATTGTTATTTTATGCTCCAGAAGAAAACAAAATATATCTATGCTTCGAAATTAATTGACAAATTGTTGTTTGTTTCAGACCTTGTTGAAAATTACACACTACATGCGCTTAACACTTTACTGAATACTTGTTTTTTATAAACACTTTGTAGTTACCATGTTTCGTTTATTTACCTGTTTTTTTACTATTGACAATAATTCCAATAATTTTGACATTGATTATAAACGTCACATCTTTTAAAGCAATTGCCAACAAATTTGAAACTTCACAGTTATTGTTGATGAATTAAAGTTTGTTTATGATTCTGTCTGAAACATACGTTATGCTAACAGATAATTGCGTCATCCTAAATGGGTAAAAATTGAACTTTACCTGTACCGTGTTGCAAAAAGAAACACAACAAAAAAATCTACGATTCTTTCAAACATTTATTAAGTTAAATACCTACTTACGTAATCCGTAAGATAACCTCAAAATTTACAACTACATATGTAATTAATGTTTTTTAAGACTCCTTAAACTAACACGAAAAACATTGTTCAATATTCGTGCGCTCTTATTTTTCAGGTATTCGGCCGTTTGCACCGACGTTCCTTTTTATTAAATCAAGCTTAAAAACAATTGTTCCTACGATTTTAACAATTGTAACCAAGGTTTTAAGCTCTTCTTAATTTTAAACTACGACGTTGCAAAAAAATGGTTTGAATATTTTCATCGGAACAAAAGTTAACAGGGGGTTGAAAAATTACCATGTAAAACCCTATGGCCAGTCTTAAAAAAAACTCACTGTATAGCAAACATTTTAATAGAATTTCCGTAAATTTACTCGAGCGAACACCTTACGCCTTCACAAACTTTGTTTTTTTTTTATAAACAAAATTGTTTCTCTATAGCAATAAAAACAGAACAATTTTGATTCCACTTTTTAATTTATAAATAATAATTATAGAAAATTGAAAATATCCAAATTTCATTTATTTTACCAAACTCCAGTAGAAACAATCATGTGTGCAATACGTTTGAAATCCTTTTTTTTTCTGTACACGGCATGTTTTTAATCTCAGCTATCGCCCCGATAAAAAATCCCACGCCTAATACGGAAAACTTATTGCACAAATAGGTAGCTATTCCAAGGCAGCCTGAATTATATTGTGTCCGGGCCTGACATCGCTCGTATTTGGGACAAACGATGTTGTTATAGGGAAAGTATGACGAACTGAAATAAGAACCTGTCGATAATTAATGGAAGGATGTAAATGCAATGACGAATTGGACTTTACAATACGAAGTCGTGTTCTCAATGGGGGTCTGTGACTGTGTTTGTGACAGCAGCAACTTTTTCCTGGAGTTATATTTTGAATTATCTCCTGCCAGCGAACTTAACGAGGTTGTCACATATTTGCCGAAATGATCTACTTTGTCATCAGTCGCCACTGAAGAAGTTGCTTTAGTTATACAGTTTAGATCCTTTATGGCTACATCAACTCGATCCAGATTGTGCGTTTTTCAAAGGATGTCATTTGTGTCGGAGTTTCTTCTTTTTTGGTGTCGTTACAGTCGCCTCTTTGAGCTCGTTTAAACTTCCTGTCTCAATTTCCTCCACCATCACGTCCTGCAATAATAAATGTGGATTTTGGATGCAACAGCAGCGCTAATGATAATACTTTAATCTTCTCAAATAATGGTATTTTAATTGGAGATGACGTATTCCCTCTACAAACTTATTGAAACCGTCAGTAAAAACCCCATGTCAATAGGATAGAAGATATTAAAAATTATCGCTTGCCCGGAACTCGGAGAATCGTAGAAAGTGTTTTTAGAATTTGGATTTAGTGTATTTGAAAAACCTACTTCGCTATTACCAGAGACCGTAGATTTAGTAATATTGCTAGCTATGCATTGCATAATTGGCTTAGGACCGCATCTAGACCTGCATGTTTGCCACAGGGAGCAGTAGACGATCAAAACCACAACACAGGCCGTGTTATTCCTGGACCGTGGCCCAACCCAACACTATAGGAAGTGCTCAAGCAATGAAAGGTACTCGTATTACGTCTGGAATGGGCTCAAATAATTATACTGCGTACCACGGCAATTACGAATGATTGACGCGGAATGAAATAAGTATCTACTTATTTATTTGTAGTACTCGTAGTACATTGTATTGTATTGCAAAGGAATAAAACTGACTTGCCAAATTTGAGGTTGATTTTCTTGGAACCGTTACATTCCTTAAAAACCAACTTAATTTTATCCATAACCTTTACGTATTCCAGCACCTCTCTTCTAACTCGATTCAATTTTTCTCAGTTCTTCACTATGTGCAGTTTTGATAGTCTTAATTTATTTTCGTACGAATCTCTTAAACATGCGCATTTAGCCCTTATTTCTTTTAATAGTTCCTCCTTACATTTCGATCGTGTTATTTATCGTCTTTGATATTAAATTAAACATCTTACTTTTAGTAAATTGCAAAAAATGTACATATTTTTTCATTACTTCACTTATTGCTCATATTTTTGTCGATACTGCAATAACAATATGACCTCACTTCTCGCACCAAACGCGCGATTATCATTGTCCAGTTGTTTTCAACAAGTTTGAGGTAACAGTCCAAGTAAAGTAAAACATTGAAAAACCTTTACTGCACTTGAAACTTGAAATAAATTTGACAGTCATTTCAAGTTAAAGGTACAGTCGCGAGCAATAAATTTTGGTCGTCAAGGTCATTCTTTGACACAATCGGAAATGCTCCATTGCAAAACAGTCGTAAATACCGAGCGATCATTTAAAAAATAAATCGAGTTTGCTTTGGAGCCTATGCTATAGCATGGGTTGCCATAGGTAACACGCCGACTCGATTTATTTTTTAATTGATCGCACCGTATTATAACCTGTCATCACGTTGTATGATATTAGTTGTCATTTTTTTTTCTCAATTTTTTGACACTTTGTTGAAGTGGGCATAATCAGGCAGGGAATTTTTTTAAATTTGTGACAATCTAACCAAATTGTGAAATGACATTGACGACCAAAATTTATTGCTCGCGACAGTACATAGTAAGGACAACGTAACATTTTATTTGCCCTGCTCATTACATTTTCTTAGTTACCAATTACCAATCAAATAGGTTGTTAAGACATTTTATTTTTTAGAACCTAAAACAATAATTGTGGACTTGAAAGCAAAAAAAATTATACAGATTGAATCTGGCTTTGCTTCTTATTGGTCAATTTATGTGGGCGGAGCAGTTAAAAAGTTATAACGTCAATACTATAATTGACATGATTAATGAGAATAAGCTTTTAGTCGCGTTTCGCATAGTGCAAATCTTTTGACATTATTGTGAAAAGTATTAGTCCTGTTGAAATTTTGAATACGGCCATATTTGTCCAGAATTTAGTAAGCTCTAAAAAACCTTCACCTTATTTTCACGTGGGATTAACACAAATCAGTGATCAGGGATCATTTGTTTTTACTTATTGGTGTCTCGATTTTTTTCGATCAAAGTGAAAATTTCATGATCTTATTGCCTGGACTACTATAATAGCATGTTAAATTTCCACTTGTTTCCTCTAAACATTTGATGAGAGACCACCAATGCAACAAATATGTACTTAATGTTCATTCCAGTTGTAATATCGTATTATGCATTCGTAGAAACTATTTTATAAATCGATACCTACTTCGATTTTGTGTTAAAAATGTATTTCCTTTATTTCAGTGGTAATTTATAGTCTAGCTACGAAATTATTAATGGAGGAAAAGTTGGTACTTTAATAAAACTCATTTATTCATTTTATTTATTTAAAGGTTCATTATTCTTCTAGACTTTTAATTTACAGGATGACAGTTAAAAGCTGTAATATAGACATAAATAATTTATTTTGCTATTTAGTGTACAAATGTATTAATTTGTTTTACATAGATCTCAAAACGCCGACAAGTTAGGCGCAGCATTTTGTCAAAATCGTGCCCTCAACAAAGTACCGTTGAGAAAATAAACATTTTTGTGAGGCGTACAACAAATTTTCTTTTCTAAGACACCCTATGTATGAAATTTAAAAGAATTCACTAGTAGTGAGTAATTATTGGCAACTGCAGTGCAAATAAAACTTGATGGGACTGCGTTCTGTGACATGCTGAACAATGTCGTTAGAACCACCACTTTTTGTTATAAAATTTCTTTGACTCCAAGTGAAAGAGCAATACGACCGTATTTATTTATACTACTCTGAATGTACAGTTGCGAACAATACGTTTTGGTCGTTAATGTCATTGTTTGACACGATGGCAAGGGCCCTATTGTGAAACAGAAATAACCTACAACATATTATATGGGGTGATTTTTTTTAATTTCACATCCAGCCGGCTGTGACGCCATTACGAAGGTGATTTTTTATATTTCACTCCATTATAACATACAAAGTGATCAAAAAGAAAACAAACCAGAGCAGGCGTTCCAAATTATCGGTCATGTCCTAGCCGAATTCTATGCAAATAAGCGTTCAAAGCATGGGCGTAGACAATTTGTGGTCTCAAACGCTACTTTATAATAAATCATATCCCATAATTATCCATTTTATTATTAGAGGTATTTTCATATTTGGTGGCGGAAACAAAAGACTGAGAAATGTCACAAAAATGTATTGTCAGTGTCAAATTTCTCATAAACGCCGTAAAAAGGAATATCTAGGTAAATTTAAATTTTCGCTAAATAGATTGAAAAAATAAATTCTAAGGAAACCAATTTTTATCACTGGTTCAAAAGGAAAAGTTATTCTCATATAATCAAACTTATTACAAATTTTGTCTCTAGTTCGACGATGAATAACTTTCTTATTGCCAATTTGCTGCATTTCTGTCGAAATCACGAACGTCTTTGAAAAATTTGACACTGACAAAACAAATTTGTGACATTTCTCAGTCTTTTGTTTCCGCCATCAAATATGAAAATATCTGTATTATCTGATAATGGAGAAAATTTATAAAATAAACGAGAGCAACATTTTACATTCGTAAGAATGGATAATTTACCAGCGTTATTGCCAAACGCGACGCCACTGGTAAGCAGATTTTGCGCTGAAATGTCAAAGAAATGTTAATTTGAACAAATTTCAACGGTGTCGTTGTTAAGCTTGAGAAAAAGTTTTCAATTTTGGTAAAGTTTGCGGAGGTTTGCTGCAATTATAAGCAACAATTATCCCAGAATAACTACAGCGTGATCAAAAATGACTGAGTCTGTTGGCAATGAAACAATTGAAAAGTACTGGTGTTTTTGTCTCGTAATTGGCACTGACCGGATTTTTTAACTTGAGACGACATAAAAAACATTTTTTTGTTCGACACTATCAGAATTTGAGAATTTTCTCCTGTGTGAACGGATTTTGATAAATGTGACAACTTGTCAAAACGAAACGTCAAGTTAATTTTAAAGATTTTAAGGATTTGGAGCCTTTAAGGGAGTCGTCGAACAAAAAAACGTTGTATTCAACTCGTTCTTGTGTAAATTTGACTTTTTTTTTGGCACTCGTGGGCCTTTAAAACGCTCGTTTCACTCGCGTTTTAATCTGGCCCACTCATACCAAAAAAGCCCAATTTACACACGAACTCGTTAAATAAATAACTATTTGGTTATGCCGGTTATGTTTATGCTATTACAAAAATGAACCTTTGATGGTAAATTTCAAATTTGCTAAATTTCACTGTTATACTCCGTACTCTGATAGATTGTACGTTTTTTGACAGAAGACAGACCCCGAGAGTAGTGTGGCGGGAATTAATCTGCAGGGATACAACGGTTTTCTACATAACGTGAAACAAATGAGATGGAGAGTTTAGTATTTTTCACTGCTTTA
The DNA here is from genome assembly GCF_963966145.1 of Tenebrio molitor. NCBI lineage: Eukaryota > Metazoa > Arthropoda > Insecta > Coleoptera > Tenebrionidae > Tenebrio > Tenebrio molitor. Next base: position 22,959,724 of record NC_091047.1, on the reverse strand, counting down.
TGTTTTGGAACTAGAATTTAAAAACGTACAATCTATGACCGTACGGAGTTTACCAACAGATTCATTCATTCTTGATCACACCGTAGTAAAATGAGTTTTACCATTGAAGATAAAGCATTAATTATGATTAATATTTAATCATAAATTTTTCGAAAGGTAGGCAACCAATAAAACGACTGTGTATAGCAAGTATAGATATGTGTACGATCAAGCTAAGACAGACGTTTCCATAAAACAAAAGGTAATGTAGCATTCTTAATTTGTTTTCTTGTTGATCACCTTGTAAATTTAAAATATCACCCATTGGCAATTTTAGTATGTACTTTTCCGGCCAAAAAATTTCGTACACCCTTTTCCTATCATTTCACAAAAAATGGGTGCAGTTTAACCTTTATTGTCATTATGATTGACGTTTACAAATTAAAATTTGAAATTTATTACTGTCACCCATAAGAACATAGACACAATTTGATTGACACATGTGCAGTGAGGTTATTCGTTCCTAAAGGCTGCTTTACAGCATACGTGAGTGGAATGACAGTTGTGGACGAAATTTTTTGTCCGCCATTGTACCTACAATGAGGGACATGGAATCCTGGGCAGTCTGCTATTGTCATTTCAAAAAGTGTCAGTGTAAATGCACCTTTACTGTCATTATGATTGATATTTTCAAAAAAACTGTCAAATTAACTTAAGCTTGGTTATGAGTAGCTAAGGTATGGTTTAGAAATTTTGACAACTGAATGACACATCTGCCCAGTTTTTCGTGTCCCCAATAGTACAATATGATCAACAAGAAAAGAGATAAGGGACGACTATGGCAAACAACATTTCTGAAAACGTGTGGCGTAGCTTCAACCATACTAACAGATATGGTGAACAGAGGTAAAACTCCAATAAATAAGATTGTGTATGTATAGCAAATTCAGTCACTATTTTCTTCGTTCTCAGTGCAAAAAGAGGTTTCTGTAAAAACTATTTTGTTCTCGAGTGAAAATCTTTGTCTAAACAGAATTCACGTAAATGTCAAAATCGACAGGTGACAGTTTAAGTTTAGTAAGTTACGTCAGTGTTTGCAGAAAATTTGTTTTCAATTATCGCCTCTTATCCCTTTTTTTGTTGATCACGCTATAATGTGGTCATGCTATAAACATTAAAAATTTAGCACCTGCGCCATTATGGAGTACCGTTCAGATTTCGCTTTTGAGATTTGACATAGTTTAAACAATAATCACGTCGAATTACATTCGTAACAGTAATTTTCTTGATAATTTTAACTAGATGCACGAATAATTTTAACTAGATGCACGAATCTTTGTTGCTATTAAGAAATCCCACTCGTGGACTTCGTCCACTCGTGAGATTTCTATAGCAACAAAGATTCGTGCATCTGGTTAAAATTATCAAAAAATTACAATCTCTTATGTAATTACTATTGATAATAATTGTTAATTACTGTCGCGAGCAAAAAAAAACTGGTCGTCAAAATCATGTTTTTACGCAATGGAAAATGCTCCATTGTAAAACGATCGTAAATATCATCCATAACCTATCATCATGTTGTATGACATTAATTGGCATTAATTATTTAATATTTTGACACTTTGTTGACGTGGGCATAATCAGACAGGGAAAAATTTTTAATTTGTGACAATCTAACCAAATTTTGAAATGATACTGACGACCAGAATTTTTTGCTCGCGACAGTACATAGAAGATGAATGCAGTTTCAATCCTCATAAATATCTGGGCTGCTATTTCAGCGAGCACAACTCGAACCGCAAATGCTTATGAAAGCTTTCATTCTCATTTTAAAAATAATTTTTGTGGCAGTCATCCTTCTATTTATACAAGGTGATTTACGAGTATAATGAGCTCGATCGAATTGAAAATGCAATTCCAAATATATTTGGAATATAAAACTGGATGGACACGGTAAATATCCAGCTTTACCTTGCAGATGTATACTCGTGAATCACCTATTATATTTATAAAAACATTATTAAGTTTTCAAACTTTTACGTATGCAAAAATAAATGGCGGAAAAATTGTTAGATCCAACATACAGAAAAAATAAGACTTTACAAAATCTGATTGCACGTTTTATAAACGGATATAGTAGCGGCCAAGCAAAATGGGAATCTGACTTCTTGGGATGTATTTAAATAAAACTGTAAATATGTAATAAATCATTACATTTTAGCGTCAAGTAAATTATACAGCATTCACGATTGTTTCAAATTTGGACTGTCTATGAAAATCTGACATTTTAGTTGGCAATATTGTGATTTGGCATAATAAAGCTATTTTAGGTTATAATTGAATTGTATTAAATCAATTACGGAATTCACAACAAGACGAATATTTAATAACGAAACTTCGTAATTATGACAGAACCTGACGCGAATCTGAGAAAAAAATCTCTTGGCCTGCTGCGTGTTTAAAAATCGTGAACGGCTAACATAGTCTGTTTTTTAATCAAAGAACCACAACACCGCAATTTACACCCAAAATAGAGCTGACAACATTGTACACTTTTGACCTAGGGTGAAAAATCTCTACATATAAAAATTAAGGTTATTAGAGATATTAGTAGCGCAGCATGTTACAAAAGTTAATAATAATTAATACCAACTAATTTGAGAGTTTAATAAATGTCTTACTTTGTGGGGCATTTTTAATAACACGTTCAAATTTTATATGTGTATAATGTTTTCTGGGTCTTCGTGACGAACGACGAACTTTTTACATGTGAATTTCAAGGAGTATAGAATAATAGGGAGGGGACATAAGCTAGCTTATGGGCGCGGTAAATTGAAGCGGTGAGGGACAAGGAAACGGGCGCAATTTTATGCAACCCGTGAGGTACGCCCCAGTTAACACTACTTGAGATGTTGGGAATTAACAATAACACTGCAGGAAAATAAAACACTATAATTTTTTTTTGCATCACAAATGTATTCAAAGTATGAGAAACTAGAAAACCACATTAAATATCACTACGCAACTGATTTTATTCAATTTCTTGGGGCGTACTAATGGCAGACATGCGCATTAGTGCGGCTTCACTCGACCGGCCGTATGTCCCCTCCCTATTATTCTATACTCCTTAGTGAATTTGCGTACTTTCAAGGACATTAAAAATGGCAGTCGTTGGCTGGTATAGCCAATAGATATCATTAAATTCCCTAAATTTAGTAAAATTTTATATTTGCAAACCTAAAACAACAAGTGGTGGTTCTTTGATTAAAAAACAGACTTGTTTTCGAATCATGTTTATAAAATAATTATAGTGCCAACTTTGATTATAACAATCCCTAATTTAGAAAAACCTACATATTTTTATTTTGCCAACATAATTCAACAGGTATAATCTTGTCAAAAATAAATTACTCCCTATGATTTAGGGATATTCACAAAAGATATCCCAAAAATGTAAGACAGTAAATTAATTGTAACAGTCGCAAATGAATCATTTTTCGCTAAGTGATAGATGATTTTTCGTTTCACAATCAATTTTGGTTACTGGCGGCATATTTATTTGTATTTAGTCTCTCAATTCAAAGTAACCAACCTTAAGCATTCAAAATTATTTTTGAAAATTCTAGTTACACACAACATGAAAAACGTTATTTCCCTAAAAGTTATAATTCTAGGGAGTAATTTATTTTTGACACGAGAATAGTGGAAATTTAGAATTGAAACAGGCTCGCTATACCAACACGATAATGTATGTGTAACGTATTGATTTTAATACTTTTTTCTAATTTGCTGTTTTAACAAAGCTGTTAACGCATTCGTTTTGAATGCGTTAATAAGCTATTAACACATCCGAAATCTAGGAACTATTTTCAGTTGGTAACACACATTGCCGGCAGCAAATTGACTCTGGTATTCTCTGCTATTTGCCGCATTTCTAGATAATTCATCTTTAAATGCAATCTCACTTCCGAAAAATGACAATTACTATCCGTTTATTAAACTCCCGCACTGTCACTGTCAAAATTTTGACTTTTTTTGGAGTGTACCTATAGTGACATACATTTTCAGTTGTCTGTACACAAAAACTAGTTATAAAAACGTCAACAAGAAAAGTTTGGTTATGTTAATGGAGTTCATTTTCTTCTTTCCAAACGATAATTAACAATAACGTACTTCTCTCTGGCCGTTAATAAGTAGTCTAATATGTGTAATGTTCTAACTCAGATTATTCTGCCTAGTTTTCTTGGTCATTTTCCTATGTTCTATGCATTTTTTTTTCAACAAAAACCCGTATTTCTACGAAAACATCAAAAACAACGTTGAATTTGACTTTTTACACTGATTTTTAACTTTAAGTTCTAACTCAGATTTTCCCAAATCATCAATTTTTTTACGAAAATGAGTCGATTTTTAAGAGTTTTAGTCCTTGAAAGTTTGTTGAGTTTGAAAAACAGCCCATTGAAGTCTGTTCAAAAACACAAAAATTAAGAAAATGACCTGTTTTTAGACCCATTTTATCTATTGAAACATCAATTTTTTATGCACACTACCCTATTTTTTATGGCCTTTTTTAAAATGTGTCAGATTTTTTTGCCAAAAATAAGGAAAACTATCCTGTTTTTTATGATTTCTTAAAAATGTGAGCCAGACGTAACAACTGAATCTGTGGTTTTTGTTGAAAAAAAAAAAAAATGCATAGAACATAGGAAAATGACCAAGAAAACTAGGCATAATAATCTGAGTTAGAACATTACACATATTAGACTACTTTAATAGTATTCTTTTACGTTTCATATCTTCTTCTTGTTCAGCCATTTCGTGTAAGTAATACTTTGAATGAAAGAAACCGAATTTATTAATCTTAACTTCAAATTTTCGCGCCAACGTTAAAGTAAAAATTACTAGTCTCAGAACGGCAATCCGGCAACTTGCAAACACTTTGACCACGGCTTCCTAGATTAATAAGAGTCGAAGCCTCTAATACGGCTGGTCGAGTTCCTTGAACTGTCTGTTCCTTCAAAAGCCAAAAGTATAGTAGCGCCCTCTACCAAAAAACGAATATTTTTTAAATTAAATGAATGAAAAATCGTATTAATGTTTTTTTTTCTATCAATAATCTACTTTTTGAAGTAGTGTATGTAACATACAAATTCCGATTCTTTTTAAAATGAGATATGTACGCGGTTAAGCAGCCAAATACACAAATGTATAGTGGCGCCCTCTCAGGAACAGTAAAAATGCTTGCAACTGATGAACTCGGCCAGCCGTATTAGAGGCTTCGACTCTTATTAATCTAGGAAGCCGTGACTTTGACAGTGCGGGAGTTAAGGGCGTTTCATAATAAACTTAAAGTCGACTTTATCTTAACGTGACTTTAATGGATTGTTGCAACAATATGTTTCTATGGTAAATGGTGAACTTTAATGTTAAAGTAACTTTAGGCTGATTATGAAATAGGGGGTTAGTAAATGGATAGTATGTTTAGTCTAGATTCAAATTTAGAATTTTACTTTAAATGTTAACCATGAAACAAATGTGTCACCAACTGTCACAAAATTCCCTAAATTACCAAAATGATTTTATTTGTAAAAAACATATATTTAATATGCAAATTAGAAAAAATAGCATAAAAAATTCGTTTTATAAAACTTAAAGAGCACTCGTCATTTACAGGCACTCCTGCTTGTCTTAATATAAGTTTTAGAAAACTCATGTTTTAATATACTATTGTAACATTTTGTCGCGAGACTACATTAAAAAAATACTACATATTCTGTAAATGGAAATACATAAGTGCTTTGAATTTAACGACTTATACGATAATAAATTAATCGTTAATAATTAATAAGTAAATTAATGGCTCGAATGTTATTTAGGATTCTAAATGAATGTATGCATTTAATTATGTACTGGGTGTCCGCGACAAAAATGCGGATGTTTATTTCTGGTGTATTTAAACGTTACAAATTTGAAATTTTAGGTTGTGGGTCATTGTGTAAAGGGACGTAATTAAGTAGAATTGTTACGTGATTATTCCATCCCCAACCCCCCTCATATGACGGATTATGAAAGAGAGCATCTTTTTTGGTAACTCTGTAAAAAGTGATTGGTTATTGACGGAATGTTTTTGAGATATTTGACTTTTTAATTTTTGATTTAAGTATGTAAAAAATTGAACAGGGAAGTGGCATTTTTGCCAGCGATAAATATATTTGTTTTTACTATAACAACAATTATTCGTTTTAATAAGTGATCAAAATATGTACAGGGTTATTCAAAATGATTGTAGTCGAAGTAGGCCATGCCCATGTTATTGCATTTTTGTCGCTTTCATGTGAACTGTCAGTTTTGTCGCTGTCACTGTCATTTTTTACGTGAAAAGTACGGTGATGGGAATTTTATTTATTTTTGTTAAATTAACGATTAAATCCGAATAAGTGAGTACACACCGTTCACACACGGGAGTTAAATTGGGTGCAAAACAACTCAATATTTTCACATCATTTTGATGTTTTTTTTTTATGTGGAGCGGCAACCATAAATTTTACATTCAGTTTTCACGCCTACTTCGACTACAATCATTTAGAATAACCCTGTACAAGGTCATTATAAATTATTGTAGTCGAAGCAAGCCATGCTATGAAATTTTAGCCGCTTCACTGTGAACTGTCAATTTTTGAAACTGTCACTGTCATTTTTAAGGTGAAAAGTGCAGTGATGAGAATTTTATTTATTTCTTTGTAATTAACAATTGAATCTAAAAATATTGAGTTGTTTTGCAACCAATTTAACTCCCCTAAGAGGCCGATTTCAAGTTGAGTTGCAACTTGTATTGTCATGGTAACGGCACAAAATTGCAGGTTTGATAAAGATGACGCATATTAGTAGTATTTGCGCTGCACCACCTGTTTGTCACCCTGACTTGAAACCGGGCTCTAAGTATGTGGCCGATGTGTATTCTCACTTACTCTCGTCCTCGTGTCAAAAATGGATTACTTCCTAGAATTCGAACTTTTAGGGAAATAACGTTTTTCATGTTGTGTGTAACTAGAATTTTAAAAAGTTATTTTGAATGCCTAAGGTTGGTTACTTTGAATTGAGAGATTAAATCCAAATAAATATGCCGCCAGTAACCAAAATTGATTGTGAAACGAAAAATCATCAATCACTTAGCGAGAAATTAGTCATTTGCACATTTGCACAATTAATATGCTGTCTTACATTTTTGGGATATCTTTTGTTTGTCACCAGACACCAGATAGCCTCCAACCTAACCAAATTTATGGCAACCTAGTAACGAATATCCCTAAATCCTAGGGAGTAATCCATTTTTGACACGAGAGTATTCACATCATTTTAATTTTACATTCAGTTTTTACGCCAACTTGGACTACAATAATTTATAATGACCCTGTATAAACTAATATTTTGTATTTTTTAATCTAGTCACATTCGAACTTTTTTTCTATCTAGACAATTTTCTGTTTTAACAACTCAAGCACCGTTGCTTTGCAGAAATTCGACTCGAAAAACTGTCAACCGACAAATTGTTTTTCTAGTCAAATTTTCGTCGAAAACAGAAAATGTCCGATAAATGGTACAGGTTTGTGTGGTTTTGCAATTTTTCAAATCATCAGAGTACCATATTGCTCGTTGCTAATGGTAACGAAAGTTTACCCTCACATTTTATTAACAACAGTAAGATTTAAATGTAGATAAGGAATAAATTTGTTTTCGAAAATTTTTGTCAACCCAAGAACTTTTCCTTTCCTTGCTAACCTAAACCACTTCTTTATAATGGTATTTGTTTCTCCCCAGGCACCCTAAAGTGGCGTCATCTGATGAATCCGTTCGTGATGCGATGGTCGCTTGCAGCCCACGACATCTGCTTCACTTGCGCCCAACACTCGTACTTCTTCAGTTTAGGAAAATGCATCCCTGTTATAAGGGGTGCCGGCGTGTATCAGGACGCCGTCGACTTGTGCATAGAGCAGTTGGCGAAGGGCTCTTGGGTTCACGTATTCCCCGAAGGTTGGTGAACCAACCACCACAACCAGAACCAAACACTCAGTCGGACTATTTTCAGGTAAAGTGAACATGACCAAAGAAAACATGAGACTGAAATGGGGCGTGGGTAGGATGATCTTCGAATCTCCCGTAACACCGATCGTCGTGCCCATATGGCACATCGGCATGGACGACGTCCTTCCCAACGAGCCCCCGTACGTACTGAGACTAGGCAAGAATCTGACCTTCAACTACGGCAACCCCATAGACCTGTCCGATATGGTGGCCAAGCTGAAGGAGCGAAACGCCACCGACGTCGAGGCGCGGAAGCAGATAACCGACTTCCTGCAGGAGCAGCTGCTCAAACTCAAGGCGGAGACGGAGGAGTTGCACAAGAAGAATTTCAAAGTGAACTTATGATATTTCGGCGATTAGTTAGGGCGCGTCTTTCAAACTAGGTATTTATTCGTCTTTTTATAATTTGTAAAAAAGTGAGTCAAGTGACGTGTAGGTTTTACATCGAGTTTTCAGTGTTTGCAACGGGTCAGGAGAAGCAATATCGTATGCTAGTCACGTGTTTTTGCCATTAGTCTATTTTCGAGGTTGACCGAGGGGATGCGAATGTGATTCGCAAACCCTCGGGGTATTATTTTACAGCATTATATTTTATCCGTGATTACATTTGTTCAACGGACAGATCAAATATGGAACAATAGGGATTGTTGTTGTTGTTGATTTATTTAAGTTTGTTAACCGTATCACGACGTCTTGTGTAATGCCAAAGTTATCATCACATTGTCCGGGGCCCCCCTTCACCGACGAAGCATTACTCCATTATTGTGATATTTTTTAGTTGGGCAGTCTCCAAGTTGTCTCCGGTTGTAGAAAGAGGGCCCAATTCTTAATTGTGTTCTACAATCAGGCGGATTTCACTGAATTGATCAAAATATTCGATTATACAAATTAGCGTGTAGTGTAGTAATCCTTGTTTTTAATTGGGAACTTGCATGACGAGTCGTGATAAGACAAACAAACGTTAACCGACAGTGTTCACGTCGCACCGCACTTACAAGATGTCATCAAGGAAGTCGTAATTCTTTTTTTATTTAGTGTCTTAAATTAAGTAGCGAATCTTGAAAATCATTGCCAGCGAACAATTGTGAATATTAAGTTTAAGTGAGTTGCACAATTAAACCTAAATAGTAATTACTTTTTGTTGTGATTTATGTCCGAATTTTCTTACAGGAACAAATTGACTTAGGGAAACAATACAAAGCGTTATAAGCACAAATCAGGGTTTTTGTTTAGAAACATTTGTAGCTCTGTATCAGAACAATCTGCATTTGTTAACATTAATCGTCTTAAAATAAGCGTTAAAATAAGTAAGTTTAAGTTGCGGAGTAATCCATTAAGTGATATTTTTGGTAGCAGTGGTGAAATCGTAAGAATTACGACTTTGTTGCCAGACTCTCTACTTATAAAGGACATCTTATTTTCTCCGCAGTATTGAGCGTAACTGTTTGCATATTTAGCTTGATTTGCGATCTACTTATCGTTCCTTATTTGGGTATTTTCCACATCAAGACGCACCGTAAGAATGTAGAGCTAGGGGCGAGCCATTCGACGTGTCAGAGAGCGCATTTGCATGATTGCAAGATGCGGTCCGTTATTATCCGTTGCGCTTGCGCCACTTTATTAAGTCTTAATTGTGACCATGTACGGTGTGCCTTGCGGCATCTCGCGGCCGAGCTTTAATTTCGGCTTGGGTGATGAACAATTGTCGGATGCGCCGGTGGTTCGCCTCTGGAGTTGGAGAGCGTGTCTTGCAACACAGTACAAGTTCCCAATTGTGAAATTTAATATTTAAAAGGTAGCTTGTAGCTTGTAGGCGATAATTTGTAGTGGTTCCTCTGTTTTCAGCTGGGACTCTAAGAATGAATAAATGTCTCCCCTATTTTTATTAAACTAGATTTAGTTTTCCCATTTTTATAAGAACAAACATTACGGTAGTGACGAGACAAAATAATTTTGTAATTGATTTGTTATGGAATTATAGCGCGATTTACACGGTGTTTACGCATAATTGTGATTGTACATTATTTTGGAATTAGATTTTTTAAAATTTGTTGTGGGTTTTTGTTTTTTTTTATAGGTCAGGTTTTTTAGGTATGTTGTTTTAACGATGCACTTCCATTCCAAAATCGTCGTTTTCCTGATTAACAAAAACTCTGTTCCTCCTTGTTAGATAATTTTTAGAACTCTGTACCTACAATATTTTATTGTTTAGATTGTTGTGCTTCTATTTTTTAAATAAATTCGATTTAATCATTCGTGTCTTTTGAAATATGATCAAAACCACGTCAGAGCACTGTTAATTCTTAATGTGGTGTCGCAGTTAAAAGGACGTGCAGTCGTGCACACTTCTAACATAGAAGCCGTAGGTGTAACAATGCTCATAGTGTTATGAACTTGATACTATTTGAGCCTCAGTGGGTAGGTACGACCTTACAGTCGTACAATATACGAGTACACACATGTTTCTACGATTTATACATTTAGGCTGACAGGATTTAAGTGTCATGTGGCGTAAATGCCTTCATGGAATAACCAAGCAAGTTTTTTTGAAGTGAAAACTTCTTTAGTCGCACCACATACATTTTCTTCCCGGGTAGTGAATGTAAAATCGTTCGCAGCACAAGCTAAAATCATCGCATTTTTTGTTTGTGTCTATCGTTTCAATAAAGAGAAAGCGAGAAAGGAAATCGTGACGTCATCCCAAAAGGGTAAAAGTTTGACCATGCTTCAGAGTTCAGAGATTGAATCTTACTTGCTTAATCCTACGGATTGTTTAGCGTAAGAAAGGTAGGATTACAATAGCGCCCGTTTTCATTGCCTATATGTACAAATCATTTCCATTAAAAAGCTCTGTTATCGGATAATACTTGCAACTTTTCTCCAATTCTCCTAAGTGAGTTATAACAATATCAGAGCCGGAAAGTATCACTAAGCAACACCTACCGGGCTGTTTTATTTTAATACATCAAATCTGACATTGAAAATTGAAAAAGACAAAAAATATTTGACAGTTTAACCTTGAAATCGTTGGGGCTTTACGTGAATTTAGTAGGCCATTTTGTAGCCTACTCACAACAATTTAATTTGGTGTATAGATAATTAAAATCGTCCGATAAATAAGGGAGCTATGGACGGGTCTTTTTTGGGACACCTGTATAATTGGTGCTCGATCAAAAAAAGTGTTATATGCAGGTATTAGGTATTTTGATTACTCTTTATTATTAGAATTAGTGATTGGTTTAACTTTGTTAAAAAGATACCGCACCGCGGCAATCCGGCCATCTTCTTCAGGTATATTTTAAAAATGGGATTCATAAGAGTTGCCCATGGCGGCACGCCGGCTCTGCCCCGAGGATGTTCCTGTCAGCCGAGCGCAAGTGCAAGTATCCGCAACAAAAGAAAGTTGCATTGTAGTATCTCTGTTGTAGTGATTATTACTGATCATGTCAACCCCGGTTTACGACCTCCAGGGGCTCCAGGTAGTTGAGAAGTATAGTGGGTTGCCTAATAACCGAATTTTACCCGTTTTGTTGATACTTTTGTTTATTTTTTGCTTCCAATTTAACTTGTTTTTCCAAATACTGAGACAGTAGCCCCATGTGATACGTTCTTCCGAATCCAATGCACTTTTTAAATAGCCTTAAAATGAAAAATTGAGCAAAAATAAGGGAAATTAGTGAAAAACGTTATTTTTTTTTAAAAGAGTGAAGCGATTTTTCAAAAAACTGAGACAGTAGCCCCGTGAGATACGTTAATGTTTAACAAAAAATATAGTCACCATAGCTTCAAACATAAAACTGTGGAAAAATAATTAAAATCCGTTTAGCGCGCTTTACCATTGCTTGGCCAACCACTAGGCAACAGCCTTAAACATCCAAACTTAACCTCACAAATTTTGCCAGAGTGTGGCATATGGTGTGGCATAATGCCATCCAAAAGACCGTGGATTGCCATCGTCCTTCTTTGGTAAAACTTCTGGACAAATTTCAGTTCGAGCAAAATCAAAGCCAAAACTTTATGTTGAGATACCTACCGGGGGGGCTTTATTTGAAGTCATTGGCAAAGTTGCGTGTGCGCAAATCAGCAACATGCGAATGGTATTGCGCATATCGCTAAGCGACCGTTCACAATACCATTCGCATGTTGCTGATTTGCGCACACGCAACTTTGCGAATGACTTCAAATAGAGCCCCCCTGGCTGGGTTTCGAAGTAATGAATTCTCTAAAAGTAAATATTTTCAATTAAAGAAACGCCTTCAGACCATCGCACGGGGCTACACGTTGAAGTGTATTAAAGATTATTTAGCGAATATAGTTTTAAATTTGTCAATTTAAAATTTAAATGTAATAACCACATTTTACATATAAATTACATTTACTAATTACATCACCGTTTTTTTTACATCGCTTTGCTATAACATCGCTGTTATTTTACAAGCGCTATTTTCTTAGAATCACTATTTTCAGATGTCGCTGTTTCGTACATCGCTATTTCATTACATGCGTTTTAATAATAAATAATCGCTGATTCAATAGCGCCATTTTAAAAATCGCATTTTTGTACATCGTTATTTCATTCCGGAGCCGTCCCCGGCTAGGTGGAACGATTCTTGTAAAAGATAAAAAATTCTCGATTTAAATTTTCATTTTCTGGGATTCAGCCCTGCTTGGTTAAATACTCGTACTATGCCGAGCAAAAAATTTTGGCCGTCATTGTCTTGACAATTCAAAAAAAAAAAAAAAAAATTTGTAATCCGTACTTTACTGTCATCATGATTACCGTCTTGATTATGAACGTTATTTTTTGGGTGGTAAATTTCAAAACTCAAAATTATTTTGTCATTTCTACTACACAGAACGTTTACCTCAGGTTATCTATGTACGATTGCTCTAATTTTGTTTGTTCATGTCAGATTTTTGGAATATCTGAGCTTCAAACAGTTTAAATTGATTGTCAAAATGACAAGAATCGAAAGTGGGGTTACGATTCCTAAAGGTTTATTTACACTTTACTTGAATGTCAAGAAAGTGACGGCCAAAGTTTTTTGGCCGCCATAGTACTAATTTCTAGCATAATTTTAGTTTTGAAAAATCAAGTAGGTAGGTATGCCTTGGAAATTTTCAAAAAACCTATTTTTCTGTGGAATAAAGTGCCTTTTATGTGACAAATACGATACAAAGTTATTAAGAAAAGTTGTTTAGAATTAACATCTAGGCCCCTATAGAAAACTTCAAAATCATCGGTCAACTATGATTTTTCATTTTTTTAATTAAACCTGTTAGCTTATCATAAATAAAGTCCATTTGTACTAAGACAAGATAGGTATGTACTGCTATCATTGATCCATTCTGTTTTCAAAAATGAACATAATTTATTATAATAATTATAGTTTTCGTCTAAAGTTTGGTGGTGCCATTGGTATAATAGATAACTTTCTGCCATTTCATAAATCAAATGTCACTCTTTGACAGGTTTTGCAAAATTATTGGTTACAACAAATTTCAAATTTGAGAAAACGAGTAATGGGCCATCGGCCCAACGATTAATACATTACGGTAGGCACTTTATACCGTTTACTCCCGTTTCACGATCGTGTTTCAATCTAAAAACCTGGCGCTAACTCAGAAAATATTAATCAACGCTTTCAAAAATTGATAAACAATGAAAAGTGCAATGTGACAAGTGATAGTGTATTAATCTATAAATTTTGACATTTCGTCGTGACTAATGTCGATTTGTCAGTGACGTACACTTGCTTTCAAAACTTTCGCGTGCACATTCAAAATCAGCAGTGTCAACGGTTAATTTTAAGATTAGGTTAAAGATGACATTGACAGCAATTAAAAAAATTATGATCGGTCTTCTACTCACGGGCCCTTCTTGTTCCCACCTCTTCTTTACTTATTTCTTGTAGAACAGTGCTTTTATTTAGCTCATTATGAGTAGCAACCCTTCTTATGAACCACTCCTCTTCTAATTTGGACAGCATCAAAACTTTGTCTTGCTCTGTTAGTCGAGGCATTTTGACTTTTCAAAAGTTTAAATGTCAGAGTTGATTAATTACAACCCTGATTTGATACAGCGAAAAATAGGTGTACGCGAAAGTTTTGAAAGTAAGTGTACCTACCTATTATACTGACGTTGATGGTACGTTCTGCTTTAGCACGTACGGTCGATGGACAAATAAAACTGGGACACTTAAAATTTAACCTATAATTGATTTCATATAAATGTTCATCAAGTGAGCTGTGCATTTGTAAAAGCACCTTTAATTTAGTTACATTACAAAAGTCACATTTATGAAGGTCATGTCCAATAAATCTTTACTTGGTAAAAATACAAAGACAAAAACAAATAAGAATTACTTTAATTCAATCAGTAAAAAGACGTAACATTGCTTTTGAAATCAGCAATGTTAAAATGGACAAAAACTAAAAAATTAATCAAATCGGGTTCGCGCAGAGCAAGCAACTTTGAAAGTTAAAGTCACTAGCTTTAGCTTTACTACCAACTGAAAATCAGATTTTCATGGCTTGCTTAGATGCACATTTATATGAAATTGAGTATAAATGTTCATCAAGTGAGCTGTGCATTTGTAAAAGCACCTTTAATTTAGTTACATTACAAAAGTCACATTTATGAAGGTCATGTCCAATAAATCTTTACTTGGTAAAAATACAAAGACAAAAACAAATAAGAATTACTTTAATTTAATCAGTAAAAAGACGTAACATTGCTTTTGAAATCAGCAATCTTAAAATGGACAAAAACTGAAAAATTAGTCAAATCGGGTTCGCGCAGAGCAAGCAACTTTGAAAGTCAAAGTCACTAGCTTTAGCTTTAATACCAACAGAAAATCAGATTTTCATGGCTTGCTTAGATGCACATTTATATGAAATTGAGTATATGTAAATCAGACTATTGAATTGTCAATATATTTGTCAGTGTCTACATAATATGTCATACCAAAGTTAATTTGTGATAAAGCCGTAATTAAACGATGCAAATTTGTATATTTTGACTTATGTGATTGTCATTTTTGTCCCAGTTTTATTTGTCCATCGACTGTACATGAACATGAAAGTCTCGTTCGCCGCGTCCAGCGAGTCTGTCACTCTGTCCTCTGTCGTCCACTTCTTCAGCTCTGAAAACCGGTCTCATATGCAACCCACCGTGCGCCATAACAACCTGACCTCTTGCAGAGATACCGCGACACCCGGTTTCAGCCACCTGCCTTCGACGTCTTTAAGCAGAACTCGTGTCTTCAGCAACCCATTCAACTGCAACCTGCAGCGCTCCGTGTTTATGTACTTTGCCGAATCGAATTCCGGTGTGAGTGGCGTTCCGAATTTGTACATCCGATGCGAGTGCAGTGTCAAAATGTGTGTGTTTGTCGTGTTCAGTGTCAAGTGGTGGTGTCCTCCCCTTTGGATTAAACCCCGCTAAGACGGATTTCGCCAGGGAGAAGAGGGCCCGGAGCAAGTTGGCGGTGTTAAAATCAAGGTTGGTTTTTTCAATGTTGTACTTTGTTTTCGAATGGCACCGACTCCGTGACTAATGTGAGGTAATAGAAGTTAAATGACGGGGCACTCTTTAAATAAAGACACTGCCAGCTAGGATTTTTGTTGAAGATTGAATTTTGAGCGCGCGGACGTGTCGGTGATCCTTGGAGAACCCCCTCGAAGGCGACGCCGTCCACGAAATTAGTCTCACACGGAGATGGTATCGTCGTCCCGGTCTTGATTCTGCGTAATTTATGATCTGTAATAAGCGGGTTCGCGGCAGAGAGGCAGCGACTGCCATCTAAACCGAGTTTTCAGCCTCTTTTATTGTAATTTAAACGCAATAAATACTTGAAAAGATGTTTAGCACTCTATTAAGGGTGGCAACGGCTCGTTTGAATCCGCCGACGAAACTTCGACGTGGATTTACGACGGAATCAATTATTCGACGAGTTCTACGGCAAAATTGCCTCAAGTCGACTTTTAAGGAATTGCTCGTCGGTCGATGAGCTTCTTTCTATAACAACAATTTGAAGGAACGGACTCGGATTTATAGCTAGTTAGATTTTACGATATCAATAAATCCGTCGATTGTACGAAGACTGAGCTCATTTAAAATCCAAAGTAGCCTCTAACCGATCCATTTGAACGGCTGCGAGCATCCGATGTAGATTTAAAGATTGAGAAACGGGACTGCGGAGACGTTTTTTCATGGGGAAATTATCTAACGTCAACGGAGATTTTCTCGTCGGGTTGAAGTTCAGACGACTCTTGAATCGCAAATCTTTACTGGAGATATCTAAATCAACGTTCTTGCTCTTCACCGACGAGTAATGTCAAAAAATTTTACCACGAGATTCACTCACGTCAAGTGCTGAGTGCTTTACTTTTGCATAGAGGGTGCATGCATTTTTCTGTTTAGAAATATTTTTCGGAAGTCAATTCTAAATTTTATAGGTTATAACGCACAGCCAATTTAAATATGTACTTGGTTTATTCTCTTAATAACAATTTTTATATAATTTTGATAAACAGTAAAGTCCATTCAAAAATCAAAAAACCACCAACGTCGCATTTTCCTCGATAATTACTATCGACAACGCTGTCTAGTGTAAAATTTGGTGAGACTTGTAATTTTGAGGTTAAATGTTTATTAAGTGTCTTGTTTTTCTGGGCAATATGAACGAAATTCAAAGCAATTGAATTTTATTTTGAATCAAATAAATGTCATAATTCATAGTCACCAACATAGAATGAAAAAATATCTACCTAGGTTTTTTTAAATTTTACCAATCTAAAGCAACAGGTGGTGGTTTTTGATTTTTGAATGGACTTTAGTTAAAAGTGCATAAAAAATTCTAGTTGAAAAAGTAGGTATGTCACACGGTTTAACTTTTGTCTGTTTTAGTTTAGATACAATTATAAATTTAGAGATAAACAAGCCGAGCAGTTTGTTTCAGTTTGTTGATTTACCTACTCGTATTGGCTTATTATTGACCGTCTCAAAGTTTTGTATTGTTAATGAAAAAATGTTTGTCACTTGCTCATCGGAGGGCACAAAGACCGTTGCAAAAGACAATAAAACACACCTCAACATCAAAGGTAGTGTTATACGCCAGATACCGAGCGTTCAAAAAAAATGTGGTCAAGCAGACCGTGGTTTTGTTTCAACACAGGTTGCTTTTTAGTTGGTATGCTTTGACATACGTTACTTCACTTTGAGCATCATTTCATTGTAAATGAAATCAATGGTAAAAACCCATGTAGCACTAAGAAAAAAAGGAAAATTGTTGCTGGTTAGTTCTACGAGTATCATGAGCTGTTTTTTGCCACCGAAATAATTTCCACCACTGCGTCCTGACATTCGACAGTTGATGAAGCTACGCCATACGTTAACGGACACAAAAGCAAGCTTTAGGCCAGTTGACCACAATAAATACATATTTAGTAACTTTTTTATATTCCACTATTTATTAAAATTAGTTATTTGTGTATCAAGGCCAAAAAGTGCATCTTTTTCGTCCGAGTCTGAGTTTTCTAGCCGAGGCGCAGCCGAGCATAAAGCTTTTTTAGTGTATCTGTGTCAGTGTTTTTTCGTATTATCATAAATACTTTTGAATATTTTGAATATTTTGCATTATTTTATCACCAATTGTACGTAATTATAAACTCTGTGATTTATTGTTTTTAGTAACCCCAAAGATTTGTGGAATTGGATGTCACGTGTACAAATACAACTCTGCCATGTTGTAACAAATATTGTTGCTATTATAATAACTTGTTTATGTTGTTTTATTGTCTCGTACATTTTTTTATCACTAGACGACTTAAATTTTACACGGCGAGTTCCGTTACAAGTTTACAATTAGAAAATTGTTAACTGATTGAATTTTTTGACTGATTGTTTGGTTTAATTAGTTGCTAAACGCTTGCAGATTTATTAATTTAATGAACTGCAATGTTTCTGTTATTAGTCAGCAGATGCCCGTTATTCTGTTGCCTTTAATTGGTGTTTTTCATTTGCGGAATGGTCTCTGTTAACAGCAACATCACTTTGGAATTTTTTTCACCCGTCACTTTAATTTTCACTTAGAATAAAGCTAATCTGCAATCTGTATTTGATTGGACGGGACGGAAGTGTTGATTTAAAAATTCAAAATTAAACGTTTGTTTAATAAGCGTATCGTATATAATATGTATCAAGAATATCTATCACGAACGGTCGGTTATTTTAGTGTTCGTAATTAATAACAGGTTGTGCCCCTCGGTGTAGATCAAGTCTGATAGAGTTAATTTTACTACATAGTTAGGAAGTGTTAGTTTCTTTATTTTACTGTTTGTTTTGGCTTGGGGTGTTTGAATTTTCGTGTGATTCTGTGCTTGAAGTTAATCACTTTCAATATCTTCTTCAGTGGTGTGTGAACAGGTCGAAGTAGACTCGATTTTGACCTCTATAACTCGTGCTTTATCTTCGGTGTTAATTTTGATCTATTGATTTCTGTGTGGGCGGTACCGTTAAAGTGTAAACAAAATTACGTCCATCTGGTTTGTTGCAATATTTTTGTTGCGCACGAAGAAGTAATTTGATTATTTTTGAGGATTTGTTTTAGATTTGATATTTTAGCACAAGCACCGATTCGGTAAAAATATATTCATACTTTTGCATTTGTTAATGGAAACAAGTATGTATGTATTATAAATTTCATATTGTTAAAACTACTTAGTATTATCTTATGTTAATGAAATTGTTAGTGGATTAATTATGGTGACTGGACAGCAATTACATTAATTAATTAATTATTTATGACTGTTGATTAAGCTATAAATTATTAGAGAAGCCGTAAAAACTATTACTGCACAAAATCGTAGGTGTTAAAATAATTTTAATGCGTGTAGGTTAAATGAAAATTGGTGTAGTTATTGTAACGTCCTTGGATGATTTCAATAAATTATTTTATCTAATCCCGTGGGATAAATGACACTTATCCCACTCATTTGAGTGGAATAAGGAACTTCATTACCGGACGCATTTCATTACTCCACTCAGTGGGATAAGTGAGCTTCATTACCCCACTCAGTGGGATAAGTAAGTCATTATTCCACTGAGCGGTGTAATGAAACTGGCGGAAATAAATAAGATTTACCTTTTTCTTAAATTCGGGGCGGTCTTAGGTAAAATTTTGTACATAACACGTGGGCTAAAGCATATTACAGGAAATAAACAGGAATAAACAGGAAACTCGTCATCTGCAATCTTCACACTCGAATCCTGTAATATTGCTTTTATCCCACTAATTGTGTAAATAACTATTATTGCTATTCAGTACATGATCTTACATGCATCTATCTAAGCTTCTGGGAAAGCGCTGAACAATATACAATGTATGATTTGCGCATTAAAATAAAAGAATGTTAATGAGTACGTATACTTAGTTACACGAGTTTTTGTTTAGCTTTTGCCTGATACATATTTCAAATTTTACAATTTTATAAATATCTATAATACAAGGTTATTTACGAGTAATAAAATAATAAGCCTAACAAAATTTGTGATGCAACCAACAATACATGTCCCCCATAGTTTTGTAGTTTGTGTTTTTATTGATAATCCCACATAATGATTTTGACTAAATTTGACAAATGTAATGTCGGGCATGTTGACTATTTTTTATAAAATTAAAATATATTTCTTTAAATCCACATCGATGCAAATGTAATGTTGGCTGCATCACATTTTTTTTTAAAGTTTTTATGTATCTAGTTTTTGTTTTTTTGTTACTGTTTATAATTTTAAAAACAGATATTACGAAATGAATGTAACAGAACCGGATCTGCAAAAACTATTGTAACATATGACATATGGGTTTGTTGTTGTCATATTTCTTTTCCAAAGATAAAATGAAGAAATGAGGGAAATTAATTTTTGTTACATAAAGAAGAGCCTAAAGTTCTTAAGATAACTTGCTTGGTAGAAAATAGTAATTTAATTATTAAAATAGTGCTACCGTGTGAGCAACAAGTACTGATTGAGTTGGCAATAAATTCTGGTGATTTTTGGTGACTTTTATGTCATGTTCCAACGAGAAAACCATTTTATTAATAAAAGGTTACAAAAACCAGGACGTTTAAATTTGAAATGTATACCAGCTGTCAATAATGTCAATAAAACAAACCGAAATAGGTACAATTCAGTCTTGAAAATTTTATGTAAAATTTTTTTTTGCCAACTGAAACAGTTATTGTTGCTCACCCTGTAGAAAATTCAAAAGATCATTTGTCACAATTTGACATATCCAAATTAACTTAATACTTAATTTTAATAGTTCCAGTTTTTGGCTGATTTACCTATGTTTAACACTATCTCCTTATCTTTAACATTAGTCATTCAGGAACTGTATAAGGTTGTCTTTGTTAATGTGTGAAGATTTTGCATTAATTATTTAATTACTTATACATTCAACGCGAATATAACGCATTAAAATTCTGTTTGAGAAAACTCAATCAATTTTAAAACTCACTCTATTTTATATTCATTGCCCGTTATTTAGCGATAATTTTTTAAAATAATTTGCATACTATTTTTGCATAATATATGAAAATAAAATATAAATATTTAAGTAAAATGCATAACTGTCGTTTAATGACAAATTTAAAACGTGTGAACAAATTTAAGTTTTATCATCGAGTACGAAAACAATATAGAGGGTGTTCTCGAAGTTGACGCGTTCCTTGTAACACGAGGTACTACACATTATTCTTAAGAATTTTAGCCTAAATCTTCTTAGTAAAATGTTTGTATTAACGGAGATAATTGATTGTATATTTTTATTGTTTTCTAAAATTTTGAGTCCGGTCCTGTCCATTTCTCCGCTGTACTAGATTAATAACTAACCTGGCCCAGAATCGTGTCATTCCGGAAATCGCTTTGCAATACTGTCTGGATGCTGCAGATGCATTCTGATAACGTGATAACATTGCCCATGCATTTGCAACATATCTGTGAGCTCATTATTTTCCTAAGTAGTTTTGATTAACGTCCATGCTTATTTGATTTTTTTTTGTCAATTCTAATTTCTAACAAATCAGCGCAAATTTGAGCAGGACCGGTTTCAAAAATTTCAAAAAAATTAACTTATTGTATCTTCATTGCCGTACACATTTTACTAAGGTGATTTTGGCTAAAATTCTTTAGAACAACGCATAGTATCACATGTTAAAAGGAACGCCTCAACTTCGAAAACACCCTGTATACTTACTTTTGTTTGTATTATTCCATGATTTAATGTACAACGAAATTACCTAAGTTAAGACAATTTGTTCTAATTGTCGGTAGGTTGGGGAATTCTTATTTAAAAGTTGGGTTTACGACTTCTTTTGAAACAACAACACAAAGCTAAAGACGACAACCTCAAAATAACAATTATAATTTTAACCCGAGCGCAAGAAGTAAAAATGCCAAATTATACAACTAGTAAATATAAAAATATTATTTTGGTGAATATGCGGCTCAAGATTATAACAATTACGCCTACGAATGAAAATTCTTTCAAACCATTATTTGTAAGAAGTTAGCAAATGTGAGGTAAGGTTTCCATATATATATATATTCGTATGAAGAAAATTACAATTAAAATTCGAAATTCATAAAATAATTATGGTAAATTATATGTTTTTAATTTGTTGTAGCCAATTTAGGGCGTCTTCGGTAAGTAGATGTAGTTTGGAGAAACCTTGCTGGAATTTAGTAAGGGGACATTCTTCCAAAATGTGTTGGATGGTTTCTTTTTCTGCACCGCATTCACAAGAAGGGTTTTCACGAATGTTCCAGTGAAACAACATATTATTGCATTTGCCATGCCCGGTTCTAAAACGATTTAATTTACACCAGATTTTCCTAGGTAGGTCAAATCCCGGAAGTTGTTTTGTAGGATCCTCAATTAGATTTTTATTGAAAATATCTACGTCTTGCCAGGCTGCTTTCCAATAGTCAGATTTGGAAAATGGTTCCATGAGAAATTCTTCTTTCCAAAGTGGTTTACGCGATTTTAATCTAAAGGGTGGTAAATTTGCCATGTCTTGTGTTATGGAGTACATGTTCGGTGAATTTTGAAATTTATCCCAAATTCGTTTTGTTACGTATTTTCTTCTAATATCGTACGGAATAATGTGCGCTAGGACATGTAGCCATGGTGTTGGAGTAGATTTTAAAGTACCCGTTATTATTCGAAGTGTGCTATTCAATTGAGCATCTATTTTGTTCACGTGTGCACTGTTCTTCCAGACAGGGCAACAATATTCTGCCGTTGAATATACTAGAGCTAGTCCTGTGATACGTAAAGTGTGTGCATTCGCTCCCCAACTTGTGCCCGCGAGTTTATGTATAATGTTGTTTCTCGTTTTCAGTTTCTGTCGTAACTTTTCGATGTGTAATTTGAAGGTTAGAGATGAATCAAGAGTTACTCCTAGATATGTCGGAGAATAATTATGCTTAATTGTAGTTTCGTTAAAGACTACTTTCAGTTTTCTATTTTTCTGGTTGTTTACGAGATGGAAACAGCAAACTTCTGTCTTTTGAGGATTTGGGCAAAGTCGCCATTTTCTGAAATATTAATAATAAGGTTTCCATAATCGAAGGATACTGTTTGGTTCAAGGGACAAGATTATTTGAGTATTTCCTGGTTTCATTTTCTAAAATGTTTTGAATTTTGAAGAGATTATTTTATTTTAGAGTATTATTTGATTTTTACTTTTTTGAAGCCATATAACAAGGCTCATCTATTAGTCTTCAATAAAAACAAAAGATCGAAATTTACCCCATTATCTGAGTCTGTGTTTCACTGAATTGAAGCATCATTGCCAAAATAAATTTTGGCCTCTTCAAAAATCAAAGAAAAAATAAAAAAGCAAAGTTGCTCTCCATTATTCATTTCTATGGGTCATCCCTCCCTTATGGTCATTTTCCCCCTGACTTATCTTAAGAACAGATTTTCTAATTGTATTTGTAAGCGAAATATGTAGATAGGTATGTCTGAAACAATTTCTGGCTTGGAGGGGTTGTGAAAAATAAAAGATTTGAAAGCTTATGACTTCCAATATACACGGTCATGAAGTAACTAATAGAAGAAGAGGTATGCATGTGTTATAACAGTTTCGGTAATATCAAAAACAATTTTGGTTTGAGAACGGTTCCTGTGTGAATGATATACGCTTACTTGACTTCGGTGGTACGCAAAATCAAAGTTAAGATTATGTGAATCTTAGTCTGCAGTTATGTGTAATTAATAATGTTTTCAACGTGTTTGTTGTTCACAGCCTCTCTTGACCATAAACTTTTTCAAATATGCGGTATAAAATGTAAGTTAATAAAATTTAAAATATCTTTGAGTCGTTATACTCTTCTGGGAATTATATAGGTACTAATTAGCATCCCGAGGTTATTCGATTGGGTTTCTCGTGGAACGACCACGCTTTTGCCCGTTGCGAAAATATTTATGGCAACCGTTCCTCGTTATATCACATTATTACACACAATTATTCCCGTGCTGGCTTTTTCGGTACCAAAAAATGAGCCTATCAATATATCAAAAATTCCTGCCACGCCTTCAAAAACAAATTCCCGAACCAGGTTTTTCTCGAATCGCGGGGCATCGACAATGCGATCGGTGGGTCCGTTTAGCATTCTGCCGAGCTGTTTTCTGCAACTAACAGAACCTGTCATTAAAATCAAAAAAACTGGTCGAACACAACGGTCGACTCCGGCGGGGCCTCATTTAACAAAATTCAAAAATAAATTGATGGAAGTCTTGCACGGCGGATGCGCCTTTTTCGGCGATCCACGACGGGATTAGCCCGCTTCATAAATTAGCTAATTAAAATTCCTTCGCTGGGAGAACGGGACGAACAAACAGTTAACGAGGAGCGGCGTCTGATCCCTCGGGATCCCCCGACATCTGCACAAAGTCAGGCCTCTGGATGTCGACCCCGCGAATTAAATTTGCAGAGCTTCGGCTCAAGCTCTGGATTTTATTGGCGTGGCGAAGAGTTAACCCGTGGAGCTTGGAAGGTTATAAAAACCATAATTCCAGATTTCTATCTGGTCAATTAAAGCTAATTATTCCGGTGGTTGTAATTAAGCACGTGATTCGGTCGAGTGTAATTCGAAGTTTGTAACAAAACGAAAAGCGACCATCACCTAATTATCATCGTGTAATAAAACGAAACGCCACAAGAACTCCTTTTCGAAGAACGATTTAACGGAGAGGCCTCCATCATTATTTCCACTTGTGGTCTTTTTGCAAATATTTCTGCAGTATGTTGGTCAAGTGTATAATTTGGTAGATCACGCGAGTGCAATCTAAAGATCAAGAGGCAGACGGTATGGTATTAGCAAGGTGAAGGATGTGTGTTTAGGGTCGGCGGTTCCCATAACCCACTGCAACACTGTCTCGGAGTACCAAAAGTTGCGTCGCAACTTAAGTTATTAAATTTAATCGGCCGGAGAATTTTTTTACGGACGCGCCACCATTGTGTGTAAATAAACACATCATCATAATGTTATTCGTGGCCGTCGCTGCAAAAGAGAACTTCTTGCAGGATAAGACCGCCTGATTTATAACTCTGGTATATTTCGTCATCATACTGGTACTGCCGTTACGGAGCACCATGTATTATTGTTGTTGTGGTCGATTTAACTGCCGCAAAAAACGCGAATTTGTCCGCCATATGTTGGTCGTGTCTCAACGAAATTCGGTATGGTGGTACCGTTAATGGGTTCGTTAAAAGAGTGTTTTTGCACGGCTAACAAGAGTCTAATTTATTCTCGTGCTGTTAATTATGGTACACTGTTTTCACAAAAATTCGGAAACGTCACTGCTACGATAATAAATGGAATATGTCTAGATCAGACGTCTGGATAATGTGATATGGTTGCACAAGACAAATATTTTAATTTTATAGATCGTATTTTATGTACTGATATGATTTATTGTGGTTTTAATGGTTTTCGTTGCGTGCGCCATGATTCAACTCATGCCCACAAGCAACAACTCGTCGAATGGTGTTAGGAAAATTTGAAAAATAGAAAGATACCTTCGAAATATCTTAACATGAATCTGAATCTTATAGGTGGTTTTCTACACGACATGATCCAGTGAAAGACCAGTAATTTAGAACTGTAGGGAAAAAGATGATTTTTTTTCACAATGTGGACCTATTGTAATTGTTGCTTTGGAAAATCAATTCACAGTTGATACAGAATGGTACACAAGAATATGTTTCGTAAGATTCTTTGAAAGCTGTAATTTATCGCGTCCTAAAGATGGGACAGTTTTACACCACGACAACGCTTTAAAATTACGTACTTTTTGGAGCCTTCGGGGGTAAAATTATTAGAACATCGACCTCATAGTCCTGACCTAGCACCTTGTGATTTCTTTTTGTTTGTTGAGTAGTTTGCAATTTTCAAGTCCGATTAGGTTTCTGAAAGTTTTACAAGCCTGCTTTTTCAAGTATGTAATTCAGAAAGAGTGACATTTTTTGTTTTGATGTTTGGTGAACTGAAATGGTTTGGAAAAAAATTTGTTTTTCCAACATCGCTTATGAAAATGATACTTTCATCACTCAATTTAGTGAGGAAAATAGGCGTTTGCATCACTAGTGAGGAAAATGGAGAAAACAAACTCACTAGTGAGGAAAATGGAGAAAACAAACTCACTAGTGAGGAAAATTTATTTAACAATCTACTACCTACATAATTATTAATATAAAAAATTTACAACACTGTTATTTGCATTAATTGAAATTCCAGATCCGGAAGATTCAAAAAACAGGGGAAGTAAAATAATTATGAAGAAATTTAAAATTGAGACTCATTTTCATAAGCGACGTTGGAAAAATAGTATACACAATTCGTGATCAAAGTGCGATTTTTCAACTCGCAATACTATCCTCACTCGCTGGCGCTCGTGAGTACATCATGTATTGCTCAGGCACTTTCATCACTTATGGTGTAATATCTGTGGCGGTCGTGAAAAAGTAGGTAAGTCAAATAATTTCAAAAATGAGTTAACGATGTTTACACCTTAATAATAAATCATGGAATTAAATAATTCAGATTTTCACAGTTTAAAATTTGCTTATATTGAAAGCAAGTACAGGTAGAAAGAAGTTTCTAATTAATTACAGGATTTTAGGAATGATGTGGAATTTTGAATCGTTGCCCTGAAAAATTAACATTTTCGACTTACCTACTTTTTCACGACCGCCACAGATATACTATTACCGATCGAGAAAAAGTTTAATAAATTGGAAAAGTATGAAATTTATTTATTACCTTACGAAATCTTTCTCAAAATCCTTTTTCACAAATCGCAACCCATGCCTAATAAGATATTTGGCTTACATTTTTTTTAGGCTAAATTTAGTGTTTTTTCTGACGTTGTCCTTATTCTCCTTTAAGATCCACCGTTGTCAAACACATTGTGATGGGAACAATTTTTTAATGGAAACCCTTCACTTATCTAGATTTCGATGTTATGTGGAAACGTGGAAATGAAAATGATCTGAAAATGTTTCTTTGAAAAAATAAAGATGATCCGACCGAGTTCTTTTCGGGAAAGAGAATATTTACTCGAAAGTTTTTCGTTCACTGGTCCCGAATTGTGTCCCGAATCATCTGTGGCACTGCTATTGTATATTACAAATACTGACAATTATTTAAATACAAAAACCCAGCCTCGATACTACGACGTAACGTCACAATTTTTTCTGCTCATTTTGACCACTGGCCACTGCAACAAGTAGCCAGACTCTCCATTCAGCGGTTGCCCTGTAGGTGCCTTTAGTTCTGTACACTAATTACAAGAGTACAATTTGTTATCTTGTCACCGGTAAATTTGAAATGAGCTTGGTGGGAAGGCGGAATTTTTGAAAATCGTGCTATACATCAGAATGATTTATTACACCACTCGAATGTATTTTAGGCTATTCCATCTCAATTAGATTCATTGCTTGGAGAACAAAAAAATATAATTAACTATGCTTTGTAGGTTTTTGCCGCTTTTAATCGTTCTAATTGCAATCGAAACGGACACGGAAAATTCAAAAGTGCACTCGTGCCAAAGTCGTCTGTGAAGTTTCCTTTTTTCATTTTTCGACTGTTTAACTAAATCCGAATAGTTTAATTACACGTCGAACGGTCGAAAGATAAATGTATAAATACGGTTCTCCTGTACATACCATGAACCCAGAACTAGTTTTTGCAGGCGCAGTTGGGTTCTTTATATGTTGGTGGAGAGAAGAATCCATCATTTATTATTATAAGTATTACCTTAAGGCGAGAGTACTTACAGTAATTATATCCTATGTAATTATTTTATAAGATGATAAATAACCGGTTTTTGTTGCATCTTGAACCGTGTAGAACAAGTCGGTGGTTCATGCGAACCACACAACTTCTTCTGCGGTTGCTGCATCCAACGCAGACTAATAATAACAGATAAAAGACCCTTCGGCGTGCGTTATCGGAAGCGGTTTTTTGAAACATATTAAAATGCGAGTTACGAGGGACTCTTCATCACGGTGATTTCCACGTGACCATTAAATTCTCACAGATCGGATTTGAACATAGCTTATGCAGTTTCTTCTGGACAATTTACATTTCCAGTCTGACCGCTACCTATCATGGTTCGACCCTTATCAGAACATAAATCTGCACTTTTTTCCTACGATCTGGTTCTGGGAAACGTCAGGAGATAACAATCGAAGACACATCATTAGTTAAATTACATCAGAATTGTAGAATTTCAAGATTATCGTGATCAGTTAAGGTATGTCCAGAAGGTTTCAGTTTTGTTGGTAAGGTAACCGTTATTGCAACGTTTGATATACACTTTTATTTTTTTTACGGATTTGGCATTGCAATGTGATGTTGTCAAAGTGAAAAAACCTGAAAAATTGGTTCACGAAGTGCAATCCAAATTGAAATTTATTCACAACAAATGGATGGTGTCAAGAGTTGATGAGCACGTGCATCAGATAACTTTCTTCTCGTATTTTAATCAAGGAAGATGGTGTAAATAAGAGGTGCTGTCGGTCAGACTCTGGCATGTAGGCGAGGCGAAATCAGGGCATTATCCTTGATCGCATATGAGGTAAATTATGACTGCGTGGAATAACCTTAAAAGCTTGCGCATCGCCAGGGGCCAAAGAGACTTACCCGTTTCTCATTGACACCAGACAACGCTGTAATAACAATTTGTCAGTGGTGTGTCTAATAAATTATTTTTAATGCGAGTCTTTTATGTTTCGCGTATAAATTGCCTTTTTGATTTGTGTTTTTACAAGTGTTGCGAATAACGAATCGAGGACAGACGAGTATTTTTTTTTTGTTGAAAGTGAAAGGAAATAGCGGCTTAGAACAATGCGTGATGAATCTGCACTATCTAAAAGTACAGTTTGAAGAGTCGCAGAAACAAGTTGGAAAACAGCCCACGCAGTGGTTGACCACTGACAGCGGCAATGAACGAGATATTGCTGGTTAAAAGTGATGACTGGTTAGTGACGATGCAAAATGTTGGTGATGTGAAGATCGTTCGCTTATTATTATTACATTATGTTTGTTGTTATAATTTTATACCTACATTTTTTATCAAAAAAGATTTATTAACAACTATTGATCAGTTCTGCTGTATATTATTAATTTTTTTATTGTGATACGCAGAGTAACAAAACAAATTTGTGTTGTTTATTAAGACAAGCCAATAGAAGGGTGATTCGAAGTAATTATAAGGAAATCCACATTTAGACGAAATGTCAGCAAGATTACTAGAAGATCATCTAGTCATAAATTTATTTAATTATAGGAAGGAAGGAAGGAAGGAGGAAAGGAAGGAGGGAAAGAAGTAGAGTATTAGTTAATATCAGTACAATATTAGCAACTTTTCAAGAATTTTTAGCTATAGTGTTGGATAAATGTAAAAAAGTTTGCATCAAAACCATTTTAATAGAAAAATTATTCCCAGCAGAAGCAATATTTCAGATTTTTTTCTGGACATTTTTGGACATACATATATTAAATGTTTTTAGTCAAATTGCTATTTATTTATTACAATGCTGTCTAGTAAAGAATTTTTAATGATTTTGACAATTTGTTATCATGTAATCAACATATAAACTATTCAACACATTCTTCGACCAGGCATCTTGTTTCCAGCACAGTTTTGTAATATTTTACTGACGTTTTTGGCGTTCTTGGACGGTCAGGGTCGCTAAAATTGACTGAATAAAAACCGAATTTTTCTCTGAAATATGAAAAATGTTATGTTTCCGATATTTCTTTCTGTCGTTGAATAGTTTTAATAACTTACGAATATCCTTGGAGCCACTCAAAATTGTCCATTAAACTCCACGCTGTGTATGCCGTCACGTTGACACCATCGTCGTAGATTGCTTCCAGTAAGCTGCTTAGATATTCCTAAAATGTAAAAATAACGTATTAATTTTCTTTTTTATTGGTGTCTGGATTTATTTACCCTGTAATAATTTATTCGGCGGGGGTCATCCAGTGTATCTCCATTATCTGAAAACCCATTTTCAGTAATTATAATTTCAGGGTTGTTGTAAGTGTCCTTTATCCATTTAGTAAGTTTTCTTATTCCCCAAGGAACAACCTAAATTAATTTGTAGTATTAAAAAGTAATAAAAATGGTACGACAATGATTTTACTTTTAGCCAGGACGAGGCCGAGCTTTCCCACGAATCGTCTAAAGATCCTTTGACTGAAATATCTTTATTTGAACTCGGTTCTCCAATTTCATAATCTTCAATCCATTCAGCTAAAGAAGTAGTATAGTGATTAAGGCCGATGAAGTCATAGGTGCCTTTGATGTCTTCTATTTCTTGACTTGTAAATTCAGGAAGACGCGATTTATCGAAACCCTCTTTTTCACTTCTTTCTCCGATTCTGTCGATCATTACTTGTGGATAATTTCCATGCACTATTGGATTTGCAAACCATCCAAACTATAACAGAATTGTTAACAAGTGTGTCTAAATTACTTTTGATGAATATACAGAAAACTGTCCGTTCCTTTCTGCTGCTTCCAAGTCTTTTTCATCATCACTTACGGGTTCGTACCAGTTGGTATTGAGAACAATAGATATCTTCCCTAAAAGATTACAACTAACGTGACGAATGTTTTCCTGAGAGTTTACCTTTTTGTGTTGCTCTGTATTCACTATCATAAATATGATAAGCTTTGGCATGCGATTTTAGTACCATGTGTGCGCAAGTGTATAGATCAATCCCGGGAGCTTTAGTGATGGCAGGAGCTTTTCTGCCAGATTCGTATCCTTGTTGACAGACAACGTGAGGTTCGTTAAATGTAGCCCAATACTGAACCTTGTCCCCAAAAAGGTCAAATGCAAGTCGGGCATAATTTCCATAAACATCGACGATTGTATCGTTGAGCCACCCTCCCATATGCTCTTGGAGTGGTTGGGGTAGGTCCCAATGGTACAATGTAACCATCGCTTGGATGTCATTTTCTTGCAATTTTGTTAAGATGTCTTCGTAATACGCAACACCAGCTTCATTGATTTGTCCATCGATGTGACCTGTTGGCAAGATCCTTGACCACGAGAGAGAAAGTCGGTAGAAATCAACTCCCAAATCTTTTATAAGAGCAAGATCCTCTTCTAATTTATGGTATGAATCGCAGGCGATATCTCCGTTGGAACCATCATAAATTAAATCTGGAGTTGTGTGAGTTAGGTGGTCCCAGATGTTCTCGCCTTTGCCGTCTTCGTCCCATGCTCCTTCAACTTGATAAGAAGCTGTTGCTACTCCAAATTTAAAGTTCGAAGGGAATTGTCGATCATCTACTCCTGTAGCCTTCCTGATTTTTTGTGTTATTGATTGAATCATGAATGAAATGAATACTTACGTCCATAGCTGTAGTAGTGTGTACAAACTGAATAGTACTCTGGAGTGAAACATTGTTGATGTCAACTTCACAAATACTATAAGTAGAGGTAAAATCGAAAAATTTCCTATTTAAAATGTTCTCGATAAGAGTTATCTCATCTAGCAGATGAGCAATTTTAAGATCATTACTTATCAGAGCATTGTATTTTAAAGCGTGCTTAAGTTGTTTTTGTATAATACGTTTTAGTGTTGTTTTGTTAAAGAATTTATGACTCATTGTGAGCAAGAGCTTTTAGTCACATGAAAAAAAGAAACAACACAATAGATATGTAATTCATTTAAATATAAAATATACTGGGCCGATATTTGGCTTAGAATGTATACAAATGCCTTTTCTGTTTTATTTGTGTCTTTTTTGTTAAAAACATAAGAACACAAAGATAACGATTTACCCTCAGCAATCTATTATTTCTTCTAATATGTAAATTATAATGCCGATTAAAAAAAAATAAGAGCAATTTTATTCGTATGCCACTAGTTTTAACAAATATCAACTAAATAACTGTTTTTCAGGCCTATTCTGTAAGACACTTGGTTAAAAGTTAAACGTTAAAACAACGGTTAAAATATTTTAACCCATTGCGCTATTCTCTAAGCCAAAATTTTAACCAAAAGTTGTTAAAATTTAACTCAAATTGCTAATTTTTGGCGGGTGGTCATACCCAGCCGTTAAAAATTAACTTACGTCAAAACGGTCCCAAATTATAATAGCATTCGCAATGAATATTCTTTTGGTGCATGAACTGGAATGAAGGCGACAAATGTACTCGTAAGTAAATTTTTCGACAAATCAAATCTGTCAATTCTATAAATTTTTCTCAATTCTTAAGGGTAATTTTGCCACCGGCGGTAAAAGATGAATCACCCTGTACAGCTTTCTCATTGTAGCTTGAGCTGTAACAACCGGATGCGCAGTGGTCTTACAGCCCCTTCACAAATTTTGTCGCATTTCTTTGCCGCTTCCAGGACCTCTTTATCTGACCTTTTTATTCAACTTTGCGCATCCCTCACAGCTCAAGCTACAATGGGCAAGCTGTAACATATTTGAGTTGATACCTAAAGTGCATCTATCGATATTTAAAACGACCTTTTGATTCCTTGAGGTTGGTTTATTGCCGCTTAACGAAGATTGTCGTAAAAGTGGTACCAATTACCAATTACTTTCATTTATACAGTGAGGGGCAAAAGTAATGCAACAATTCGATAAATCATAAACTGTTGAGTTGTGAAAAAAGAACAAAAACCGGTCGATTTTTAATTTCAATTTCACGTTTTTGAGTAGTCTGTGCCCATACCAATGTAGTCTGCAACTATTAGTTGAGGTTAGGTATAATTTTGCAAATAATTATGACTGTTGTTCTTCCAGCTGACAGTGATTTGCGACGTTGCCATATGTATTTCTACGCTTCCGTGCCTGACTTCATTCTTCAAAATAACCTAGC
Organism: Tenebrio molitor; assembly: GCF_963966145.1. NCBI lineage: Eukaryota > Metazoa > Arthropoda > Insecta > Coleoptera > Tenebrionidae > Tenebrio > Tenebrio molitor. The sequence continues at coordinate 22,927,231 of NC_091047.1, read as the reverse complement.
CGCTAAAATAATGCTTTTTAACCTACCCGTTAATAATTTGTCTTACAGAATAGAATTTTGGTTATTTGTAGATAACCGGTTGTTAAAAATTAATTTATTAGCGGATGGTTAAAATTAACAGACGAGTTACAGAATAGGCCCGTTTATGGATCAGTTCGGCATGATGAGATGAGGAAGCTTTTTAAATCTTTGGTGGTTTAGGATCTCAAAAATTAACATTTCGAATTTTAGATCGAAAGCAAGGCATAGAATCCATAAAGAACGACAATTTGTAATTCAATAATTTTTATTGCTTCTTAATTAATTTTGTAATAAAGCATAACCGAAGGTTTCTAATGACCGGTGATATGTAAAACATCATGAAGGGACGCGCGTCCCGCTACATGCAGCAAAAGGGTAATGAGGAATGTAAACAACTAGCGTTAACAAATTGCTTTTCAACGCTTTGCACCGGAGTCTATGAACTAGCCACTGGAAAAGGTTCTTTAAGGATGTCCTCCCTTCCTATCTTCTGGCCGCTTTTGGTATCCACTGGAAATAGCCCGACTCTCAAATCTAACCGAGGGATTTCCTTCAAAGTCGCTGGGGTTTCATCCCTCATCCGCTTCGTTGTTGGAAATAACTTTCTAGTATAGCTGCATTGTTTTATTCGGTATAGAAACCGACTCTGTCTGTTTGGTCAGGAGTTTCCTATTTTTAGAATATTTCAAGTTATTGTTACAAATTTTTAGTGAGTAATATTTATTGATAACGAATAGATCATTAATTTATTCTGGACTCATTCCAATTTTTTTATTATTATTCATATACAGGGTTCGTCTACTAAAAGTTTATATCCGAATATCTTTTTTAATTATCAATTAAGGTAAAGATTACATTTTTTACTTAGAACATCTCCCTTTTGGAAATTTCCCATTTGTATTAAATCAATAGACAATGCTATTCGTAACAGTTTACAAAAATTTTTAAACATAAAGTTTAATGAAAATCAATGGACTCTTGCTTCCCTTCCTATTTCAAATGGTGGTCTCGGTATTAGGAAAATTCAAGATATCTCTATGCCAGCCTTCCTTGGTTCAATACATGTTGTTCACGACCTAGTCTTTCAAATATTACCAAAAACGGACAAAAAGGTTAGTGTTCATTTTGCTGAAGAAGCTATTGGATTATGGATTGAATTAAATGGTAAAACATTTCCAACGGAAACATTTTTACAAAAAGGCTGGGATATAATCAATACAACAAGAATCATCGCCAATGAAATTGGTTCAGCTCGTTTTCTTGCCGCACAAAGAAAGGAATCTAATGCTTGGCTTCATGCCTTTCCCTCAAGAAACATCGGTACATTTATGGATAACAAGATTTTACAAATATGTGTAGCAAATCGCTTTGGTGTTGAAATTTTTGAGAAACATACTTGCCACTGCGGCTTTACAGTTTCAAATGATGGCCGTCACGGACTTAGTTGTGCTAAAAATAAGGGCAGATTTTCAAGACATTCAGATTTAAATCAAATTATCCAGCGAGCCTTAAGTTCTATCCACATTTCCTCCTCTCTTGAACCATGTGGCCTCTTGAGAGACGATGGTAAAAGACCTGATGGTGCTACACTCATTCCATGGAGTAAAGGTCAACGCCTAATATGGGATGTAACATGTGTTGACACTTTAGCTGATTCTTACATAAGAAAAACTTCCAAAATTGCAGGATCAGCTGCCGAAGAAGCAAGTAAACGAAAACATGACAAATATAAAAATTTAAAGTCTGCAAATTATATTTTTAAAGCATTAGCTTTCGAAACGTTAGGTCCATGGAGTTTGGAATGTAAAACATTTATCGATTTCATTGGTGCAAAACTTATGATTGAATCCGGAGATTCTAGAGCAAAATTTTTCTTCTACCAAAGAATCTCATTGGCAATTCAACGTGGAAATGCTGCAAGTATGTTAGGCACTCTGCCTTATGTAACTCCACTTGAAGAAGTGCATTGTTTATGATTTATATCTATATGTACATTTAATTATTACTTGTTTATTAAATTTTACTACCATTAAGGTAAACAATATTTAGGAATATTATATTTCTCAATGACCTCTTGACATGTGCTTAACAAAAGTTAACGAAACCTGCAAGGATACAGAGTTATTTGAAAAATAACCGCAGTAAAATTTTTTTTTTTTGGTTTTTTCTCAGATTACGTAGTATAACATATTCAGCTGTGGCCTCTGTATCTCCCTGTATTGTTTTTATTACACTTTTACTGATGACTACGCAAAAAAAAGAACTCATTTTCCAGCTGTGTTCAAAACAGAGTTTAAGCGTAAAAAGTTGTTACGAATTTGTTTCACAGGTGACTCATTTTTCAGCAAATAATTTAGATACGTCAATTTGACGGGGCATTGTTATCTTATTTAAAATTCTTTTACTACTGAACTATTCGGTAAAATACAATAAAAATTCAAATAGGTATGTATGTACAAACTCCGGTGTAGGCACGTTTGCATCCTAGGGATCAGTCTTCTCTGGAAAAATTTACTAAACTATTTTAGAGTAAGTTTTCAATAAAACGAATTCAAATGTTATTAATTTTATTTTTTAAACAATGAATCATGGGGTACCCGGTAGCCGGTACCCTCTTTATTTTTTTGTTTTTATTTATAAAAGTGGCTATTATGGAAGTGGGGTCAAGCTTAAAGAGGTGAAGGTGAATAAATAATTTAAGCACATATGTACTAAATAATAACAATTAAAATATCTGCAATAAATTCAACAATGTAACCCAATTAGCAGCACAGAAAATTAAAAAAATGACCTCAAAATAATTTTAACTAAATTAGATGCTCAAAATTTATTTCGACCATTAACTTCCACACACCTTTCAATTCTGGAATAAAAACTCCTCAGTGAAGTTCTTGTTGCAGGATCATTTCATATGGATGAAATTTCAAAGACTTTAAAGTTCTAATAATCGTGTTTTGTGAGACATTCAGTGTAGCCGCTACTGCTCTTGTGCTTGTGTGTGGATTTTCAGTTACCTAATCAACAACGGTATTTTGAAAGTTAATATTTTTGGGGAGTGCATCCCTTACTCGTGGCAATGCTTTAACACTGCCAGTATCTTCAAACAGCTTTATAATTTATGTGATATTCATTTCGGAAAATTTATAATTTTCTTGACGGTCCTGAAGAATTCTTGCTGCTCGATAGCACCGGTGACACTCTCCATACGTAAAAATAATATTAATTTTCTCTTGCTGTGAGAACGACATCTTGTATTTCAAAGCTTTCACGAACTTTTTTACTTTGACGTTGTCAAATAATAAATTAATTATGTTTTTTTTTTTTTTTGTAAATCAGTAAGCCGTGAAGTATTTTTTACGTAAATACACACTGGTGAATGAAGTCTGGAAATTGTCTTTATTTAACATTAATTTATTTGTCAATAATAAGCACTAGGATGATTATTAGGCAGAAAATCTACACGGAAACATTTGATATGCATGTTAAAAGTTATAATGTTAGAAAATGCTGAAAATATTTTTTTTTCATTAATTTTTTTCTTGAATATTCCTCTTCTGTCCAGATCCTTGTTAATTTTTGTAGTGCCTATGTAAAGAGGGCAATGCAGCCTTTATTAAGACTAAATATCATTAAGCAGTCATTTAAAATAACGAAGATATTCAAATATAAAGTTTAAGCAGACGCACCCTGTAGTCATAAAAATAACAGATGAAAGTTAGGCACAAAATAGTTCTTTCAGTAGGAAATTATTGTGTATTAGTTAAATATTTTTAGCCGAATTTGTATCTATTTCTTATAATGTTGTTAAAAACGTTGTCTTTGACATTATTTGAGGAACATATAAACTAGGCAAAAATGAATCGGGAATTTTTCCTTTTTTGATTTTTTTATAAATACCGTTTAAAATTTGTAATGAAATGTGTTACAAATATATTAATCTACACATTAAATGTAATGTTTCAAGTACTTGTAACATTTAAAATTTATCTTGTGTTTAAGAATACGTGGGAGGATTGGGGCAATTATTTTGCTTTCCAAGAAAAATTGTGGAATTCCCTATTCATTTTTGCCTAGTTTATTTTATTCAATACATTTATCAACTAGGCATCTTGTTTCTAATACAGTTTTGTAATATTTTACTGAAGATTTTGGTGTTCGTGGACGGTCAGGGTCGCTAAAATTGACTGAATACAAACCAAGCTTTGCCCTGAAACGTAGATTATGTTACGTTTTGTTTTTTCCCTGTCTTTAAATACAGGGTTATTATAAATGATTTTCCCATCGCAGTTGGCGTTGAAAACTATACAAATGTTGGATGTGCCGCGAGCCTCGCAATATGAGACAGACTAGTAGACAGATTTTCGGCGGTAAAAACTACTGCCAGTATCGTTACCTACTGGCGATACTAGTCTGACTCATGCTATGAGGCTTGCGGCCTACCACCAACGCCAACTGCGATGGGACAATAATTTATAATAAACCTGTAGTTTTTGTAACTTACGAATATCCTTGGAACCACTCAAAGTTGTCCATTAAGCTCCACGCTGTGTATGCAGTCACGTTGACCTCATCGTCGTAGATCGCTTCTAGTAAGTTACTTAGATATTCCTAAATTTTAAATTACATAAATCAAAGCTTATTTAATCAGTTTCAGTGTTTATTTACCCTATAATAATTTGTTCGACGAGGGTCATCTATATCACCCGTGTCTGAAAATCCATTTTCAGTAATTATAATTTCAGGATTATTATAATTGTCTTTTATCCATTTAGTAAGTTTTCTTATCCCCCAAGGAACAACCTAAAATTAAATGAATTGTTAGTATTAAGTAGCAATAAAAATCACGCAACTGTCAGTTTACTTTTAGCCAATCCGAAGCTGAAGTTTCCCATGAATCGTCGTCGTATACTTCTGCTGAAACATCTTTAATTGAACTCGGTTCTCCAATTTCATAATCTTCAATCCACTGAACTAAAGAAGTAGAATAGTGATTAACACCGATGAAGTCATACGTCCCTTTGATATCTTCGATTTCTTCACTTGTAAATTCAGGAAGACGTGATTTATCGAAACCTTCTTTTTCACTTCTTTCTCCTATTCTGTCGATCATTACTTGTGGATAATTTCCATGCACTATTGGGTTTGCAAACCATCCAAACTATAACAGAATTGTTACCAAGTGTGTCTAAATTACTTTTGATGAATATACAGAAAATTGTCTCTTCCTTTCTGCTGCTTCCAAGTCTTTTTCATCATCACTTGCGGGTTCGAACCAGTTGGTATTAAGAACAATAGATATCTTCCCTAAAAGATTACAACTAACGTGACGAATGTTTTCCTGAGAGTTTACCTTTTTGTGTTGCTCTGTATTCACTATCATAAATATGATAAGCTTTGGCATGCGATTTTAGTACCACGTGTGCGCAAGTGTATAGATCAATCCCGGGAGCTTTAGTGATGGCAGGAGCTTTTCCGCCAGATTCGTATCCTTGTTGACAGACAATGTAAGGTTCGTTAAATGTAACCCAATACTGAACCTTGTCTCCAAAAAGTTCAAATGCAAGCCGGGCATAATTTGCATAAACATCGACGATTGTTTCGTTGAGCCACCCTCCCAGATCCTCTTGAAGGGGTTGTGGAAGATCCCAATGGTACAACGTAACCACTGCTTCGATTCCATTTTCTTGCAACTTTGTGAAGATGTCTTCGTAATACGCAACACCTGCTTCATTGATTTGTCCATCGATGTGACCTGTTGGCAAGATCCTGGGCCACGAGATAGAAAGTCGGTAAAAATCTACTCCCAACTCTTTTAGGAGATCAAGGTCGGTGTCGAATTTGTGGTACGAATCACAGGCGATGTCTCCGTTGGAACTGTCATAAATTGAATCCGGAGTTGTGTGAGTTAGGTGGTCCCAGATGTTCTCGCCTTTGCCGTCTTCATCCCATGCTCCTTCAACTTGATAAGAAGCTGTTGCCACTCCAAATTTAAAGTTTGGAGGAAATGTACGATTATCCACACCTGAAACGGTTCTGATTCTTTGTGTTTTTGAATGAAACACGAATGAAATTAATACAGGGTTATTATAAATTATTGTTCTTCCATTGCAGTTGGCGTTGGTGACGTAGTTATGTGCCGCAAGCCTCATAACATGAGTGAGACTAGTTTCGTCGATAGGTGGCGATATTGGCGGTAGTGGATATCTGTCCACTAGTTTGTCTAACGTTGCGAGGCTGGCGGCACATCCGAAATTTGTGTGGGTTTTCAACGCCAACTGCGATGGGACAATCATTTATAATAACACTGTACTTACGTCCATAGCTGCAGTAGGATACACACAGTGGAAATTACTTTTAGGAGAAACATTTTTTAATGCAACTTTAAGAACAATAAAAAGAAAAATCGAAAGATCTCTTATTTAAAACTTTCTTGATATGACTTATCTAATAGATGACAAGATTAGTCGTTATTGTACGTACTTCTTATTACTTATCACTGTCGCACTTGTAATTTGTAACTGAAAAGTTTTGATTTTTAGAGATTGTTCACATATAAAATATATGGATATCATTTCAATTTTTTTTTGTTGAATTTTTAGCAAAAGTTAGAGAACATGGCTCAATTATTTTAATAATTGTAAGACGATCGTAACTGCTTTATTAATATACAAGAATACAAAATGTCTGGTTTTAATTTGTAATGATAACAATAAAATTACAAATTAGGGACTGCATTTATTCGCACACATCTACTAAACACCTGGTGGCAATTACTTGTTTGTAATAAGCTGCTGAAGCTTTTGGAGTTCTTGGCCTATCAGGATCTTCAAAATCTACACTGTACAATCCTAATTTGTCACTAAAATAAAACTTGGAAGGTAATTTATTTACACACCAGTTGCAATACTGTACTTGTAACCACTAGTCCATTCAAAATTATCCATTAAGCTCCAAACTGTATATCTCGTAACATTTACACCATCGTCCAAAATAGCTTCAAGAAGATTGCTCAAGTATTCCTACAGGAAGTAATTTTATACATTTGAATTAACGTCTATGTTAAAGATTACCTTGTGATAATTTATTCTTCTGTCATCCTCCAGGCCCCCTGCGTCAGGGTATCCATTTTCTGTAATGAAAATTTCTGGATTATCGTATGTTTTGCTTATCCAGTTAACCGCTTTTCTTATTCCCCACGGTACAACCTATAAGATTTTTAGTTTAATTGAAAACAAAAATACTGGTAGTTTCTATTACTCTAAACCATGAAGTAACAGTTTCTTCCCAGGCATCGTCAGGAAATTGAAGTATATTTAAGTCGCTATAATAGCCGAGGTCATTTATGTCCGCTTCTTCCAGCCACTGTGCGTAAGTAGCTGTATAAAAATTGAGTGCGACGAAGTCATGAGTTCCCTTGATGTATTCTATTTCTTCATCTGTGAATTTTGGAAGCCTAGAAATTTCGAAACCTTGACCTGCACTTCTTTCGTCGATACGATCTATCATTACTTGAGGATAGTTGCCGTTGATAACAGGATTGGCAAACCAGCCAAACTGTAAATGTGGGGATTAATTTAACTCTTAATCAATTCAATTTTTGTAGTACCGTAAACTGAAGCCCTCTTTCAGCAGCCTCTTTGTCTTCATCGCTACCACTTGCTGGTTCAAACCATGCAGTATCAATGACGATACCGACCGACCCTGTTGAGTATTGCCTTTAACAGAATATCGTTTAGGGAATTTATTTGCATTACCTTGTTGTTCAGCTCGAAATTCTTCATCGTAAATGTGGTACGCTTTGGCGTGTGTTTTAAGCAAAATGTGTGTACATTGATAATCTGCTACTCCACTAGATGTATAACCTGGTGCTTTGTCACCATCTCCGTATCCTCCTAAACATGTCTGTTTTGGCTCATTGAACGTCATCCAATGTTTGACCAAGTCTCCAAGCTCTTTGTACAGAGTTCTAGCGTAATAAACGAAATGGTCTTCAAGTTCTGGATTGGGCCAACCTCCAAGTTCCTGCAATGCTTCTGGAAGATCCCAATGGAACATCGTCACCATCGGTTCAATGCCGTTGTCGACCAGTTCCTGGACCAAATTCCTGTAATAGTCTAAACCGAGTTGGTTAACAGGGCTGCCGGCGACTCCCCCCGGTATGACTCTAGACCATGATATTGAAAATCGGTAGAAATCCACTCCCAGATCTTTGAGCATAGCAACATCTTCTTTGTATTTGTGGTATGAATCGCATGCAATGTCACCGTTATCTTGGTTGGCGACGTATGTTGGCTTTTCATGGCATATGTGGTCCCAGATATTTTCACTTTTACCATCTACATTCCAACCTCCTTCAACCTGATAGGAAGCGGAGGCTGCACCGAATTTAAAGTTTACAGGAAAGGTGCGGTTTATGGCTGCGTGAGTTTTTCTTAAAATGTAACCATCATGTGATGTTAAAGAATTTAAGCAATAACTTACTCGAGTGGCCAACCACATACACACAACAGCAAAACTAGTTTATACTTCATCGTGTCAGTTTGCTATAGGACGTTCTGGCGCGGAGAACCTTTATATAATGTATTAACAATCACGATTTCTATCTTCAAAAAATATTCAAGATGAAAATCTTATCCAACTTGACAGCAATAACAAGTGTGATTCTTACTGAAGCGTAGGAATATTTGGTAAATGATAATATTTATTTTAAAACACAATTCTTATTGTGTCTTAATTAATTTTCTAGTGAAGCCTACTCGAGGCCACCAGTGATAAGTTTGGATCAGCTGTAATAAAGAGGATATCAAGACGGCATGTGTGCCTTCCTTTAAGAATCAAAGTGTACAAAAGTGCTGTGAAAAATGTAAACAATCGGGAATGGGTTTGAAGATAGTCTCCTGCAGGCTTGGAATTAAGGAATTTTAAAAACTTTCTTCCTCCCTATCTTCTGAGCGTTATCCGAAGATTTGCTTGGATCCAGCCCCTTCCTTCGGCCAACATTGGAACTAGCCTGTCGGAATACCCGCATGCTTCATTATGTCGTAGTAAATCGTACGTTGGTTCAAGAGCTACAAAATTATAGAGTACATCTCAAAAATCAAGAAGTCGATTTATTACGGTTTTTTCACATGTAAAGATGCCTTTTTGAAATTTGAACGTCATATTTTTTATATAGGTTAAGTAAGTTTGGCAACACGAAATGTCGCTGATATTTTAGAATACCATAGTATTGTCTTGCTTTATCCTCTGCACGGTGCTTTTCGCGATGTTATAATACTGGACTACTCTCCAGATCGACCATCCTTCTTCTAATTTGGAAAGAACGAGCACTTTCGCGTTTTCGGTTAGGTTAGGCATTTTGTTTATCAAAATTGACATTGATCATTGACAAAAAATGTAAGTGCAATTCACACTGTACAAAATTAGGTGTTGATACTCTTGGAGTGTTTATTTGTTATTGTTTACAAACGCATCCGATTGTCGATCTGCCGGTGATACAGGGTCATTCTAAATGATTGTACCATCGTCGTTGGCGTTGAAAACCCACAAATTTTGGATGTGCCGCCAGCCTCGCAACGTTAGACAAACTAGTAGACAGATTTCCACTACCGCCAGCAGCGCTACCTTTCGGCGACACTAGTCTTACTCATGTTATGAAGCTTGCAGCACATTCAACTAAGCCACCAACGCCTACTACGATGGTACAATCATTTATAATGACCCTGTAAAGTGTAAATACAAGGGGGGATGGATTGGCCGACAGCCTTGGGTTTTAGTATTTTCTACCACTGGGTGTGAAATAGATATCATTTTTTCCTTGAATATTTAACAAGAATGCATTCATTGTTTAATAGTCGTGGAGAAACTCTATTTCTGAATTAAATATTCCTGACTTAGTGTCAGTTGCGTGAAACAGTTTATGAGTCTTCTCATTTTGGGTAGTGTGATGATATGACCAACGTAGCTTATATTCGTGTCTTCTGTCTATTCTATATTGTTATTACTGTTTGCAATAATTAAATCATAAGTTACACCTTCATACTTATCCAAATAAAATTGACATAAATTTAATTTTTTATTATATGTTATTTATAATAACAAAAATTGAAGTGTTTTTCAGCAGCTTTTTTATCGTGATCATTATCGCTAACTGGTTCATATCGCATAAAAAACCAACAACAGCATCAATCGAGTTTATCACAACTGATAAATTGTACTAGAAATTTAAGTGTTTTTCAGCTTCTTCACTCTAAATACCTATCATATTAAGCTTTGGTATATGTTTTAATTACAGGTGCGCACTTTTAAAATCATCACACCACTATATTACTGTAAACCGTAAGTCTTGATGTCCAAATCGTAATTCAGTATTCGTAAATTTTTAATTAAAAAAACTGCACTCTTTTCACTTACTGTTGAATTTGAGAGTTGCTTTCCATGCAATTAACAGGTCAATAGAGAAAAACTATATTTTAATTATCTGTGCTGCTTAACAATTGGACAGAGAATGAGAGTTTACTTGACCAAAGGATCAGGTGTTACCCTTCCTAAAAGACCACTGACCTAAAACTATAGTGCTTTTATCTTCATAAGGAATTTTGGCTTAAGTCATAAATAAACCGAACAAAGACCCTACTTAAAGAAATTTACTGTGATATTGTACCTGTCAATCACTAAGCCGCCTCGGAGAAAAAAATTACCTGGGGTAGTATTCAAAATATTTGTGGGAGACCGTCAATATGACAATAAATTTCTTTAAGTTTGTTCGGTTTATTTAGGGCTTAAGTCAGAATTTCTTACAAAGATACAAGCACTATACCTGTAAAATTGCAGAACAAAAATGTAGACGATTTTATTGGTTGATGCTTGAAGAAATCTCTAGGCAGTTCTTTTAAAGAATGTAATAAACAAAGACATTTGTTGTGAAAGTTTTAATGTAGGCAAACCTACGGGATCCTGTACTGGTCAAGGAAGGTTCCGGTGGTAACATTGTCACTACGGATTCGACGGCCTTATCCACTACTTCTCGGAGTAAATTTCTTTAATTGTGTACGTTCAGTTGGTTAATTGGATTGTCTGCTACACCTTTGAAGATTACTTTATGTCTACATCAACATAGGCAATTGTTCACTGCCAGAGTTTCGAGTATGAGGATGCAGCAAGAACGAGAAATTGGGATTTCAGCTTCTTCACTTTTAGGGGTTTAGTGTGGGGTTGTAAAGATTATAAAATGAAGATTTACGACTATGAGCACTTCATTCCAGGAGGGATAAACAACCTGCATTTTGCCGATTGCCAACTCAAACAGTAATTGTTGCTCACACGGGTGTGTCAAAAAGGACGGACACCAAAAACGGTACAAAATTTAGACGCAAGAGCTTTTGGAAGTTATAACTAAACTACCTGTATAACTAAATAATCCTGTTATTGATGTGGGAACATAATTGTACGTGTCAAGTTTCAAAGGTGCCATCGACAAATATCCTTTCAAAAATACATTTGAAATTCGTTTCTTCATGAGTGTTGAATATGATGAAATTTGCTGTGGGAGAGTACTGTTTTCTCAATTTCGTTGTAAGTCGTAAAATTGTATTGCATATTATGAGCGATTAACGGGTACAATAGATTTGAAAAGATTGGGAAGCGGCGCGTGCCATTTGCCTTAAAATGCAAATATGCAAAATGTATAATACAATCCCGCTTAAAATATTACCTGCTAGTGGTAAACTAGGATTTATAAGCCCCGCAAGATCTTTAACTTAAAGTATTTTATGACCTACAACCAAATTGCGAAAACAGTAGTTTTCAAACGTGGCAACATTGATAACATGCCAATTGTATCATAGTAACAAAAAAAAAACACCTTGAAATTGTGACAGTTTTCAAATTGTTTTCAAAATGAGGTTCACCGCAGATAAATATTGTAATATGTATTCAGCACTTAGTGCCGCAGAAAATAACGCGGCATTTAGCTGCGTTTTTCTAACGGAAGGCATCTCAGTGTGAATGATATTTATTAGGCGTCTTGACCAACGACTGAGAGAAAAAAAAAATGTAACCATGACAACTACACTCGGTAGTTTTTAGTTAGCTATTGCGTTGCTGCCATTTTCATTTTCACTTTCTCAGTTTTTTTTTTTAACTGAAAATTAAAACAACAGTTTTTGATATAAAATCATGGTCTATGTTATGCTATGCTATGCCACTGAAACGCCTGTTCGTCCTTTTATTCTTATATTCTATTCTTCTATTTATTCGCACACATCTACTAAACATCTGGTAGCAATTACTTGCTTGTAATACGCTGCTGAAGCTTTTGGAGTTCTTGGCCTATCAGGATCTTCGAAATCTACACTGTATAATCCGAATCTTTCACTAAAATAAAATTGTTAGGTATGTAATTTTATTTACAAGTCAATCTTAATGATTTACCTGTAACCACGAGTCCATTCGAAGTTATCCATTAAACTCCAAGCCGTATATCTCGTAACGTTTACACCATCGTCCAAAATAGCTTCAAGAAGATTGCTTAGGTATTCCTACATGAAGTAGTTTTATGCATTTGAATTAACGTCTATGTTAAACATTGATTACCTTATGATAATTTATTCTTCTGTCATCCTCCAAACCGCCTGTGTCAGAGAAACCACTTTCAGTAATGAAAATTTCTGGATTATCATACGTTTTGCTGATCCAATTAACTACTTTTCTTAGACTCCATGGTACAACCTAGAAATATTTTAGTTCAATTAAGAACAAAAATAACGTTGGTTTTCACTACCCTAAGCCATGAAGAAGCAGATTCTTCCCAGTCTTCGTCAATGAATTGATTTACATTTAAGTCGCTGTAATAGCCGACATCATTTATGTCTGATTCTTCCATCCACTGTGCATAATTAGCAGTATAAAAATTGAGTGCGACGAAGTCATGAGTTCCCTTGATGTATTCTATTTCTTCATCTGTGAATTTGGGAAGTCTAGAAACTGCATAACCCTGAGTTGCACTTCTTTCGTCGACACGATCTATCATTACTTGAGGGTAGTTACCGTTGACTACCGGATTGGTATACCAGCCAAACTGTGGAAAGCGAGGTTTAATCTAACTGAATTGGTTTTTTGTTTGTTTTTGTCCTACCATAAATTGAAGGCTCCTTTCAGCAGCCTCTTTGTCTTCATCGCTACCACTTGCTGGTTCAAACCATGCAGTATCAATGACGATACCTACCGATCCTGTTGAGTACTGACTTTAACAGAATATCGTTTAGAGAATTTATTTGTATTACGTACCTTGTTGTTCAGCTCGAAATTCTTCATCGTAAATGTGATAAGCTTTGGCATGTGCTTTAAGCAGCATATGTGAACATTGATAATCTGCTATTCCACTGGCTGTGTAACCCGGTGCCATATTACCATCTCCATATCCTCCCAAACATGTCTGCTTTGGCTCATTGAATGTCATCCAATGTTTGACCGAATCTCCAAGTTCTTCGTATAGAGTTCTAGCGTAGTAAGCAAAGTGGTCTATAAGTTCTGGATTAGGCCAACCTCCAAGATCCTGCAATATTTCTGGAAGATCCCAGACGTACATCGTCACCATCGGTTCAATGCCATTGTTGACTAGTTCTTGGACTAAGTTCTTGTAATAATCTATACCGAGTTGGTTAACAGGGCTGCCAGCGATTCCCCCCGGAATGACTCTAGACCATGATATTGAAAATCGGTAAAAATCGACTCCTAGGTCTTTGAGCATGGCAACATCTTCTTTATACTTGTGGTACGAGTCGCATGCTATGTCACCGTTTGTTTTGTTGACGATGTATGTTGGATTTTCATGGCAGATATGATCCCAGATGTTTTCACCTTTACCATCTTCATTCCAAGCTCCTTCAATTTGATAGGTAGAAGTGGCTATTCCGAATTTAACAGTTGCAGGGAAGGTACGGTTTATGGCTGCGTTAGTTATTCTTAAAAAAATAACAATAACGTCATGGAATTTTTTAAAAATTTTAGTAACTTACTCGAATGTCAAACCACACAGGTACAACAGCAAAACTAGTTTGTACTCCATTTTGTCAGTTTGTTGTAGAATGTTTTGTTGGAGAAGCTTTATACACTGTATTAACGTACTTGATTTCTATCTTTAAAAATATTCAAGATGAAAATCTTATCAAATTTGATAACAGTGGCAACAGTGACTAAGACCAAGGAGCACTTATTGTTAGTAAATTATAATATATAAGGTTGTTAATTATTTTTATAATGAAGGTGATCGAAAGCTACCTTTGATGTCTTAATGAGCGGTGCCATGGAACACACCAAGATGGTGCTGTCCGGTAAATACCTGAAAATTGTGTTAGGAATGCAAAAAAACAACACCTAGAAATAGGGACATCGAAATCTGTAACATATCCGACTGGAAAATGCCCTATAATATTAGGATAAAAGAATAGTACCTACACAAAAGCTCATGCTCAATAAATCTCATGCTCATTTTATTGTTCCTAAATAACAATTAAACGAGTGCAATTAAGTATCACTGAAAAAATCAAACTTATTATTAGCTTTATTATTGGATCTAATCATGATATCAAGAAGACAATGAAATTTAAAATTAGTAGGAGTGTTTGGGTGCTCTGAAATTAAAAAACATAACTAGATCAGTGTAGTACCGTGCGATCAAATAAAAAAAAATCAGAGTAGGAGAAAATGCTGTTTTGAACCAATCAAAGCATCAGAATTGCATAATTCAGGTAACTCGATTTTTTTTTAATTGATTGCACGTTAGATGAGATGTCAAAAATTTTGTAAGCTAGACGGGCAATGGAGCACTTTGACGTTTACCAAAATAAAATCTATTTTTGTTCGACACTGTCAGAATTTGAGAATTTTCTCCTGTGTGAACGGATTTTGATAAACTTCAAGCTAATTTTAAAGATTTTAAGAGATTTGGAGCTTTAAAGGGGCTCGTTGAACAAAAAAAAAAAACGTTGTACTCCACTCGTTCGTGTGTAATTTGGGCCTTTTTGGCACTCGTGGGCCTTTAAAACGCTCGTTTCACTCGCGTTTAATAATTGCCCACTTGTGAGAAAAACTCATTAAATAAACCACTATTGTTAGCATAAATTCCTATATGAGAGATAATATTTTTTTCTCTGCAGTACTTTCCAGTAAAAATTTAATTGGTAGTTACTAAATGACCTGCAGTATATTGTTTTCCTCAGAGAAGGAGATTAAGAGTACGAGTACAAAGTGTTGAATCGGTTAAAGCAATTGCAATAAAATTAAAGTTACAAAAAATTCTCAAAAAATGTTTGAGTTTAAGAAGCGGCATAGAAACAATGAATACTCGTATTTTGGTTAAACGGTAAGGAATACAACAGTAAAAACTGCATCAAGATAATGTTTACAACACTTAAAATTGTAAAGCTGATCTTAAACAATAGTTGTTCACGTTTATCTTAGACAATACAAATTGTTTATGTCATCTTAAGTTAAAAATAAATATTATTTTGTAAATGTCTTACGTATCAAGTTTGAACAAGGTATTCTCAGGTGATTCTTTAAAATTTTTTATCGTGATTGACACTCTCGTGACATTGATGCTGATAATTAGTATCTTTCCATAGTTTGTCAAATGACAGAGTATTCCATATAACAGTCAGCTATTGTTAATAATATTTTTATTAAAGATCAGCACTGGAATTTCGTGATGGAAATTAAAACGATTTAGTTTAAATCAAAATTTACATTGTTTGATAAACCATTTGTGGAAACCTCACTAAGCAATGTTTCACTGTTGATGATTTTAAATATGTATACAGATTGTCCCACCTAAGACTTTTAGGTCTTATACTCGTATCTCTATTATTTATGGACCGATTGTTGTGAAATTTGGCAGATTGATAATAATATAAAGGGTGGAGATTAATCTCGCGTTACTCAAGTACCTCCAGTGTTAAAAACGCCATTTTAACTCCCTTTATTTGTCAGTTAAATCGTTTAAGATTTATCTTAAAGTGTAGAACAACAATAAACAATGACTTCCGCAAAAATTCGTCCCCTGAAGGTCGCCGTACTATAAGAAAAATAGGAAAAACCGTGCCAATTTATTTAATTTTTCGCAGAATTGTTCAGTTGTTTCAAAGCGACTTGACTTGAATATCTCAAAAATTTTTTCACATTTTTAACAAAATATGTAATTGATGTTTTCTTGAAGTACAAACTGTTAATTTGATAAAAAAAAATTGTGTAGACACATGTTTCCTAACGAGTAACAATCGGACAGTAGTTTTGTGTAATTTCAAATAAAGGAAAAGGTTTTAGAATTACATTTTTTATTAATCGGGCATTTTATTCCTCATTGACCTCATTCACTAGAATATCTATCTTCCAAATTTCATAAAACTCGGTCCATAAATAATAGAGATAGAGAAAATCTTAGGTAGGATATGCTGTATTTCGCCATTAAAACTGTCGAACAGGTTAAATTAATTTACGAGGGGGATACGTAATTTGCTGTTTCTGTTTGTGTCTCTTCAACCCGAATGGTTTGCAAGAAAAATTCTCCATGGCGACACAAATAAAGAATTTTCGAAACCAACGACCTCAATGTGTAATCAAGTAGACAAAGAAAATTCGGGGTATGAAAATTTTGACAATGATAATGTCGCGACAAGTCCGCTAATAATAATGGCAAGGAAAGCCGACTACAAGAGCCGTATAAGTTTCCAGAAAGTGCTATCGTTAGTACAACGTACTGTCTTGGAAACAGACTGAGGAATATGAGCCAAGTACAATATTTATTTCATGTATTTACTTTTACGAGTATTACTTATTTATACATATTTGATTTTCTATTTGGTAATACAATTTTATTTGAATTGAGTACAGCCACATCATTAACAAATGTCCATCAACCATCTTGTAGTAATAACTTGTTTATAGTAATCTGCCGAGGCTTTGGGAGTCCACGCTGTAAATCCATATTTTCCGCTAAAATAAAAGGATTCAAATAATTGTGCAAACAATGATGTTTCATTATGTTACACATAACCACGGGCTCATTCGAAATTACCCATTAAACTCCAGGTGGCGTATCGAGTAACATTCACTCTTCTTTCATTGCTTTTGGGATATACCTATATGTAAACAATCGGGGATAGGCGTGAAGATAGGCTTTTGCAGGCTTGGAAAGAGTCCTTGACCACGAGAAAGAAACTCGTTAGGAATCTGAGAGTAGATCTTTTAGGGGAGCAAGACTCTCTTCGAACTTGTGGTATGAATCGCAAGCGATATCTCCGTTGGAATTGTCATATGCTAGATCATGAGTTGTGTGAGTTAGGTTGTGCCAAATGTTCTCTCCTCTGCCATTTTTATTCCCGGCGCTTTCGATTTGGTAGGCAGCTGTTGTCACTCTAAATTTAAAATTTGAGGGAAATTTCCGAAAATCTATTCCTGTAGCTGTTCCGATTTTTTGTGTATTTGAATGAAAGACACCATCAACACTTACATCCATAGCTGTAGTGGTGTTAGCACTCTAAAAAGTGCTTTTGAGAGAAAAAAAATTAGATCAAGTTTAAAAATAATATGGAGGTAAAACATCCTATTTAAAATGTTCTGGATAATAGCTGTCTCATCTAAATGAGGAGATTAGTCATTCATTATGGTACATATTTTTTATTTGTAATCATAGCTTCATAACACATAGTTGTTATTTTTAATGGAAGTTTTTTGCTTTTCTAAAGACTGCCTGCGTGAAACAATGTTTGAATACCGATTTTTGTGTTTCTCCCTTACTGTTGCATATTTGTATTCAAGAATTTTTGTTGTGTGAAGAAATAAACAATATAGATCAATTATTTTGGTAATACACTTACCGGTCGGATTCCTTAAATTCATTGAATTTTGTCAAAAAAAAGTTTTATCATTGATGTAGTAATTGATCTCTTCTATTGAATTCTGATACCAGTTGAAAAAAACAATGAAAATGTTCTTACTTGGTGCCATCAGTTAGTTATTTTTAAAAATATTTTCAAATATCTTCCGAATATCTGTTTTTAATTGCTTGAGCGTAAACAAAATGCTGAAGTTCTTGGAATTCAGAATTAGCACTGAACATTCCGAAGTCTGCGCTGATGCCAAAGTACTTTAGAATATAATAAAGAGTTATCCTTTTATATATTTTTTTTTTCATTCTCCACTTTGTCTTTGCCAGAAACTCGATTTCTGTATTGAATATGTTGAGCTATTGTCGTTGAGTGAAACAGTTCATTAATTTTTTTATCCTCTACCTTAAATGTGCTCACCTGTAATTATTATAACATATACCAATGGTTATGGTATTTATTGCGAAGAATTCCGATTAACACTGTTATTGGTTCTATTGTAGTTTCAATTTGGTTGTAGGTCGTAAAATTTTATTGGATATTATGAGCGATTAACGGGCACAATGGTTGGGTTTGAAAAGGTTGGAAAGCGGCGCGTGCCGTTTGCCGTACAATGCAAATATACCAAATGTACAATACAACCCTGCTTAAAATATTACCTGCTAGTGGTAAACTAGGATTTATAAGCCCCGCAAGATCTTTAACTTAAAGTACCATAAAATTTTACGACCTACAACCAAATTGAAACTACAGTATGTGGTATGGAGCAGCTAGCGATAAAGATCACGATAAAGAAGCTCCTGAAAACACTTCAATTTGTGATATACTCCGTACACTGATATAAGCACGTTTTAGTTCCAAAACATAACATAGTGAAAAATACTAACTTTCCATCTCAATTGTTTCACGTTATTTAGGAAACCATTGTAGCCTTGCAGATTAATTGCCGCCAGTAGTAATCCTACGCCTATTATGTTGTTTACAGAATTACAGCTGTCAATCTGAAAGAAGTTTCAGTACAAGTGTTTTCAATTGTTATAAACTATTGTTGAAATTATTGATTCTTCGAGTATGAATGATATAACAAATGTTTTGGGCGCTATTCTACTTTTTACCGCGTAGACACTTGTCTCTGTGTCTGTCAAAAAACGTGCAATTTATCGGTCAAGGATAAAAATCAGATTCTAAAATTTCCTCGAGGACAAAATTCGCAGAGTTTGCATATATCAAAAGAACTTATGATTTTATTGGAATTAATGTAGATTGTAGGCCGTACTAACGATACAACATAAACCAAAGACAGATTATGTCGCTATACCACTATTTGTCAATTTTGATGCCGAAAGAGCAATTCCATATTCGTAAATGTATACGATTTTATTCGTTGAACATCATCCAGTGCGTAAAGAAATCGTGAGGCAGTTCTTTTAAAGAATGTACTGGTCGAGGAAGGTTCCAGGGGTAACGTTGTTACTATGGGTTAGCCGGCATTATCTTTTACTACTTGGAGTAAATTTCTTTAATAGTGTATCGTCGGCTTTCTTTAGAAACCGTGTATGTCCAATTAGCAAAATTTTTCTGGAAAACTGTTTCAAATTCTCATTTGTTATGTTAGCTTTTTGGAGTAAGGGGCAAAAAATGTGTATTAAAGTTTTGTATAGTATTTTATCAAAACAGTCTGCTGATTGTATCATGAAACTTATTTAAATAATTAATAATTATTTAAATAAATCAATAATCAAAATGGGACTTACGCGGTTTCTAAAGAAAGCCGACGGTATGTTGAGTTGCTTAATTATGCTACACCTTTGAGTCTATATCAACATCGGTAATTGTTCACTCTTGGGTTTACGAGTAGAAGAGTATGAGGATGCAGCAAGAAGTAGAACAATATGCTTTCTGATTGGATATATTTTGAATTAAGAATTTGTCTATTCTAAAAGAAATATTATCGACTTATTTCAACAAACTGTATTGATCAGTGGTTCTTAACCTTTTCAGTCGTCGACACCTCTTCAATTGTCGAAAAGTGTATCCATTTTCCTGTTATTAACTGCAATTAATTCATCTTTTTCGTCGCAACGGTTGTACCCCCGAGGTATACGCCTGAACTTTATCATGTTAAATATGAAAAATATTAATATAAAAATGTAAATATAAAGATGATTTTGAAGAGTGTTACGAGTTTTAGAGGTTTTGGCATTTTTAGATATCTGGATCGTTTAGCAACAGATTTACAGATTAAGGCCGGGTTGCATAAAGCTTAGTTAACATCGTGTTAGCTAACAACGCGTCAAGTCGGAAATCCGTTCATTTGATTGGCTGATTCAGTATGTTAACTTTAACAACGAATTGACATCGCTTTATACAACCGAGCCGAAAATTTGTTTTTTTGGAATCCGTGAATAAATCACATCCTCTTGTTTCGAATTAAGATAATCCATATATTTATTGTGCTAAATCACTGAATTCGGAAGAAAACTTTTTATGAAAAATGACCAATAGTGCAGTTAACACAACTTAACTTCTCCTAGCCTGATAAACCGTTTTCAAAAGAATTTATTGTTTCCATCGTTTAATCAAGTAAACAATATAACTTTAACAGGAGTATTGTAACTGTTTTATTAATGTATAATATCTAAGTACAAGCAGTAGAGGTAACAATGAAAATAGCAAGTTAATAACTATTCGCACATATCTACTAAACATCTGGTGGCAATTACTTGCTTGTAATAAGCTGCTGAAGCTTTTGGAGTTCTTGGCCTATCAGAATCTTCAAAATCTACACTGTACATTCCGAATCTTTCACTAAAATAAAATGATTAGGTATGCAATTTTATTTTAAAGCCAAGCTTAATGCTCTACCTGTAACCAGCAGTCCATTCAAAGTTATCCATTAAACTCCAAGCCGTATATCTCGTAACATTTACACCATCGTCCAAAATAGCTTCAAGCAGACTGCTCAGGTATTCCTACATGGAGTAATGTTACCTATTTGAATTAACGTCCATCTTAAACATTACCTTATAATAATTTATTCTTCCATCATCCTCCAAACCGCCCGTGTCAGAAAATCCATTTTCAGTAATGAAAATTTCTGGATTATCATATGTTTTGCTGATCCAGTTAACCGTTTTTCTTAGACCCCATGGTACAACCTAGAAGATTTTTAGTTCAATTAGGAACAAAAATAACGTTCGTTTTTTTGTTACCCTAAGCCATGAAGAAGCAGATTCTTCCCAGTCTTCGTCAACGAATTGATTTATATTTAAGTCGGTGTAATAGCCGACATTATTTATGTCTGATTCTTCTATCGCTTCTGCATAAGTAGCAGTATACAAATTGAGAGCCATGAAATCGTGAGTTCCCTTGATGTATTCTATTTCTTCATCTGTGAATTTAGGAAGTCTAGAAATTTCGTAACCCTGAGCTGCACTTCTTTCGTCGATACGATCTATCATTACTTGGGGGTAGTTGCCGTTGACAACAGGATTCGCATACCATCCATACTGTGAAAATATGGATCAATTTAAATCTTAATCAATGCATTTTTACAGTAAGTACATTAAACTGAAGACCTCTTTCAGCAGCCTCTTTGTCTTCATCGCTACCACTTGCTGGTTCATACCATGCAGTATCAATGACGATACCGACCGACCCTGTTGAGTACTTAGTTGAATAGAATATCGTTGAAGAAATGTGCTTATATTACCTTGTTGTTCAGCTCGAAATTCTTCATCGTAAATGTGATAAGCTTTGGCGTGTGCTTTAAGCAAAATATGTGTGCATTGATAATCTGCTACTCCACTGGCTGCTGTGTAACCCGGTGCCTTACCACCATCTCCATATCCTGCCAGACATGTCTGTTTTGGCTCATTGAATGTCATCCAATGTTTGACCGAATCTCCAAGTTCTTCGTATAAAGTTCTAGCGTAATAAGCGAAGTGGTCTACAAGTTGTGAATTGGGCCAACCTCCAAGCTCCTGCAAGGCTTCTGGAAGATCCCAGTGGAACATTGACACCATCGGTTCAATGCCATTGTCGACTAATTCTTGGACTAAATTCTTGTAGTAATCTATACCGAGTTGGTTAATAGGGCTGCCAGCGACTCCCCCCGGAATGACTCTAGACCACGATATTGAAAATCGGTAGAAATCCACTCCTAGATCTTTGAGCATAGTAACATCTTCTTTATATTTGTGGTACGAGTCGCATGCTATGTCACCGTTTGTTTGGTCGACGATATATGTTGGGTTTTCATGACAGATGTGATCCCAGATGTTTTCACTTTTACCATCTTCATTCCAAGCTCCTTCAACTTGATAGGAAGCAGTGGCTGCTCCGAATTTAACAGTTGCGGGGAAAGTACGGTTTATGGCTGCGTTAGTTATTCTTAAAAGAGTAACAATAATGTCATGGCAAAGAATTTTAAAGCAATAACTTACCCGAATGTCAAACCACTCAGGTACAACAACAAAACTAGTTTGTACTCCATCCTGTCAGTTTGTTGTAGGACGTTTTGTTGGAGAAGTGTATCTTATATACCATCTTTACAAAATATTCAAGATGAAAATCTTATCAATTTTGATAACATTTCCAAGTGTTATTAAGACGTAGGAGCACTTATTGTTAGTAAATTATAATATTTTTTAAGGTCGGTGTTCATTATGTGTTAATTAATTTTATAATGCAGGCTCCCGAAACCAACCACTGTTACACCAGCATCTAGAAATCTGTAAAATATCCGACTGGAAAATGCTTTCTTCATTCTTACTTTATGTACGCCTTCTGACTTGAAAATACTCGTAACATTTCGAAAGCAAATGGGAGAGAGAAAAATTTTGGAATATTGAATAAAACGTTGTATGGCATACGTGGGTGATTAAATATTACCCACTTATACCCTAAATAACTACAGGTTCGTTCATCGTATACGCGCACGCGAGAAATCGCGACTTCTAATTAAAAAAAATTGTCGAAATTTTTCTCACTTACCTGGGTATTGGTAAGGTACATTTCATAATTTTTTGCTAATTTTTCACTTGCAAACAAAGCCAAAAAAAAATATAAAGTAAATTCTACCAAAAAGTCAAATTCTGATTTTTATACTGACCTACCCAGATTCACTTCCTATAATTATTTATGAAATCAGAGGAAAAAACACCAATTAGATTTTGAATTAAACGCAATTTTATATTCTAACTTTGAAAATCATTTTTATTTATGACCTGCTACTTGTGCTGTTTTAAATTTAGGTGACAATGGGAATTGTCAATTTTATTGCAAAGCTGTAAATAAGAGGCTCAAAACGGTCGGCTAGTAAACTTCGTCCAGCGAGAGATTTTAAATTTTTATTAAATGATCCCAACACTACGAAATGCACTAGAATACATTAATTAGAGCATAATTTCAGACAAAAATGTTACTGCTTGAAGGATATATTTCAAATTTTACGTAATTTAGGTACTACTTTCTCGACGTAGAATTTAGTGCCTTCCATCGCCAAGTACAATGAGATTAGCATCACTTGAAATGCCGCAAAGTGATTTAAATGAAGATTAAACTGTGCTATACTCATTAAAACAGGGTGATTGACATTTTCAGCAATAGTTCCATGACTAACATTGTTGGTACTCCCTGGTGTCCTTCTTTTCGAGTAGACTATCCAAATTTTACTACTCAGTTACGAATCGCACGTTTCCATGTTATTTCAAATTTGGAGTATCAACCGCGTCTTACCAAGTGGAAAGTGCATGGAATGAAGATGGAAAAGGTGAAAACATTTGGGACCGCGTTTGCCACACAAACCCCACTTTCATCGACAACGAAGACAATGGTGACGCAACCTGCGACTCCTACCACAAATACTCGTACAAAGAAGACGTTCAGATGATTAAACGTCGGAGTTGATTACTATCGATTCTCTTTGTCTTGGTCTAGAATCTTACCAAGAGATTTGGCTGGTACCCCTGTGAATCAACTCGGTATACAGAGTGTTTAAAAAATGCCGCACTAAAACTATAGTAATATTTAAAAAATTCTTGGTGTTAAATTTGTACGTGGATGAAGATTTCTTTTATGGTGAATTTGGCAACTGCGTGCACTCACCAGTACCTACCTTAAAAAATTGAAATAGTTTCATCTATTTTTGCATCATTTTCGATAATTAAAAGAGGTAAATCGGATTTAATAGTAAAGACAACAGAGATTGCGTTAAAATAATTTTATGCATTTGGATTAACATCTATGTTAAAGATTACCTTATGATATTGATAACTTATTCTTCAATTATCCTCCAGGCCCTCTGCGTTCATTTTTTGTAATGAAAATTTCTGAATTATCGTAGGTACGTTTTGCTGATCCAATTGACAGCTTTTCTTACACTACACCCCATGGTAAAGTAATAGTAGATTACATACCGAGGTGGAAAGTGTTTCATTCCTGTCGAGAGCTAAGATAGTTTACCAAGGCGTAGCCGAGGTGCACTATTGCTCGAGACAGGAAGGAAACACCTTCCTATCGAGGTTTGTATACTATTTTATTCGGAATCATTACATTTTTCGCAAACAAACAATTAATTTGATGCAATTTCATTTCTACCGTTTTTCGTCAATTCGTGTACGCCACTGGAAAAACGTCATAACAGGGCGGAAAGTGGCGTATTACTGACCAAGAGAGGGAAGTAAAGATAAAAAGGAATGGTTAACTTTCCACCCTCGTATAAGGTTAGGAATGTGCATATTACAATACGATTCCGAATAATAGTAATTATACGCCAAGGTAGAGAAGACATTTTTTTAAGCCGAGGTAGTTTATTCTAGGTGACGGCTGTTCATTATTGACTACTGGTTAATAATAAAAAATTATTAACCTAGGGAGAGAAATTCTACTTCTGGGGTCGATTCAAGTCTCAATAATGACGCCTTCTAAGACTAGTAGTGAAAAAAAGAGTTTATTGTTTTCAAGGTAGGTAAACCTACCTTGTGCTATTTTGAAGTCTCAGTGTTTGTTGATTATACATTTTTTGAAACGTTTAACAAAGTAAACGAAATAATTTTAACAGGAGTATTCTAATTGCTTTATTAATATGTAAAGAAGTAGAGGTAACAACGAAAATGGCAAGTTATTAGCTGCAGTTATTCGCATACATCAACTAAACATCTGGTAGCAATTACTTGTTTGTAATACGCTGCTGAAGCTTTTGGAGTTCTAGGCCTATCAGGATCTTCGAAATCTACACTGTACATTCCGAATCTCTCACTAAAATAAAATTGTTAGCTTTGTAATTTTATTAACAAGCCAATCTTAATGTTCTACCTGTAACCTCGAGTCCATTCAAAGTTATCCATTAAACTCCAAGCCGTATATCTCGTAACATTTACACCATCGTCCAAAATAGCTTCAAGCAGACTGCTCAGGTATTCCTACATAGAGTAATGTTACCTATTTGAATTAACGTCCATTTTAAACATTACCTTATAATAATTTATTCTTCTATCATCCTCCAAACCGCCCGTGTCAGAGAATCCATTTTCAGTAATGAAAATTTCTGGATTATCATACGTTTTGCTGATCCAATTAACCGCTTTTCTTATACCCCATGGTACAACCTAGAAGATTTTTAGTTCAATCAGGAACAAAAATAACGTTCGTTTTTTATTACCCTAAGCCACGAAGAAGCAGATTCTTCCCAGTCTTCGTCAGCGAATTGTTTTATATTTAAGTCGGTGTAATAGCCGACATTATTTATGTCTGATTCTTCTATCGCCTGTGCATAATTAGCAGTATAAAAATTGAGTGCGACGAAGTCATGAGTTCCCTTGATGTATTCTATTTCTTCATCTGTGAATTTAGGAAGTCTAGAAGTTTCGTAACCTTGACCTGCACTTCTTTCGTCGATACGATCTATCATAACTTGAGGGTAGTTACCGTTGACAACAGGATTCGCATACCATCCAAACTGTGAAAATATGGATCAATTTAAATCTCATTTAATGCATTTTTGCAGTACAGTAAACTGAAGACCTCTTTCAGCAGCCTCTTTGTCTTCGTCGCTACCAGTTGCTGGTTCAAACCATGAAGTATCAATGACGATACCGACCGACCCTGTTAAGTACTTAGTTAAAAGAATATCGTTGAAGAAATTTATTTGTATTAAGTACCTTGTTGTTCAGCTCGAAATTCTTCATCGTAAATGTGATAAGCTTTGGCGTGTGCTTTAAGCAATATATGTGTACATTGATAATCTGCTACTCCACTGGCTGCTGTATAACCCGGAGCCATACTACCCTCTCCATATCCTGCCAAACATGTCTGTTTTGGCTCATTAAAAGTCATCCAATGTTTGACCGAATCTCCAAGCTCTTCGTATAGAGTTTTAGCGTAATAAGCGAAGTGGTCTACAAGTTCTGGATTGGGCCAACCTCCAAGCTCCTGCAAGGCTTCGGGAAGATCCCAGTGGAACATTGACACCATCGGTTCAATGCCATTGTCGACTAATTCTTGGACTAAATTCTTGTAGTAATCTATACCGAGTTGGTTAATAGGGCTGCCAGCGACTCCCCCCGGTATAACTCTAGACCACGATATTGAAAATCGGTAGAAATCCACTCCTAGATCTTTGAGCATGGCAACATCTTCTTTGTATTTGTGGTAGGAATCGCATGCTATGTCACCGTTATCTTTGTCCACGATGTATGTTGGGTTTTCATGACAGATATGATCCCAGATATTTTCACTTTTACCATCTTCATTCCAAGCTCCTTCAACTTGATAGGAAGCTGTGGCGGCTCCGAATTTAACAGTTGCAGGGAAGGTACGGTTTATGGCTGCGTTAGTTATTCTTAAAAAGATAACAGTAATGTTATGGCAAAAAATTTTAAAGCAATAACTTACTCGAATGTCAAACCACTCAGGTACAACAGCAAAACTAGTTTGTACTCCATCCTGACAGTTTGTTGTAGAAGGTTTTGTTGGAGAAGCTTTATATAGTGTATTAACGTACTATCTTTACAAAATGTTCAAGATGAAAATCTTATCAAATTTGATAAGAATGGCAAGTGTGACTAAGGGCCTGATTTCAAGTTGACTTGCGACGGTCGCACTTGTTGTTGTCATAGTAACGTCGCAAGCGAGAAAGATGACGCATATTGGTAATTAATGTGTAGGACAAAGATAGCTACACATTTGCGCTGCACCACCTATTTGCGACTATGACTTGAAATCGGGCCCTAAGACCTAGAAGCATTTAATTGGTGCGATTCTGTTTTAAAATTTACCAATATTGCTGTATAACAATGTTGTAGTTGCTATGATATGAAGCTGTTGATTGGTTGCATCTATGCAAAATCAATGTTGTTCAATAACAATATTGCTAAATTTTGAAACGGAATCACACTAATTGTTAGCCAGTTATAATATTTAAAACCGGTGTTTATTATGTGTTAATTAATTTTATAATAAAGTTTATCGAAAGCTACCACTGTTACACCACCACCTAGAAATAGGGAAATCGAAGTCTGTAAAATATTCGACTGGAAAATGCCTTCTTCGTTCTTACTTTATCTGCGCCTTCTAAATTAAAATACGAGAGTGGGGTGAAATATTCCGGGTCTGAACAGGAAGACATTATTGTTTTGGGTTGATTTGTATTTATATCTCAACATGCTTGTAGTCTCCATTTAGCTTAATACACTTGTTCCAACGATGTTCTAAGGCCGTTACGCCAGACTGATAGGTCGATTTGTCGATGACTTCATTATCGTTCGCAAATTTCTTTCCACCGAGTCACTTTTCAGATTTGGAAACAAATGAAAGTCGCACGGGTCTAAATCTGTTGAGTATGGTGAGTGGCGAAGCAATTGAAACTTTAACTGGTGAATTTTAGCCATAGCAATGAGTGACCTATGAAGTGGTGCATTTTCTTGATGAAACAGTCTAAATGGGGCCGTTTTCTCTTAATCTCTTTCGTTCAATTTTTCCACTAAATTTGCATAACACTGTCCAGTGATCGTTTTTTCATTTTGAAGATAATGAATAAAGATTATTCCATGTGGATCCCAAAAACAGTCGCCATAACCTTGCTAGCCGATGCACCTTTACCTTATTTGGAGCTGGTTCCCCTTTTGCTGTCCATTGTTCAGACTGTTGTTCTGTCTCAAGATTTCATGCAAAATATTACATACACCTTCCGTACAAATGCTTACGGTCCCTGCTCTCTCCTTCACTTTCTCTCTGCGGCCTGTCAAAACGATTTTGTGGATTTTTTCTATCATCCCTGGCGTAGTCACCTCAAATGACATGTCCACTACGTGGTTCATCGTTGGTACTTGTTCGACCCAGCGCTTAATCGTTGTATTCGATGGAGAAGAGTCGCCTAACGTTGAATTTAGCTTCTTTTTGATGTCGGTTTTAGTTAAGCCTTTCAAAAAAAAAAAAAAATGAATCGCCGCACGAATCTCTAATTTTTCCATTGTACTGAAATTGCTTGAGATGTTTATCTTCACGAACTGTTTTAAAAACAATAAGCAACATATTGACTTGAAATTTCTAAGGTAACTTGATAAAGATAAAATCATGCAAAGGCTCATTTTAATTTTTCCAAATAACAATTAAGCGTGTGCAAACTAGGTATCACTGTAAAAATCAAAATTATTACAAATCTTATTAATGGATCTAATCATGTTATTAAGAAGACAATGAAATAAAAAAATTAGTAGAAGTGCGTCTGTACTCTGAGATTAAATAACGTTACTAGAGTACTACAGTAAATGCAGGTGTCAAAAATTTTGTAACTTGGACGGATTTCAAATTGAGCTCAGGGCTGTGGAGTACTTCAAAGTTTACCAGAATACAATCTAATGTCATTGCATTAATTCTTTGTTGAATCCAATTTTGAAAAACAAATATAAGGGTTGCCAAAAAGTATGGATACACCTAAATATTTTCAGAACGGTTTAGCAGAGCTCGTTGAAATTTGGCACACAGTTAGAAGTGTTTAACTTCTATCATCTGAGATTTTTGAAAATTGTACATAATTTATTTTGAAGATACAAGGTTAACTCGATTTTTTGAAATAAAAAGATATTCAAAATGGCGGTGATGTGGACATGTGTGTTACATCACTGAATTCACAAAAAATACTCTTCAAAAAAATTAAATTTGACTCCCCGTGCCATTTAAAAAAAATCAATTTAACATTGTATCTTCAAAATAAAGTTGTATGCATACTTTTGACCGACCTGTATGTAACGACATGGTAACTTACTTCCATTGCTTGGTCAATGTAAATAGTAAAATCAGAAAGGTGTGTGGATCTAGTTCAAGTAGATTTACTGAACTTACTCGTATAAATACGAAACATTTTCTTTGGTACCTTTTCTGCAACTGGAGGAGTGAAAATTATTTGCACTTGGCTGAAATTTGTACAAATTAGACTTGATTTTGTGTAGTTCCTTAATGTATGTATGCCCCTTCTTCGCGTGTTTATATTCATAAAAGGAATATATTTGTTACTATAAATTTCTATAAGAGAGATAATATTTTTTTCTCAAAGTACTTTTCAGTAAAAATTTAATTGGTTCTTAAATGAGCTACAGCAAATTTTTTTGTCCAAAGAAAGAGATTAAGTGCCAGTTTACAGAAGCGAAATTAAGTTAACCTTAATCAAATACGAGATTAACTGAACACGTGATCAGATTAAACCAATCGAAGTTTCGCATTCATGGGTTAATCGCGCATTAAAATTTAATTCGAATTAAATATTTAATTCACTTTCTATAAACTGGCCCTAAGAATATAAAGTGTTGAAGAAATCGGTTTAAGCAAATGCAATAAAATTGAAGGTACAAATGATTCTCGAAAAATGTTTGAGTTTACTAAACGACATAGAGAAATTGAAAATTTTGGTTAAACGATAAGAAATACAACAGAGTAAAAACTGCATCAAGATAATGTTTAAAATTGTAAAGCGGATAAATAGTAATTGTTTACGTATAATTATCTTGTCATTTATCTTACACAATAAGAATGTTTATGTCATCTTAAGTTAAAAATAAATATTATTTTGTAAATGTTTAACGTATCAATTATGATTATGAACAAGGTATTCTCAGGTGATTCTTTAAAAATATTTTATCGTGATTTAGGCTCTCGTGATAATGCTGGACTATCTATGAAAATCTGACGTTTTAGTTGGCAGTATTGTGATTTGTCATAATAAATCTATGTTAGGTTATAATTGAACCGAACACTGCTGCCAGTTTGCTACATTTTAAATAGTATATTAAAGAACGCGTTTTATAAGGGTTGATTTGGCGCACGAGTTCCAAACGAACCGTATTGGAGTTTTCTATGGGACGAGTGTGCCAATGCCCTTATAAAACGAGTTTTTTATGTTATTGTTTCGAATTTGCACCCTTGTTTAATTTTTAAATAAAAAAAAATATTTTCAAATTCTAGGGAATTTTGTATTAATTGGTAATTCAAGGTAACAAATGACTCTAAATCTGCAACAGATGTTAAAAAGTAGAGTTTGAACATTAATATTGGAAGTTTTTTGGTGTAAATGAAAATAATACACATGAAATATTGATGAAAATTTTCTTAGAGCTCTATTAAACCACGAGTGCTTTAATAGATAGCCATAAACGACTCCACATTGAATACAATAATAGACCTATTAGAGACGCATTTTCTAAAAAATAATTAAACACATTTTATCTAAATACAATAATCTAAATCTTTAATTGAAATGAAACACATATTTGTAGCGCAGTTCTCGTTTAAGAATATTTCTAATATATCTTAACCAAAAGAAGTTAAACATTTTTAAACTAAATTATTCTCTTAAATAGTTATTAGGTAATCTGAGTCATCAAAATCTGATCCTGATTCTGAATCAGAGTCTGCACATGAAATAATGAACGGAGGAATATTAGCAACCGAAAAATTACCCATGTGTTTGGTCCAAGCTGAAGCAATTAATTCTTCGCAATGTATACAATAATTTTGCCAAATTTCGGGTGTACATTTCAAAATTGATTCCAACCATAAATCGGCAACTTTATTTCTACTCGAAAGTTGCTCATTTATGTGTTTATTGTAATAATTCGTAGACAACCCCCACGCCAAGCAATTGGGTTGTATTGGCAATAATATGGGGGTAATCTAAGAACTTCATGTCCATGATCATTTAAGATTTTGTCTACAACGTATTGTTTTTGATAATTTCTTATATTTATTTCATATTGATTTTTGTTTACTCGACGTGCAGTTTGTAGCCCGAAGGCGAAGCCCGAGGTGCAGATATGTACTATTTTGTGCACGAACCAAAAATTTTAATTAAAAATAGCCGGAATGGTAAAAATTATTTTTAACTGTCAAGATGACACTTAAACTTAATCTAACAGTTAAAAATAATTTACAAATTTTCGGCTTTTTTCAGTTAAAGTCGTTGGGTCGTGCAAAAATTGTCAATGCAGCTTAGGACTGATTGATTTTTATCCTCAGTGCTTTGTATAACCTTCGGGCTACGGCCTTGAGCTACAAACTGCACCTTGGGTAAAAATCATGCACTTCACTCCCTCGGTGCATAATCTACTATTACCATTATCGTTTATAAAATTTAAATTAGGTAAAGAAGGAAATGAACATAACGTACTTATACATTGTAAATTACAGCAGGATTGTAACCTTGTAGTCTATTATTCGTCATCCCAAACATTAAAATTTATTCATCCTGTTTATCCTACACCAGTACAAAACTTACTTAGGTACGTCAAGTGAACCCTCACTTTCAACAAGAAAAGATATGCCAAATTAACATTATATAAAAGTTGTAGGGCTACCGAAAATGGAACACTCGTGTTATGTGACACTTAAGCTCAACTTTTCGAAAAACTGTCGAACAGGTTAAATTAATTTATAGAAGGTATATGTAATATTGCTGTTTCTGTTTATGTCTCTTCAACCGGAAGGGTTTTTATATGAATGAGTCACCACTACTAACATTTGACCATGGCGTTGCCCCGTAGTTACGCTCCAATAGTGCAATAGCACAATTGATGCTATACATATTAGCAATTACATATTAGCAGCACTTTTTTTATTATCACTTAAAATTAAAAAACTTAATATGGAATCTGTTGAGAATTGAATTCCTGGTAATATGAAGTATCGATGAGAATAAGGATAAATTGGAGTCAAATAATACTGATCATTGAGATAATGCTGATCTATCAAACTTGTCTAAACAAAGAAACATTTGATAATATTTAACGATAATAAGTACAAAGAAAAGTTTTGTGATTTTCACTAGTAACTGTATTCTAATTCGCAATAGTTTTTATCGTCAAGTGGTCGAAAATCGCGCCTTTGTGTATCTCCATAGAGACGGTTGAAGTTTCATTTTTTTTCTGAGCGGAGTAGAAGTACTTCAAGTCCTAGGAGTAGAAGTGTCCCAAAGGCGGCTCGACAGATTCAAATGTAAGGGCATAATTTATCAATTACAATTATCAATTACACGAAATATTTAATAATTAAATTATCCTCCATTAAAATAAAGCCTCCAAAAAAGCGAAATAACGAAATTATTACCCAAAATTTAACCGACCCCACTGTCGTATTTCACAAGGCGTTTGTTTTGGGCGTGTCCTTGCTGTCAGATGTGATGTCAAAATCAGCAAGACAGCAAGCAAGATGATCGTTCGGTAAAAGTAACATTTGTAAACGTAAATTGTAATCGTTTGCTAGTTACGGTTTGATAATTTTTGTTATATTTAGCGAAAATCTATCTCCGGTGCCAGTGAAAACGAAATGCATCCCACGGGGCACGACTCGAACAATTGATACAGATCGCGGCAAACCCTATGGAGATCTAATCGCACTAGTCTCCGGCGAAAAGTGTATGATTTGTACATAATGCTTTGGTTCTGATGAAAAGTATCTGGCTACATAGGTAAAATTTCTGAGTTCCCTAGAGGAAGAATGATAAATTATTATTGTAGGTTAGATGTATAAATAGTGGTGACAGGGCTTGTCGATGTGATGAAATCACCAATTTGACAATGGGAGATTTGGGCCCTACTATCTTACTAAAAATTTAGGGATACTAATAATTACAAATCGCGATCATTCACACTTTTGAGAAAGTTTTACCTGGAAATTTGCTGAAAGTACATCGGATTATTTAGATAGTGTTGTAGACTTTACTAATATTATGAAAACTTCAAGTACCAATAATATTACAAGGAAAGTAGGAATTATTGTTGCCTTAAAATTTGAAAATTGTAATATTAATGTAAGTAACTGCAGGAAAAAAAAATAATGAGTTCATGTTCGATTTTTTTTTTGTGATCCGCTTGTAAATAAAATAGTATATATCATTCAGAGTAGAAGGTCTTTTTGTGCTTTGCCCAGTTGTCGACCTCAACTGCGTTTCGGTCTTCAATCTCTGGGCTATTCACAAAAAGACTCACTTCTACTCTTAATGATATAATATACTATTGGCTTGTCTGTAATAATGTTTAAAATGTTATTTATGACTAGAGTGTGTTATGTTACAAATAAGTCACACCAGAAAGGGCTAAAAGGTTTGCTCCTCAATTTTAATTCAGTAATAAAGAGTATTCGGTGTAAGATAAACGATAATAGTTATTTATGAATAGTACCGCAATCTTTTTTTTTTAATTTAAAAATTCTGGATTTAGATAACACATTGGTGGTTGAAATTCAAAAAGGTATATTATTATACTCATGTCACATCGTGAGGAAGTTCCTTAACATTGACACAGAACATAATAAAACACAACAAAGTAAAAATGTGGAGGCGAGACGCCGGTAATTATGTTGATAAACACTGCACCATTACTTGATAGTAATATCCGTAATAGTGTATGTACTCCGGCAAAATTGTCGTGCCGCCGGGTGGAGGTGGGATACGAAAATTTATGCAACAAGTGGGTTAAGAGCATTATTATTGTATGTGTGTTAAGGTTGCACATGAGGCATAGCTGAGTTTTGCAATCACACAAGTATAATAATAATGGGTTATCCCACTTGTTGCATAAATAACTATTATCGTTTGCCTTATACCGAATACTCTTTATACTAAATTAAATTGAAGATTGAGGATAAATTGTGTTGGGCACAAGATTTTGTCGGCGTCTGTTGAGAATGAAGAAAAAAGCCAAAATCAAATCATTCTACAATTTTTTATTCAATATCAAGGATCCAATCCACTTTAGTATTATGGCGACCAGTCAAATTGTTATAAACAACGTTGCAATTTTCGACATTTTTGTAAAAATAGTGGAATAATGAGTAATTAGGAAACAGAAACCCTGCCTTTAGAAATTGAAGAAACTGTTTTGCAACAGTTTGCAACAGTCACTTTTACTTTTTAGAGCCACTGTTTTTATTTTACGAAAGAGAGTTTTAAAAATAATCTACAATCTATCCTACTTGCAGAAGCACGTTTGTGAAACATAGAACATTAACTTTACCATGTATCTACCTCTTCAAGATATTATTTTATATGCACAGGTATAACAACAAATATTTAACACGCAACAACATACATAATTACGATACTAGACGTAAATCACTTATGTCTCTTGATCGTCGGAATCATGCATTATTTAAGAAATCCCCACTGTATGCCGGATGTTCTCTCTACAATAAATTACTAAACAGAATTAGAAACATCACACTTACTATAATAGCAAATTTCATTACGTGAATGGCGAATGCTTTTATTCTGTAAATGAATTTATCATTTTCTGAAGTTGCCACCAAACCATTATTCATTGTTTAGTTTGTTTTGTATAATTTATAGACGTGCCAGATGCACATATAATTTTATCTTTTTTATATTGGTAAATGCATATATCAAAACAGTAGTTTATTTATCGAGTTCGTGCGTATATTGGGCCTTTTTGGCAAGAGTGGGCTATTTTAAACAGCCCACTCGTGCCAAAAAAGGCCCAACTTACACACCAACGAGTTGAATACAACGTTTTTTTGTTCGACGAGCCCCTTAAAGGCTTCAAATCGTTTAAAATCTTTAAAATTAGCTTGACGTTTCGTTTTGACAAGTTGTGATATTTATCAAAATCCGTTCACACAGGAGAAAATTCTCAAATTCTGACAGTGTCGAACAAAAAATGTTATTATTATTTGCGGTTAATCAAATTATTCAGAATTCAAAAACATTTTGAACATTATCAGGTACGATTATTGCAATCAGAGTTGTCTGATTAACATGCTTTTTAAAAATTTTCTGCTCACCTAGAGGGAATGGCAGAGATTAAGAAAATAAGTGCTTGGTTCCTTGGTTCCAAATTTTTTCCATCAGGATTCCCAACCTGCTGGGCTATTAGGTCAACCAGACACATTTAATATCTTCATAGCAAAAATGTTTTTTCAAAAAAAGTTAAAAATGACTAAATTAATGAGGAATTTGGTGTATAATGATAATGATCGAAGTACAATATTTATTTCATGTATTTATTTTTATTACTTAGTTATACATATTTGATTTTCTATCTGCTCATACAATTTTATTTGATTGGAGTACAGTCACATTTATTAACAACTATTCACCAAACATCTTGTGGTAATAACTTGTTTGTAGTAATCTGCCGAGGCTTTGGGAGTTCTTGTTCGATTAGAACTCTTAAAGTCCACGCTGTACAATCCATATTTTTCGCTAAAATAAAAGGATTCAAATCATTGTGCAGACAATGGTGTTTTATTATGTTACGCATAACCACGGGCCCATTCAAAATTATCCATTAAACTCCAGGCGGTGTACCGAGTAACATTGACTCCATCTTCTTCAATTGCCTCGAGAATATTGCTGAGATACTCCTAAACATTTTTATTGTTATCATTAATTTGTTATTGTGAAATTAACTTTTAGAAATACCCTGTAAAAACTTGTTCTGTTCTCGTCTTCTATTCCACCTCTATCCGAGACACCGTTTTCTGTGATGAATATTTCGGGATTATTGTAAGTCTTACTAACCCAGTTAACTAATTTTCTTATTCCCCAAGGCACCACCTACGACTTTTCGTGTAGAGAATATTATTAGCGTGGGCGCAAACGTTACCCTCAGCCAGGAGGAGGCGGATTCTTCCCAGTCGTCATCCAAAAACAGCTCTACTTTCATGTCACTTTCGTAAGAAAGTTCGTCACTGTCAGGTTCTTCCACGTCCTGAGCGTAGTTTGTTGTGTAGGTGTTGACAGCTACAAAGTCATGAGTTCCTTTAATATACTCGATTTCTTCGTCGGTGAATTTGGGCAGTCTAGATTGTGCGAAGCCTTGTTTTTTACTCCTTTCGTCGACACGATCGATCATCACTTGTGGGTAGTTACCGTTGACAATTGGGTTGAGAAACCAGCCAAACTTTAACACGCAAAGAGAAAATTTGTTGATTCTTTCGACCGAAAAATTACTTTCCTTACCTTGAATTGAAGCGCTCTTTCAGCTGCTGCTTTGTCTGCGTCACTTCCACTGGCGGGTTCATACCACGTGGTGTCAGCTACGATGCCAATTGACCCTAACAAATCAAGTTGTATTATTTTTTGAAGAAATAACATAAAACAAACCATTTTGTTTTGCTCGGAATTCATCATCGTAAAGGTGATAGGTTTTGGCGTGGGCTTTGATCAAAGTGTGTGCACATTTGTAATCCGCTATCCCGGAGGATTTGATACCGGGAGCCATAACTCCAAGACCGTACCCTTCCTGGCAGGTTTGTTTGGGTTCGTTGAACGTCATCCAAAATTTGACTAGATCTCCAAGTTGTTCAAAAACGGTACGAGCGTAGTAGACGAAATGGTCTTCCAGTTCTGGATTCGGCCAGCCTCCGATGTCTTGTAGTGGTTCGGGAAGGTCCCAGTGAAACATTGTGACCATGGGTTCGATTCCGTTGTCCAATAACTCTTGAGTCAAGTTTCGGTAGTAATTTATGCCGAGTTGATTCACAGGGGTACCAGCCAAACCTCTTGGTAAGATTCTAGACCAAGACAAAGAGAATCGATAGTAATCAACTCCGAGGTTTTTAATCATTTGAACGTCTTCTTTGTATTTGTGGTAGGAGTCGCAGGCTACGTCACCATTGTCTTTGTTGTCGATGAAAGTGGAGTTTGTGTGGCAAACGTGGTCCCAAATGTTTTCACCTTTTCCATCTTCATTCCACGCCCCTTCAACTTGATAAGAAGCGGTTGCTACTCCAAATTTGAAGTAAGATGGAAACGTGCGATTCGTAGCTGTGTAAGCTTTCCTAAATGATAAAATTTGAATTGTAACTGTGCAAAAGTTTATACTAGCTTACTCGAAAAGAAGGACACAAGGGAGTACAAACAAAACTAATCTTGTTACCATTGTTGAAAACGTCAATCACACTGTTCTAACGAGTTGTGCACAGTTTAATCTTCACTTAAATCACGCTTTGACATTTCAAGTGATGCTAATCTAATCGTACTTGGTGATGGAATAGTACTAGGTACTTACGTGCGGTTTATTTTGCAAATGCTGTTAGTGATTTTGGTGTCTGTATCAGTATTCAGAATCTCAAGGCTAAAGAACAATTCTATGATTTACAATTACGATTGTGTTTACCATACACAATAATGTGAATATTTTATTTTAGACTAAATAGTATATAATGGTGTTATGTCAATGCTCAATTAGCACCAAAACCAGTTATTATAGTGTACATAAATTTGCACATATGTACTTTGCAATTAGAGAAAAAACTCTTAATATCAAACACAACAGATTGTTAATAACGTGTCTGTTGTATTCGTCTGAAGTGGTGTTCAAAATAAATTTAATAATTTAATGCGTGGGACCAAATTCTCTGTGTGTAATTATTGTGTGAAGTACAACAGGACGTGATTCTAGCACAATTCATCTAAATTTTAAAACAAAATGTTTAGCGTCATGGTTTCTTAATTTTTCTTTCGATATTAGTTATCTGCTATTTTCTGCTTATTGTCCAATATCGGTAATTTTAAACCTGACCTGACCGATAAAATATCACAAATAGGGATATATTTATTTAATTTTGTAAATGTTTTCCTTTACTTGTCAGATTCTCAAGTACCTACAGCAGTTGAGTTCGCGAAGCGTATCTCCAGATCTGTTCATGTATAACACAAATGTGATAAATGTAATATATTGCATAAGTACTCATGCAAAACGTAATAGGAGATAAAAATTCAGAGTTTCCTGCTTCAATGCAGCTGCGCTAACTTTTCTTAAAATGGCAATACATTCATAGATTCACAGATTTTTTTCAAAAGTGGATGATTTTTAATACAGGCTGTTTGATAAAAAACGCCTCAACCCATAACTTTTTTATTTATTATCCGATTTCAATGAACAAAAAAACCAAAGATATGGTTTTTCATGCGCTACGAAGCAGCCATAATTTTTTTTTTTTGGCGTTATTTTCAGTAGCTAACGATAGTCAACTTTTTTTTTTAAATGGACACATGTAGTTTTTTAGGCTCAGTTTGGTGAATTTTTTTTTTCTGAATCTAATGATGTATTAAAAGTTATCGTTTGGTCCATAGCTGACTGAAAAAAAATAAAACAATTTTTAATTGTGGTTCAGCTTATTATGAAAGTTTCAAGTGTGCCGTGAAAAACAATTGGAATACAAATAGCAACAAATGTCAAGTGTGAGTTTGAAAATTTTCAGGTGCAATCTTGAAGAGTTTTATTATTACTTTCTTGGAAAACATGAATAATAACAATTATTATAATTATTTTTTCTATTAACTTTTTGTTTTTGACGAATTACGATTTTTATTACACTCGAACATAAAATAATAGTCAAATGACTGCTATCCTACATAACTGACAATGTTATTTTATTCTTAAGTAAAAAAAGTGTAAAAAAGCAGATGAAAATTTCTAAGCTGACGTTTAGATGACATTTATCCTACTTTGTATTCCGATTGTTTTTCACGGCACTCTTAAAAATTTTATAAGTTGAACCACAAAAAAATGTTTTATTTTTTTTTTCAGTTAGCTATGAATCAAACGATAACTTTCAATACATCATTAGATTCAGAAAAAAAAACCTTACCAGACCAAGCCTAAAAAACTACATGTGTCCATTAAAAAAAAAAAAGTTGACTATCGTTAGCTATTGAAGATAACGCCAAAAAATACATTTTATGGCTGTTTTGTAGCGCTTGAAAAACCATATCTTTGATTTTTTTGTTCATTGAAATCGGGTAATAAATAAAAAAGTTATGGGTTGAGGCGTTTTTCATCAAACAGCCTGTATAATAATCGTAAATTAAGTAGGTATGTACTTGCATTTCTCACTAGCAGCAAAAATCAGTAGAATTTTTATATTGTTATTTCAGCACTAGAAATGACACAATATAATAATAAGTTCAAATCATTTTTGAAATGGAACAAATTTAAAATGCGTTCACGTTATTCCGCCATAATGGGAGGGCATGGAAATTTTGCATTTCATTTGGTAGTACATTTGTCTGTTGAATTAAGTTATGTTTGAGGTTATAAATAGCGTCAATGTCTAGTGAGTTTTACTAGTTTCCAATAGAAAATAGAAGAATACTCAGACATCGCGGGAAATTCAGCAACATGTTATATTCACTAATAATACTACGAGCAGGCAAAGTTATGTCGATTATTTTTGTGGTGCTGTCACAAATGTCACCCACGCTTGAATTTGAATTTCACGAGTGCGAAGCACGAGTGGTATTCTCAAGCGTGGGGGACATGAGTGAGAACACCACAAAAATAGTGTACTTAACTTTGACTAAGAGTGGTGTTCGAGGGACTATTCAACGAACAAGATTTAAAATAACTTTTTCTGATAATCATCACTAGTGAAAATAACCGATAATTTTCACGTGTCACGAATAATCAGGAAGTCTCGTTCTGATTGGTCCAGAAATGACAAACCGCACATTTTTATTGGAGAATTTGATGTGAGTTGAATAGTCGCTGATAATGTAACTAATTTATAATTACCATCGGTGATAGCCCGAGTTAAAACCGATGAAAATTGACCGAGTGCGCAGCCCTTTGGCCTTTTCTGGGGTGACTTACAGTCGATGGACAAATAAAACTGGGACAAAAATGACAATCACATAAGTCAAAATTTACAAATTTGCATCGTTTAATTACAGCTTTATCACAAATAGGTTAACTTTGGTATGACATATTATATAGACACTGACAAATATATTGACAATTCAATGGTCTGATTTACATAGATTAAATTTTAAGTGTCCCAGTTTTATTTGTCTACCGACCGTACTAACTACCGCATAACATACTCTTGTCATAAATAACATTTTCAACTGCATTACAGACAAGCTAAAAAACTATTGCGTATTAGAATACAGTTACTTACTAGTGAAAGTCACAAAACTTTTGTTTGTACTTATTATCGTTGAATATTATCGGGGATAATATAACTAGTGTTATGATTATCATCTGTTGTAGCACGAGTTAAAACCTATGAAAATTGATCGAGTGTGTAACACGAGTTCAATTTTCTATAGGTTTTAACGAGTGGTATAGTTTGTCCAGCGAGAGATTGGTTGACATAAAAATCACTAAATTCTACGTAGAGAAAGTAGTAGCTAGCACAAAATTTGAAATATATCCTTCAAGCAGTATTTTAACATTTTTGCCATTGTTGCGGCGTTGTACCGCAGGAAAAGAATAGTTGGTTTTTAAATATTTAATCACTTCAAAACAATAACATTAACACAGTATAAATGATTTGATTGTACAAAGGATGGTTATGTCTGCTTGAATTGTCTGATTGATCTGTTGTATCTGTCTTGTTCTGTGGGATGCATCTTCCTTTTAAGGGAGGGTGGTGGGGTGCGGTCCTCCCTGGTCAGGTACCTTAACTAACGGTACAGGTCGGTCCTGTACATTGCTACCCCCCTTTGAACTGTCCTGTTCAAAATCTTCGGTCGGAAAGGGACATATCCTGTTCGTGGCTCTCGTCACAATTTCTGTGGATGTTTTGATGGTTGCTGTTCGTATCAGTCCATCTGTTAGCATTTCTTCATATGTAAGCAGTGCATTGCCTACAACCCTTTTCAAATGAAATTTAATTGCCTTAATGCCGGTTTCCCCAAAACCTCCGCGGTGTGGAGAACGAGCAAGTATAAAATGCCATTGTATATTCTGTTGCTTTAAAGAATGGACGATTTCATTTTGAAAGTTTGCTGATGCAAATTCTGAAAGATGAAATAGATGGTTGTGTTTTTGTTGACATTCTCGACAAGTATTGACTGACTTACAAGCAGATGCAGTGTGATTTAATTTGAAGCAATTTCGCATGCCTTTAAATTGTTTATGGTTTTGATTCTGCCTGATGTGGATAAATTGAGAAATTCTGGACATTTAAAGACCATATGTGACTCTGATTTGCAATGTATGCATGATTTATTGATGACTGTTTGAACAATTTGATGTTTTGACTGACTAGTTTGCTTGTTGTAGTTTGTTTTTTGTTTATCATTATGTTGATTTGATTTGTCGTTTTTAGACATAGACTAAAAGTTCGCACCGTTTTCCCAAAAACTCAAGTAAATCTTTTAATTTTGGAATGTCTGTGTTTAATTTGGTTTGCCATTCTTTTCTCGAAGTGTAGTATAATTTTTCGCAAATTACAGGTACAATTAGGCAATCCCAATGATGTACCGCTTGTTTTTGTACCCTTAATGCTTCTATGTTAGTTGTGATGTCATTTAATAGTTTTCTAAGCGATATATGATTTGCTTTGGAAATAACTGGACTATTGATGATTGCTAGTACGTGCTCTTGCGCAATTAATCGTATTTATTATACCGTTTTATTAATAACTCGTATGCTGCATTATAATTATCCGTGGAAATTGTGAGAGATTCAATTGTCGCTGAAGCTTCCCCTTTTAAACACGATTTTAAATAATAATAAATATTAATAATAAAAATTAATAATAAATAAGCTCGAATGATCATATGAATAAATGATTGCTTTGTTCATGCGTG
This sequence comes from Tenebrio molitor, assembly GCF_963966145.1. Lineage (NCBI taxonomy): Eukaryota > Metazoa > Arthropoda > Insecta > Coleoptera > Tenebrionidae > Tenebrio > Tenebrio molitor. The sequence continues at coordinate 22,885,276 of NC_091047.1, read as the reverse complement.
CATCCCTTTTATAGCCTGGCTGGGGATGGTGCGGCACGCTTCGACGGCGCGTAGCTGATGATGATGGTAGGGGCCCAGCGATTAGATTCTCGCTCGCGACGGTAGCGCTTCGAAAGGGTTAGTACGGGGCGCTTTGGTACTACATCCGTGATTTATGCTACAAATTTGCATTGTTATTAATTAATGAATTAAATGTGTCATAAAACGGCAACCATTCAGCGTAAGAACCAGAAAACTGACGTAAATTTAGGGCTGGTAATTTGACGGCTAATTCTGATGACGATTGAATGTTACCACCGCTGCTATTAAAAATTAGACGCACTCGGAGATGTAACTTTGCTGGTTAAGTTTTTAATTTTTGCTACTGTAGTATGATACTGAATCTCTACTTCTTCCCGAGTGTTATCGTCCTCCTCGAACTGTTCAATTTCATCCTGATACTCTTCAAATTCCTTAAATGCGTTTTCTAAGTGTGGTACTCGACTTTCTAATTGAAACAAATCGTCACCATCTTTAAAGGCTTTGACAAAACTTTCAATTCTAGTTATTTTTGATTTAACAGTGGTTCGTTTCCTTTTCCAACCCGGGAGATCGATGGTCATTTTGAATGTGATTGCTTAGGTACAAATTACGCGAAGAAATGCAACGTTGTAGTGATACAAATTTAGCATTCACGGAAAATGTAGGAAGGTTTGATGGAATTGACAGACTCACGTTTTGATGCTCGGTAATGCTGATGACGATTGACGACAGTGGTGCTTGGATTCTTGAATGTAATTATAATGTTGATTGTTGAAGTTGATGCTGAATGTTGATGCTTCTGAGGATGGTGCTTCTTTGTTGGCTGATCACGGATCGCACTTTGTTGATTGTCTGGATCACGGATACGACTTTCTTGAATTTGTTGACACTGGATCACGGATCCGGCTCGATTGAACCAAAATGTTGCGGCGTTGTACCGCAGGAAAAGAATTGTTGGTTTTTAAATATTTAATCACTTCAAAACAATAACATTAACACAGTATAAATGATTCGATTGTACAAAGGATGGTTATGTCTGCTTGAATTGTCTGATTGATCTGTTGTATCTGTCTTGTTCTGTGGGATGCGTCTTCCTTTTAAGGGAGGGTGGTGGGGTGCGGTCCTCCCTGGTCAGGTACCTTAACTAATGGTAACTAATTAATGTATTCTAGTGCATTTTGTAGTGTAGGGTTAATTTAATAAAATTTAAAGTCTCCCAATCTCTCGTTGGACGACGTATATCACCGTTGATATAACACGTGTTAGATTTGGTGAGATAAAATTTGGAAAAATTTTTTTAAGACATTTCGGTGAGCCATGGGTGAGCCGTATTTCTACAATTGCATGAAGTTACTGTAGCATTTGGTAGTTGTTAGAAAAAACACCAATATCGTCAACACATTTGTTTTTATCAAAGTTGCATCAGGCAACTTTTATACATTGTTGGTGAAGATTTATTTACTTATTAACATTCTTAATTGTAAAAAATTAGAAAATTTTCATTAAATGCTTAGTCAGACTCACTTGATAAGTACATTGAAAATTTTACTGTCAATTAATTTTTATATGTCATACAAAAATTCAGTTGGTGTCTTCCTTTGTAAGACAGGTTGTCTATAATAATTTAGTAATGTACTTAACTGACGAGTTTGGTATCACATTATAATTAAAATATTTTATAGGGTATAATAAATATTAATACAGTAAATACTCTTAATCTTTATGTGTTGTAAATTTATGTCACTATAATTAAATTTTACCTTTGAGAATTGGTACTAAAATTTTAAATTACTCTCATAAATAATGTATTATCTAATTTGTTGCTAGTCTCAGCGTACAGGCGAATGTGCAGTAACAAGGAGTTTTTCTTACAATTCAAACTTGTATCTACAGCGTGATCAAAGTTGAGTTGGCAGTACTGATTTTGATTTTTAAATGGTATAACTGGAGTAACTTCCGGTTGTTGACGATTTGATACTGACAGTTGACAGTTCAAGTTGTTTCTTTGTATCGTTGATTTTTATACATACATAACCTACAATTCTGTCGCTGTTGATTTCACGTCAAATATCTGTCGAAAGATGTATCCGGTTGCAGTATTACAAACAGTCGAATAACAAAATGCTCTTAAATATATTGCCAACTCAAACAGTCCTTTTTGATCACTCGGTATATATTTTTTTATGTTTACCGTTTGCTTCCGTTGTACCACATAAGATTTTGGAAATCCTAAAAAGTACTACTTTGGAAGCGCAATCTTTGCATTCTTTCCATAAATGAGACATTTATTATGTTTGTTTTTTTTTTGAAGAAAAAAAAAGGTATCTTCTTTCTTGAGAAGCTGCATATTTTTTCGATTTTTCCCAATGCATTCGACCATTCAAAATTTATGATCATTCGGATTTTATCTTAAATATTTTCCAAATTTGTGTAATTATTACTTATTACCACTGAAGTCAGAATTGCAGATGTTTTTGCACTTTAACGTAAGATTTCAAAGCGTGAAGGTGAACCTTTCTAACCTAAAATTTTACAGATTACACATCGCTGCGAATTGCGTCAAGTGAAGATATTTTGTATTCAATGTTACCAAACATGTAGCCAAAGACATATCCTGTTCTAATTATAAACCATTTTGATAATCTGGTACTGACATTACATATAAAATAAATTTAGTCAAAAATATCACTTCTTAACATAGTCCTAACCTAACTTTTGTCATTGATCTTCTAAGACATATGTCACAATGTTGTGAAAAATTCAAAGGCTACTTGATGAACTTTTCAATTGAACACTCGTTATAACTCAGTACTTATTATAAAAGATCAAAAAGAAAAGAGTAGTCCAGTACATAACATATCGTTAATTGTTTAATGCATCTACAGAATTTTGATATTGTACATTTTATTTCGTCGACATTGTGTCAATCTTTTGACGTACTCATTGAGAAACATTTAACACCTTCTTATTTTATATCCGCCTGGTAGAAATCACCTCTTTGTAATATGTCCCAGAGTCTTTAATAGTTCTCGGTCGTTCTGGATCAGTAAAATTGACACGATATATGCCAAATTTAACTCTGCAAAAGATTTCGTAGAACGTACTCATCATTAAAAGAATAACTCACAGGTAGCCTTTGTTCCATTCGAAATTATCCATCAAGCTCCAAGCCATGAATGCTTTGACCTTCACCCCATCCTCTAAAATAGCTTCGAGAGTTGCATTCAAATAAGTCTAGAATATTATAAAATGTACACTAGCAAATATAAACATTTAAAATTGATTACTTTGTAAAAGTTAGTTCGTCTGTCGTCGTTCAATGAGGCGGTCAGATCTGAATGTCCACATTCCGTGATAAATATGTCAGGATTTCCGTATGTAGTTTTAATCCAATTTAAAGCTTTGCGCAACCCCCATGGTACTACCTTACAAACTTGTGTGATTAAAGTGTCTTAATTTTAAGCATAAATTTGTACCCTATTGTCGTCTACAGCTGTTTTTTCCCATGCTGGATCTTGTTGTCTGGCCACTTTGGTATCAATATAGAAACCGCTTTGATCAAGAGACGGCTCTTCATCGTCCGATACCAACCATGTGGTGTAATGGTTGAGACCCAGAAAGTCGTAAGTTCCTTTTACGTTTAGCTTTTCAGCAAAAGTAAACTGCGGCAAACGCGACCGAGGAAAGTCTTCCAATTTGCTTCGTTCGGCTACTCGATCCACCACCACTTTCGGAAAATCAAAGTTTATTATCGGATTGGCGAATAATCCAAACTGAAAACAATTTGATTTTTTGGTGGTAGATTTGTGACGGAAAGACTCACATCGAACTGTCGTCGTCTCTCGGCTGCGGCAACATCTTCCGGACTGTCGCTTGCAGGTTCGGACCACTCGAAGTTGAGAGTGATGCCAACTTTACCTAAAACAAGATTTCCTGTTATCGGTTTCCCGAAGTAAACTTGACCATGAAACCTTCTTGTTTGTGTCTGAATTCCCTGTCGTAAATGTGGTAAGTTTCAGCGTGCGCTTTGAGAAGGTTGTAAGTGCACAGGTACTCGATGACTCCGTTGGGATAATCCGGCTGAAGACTCCCAAGAACACTGTGAAAGTAGTGACAAATGATATTAGGTTCGTTGAAGGTGATCCACGTTTTGACTCTGTCGCCGAATCGTTCGAAAGCTGTTCTTGCATAGTTCGTGAATATGTCCACCCAGACGTTGTTGGTGACTCCACCGAGAGTGCTGATCTTTTGTGGCATGTCCCAATGGTACAAAGTGACCACCGGTTCGATGCCGTTCTCTAGCAGTTTGTCGATTAACTTATTGTAGTAGGCGACTCCGGCCTCGTTTACGGTGCTGGTGTATCCCCCCGAAAGGATTCGAGTCCAAGCCAAGGAGAATCGGTAGTAGTGGACCCCCAAATCTTTAAGCATCGTCACATCTTCCTCCCATTTGTGATACGAATCGCAAGCAATGTCACCATTGCTTCCGTCTTGTACAAAATTTGGAGTGGTGTGGGTAATTCTGTCCCAAACACTCACAGATTTGCCATCTGCGTCCCATCCACCTTCGATTTGATAAGCCGACGTGGCCACTCCGAATTTAAAATCTTCAGGAAATTCCCATTCGTCGGCTTCAGATAAACTGGAAAAGACGATTGAAATAAATATTGTGATTTTCTGTACCGTTTAAATTACCCGATCAGTAGACAAGTTGTTAGAGCAATTAATCCCACGGTGTGCATTTCAAGCTTCAGCATTAGCACCTCACCAACAAACAAGCGCTTCAACTGATTTTTTTTAAATGAACATTTTGTTTTGATTAAATTGTTTGGATTTAGATGTATTTGCGCGGTTTCAATAGATACCAATAAAGGATAATCCTCTGTGAAGATAAAAATATTTTTATACGTGTTGCGGTAGATATAAAGAAAATAATCAATTACTCGCGTATAAAAGTGTTTGCAATGGTCAAAGGTCGCGAAGGGAAGAGGTTAAAAACCACTGAACTGTACACTTTTATTATTTAATACAAGACGTTTCTTTGCAATTTATCCAATTTATGCTGTAAAACGATAAAATTGTTTGTTTAATTTGACTTAGATAAGCCAGTCATGTTCACAGTGTTATCTTAAAAGTATTAAATTTAGAATGTGGAAAAGATAGTGTTAGACAGGGAATATTCGTGGGAAGTAAGGTATTAATGTAAGCAACAGAATTGTCATTGTATAGAGAAATAGTATATTATTACATAAGTTTAATAAGAATGGTATTGGGCACGCGCGTGTTTGGGGCACGACGAGCGAAGCGAGGAGTCCTCCAAAGAAGCAAGTGCGACAATACCTCTTATCAAACGCATGCACCTTTTGAGCCGTTTTTAATTCGAAAGTAAGAATTTTAAAATTGTGGGGAATTTTATGATGGTTGGAAAAAAACGACTGAAACTTGAGATTTTCGCGTATTGGCTGACGCTGCCAGAATCTTCTACTAGACTTTAGAGGATTCTGGCAGTACCAACATGATAACCGTAAATTGTACTATCGCTATTATACAACTGCTTTCAGCTATTGTGATCAAGTACTGTTTTTGGTTTCACAACGGAGCCATTGTGAACGCAAAAGTTATTTATTATACAAGACGATAAAATTGTACTTTATCTTTGAGGATAATGAGGTTTTATCGTCGTGTGTAATACAACATTTTTTTCTATAGGAGGACTTCAAGTTCAAGGGAAAAATATACCTAATTTCAAAGAAAATAACAATTTTTAATTTAAAACATGTTATCTACCCTTGCTGTTAAAGTGCTACTTTATGTTAAGTTAAAATTTTAAGATAAAATATTTTATCTAGTCTTGCTGTTAAAGTGTTACTTTATCTACCCTTGTGGTTAAAGTGCTACTTTATCTACTCAAAAGAGTTGATAAAAAAATAGTTTAACATCTGCTATAAAAAAAATATATAAAAAATTGTATGTTTACGTTTCATGGGTAAATAATTGTAATGAAATTACGAGGTTTTAATTTGATTTTATTTAATATAAATATTTCATATTAATAATATTTTAATTATTTGATAATAAGACAAGCTGACATTAACTTCTAGTTAATACGTCTAGTCCTTGTGAGATCTTTGAAATATTGTACCGACTTTTTCGGAGTTCGAGTTCGATTTGGATCTGTAAAGTTAACGTGGTAGAGACCAAATTTTAATCTGAAATAAAGAAAGTCTTAAGTAAGTGCAATTGTAAAATGCAGAGTGTCTTACGTATATCCAAATATCCATTCGTAATTATCCATTAGACTCCAAGCCATATATCCTTTTACATTGACACCATCTTCAAGAATTGCTTGTAGAGTTGCATTCAAGTAAACCTAGAACACACATTTCAGACATAATGAACTAGTATGTAAAAATGCGAATTACCCTGTAGTAATTAATTCTTCCGTCATCCTCGAAAACTTCACTGCCATCGGCATAACCGCTCTCTGTTATAATAATATCAGGATTGCGATAAGTGTTTTTGATCCAGTTCAAAAGACGTCGTAAACCCCACGGCACTACCTAATTCTTAGTAGTAGTAAACAAAAAATGTAACACTCTATTCATACTTTGATCCAGCCCGCTCCGCATCCTTCCCAACTTGGATCACTGAACCTCTCTCCTCCAGCATCTATATCAATACTCGGCCGATTTACTGGTAGGTCATCAACAGCTCGAGTGTACGTGGTAATGTAATGATTGATCCCTAAAAAGTCGTAGGTTCCCTTAATTCTCATTTTTTCAGCGAGAGTAAATTTTGGTAGTCGCGATTCTGGCAAATTTTCCAGTTTACTCCTTTCAGCGACGCGATCAATAACCACTCTTGGATAATCAAAATCTAGTATGGGGTTAGCGTAGATACCAAACTGAAATAACAGTTAGAAGTTTAAAAAACATCTGTCAAGTTTGTTACCCACATCAAAGAGAACGTTTTGTTCGGCAGCACGAACATCTTCGGGATTGCTCGCATTTGCTGGTTCCGACCATGTGATGTCAAGCGTTATCGAAATTTTACCTGAAAAGCACTCTTTAAATAGCTACTTCCGAAGAAATTTGTGTTCACCCTTTTGTCTCAATCTGAATTCTTTGTCGTAAATGTGATAAGCTTCGGCATGAGCCTTGAGCAAATTATGAGCACACAAGTACTCAGCTACTCCTAGTGGAAAATTAGGAGTCACGTCTCCCACGAGTCCTTTGAACATTTGACAGATAAGTCTGGGTTCGTTGATGGTGATCCATGTTTTGATCCTATCTCCAAATAATTTGAAAGCTATTCTAGCATAATTGGCAAAGTGTTCGACAATCACCGGATTGGTCCAACCACCCAGTGAACTAAAGAACTGGGGTAGATCCCAGTGATACAACGTGATCACTGGTTCGATTCCATTTTCGAGCAATTTATTTATTAGTTTATTGTAGTAGTCCACTCCAGCCGGATTTATTTTAGTCCCGTATCCTTCCGGAAGTATTCTGGTCCAAGATAAAGAAATTCGGTAACAATCAACTCCCAGGTTTTTTACCATCATCACATCCTCCTCCCATTTGTTGTACGAATCACAGGCTACGTCACCATTGCTTCCGTCTTTGACAAGAACTGAACGATTGTGTCCCAAAACGTCCCATATGCTCACGCCTTTACCATCGGCATCCCAGCCACCTTCGATTTGAAAAGCCGAAGTGGCCACGCCAAATTTAAAATCATCTGGGAATTTCCATTCCTTAGGGTTGCATAATCTACAATCAAACAAGTAAGATCTTTGTTGTAATTGGTCGGCCTGTACCTGGTCAACAAAATGAGAACCAAAGCAAATTCTGTCAGAGTTAACATGTCTTAGGAGATGTGTAAAATGAGAATGAGTTAATTCTTCTTTCGTCGCTATTTATGTAAAGTCAGCTGTAAGCTTATTTTTCCGTATTTTAAGATGATTGTTGACACACAGTTCTTGAGAAATCGAGGTCAAGCTATTTAATCAGTATGTTTTCAATTTATCGTGAAATATAATGTTTGTATGTCTGTAATGCACAAGTTTCATTATGCAGTGCGATTGTAAAACTAATTCTATAAAATCGAAATTGTTTGACAATTTATTAATGAATCTTCGAATAGGTCATTGCCAGTTTTTAATCGTTTTTTGTTTTTATAGTATCAAGTTTAGTCTAAACAAAAATGAACAAAAATTGAGTTTAATGGAATGTATCATGTATTAACTAGATAGAAATAATAATAATTAAATTAGGCGTTTAAATTTCCATTTATTGTACATCCATGGCGAAATATAAAATTTTGGAGAACAATGAGTCTGGTGTCGATGGAAAACTCGATTTCTTTGCATTTGGAAACACCATCAGTTTCATCACTTGCATCTCTTGGCTGGAAAGTGACGTTTCTATCAATTCTCGAAAATGTCAATGTCAAATATTGGTTCAAAGTTTACAAGAGGTTAATTTTTATTATTTTGAGATTTTAAATGGAATATGTTGTTGTCAGACGAATTGAGAAACACACGGTCAAATTTCCGACCGAATAACATCAATATATATATTTTGTATACAGGGTGTTAGGTAAATGTCCTGCCAAACTTTAACCGCGAGCTACTGGCTTCATGTAAGTAGAACTCGGAAAAAATATTTATAAAAAATTCTATGTCAAAAAATAAATTGACATTTAATTTTTAAGGTACTTAAAATTTTTTTTAACTGCTTTTAGTCTTCTACGTTGTCCCACAACCTCATAGGTAAAATTTCGGCATATTTTTAAAATACACTCTGTATATCATATTTTATAAAACGTACGTCAATGCGAAGTAACCTCTAGGAAATATGCTTTAAAATAAGAAAACCGCATTGGTGTGCGTGTACGTTTTATAAAATATAATATACAGGGTGTATTTTTAAAATGTGCCGAAATTTTACCTACCAGGTTGTGGGACAACGTAGAAGACTAAAAGCAGTTTTCAAAATTTTGATGTTGGTAAACCATTGCCAGGTCGTCAGCATAGATGAATTTCCGAGAATTTGTTGGGGGTGTATAAATTAAACAAAATTGGTGACAATACTGAGTCTTGAGGTAAACCATTGTTGAGAAATCGAAATTTACTGCTTTTGTTTTCAACGAAAACCCTGAATTGACCGTTAGACAGCATATCTTCTAGGAGTGAGACCATTTTTCCACAAGGTATTACGTTATACAATTTATGTATTATACCATCTTTCCAGACGGTGTCGTAGGCTGCGGTGAGATCAACAAAAACAACTCCAGTCTTTAGACGTTTTTGAAAGCCTGATTCGATGTAAGATGTTAGGGCCAGCACCTGGTCACAGCAATTTCTGTTTGGTCTAAAACCTGTTTGCTCTATTGGAAGATTTTCTTCTATTATTGGTGAAATTCTGTTGTAGATAAGCTTTTCCAAAAATTTATGACACACGCTGAGTAGAGAGATTGGTCTGTAACTCGAAGCTTCATTGACTGGTTTTCCGGGTTTTACTATGGCAATAACTTTTGCTTTCTTGAATTCAGGTGGTATTTTACCTGTTGAAAGTATGTCATTAAAAAAAGACCTAAGCCAGTTTAAACCTATTGGTCCCAGGTGTTTTATGAATTCAGGATAGATGTCGTCAAAACCCGCAGCTTTTCTGTTCTTCAGTGTTTTACCTACTTCTTGCATCTTTTCTACACTAAATAGACGAGATAGTATTTCCGATGTTAATGCTGACTTTCTTTGTTTATGTAATTTCCGTTTCATATTTCTAATTTCCCTTTTGTATAATTTAATAGAATTTGAGACGTTAACCATACGAGAAGCAACCCAATTTGGACTAATAGTAGATTTAGATCTAGTAGTTTCATTAGCCGCTCCTAGTTTTCGAAGTAAAGACCAACAACTGCGACTAGAATTAGTGAAGTTCATGTTTTCCATAAGTTCGTTCCATTTTTCTTTTCTTGAATTATTCAGTGATTTTAATAATTCATCCGCTGTGTCTAGATTTGGGCTTTTTTGATATTTGTCAAACAGATTATTAGTAGTACTCGACCAAAATATTCTTTCCGGAATCCTCTTGGAATGAACCTTTTAGCGGCACTTTTAATTGCTCCTACGAATCTTTGATAATTGTTGCTGGTTGGTGGGATCCCACGAACGGTTTGTTTTACTTGATTTTGAAATGTTTTCCAGTCAGCTTTTTGAAAATTCCATCGTGATTTTTTGATAGTGTGGGATAACGAGATCTGTATACCAACAGTTATTAATACTGGCCTATGCTGGCTATGGGGAAAGTCATTTAGCACACAACGTGATGTTTGCAAAGGTTCATCATTGTTATTTGAAGTCACAAAACACAAATCGGGGTTGTAGTCCCTTTGCCACCGTGCAGAATGAAGGCTCTTCCTATCTTTAGCATCAAAGATTAGATGTAAGTTATGTGACTCTGCCCATCTAAGTAACAATTCTCGCTTTTCATTAATGTAATAACGTAGTTTCAAAGAAAATGTTTTGTTAGTTGGTATTTCGTTTCCAGTTTAACTCTCCTCAAATGTTTTAACAGTGACTTTGTCTTTGGTAATGTCTTGACGAGTTGCATTGAGGTACTGCTAAAATAAAGCTAATTCGAGTTCCATTTTATAAAGTGCCTAAAGTATATCGAGCGATCAAATTAATTTGTAATCGAGTTATCCATGGATTTGAATCCATATGTCGAGATCTGACCTGTGTTTCAAGCTGTATTTATTGGAACGTGGATTTCAAGTAACGACATACGATTTCGGATTCATGGATAACTAGATTAATTTGATCATTCTTTATAACAACCTATGGTCGAATGGCATCTCGGGGCGACTTTGTTGAGTAAAATTTAAATAATTTGTTAGGAAACGATATAGTACATTTAGATGTGTTGCTCTTCAACAAAGATAATTAATAATTCGCATAGAATTATTTTTGTTACGGCCAAAAGTCGTGAAAGAAAGAGGTTGAGAAGCAGGAAGTAGACATGACAATCATTTGCAGTTTACATTTATCAATTTATGTTGTAAAGCGATAAAATTGTTTGTCTAATTTAAGTTAAATAGGTAAGCGTTCAAAGTTCACAATATTATCTTAAAAGTATTATAAAAAATTTAATATCATTGAGAATATAATTTAAATTCGAAATATTGTCAAGCTGGACGTTAATCCAAGTTACAGAATTGTCACTAGATGTAGAACAATGCTTTCTTTACGTTCTGTAAATAAATAATAGTAATACATTTTCATCAAGGTCCTCGTCTCGTTTTAATACGTAATTATGAATGAAGTTGTTTATATTCACGAAAATTGATGGTAGATGTTATAATGTAACTCTAGTTAATACTTCTGGTCTTTATGACATTTTTGAAATATTCCACCGACTTTTTGGGGGTTCGAGTCCTATTTGGATCAGTAAAGTTTACGTGGTAGAGACCAAATCTTAATCTGAAATTAAGACATTATTAAATGGAATTCGAGACACTTTTGTCTTACGTATATCCAAATATCCATTCGTAATTATCCATTAGACTCCAAGCCATATATCCTTTTACATTGACACCATCTTCAAGAATTGCTTGTAGAGTTGCATTCAAGTATACCTAGAACATGCATTTCAGACATAATGAACCACTATGTAAAAATGCGATTTACCCTGTAGTAATTAATTCTTCCGTCATCTTCTAAAACTTCACTGCCATCGGCATAACCACTCTCTGTTATAATAATGTCAGGATTGTGGTAAGTGTTTTTGATCCAATTCAACAGACGTCGCAAACTCCAGGGAACTACCTAATGTTTAACAGTAGTAAATAAATAATGTAACATATTATTCATACTTTGATCCAATATGCTGCACATCCTTCCCAAGTTGGATCACTGAACCTCTCTCCTCCAGCATCTACTTCAATACTGGGCCGAGTTACTTGTCGATTATCAACAGCTCGAGTGTACGTGGTCATGTAATGATTGATCCCTAAAAAGTCGTAGGTTCCTTTGATTCTCATTTTTTCAGCGAGAGTAAATTTTGGTAGTCGCGATTCTGGCAAGTTTTCCAGTTTGCTCCTCTCAGCGATGCGATCAATAACCCCTTTTGGATAATCAACATCCAATATGGGGTTAGCGTAGATACCAAACTGAAATAACAGTTATTAGTTTAAGTATTATCAGTCGAGTTTGTTACCGACATCAAAGAGAACGTTTTGTTCGGCAGCACGAACATCTTCAGGATTGCTTGCATTTGCTGGTTCCGACCATGAAAAGTCAATGATTATCGAAATTTTACCTAAAAAACACTGTTTGATAAGAAAGTAATCTTTGAAGGAATATGTGTTCACCGTTTTGTTTGGATCTGAATTCTTTGTCATAAATGTGATAAGCTTCGGCATGAGCCTTAAGCAAATTATGAGAACACAAGTACTCAGCTACTCCTAGTGGGAAATTAGGAGTCACGTCTCCCACGAGTCCTTTGAACGTTTGACAGATCTCTCTGGGATCGTTGAAGGTGATCCATGTTTTGATCTTATCTCCAAATAATGTGAAAGCTGTTCTAGCATAATTTGCAAAGTATTCGACAATCACTGGATTGGTCCAACCGCCCAGTGGACTAAAGAACTGGGGTAGATCCCAGTGATACAACGTGATCACAGGTTCGATTCCATTTTCCAGCAACTTGTTTATTAGTTTACTGTAGTAGTCCACTCCAGCCGGATTTATTTTAGTTCCGTGTCCTTCCGGAAGTATTCTCGTCCAAGCCAAAGAAATTCGGTAGTAATCAACTCCCAAGTTCTTTGCCATCATCACATCCTCCTCCCATTTGTTGTAAGAATCACAGGCTACGTCGCCATTACTTCCGTCTTCGACAAGAACTGAACGATTGTGTCCCAGAACGTCCCATATGCTTACACCTTTACCATCGGCATTCCAACCACCTTCGATTTGATAAGCCGAAGTGGCAACACCAAATTTAAAATCAACTGGGAATTTCCATTCTTGCGAGTTGCATAATCTACAATCAAACACGTAAAATCTTTGTTGAACTTGGTCCTCCTTTACCTGGTCGACAAAATGAGAACCAAAGTGAATTCTGTCAGAATTAACATGTTTTAGGAGATGTGCGAAATGTGAATGAGTTAATTCTTCTTCTGTCGCTATTTATGTAAAGTCAGCTGTAAGCCTATTATTCCGCCAATTAAGATGATTGTCGACGTAAATTCTTGAGAAATCAAGGTTAATGGATGCAAGTCAAACATTTTAATCAGTATTTTTTCAATTTATCTTGAAATACCGGGTGGGGCATCGTATACGCACACGCGAGAAATTTTATATACCTGACTAATTATTGATAAGGTATATTTGAGAATTTTTAAAATTTTTTTTGTTAATAAATAAGGCCGTAACAGTTTTATTAGTTTTCTGAAATTAACTGTTAATTTACCTATAAAGTTTTTACACTAAATGAATCTGTATCTGCTAGCCCATCAAACCCTGGTGGCATAATTACAAATTTTGACTTGGTTAGCTAAATAATTCGCTTTTTTATTTAAACGTAAACCAGACGGGTGATTTACGGCACAATGGTATAATTTCCCAACAAAGGTATAGCCGACCGTTTTAAACCTTTTTGCCATAAAATTGACAGTTTCCATTGTAGCCTAAATTTACGACAGCACAAGTAGCAGGTCATAAATAAAAATCATTTTGAAAGTTGAAATGTAAAACTGCCTTTAATTCAAAATCTAATTGGTAGTATTTTTTTCCGTAGATTTCGTAAATAATTATAGGAAGTGAATCTGTATAGGTTAGTATAAAAATCAGAATTTAACTTTTTGGTTGAAATTTACATTTAAATTTTTTTTGGCTTTGTTTGTAAGTGAAAAATTATCAAAAAATTATGAAATGTACCTTACCAATAGCCAGGTAAGTCTGAAAAATTTCGACAATTTTATTTAATTAGAAGTCGCGATTTCTCGCGTGCGCGTATACGATGCCCCACCCGGTATAATGTTTGCAAGTCTGCAATGCAAGATGCACTTATAGTTTTATTATGCAGTGCGATTTTAAAGTCTGGAACTAATTCGATAAGATCGAAATTGTTTAGGTACCTTTTAATAAATCATCGGATATACCATTCCCAGTTTTAAATAGTTTTTCAGCTTCGCTCAAAGGTTTTAACAATCACTTTGTCTTTGGGAATATGTCTTGACGAATTGCGTTGATGTACTGCTAAATGAAGTTTATGCGAACGTCATCTTCTGAAGTGCCTAAAGGTTAGATGCATACGAGTACTGTCAATAACCTATGGTTATTGTCCATTTATTCATTTTAGTGGCTGCTTCAGACCTCGAAATACTATCTAAATGGACATTATTTTACTTATGTAGCCCGAAAGTGATTTAGTTTTGCATGTTGTTCACAAGATTTTCTGACCACAGATCTTCTGCGCACACTTTAATTTAGAGAGCAAAGAGAACTTTCAAGGCTTATGTTATAAGTGGTAGGGTTTTTGAAAACAATTTGTTATTTCCTTAGAAAATATACATCTAAATTTCATGAAACAATATTACTTGTATCACAAGGTCAGAAGGTGTCATCTTGCAAGTGCGAGCACGGTATGTGGTCCGAGGAGTAAGCCGAGGCGCCACAAGTGCAAGCATTAGCAAAACTGTTTCTGGCCGTATAATATACAAAATGTTTTCAGTAGACAATTTTTTTAAAGCAAAAGATAATAATTTTTCTTAAAATATTACCGGAATGGGAATTTATTTTTCTTCCATTGGCAATGTCAAGGATTCAAGAAGCGACTGTGATACCACAAAAGTAAATCAATTCTTCAAATATTCAAAAAGTACGAACAAATTCTTCGGCTATACACAATGTACAGCTTGCGAAAAAGGATACAAATTTGCCCAACATCAATATTTCGCACTTGGAAAATTCCATCAGTGTCACCAACCTAAAATCTTTCATTTAAAATTCCTGTTCAGATTTTCTTGCCTAGGCATCGAATTCACTGTTTCAAGACGATATGGGCGAACGAAACGTAAATTTAGACCGGAAAAGTAAGTTGACATACCACAAGAGCACAGGCGAGTCGCATTTAAGGGCGTCTTTGTTGAGTAAAAGGAGATTAATTTGTTAGGAAATGACAAAGTATTCTTAAAATAGTCGCAATATTTAAATGTGTTGCGCTTCAACAAAGATAATAATCAATTATTCACATAGAATAATGTTTATTATGGCCAAAAGTCGTGCCCGAAAGAGGTTAAGAAATAGGAAATCGTAATTTTTTTATTATGTAAGGCGTCGTGACATTTATTTGCAGTTTACATACATTTATCAATTTATGTTGTAAAACGATAGGAATGTTTGTTTAATTTAACTTAAATAGGTAAGGGTCCAAACTTCACAACATTATCTTAATAGTGTTTTATTAATATTTATTTACACTTTAATTACTATTATACACGAAAAGTGTGACCTTTAGATGTTAAGATAACGTACTCTAATTAATCGTTCTGGTCTTGGTGACATTTTTGAAATATTCCACCGACTTTTTGGGGGTTCGAGTCCTATTTGGATCAGTAAAGTTTACATGGTAAAGACCAAATCTCAATCTGAAATTAACATATTATTAAATGGAATTCTAAAATACCTCTGCATTCTGCGACAGTTTTGTCTTACGTATATCCATATATCCATTCGTAATTATCCATTAGACTCCAAGCCATATATCCTTTTACATTGACACCATCTTCAAGAATTGCTTGTAGAGTTGCATTCAAGTAAACCTAGAACATGCATTTCAGACATAATGAACCACTATCTAAAAATGCGAATTACCCTGTAGTAATTAATTCTTCCGTCATCCTCGAAAACTTCACTGTCATCGGCATAACCGCTCTCTGTTATAATAATATCCGGATTGTGATAAGTGTTTTTGATCCAGTTCAAAAGACGTCGCAAACCCCACGGGACTACCTAATTTTAGCAGTAGTAAAGAAAAATGTAACATTCTATTCATACTTTGATCCAGGCCGCTCCGCATCCTTCCCAACTTGGGTCACGAAACCTCTCTCCTCCAGCATCTACATCAAGATTCGGCCGAGTTACTGGTGGATCAGCAGCTGCTCGAGTGTACATAGTAATGTAATGATTGATCCCTAGAAAGTCGTAGGTTCCTTTTATTCTCAGTTTTTCAGCAAAAGTAAACTTTGGTAGTCGCGATCCTGACAAGTTTTCTAGTTTGCTTCTGTTGGCGACGCGATCAATAACTACTCTTGGATAATCAAAACCCATTATGGGGTTAGCGTAGATACCAAACTGAAATATCGGTTGGAGATTTTTTAAACGTATCACTCGACGTTGATACCGACCTCAAAGAGAACGTTTTGTTCGGCAGCACGAACATCTTCGGGATTGCTTGCGTTTGCTGGTTCCGACCATGTAATGTCAAGAGTTATGGAAATTTTACCTAAAAAGCACGCTTTGATAAGCTATTTTTGAAGGAATATGTGTTCACCGTTTTGTTTGAATCTGAATTCTCTGTCGTAAATGTGATAAGCTTCGGCGTGAGCCTTGAGCACGTTATGAGCACATAAATACTCAGCTACTCCTAATGGGAAATTAGGAGTCACGTCTCCAATGAGTCCTTTGTATGATTGACAGATCAATCTGGGTTCGTTGATGGTGATCCATGTTTTGATCCTATCTCCAAACAATGTGAAAACTGTTCTAGCATAATAGGCAAAGTGTTCAACAACCACCGGATTGGTCCAACCACCCAATGGACTAAAGAACTGGGGTAGATCCCAATGATACAACGTGATCACAGGTTCGATTCCATTTTCGAGCAATTTATTTATTATTTTATTGTAGTAGTCCACCCCAGCCGGATTTATTTTAGTCCCGTATCCTTCCGGAAGTATTCTGGTCCAAGATAAAGAAATTCGGTAACAATCAACTCCCAAGTTTTTTACCATCATCACATCCTCCTCCCATTTGTTGTACGAATCACAGGCTACGTCACCATTGCTTCCGTCTTTGACAAGAACTGAACGATTGTGTCCCAAAACGTCCCATATGCTCACGCCTTTACCATCGGCATCCCAGCCACCTTCGATTTGAAAAGCTGAAGTGGCTACGCCAAATTTAAAATCATCTGGGAATTTCCACTCTTGCGAGTTGCATAATCTATAACCAAACGAATTACACCCATTTAATAGGTACCTGGTCATTTTTACTTGGTCGACAAAAACAGAACTAAAGCGAATTCCTTAACAATTAACATGTCTTAAGAGATATGCGAAACGGTAATGAGGTAATTTAGCTTGTTCGGTTGTTTATGTAAAATAATTCGGTCTATTAAAATTATTCTTGGTAAATACAATTCACGAGAATTAGAGAGAATTAAAGATGCCATTGGACCAATTTAATCAGTATTTTTTTCACTTATCTTGAAACATAACATTTTCATGTCTGTAATTTAACATGCACAGTTTTATTTATAGACATTTATATGACTTATATGTATATTTTTTCCGTTGTTGACAGAGATGTAAAAACAATGAATATTAGTTTTATTGTTTATAACTTTATTGTCGTCAATGTTGCATTTAGTTGATTAACCTTGTTTCCACCACATTTCTTATATATTCCACGGATTTTTTTGGCGTCCTTGTTCTTTCCTCATCGGAAAAGTCCACGCTAAATATTCCAAACTTAATCCTACAATTAAGCAATAAAATTTTTTGCGCTTGATGAATTTTGACTTACTGGTATCCTTGTTGCCATTCGAAATTATCCATCAAACTCCAAGCCATAAAAGCTTTGACATTTACTCCGTCCTCGTGTATCGCTTGCAGTGTCGCATTCAAGTACAGCTGAGAATTAATTTAAATAATTTTTACAGTTACGATAAAAGTAATATTTGTTTACTCTGAAAAATTCCACTCTTGGTTCGTCGTCTACGTCGCCTGTTGTATCTGGATAACCGCATTCCGTGATCAACACATCCACATTTCGGTACGTGTCCTTGATCCATTTCAAAATGTTTCTCAAACCCCATGGAACTACTTTGTTCCACTCGGCTCCTGATCCTTCCCAATCTGGATTTTGATAACGATAGGTACCTGTGTCTGCAGCATAGCTAGGCCTGCCGATCTCCTCCTCTTCGGAGGCTCTCACATACCAAGTGCTGTAATGATTAAGACCCAGATAATCGTAAGTCCCTTTGATTCTCAATTTTTCATCAAGTGTAAACTGCGGCAATCGAGATTCGGGAAAGCCTTCTAGTGCGCTCCTTTGGGCCACTCGATCTTTGACAATTTGGGGATAATCGAAGTTGATTATGGGATTTGCGTACAAACCAAACTGAAATAGTGAAAAGTAAAAGAGTGAAGTCGTGCTGGAGTACCACTCTGGCTCACCTCGAATTGCCTTCTTTGCTCTGCGGCTGCGATGTCTTCGGGACTATCACTGGCAGGTTCCGACCATTCGAAATTGAGAGTGATCGAAACTTTACCCTTCTGGGTAGCTTTAAATTCTCTGTTGTAGATGTGGTAGGCTTCGGCGTGTGCCTTGAGGAGGTTGTGGGTGCATAAGTATTCGATGACACCGGCGGGGTACACTGCGGTGACATTGCCAAGGAACCAGTGAAAATCTTGACAGACCACTTTGGGTTCGTTAAACGTGATCCAGATTTTTACTCTGTCACCGAACAGTTCGTAAGCTTTTCGGGCGTACTGCGCGAACAAGTTGATGAAAGCGGTGTTGGACAAAGTACCCAAAGCGCTAAACGTTTGTGGCGAATCCCAGTGAAACAACGTGATGACTGGTTCGATCCCGTTTTCGAGCAGTTTGTCGATTAGATTGTTGTAGTAGGCGACTCCATAGGGGTTTACATAATTGACGAAGCCTTGGGGGAAGATTCTGGTCCAAGACAACGAAAAGCGGTAGTAGTCAACTCCTGTTTCTTTCACCATTTCGACATCTCTTTCCCATTTATGGTACGAATCGCAGGCTATGTCGCCGTTACTTCCATCTGCTATAATCCCAGGAGTTTCGTGAGTGAGTCTGTCCCATACGCTTACTCCTTTTCCGTCGGCATCCCATCCTCCTTCAATCTGGTAAGCTGAAGTGGCAACGCCGAATTTAAAATCTTCGGGAAATGCCCATTCCTCACCAGTGACTAAACTAAACACACAGTGAAAAATTCACAGTGAACGATTTCATTTTAAACAGCATACCTGACCAAGGAACCAAAGCCTAAGATTATCTTAAATAATTGTCGAGGACTCATTTTGTAGAGTACTTTACTGATGTTCGTTGGAGAATTAACTAATAGATTAATAAAAATTGACGTTATTTAACTTAATCTTAATTACCCCGAATTAAAGTTATATAGAGTTTTAAGTTAGACATTATCTAATTTATTGTTTTTGAACTATATCATAAGATTCATAAGTTTATTACTAGCCACACGTTTATTTCCCTATTGTTGGCACCTTGCTCACACTCAAATCTATCTTCATCTTACACTAAACTTTCATTCGTATAAGCATATGTACATTTTCTGAATGAATCTACATCAAAAAATGTGTCGATGACCAAAATTTTAGAGGGCTGTTTGATTCAAATTTTTTTTACAAACTTTAGGTGTACTTCAAAGTTCTACTCTTGGGCCCACGCTATTTTCCATTTGTATTACTAACTTGCTAAAAATGCAGAGTTCTGTTGTACCGCCAATGTAAATTGTTAAGATCTGTTCCTGCAAAAGTAGACTGTACCATCTTGTAAGACTTTTAGATCGACCTCTTCGATTTTTAATTCTAGAAGAGTTTCTATGTCAACAGTTTAGAAAACAATAAGATCTTTTGGGATCAGATCATACTGTCTGCATATGTGCCTTCCAATCACAAGTAATGAAGCTGCAACACATGAATAATGCTTGGAAAGGACCAGTGTACTCATTATATGCATCAAATTGTTTCAACGACGAATCTCGGTACTGTTTGTGGGCTTATGACAGTCGCAGGAAAGCGCTGTTGAAAGATATAGTGCTCCAACTAAAAGAATTGTTGTTTAGGCTTGGACATTATATAGAAATCCGTTTCCTCGAGTTCTTACAAGCAAAATTTGAATACAAGTCGCTACATTGCGGAACGTCTTGCTACAGTGTCGGTAGCGTATGTGAATCACCTCCAGAAAACTATTTTTAAATAATGAGACAGTAGCTTGAATGCACTCAAGTAAGTTTACTGCCATCTCGTTCTCCAGGCCTGTCGCCTACAGAGCTTGTATGGAATTTCATAGGGGTTAAATTAAGCAACTTATAGCGCTTTCCACATTCTAGTAGAATTCCGCATTCAAATTCAAAAAGTTTGGGATAAAATATTCCAGCTAGACATTGATTCTCTAATTTCTAGCATGCTGCTCTACCTATTGCTGAGTGAATAAGAAATCCTGTGGCTACCACCCATGATTATTGAAGTGAAAACTTCTTTAGGCGCACCGCATTTTATTCCCAGGCAGTGAATTAGTTTCTTGCGACACGCTAAAATCGTTCGCAACACGCTAAAATCTCGGGAGTCGAGTTTAGCGGAGCGAGCGAGAAACAGTCAACTGTGCGTCACTTGTCACTTCCAAATTTTCATTGTTAAGTGTGTTTTCATTGTGTTGCTAATTTTAAATGATAGTGCAGAGCTGCAGGAGCAGCAATATATTTATAAAAACGATAAAGACACGATAAATATTGTAAGTTCACAGATAGATGTAGGATTTAGTAGGTAATTCTTAATTATATGGCTTCAACAATTCATCTATTGGAAAAACTTGTGTAGCAAAATGTGAAGCGAAAAATGGACAAATTATCATAATACAGGGTATCTATAAATGACTATCTGGTCCCGCTTGCTATGGAAACTTGTGTTCTGTTCAATACAACAAATCATCGTCAAGAAAATAATGGCAAAATAAAACTTAAACATCAAAACCTAACCTCACAAATTTTGCCAGTCCGTGTATCTCTAAAAGCGGACGTATTTGCAGTTTCTATTAAAAAATACAGATTTTTGGTGTTTACTTAAAAACAGCATTGGATTTAAATAATATTAATTATTTATGCCTTACTCCTGTTTCCTCCAAGTACTATCATCCATAATAATATAATTTATACAATACATAATACTTAAAATCAATAACGAGCGTCATAGAAGTTTTCACTTCTGTCGTGCGGTCTTAAGCACACACCCTTTTTTTGTTCTTTCTCAGTTTCCTTTTGATTATTTGTATATCTTCTTGAATCTAGCTAACTCTTCTTCATTCGTTTTAATAAAGTAAAATTTGATAATAACCGACAGGTAAATTAACAAATTGGCACTTTTTCGTATTTGCCTCTTCTGTTGTTGTCTTTTGCAAATGCTCACTTTAAATACTGTACTGATATGGAAATAGACATTTGTTTATTTAGATTATTTAATTAATTTACTACACTTGTTGTGACACATTGTCTGAGCGTGTTGTGATAAACTTAAACAAAATGATCTGACAAGATTAAGTACATTTAAAACAACTGTTTTGACAAGTATAAAGTTATCTAATAGATTTTAATCTTCGCATGTATCTACTAAACACTTGGTTTCTATGATTTTTTTGAAGTAGTTGGCTGACTTTTTGATAGTTCTGGTTCGATTTGGACTGTCGAAATCAACTTGATAAAATCCAAACTTTTGCCTAAAAATAATTGTAATTGTAATAAAGTTGTTTAAAGTTTTTTAATTTTGACACATACGAATATCCCATAGTCCATTCAAAATTGTCCAATAAACTCCACGCAGTATAACCGGTGACGTTCACGCCATCTTCGAGCATGGCTTGGAGAATGTTGCTCAAATATTCCTGAAATCACGCATTCTTTTTTTTGAAAATTTGTGTTTGGATATTTACCGCGTGGTAATTGATTCTATCTTGGTCATCTAATTCACTAGTATCTGAGAATCCGTTTTCGGTGATAAAAATTTCAGGATGGTCGTAATTCTGATCTACCCAGTTGAGAAGTTTCCTTATGCCCCAGGGGACCACTTTTAACCAAAAGGAAGCAGAGCTGTTCCATGATGCGTCTTGATATGCCACAACACTAGCGTCAGCTTCCCAACTAGGAAAACCTATTTCAGCATCTTCGGTCCACTGTACTAAATTTGTTGTGTACGTGTTGAGGCAAAGAAAATCGAATGTTCCCTTAATATATTCGATTTCTTCCGGTGTAAATTCAGGAAGACGAGATTTCGAGAAACCTTCTTTCTTGCTTCTTTCAGCTATGCGGTCTATCATCACTTGAGGATAATTACCATCGGGGTGGTAAATCGCATTTGCGTACCATCCATACTGCAAAATGAAAATTGTACTAAAGTGCTGTTGTTGATTTGTTGCCACTAACATCAAACTGGATCTTCCTTTCGGCAGCTTCTTTATCTTGGTCGCTGTCGCTGGCGGGCTCATACCACACAGAATCAATAACGATGGACACTCTGCCGTTTTGTGTCGCCCTAAACTCTTCATCGTAGATGTGATAAGCTTTAGCGTGTGCCTTAATTATAGTGTGAGCACACCAATAATTACCAATACCGTTGGTGACATAACCTGGAGGAATTATAGCATAGGCATACCCGTTCATACACGGTTGCTTGGGTTCGTTGAAAGTCATCCAGTTCTTCACCTCATCTCCGAACAAACTGAACACTAGTCTAGCATAATCGGCAAAATAATCGACAAGAAGTGGATTTGTCCATCCTCCGATGTCTTGAAGAGGTTGCGGAAGGTCCCAATGGTACAACGTGACGTAGGGTTCGATTCCGTTCTCTTTCAATGCGCTTATTAGATTTTTGTAATAATCGACGCCAGGCTGGTTGACTTGGTTAACATAACCTGTTGGTAGAATTCGCGACCATGATAAAGAAAATCTGTAGTGATTTGCTCCCAAATGTTTGAGCATTTCAACGTCTTCCAGGTATTTGTGGTAGGAGTCGCAGGCAACGTCACCGTTGTCTTGGTTGAGTACCATGTAGGGTCTAGTGTGGACCCAGCGGTCCCATACGCTTTCACCTTTGCCGTCGGCGTCCCATCCTCCTTCTATCTGGTAGGCGGCGGTAGCGACGCCGAAGAAAAAGTCTTCCGGAAATTTCTTGTTGATGAGTTCACCATTGTTTACACTTCAAAGTTGTACAGATTAATGTGATGAATCTAGTAAAAATATTTTATTACCTTAACAAGAGAACGAAGCAGAAGTTAAATAAAATTGTTAATCTCATTTTGGCGACGAGAATAACACACCTGATTTAGTTTTTGTGATTGCCATTTTTAATAGGCACTTAGTGGTACTACATTATCAATTCCTTCGCAAACACTTTTCACTTATCTTTATCGTCATAATTGGAGATAAATTAATTGACGTTTTTGGTAAATTTCTTAAGTGACAGCTGATGTGTACAGCTTTGTAATTTACAATGGAAAAATTATAAGAACTCAATTACGTGGATATGATATAGAATGATTTTTTGTGTCTTGCGATTCTCTTCAACAACTATGTTTTCAATTTTATCGATTACATAAACACTTGACGGTATAAAATTTACAATGATTATTCTTCACCTTTGATTGTTTATTTAGCCAAAAGATACTAAAATATTGATTTATGTTTTGATAAATTATATAACAATAATAATAATAATAACAAACAAACTTCGACGTGGATGTCATGTAAATATTTAGAGGGTTATTATAAATGATTGTCCCATCGCAGTTGGCGTTGGTGGCGTAGTTGAATGTGCGGCAAGCCTCATAACATGAGTCAGACTAGTAGGTGGCGATACTGGCGGTACTTTTTGCCAACGGAAATCGGTCTACTAGTCTTTTTCATGTTGCGAGGCTGCGGCACATCCAAAATTTGTATGGTTTTCAGAGCCAACTGCGCTGGGACAATCATTTATAATAACCCTGTATAGTATAGACTATAACAAAAATATATGAAAATTTAAATTAGTGGTTTCAAGGGAATTATTATTATTACAGTGCGTTTTCCTTGGTGATAACTGAAAGCAACAGCGTTTAAAAAAAAGGACAGGGTATAACCGATTCACGTAAATTTAGCCAACGGTTTGAATTGCCTAGCAACATAATTCTAGTAAGAATGGTATGGAATTTCAAGTAAATGTTTGGGCAACTGTGAAGATTTTGACAACGTCAAGTTATAATTTGATTCGAAATTGTCAAACTTCGTATTGAAATCATGTATACAGCTGCAGAGTATGCCGAAATGCTCATAATTTATGAAGAGTGCCGGCGCAATGCAAGTGAGGATGCAAGGGAATATGCAATACGTTTTCCACGACGTTTGCCACATCCAAATTATAACGTATTTCTATGGTTGGTGTACCGTGCTCGAGACACGGGGTCCTTGGTGCCTACCTGACAAGCAATTAGTGGTCCCCCGCGAGAAGTTAGAACGCCAGAGACCGAAGATGCTGTTCTTCAGTCCTTTGATGACGACGGTAGAAGAAGTATATTTGAAGAACTATATTTACCGCGAACCTATCAATATTTTAGAAGAACTAAATGACCAAATTCACGAAACACTGGCTACTGTTATTCCTAATATGCTTAGACTGGCAAGGGCAAAGGTGGTCATTTTGAACATTTGTTATAAATTATTCTTTTTATTTTGCATGTTTCTTATTTCATTTGTTGCATTCTACATCATTTAGTTAAGTATAAAATTTGACCTTAAATTTTTACTAATAATGATGCTAAAATAAATAGGTTAGTTCAATCCAGTTTTGTCTTCTTTCTTTCAGAACTGCCACTGTGCTTGATCTATTGTTCAAAAACTACGTGTAACTCCAGCTTTTTGCAATGTCAAGAATGTTCCTAAAAGTCTTTTCTTTCATTTCGACGATGAGAGGTCCCGCTCCTATATAGCTGCGCTAATACGTTGGAGATGCAGAGTGTATGCACAGGAGTCAGGATAAATTTCTTGGGATTCGGATTCACTTCACAGGCCCTGCATATTTCACTTTTTACTAAGATTTTTAAGGTAGTAATATTACTTACTCACTTGACGCTACGTCGCCATTTTACCTTTCATCAACAAAGGTTCAATTCATCATATCCCTCTCGTCAATTTCCCATACCCCTCAAGGTTACAATTGCTCTGGAAATTTTCACTCATAACAAACCATATTATTTCATTCATTTTCGGAAGAAGAAACTTCTTGCGTTCCCTGATTTAGATTCTAGACATTTGTTCACCTGCCTTTGGCGAAATTTCCCATTTTTGGTTATTTCAAAAGTAGCTGTCACTTTTGACGTCTGTTTCGACAAGTTGACCAGACAAATATTAAAAATAATTTTATTATTCATCGAATTATACGTTACTTGGCAATTGAGGGAAGGTACTTAATTTTCTCATAAAGGGAAAATTAGATCGAGCTCTATTGGTCAATTTGATTAATTCATAACTAAAAAGCTGTTGCACCCTGAATATTTTTCTAAACGTTTTTTACCTTCATTACCATCAAGGAATATACAGTTTCAATTTGATCCGCGAGTTCTGGGACATCCTGTATACAAAAGTGTAGTGAACAGACGAGGATGTAAGTTGAAATCGTAATTTTATTTATTAATAAAAATATTGTAAAACACATCATTCTTCACAAGTATCGACTAAGCATTTAGTAGCTATTACATTCTTGTAGAATTTTGCAGAGCTTTTTATAGTTCTGGTTCTGTTTGGATCAGTAAAATCGACTTGATAAAGTCCAAATTTCTCCCTGAAACAGACATTCACTTCATTATGAAGTTTTGCTAGCTTTGCGAAACTTACGTGTATCCACTTAACCATTCAAAATTATCCATCAGACTCCACGCTGTATATCCCGTTACATTAACACCGTCTTCTAAAATAGCTTGAAGAATGTTGCTCAAGTATTTCTGCAATTGTAAAAAATAGTAGTTTATTTAACGAGTTTGCGTGTAACGAGAGTTTTAAAGGTCCACGAGTGCCAAAAAAAGCTCAAATTACACAAGAACGAGTTGAATACAACGTTTTTTTGTTCGACGAGTCCCCCAAAGGCTCCAAATCGCTGAAAATCTTTAAAATTAGCTTGACGTTTCGTTTTGACAAGTTGTCAAATTTATCAAAATCCGTTCACATAGGAGAAAATTCTCAAATTCTGACAGTGTCGAACAAAAAATAGTATTATGTTTAAATGTTTTGAAACACATACTGAGTAATAATTAATTCTGTCCTGATCATCCAACTCCCCATGATCAGAATACCCATTTTCTGTAATGACGATCTCAGGATGGTCATAAGTTTGATCGATCCAGTTAAGAAGCTTTCTGGTACCCCACGGTACCACTTTAAGCCATCCTGAAGCCGAACTGTTCCACGAACTGTCTTGGTACACCGTGACACTTCCATCAGCATCCCAACTGGGGGTTCCAATCGGATAATCATCACTCCATTTTACCAAACTCGTTGTATAAGTGTTGAGAGCAAAAAAGTCGTACGTCCCTTTAATGTACTCGACTTCTTCTGGTGTAAATTCTGGCAGCCGAGATCTGGGAAAACCTTCTTGCTGACTTCTGTCAGCGATCCGGTCAATCATGACTTGCGGGTAGTTTCCATCAGGATGGTAGATAGCGTTAGCGTACCAACCGAACTGGAGTAGATACAAAATAAAAATCTAGACCCACATCTAAACACAAACTTACATTAAATTGAATTCTTCTTTCGGCAGCTTCTATATCTTCTTCGCTGTCACTGTCAGGTTCGAACCAATCCGTATCCACAACCATAGACACCCTACCATTTTGCGTGGCTCTGAATTCTTCGTCGTAAATGTGGTACGCTTTGGCATGTGCTCTGAGTACGGTGTGCGCACACAGATAGTCTCCGATTCCATCAGATGCCACTCCAGGGGCGTAAACTCCATAGCCGTAGCCCAATTGGCAAGTTTGTTTAGCCTCGTTAAATGTCATCCAGTTCTTGACGTCATCACCAAACAAGGTGAATGCTAGTCTGGCATATTCTGCGAAATAGTCGGCGAGGTCAGGATTTGGCCAGCCTCCAAGCTCTTGGAGTGGTTCCGGGAGGTCCCAATGGTACAGAGTTACGTAGGGTTCGATTCCGTTTTCTTTCAAGGCAGCTATCAGATTTTTGTAGTAGTCTACGCCCGGTTGGTTTACTTGGTTGGTAAATCCCGAAGGTAGAATTCTCGACCAGGACAAAGAGAACCTGTAAAAATTGACTCCCAAGTCTTTGAGCATGGCGACGTCTTCTTGATATTTGTTGTAGGAATCGCAAGCGATGTCGCCATTGTCGCCGTTCGCTATAAGATCGGAGTGGATGTGGGTGAAGTGGTCCCAGATGTTTTCACCTTTTCCATCTGTTATCCATGCTCCTTCCACCTGGTAAGAGGCTGTAGCAGTTCCGAAAAGAAAGTTTTCAGGGAATTTTTTGTTGATTGGTTCGCCATATGTGGTTCTGCAAAATAGAGAATTCAATGACTAGAGTCTTTTTCTTTTAGTTATTTGAATAGGTACCTTAAAAAGACTTGGACCACAAATACAATTAATAATTGATTGAATTTCATTTTGACGTATCGAGAGATACTCGCAGAATGAATTAAATCGTGTCTTTTATAAACACTTTAAACTTATCAATCAACTTTTGGCATGTGAGATAATAGAATAAGTAGCGAGTGTAAGTTTCTGATATTTTGATAAGTACTCGTACTCAAATATTAAATAAATTTAATATTTATTTATAAAGGGTTTCAATTATTTCTACTAAGTATTTGGTGGCAATTACTTTCTTGAGAAATTCTGTTGATGCCTTGGAATTTCTTGGATCTACATCATCAAAATTAAGTTGGTAAATGCTAAATTTCTGTCTCAAACGATTCGTACAGAAGTATTAATCAGAAATCGCCTTTTAACACTTGCTGTGGACGAAATAAAGTGGGACAAGTCTTGATGCAGATTTTCGCTAAATTTTAGTTGATTGCAACCGGGTCTAAATCTGAAGTTTTAAATATGACACTTGTTAAAAAATTTGTCAAAAAAGTTGTAAGACTATCATGGTACGTATTAGTGATGTAGTTAAGCGGGAATGTCTGTAAAAAAATCAACATAAAGTTGTACGAAGTGAGGACTAAGGACCAACACTGGCAAGAAAAAACTGAATTAATATGATAAAATTATGCAACACAAAATACATAATAAACTATAAATATTTTAATAGTAACCATAGAAAGAGTAAAATTTCAAGCAGACTTACATTAGCGAAAAAACATTGTCCTACTTTATTTTGTCCACAACTGTATATGGGCAGAAAAACGACGCGTAGCATATAATATTAACAGAATTTGAGTAATGAATACATTTTTTAAAATTTTTGGATAAATGGGAAGGTCTCCGATAAAACAACAGAAAGAATATTTGTTAGAATATTTCAGTCAATTTTGTGTTTATTTATTGTAATGCTGTCACAACATTTTTACCGTTTTTGACAGTTTGTCATTATGTAATTATTATTATTATTATTATTATTATTATTGTTGACGGCTAACAGGCTTGACGCCCAATTAGAAGCCCTTCCAAAAAGAAAATGATACACAAAACACAATCACAACACAACAAGCATTACACAGAGAGCATCCCAACACCCAGGCTACAACTACCGAGCACTCATCTGAGTAGGATCGCCCTAATTCAATGAACTTATTACTATTCAATACATTCATCGACCAGGCATCTTGTTGCTAATACGGTTTTGTAATATTTTGCTGACGATTTCGGTGTTCGTGGACGTTCAGGATCGCTAAAGTTCACTGAATGCAAACCAAGTTTTGCCCTGAAATGTAAATTATGTTTCATCTTGATTTTTTTTTCTCAAAATAGTTTTTTGTAACTTACGAATATCCTTGTAACCACTCAAAATTGTCTATCAGGCTCCACGCTGTGTATCCAGTCACGTTGACACCATCGTCGTAGATTGCTTCTAGTAAGCTACTCAGATATTCCTAAATTTTAAATTACATATTTAAAGCTTATTTGATCAGTTTCAGTGTTTATTTACCCTATAATAATTTAATCGACGAGGATCATCTATTTCACCCGTGTCTGAAAATCCATTTTCAGTAATTATAATTTCAGGATTATTATAATTGTCCTTTATCCAGTTAGTAAGTTTTCTTAACCCCCAAGGAACAACCTAAAATTAAATAAATTTTTAACATCAAAAGATGATAGAATCAGGTGGCAGTACTTTTATCCAATCCGAAGAAGAGCTTTCCCATGAGTCGTCATCGTATACTTTTACCGAAATATCGTTAAGTGAACTCGGTTCTCCAATTTCATTATCTTCAATCCACTGAGTTAAAGAAGTAGAATAGTGATTAAGACCGATGAAGTCATAGGTGCCTTTGATGTCTTCGATTTCTTGACTTGTAAATTCAGGAAGGCGCGATTTATTGAATCCTTCTTTTTCACTTCTTTCTCCGATTCTATCGATCATTACTTGCGGATAATTTCCATGTACTATTGGGTTTGCAAACCATCCGAACTATAACAGAATTGATAACAAGTGTGTATAAAGTATGTATTTTGATGGATATACAAAAAATTGTAAGTGCCTTTCTGCTGCTTCGGAGTCTTTTTCATCATCACTGCCGGGTTCGAACCAGTTGGTATTAAGAACAATAGATATCTTTCCTAAAAGATTTACAACTAACGTGACGAAACCCTTCATGAGAGCTTACCTTTTTGTGTTTCTCTATATTCGTTATCATAGATATGATAAGCCCTGGCATGCGATTTTAATACCATATGTGCGCAAGTGTATAGGTCAATTCCGGGAGCGTCAGTGATGGCAGGAGCTTTCCCGGCAGTTTCGTATCCGTCTAGACAAAAAATGTGAGGTTCGTTAAATGTTATCCAATGTTGAACCTTGTCCCCAAAAAGGTCAAACGCAAGTCGGGCATAATTTGCATAAACATCGACGATTGTTTCGTTGAGCCACCCTCCGAAATCCTCTTGGAGTGACTGCGGTAGATCCCAGTGGTACAACGTAACCAAAGCTTCGATTCCATTTTCTTGCAACTTTGTTAAGATGTCTTCGTAGTACGCAATACCTGCTTCATTGATTTGTCCATCGATGTGACCTGTTGGCAAGATCCTTGACCACGAGAGAGAAAGTCGGTAATAATCCACTCCCAAATCTTTTAAGAGACCAAGATCAGTGTCGAATTTGTGGTATGAATCGCAGGCGATATCTCCGTTGGAACCATCATAAACTAAATCAGGAGTTGTGTGAGTTAGATGGTCCCAGATATTCTCTCCTTTGCCGTCTTCGTCCCAGGCGCCTTCGATTTGATAGGCAGCTGTTGCCACTCCAAATTTAAAGTTTGAAGGAAATTTCCGATTATCTACCCCTGTAGCGGTTCTAATTTTTTGTGTTTTTGAATATAATATGAATGAAATTCATAGATACTTACGTCCATAAATGCAGTAGTATGCACAAGCTGAAAAGTACTTTTGAGAGAAACATATTTAAAAACAAGTTTGAGAATAATATGAAGGTAAAATTGAAAAACACTTTATTTAAAAGGTTTTGGATAAGGGCTATCTCATCTATCGTAGTAGATGAGAAGATTAGGTAATATTGTAGAGTATTCACCTCATTTGGCCAATGAAAATGCTCTATCTTTTAAAATTGGACCACTCAACTTGGAATTATACAATAATGTTTTGATAATTTTGTAATACATGTCAGTTAAATCAGAGATTTTATGGCATTTACTTGAAGAAATCACATTATTATTAACAATATTAATTAAATATGAATTGATATCTTGATTATAATTTTAATTTGGCTAAAATTTAAGTTGCAGCGATCATTCGGTGAATGCTCATAACAACGAATTGCCCTCGTGATTGAGAAATCCCAGATAATTTTGTTAGTGACCCACTCGTGTTTGCTGTTAAATTCCCCCCTGTTACACAGTCGGGAATTTTTACAATAGCAGACATTCGTGGTCACCAACACAACATTATCGGGAATTTCTCAATCACTAGGGAAAAAAAAGGTTCTTATTCGAGTGACATCAGTTATTTACAAATATCTCTCCTGAATATCTGTTTTTAACTGCTTGAGCGTAATAAGATGCGAAAGTTTTGGCCATTCTTGGTCGTTCAGAATCTGTGGAACTAGCACTGAACATTTCAAATCTTACGTTGAAATAAAGATACTTTGAAATTTAATAAAATAAAGAATTATCCGGATATATTTTATTGTTTTTTCATCCTCTACCCTTTTCTTGTCAGAATCTCGATTTCTGTATTAAATATTCCTGACTTACTGTCTGTTGAGTGAAACAGTTTATAAGTTTTCTTATTCTCATTCATTTATGATGATATTATGATATATTTATGATATTATTCATTTATGCACTGATATAACCAATATAGCTTATTTCCGTGTCTTTTGTCTATTGTACATTGTCAGTACTGTCGGCATTAATTATAAGTTCTTTTAATATATGCAAAACTCTGCCGTTGTGAATTTTGTTCTCAAGGAAATTTTATTTTTCTCTTTGACACTTGGATTAAAGAGTCGTACACCTTCATACCTATTCAAATAAAATCGACACAAATTTAATTTGTTATTATGGATTATTTATAATACCACAAATTGAAGTGTTTTTCTGCAGCTTCTTTATCGTGATTATTATCGCTAGCTGGTTCATACCACATAGAAGTATCGCCACTGATAAAATGTCCTTGAAATTTAAGTGTTGTTCAGTTCTAAATTTTTCACTGTAAATTCGTTACGTTTTAGTATATGATTTAATTACAAGTTCGTTCATCCAGAATTTGAAGAAATATCCAAGCACTTCTTGTAAAGTGATCAACTGATCAAGTGATCACAAAGTGATCTGTTGTGAAAGAACCAAAGTAGGTTCACTTCCAAGATTCTGTACTAGTCGAGGAATGTTCCAACGGTAATATTGTCACTACGGGTTCGACGGGATTATCCATTACTTCTTGGCGTAAATTTCTTTAATATTTAGTGTATGTCCGACTTGGTTAATTGGATTGTCTGCTACATCTTTGGGGATTGCTCTAAGACTTACATCAACTACAATATACTATCAACAAAGGATAATAATGGTATCGTCATTTAGTTATGTAGAAAGACGGTTGTGGAAAATTCAAACAAGTCTAGAACAATTTTTAGAAGTGGCAGATCAGCAGGATTACAGGCACATGGCGCGCCACGGGTCAAACTCTTAGCACTTACGTAATAGCCAAATTTAGGTTTTAAAACGTAAATCTAAGTGCTTATTCACAATGGACATAAGACTTAAGAAATACATAAGAGATACCTAAGAATAATTTGTAAATTTGGGCAATCATCCTGTAGTATTGAAATGCAGTGTTTGACGATTACTTATTTTTTGAAACGTTTAACCAAGTAAACGACTCAACAAGATTATTGTAATTGCTTTATTAACATGTAAGAAGTAGGCGTAACAATGAAAACGGCAAATTAATAACTGCAGTTATTCGCAAACATCTACTAAACATCTGGTAGCAATTACTTGCTTGTAATAAGCTGCTGAAGCTTTTGGAGTTCTTGGCCTATCAGGATCTTCGAAATCTACACTGTACATTCCGTATTTTTCACTAAAAGAAAATTATTAGGTATGTAAATTTTATTTACAAACTAATCTTAATGTTCTATCTGTAACCGAGAGCCCATTCAAAGTTATCCATTCAAAGTTATCCATTAAACTGCAAACCGTATATCTAGTAACGTTTACACCATCATCCAAAATAGCTTCAAGCAGACTGCTCATGTATTCCTACATGAAGTAAAGTTATGTATCTCAATTAACGTCCATGTTAAAGATTACTTTATAAAAATTTATTCTTCTATCATCCTCCAAGCCCCCTCCGTTAGAGTATACATTTTCAGTAATGAAAATTTCTGGATTACCATACGTTTTGCTGATCCAATTGACCGTTTTTCTTAGACCCCATGGTACAACCTGGAAGATATTTAGTTTAATTGGAGACAAAAATACTATATGTTTGTATTACTCTAAACAATGGAGGATCAGTGTCTTCCCAAGCATTGTCAGGGAATACAAGAACACTTAAGTCGCTTAAATCTGATTCTTCCGTCCACTGTGCATATGTAGCAGTATAAAAATTGAGTGCAACGAAGTCATGAGTTCCCTTGATGTATGCTATTTCTTCATCTGTGAATTTCGGAAGTCTAGAAACTGCGTAACCCTGAGCTGCACTTCTTTCGTCCATACGATCTATCATTACTTGAGGATAGTTACCGTTGACTACAGGATTGGCAAACCAGCCAAACTGTGAAAACGGAGATTAGTTTAACTCGGAATGATTTAAATTTTGGCGTACCATAAGTTGAAGGCCCCTTTCAGTAGCTTCTTTGTCTTCATCGCTACCACTTGCTGGTTCAAACCATGCAGTGTCAATGACAATACCGACCGATCCTGTTGAATACTAACTTTAACAAAATATGGTTTCGGGAATTTGTTTGAATTACCTTGTTGTTCAGCTCGAAATTTTTCATCGTAAATGTGACAAGCTTTGGCATGTGCTTTAAGCAAAATGTGTATACATTGATAATCTTCCAATCCAGTAAAGTTGTAACCCGGTGCCATATTAACATATTATCATCTCCATATTCTGCTAAACATGTCTGTTTTGGCTCATTGAATGTCAACCAATGTTCGACTGAATCTCCAGGGCTGTCGGCGATTCCCTCGGGGATGATTCTAGACCATGATATTGAAAATCGGTAGTTACAGCATATTATTTTGCTCAAAGAAAAAGATTAAGAATATAGTGTTGAAGAAGTCGGTTAAAACAAATGCGATAAAATTAAAGTGACAAAAGATTGGAAAAACGTTTGAGTGAAAATTTTGGTTAAACGATAAGAAATACAACAGAGTAAAAACTGCATCAAGATAATGTTTACAACACTTAAAATTTTAATGCTGATCTTAACAGTAACCGTTTACGTTGTACAATTATCTTAAACAATAAAAAATGTTTATGTTATCTTGAGTCAAAAATAAATATATTTTGTAATTGTCTTTTTCGGCCTCCGTCTAGAAACACTGATTTTTCATTCGTCTAAAATCTAAATCGTCTGGAAACTAGCAAGCTAGGCAAGAAAACTGACACAGGAATTTTTAATGAAATATTTTAGGTTGTCAGCACAAAATGTCAGTGTCACGCGACATTTTTGTACAATTTTTTAATTGTAAAATATTGATGTCGGGCACATTTGTATCCTTTATCTCAACCTGTACATTGTGGATAGCAGCAGGGACCGAGGGGGGGTATCAAGCGATGGGTTAGGAATAACAGAAACGACGACGACGCTTTTGAATATTTGAGGAATTGGTTGATTTTTGTGGTAACAGTCGCTTCTTGAATCCTTTATGTTGCTAATGGAAGAAAAATAAATTCCCTATCTGGTAATTTTTTAACAAAAATTATTATACAGGGTGAGCAACAATAACTGTTTCAGTTGGCAATAAAAAAATTTACATAAAATTTTTAAGACTGTGAATTGTACCTATTTCGGTTTGTTTTATTGACATTATTGACAGCTGGTATACATTTCAAATTTAAACGTCTTGGTTTTTGTAATCTTTTATTAATAAAATGGTTTGCTGGTTGGAACATGACATAAAAGTCACCAAAAATCACCAGAATTTATTGCCAACTCAATCAGTACTTGTTGCTCACACGGTATTTTGCTTCAAATAAATTGTCGGCCGAGAAAATTTTGTGTATTACACGGCTAGAAAATGTTTTGCAAGTGCTCGCACAAACCGTGCTTGCACTTGCAAAAAAGCATTTTCTAGCCTTGTGATACAAATAACTATTAACGATTCAAGTATCAGCAAGGTGTTCGCAGGTGATCCATTAAAATTATTTCATCGTGAATCACGTTCTTCTGACATCGACGTTGCTAGTATCATTTCCTAGTTTTTCAAATGACGCATTGTTCCAAATTCTAGAGTACAAACAATTATAAGAGACAAGAAAAAAAAACTTATAAATAAAGTTATTAAGTAGAGATACAGTGGGGAGCACGGAATTTCGCACGCCAATTTGTACGTCATTAAAAAAAAACTATCTAGTCTAAGCTATATTGTCATTATAATCAATAATGAGGTGGGATACGCATGATATATGTGATCATGACTGATGTTTCACCTAAACTGTCACGAAACTGCCGCCAGTAGGTATCTCATTTTAATAAAATTAAGTCAGTGAAATGTCCAATGTGTGCGAAATTCCGTGCTCGCCACTGTACATATTTTTATATTTGGTGGTGGAAACAAAAGACTGAGAAATGGCACAAAATTGTATTGTTAGTGTCAAATTTCTCAAACACGTTCGTGATTTCGACAGAAATGCAAACTATTTTCCACATTTTGTTTTATTAGCTATGTCGACACCAATAATAAATATTATTAGTGATAATAATAATTATTATATGTATTACATTTTTATTGGTTTCATTAGAATTTATTTTTTCAATTTATTTAGCGAAAATTTAAATCTACCTACACATTCCTTTTTACGGCGTTTATGAGAAATTTAACACTGACGATACAATTTTGTGACATTTCTCAGTCTTTTGTTTCCACCGCCAATTATGAAAATACCTCTACTCTTATTTGCTTCTTAATTAACATTCCTGTAAGTACCTAACGTGAATAGAATATTTCGAGTAACGAGTGTTCCAAAATTGACACGTTTTGAGTTAGCCGTGGTTTGGAACACGTCGCTACTTTCCGTACCTACCCTAAAATTAAACTCATGAAACGCCAACTGCTACTTTAACCGACTTACTTGTAAAAATGCCCATTCTATCCCCAACAGATTAATTTCTGCTATTATATTGGGTGATCCAAAATGATTGTGGATAAATATGGCAACTATGTACTAAAATTTATGTGGCAACTGTGTGGGTGGGGTAGAGTTGATATTTGTATGACATTTCATATGCGTGTATTTGAATTTTTTTATACAGAGTTATTAAAAATGACTGTAGTTCAAGTTGGCGTAAAAACTGAATATAAAATTTATGGTTGCCGCTTCATATACAGGGTGACTGACGAAAAACCTTTGACGTTGTATCTTGCTTATTTTTTATCCGAGTTGAACAAATGAGACATCAAATACAGTCACCGGCAAAAAAAGCGGAACACTAATTAAACAACAAATTTATTCCCACAATACCTATTTTGACGTATTTTGACCCGGAGGCGATGATCTCAAACATTACTTTGAGTATTAGCATAGGCTATTTTCGCATAAAAACAAATTTTCTGCTTAAAAGTATTGTTTCTTAAATGTACCATTTTTATAATTAACCAGCCTGGTTAGATTTTATAGCTTTTGTAATTTTTTATTGTTATTAACGTCTAATTTTTGTGCAGAACGTAAAAGAATGCCTCTAGCTGGTGTAAATATTGCCCGAGCATTAGCTTTGGTTGAAGACGATTGTAGCATTCCTTATGCGGCTAATGCTATTGGGGCTCCTCTTACTACTGTTCACAGAGCTGTTAGAAGGTTTCAAGAGACTGGTCAGTACACAAGAAGACCTGGATCTGGTCGAAAAAGAGCAACCACACGGCGCGAGGATAGATTTTTAAATAATAATGGTGTTCCGCTGTTTCTGCCGGTGGGAACCGAATTTAATAGAACGAAAGCAAATAATAACAAAGCGAAACACCAACAAAACTCAAAGAAAGAAGAAAAAATTAAAGGAGATGCCCAAAATGTCCACCATTCATTTCGAGAAATAGTTGTGCACGCCGTAGTAAGCTTAATTTGGAGGGCCTGACCATTTCAAATGTAATTGTTCCAAAAGCTTCTTGTAATCGGTTATGAATGGGTGAATATCGTTATGAATGGGTCGGTTGTAAACAACGTTTTTCACGTGCCTCCATAAGAAAAATCCAGAGGATTGAGGTTCGGAGATCGTGCAGGCCAACGATTAGGATATATTCGATTCAAAATACCTTGCATATTGCGACTGAAATGGGGTGGTGCCCCGTCATGTTGTAACCACTGATTTATGCGAAAAATCAATGGAATATCTTCAACTAAATGAGACAGTTCCATGGGAAGTATTAAATATTTCTTACCTGCTGTAAATGCAGTAATCTCTTTATTAGTTTTCTCATTTTCAACTAAGGTAGGATCTGATATAACCAACATAGCTTATATCTGTTCCTTCTTTCCAATATTGTTGGTAATATCTGCATTAATTCCAATAAAATCCTAAGTTTTTTTTGAAGTACTCGTATTCTTATTTTTATCCTTAACCCTTGAATTTAGGAATCGTTCACTTGAATACCTTTACAAATAGAATCGTGATAAATTTAATTTGTTATTGTTCAGTATTTACAATACCACAAATTGAGGATTTTCAGCTGCTTGTTTATCGTAGTAATTATCTCTAGCTGGTTCATACCACATACTCGTAGAATCGACAACAGCATCAATCGAGTCTAGGGAGTATCGAAACTGATAAAATGTCCTTGAAATTTAAGTGTTGTTCAGCTCGAAGGTTCTTAAGAGTAATATATGTTTTAATTAGAGGTTCATTGAAAATTATCCATAACTTGAAGAAATGTCCAAGTACATAGTTCTTCTAAAGTATACAATAAACAAAGTGATCCTTTGTGAAAGAACCAAAGTGGGGTAACCTGCGAGATTCTGTCTGGTCGAGCAAGGTTCCAGTGGTAATATTATCACTATGGGTTCGACTGCATTATCAATTACTTCTTGGAATAAATTCATTAAATAGTGTACGTGGATTTGGTTAATTGGATTGTCTGCCACACCTTTGAGGATTACTTTAAGTCTAGATCAACATCGGTAATAATTGTTCACTCCCACAATTTGGAGTATGAAGACACAGCAAGACGTATGCTATGCTACGCAATTTTGATTGGAATATATTTTGAAGTATTTCTGTATTTCTCTAACAGGATCAATATCGACTTGTTTAAATAAACTATACAGATCAGTGGTTCTTAACCTTTTCAGTCGCCGACACCACTTTAATTTTCAAAATGTGTTTTTCATACCAACCCGAAATTTATGCTGAATTTAGTCATGTTGTATATTATTCGAAAGCAGTCCTTTAGTACTTCATTTCCGCTCATAGAAATGTAATAAATATGAAACATTTAATATAAAAATGCTTTTGAAGCGTACAATGCGGGCTTTCAAGTCTTTGATGCCTCTTGATGTTCTGGATCCTCTAGGGGCGGCTAGACTCATTTCCACAGAACAAAAAGTATATTTTCTAAATCAGTGAGTCGATCACGTCCTTTTGTATTGATTTGCTACAACACTGAATTAAGAAGAAAATGTGAAATTTGACCAATAGTGCTATTTAAAAGAATCAACTTACCATCCTCACAAAAGCAATATTTTACTGTTGCCACAGATTTACCCACGTTGTTGTACTTTGAAGTCTAGGTCTTTGGCGATTATACAGGGTGTTAGTTAATGGTTGGGAATAAATTTCAGGGTGAATTCCTTACCAAAAATGTGGCTTAAAACCTAAATAATGTTTTTCGATAAAATTAGTAGTTTTCTCAAAAAAATAAAAATAAATGTAGCCCACTGTTGGAGAATTTCTCTAATTAGTTCTTTTGTCTGCCTAAAATCGCATTAGTTTTGAATTTATTTTTTTTTAAATTCAACATTCCACGTTTATACACATTTTATAAAAAATACAGATATGTCAGAATACATTTATTTTTCTTTTTTTTTGAGAAAACTACTCGTTTTAACGAAAAACTTTATTTAGGTTTTAAGCCACATTTTTCATAAGGAATTCACTCCGAAATTTATTCCCAACCATTTACTAACACCCCGTATATTTTTCCTGAAATCGTCAAGAAAGTGAGTCATTTCAAGACGCAGTTGGATCTGGAAAGTGTCACTTTTCAAGCCTAGTCAGTTTTGGCGATTTTTGCCTGCCGAGGCATTTTTACTTTGCAAGTATATAGTCATTTTACTATAATGGTTATCGTTACCTAGGTGACTGTGTCCGACTTGATGCGACAGAATTTTATTTTTAAAAAGCGATTTCAAAAAAATGTAATATATTACGCAGCTTGAAAGTGTCTCGGAGGCTTGAAGAAGTACTCGGACGCTTCGCATCCTCGTATTCTTCAACACGCCTGTTGCATTTCTGTTACGTCCAACTGTACCCACGAAGGTCTGGACGGGTGCTTACACCCCCACCCTCAGTTTTCTAGAAGTAGGTAGTATTTAAGGTAAAATTTTGTAAATAGTAGGTAGAGAATAACTAGAAACCAGAGACGAATAAAGTACTCAACAAAAGTGACAGTTATTTTTTCTCGAATAAAGACGTCCATCTCAAAGCGTCCAATTCGATCGCAACAACCCAGCAAAAACACAGCATACAAAAGGGTTACAGTCCTAAACAACGCCTCCTCGTCTGCAAAGTATCACTTTCGTAATGTAATATACTATTTTGAAACGTTAACCAAGTACACGAAATAAATTTAACAAGAGTATCGTAATTGCTTTATTAATATAGGTATAGGTTAAAGAAGTAGACGTAACCATGAAAGTGGAAAATGACACAATAACTGCAGTTATTCGCAGACGTCTACTAAACATCTGGTAGTAATTACTTGATTGTAATAAGCTGCTGAAGCTTTCGGAGTTCTTGGCCTATCAGGATCTTCAAAATCTACACTGTACATTCCGTATTTTTTACTAAAATAAAATTGTTAGGTATGTAATTTTATTTAAAAGTCAATCTTAATCCTCTACCTGTAACCGAGACCCCATTCAAAGTTATCCATTAAACTCCAAGCCGTATATCTCGTAACATTTACACCATCGTCCAAAATAGCTTCAAGCAGACTGCTCATATGTTCCTAGATGAAGTAATGTTACGTATTTGAATTATTACGTCTACGTTAGAAATTACCTTATAAAAATGTATTCTTTTATCATCCTGTAGGCCTCCTACGTCAGGGTATCCATTTTCAGTAATGAAAATTTCTGGATTATTGTACGTTTTCCTGATCCAATTGACCGTTTTTCCTAGACCCCATGGTACAATCTGGAAAATTTTTAGTTTAATCGTAAACAAAAATACAATATGTTTTTATTACTTTAAACCATGGAGGTTCAGTATCTTCCCAGTCATCATCAGGGAATACAAGAATATTTAAGTCGCTGTTATAGCTGACGTCATTTATGTCCGCTTCTTCAATCCACTGGGCATAAGTACCACTATAATAATTGACCGCGACAAAGTCATGAGTTCCCTTAATGTATTCTATTTCCTCATCTGTGAATTTCGGAAGTCTAGAAACTGCATAACCCTGAGCTGCACTTCTTTCGTCGATACGATCTATCATTACTTGAGGGTAGTTACCGTTGACTATAGGATTGGCAAACCATCCATACTATGAAAACACGGATTACTTTAACACTGATTCAATTCAATTATTGTCGTACCATAAATTGAAGGCCTCTTTCAGCAGCTTCTTTATCTTGATCGCTATCACTTGCTGGTTCAAACCATGCAGTATCCATGACGATACCGATCGACCCTGTTGATTGATAAATGTCTTTAACGGAATTTCTTTCAGCAATTTGTTTGAATTACCTTGTTGTTCAGCTCGAAATTCTTCATCGTAAATGTGATAAGCTTTGGCGTGTGCTTTAAGCAAAATATGTGTACATTGATAATCTTCCAATCCAGTAAAGTTGTAACCCGGTGCCATATTACCGTCTCCATATCCTCCCATACATGTCTGCTTTGGCTCATTGAACGTCATCCAATGTTTGACCGAATCTCCAAGTTCTTCATATAAAGTTTTAGCGTAATATGCGTAGTGGTCTATAACTTCTGGATTGAGCCAACCTCCAAGATCCTGCAATGCTTCGGGAAGATCCCAATGGTACATCGTCACCATCGGTTCAATGCCATTGTTGATCAGTTCCTGGACTAAATTCTTGTAATAATTTATACCGAGTTGGTTGACAGGGCTGCCGGCGACTCCTTCGGGGATTACTCTAGACCACGATATTGAAAATCGGTAGAAATCCACTCCTATATCTTTGAGCAAAGCAACATCTTCTTTGTATTTGTGATATGAATCGCATGCA
Organism: Tenebrio molitor; assembly: GCF_963966145.1. NCBI lineage: Eukaryota > Metazoa > Arthropoda > Insecta > Coleoptera > Tenebrionidae > Tenebrio > Tenebrio molitor. Next base: position 22,843,920 of record NC_091047.1, on the reverse strand, counting down.
ATGTCACCGTTGTCTTGGTTGACGACGAATGTTGGATTTTCATGGCAGATGTGGTCCCAGATGTTTTCGCTTTTACCGTCTTCATTCCAAGCTCCTTCAATTTGATAGGAAGCCGTGGCTACTCCGAATTTAAAGTTCGCAGGAAAGGTACGGTTGATAGCTGCGTTAGCGTTTCTTAAAAAATAACTATCATCTGATGTCAAATATTTTAAAACAATAACTTACTCAAATGTCAAACCATACAGGTACAACAGCAAAACTAGTTTGTAGTTCATCGTGTCGGTTTGTTGTAGGACGCTTAGGTGGAGAAGCTTTATATAGTGCATTAACTTACTTGATTTCTATCTTTAAATAATATTCGAGATGAAAATCTTATCAAATTTGATAACAGTGACTAGTGTGACTAAGACCAAAGAGCACTTATTGTCAGTAAATTATAATATTTTAATATGTGTTAATTAATTATATAATGAAGGTTACCGAAAACTGATAATTCTTTTGAGCGGTGACAAGGAACACGTCAATATTGCGCGTTCTGGTAAATACATTTTAACTTTGCGTTGGAAATACGAACAAGGAGCACGTAGAAATAGGAATATGGTAGCGTCCAAAATATCGGACTGGAAAAGGGTCTTCTTCGTTCTTTCTTTTGGTTCGCCTTCGGTAATTGATCTAATTATGCTAATAGGAAAAAGAAGACAATGAAATGGAAAATTACTAGAAGAGTTCAGGTACTCTAAGGTTAAGTAACATAACTAGAACAGTACAGTTTTTGCAGGTGTCAAGCTGCAGGTGTTGTCATCGAAATAATCATCTTTGTTGAATCTCATTTGGGAAAACAAATATAGTCATAGACAAAAGTATGGAATAAATTCCTTAAAAATTAATCAAAATTTTTTTCAAACAAATCTTTGAACAGGTCAATTTTAGTTTATAAAAATACATATGTTGATACCAAATAAAATTCCAATTAGTCATTTGTTTTCGAGTGATCACGTCATCGATATTTTTTTAATGGAAAGGCCGTATTTTTTTTTATTAATTCTGATAGCCCTTTTAATTGTCTAAACAGCAGTATAAAAATTTTGTTATCTTGCGTAAGGAAATTTTTGGGAAAAAAAAAATAAAGTTAGAAAAAATAAATTTTATAACGAACAAAAACAAATCAAAAAATCCAGTAGGTAAATCAAACAGTCAAATGTTACTATCAATTTCATGTAACTGAAACACAGCGTATAGAAATTTTAATTTTGGTTGTGTGCGGGGATAAAACTATTCGCTCTTTTATGTCCGGACAAACCAAACTTTGAAAATTTGTAAAAAATATAACAGATGATAATTATTTAGATTAGATTTTTTTAGAACATTGTAAATATCGTCAATTTCATTTAAAATATCAAATATGTATTTCAGATTTTTCTTTAATTTAACTGAACCAAAAAAATACATTTCATCGAGTTTAATTTTAATATTACTATAGATGTACAAAATAATTCAAAAAAGAATAAATTTAACCTTTAATTAACTTAAATAAAAGAAATAAAAAGAACAGTGGCGGTGGTACACTTTCCAAAAAAAAAAAACACAATAAACAAGTTATCCAAATTTGTGGATAAACTATTTATTTTAGATGCCAAACACCCTATATCTTTCGAACGCTCATTGAAAGAGCTATCCAACGGTATATCGAAATACAGGGCGTTCCATTTAAAAAAACAGACAAAATAAAGAGTTTGCGTTTGAAGCGCCCTCTACGTAATTAAGTAAAAATCTTAATGTTTTTCAACAAGGCAATAAAAAACCTAACCTAAATAATTATCGTCTGTTACAATTTTTTACAAATTTTCAAAGTTTGGTTTGTCCGGACATAAAAGAGCGAATAGTTTACTAACAGTAGAAGTTAGATCCTTCAAATATGGTATCTTTCTCTTTGTTTTGACGAGAACTTTCCAAAAACGCAAAAAAAATATTGGGTGTTTCATTTAAAAAAATATAAGTTTGTGTTGCCACCGATACACCAAACACCCTGTATAATCTAAAATATTTTTAAACCATGCTCATAACTTGTACGTATAACATGAAATAACAACATTTTTCAAAGAACTTATATTAACTTAGTAAATCTACTTTGCCAAACCGTTGGGACACCCGGTATATCGGCAGAAATTTTTTCTTGCAGTCCAACACTCGTGTTTGTCGCTCAAAATTACCCTCGGGCTAGCGCCCCCGTGTAATTTTCTTGCTACAAACAGTCGTGTGTCAGGACTGCTCGAAAAAATTTCCGGCAACATATCTGTCCGTTGGTATATTATACAGGGCAAGTCACGTAAGGTTTTTTTCTGAATTTATTTTGTACGCAACCAAAAATACTAATTACGCTGACCACTTGATACCGTTTATAATGTGTTTTAATTTAGTAATCAACGTAGGTATGTAATTTGACTAAAAATGTCAAAATGACAGTTGATGAATTTAATTTTTGATTTCATTATTCAGAACAGGAAAACATCATTTTGACATTTTTAGTCAAATTACATACCTACGTTGATTACTAAATTAAATCACATTATAAACGGTATCAAGGAGTCAGCGTCATCAGTATTTTTGGTTGCATACAAAATAAATTCAGAAATAAACATTATGTGACTTGCCCTGTATATGAAAATCGCACGACACTTAAAAATAGCCAATAGAAAAACAGAATTTGGTGTCGTTTCTATAACAATATAGAGATTTTCTGGAAATTTTTTGCACCTAGCTAACCCAACATGAAATTAATAAGTGGAAATTTTTTCAGCCAATCAAAATCATTTATTTATTAAAAATCTCAAACTTTTTTCCTTTGTCAAGGAACAAAGGGAATATTATATTATAACATAATTACATAAACATTTTTGTTTTATAATACAAAAATTTCCGATAATATTGCGGAATCTGGAAAAGTGCCCCGAATGCTTGCAGCGTTTCCACGTTGAATGGCAAGGGAAATCCTCTCGAAAAGGAATTTCTTTGATTTTGAATCGCCTGACTCCGCGATAAGTCGGTTTCCGATGACATTAATGAAATCGATGGCTTCTTTGCACCAAGGGCCTAAGGTTTCAAATGCTAAACCTTTAAACACGTAGTTTGACGAAATGATTGAACTATATTTGCTATGTTTGCGTTTGCAAGCCATTTCAGCGGCAAAACCTGAGACTTCAGATGATTTCAATACGTAACTGTCTGCAAGTGTATCTACAACAGTAACGTCCCAAACCAAAGGTTGACCTTTAATCCACGGTACTAAAGTCATCCCATCTGGGCGTTTTCCGTCATCCCGAGACAGTCCGTTTGGTTCTAAAGTTGAATTCACATGAATTGAAGTTAAAGACCGATTGATAATGGAATTAATTTCAGTGTGTCTTGAAAATCTACCATTGCTTTTGAAACAACTTAGACCGTGGGTGCCAATTTCGTCAACTTTCGCATTGCATTTGCAAATATGAGGTGTACAAAGATTACAACCCAATCTTAAACCAATACAAACTTGGAAGGAAGTGTTATCTAAAAGAGTACCAATATTAGGAGAAGGTATTGCATGTAACCAAGATCCTGATTCTCTGCATTGCAAAGCTTTAAAACGAGCCAAGTCTCTAGGTGAATTAAAGATTAAGTCATTGGCAATTATTCCTTTGATATTAATATTATCCCAATTCTTCTGAAATTGTGGAATTGTTGGTATTTCGTTCTCATTTGCTACACCCCAGGCTGCTAAAGCTTCATCATAATGGTGAATATTAAGCTCATTATCCTTTGAGTTTAGTAATAAAGAAACAAGCTTTTTAACCCCATTAATTGAAGATAGACCACCAAATCTAATCGGTAAAGTGGACTGACGCCATTGTAAATCAGTTAAACGTAAATTAAGTATTCTCTCTAAACAAGACTTTAAAGAAGAATCAATTGAATTAACATAATTAGAAAATTTCCAAAATGGAGTTGTTCTTAATAAAAAATTAAATTTTGGTATGAAAAGACAGTTTTTGATTAAAGTATAAGCCACGTGTCTGTTAAGGAGTTCAGCTTTGTTTAAAAGATTTTCAACTGTAATTATAGTTTTTTCGACGGTGTTTTTGAAACCTTGGTCAAAGATTGGAGAGCCTAAAAGAGATAAACTTTCTCGGTCACAGATTTTAATGCCTGGTGCTAAATTTTGAAATTCCTTTATGACTTTTAAATCTGTGTCTCCAGAACAGCAAAAGATCTCGCATTTGTTAAAGTTTAATTCAAGGCCAATTTCCTGAGATAAATTTATAACTTTCTTAAAGTCGGATAAAACTACTTCTGGGTAATCCGCTAAGGTTCCATCATCTAAATACCATATATTCATTTGAGAATCCAAAGATAAAATAATCGGTTGAATGGCAAGACTAAAAATCATGGGACCGCAGGGATCTCCTTGCTGAGCTCCAACAGAAGAAGAAATTAAATGATTACCGAAAAATAAAGTTGAAGGATTTCTATAGCATTGATAAAGATAAGGGTACAGAAGTGGGGTATGACATTGGACTTCTTTCAGAATACAATCCCGTTCGACTGAGTTAAAGGCATTTTTGAAATCTAATTTAAGAAGAACTTTGCCACGGTTTTCATCGTTATTAACAAAGGTTCGTGTGGTATGAATTGCTGCTTCGCATCCTAGTTTAGTTGCAACTCCAAGTTGGTGTGGAGATAAATACGAATTTACAATATTTCGACTTTGAAAACAGGCTAGCTTTGAGGTCAATCTTCGCAAACAGTTTCCGATAGCGATCGGTCTAATTCCTCCATCTTTTTTGTTAAGGGCACATAAAGACGCACCATACAATAAATGGCAGATTTCTGAAGGAAGTTGCCCAGATAATAAAAAATTGCACAGTTTGGTTAAAGCTCTTAGTGCCTTCTGACCTGCTTCACCCGCTGACAAAGATATGATATCTTTCAAGTATTGTGGTCTCATGCCATCTAAACCTGGTGAAGAACCGGCAGGAAATGAATTGATAGCTTCTCGAACGTTTTGCTCATTGACTATTAAACTAATGTCTCCTGGTTTGAAAGGGTCTGGGAAAAAAAGTTCGCGAGATGGTGAAGGATGTTTTTTTTTAAGTTCTTCAGCAACATCTTCGTTGAATGAAGCTAATGAGTCATCCGAGGACAATAATTTAACAGCTCCTCTGATATCAAAATCGGCTACTTTTGCTTCTACTTTCTCAGCTAATGATAAATTTGTACGTTTCTTAGAACCAGTTCGTATTTGAGGTACTTCAAAATTAGAAAGATTTTCTTTTAAGTATATGCTTATTCAACGACTTATCAGATTTCTCTGCTACATTGAAAGCTCTATACGAAAAAAGCAAAAGATTCTCAAAGGATGATAATGATTTGGTCGAAAGACAATTATTAATAATGGAACTTAATTTATCTGCAGCTAAATGTCTGCAAGCTTTTGGAATTCTTCTAATAGTTGGTAACTGAAGTTTCAAATTAATTAGCAATTTTGTTATTGAATCGGTTGAAGAAGAAGTAGAAAAAGTTGATAGATTATTATCGACATGATACTTATCTACGTGAATTTTCAATCTGTTGTTATCCTTAAATGATTTTCCAAGGATAATTTGTCAAGGATAATTCTGTTATACAACTTGATTTATTTTTGTCAGAAATTTGTAATTTAAGAAGCATAATGTCCGTGTCGTTGCGATTTTCTTACCGAATATGCCCTCGTGCATTGATTAATATCCGGAAATGCATTCGAAAAAATTTCCGGAAATAATCAATGCACTTGGGATACTATAAGTGAAAATTACAAAGCTTAGCGCTGTTTTTAGATTAAACAATAATATTATCTAGTCATTTACCACCATTTACGTCATTTTGTGATACCAAAATGGTTGTAATAGACAAAATGTTAATTACAAAAAATAGTCTGACCATTACTTTAATAACGATAAATTCATTTTTTATGTTATAACAAGGTTCTTTACTTCAATAAAAATGAAATGAAATGTTCAAAATGGCCTCCATAGGCAGTTAAGCAATTACACAATCAATTACCTATCAAAATTACAAATGTCAGGTAAAATTTTAGCCAACTGAACATTTAAAATTGAAGCAAACGGAATTCAAAAAACATGTTTTTGCTAACTTATTCCTTGCTTCTGATTATTAAATTGAAATTGTTTCAATACATTCCCACAACAAAACTGGGTTGAATATTTTCATGAGGACAAAAGTTAACAGGGGGTTGAAAAATTAGCATGTAAAACCCTATGGCCAGTCTTAAAAAAACTCACTGTATGTAACGACTTCCATTGCTTGGTCAATGTAAGCAGTAAAGTCAGAAAGATTTGTGAATCGACCACGTTCTGAATATAATCTGTGTTGTGGTAATATTAGCGATTTTGAAAGTACTAAAAAAATTGAATTAAACTGAATACTTGAAAATATACTGGGTGATTCAAAATGATTGTGGCCAAGTATGGCAACTATGTACGAAAATGTATGTGGCAACTGTGTGAATGGGGTAGAGTTAATATTTGTATTAGTCATAAGCGTGCATTTGATTTTTTTAATTCCATTGCACATTGATTTGACAACTTTCCAAATTGCACGCCTATGAACTGTCAAAGAAAGAAGAAAAGTTCAAGTAGGCTTACTGAACTTATAAATACGAGAACATTTTCTTGGTATCTTTTCTGCAACCGGAGTACTGAAAATTATTTGCACTTAACAGAAATTATATTAAACTTGATTTTGTGTAGTTTTCTTCAATGTATTTATGCCTTCCCTTTGTGTGTCCAAATTTATTTAAAAATTATATATTTATTGCGATAAATTTCTATATGCGAGAGTAAACATTGTTTATGTCATCTTGAGTTAAAAATAAACCTTATTTTGTATATCAGATATAACCAAAGTGTTCCCAGGTGATTTTTTAAATATATTTCATCGTGATTCACGCTCTCCTGATATTAACGATCATACTATCTTTTCGTAGTACAACTTTAAATCACGCGTTGTTTCAAATTCGTATGAAAAAAAAATACAATTAAAATTCGGAGATCATAAAATAATCATAGTAAATTATATGTTTTTTTGGTTCGACACTGTCAGAATTTGAGAATATTGTCCTGTGTGAACGAATTTTGATAGATGTTACAACTTGTCAAAACGAAACGTCAAGTTAATTTTAAAGATTTCAAACGATTTGGAGCCTTTAAGGGGCTCGTCAAACAAAAAAACGTGTTCAACTCGTTCTTATGTAAATTGGACTATTTTTAGCGCTCGTGGGCCCACTCGTGTCAAAAAAGCCCAATTTACACACAAACTCGTCAAATAAATAACTATTAATTTGTTGTAGCTAATTTAGGGCGCCTTCAGTGAGTACATGAAATTCCGGAGGAACTTTGCTGGAATTTAGTAAGGGAACACTCTCACACAATAAGGTGATCAAGAATGACTGAATCTGTTGGTAACAATGAAAATTTGAATGAGTTTGGTACCACTGTAATCTAAACGCATTTTTAGTTGTCAGCTTTGACAGTGTTGACAGGTAAATTTGAAATGTACCATCAATTGTTTATACATTAGAGTACGGTAGGGTTATTTTACAGCGGGAAATCTGATTGTGATTAGTTGAAGCGCTGTAAAATACCTATCGTACGACATTTGCATTAGATTTTTCGGCTGACCAAATGTTTTATTTTGGCCTCTTGTAGATTTTTATGATATAACAAATCTCAAACTTATAAATACGAGAACATTTTCTTGGTATCTTTTCTGCAACCGGAGTACTGAAAATTATTTGCACTTAACAGAAATTATATTAAACTTGATTTTGTGTAGTTTTCTTCAATGTATTTATGCCTTCCCTTTGTGTGTCCAAATTTATTTAAAAATTATATATTTATTGCGATAAATTTCTATATGCGAGAGTAAAAAGAGTAAATTAACCGTGCGTGCTACCGCACTCCCTCAAAAATTTACCGACATCCGTAAAAGTGTGTTTTACAGTTAGGGAGGGAAGTCGAAAAGGTTTATTTTTGTATAGCATAAACATAAGAAGTTAAAACATCCGATAAGTACGAGACAAAAAACACAAATATTTTTCAACTGTTTCATTCTTGATGATGACCCGAATTAATTTAGGACAAGCCTTCATGTTGGTCAGTGGTTTTTATTAGTAATGTACTAATGTACCATCGAATTCATGAAAAACTAGGACAGCAAAACGTCGCAGTTATGTAAACTTTTCAAAAGTGTTGTAGGGTAACGTTTCTACGTGCTTTATGTTAACTGGTTACTAATGCCCAACATGTCAAGTAGATAACCTAAATACGTTTGACGTTGGATCGAGCATTGCTAAATTCAAACTGTCATAATGACAGACGTTTTATATTTGAGATTTTCATGTAGCCCAATTTACTCCAACAAAATTTTGCTGTACTAGTTTTTCATGAATTCTATAATCTGTTTCAAAATCAAAAATCCACCACCTGTTGAATTATGTTAGCAGAAAAAAAGAAATCCCTAGAATAAGTTTCATTTTTCTGGGTTGGCCTAACCTTCCGCCAAAATTTGACCTTCAGTGTGTCACAAATATCAAATTATAAAAATGCCTCGAAAAACAAGGAATCTTTTAACCGCTAAATTAAAGCGAGCGTTCATTAAGTGCTTCGAAGAATTTAAAAAACACGATGAACTACGACCAAAACGGCTGTCAACAGTTTTATTTCATAACCCCACGTTTTTCTGACACTTTCAAACACACTAAAAACAAAAGTTGGCGACGTTGTCGGTTGTATTTTCGAGGTAGAATGCAGTGTTGGTGGATTTTTCATTTTGAAACAAATTATATAGTACAATGTTCTTATTAAAAAAAAAACATAAATCTATTCTCTGGAACAAAAGAAAGAAACGAAATACAGATAGGCTAAGAAAATTGGATTTACTTTTCCACATTTACCCAAAAGATGGAACTACAAGAAAAGATGAAATGGAATTGCTGGCAACATTGTTTTTTTTACGTAACTATGTTTTCAAAAAATGCCGATTAGGATATGTTGTACGCTAATGATCCTGCACTCTAACAGCTGCTGTTCTACCAAAGCGACCTTTATTATAGTTATTCGCAGCTCAATATTGAAATTCAGAATTTTAAATTGGCAGTGACATTTACCATTGTTAAAAATAGTGACAATTGCACAAAATATTGAATTCGATGTTGCCATTTCATTAAATTTTTTTTTATCCTCAAATTTTTTGTAAAAACAGCGATATCTCTTGGCAATATGCAAGAAAGTAACTCCAATTTTCGTAGCCACTCTGTATAGGGACCTCAAGTGGATAGTCAACTAATTCCTACAATTGATTTTGCTATCAGTTAATTCCGTTCATTTCCATTACGTCAAATCGTTTGATTCGACGATATCGCAAGGTCGTCCTTTTGTTAATAAACTTTGCCTCCAAAACCTACAACGAATGCAGCGTAATAACGAATAGTTGAGTCAATGGAGGTTTTTACTTCTTAATCTTTAAGAACAGGTCCGATTTTGTTGATTTTTTTTTTGAATATTTGTTTTCATACAGGTGTCCCAAAATTGGCGTACAAACTCCTTACTACCTTATCAAGGATACTTAAATGTACATGAAAAAAATATGGAAAAAATGTTTCCGACAAAAAAAATAATTATTTTTATTATTATTATTAACGGTAATACAATGTAAACAAAGATATATTCGTACATCATTACCTTGCAATGTTACCGTAGTGGATTTAAAATATTTTTTTCAGACGACCACTGTGAAATATGGCACATTTCACACGGTTTTTCCTTAGTGAAAATTTAAAATTGCAAACGATTTCAACACGAACACGAACGAACAGCCTAACCGTGTACAATGAAAAATTTGAAAAATCTGATTGGCCGACAGCTGTGTGTTTTTATATTGTACACGGGCCGATGATTAACGATATCTATTTCCGCGCAACGGCATAATTATTTTATCCGCAGCTCTGCCGAATGATATTTGAAGTTTGAAGGGATGCCGAATATTAGCGTTTTTTTTTTGTGGTCGTCGGAAAAATATCGTGTATACCACGTGTTGAAAATTCGATTTGACACTCGTTTGCTTAAGCCACGCGCCTACAGCTTGTGGCTCAATTCTGCAAACTCGTATGAAATCTTTCATTTTCAACTCTTGATATACAATATACTATTTCGATTTCCAAAGCTTCTAAATTCTCCATTATGCAGGATTAAATATTGGTAGTCAGTGATCGTGTACTTTGTGATAATATGTACGATTAGAGGTAGCTGTCATTTGGGGGCGTATAATAGTATATTATATATTGAGGGAGAGAAATGTATGATTTTTTCTAAGGTGCAGTTTGTAGCCAGAGGGCGAAGCCCGAGGGCTACGAAGCACCGAGGGAAAAATGAGCATTCTCTCCAGAAGTATATATACTATTTTTTTCACGGTAGGGAGTAGAAACAGCACAAAAATCTCAAATTTTAAGAATAAAAAAATTATGACAAATGAGTTGTCATCTTTCGATGAATTTAATGGAATTAGTAGTTGCCTTGACAACACAATTAGATTTTTGTCACAACAGTCAAAAAAAATGAAAACTCCCATTAGATTTTTGTCACAACTGTCAAAAAAATGAAAACTCAAAAAAAAATATTTGCTCCCTAGGGAGAAAATGCTCTACTTCTGTCACGATGTTGACATCCGAAAAGTTGATTTCTACTCCCGATCGTGAAAAAAGACGATTATTGACTAAAATAGAATAAAGAATTATTTTGCTATTTATGGAAAAAAAAACAGTTTTTCACGATATTCATTCCAAAGGGAATATGTTATATTGAAATTGTAGTATAAAAAGTAGTTGTTAAGTTAAAAGTTCTAGTAAAAATTCTATTTTTCAACATAAAAATACGGTACAATGAAAATCGGGAAATACGTATGCGTTATGTATACATATTATTTACATATAGTTTTGACACTACTACCTGTATCTACCTGTATTAAACAGCAGAATGGATATGTAATTCATCATTAAAGTATTTTGAAAATTCGTAAATATGTATATTTTCAAATCTGTTTGTTAAGGTCAATCGCAACCTGCTATCGTTGTGGTTCAACCAACACTCACTCACACATATGACATACTCGTATAAGCATAAAAGATTTTTCCAATAATCTCCCTCAAAACGTATCCATTGTATTAAAACATTTTAATGTAAGAGCCATAAGCCATAAGTGAAGAAGAAGATTGCGGGAATGAAGAAAGCGACTAAATCGTCGCTGATATTTTTGAACAATGTAAAACGGATGTTAACGATGTTACTAAGGTTTTCTACATAAGTAATGGTGGTATAGTAAAATTTTTTTAATAAACAATTGTCAATTTCAAAATTAAGTAAAAAAACACTCTGTACCACGCCAAAATGTGCACATATGGACCAGGTATATAACAATTTGACACCAAATCATAGTTAAGGTTATGTTCATTTCACTTCCCGGACCTGTTTTCCGCGAATTCATTTTTAAAATAAATTTAATGAGAAATCAGCGGAAATATTTTTCGAATTTGAAATAGAGTCTCGCTCGTCAGGGCGTAGGCTCAGTTAGATTAAAAAAATGTTGACACTCAGTGTGACTAATCGTATCATCATGAAAATCACTGTTTGGCTCATACCACCATGATAACGTTTTGACAATTGTTTATAAAAAATTTCAATTATATGTTACGAGTATTTCACAGATTAAAATGTCAAACAACAAAAATAAAAATAGATTTATTAATGTTCTTTGCAAAAAACTGACCGAATAATAATTTTCAGTGTAGTCAAGCAGAAAGTGATGCTGATCGTTTATTTGTACAGACGATAGAAAAAATCCGAAAAGAGGTTCTTAAATGGGATTGAGTAAGGTCCATTTTAAACTAAATTTGCATATTTTTCCATATTTGGAAACAGAATTAATGACGTCATCGATTTTTTTTTTCCCAGAAACATACCTATATTTTGGCATATGTATTTAAAAAGAGCTAATTTTTCTGAACAAACTTTGTGAAGAAAAAAATTTGCTATCTTGTTTAAATCGTGACGATTGCAAATTTTTGATAATATGTATGTACTTTTTTTTTACAAATTTGCTTATGATTTTTTAACGGAACCTTTGTTAATAACGATCAAAACCGTGGCAAAGTTCTTCTTAAATTAGATTTCAAAAACGCCTTTAACTCAGTCGAACGGGATTGTATTCTAAAAGAAGTCCAGTGTCATACCCCACTTCTGTACCCTTATCTTTATCAATGCTATAGAAATCCTTCAACTTTATTTTTCGGTAATCATTTAATTTCTTCTTCTGTTGGAGCCCAGCAAGGAGATCCCTGCGGTCCTATGATTTTTAGTCTTGCCATTCAAACAATTGTTTCATCTTTGGATTCTCAACTGAATACATATATGGTATTTAGATGATGGAACCTTAGCTGATTACCCAGAAGTAGTTTTATTCGACTTTAAGAAAGTTATCAATTTATCTCAGGAAATTGGCCTTGAATTAAACTTTAACAAATGCGAGATCTTTTGCTGTTCTGGAGAAACAGATTTAAAAGTCATAAAGGAATTTCAAAATTTAGCACCAGGCATTAAAATCTGTGACCGAGAAGGTTTATCTCTTTTAGGCTCTCCAATCCTTTGACCAAGGTTTCAAAAACATTGTCGAAAAAACTATAATTACAGTTGAAAATCTTTTAAACAAAGCTGAACTCCTTAACAGACACGTGGCTTATACTTTAATCAAAAACTGCCTTTTCATACCAAAATTTAATTTTTTATTAAGAACAACTCCATTTTGGAAATTTTCTAATTATGTTAATTCAATTGATTCTTCTTTAAAGTCTTGTTTAAAGTCAATGACTTAATCTTTAATTCACCTAGAGATTTGGCTCGTTTTAAGGCTTTGCAGTGCAGAGAATCAGGATCTTGGTTACATGCAATACCTTCTCCTAATATTGGTACTCTTTTTGATAACAGTTCCTTCCAAGTTTGTATTGGTTTAAGATTGGGTTGTAATCTTTGTACACCTCATATTTGCAAATGCAATGCGAAAGTTGACGAAATTGGCACCCACGGTCTAAGTTGTTTCAAAAGCAGTGGTAGATTTTCAAGACACACTGAAATTAATTCCATTACCAACCGGTCTTTGACTTCTATTCATGTGAATTCAACTTTAGAACCAAACGGACTGTGTCGGGATGACGGAAAACGCCCAGATGGGATGACTTTAGTACCGTGAATTGAAAGTTAACCTTTGGTTTGGGACGTTACTGATGTAGATACACTTGCAGACAGTTACGTATTGAAATCATCTGAAGTCTCAGGTTTTGCCACTGAAATGGGTTGCAAACGCAAACATAGCAAATGTAGTTCAATCATTTCGTCAAACTACGTGTTTAAAGGTTTAGCATTTGAAACCTTAGGCCCTTGGTGCAAAGAAGCCATCGATTTGACTAATGTCATCGGAAACCGACTTATCGCGGAATCAGGCGAATCAAAATCAAAGAAATTCCTTTTCAAGAGGATTTCCCTTGCCGTTCAACATTGGAAACGCTGCAAGCATTCGGGGCACTTTTCCAGATTCCGCAATATTATCGGAAATTTTTGTATTATTAAACAAAAATGTTATGTAATTATGTTATTAATATACTTACAGTTAAAAAAAAAAAGATAAGCGTTTCTAATTTTATTGTATATATTAATTCTATATCATTCTTTTATGTATAATAAAAAAAAATCCTATTCATAATTAATTCTTTATAAAAATGTTTGAAAACTTTTCATATAATTTATAGTTACATATTTGAGATATAAGTGTAAAAAGTTATCCTTTATTGCACGAACGGGTTTAAAATACGACCGAGGTACGAGGGCCTATCAGAAAAATGAGAAAAAAGTGGGTATTGTCATTTAAAATTTTTTTAATGACGTCATAATTAGAAGATGACAAACTGTCAACATAAGTAAAGTACTGAGGAATACGCACTTTTTAAAAACAAAGTTGATCTCTTCGAGGATTTTTCTCAGAAAATAATACTTACAGTTTTATCGAATTTATTCCGAACTTTACTATACTAAATTATGACGAACTGAATATATTCATGAGTCAGGTGTCATTTTTGTTAATGTTACTTTTTTGAGATCTAAAATTATATGAAATAACATACAGATCAATATGTTGGATCGGTACTGTAATTGTACTATTTAATATCTATCTTGTTTATTGGTCGTTTAAATGTAACATGATAATTATTGTATTAATGTTAGTTAATCTTCGCACACGTCTACTAAGCATTTGGTAGCAATTACTTTCTTGAGAAACTCTGTTGATGCTTTGGGGGTTCTTGGTCTATCTGGATCATCGAAATTAACTTGGTAAATGCCAAATTTCTCCCTGAAAAGATTCGTGCAAACGTATTAATCACAAATCGACTTTATTACATAAAACTTACGTGTAGCCATTCAACCATTGAAAATTATCCAACAGACTCCATGCCGTATATCCTGTAACGTTGACTCCATCTTCGAGAATAGCTTGAAGGATGGCGCTCAAATATTCCTGTAATTTTAACATTTTATTATTTGCTATGCCAAAAATATTTCTATGCATACTGTATAGTAATTTATTCTGCCTTGATCGTCGAGTTCTCCATGATCCGAAAAACCGTTCTCCGTGATGACAATTTCAGGATGGTCGTAATTTTCGTTAATCCAGTTCAGAAGTTTTCTCATTCCCCACGGAACAACCTTAAGCCAACTAGAAGCCGAGCTGTTCCACGATCCATCTTGATATGTGGTCACGCTAGTGTCAGCATCCCAACCCGGATTACCAATTGCATAATCGTCGCTCCATTCCGCCAAATTTGTTGAGTAGGTGTTGAGGGAGAAGAAATCAAAAGTTCCTTTAATGTAATCCACTTCCTCTGGCGTAAATTCAGGCAGACGAGACTTTGAGAAACCCTCTTTCTGGCTTCTGTCAGCAATACGGTCGATCATGACTTGAGGGTAGTTGCCATCAGGGTGATAGATTGCGTTAGCGAACCAACCAAACTGAAAAAAAATTATATTTCCAATAAGTTAAATTTAGTGAACAACTCACGGTGAACTGAAGTTTTCTATCGGCGGCCTCTTTGTCTTGGTCGCTGTCACTGGCAGGTTCGTACCACTCTGTATCCACAACCATAGAAACCCTACCATTTTGTGTCGCTCTAAATTCTTCGTCGTAAATGTGGTACGCTTTGGCATGGGCCTTGAGAACAGTGTGCCCGCACAAATAGTCATCGATACCATCCTGACGTATCCCCGGAGGGAAAGCACCGTATCCATAGCCCACCTGACAGAATTGATCAGCCTCGTTAAATGTCATCCAGTTTTTAACATCATCTCCAAACAATGTAAAGGATAGTCTCGCATAATCTGCGAAATATTCCACTAGCGTTTCGTTTAGCCATCCACCGATATCTTCGAGTGGCTTTGGAAGGTCCCAATGGTACAATGGTACAAGGCACTGATGAGGTTTTTGTAGTAATCTACGCCTGCTTGGTTGACTTGATCGGCTTTTCCTGTAGGAAGGATTCTTGCCCAGGAGAAAGAGAATCGGTAGAAATTTGCTCCTAGATTTTTGAGCAAATCAACATCTTCTAGATATTTGTGGTATGAATCGCACGCTACATCTCCATTTTCTCCGTTGGCGATTCTGTCTGGATAAGTGTGTGTAAAATAATCCCATATGTTCTCGCCTTTGCCGTCATCTTGCCATCCACCTTCTACTTGATAAGCGGCTGTTGCGGTCCCAAAAATAAAATTTTCTGGAAATTTTTTATTGATCGGTTCACCAGTGGTTCTGAAAATTTTGGAATTGAGAGTGTTCTCTAAAAATAGTGTGCAAATTACCTCGATAAAATATGAAGCGACAGTAGAAGTAGTGCTCTGGACTTCATCTTGGCAATGTTTTGAAATACTTAAACCGTAGCAAAATTTCAATCGTTTATAAACCCTTTTCACTTATCAGCCGAGTTCGTCAAGATGAAAGATAAATAGAAAAGAATATGATGTCGAGTTTTGATAACGCAAGTTGACACATTTGCTTATGTTTTAATGTCCACAACTACAATTACAAAAATGTGAAATTGTAGAATTCTTTTACAATTCAGATGATCTGTGATGATATTAACAAAGTTTCATTATGTGTGTTATAATGAAATGGAAATGGAAATCTTTGATCCTTTTTCATTTCCCCTACGTGACGCTAATTGAGAATTTTCGAGCTCAAACAACTTGAGGAAATGACAACCGACCAATTCCATTCATCAAACTGACAGACGTAGGACTAGAGATCGACGAGGTCTTAAATTTACCACTAGACCAAATTAAATAGTAGATCTTTAAAATAGAAATTTTTCTGTATGATTGAAGAAAATATCAGGCTTAAGAAGCTCCTTTGTGGAAGTTACTATGGCGCATCTTCATCTCGTGGTTTGTCTGAACAAACAAATTTACAAAGTTTACTAGAAATCAAATCTTTCACTGTTCTCCCTTCTTCATCAAGCACATATAGAGGATTCGTTTAAAAAAATTATGATCAAAAGCGTCTCTAAAAAAAAGCATAATGACACATGGTTACGGACTAGGATTTACATAATTTAACATTCAATTTTTGATTTATAATGTTATTGGAAGGATAACTCGGTGAAATGTTGATAATTAGGACTCATGCATCTAGGAACTGTTCTCAAATCAAAACCATTTTTGTTTTTCGTTGATGACAATGGTTAAATGATTTAGATCAAACCCTACGTTTTCAATCACAGCCGCTTTTGATCATATTTTTTTAAACAGTTGCAACTTGTCAATGAAGAAGATGTTGGCCCAGATAAAAAATTATGTACTATGTTTCGACTAATAAGAAGTGTGTTCTTCGTGACATCTACGAAAATAAAGTTTGAATTTTGATCATTTTAAATTTATTTAAAGAAAAACAGTTTTGTTACGATAAATTTCTATGAGAAATTATATTTTTTTCTTAAAGTACTTTTCCGAAAAAAATTTATTGGTTTTTAAATTTCCCACATATTTTGGTTGCTCAAAGAAAGTAATTTCTTAAGGCAAAATTAAAGTTAAAAAAGAGTCTCGAAAAAACTGAGTTTAAGAGACGGCAGAGAAACGATTAATATGATTTTAATAAACTAGTCCGTTAATACACTATAATTTAGACAAAAGAATTCATTAATATTGAAATTAACAAGCGGTCAACGGAAAAACTGATTAAATGATGTAAAATACAACAAAGTAAACACTGCATCAAGTTAATGTTTACAACATTTAAAATTGTAGTCATTTACGAACAATAAAAACTGTAAAATTTTGAGGTAAAAGTAATATTTATTTTATAAATGTTTCTAATGTATCAAGTGTCACCAATGTGTTGTTCTCAGGTGATTTTTCAAAAAGATTTCATCGTGATTCATGCTTTCCTGATATTGATGATGATAATACTATCTTTTCCTAGTACAACTTTAAATCACGCCTTGTTCCAAATTCCGGAGTACAAACAATTACAAAAGACTGAAAACCAAAAAAAAAATCATACATAAACATAACATTAAAACAATAAAGGACAACGTTATTAAGTATTGTTATTTTTTTAATTAATGAAGCGGGTGTTAAATTAATCAAGACTGTTTTAGATAAAGTTGACTAAAGTTGCAAAAAACCACTTTGCATTTGCAACAGCACTTTTATGATTTCAAATTAATTGACATTTAATAATTTTTGGTACCATAATGTTAGTAATTTATTGAGGACCCTCTATGGGTCATAATTCTTGATTGACAATGGTCGCTTACCCCAAAGAAGCAGCTGTAAATCATAACTGGCGGTACGGTCCTGGATTTGTAAGGTATTAGAGGCCCTTGTAAATCAAACTTCACCACCGTTTAATGATTTCCGTCATTTTAAAATACTACCCTAAAATACTACTGGTTTGTTCGTACTTGATAAATGTCGATTTATTCAGTTATTATCCTAATTTAAATGCCAACTTTTGTATAATCCAAATCTACATTGTCTTGTAGGGGAAATTGTAAGAAAAAAATCCGGATTGCTTTGTTACTTTGATAATAAAACGCTATCAAAGTCAAATTTCACATTTATTTTATTTTATAAAAAATGATTCGGCCATTTCGTACAGCGGAAATTTAAGATTATGCCTTCTAAATTTCAATTTTTTTTACAATTAAAAAGGGTTTTATCGCAAATATACTATACGATGGTCCAGCCTGTATGTTTCCATTTAAAAAAAAGTGACACTTATTTGAAATTACAAGTAATGTTGAAAAAAATAAAAAATTAAGTCGTTTTGTAGTGTTTTTTTAATTGTGGAAATTTTAGAGCTTTATTTTTTATCAATTTTTACAAATAGAATCGCGATAAATTTAATTTGTTATTATTATTAAATTGAAGTGTTTTCAGGAGCGTTTTTATCATGAACCTGGTTCATACTACATAGAACCGACAACAGCATCAATCGAGTCTAGTGAGTATCGAAACCGATAAAATGTCCCTGAAATTTAAGTGTTGTTCAGCTCGAAGGTTCTTAAGAGTAATATATGTTTTAATTAGAGGTTCATTGAAAATTATCCATAACTTGAAGAAATGTCCAAGTACATAGTTCTTCTAAAGTATACAATAAACAAAGTGATCCTTTGTGAAAGAACCAAAGTGGGGTAACCTGCGAGATTCTGTCTGGACGAGCAAGGTTCCAGTGGTAATATTGTCACTATGGGTTCGACTGCATTATCAATTACTTCTTGGAATAAATTTATTAAATAGTGTACGTGGATTTGGTTAATTGGATTGTCTGCTACACCTTTGAGGATTACTTTAAGTCTAGATCAACATCGGTAATAATTGTTCACTCCCACAATTTGGAGTATGAAGACACAGCAAGACGTATGCTATGCTACGCAATTCTGATTGGAATATATTTTGAAGTATTTCTGAATTTCTCTAACAGGATTAATATCGACTTGTTTAAATAAACTATACAGATCAGTGGTTCTTAACCTTTTCAGTCGCCGACACCACATTAATTTTCAAAATGTGTTTTTCATACCAACCCGAAATTTATGCTGAATTTAGTCATGTTGTATATTATTCGAAAGCAGTCCTTTAGTACTTCATTTCCGCTCATAGAAATGTAATAAATATGAAAAATTTAATATAAAAATGCTTTTGAAGCGTACAATGGGCTTTAAAGTCTTTGATGCCTCTTGATGTTCTGGATTCTCTAGGGGCGGCTAGACTCATTTCCACAGAACAAAAAGTATGTTTTCTGAATCAGTGAGTCGATCACGTCCTTTTGTTTTGATTTAAAATAAGATACGCATATGCTACAACACTGAATTAAGAAGAAAATGTGAAATTTGACCAATAGTGCTATTTAAAAAAGTCAACTTACCACCCTTACAAAAACAATATTTTACTGTTGCCGCAGATTTACCCACGTTGTTGTACTTTGAAGTCTAGGTCTTTGGCGATTATACAGGGTGTTAGTAAATGGTTTTGAATAAATTTCAGGGTGAATTCTTTACCAAAAATGTGGCTTAAATCCTAAATAATGTTTTTCGATAAAATTAGTAGTTTTCTCAAAAAAATAAAATAAAAGTAGTCCACTGTTGGAGAATTTCTCTAATTAGTTCTTTTGTCTGCCTAAAATCGCATTCGTTTTGAATTATTTTTTTTTTTTAATTCAACATTCCACGTTTATACACATTTTATAAAAAATACGGATATGTCAGAATACATTTATTTTTCTTTTTTTCTTTTTTTTTGAGAAAACTACTGGTTTTAACGAAAAACTTTATTTAGGTTTTAAGTCACATTTTTCATAAGGAATTCACTCCAAAATTTATTCCCAACCATTTACTAACACCCCGTATATTTTTCATGAAATCGTCAAGAAAGTGGGTCATTTCAAGACGCAGTTGGATCTGGAAAGTGTCACTTTTCAAGCCTAGTCAGTTTTGGCGATTTTTGCCTGCCGAGGCATTTTTACTTTGCAAGTTGATAGTCATTTTACTATAATGGTTATCGTTACCTGGGTGACTGTGTTCGACTTGATGCGACAGAATTTTATTTTTAAAAAGCGATTTCAAAAAAAAATTAATACATTACGCAGCTTGAAAGTGTCTCGGAGGCTTGAAGAAGTACTCGGACGCTTCGCATCCTCGTATTCTTCAACACGCCTCCTCGTCGGCAAAGTATCACTTTCGTAATGTAATATACTATTTTGAAACGTTAACCAAGTACACGAAATAAATTTAAGAAGAGTATCGTAATTGCTTTATTAATATATAGGTTAAAGAAGTAGACGTAACCATGAAAGTGGCAAATGACACAATAACTGCAGTTATTCGCAGACGTCTACTAAACATCTGGTAGTAATTACTTGGTTGTAATAAGCTGCTGAAGCTTTCGGAGTTCTTGGCCTATCAGGATCTTCAAAATCTACACTGTACATTCCGTATTTTTTACTAAAATAAAATTGTTAGGTATGTAATTTTATTTAAAAGTCAATCTTAATCCTCTACCTGTAACCGAGACCCCATTCAAAGTTATCCATTAAACTCCAAGCCGTATATCTCGTAACATTTACACCATCGTCCAAAATAGCTTCAAGCAGACTGCTCATATGTTCCTAGATGAAGTAATGTTACGTATTTGAATTATTACGTCTACGTTAGAAATTACCTTATAAAAATATATTCTTTTATCATCCTGTAGGCCTCCTACGTCAGGGTATCCATTTTCAGTAATGAAAATTTCTGGATTATTGTACGTTTTCCTGATCCAATTGACCGTTTTTCCTAGACCCCATGGTACAATCTGAGAGAAGATTTTTAGTTTAGTCGTAAACAAAAATACAATATGTTTTTATTACTTTAAACCATGGAGGCTCAGTGTCTTCCCAGTCATCGTCAGGGAATACAAGAATATTTAAGTCGCTGTTATAACTGACATCATTTATGTCCGCTTCTTCAATCCACTGTGCATAAGTACCACTATAATAATTGACCGCGACGAAGTCATGAGTTCCCTTAATGTATTCTATTTCCTCATCTGTGAATTTCGGAAGTCTAGAAACTGCATAACCCTGAGCTGCACTTCTTTCGTCGATACGATCTATCATTACTTGAGGGTAGTTACCGTTGACTATAGGATTGGCAAACCATCCATACTATGAAAACACGGATTACTTTAACACTGATTCAATTCAATTATTGTCGTACCATAAATTGAAGGCCTCTTTCAGCAGCTTCTTTATCTTGATCGCTATCACTTGCTGGTTCAAACCATGCAGTATCCATGACGATACCGATCGACCCTGTTGATTGATAAATGACTTTAACGGAATTTCTTTTAGGAATTTGTTTGAATTACCTTGTTGTTCAGCTCGAAATTCTTCATCGTAAGTGTGATAAGCTTTGGCGTGTGCTTTAAGCAAAATATGTGTACATTGATAATCTTCCAATCCAGTAAAGTTGTAACCCGGTGCCATATTACCGTCTCCATATCCTCCCATACATGTCTGCTTTGGCTCATTGAACGTCATCCAATGTTTGACCGAATCTCCAAGTTCTTCATATAGAGTTTTAGCGTAATATGCGTAGTGGTCTATAATTTCTGGATTGAGCCAACCTCCAAGATCTTGCAATGCTTCGGGAAGATCCCAATGGTACATCGTCACCATCGGTTCAATGCCATTGTCGATCAGTTCCTGGACTAAATTCTTGTAATAATCTATACCGAGTTGGTTGACAGGGCTGCCGGCGACTCCTTCGGGGATTACTCTAGACCACGATATTGAAAATCGGTAGAAATCCACTCCTATATCTTTGAGCAAGGCAACATCTTCTTTGTATTTGTGGTATGAATCGCATGCAATGTCACCGTTGTCTTGGTTGACGACGAATGTTGGATTTTCATGGCATATGTGGTCCCAGATGTTTTCGCTTTTACCGTCTTCATTCCAAGCTCCTTCAATTTGATAGGAAGCCGTAGCTACTCCGAATTTAAAGTTCGCAGGAAAGGTACGGTTGATAGCTGCGTTAGCGTTTCTTAAAAAATAACTATCATCTGATGTCAAATATTTTAAAACAATAACTTACTCAAATGTCAAACCATACAGGTACAACAGCCAAACTAGTTTGTAGTTCATCGTGTCGGTTTGTTGTAGGACGCTTAGGTGGAGAAACTTTATATAGTGCATTAACGTACTTGACTTCTATCTTTAAATAATATTCGAGATGAAAATCTTATCAAATTTGATAACAGTGACTAATGTGACTAAGACCAAAGAGCACTTATTGTCAGTAAATTATAATATTTTAATACGTGTTAATTAATTATATAATGAAGGTTACCGAAAACTACTACTGATAACTCTTTTGATTGGTGACAAAGCACACGTCAATATTGCGCGTTCTGGTAAATACATTTTAACTTTGCGTTGGAAATACGAACAAGGAGCACGTAGGAATAGGAATATGGTAGCGTCCAAAATATCGGACTGGAAAAGGCTCTTCTTCGTTCTTTCTTTTGGTTCGCCTTCGGTAATTGATCTAATTATGCTAATAGGAAAACAAGACAATCAAATGGAAAATTACTAGAAGAGTTTAGGTACTCTAAGGTTAAGTAACATAACTAGAACAGTACAGTTTTTGCAGGTGTCAAGCTGCAGGTGTTGTCATCGAAATAATCATCTTTGTTGAATCTCATTTGGGAAAACAAATACAGTCATAGACAAAAGTATGGAATAATAGTATATTATATTATAAGTGATAGAAATGCATCATTATACAAGAGTGAGAATTTTGACCGTCGAGTGCGCTTGCGCACGAGTGGGACACTTCTCACGAGTTTCATAATGGCATTTCGATCACGTGTGATATACGACGTTTTATCTTAGAGGTGCAACTATTGCAAAAATCCAAGAAATGCAGTTTCATTCAAGTAAAATGACAGCTGTCAAATTTAGTCACTTGTGAGTGATTTATGTCAAGTTAAATGGCAACTGTCAAATTAACTCACTAGTGAGTACTTTATCTCACTTGTGATTAAAATTTGACTTCTGTCACCGAAAACAATGGTCTCAGGTAGCTCAAAAACTCCACCTGTAAGATAAATTCCTTTAAAATTAAACAAAATTTTAACAAAAACGGAATTCAAAAATAGTTATTTATGATGTAAGTGTTAAAAGTGAGATTTTATTTTGTAAGTGGGGTAGATTGGGAAACGAGCGCAGCGAGTTGACCAACCCCACGAACAAAATAAAATCACTTTTAACACGTCCATCAATCATCTATTTTTTATACAACTGGTTTGCATTGCATTAAAAAACGCAGTCGTATTTTTGATGTTTATTGACATTTGTTTATTAGAAACGTCAAAAAAGTTTACATTACTATTTGTAAAACACTTTAAATTCCACATTATTGCATTCGTAAACATGGAATGCAAAGAAAACGACGTTAACGATGCCGATATCGACGACAGATTTCCCGCAGATATTGAAAAAGCGGCAAATAGAGCCACTTTAACATTTATAAATAAATAAAAAATAACTAGCGTTAAAAGTTTTTTTTTACTAGTGTTAGAAATACTTTTAACACGGTAGGTTATAAAGAGCAAATTTTAATCAAATTAGCTTCCACTAAAAACATCACTTTTAATGTCAGTTGTATAAAAACATCTTTTTGCTAACTTATTCCTTGCTTCTGATTATTAAATTGAAATTGTTTCAATACATTATCATATCCCACAACTTTACTACAAAACTGGGTTGAATATTTTCGAGAGGACAAAAGTTAACAGGGGGTTGAAAAATTAGCACGTATAGTAAAACCGTATGGCCAGTCTTAAAAAAAACTCACTGTATGTAACGACTTCCATTGCTTGGTCAATGTAAGCAATAAAGTCAGAAAGGTTTGTGAATCGACCACGTTCTGAATATAATCTGTGTTGTGGTAATATTAACGATTTTGAAAGTACTAAAAAAATTGAATTAAATTGAATACTTGAAAATATACTGGGTGATTCAAAATGATTGTGGCCAAGTATGGCAACTATGTACGAAAATGTATGTGGCAACTGTGTGAATGGGGTAGAGTTAATATTTGTATGACATTTCATAAGCGTGCATTTGATTTTTTTAATTCCATTGCACATTGATTTGAAAACTTTCAAAATTGCACGCCTATGAACTGTCAAAGAAATGTCAACTCTACCCTACCCACACAGTTGCCACATAAATTTTCGTACATAGCTGCCATACTTGGCCACAATCATTTTGAATCACCCAATAGTAGGTAGTTCAAGTAGGCTTACTGAACTTATAAATACGAGAACATTTTCTTGGTATCTTTTCTGCAACCGGAGTACTGAAACTTATTTGCACTTAACAGAAATTATATTACACTTGATTTTGGGTAGTTTTCTTCAATGTATTTATGCCCTCCCCCCCTTTATGTGTCCAAATTTATTTAAAAATTATATATTTATTGCGATAAATTTCTATATGAGAGAGTGAACATTGTTTATGTCGTCTTGAGTTAAAAATAAACCTTATTTTGTATATCAGATATCACCAAAGTGTTCCCAGGTGATTTTTTAAATATATTTCATCGTGATTCACGCTCTCCTGATATTAACGATCATACTACCTTTTCGTAGTACAACTTTAAATCACGCGTTGTTTCAAATTCGTATGAAAAAAAATACAATTAAAATTCGGAGATCATAAAATAATCATAGTAAATTATATGTTATTTTTTGTTCGACACTGTCAGAATTTGAGAATATTCTCCTGCGTGTCAAAACGAAACGTCAAGTTAATTTTAAAGATTTTAAACGATTTGGAACCTTTAAGGGGCTCGTCGAACAAAAAAACGTATTCAACACGTTCTTGTGTAAATTGGACTATTTTTAGCGCTCGTGGGCCCACTCGTGCCAAAAAAGCCCAATTTACACACAAACTCGTTAAATAAATAACTATTAATTTGTTGTAGCTAATTTAGGGCGCCTTCAGTGAGTACATAAAGTTCGGAGAAACCTTGCTGGAATTTAGTAAGGGGACACTCTCACACAATAAGGTGATCAAGAATGACTGAATCTGTTGTTGATTTACTTTTCCACATTTGCCCAAAAGATGGAACTACAAGAAAAGATTAAATGGAATTGCTGGCAACATTGTTTTTTTTTACGTAACTATGCTTTCAAAAAATCCCGATTAGGATATGTTGCACGCTAATGATCCTGCACTCTTACAGCTGCTGTTCTACCAAAGCGACCTTTATTATAGTTATTCGCTGCTCAATATTGAAATTCAGAATTTTAAATTGGCAGTGACATTTACAATTGTTAAAAATAGTGACAATTGCACAAAATATTGAATTCGATGTTGCCATTTCATTACATTTTTTTTTTATCCTCAAATTTTTTGTAAAAACAGCGATACCTCTTGGCAATATGCAAAAAAGTGACTCCAATTTTCGTAGCCACTCTGTGTAGGGACCTCAAGTGGATAGTCAACTAATTCCTACAATTGATTTTGCTATCAGTTAATTTCGTTCATTTCCATTAAGTACGTCAAATCGTTTGATTCAACGATATCGCAAGGCCGTCTTTTTGTTTATAAACTTTGCCTCCGAAACCTACAACGAATGCAGCGTAATAACGAATAGTCGAGTCAATGGAGGTTTTTACTTCTTAATCTTCAAGAACATGTCCGATTTTGTTGATTTTTTTTTGGAATATTTGTTTTCATACAGGTGTCCCAAAATTGGCGTACAAACTACTTACTACCTTATCAAGGATACTTAAATGTACATGAAAAAAATATGGAAAAAATGTTTCCGACAAAAAAATTAATTATTTTTATTATTATTATTAACAGTAATACAATGTAAACAAAGATACAGGGTTATTCACGAGAGGGGTATTTCTGAATTTCTTTTTACCGCAACCCATTATACACATTGCAACAATATCTTGATTTCAAATTTTGAAAATAATTATAACTGAATCCACGATGGCTCTTACCTCTGTCTCTTTGACGTTAAAGCAAAAAATTTTTGTCAATTCGAAAAATGTGTTTTACAATAACGACGAAAAGACACATGCTCCTCATTTATGGCGAGTGTGGAAAGACTTCTGTCGCCGCTGCGGATGTTTAGAAGCTGATGGTAGACACTTCGAACACCTTTTACATTAACTTAATTTGTTAATTTATTTGTTGAATTTTGATTAAATACAGGTTATCTGCCAATCTGACATTTCTCACAAATCTATCCAACTTACTTTGATTTCTAATTTAAAAGAAATAACACATTTGATTTAGTAGTTACTGCCATTGGTATTGTTGGTTGCGCCAAAATAAAAATTCAGAAGTACCCCTCTCGTGAATAACCCTGTATATTCGTACATTACCTTGCAATGTTACCGTAGTGGATTTAAAATATTTTTTTCGATTTCCAAAGCTTCTAAATTCTCCATTATGCAGGATTAAATATTGGTAGTCAGTGATCGTGTACTTTGTGATAATATGTACGATTAGAGGTAGCTGTCATTTGGGGGCGTATAAAGACGATTATTGACTAAAATAAAATAAAGAATTATTTTGCTATTTATGGAAAAAAAAACAGTTTTTCACGATATTTATTCCAAAGGGAATATGTTATATTGAAATTGTAGTATAAAAAGTAGTTGTTAAGTTAAAAGTTCTAGTAAAAATTGTAGTTTTCAACATGAAAATACGGTACAATGAAAATCGGGAAATACGTATGCGTTATGTATACATATTATTTACATATAGTTTTGACACTTTAAGACCAATCCCTACTGTGGCATTGGTGCAGTAAAACATGCGTTCGAAGTCCCATTAAAATAGCCATTTGTATTAATTATTGCAATCAAAATATGATATATTCAGAAAGATAAAACTTAAATCTTTGTCTCTCTAGTGTTGTTTAAAAAAAAAATTATTTTGAAAGTTGTTTTACGTCTTGAAGTTGTACATTTTTCTGTATATTTGACCTAAAATTTGTGATGGACATAAACCAAAAATGCAAATTTCAACACTAGAGAGACATAGTTTAATCTTTTATCTTGCAACAAAAAAAAATATAGACAAAAAAAAATTAAATTGCACCAAATTTTAATAGGACTTCGAGACCATTGCAAACAGTAAAATTGTCTCTACTACGTGCTGAAAGCACTCCGCGACGCGTCGTGCTCGCTTTAAAGGTTTCCTTATAAACTTCTGTCATAATATACTATTATTCCATACTAATAAAATTAAATCCAAAAAAAGTGCGACATCAAAATCATGTTTAAGCACAATCGTGAGTACTAACAGCAATTTAACGGAAAAATTGTTCAATTTTAACAATGCGGAAAACAATTTTAGTGGTAAATTCAAGAATTGTCGCTGTATTTTTGTTGAATTCTTCTGATATTACATTGAAGGGAATTACGAATTTATAATTCCCTAGTATAATTCCCAAGGGAGTTATGACTATCATAATGGTTACCGTATCTAAGGTATTACTGACATATTATGGATCAGTGGAATAATATCTATTTTGTTTATTGGTCGTTTAATTGTAACATGATAATTATTGTATTAATGTTAGTTAGTCTTCGCACACATCTACTAAGCATTTGGTAGCAATTACTTTCTTGAGAAACTCTGTTGATGCCTTGGGAGTTCTTGGTCTATCTGGATCATCGAAATTAACTTGGTAAATGCCAAATTTCTCCCTGAAAAGATCGTGCAAACGTATTAATCACAAATCGACTTTATTACATAATACTTACGTGTAGCCATTCAACCATTGAAAATTATCCAACAAACTCCATGCCGTATATCCTGTAACGTTGACTCCATCTTCGAGAATAGCTTGAAGGATGGCGCTCAAATATTCCTGTAATTTTAACATTTTATTATTTGCTATGCCAAAAATATTTCTATGCATACTGTATAGTAATTTATTCTGCCTTGATCGTCAAGTTCTCCATGATCCGAAAAACCGTTCTCCGTGATGACAATTTCAGGATGGTCGTAATTTTCGTTAATCCAGTTCAGAAGTTTTCTCATTCCCCACGGAACAACCTTAAGCCAACTAGAAGCCGAGCTGTTCCACGATCCATCTTGATATGTGGTCACGCTAGTGTCAGCATCCCAACCCGGATTACCAATTGCATAATCGTCGCTCCATTCCGCCAAATTTGTTGAGTAGGTGTTGAGGGAGAAGAAATCAAAAGTTCCTTTAATGTAATCCACTTCCTCTGGCGTAAATTCAGGCAGACGAGACTTTGAGAAACCCTCTTTCTGGCTTCTGTCAGCAATACGGTCGATCATGACTTGAGGGTAGTTGCCATCAGGGTGATAGATTGCGTTAGCGAACCAACCAAACTGAAAAAAAAATTATATTTCCAATAAGTTAAATTTAGTGAACAACTCACGATGAACTGAAGTTTTCTATCGGCGGCCTCTTTGTCTTGGTCGCTGTCACTGGCAGGTTCGTACCACTCAGTATCCACAACCATAGAAACCCTACCGTTTTGTGTCGCTCTAAATTCTTCGTCGTAAATGTGGTACGCTTTGGCATGGGCCTTGAGAACAGTGTGCCCGCACAAATAGTCATCGATACCATCCTGACGTATCCCCGGAGGGAAAGCACCGTATCCATAGCCCACCTGACAGAATTGATCAGCCTCGTTAAATGTCATCCAGTTTTTAACATCATCTCCAAACAATGTAAAGGATAGTCTGGCATAATCTGCGAAATAGTCGACTAACGTTTCGTTTAGCCATCCACCGATATCTTCGAGTGGCTTTGGAAGGTCCCAATGGTACAACGTGACAAATGGTTCGATTCCGTTTGATTTCAAGGCACTGATTAGGTTTTTGTAGTAATCTACGCCTGCTTGGTTGACTTGATCGGCTTTTCCTGTAGGAAGGATTCTAGACCAGGAGAAAGAGAATCGGTAGAAATTTGCTCCTAGATTTTTGAGCAAATCAACATCTTCTAGATATTTGTGGTATGAATCGCACGCTACATCTCCATTTTCTCCGTTGGCGATTCTGTCTGGATAAGTGTGTGTAAAATAATCCCATATGTTCTCGCCTTTGCCGTCATCTTGCCATCCACCTTCTACTTGATAAGCGGCTGTTGCGGTCCCAAAAATAAAATTTTCTGGAAATTTTTTATTGATCGGTTCACCAGTGGTTCTGAAAATTTTGGAATTGAGAGTGTTCTCTAAAAATAGTGTGCAAATTACCTCGATAAAATATGAAGCGACAGTAGAAGTAGTGCTCTGAACTTCATCTTGGCGATGTTTTGAAATACTTAAACCGTAGCAAAATTTTAACCGTTTATAAACCCTTTTCACTTATCAGCCGAGTTTGTCAAGATGAAAGATAAATCGAAAGGAATATGATGTCGAGTTTTGATAACGCGAGTTGACACATTTGCTTACGTTTTAATGTCCACAACTACAACTTTGATCCTTATTCATTTCCCCTACGTGACGCTAATTGAGAATTTTCGAGCTCAAACAACTTGAGGAAATGACAACCGACCAATTCTATTCATCAAACGACAGACGTAGTTTTGTAAGGACTAGAGATCGCCGAGGTCTTAAATTTACCACTACACCAAATTAAATAGTAGATCTTTAAAATATAAATTTTTCTGTATGATTGAAGAAAATATCAGGCTTAAGAATCGCTAATCTTCGTCTCGTGGTTCGTCTGAACAAACAAATTCACAAAGTTTACTATAAATCAAATCTTTCACTGTTCTCCCTTGTGTATCACTAAATGTTATGAATCTCTAAAATCTGTCCAAATCATTATCAATTTCAATGAAAATCTTCATCAAGCACATATAGAGGATTCCGTTTAAAAAAATTTATGATGAAAAGCATCTGTATAAAACAAAAAATTTACATAATTTAACTTACAATGCTTTTGGAAGGATAACTCGGTGAAATGTTGATAATTAGGACTCATGCATCTAGGAACTGTTCTCAAATCAAAACCATTTTTGTTTTTCGTTGATGACAATTATCATAACAATGACATTCACGGTTAAATGATTTAGATCAAACCCTACGTTTTCAATCACAGCCGCTTTTGATCATATTTTTTTAAACAGTTGCAACTTGTCAATGAAGAAGATGTTGGCCCAGATAAAAAATTATGTACTATGTTTCGACTAATAAGAAGTGGGTTCTTCGTGACATCTACGAAAATAAAGTTTGAATTTTGATCATTTTAAATTTATTTAAAGAAAAACAGTTTTGTTACGATAAATTTCTATGAGAAATTATATTTTTTTCTTAAAGTACTTTTCCGAAAAAAATTTATTGGTTTTTAAATTTCCCACATATTTTGGTTGCTCAAAGAAAGTAATTTCTTAAGGCAAAATTAAAGTTAAAAAAGAGTCTCGAAAAAACTGAGTTTAAGAGACGGCAGAGAAACGATTAATAGTTATTTAATAAACTAGTTTGTTAATGAAGGCGATTAATAATCGAAACTGTTTAAAGCACGAACGAGTGTAGCGAGTGAGTGGCTTTAATAGTTGAGATTATTAATAGCCCATTAACAAAAGAGTTGATTACAAAATTTTTTCGTTGACCGCAAACTTTTTTTTTTTTGGTGACAAATTTTGAAATTAAAGCCAAATCAAAACCAATTTCATCTTTTTCCATAAAGATGAGACCTTATAAATACCTTCATTCTTTTTTTGTCCTCAGGGTAGGCCATTTTTAAATTTTTCAACACTTTCTATTCACTTTTCCACAAAGAGTGTCAGAAGACGTCAACTCCATTCACATTCAATTTCACGTAAAAATCACGATTGCTACGGAAATCTAGTTGCCTTTGAAAAATATGACATGCGAATTATAACCAAAAATGTCGGTTTTTGAAAAAGTGAATTTGTAATTGTGCAGTTATGGAGCTATAAAATATAGAAAACCCTGCTGCACTACCTGCTGCAGTGTTGGTATAGTGAATCCAGCCATAGATTCAACTTTTTCAAATATCGTGAAAAAAAGAAATTTCCCTAGACATTAACAATGTAAATCAATAGGGACATTGGGTTGATGCGCTTTAACGTTGGCAGTGTTCGCGCCTTTTTTATTCCTACACCCTACACGGTTCCGACCTGTCAGGTGCCTGTCAGCTTCCTGTCAGCGTGTGTTTGTAGGACGTCAAAGTGTTATAAAATAAACTATTTAATTAAGAATCTTTCGAAGGAAAAACTTTCTTTAAACAATGAGTGGCCTAAGTGATATAACAAATACGGTTCAGTCAAAGGTAAGATTCTTGGTTTTTCGTTTGATTTTAATGAACTGTTTGATAGGCCAAGAGAAGCTATATTATTGTCGCTGGTAATGTGACAGCACAAAAGATGATTGCCAATGCATACACCTATTTTAAGGAAAGAAATTTGTGTTTGGGATCTGCTGTTGAGGTACTGTTGATGATTTACACCTAACACATGATTTTAAGTCTTGTTTTTGTAGGTAACTGCACTTTGTTTGGGTATTAGTAAGAACTCAGTCTTGCAATACAAAGATGCAGTACAAGAGGAGCCTCAGAAAATTAAAAGGCGACGGTCCAAAAACAGTACGACAGATTTGGGTCCAAATATTAAACAAGAAATTCGTTTTGTTTTATATGACATGGTTCATCAGAGTAAGAGAGAAGAAAGGGTGCTTTATTCAATGAGATTTTTTTTTCTTAATTTATGAGTTTATTTTGCATGTAGATTTCTGGGGTCATTATTTTAGGAAATTAAGTGTGTAGAACTAATAATTTTTAATTGTAGAAAAGCATGTTACATTGGATACTTTAGGCCAGGAGCTCACTTCAAAATTTATCTACCATTACAAACGTTCAAGTCTTGCAATACTTTTGAATTTTATTGAAGGGGCAGGACTCATCTTCAAAAGCAAAAAGAATTCATTGGATTACCATTCAGAAATGAATGCAGAAACTTTTGAAGAGTGGTTGCAAGATAAATTATTACCTGCTTTGACGGAACCATCAATAATTGTTCTGGACAACGCCAGTTACCATAGTCGCTTGGAGGAAAAGGAACCAACTTGTGCATGGAGAAAAGCTCATTTACAGACCTGGCTTCAAAATAACAATATCCATTTTTCTGAGACAGATAAAAAGGACACCTTATTAAAGTTATGCAGACAAAATGATAAAAGTCCTGTCTACGTAGCGGATCGTGTTATTCATGAGGCTGGTCATAAACCATTACGTTTGCCTCCATATCATTGTATTTTTAACCCGATTGAAATGGTATGGAGTCAAACCAAGCGAACATATGACAGTGAGGTTCTGAAGAACAAAAATCCAATTTTGGCGTGGAGGACAGCTTTAGAAGGGGTCTCTGCCGAACAATGGACACATTACATAGGTCATACCAATAAAATTATAAGACAATATTTTGAAAAAGAGATATATACGTCTGTTGAGGAGCTGGTGATTAATGTTGACATTGAAAGTGACGATAGTGATAGTGATTTGAGTTTTCACCTAGGTAATGACTAGTTATTTAAAGGGTTTGGTTTATTTGCAGATGTAGCGTTTTGAAGACGAGATGGGGGGGACATTCAACCCCTGATAACTGACAGTATTATAGGTACATGACTAAAATAGATGGTCAAATCACTCAAATCATGCGTTTTTTCCATGTTTACGTTTACCCCATTTTGAGTGAAAATCGATTATGAACAGGGTTCTGACCTGTGTTAGCTTCTTGTACCAGGTGAGATAAAAATAAAAATGTAGAAGTAAACATGTTTTGTCGTTATTTGATTTTCCTGGCCCAAAATTAATTCATGTCAACGTAAGTTAATATTTTAAAACATTCATGTGACATTATAAATTTATTATCATATATAAATTTTTTAGCCTACATCTTACGTTGTTAATTATTATCCTAGGGCACTTTTTCTTTCGAATTCGTTATTAGAATTTACGAAGAATATGTCATCCACGTCTCCTACATTTATTCTGAGACATCCTAAATAAAATCTTAATTCAACGCGTGTATGAAGACTTCATTTTGTAATTTAGTAACATTGTGGGATATTTTAAATTTGCCGCGGTACTATTTTCTTCGCGTAGTACGGGAGTCGTGAAATGAATACTTGACTGTCAACAATCTATCACTGGATAGACTATAAGTGCAAACAATGCATGTTCGAGGTTGTTTATACATCAAAATTTAATCAAAACGTCAAAATCGCAAAAATCGTTGATTAGTGAAAAATAGTGTATCAATGAGGTCCGTTAATACACTATAATTTAGACAAAAGAATTCATTAATATTGAAATTAACAAGCGGTCAACGGAAAAACTGATTAAATGATGTAAAATACAACAAAGTAAACACTGCATCAAGTTAATGTTTACAACATTTAAAATTGTAGTCATTTACGAACAATAAAAACTGTAAAATTTTGAGGTAAAAGTAATATTTATTTTATAAATGTTTCTAATGTATCAAGTGTCACCAATGTGTTGTTCTCAGGTGATTTTTCAAAAAGATTTCATCGTGATTCATGCTTTCCTGATATTGATGATGATAATACTATCTTTTCCTAGTACAACTTTAAATCACGCCTTGTTCCAAATTCCGGAGTACAAACAATTACAAAAGACTGAAAACCAAAAAAAAATCATACATAAACATAACATTAAAACAATAAAGGACAACGTTATTAAGTATTGTTATTTTTTTTAATTAATGTTAAATTAATCAAGACTGTTTTAGATAAAGTTGACTAAAGTTGCAAAAAACCACTTTGCATTTGCAACAGCACTTTTATGATTTCAAATTAATTGACATTTAATAATTTTTGGTATCATAATGTTAGTAATTTATTGAGGACCCTCTATGGGTCATAATTCTTGATTGACAATGGTCGCTTACCCCAAAGAAGCCGCTGCAAATCATAACTGGCGGTACGGTCCTGAATTTGTAAGGTATTGGAGGCCCTTGTAAATCAAACTTCACCACCGTTTAATGATTTCCGTCATTTTAAAATACTACCCTAAAATACTACTAGTTTGTTCGTACTTGATAAATGTCGATTTATTCAGTTATTATCCTAATTTAAATGCCAACTTTTGTATAATCCAAATCTACATTGTCTTGTAGGGGAAATTGTAAGAAAAAAATCCGGATTGCTTTGTTACTTTGATAATAAAACGCTATCAAAGTCAAATTGCACATTTATTTTATTTTATAAAAAATGATTCGGCCATTTCGTACAGCGGAAATTTAAGATTATGCCTTCTAAATTTCAATTTTTTTTACAATTAAAAAGGGTTTTATCGCAAATATACTATACGATGGTCCAGCCTGTATGTTTCCATTTAAAAAAAAGTGACACTTATTTGACATTACAAGTAATGTTGAAAAAAATAAAAAATCAAGTCGTTTTGTAGTGTTTTTTTAATTGTGGAAATTTTAGAGCTTTATTTTTTATCAATTTTTACAAATAGAATCGCGATAAATTTAATTTGTTATTATTATTAAATTGAAGTGTTTTCAGGAGCTTTTTTATCATGTACCTGGTTCATACTACATAGAACCGACAACAGCATCAATCGAGTCTAGTGAGTATCGAAACCGATAAAATGTCCCTGAAATTTAAGTGTTGTTCAGCTCGAAATTATTCCCTATAAAACGATAGAAGTTCGTTGATCATCATTCATAACTTGAAGAAATCTCCCAGTACAGCCACAGCGTGATCAACAATGACTAAGGCCCGGTTGTATAAAGCGATGTCAAGTCGTTGTTAAAGTTAACATAATGTCAAGCGATCTGATTGGAGGATATTTAACATTTTATTTGAATCAGCCAATCAAATGGGCGGATTTCCGACTTGACGCGTTGTTAGCTGACACAATGTTAACTAAGCTTTATACAACCGGGCCTGAGTCTGTTGGCAATGAAGCAATTGAAAAGTAATGGTGTTTTTTGTCTCGTAATTGGCACTGACAAGATTTTTTAACTTGAGACGACCTTAAAAACATATTTTTGACACTAACCCCCAATTTCATAATCAGCCTAAAGTTACTTTAACATTAAAGTTTACCATTTACCATAGAAACATATTGTTGCAACAATCCATTAAAGTTACTTTAAGATAAAGTCGACTCTTTAAGTTTTTATTATGAAACTGGCCCTTAAATGCGTGCGAAATAGTTATTTACATTAGAGTACGGGATGTGAATTTTCCGGCACGACAACTGGTTTCGGGCACGATGGCGCAGCCGAGTGCCTGATTAGTTGGAGGGCCGGAAAATACGTCCCGTACGACATTTGTATTAGACTTTTCGGCTGACCAAAATATTAAATCTTTTAAAAATCAAGACTAATTTTATTGTAGAATTTGACATCGTCAATAAAGAATCGAATGCTGTGGAATCAATTCCTTGACGACCGTGACCGCTCATTTGTTTTTTTCCTAACAAATTATTTGCCGGCTAAATTTTCACGGTCGTGCTTCAAAATTTGATTTTGGTGTATTAATCGAGTGAAAAAAATGTCTAGTATATAATATAGAGTGAGTTAAATGTGACACCAGAGGCAGTACAACTAGTGGCAGGACTAAATTCTGAATTATTACCACAAAATCGAAACAACGTTACATAGGACAATTTCTTCTCACGAAAGTATGTAATAACTATTCTTTAATTCACAAATTTTTAATAAACCATATTTTATTACAGACAGTTTTATTAATAGGTGTTTGTGGTGCCTGTCTCCGAAAGGAGTTATATACTCTGAAAATGAAAAATGTCAAGAGAAGATATTATATTGATAACTGACACAAAAACCAATATTTGTAGATCATTTGCCATTACCAATCCAAACTGGGTTGAAACTGTGAAGAAATATATGGAAGTCAGGTTAAATTGGTATTAATAAAATTGACAAATATTTGAACCTTGATTGCCCTATGGACACAAGATTGAAGTTCCTAAAATGATTCGTGATGACTGATGGCCTTCCTTCAACATCAAAAACAAAATGTACTGTGTTGCAGCTACAGCTCAAACAGTGGTGAGTTGTGTCACAAACTTCGATACAGTGCTTTAATCTACTTGAATTTTTAGCACTTGCTTCCAATATAACTATGTACCAGCAGACAATTCCATCACCAGTACCGTAAGAGAAGCACCAGTACAACATATTGACATTAAACCCAGAAGTAATAAAGCTGACAGTTACCAAATTGTTTCTGCATTGTTCTCTAAAGGGGAGAATTGTAACAATAATGTTTACAACTGTAATTTTACAAAATAAATTATGTTAATAATGTTGCAAATTATTAAAATGTCTTGTACTTAACCACTACTTCCTGGTGAAAACGAATCATCTTTCTTCAGGTGAATACAAGATTTTGGGGTTAGAATGTTTTGTATATTTTTATTTTCCAGTTGCACTTTAGCACTAACAGCTAGTACTGGATAAAGTAGGTACACAAAACCATATATCAACTTCTGTGGTTTAGTTTTATTGTGCAATTTTGCAGATATTCATGAAATACCTGACAATTGTCAAACTTTTTGACATATACAGCTGCCAACCCAATAGGTTGCATTTTCCCTGTTACGATTATTTTCTTTTTCGATCGATATAAATTAAACAAACACATTTATCGGAAAAATTATACAGGGAAATGTGTTTTTTTACACCAAATTAAAGTAACGTATGGACACTTTAATTTTAAATTAACTGTGAAAAGAATAAATCAACGGTGTCCGCACATTTTTCCCGTACTCCACCAGATTTTTCCCACATTCCACTAGAAATTTTTGACATTGTACGGGAAATCGCACCTCCCTTGACCTAAAGTGTAAGGTAACGCTATATTTCCCAGATTGGGAGGCCGAAAAAGCCTTTAAAACACTAAAGCTTTAAGGGTTGCTTAGGTAACAACAAATTCACCTATATTTTGAACAATGATCCTAAATAGACATTGATACAAAATTGATGATAGCAACGAAAGAACAACAATTGACCATTTCTATATCAACGATTAATGACACAGATTACTTCGGAAAAGGTATTTCAATTTACTTTTTTTGTTATAACTTTCAGATTGTAGTGGAGGTATAAAAAAAAATAGCGTATGATACACGTGTATAAGGGCCTTTAAAGCACGCGCGACGAGTTTAAGAGCACGACGCGTAGCAAGTTTCCTTATAAACTTGTATCATAATATACTATTTTTTTTATTGGTAACCAATTTTGCTCATTTAAAACACGCCTGAGCGTGTTTAAATCGAACTTTAAAAAACGCTCTTTTCCATGGAAACATCACCAAACCCGAGAGGACCGGAGAAACGTGAAGTCTAAATGTTAACTCATTTAACATTAAAAAATATATCGTAAAGTATTCGTGGATAACTGGTCTGGCTGCGCCGTCGTGCTCAAAAAATCGCGCGTGTTTTAAAGACCTTAATATCCACTTATACTTTAATATACTAATTTAAGAAAGTTTTAACTTTTAAGTACAGACACTAAAAAATAAAATATTGTATGCACCACGGGAGATATTCATGTTTTTCCCCTCGGTTGACTTATAAACCTCGGGCCAAAGGCCCTCGGTGTATAACCACGAAAAATCATGTTCATATCTCCCTTGATGGATACCTGTAATGAGCAACTTTACTCCGTGATTGTATGGAGTATACCGGTTCTTTTTCCCCTAGGGCAAAAAACTATAGCCAACTCAAGCTTTTTAATTTGTTTTTTTACTCGAGGTGCAGTTTGTAGCCAGAAGGCGAAGCCCGAGGGTCCTACAAAGCACCGACGGTAACAATCATGCAGTACCAAGGTGCAGATACTACCGAGCGATCATTTAAAAAATAAATCGAGCTTGCTTTGGAGCCAATGCTATAACATGGGTTGCCATAGGTAACACGCCGACTTGATTTATTTTTTAATTGATCGCACCGTATTATGCACATGTATTTGCACGATCCAAAAATTTTAATTGAAAAAACCGAAAGGTAAAATAGTATATTATGGTACAAGTTTATAAGGAAGCCTTTAAAGCACGTGCGACGAGTTGAAGAGCACGACGCGAAGCGGAGTGCTTTTAACGTCGCAAGTGCTTTAAAGGCCCTTATAAACGTGTATCATACGATATTTTTTATTATGCCTGCACTACAATCTGAAAATTATAACAAAAAAAGTAAATTGAAATACCTTTTCCGAGGTAATCTGTATCATTAATCGTTGGTATAGAAATGGTCAATTGTTGTTTCGTTGCTATCATAAATCGTGTATCAAGGTCTATTTATCATTGTTCAAAATGTAAGTGAATTTGTTGTTACCTAAGCAACCCTTAAAGCTTTAGTGTTTTAAAGGCCTTTTTTCGCACGCATTTAAGTGTCAAAAACAGGGATTTAGCTTGACAGTTAGTGATAATTTACAGATTTTCTGTTTTTTTCAATTAAAATCGTTGGGTCATGCAAAAAATAGTATATGGACCTCGGGAGTGAATGATTTTTACCCTCAGTGGTTTGTAGAAGGCGATGAGACGTTTCGCCGCAGCCGTTTCGCCGCCATTTAACCTCATAACAGCTGTCATGATAGATTCAATATTTGCAGAGTATGCAACCCACATTTCTAGAAACTTGAACATAGCCCATACTTAGTCCTTATGTTCAGTTAAAAAAAAACACAGGTCAATGAATGTATATACCGGGTATCAACCACCAAACCTGGCCATAGGCACATTACACATATTAAAATAATATATGAGTTGCTATGAAATATATTATTGTGTAATGTCATATTGACAGCTATAATTATTATCATCCGTACAAACAATGCCATCAGGAAACTTTTGATGTAGGTAACGTAGAAAGTAGAAATACTTTTGAAATTTGGAAAAGGGAAGAACGATCACAGAGCAATATTATGCTTAATTATTATTGGGCAAATTTGACGAAACATTAATGTGTTTCATAGCAACTCATATATTATTTTAATATGTGTAATGTGCTTATGGCCAGGTTTGGTGGTTGATACCCGGTATACAAGTAACAATGTTACATCACAATATCTACTTGACATTAAAAAAAAATCACGAAATAGTCGACTAGCGTTTCGTTTAGCCATCCACCGATGTCTTCGAGCGACTGGGGAAGGTCCCAATGGTACAACGTGAGAAATGGTTCGATTCCGTTTGATTTTAAGGCATTGATTAGGTTTTTGTAGTACATACTCTCCGCCTGCTTGGTTGACTTGATCAGCTTTTCCCGTGGGAAGGATTCTAGACCAGGAGAAGATGAAAGATATATAGCAAAAAATACGATGTCTAGTTTTGATAACACGACTTACCACATTTGCTTAGGTTTTAATGTCCACAACTGCAATTACAAAAATGAGATATTGTAGAATTCATTTACAATTCAGATGATCTCTGATGAGATTAAGATTTGATTATGTGTGTTATTACGAAATGGGACTGGAAAGCTTTGATCCTTGTTCGTTTCCCCTACGTGGCCCTAGTTGAGAATTTTCGTGCCCAGACAACTCGAGGAAATGTCAACCGACCAAACTGACAGACGTAGTTTTGTAGGGCTAGAGATCAACGAGGTCTTAAATTTACTACTACACCAAATTAAATAATAGATCTTCAAAATAGAGGCTCCAGATTTTCCTGTATGATTGAAGAAAGAAGAAGTTCCTCTGTGGAATTTATTATACGAGTTTTGTAAGACACCATTTTGTCGTACGCGTTTTTTAGAGCGCACCGAGGAATGCTATAAAGCAAATAAGTGCGACAATATGCCTTATAAAACCAGTGTAATGCAATACTTTTTCTATTTTGTCTCTATTTTAAATTTTAAATTAAAATAGTATATTATGATACAAGTTTATAAGGAAGCCTTTAAAGCACGCGAGACGAGTTTAAGACCACGACGCGTAGCGGAGTGCTTTTAACGTCGCAAGTGCTTTAAAGGCCCTTATAAACGTGTATCATACGCTATTTTTTATTATACCTGCACTACAATCTGAAAATTATAACAAAAAAATTAAATTGAAATACCTTTTCCGAAGTAATCTGTGTCATTAATCGTTGATATAGAAATGGTCAATTGTTGTTGTTTCGTTGCTATTATAAATTGTGTATTTACCATTGTTCAAAATATAGTTGAATTTGTTGTTACCTAAGCGACCCTTAAAGCTTTAGTGTTTTAAGGGCCCTTTTTCGCACGCATTTTAGTGTCAAAAACCGGGATTATGATTCAGGTATAATAAAAAATAGTTTAAAACACAATGCCTGGAAAATTAATTTTTTTAAAGGGTTAGTAACAGTGGTAACTAGAAGAACAATTGCAAATTTTAAATTTAAAGTGTCGTGAAGTGCAGTGACCTAGCAACTAGTCACTGTGAGTCACTGCCAACATTAAAAATTGAAGTAAATGTTCCTGAAACCGGTATCGAAAAGAATTCCTTTTCGAAACCCGTTTTAGTGCTTCGCTGACTGTGTTGAAGGTGCAAAATAGAAAAATAGATTTTAAATGTGGAATGAATTACCCATTAAAATGTACACCCGCTCATGGATAAGGGCGAAATTTTTCTGTTATGATAGAACGAAGTTTTGTCAAAAAACTTACATTGTTCTACATTGTTACACAAAAATAGAGATGAGTTATTCACACAAAACGACTCGTTTGGTAAAAATTGGGGGTCAAAAATGTTGGAAAACTTTTGCGAGTTTTGCAAAATCTTATAGAAAAAAGTTTAATAAATTGGCGAATTCTTCCACTGGCACACGTATTTCAGATACACTTGTATATTATTCAGAGTAGAAGGTCGTTTTGTGCTTCGCCCAGTTGCGAGCTCGACTTCGTCTCGGTCTTCAATCTCTGGGCTTAGCACAAAAAGACTCACTTCTACTCTTTATGATATTATCAATAAATTACGATAAATTTCGATGAGAGATAATATTTTTTTCGTGTTCGTTTCCAGAGATACATAACATGAAAAGCGGTATATAACTAAATATACAGGGTGTTACTGAAATGCGTGACAAAATTTTAACCACGAGCTACTGGCTTCGTGCAGAACTTGGAAAAAATATATGTGAAAGGGTCCATTTCAAAAAATAAAATGACATTTATTTTTTGAGGTAGGTTTTTTTAGTTGCTTTTAGTCTTCTACGTTGTCCCACAATCTCGTAGGTAAAATTTCGGCACATTTTAAAAATACACCGTGTATCATATTTTATAAAATGTTTGCCAATGCGAAGTAACCTCTAGGAAATATGCTTTAAAACAAGGAAACCGCATGGAAAACCCTTGAAAATGAAAAGAAAAAATGAATTTTTTCTATAGCAGATGCTAAAGTGTATCTATTCAAATCAAAAAGTCTAGTAGCATTTTAACAGCAAGGGTAGATAAAGTAATTTATTTTTTATTACCCTAACAACGCTCATACTATCCAGATTTTAAAATGTAATTTATTTTTTTTTAGTATCCTAACAAAGCTCATTCTAACGAAATTTTAAAACCTGAAACGATTAGTAATGATTTAAAAAAATATTTTAAAACAACTATTTCGGCTTTGCTATCATAAGTGAGTCTTTATGAAACTAAAAGTAGTGTCACAAAGGAACTTTTTGTGAAACTGTTTTTGTTTTGTTTTTTAATACTTATTACAGCTTCCCCATTGTAGCTTGAGCTGTGAGAGCCGAATGGGCGTGGCCTAACACTAACTTTGTCGCATTTCTTTGTTGCTTCCAGGACCTCTTTATCGGACCTCTTTAATCAACTTTGGACATACCTCGCAGCTCAAGCTACAATGAGCAACCTGTACGTTGGTATTGCTGTAATAGCACGCTGGCCGGAGTCCGGCGTCTCTACCGAGCTCCTGTTAACAATTAAAACATTTGAAATTTGACATAAATTACACAGAAATACCACCATAACTCATGCCACACACAAATCCTTAGATTATTTCATAATTAGATTTTTTTTGAGTATTTATCAAATTAATGCGACCAAAGTAGAAAAAATAGTTTTTCTAATTTGCTGTTTTAACAAAGCTGTTAACGCATTCATTTTGAATGCGTTAATAAGCTAAGTATTAACACATCCGAAATCTAGGAACTATTTTCAGTTGGTAACACACATTGCCGGCAGCAAATTGACTCGGGTATTCTCTGCTATTTGCCGCATTTCTAGATAATTCATCTTTAATTGCAATTTCACTTGCGAAATGACAATTATGTTTAGTCTAGATTCAAATTTAGAATTTTACTTTAAATGTTAACCATGAAATAAATGTGTCACCAGCTGTCACAAAATTCCCTAAATTACCAAAATTGATTTTATTTGTAAAAAAAGCATGTATTTAATTTGCAAATTAGAAAAAATTGCATAAAAAATTCGTTTTATAAAACTTAAGAGCACTCGTCATTTACAGGCACTCCTGCTTGCAGCAGTCGTGCTGCAAATCTGACTCGTGTCTTAATATAAGTTTTATAAAACTCATGTTTTAATATACTAATGTTACACTAGTTTTATAAGACGCACTGTGACATTCGTTCACAATCTAGCGTCCTATAAAACTCGAATAATAATATACTGTTGTGGGCGGAGTTAATTTACAAGCACATGTGCGTAAGGAAGCGTTTACTAGAGGGGTTGTTAGTTAGGGATTTTAGCTATTTAGACTAGCGGTCGTAGGAATAGTATATTATACACCAAGGTGAAGAACTTCATGATGATTATAGCCAGAGTGCCAAGGCGCGAAGGCTATAAGGGACTTCTTCACCGTGGTTTATATACTATTTTTTCCACTACTAGATACGTTAAAACCCTTTCGGATAATAATTATTAATAACATTATTTTGTTCGATGCGACGATCCGAGTTCTCAGTTTTCAACGGTTGCTATGAAAATCGTCTGCGTTAACCAATGAAATTAACGAAAATCTTTCGTTGTTAGGTGACGGCTGTTCATTATTCACCTAGGTTAATAATGAAAATTATTATTAACCTTGGGAGAGAAATTCTACTTCTGGGGTCGGTTCGAGGGTCAATAATGAAGCCTTCTGAGACTAGTAGTGGAAAAAATAATTTATTCTCTCTCTTTAGCGTTTTTTTAGACATGGTATGCATAAACTGTAGTAAAATATGATGAACTAAATATAATGAGTCACGTCGTCAGGTGTCATTTTTGGTAATATCACTTTTTATGAGACTTATCAATCAAGGATTATATGAGTCAACATATAGAGAGTGGCTACGAAAATTGGAGTCACTTTTCTTCTTATTGCCAAGAGATGTCGCTGTTTTTACAAAAAATTTGAGGGTTACAAATATATACAAAGCAAATCACATAAGGCTTATTTCTGAATTTATTTTGTACGCAACCAAAAATACTAATGACGCTGACCACTTGATACCGTTTATAATGTGATTTAATTTAGTAATTAACGTAGGTATGTAATTTGGCTAAAAATGTCAAAACAGCAGTTGATGAATTTAATTTTTGAGAACAGGACAATGTCATTTTGACATTTTTAGCCAAATTACATACTTACGTTGATTACTAAATTAAATCACATTATAAACGTTATCAAGTGGTCAGCGTCATTAGTAATTTTGGTTGCGTACAAAATAAATTCAGAAATAAGCCTTATGTGACTTGCCCTGCATTTAATTAAATGGCAACACCGAATTAAATTTTTCGTGCAATTGTCATTATTTTCACAATTGTCAATGTCACTGCCAATTGAAAATTGTGAATTTCAATATTGAGCAGCGAATAAATATCATAAAATGGTATTACCCTGCTAAAGAAGGTCGCTCTGGTAGAACAGCAGCTGTAAGAGTGCAGGATCATTAGCGTGCAACATATCCTAATCGGCATTTTTTGAAAGCATAGTTATGTAAAAAAAACAATGTTGCCAGCAATTCCATTTAATCTTTTCTTGTAGTTCCATCTTTTGGGCAAATGTGGAAAAGTAGCTCGGTGGCCGCATGGCTGTCGGAGACAGTGCTCCGAGGTCGCGGTCCCGGCGCTAGTGGGTTCGAATCCCACCGAAGGGGGAGGATTTTTTCGAAGGAAGGAAACTCCGCCGGGCCATGGATGTGTGTGTATGTCTAGTAGGGGCTGACGGTAGGGTGGTGGAAGGAAGAGCGACACTCTCCCGACACCACCGCGAGGTCAGCAGGGTTCAAATCCCAGGCCGGATGGGCCTCCCATGGATGTTTGTGCTGTATTTCATGTTGTGTTGTCCAGAAAGAAAAAAGGAGAAGAG
Source organism: Tenebrio molitor (assembly GCF_963966145.1). Taxonomy (NCBI): domain Eukaryota; kingdom Metazoa; phylum Arthropoda; class Insecta; order Coleoptera; family Tenebrionidae; genus Tenebrio; species Tenebrio molitor. The sequence goes on along the minus strand of NC_091047.1, from coordinate 22,799,438 downwards.
AGGATGGGTATGGGTGGCCGTGGAAAGTACCCCGGAGCCCCGCCGCACAAAGGAAAAAAGAGGAAAAAGCCGACCGCAAGGTACCTGATAGACCAGTACGGTGAAAAGGGAAAGGCAAAAAAAAAAAATCCTAATCGGCTACAACCAACATTAATTTAGCTACATTTTTTGAAAGTATAGTTACTGTTACGTTATTATTTTCTCTTTAAAAAAAAAACTTACTCCAACGACCACAAGAGAAAACTTAAATCTCCCAACTTCACCGGGGGAAATTTAAATAACGATTTCGGAGACTGATTGGTTCCAGGCCCGGCACAAAATCACACTTACGTCTCGAGAGCGAGACTGTCGAAGGTAGAAAAGAGGTTTCACAAACACGGTGTTATACCAGGTGTTGGACAGAAACACAGATGTAAATATAATGGTGTTTAATTATCGTTTCCTAGCCTTACATACGACACTTAATTATTAAACTCCAACTTAGATGCCGCTGCGGGCGAAACACAGTTGTCTATGTAAAGTATATATATATATATTCGTATGAAGAAAATTACAATTAAAATTCGAAATTCATAAAATAATTATGGTAAATTATATGTTTTTAATTTGTTGTAGCCAATTTAGGGCGTCTTCGGTAAGTAGATGTAGTTTGGAGAAACCTTGCTGGAATTTAGTAAGGGGACATTCTTCCAAAATGTGTTGGATGGTTTCTTTTTCTGCACCGCATTCACAAGAAGGGTTTTCACGAATGTTCCAGTGAAACAACATATTATTGCATTTGCCATGCCCGGTTCTAAAACGATTTAATTTACACCAGATTTTCCTAGGTAGGTCAAATCCCGGAAGTTGTTTTGTAGGATCCTCAATTAGATTTTTATTGAAAATATCTACGTCTTGCCAGGCTGCTTTCCAATAGTCAGATTTGGAAAATGGTTCCATGAGAAATTCTTCTTTCCAAAGTGGTTTACGCGATTTTAATCTAAAGGGTGGTAAATTTGCCATGTCTTGTGTTATGGAGTACATGTTCGGTGAATTTTGAAATTTATCCCAAATTCGTTTTGTTACGTATTTTCTTCTAATATCGTACGGAATAATGTGCGCTAGGACATGTAGCCATGGTGTTGGAGTAGATTTTAAAGTATGTAAAGTGAATCTAGGATACAAACCAAGAGATATTCTCGAAAATGTACAAATTAAAGTTTTCACCTTGAAACTATTATTTAAACTGTCAATATTACCAAATGAAAGCGAGTAAGGTGGCGAACTGAAGGTTCACAAAATAACACGCTGAAGGCGCTTAAACTCTAGTTAAATTTACAAACAGTGCCGGTACTACCAGGCTAAATTTCTAATTACAAATGACGAATCAATGATAAATTAACGAAAACTTCCCTTACACCGGGCCTGGGACTTGAAATCTAAAGAAGAGTCCTGGGAAGAGAGGAGCTGGAGGAAGGTCCTCCGAGTCCTTCTTCCGCCGCTGGTCTATTACGCCGTCCGTATCCTCGGAAAGTCCTCGGGGTCCTTCCTCCCCTCGACACTCCCTAAGGATAAGCGTGAATCAGTTAGGTTTAGCCCCGGTGCAAAAAAGTATAAAATGGTAATGAACTGATAAAAATTAATAAAAAAACTTCCGAGAGCCAGCGAGCTCGTCGTCTCTGGCGAGGTCACTCCAGGTCTGATAACTGAATCAACGTAAAAGAAGTGTGCCAAGATGGCGGACAGTAAAAGAAAGACGCTGAAGGACCTTGCCAGATATGAGTTGCTCCTGGACTCGGGTTCCTCGGCCAGGGACAGTCCGGTGTGAGGTCCTGCTCTCCGGAGGGGTCCTGGGGGATGACGTCGGCCCAACAGGGTGGTGAAATTATCCGCTGAAGCGTAGGGTTGTTGACCCTCGTGAAGGAAGCCTTTATCCGCCGCGACGTTTCGGTTGGAATTCTTCTAGGACGATTTCCCAGCCGAATCGGTCTTCCTCCACGGGTTCGCCAGCACCTGTTGCACACTAAAACACCCCCTAATCTCCCCCTTTGAACACAACACTCACACACGGAACGGTCGTAACCTCGGACCTGTCTTAGTCGAGAACCTTTCGAGAACCTGATCGAGAACCTGATCGAGAACCTGATCGAGAACCCCTTTGATGGCGTCGGTTCCACCTTTATATATTTTCCCCTCCTCTCGCCGAATTGACGCGGCCGGTACCGGAAGTCGGGGTCCGAGAGCCCGTTCTGGAATGTTCTAAAACGTTCTCGCCTTTACGATTTACCGCGAAATTTAAATCGTAACATTACCTACGTAAAAAAAAAACAATGTTGACAGCAATTCCTTTTCATTTTTTTTGTAGTCCCATCTTTTGGGCAAATGTGTAAAAGTGAATCCAATTTTCGTACCAGTCTGTAGATAAATATGTTGGATCGGTACTGTGGAGGTATGCAATTCTGTACTCATTTGGGGATTACACTATTTAATATCTATTTTGTCAGCCCTTTCATTGTAACATGACAATAGTATTAACGGTGATTAATCTTCACACACGTCTACCAAGCATTTGGTGGCAATTACTTTCTTGAGAAACTCTGTTGATGCCTTAGGAGTTCTTGGTCTATGTGGATTATCAAAATTAACTTGGTAAATGCCAAACTTCTCCCTAAATGATTAATATAAAAGTATTCATAAATCGCTTCGAATACATAATACTTACGTGTATCCACTCAACCATTCAAAATTATCCATCAGACTCCACGCTGTATATCCTGTAACGTTGACTCCATCTTCGAGGATCGCTTGAAGGATATTGCTCAAGTATTCCTGTAATTTTAACATTTTGTCATTTACTATGCTAAAAATACCTCTATGCGTACTTTATAGAAGTAAATTCTGCCTTGATCATCGACTTCTCCATGATCCGAAAAGCCGTTCTCTGTGATGATAATTTCAGGATTGTCGTAATTTTCGTTAACCCAGTTCAAAAGTTTTCTAACCCCCCACGGAACAACCTTAAGCCAATTAGAAGCCGAACTGTTCCACGATCCATCTTGATATATGGTCACGTTAGTGTCAGCATCCAAACTCGGATCTCCAATTGCATAATCGTCGCTCCATTGCGCCATATTTGTTGCGTAGGTGTTGAGGGAGAGAAAATCAAAAGTTCCTTTAATATAATGCACTTCCTTTGGTGTAAATTTAGGCAGACGAGACTTTGAGAAACCCTCTTTCCGGCTTCTGTCAGCAATACGGTCGATCATGACTTGAGGATAGTTACCGTCGCGCGTCGGGGTGATAGATTGGATGAGCGAACCAACCAAACTAAAAAAAAATATTGCCAACAAAGTCATTAATTACGGTGAACAACTCACGTTGAACTGCATTTTTCTATAGGCGGCCTCTTTGTCTTGGTCGCTGTCACTGCCAGGTTCGAACCAATGAGTATCCACAACCATCGAAACTCTACCATTTTGTGTCGCTCTAAATTCTTTGTCGTAAATGTGGTACGCTTTGGCATGGGACTTGAGAACAGTGTGCCCGCACAAATAGTTGTCGATACCATCGTGAGTTATCCCCGGAGCGAAAGAACCATATCCATAACCATACTGACAGATTTGTTTAGCTTCGTTAAATGTCATCCAGTTTTTGACGTCATTACCAAACAGTTTAAAGGCTAGTCTGGCATAATCGGCGAAATAGTCGACAAGCGCTTCGTTTGGCCATCCACCGATGTCTTGGAGCGGTTGGGGAAGATCCCAATGATACAAAGTGACAAATGGTTCGATTCCGTTTGATTTCAAGGCAGTGATAAGGTTTTTTGTAGTAACGTACACCTGCATGGTTCACGTGATCCGTTTGTCCCGTGGGAAGGATTCTAGACCAGGACAAAGAAAATCGATAGAAATTTGCTCCTAGATTTTTGAGCAACTCTACATCTTCTAGATATTTGTGATATGAATTGCATGCTATATCTCCATTTCCTCCGTTAGCGATGTTCTCTGGATGAGTATGTGTAAAATGATCCCATATGCTTTTTCCTTTACCGTCATCTTGCCATCCACCTTCTATTTGATAAGAGGCTGTGGCAGTCCCAAAAATAAAATTTTCTGGAAATTTTTTATTGATTGGTTCACCAGTGGTTCTGAAAGTTTTGGTTTTCACAGTGTTAACTAAAAATAGTGTGCAAATTACCTTGATAAAATATGGAGCGCCAGTAGAAGCAGTGCTGTGAACTTCATTTTGGCAATGTTTTGAAACACTCAAACTGTGGCAAAATTTTAATCTTACATAAACACTTTTTTTTCACTTATCAGCCGAGTCTGTCAAGATGAAAGATAAATTTACAAAAAAGTAGATGTCGAGTTTTTGATAACGCGAGTTGGCACATTTGTCTTAAATTTTAATGTCCACAACTGCAGTTACAAAAATGAGATTGTAGAATTCTTTTACAATTCAGATGATCTATGACACAGACAATTAAACTATAGTAAGACACTTCAATCCCATATAATAACGTTGGAATAGCTTCAACGATGCTGCTCCGCACGCAGTTGGCCAAAACACTCCGTCATATTTATTCGTAAAATTTCGATTATTACCGTTGTATTTAAAACAGTCAAAAAATATTTGTCAAATGTGACACTTTTCTGAAAAAAATAAAAATGTACTTTTTAAAGATATAAGACTTTCTGTGAATAAAAAGGTAGGAATTAGTGCCATTTATTAAATGAAAGTAATTACAATAGCCAACGTGTTCAGTATTGAGAAATTGTTAATAAGAAAACAATAAAGAAAGGAAAAAAATAACATTTTCTACTTTTTGGGCAATTTGTGAATCTGCTACGTAATTTATAAAGGTAAAAACTTAAGTGGTGAAACTTCTTAATAAAGTTATACTTTCAGTTTCAATTCAAGACAAAAAGAAACCAAACAATAGTGTGTGCCCCCGGTACCTATTCTTTTAAGGAGCATGACAAGTTAAAATTGAAACTAAAATACACAGTGGGCCGAAAAAAACGGTACAAATTTTGTTCGTTCATATCTTCCTGAGTTATTAAGTTTTTTAAATGATTAATATACCAGTGAAAAACCCAATATTTATAGAAAAGATGAAGGCCTCTTGCTGTGCAGAGATAGTCCTAACTCAAAAGTTGTGCGTCATAACATGAAGACATGCAAAAATTCTGGTTTTGAAGATTACCTATCTCAATTATGAGTTTCCAGATATGGTTCAATCAATATGCCCTCCATTTTTATTAGCTATCATTTGTAATCGTCTTTGTCCGTCCCCAATTGCAGAAGCTACATATTTGTCTCTGAGGTAGCTGATTCCAGCATTCCGTTAATTGTTCAGGAGCCTTCAGCTCAAGGTATATGATTGTTTGTGCCGCTCGGTGCGATGTTGATGTTGCTCCATCAATCACTAGTGAAGACGATTGCAAATGGTAGCTAATAAAAATGGGGAGCATATTGAACCATATCTGTAAAACTTATAATTGAGAGAATTTTTGCATGTCTTCATGTTGTGACGCACAATTTTTGAGTTCTTGACAACAACAACCTTTTCTATAAATATTGAGCTTTTTACTGGTATATTACTCATTAAAAACAGATAATAACTCAGGAAAATATGAGCGTACAAAATTGGTACCGTTTTTATCGACCCACTATGTAATGTACCGGGTGATCAAGAAGGACTGTTTAAGTTGGCAATACAATTAAGAAAATTTTTATTTATAACACTGTAACTGGATATGTTTTGTTGGTTTATTTGACAAATATCTGAAATAGGTATAGCATTAACACCGACAAGCCACCAACAACCGGAAGTTACTCCTGTTATACGATTTAAAATACGATTCAGTGTTACCAACTTAAACAGTCCTTATTGATCACCCCGTATAACAGAAGAGTTGTGTGTTGTGTTGCCAAAATTTACGATCTAAGTGTATTTTTGAATAAAAGAAGTATTGGAAAGAAATTACGTATCGCCTTAGAACGAAAAATTAATTTTCATGGTTTATTTGTAAAAGCCATTTTCTGGAAATTAAAACAAAATTGTTGGATGCATCAATCAATTTGATCATTTATAAAAAAAAACTGCAGGACGTAAGAAGAGAATTTAAAAAAAAAATCGTCAAAGACATGTTACTTACGAAGAAAATGGGGATTTTCAGAATATTTAATTTTAGTTTTGGTTCTAGTTTTTAATTTAATTCATTTATTGTTAATTTTTCTTATAATTAATAAAACGTTGTGCATTTTAAAGACATTTTACATTTGAAATTAATATTAAATGAGGACAAAATTATTAATTTAAACAACTCCATCAAGCATGCTTTATAAAATTAGTTCGGCCAACTGCTCGCGCCGCGCTGGAATCGTGTTTCCAAAAATTGGGTAGCAATGCGACGTCTTGCTATAGTTTAATTGTCTGTGATCTATGATGAGATTAATAATATACAGTGTGGAAACTTTAACTGGAATAAAATTCATAACTTGTTTTTCCTTGTCTACATTTTGGTGCACATGGTTTTTGCATATCTCCTCCCGAAAGTGCGCAACCACCCCTAACTTTTTTTTTCAAATGTAAGGGTATGCCAAGTGACACCTCGTTTGAATAGTTTCAAAGTTCACGTGCTAAAAAATAAAAACCAATTTTATAAGCTGAATACTATTTAATGCAACAAATGTTCAAAATGGGCACAGTTTGTTTCTTGGTAACTGCAGATCGATAGTAACATGCATACCTTACGTTTTGTAACATTTCCGGTGAGATTTGTCTAATTTTATACCTAATACGTTGCTCAGGGTTTTCAACACTCTTAGGCTAGTGACATTTTTGTTGTTTCATACGCCTACTGCAATTTTCCAAAATTGATAAGTAAAAAATGTCGAAAACTTCATTTTTTTAAATGGCAACTACCATTTCTGAAACGAGATATAAATGTAAAATTTAATTTTAAGGCCACCTTTATTAAGATTATGTATGCCTATTTCCAGCCGTTTTGGCGTAATTTCTATTTTTTGAATAAAATATTCTTTTTTTTATCAAGCAATTGTTTTGTTTGAATTTTTATTCAAAAATCGCAATAAATGGTAGATAATGTAACAACAAAATAATAAAAAATAAGCAAATTAACAAAAACATACAGGTGTTCGGTAAATGTCCGGCCAAACTTTAACCGCGAGCTACTGGCTTCATGTAGAACTCGGAAAAAATATTTAAAAAATTCTATGTCAAAAAATAAATTGACATTTAATTTTTGAGGTACAATTTTTTTTAACTGCTTTTAGTCTTCTACGTTGTCTCACAACCTCGTAGGTAAAATTTCGGCACATTTTAAAAATACACCCTGTATATTATATTTTATAAAACGTACACCAATGCGGTTTTCTTGTTTTAAAGCATATTTCCTAGAGGTTACTTCGCATTGGCGTACGTTTTATAAAATATGATATACAGGGTGTATTTTAAAAATATGCCGAAATTTTACCTACGAGGTTGTGAGACAACGTAGAAGACTAAAAGCAGTTAAAAAAAATTGTACCTCAAAAATTAAATGTCATTTTATTTTTTGACATAGAATTTTTTAAATATTTTTTCCGAGTTCTACATGAAGCCAGTAGCTCGCGGTTAAAGTTTGGCCAGACATTTACCGAACACCCTGTATTTTAATGAGAATGCTCAATGTATTTTTTTGTTAACTAGCTTATTTTTTATTATTATTTTGTTACATATCTACTACTTATTACAATGCGATTTTTGAACAAAAATTCAAATAAAACAATTGTTTGATAAAAAAAAGAATATTTTATTCAAAAAATTATGCCAAAACGGCTGGAAATAGGCATACACAATGTTGATAAAAGTGGCCTTAAAATTAAATTTTACATTTATATCTACTGTCAGAAATGGTAGTTGCCATTTAAAAAAATGAGTTTTAGACATTTTTTGATTGTCAATTTTGAAAAATTGCAGTAAGCGTATGAAACAGAACAAAAAGTCACTATTAGCACAAAAGATCGGCCAAACCTTTAATTTAATGGTAGAGGAGTTATACATTTTTTAATGAATCCCTGCAACCCCGCTTTTTTGCGAAAAAGATGACATTGTTCAAAAACGATGACAGATAACTGTTGACAAAGGACGTTCTGAATTTGAAATCAAAATGGGGCCTTTCCATTTAAAAAAACAAAGATGGAGTCGATTTCCGGTATTTCCGGATATTTTATTTGAACTTGGAGCAGTCCATTATAGTCGGCTACCAATTTTCGTAATCATACGATTTTGGGAAATCAGAAATTTTCTAACGAACGGAGTATGTGAATCAGCCTGTATTCAATAGTCACCAGAAGCGATGTTGTAAAATTGAACTTTGTGCAACTGTTTTCAGTTGAACACAGTGTCACTAATGCTCATTGTGACACTGAACAATTTTATTATGTGTATAGTAACAAAACATTTATTAAACGGATATAATCTTAGGATAATCTTTTATGTTTATTTTTGATGTGATTTGAGAGCTACCAATTTTATCAGATTTCTGACAAAGTTTTTATTTGTAAATTGTTCAAGTCATTTTCCTCTGATACTACTCCTATGTTTAAAACGCCATTTATCTATCACATATGTTTCCATGACGCTAAATGATCTTTTAAATACACCTTGACAAGATGTGACTTCGGGCTTTTTAATCACGCTCTGGTCTTTTTAATAGCAAAAATCTTGTAAGTCATGTGGCATTCAAAATGAAGTTATTTGTCACTTGTCAATTGACGTTTATCAGGTTCGAATTTTATGTTTAAATTAACGTTTAAAATAAAGAAGTTACTTGTTTTATTTGTTTTGTTTATTTGATGGTAGAAAAAGTATAGTGTGCAAGTCGTTTATAATCTTCTTAGACACTCTTTTACTAAACACTCGCTTCGCTCTTGCCTAATAAAACTCGTGTCTAAAGGGCCGTTTATAAATCTTGTTGCATAATGTACTATTATTTCTACATAAAATTAAAAGTATCTACAAAGTACCAGTACCTGATTGGTAAAACTACCTACTGATTGCAAAAGGTTTAACAGTAATTTGTGAGCGGAAATGACATTTAAAACAAATTACATATTGTTTAACTGTAATTAATTATAGATATACTGCCGCAAATAAAAAAATTCTGGTCGTCAATGTCATTTCAAAATTTGGTTAGATTGTCAACAAAGTGTAAAAAAAAAAGAAAAAACCACGATTTATGTCATACAACATTATGATTGTGATCTTTACGACCGTTTTACAATGGAGCATTTTCCTTTGTGTGAAAGCATGATTTTGACGACCAGTTTTTTTGCTCACGACAGTACCTATTTTTCATATTATAATTTTGGTTTATTCACAATTCAATGAGGCGTTTCCTTATAACCACTCCAATCTAAATATAAATGACGATTCAATTTACCTGTCATTTTTCAAATTTTAACCAATAAAATAGCTGAAATTTACTTTAGTAGCCTAGCAACAGCAAATTCCAGCGAATATTACACTAATGAAAATATAACTGGGTATTCCACTAGTGGTTGCGGTGAATATTTTAGCCTTTTTCTTCCAAAAACTGATAAAACTGACGCCATACCGACTATCGTGACTTCCTATATCTTCCGGCGCGTTTTTTTGCAGATTTGCGAATTAGTTTTTGAAATATTTTATTTTAATCATTGATTTGGTTCATTAAATAGTCTGTTGAATACAATTCGTAGTCAAAGATAGTGGAATATTTTTATGGTGGTGTCACTCATGGTCATTACGCTTGCGAACACCATTCGTGCTCCGCACTCGTGGTGTTCATAAAGCGAATGACCATTCGTGATACCACCACAAAAATATTTGGCAATCTTTGACCACTGGTTGTATTATAAGTAACTGAATATTGTACTAGTCATTGAAGTGAATATTTTAAACAAATGAAAATCTTTATTTAAACTTTTTTTTTTGCAGCGATAATTTAATTCATGTATAAAAAATCCCATAAGCCGCGATGCATTTGTCACTTTGACATCGGATAAAGTTAGCCCTAACTTTGCATTTGGATAAAATGTGCTTAAACTTCCATGGCAAACTTTTTCGAACCTGATTTTTGTTTGTTGTTATGATAACCAACCAACAATCTTAAACATTGACGCAGCTTGTAATAAATTGAAGTGCAAAATGGCCAGTTCAATTTTTCATAATTACCTACCTATTATTATTCATTAAATTATCTCGTCGAATTACGTTCGAGATTTTTTTCGTCCAGGATAAAATTTCATTTTTTAAACTCTAATTTGGTTTCTTTTTGGTAAATTGACTCCACAAACCACCAGATAAGCAACCAAATTATCGTAAAAAAATTCAATTTTATCCGGACAAAAAAAGACCTCTCGTGTAATTACAGTCGATAATAGTTATTTAAGATATAAGTGTAAAAAGTTATCCTTTATTGCACGAACGGGTTTAAAATACGACCGAGGTACGAGGGAGTATTTCAAAAATGTGAGTGCAACAAAGGAACTTTTTACACGTATGTCTTACAACATTTTATCTACGATCGTGAAATCATCACACCGGTTTCAACGTAAATTTGTATAAAATAATTATCATTGGTTCAATATTTCATGAATAACCAAAGTTGTTTGAGAACCACGTCGTTTAGCAACCTACTTCTAAACAATGTTTCCAACAAATTCGATTGTTGTATTTGGACAGTTCTGTGCCATAAAAGCGAGAAATCGTGCTCTAAAACTTTTAGAGAACGATTCCGTCAGTTTCTCTAAACGTCAACTTTGACAACGATTTTTAGTGCAAAAAGTGCCTACTTTTTACCTATATTTTGATGGATTTTTGGTATCGGAATCTTTTGGTTTCAGATATGTTATACCAAGGGCCAAAAACTCTGGAAATGTGTTAGGTTCCCTAATAAATCCGTTAAAGTGATCAAGTAAGCATTTATGAATACAAGTAAATTTTTTTAACCAAAAGTTATGAATTTGGTCACCTCCAGGGGATTTCCAATTATGTGAACTATTAATATTTTTAACTAAAATTTCAAGGCTAATTTGAATATGATGTGGATTATTACTATCTGGTATCTCATTTTCTAAATTAGGAATCCATTCTGCCTGATTATTAAATTGAACTTCATTTGACCATATGTTTGACCAGAATTCTTTAATTTCATTTATATTTGGTATACCATTATATTTTGAGTTTTATTATCTGCTAAATTTTTGTAAAACAACGTCTCATTATTTCTAAATAGTTTGTTTTCAAATTTCCGTTGTTTATTATTTTTATATCTTTTTAATCGTTTAGAATAAATATTCAATTTTTGTAATAAAGTGTCTTTAATTTCTATTAATGTTTCATTATATTCGTTATATTTTAAACAATGTATTCTGTTTTTATTTAAAATCGATTGAATACAGTTATTTAGATGATTAGAATTCATACCCTTTAAATATTGAGTTATTCATTATTTATTATGCATAGATATATTGTGTACATTTATCAAAATCAATTATGTATTGATTTTCGATTTGTTTGGCTTGTAGTTATCGTTCTTCTTCTTGAGAAAAGCAATTAACTTAGAGAACTTGCCTATATGTATCAATAATTTTTCTGACTACTATCGTTGTCTTGAGCATTGAATACTGCGCCCAAAGAGTGGAAGCTTTAACATTTCTTGACTTTTCCAGAAAATACGCTAGGAGCACATCTTCAGTGTACCTTTTCGCTTTTTTCCGGTTGCACCACTCGCTGAACTTGTCGTACTGTTGATCCTGGAATTTTGCAAATTTCTTGGGGAGTAATTCCAGTTTAGCCTTTTCTGCAGCTTCTGCAATCTCGGCAGGAACAAGATTTTCAGTGGAGCTTTCAAAATCGTCCATCATTCGGATTCAGAAAGCAAAGCAAATCGGTTTTTTTCAAAATGTCTGACATTAGGGGCTATTCTGTATCTAGTACGTTAAAAGTAACGCACCGATAAAATTTTAAAGGTCCGTCAAAACGAAAAAGCTATCCTGTATCTGCGCAGCCCGCTGAAATTTTAGCGTACGTACTTCAAATTTAAGAAGAAGTACGTTATTTATAGTATTGGTCGACGATTTCCGACCCTTAAATTTTAAGAAGCTGTAATAATAAACTTTTTTGATCACTGTGATGGCTTTTGACGGATTAATACATTTAGTAGTTGCTGAAAGGGAATTAATAGACATAGTGCTCATCTACGAGGAAGCTTTATCAAATGCTGATGCAGCCAGGCGTTTGCACATGGAGAGATTTCCCGGTAGCCAAGTTCCTTGTGCACGTACCTTTGTGAATGCTGTTCAGTATTTAAGGGATTATGGTACTTAGGTACTTTTAGTCCTGTCAACCGAGATCGAGACCGTTCAAGATCTCGCCGTGTCTTGCACTTGGAGCCTGAAATTCTGCAAGCTGTTGAGGAAGAACCGAATGTTAGTTGCCGACGATTTGCACTACGAATGGGTGTTTCCAGTTTTACATTTTGGAGAACGCTGCACGAACAGGGATTACATCCTTATCGTGTTCAACGTTTCCAAAACTTAAAACCAGAAGATCTACCACGTCGAATTGCATTTTGTCAATGGCTTCTTCATTAGGTCGTAATGGACCAGTTTTACGGCCAGCTCGTTCACCGGACTTAAACCCTTGTGATTGTGTATGAGACTCCAGTTAACACCGTCGAAGAATTAACTGTTCGTGTGAATAATGCTGCCGAGTCAATTCGCCAAAATTCCCACATGTTGGTGAGAACTCAAGCTTCTATGGCTCGAAGGGCAGAAGCGTGCATCGATAACTTCAATGTCATTCTCACTTACTACTACGAATAAGGAATTGATTTTTGATTAACCATCTAAGTTTTTATCTTCTTTCGCTTTTAATGTACGCGTGGACACATTGGCGGCTACTATAATTTTCGATCAAACTAGTTAAAATTTTATCTGGGCTTAGAACGATTTTTTGAAAAAATGGTAAACAGAAAAGTAATTTGTTTTTATGAGTTAAATTTTCTTAACGCATTTTAATAGCATGCTGTATGGTGCGTTATTATATCAAAATAGTTAGGTAGGGTCTTGGTGTCTTGGTGAAACCTCAAAAAATCAAGAATAGATTTTATTTGATCAACATTTTGGTAACCCCTAACGCAATCCCAAGCAACTGAAAAATATAAGATAACGTACTATGGATAGATTTTCATGCAAAGTGCCACTTCAAAATTAGTGATCCTACGTGTGAGGCAGCCACAATTCCAGGTGCAAAATCGATTAGCAATGCTTTTTGTTTCGTAAAACATAACGAAAAGGCAGCTCTAAAGTCGAACATCATCAACGGTCTTCCTGTACCATACCATGGCAAAACCAACCACTTGTAAAAAAGCAAGCGACGAAATGGGAACGGAAAACTTTGATGCTCATGTATTTCCTCCACGTGACGCTATTTGTATAACAGACGGAGGCTAGTTTACAGAAACAGAATTAAATATTTAATTCGAATTAAATTTTAAAGCTCGATTAACCCATGAATCCGAAACTTGGTTCAATCTGATCACGATTAACTTAATTTCGCTTCTGTAAACTGGCCAGTAGTTTTGGAAAGAGTACAGATTAATGAGGCCTTAAGTTTGTTACTACATCAAATTAAATAATAGATCTTCAAAATAGAAGCCCCAAATTTTCTCGTATGATATATTGGTAATGGTGACGAATGTATCTAGGAACCGCTCTCAAATCAAAACCATTTTTGATCTTCGCTCATGATAACTACCTATGTATTATAACAATGACTTTCACGGTGACCTTCGTTCATGACAACTATCATAATAACGATATTGACGGTTAAATGGTTCAAGTTAAACAATACGTTTCCAAATCTTTGGTTTTTCACAGCCGCTTTTGATCAAATTTTGTTTTTAAGATAAGGTACAAATTGTCGATGAAGAAGATGTTCGCCGTGATAAAACATTATGTACTTTGTTTCGACTATTAAGAAATGTGTTCTTTGTGGCATCTACGAACATCGAGTTTGAATTTTGAGCACTCAGCTTCCAGAGCCAGTCCCTAATTCATAATTGTGGTTCTTCAAAAACAGGATTCCTATAGATTGTAGGGTGCAGTGTGGAAATATAACGCATGTCTATGCTTGACATCAAATCTTTCTTCCCGCTCCTTGAAGATTTTTTTCTGAAAAGGTAGCAGATGAAAGAGCTATTATACGGTAATGTCCACCTCGAAGCAATACTATTCGACTAGTGAAAAAGAAAAGACACGCTGAAAATATTGTACGCAATTCAGAGCTTCACAGAACTGGCATATTCAGAAGATTAGGCATTGTGTTAGACAAAAAACTTACATTTGTGATTCACATACATAACCTCATCGGCATCGGCAAAACATTGAAGATCTACAGAGAAATTGTGAAGAATTTGCATAATTCGCTAAGCTTTCGTTATGCTTGTGTGTGTGTGGTCACCTACATGTGAAGGTAAATCATCTTGAAATATTTCAATATTTCAAAAAGGGAGGCTTTTATTATCTGTTACTAGTGAGAAGATTTCACTGTATTTCACTATAGTCATTCACTTTCCTTTTTACGTAAACCTTTTAACAATTAAGTTGTAGGTAAATATGCAAATAATATGCTTATGCTGCTTTTATTAACTGTGTATAATTTTTAACAAAATTATTAATTACATTCACTGTGATTTTATAAAACAATAGCTATTTGTACAACTAGTTATGAAAGTCATACTTTTTTTCTCGAATTTGCAGATTGATTACGAGGGCGTAGCCCGAGTTAATCAAGCAAATAAGTGAAAAAAAGAGACTTTCATAACGTGTTGTACCCACTATTTTTTTGCATATCGATGTAATTTGAGAAATTTGATTCAAAGGGATTTAAAAAAAAATAACAAAAAAAAAGTAGGTATGCTTTGACAATTATCTCCAAGGAAATGGAATAAAATGATCCAAAAAAACACTACCTTCACTACGATTTTTCGTGTAAAAAAAGTGCTACTTTCACTAAGATTTTGCGTGTAAAAAAGTGCCACTTTCATTACGATATGCAAAAAATAACTTTTAACACTGTAACACTTTTATAGCTATTTATTATACAAGTGACTTATTTGCTGTTAAGGCACGAGTGTAATACATAGTTTTATCCAAAACCTCCTTCTGTAACAGTTCTTATTCTTTTTGATGATCAATAAACTGTTCAATTCTCTCAAAACTCATTAATTATAAAAACAGTTTAATTATGGGTTCATAACCTACTAGTGTTATAGACCTCATAATATATTCAAAATCGGCATTATTATGACTTCATAATAAACAGGTGTTGGATAAAATATTTAAGACTCATCGTTGATTTCATAATCTTACACTGATAATATATTTTTAGTTTTGACGTCATCTGAAACCAAATTTAATTTCAAATGTTTCTTTTAATTGAATGTTTGCCTGTCGAAAGTAATTTTACTATTTTACTACCTATCATTATTATTCTATTATGAGCACAGTAGATTTGTTGAACACTACATATTTAAACATTCTACTTAATAACGTATAATCATCCATGAATTGGTATACAAGAGTGGAAAATACTTCATTCTGGAAAGTGAGATTAAATTCGAGTTTTTTATGGGGAATCGACGGCGAGATAGGCGAAAAACACATTTGTGCTAACCACAAAAAGTTCGTAAATTAACTAAATCCCTTTCCCATGTTTCCAACAGGACATAAGCCTCCGGCGGCTACTAGATAAGAGTGGCAGATTCTAATCCTGAAACAGGATCACTGACTGCAATACCGAACAAAGGACCATTTAGCGATGTGCCTTGATAAGTGGACAAATGGAAGCGAAATTGCTGAAGCTGCATTTAAGACCTGAGACGTAGCTTGCATTTGTTACATGTCGTAAAACAGACACTTTACGTTTTATTTAACGTAAAATTAAATTTTTATGTGTCTAATACGGCGACAAATTAGTGAGATAAAAATATTTATTGAATATTGCTCTCTTAGATATATCATTGCAATTAAATGGTGTAAATTTGAGCAGGTATCCGTATGTAGGTTTATGTATTATGTCACGTGCACGTGATAGTAAAAACATGATTGTCAATATTTATTGCTTATAAAACGTTATTTATGTTCATTGCCTATTTTATATCATCAGTTCATTACACATTAAATTTGATTATTATCAGATTTAACTTGCTACTCAAACTTTCCAAATACGCTAAATTATCTAACTATTTTTAAAAATGAAATTTCCTAATCATAAAATTTTCCTGAAAGTATTTTTGAAAATATTTATGACATACATATCTTTAAAACGAAGATTTGTGTCGAGAGAAATAAAAATCACAGTTGAGATATCCACACACGATATACATTTTTGTTTAATCTTGATCTAGTCATGTTATATACACTTGGTTGCAAAAAAAACGCGAAACGAAAATTTTCCTAATGTAAATTCTAACCTATCTCTCGTAAGAAGGTTTCACACTATGTAAAAATTGTAAAAATGTGTCAATTTTATTTTGACAGTTCCATTTTTTTTAGTAACCAACTGTACCTACTATTGCGATCAAAAAATTTTGGACACTAATGTCATCGAGCTGTCATACATTCTAAAACGATCCTTATGTATTAATAACCTCAATTTTGATTGTGTCAATTTCGAAAATGTGAATGTCAGATTTACCGAGAAAATATTCAAAAAGTTGTAAAAATCAGACAAATGGAATAGAACGAGGTTTTAATTAATTAAAAATATAAAACAAATACCCAAATGTACTCGCATATTAAAAAAATTATATTTTAAACCGGTGTCAAATTGACAACAATTTCATCTTTCATGTGACAGTTTCAATAAAGCATGATTTAGAGTTATTTTTTTAATGTGACAGAAGTTTGATGTCCAAAATTTTATGATCGTAATAGTACATACTTCAGAGAGCAATCAATTTAAGCTCAAAAGAATGACGAATGACTGAAGACTGGTTGCTGAATCGAAATTCAACAGCAGTTCCAGTAGAGGGATCAAGGTTTATATTAAAAATTCGATGTAGGAAATAATCAATAATATATTTTTGTAAAATCGTATCAAAATGAAGTTATTTATACAGTAATTTGGGGGCGCCCTAAGGCCTAAAAGAACAACAATTAATTTTAAGAGCTATTTTATTTGTTGCATGACATCACATTGGCAACCAACAACTCTTGATTTTTGAGAACCAATCATGTCATTTATTTTTTCATAACTTTAAGGTGGATTTAAATGATTTATGATTTTACAAAAAATAATGTTTGCATTTCAGGCGTGAACGGCGGTTTTGGCCCTTTGGCGTTTTATAATCCCTCGGCCCTTCGGGCCTCGTGCTTATAGTTCCGCCGCGGGCCAAAATCGCCTCCTTCACGCCCTTAATACAAAAATATCTATTTTAAATTTTAATCATTACAGGAAATCTTTTTTAGAATACACATTAAATTATGTATTATGAATCATAATTGTTCATTAAAAAAAAAGAGTGATTTGCTTGTTTTTTCTTTTGGTTATTTTCTGATGATAACACACTGCCAAGCAGAAATCTGCAATTATACAGGATGTTAGGGAATGGTTGGGAATAAATTTCAGGGTGAACTCCTTACGAAAAATGTGGCTTAAAACCTAAATAAAGTTTTTCGTTAAAATGAGTAGTTTTCTCAAAAAATAAAATGTAGTCCACTGTTGGAGAATTTCTCTAATTAGTTCATTGGTCTGCCTAAAATCGCATTAGTTTTGAATTTAAAAAAATTCAACTTTACACGTTTAAATTTTTTCTTTAAACCATTATTAAATCGTAGTATTATAAAAAAATACGGATATGCCAGAGTAGGTACATTTATTTTTATTTTTTTCGTTTTTAAGCCACATTTTTCGTTCACCCTGAAATTTATTCCCAACCATTCCCTAACACCCTGTATGTAGCTTAGCTTCTCTCCAATTTCCTTTACACCGCCTCTCAATGAGTGCTATATCGTAGTGGAAGCTCTCCTCATACCGACCTGAGACCTGGTGGTTTATTTCTTTGGAAATAAACCAAATGAGAACTGAAAGATATAAAGAAGACATATCTTGTAACAGTTCCTCATAGATCTGCGTCTTCTTATTGCCGAGGAAATTGCAGGATATGCTTTTAAATGCCATCCACGTCCTTCTTTCGATCTCAGTAAATTTGACTATAAAGATGACGTCCTTGAAAAGTTTACGAATTTGAAATTCAACAAAACAAAATTCAACAAAACCCTTGCTCTTATTTTAACATCACTGATGTGAGGAGAAAACTTCCCCTTTAGGTTTTTATGTAGATGGGGTAATCAATTTGTTTCACTATCTTCTAAAAGTTGCTACGTTTGTATTACCATATTATTTCTGTTCTTCTTCTGGGTTATTCTGTGCTGCTGCATTGACTGTAGTTGTAGCTGGCTGGGCTATCCCTCACATATAAAATAAGAAAATGTAGTGGAACCACCCTATAGCTCTCTAATTGCTACAACAATCAGCAAAAACGTTCCAGCAGTAGTTGAAATTCATATAGCAAAACCTTTATTTTTTTTATATTCACTGGATGGGCCAAAGGAACTAAAGGGTCTTGATTGTAAAATTTTATCAGCATTTCCCAATAATTTGAAATTAAAAAAAATATATCAAAAGAGTTCTACGAATCTGAGAAATGATGCAAGAAGAAGCAAAACCAGGCAAACTTTACAGAAAACGTGCTTCTAGCATGTTTTTTGAAAAAATCAAAAATAAATAAAGTCGGTACAGGTTGCAAAAAAGCAGGGGAAAAAATTATGTTGGTAACATTTCTGGTAATTTACATTTATAGTTGGTGACGTTGGCGCTTCTTTCTTTCATGACATTTGAAATCCCTGTCAAATTGATATAACGTTTACAAGGAGAACGTTTAATACACATAACCTAAAAGTCAGCAATTTGACAGTGCGTTTGACAGTTAAAAAAATGTAACTAAAATCCCGACGCATACCAAACAAGTAACTGTTGCAGTCGTTGCAAACATTGTAACATTAGGCAAATTTCTCAATGTCGGTTGCAAGATGCTTCTTTGCAACCTGTACCGACTTTACACCCTCTACCATCTGGGTTAAATAGGTATACAACACTGATAATAGTTATAAAACTAGAAACAAAAATTAACTGCTGCGTTAATTGTATACAGGGTATTTCACGAGTGATAATGAGCCCGACGGAATTGAAAATGCAACCCACAATACATTTGCAAAGTTAAAGTGTATATACAGGTCATTATAAATGATTGTCCCATCGCAGTTGGCGTTGAAAACTCACACAAATATTGGATGTGCCGCAGCCTCGTGATGTTAGCCAAACTAGTAAACTTGATTTCCACTACCGCCAGAAGCGCCACCTATCGGCGATACTAGTCTCACTCATTTTATAAGGCTTGCGGCACATTAACCCCTGTCACCAACGCCAGCTGCGATGGGACAATCATTTATAATGACCCTGTATTTGCAGTATTTGTTTTATATTTAAAAAACATAAAACATAGTAGCTGCGCAGCTTCGTAAATTTTGACGTCATTCGTTTGGTTAAATAAAATTGTGAAAAAACGAAAAGTTTTTGGGAAAATGTTTATTGTCTGTATGAACGCGCAACGGCAGAAGCACTTTTATTACATTCGCCATAAATCAGCATCATATCTGTTTTCCATCGTTCAAATACATTTTTATTTTAATTTTAATCGTGGTATGTATTTTAATTTTTTCGTAAATGTCAGTTGCGACAAATAAAATTACTGGAAGCAAAGCCATAATTTTCTATTGAAAAATCAAGCAGTGTTATAGAACTAATTGAATTTTCAATTACTTAATAACTACTTGACTTGACTTGATTCCAACTTAGGCCATGTCAAGTTAAGTCAACTCATGAATTCCTAACAGAACTGTAAAATCTTTATGGTCGCGAAATCATCTACACTGAAAGGTCTCTCAATATTGCTTTTCACCTTGAAATTTCTATCTTCTTATCAAACTTCTAAATTTTTGAAAAATAATTTGTGAAGCAACACGTTTACGGCTATTTTGGCTATAAAGTGAGCATTAGCGACCAGCAAACGAGCCTCGGGCTGGAAAATGGCGTATCAAAGCCTCGCTCCGAAACCTACACAAGATCTTTGGATAACTCTCCTTCATAAATCGTCGATTTTCAATACTTCTCGTACAATTAGCTAGAGGATCTCGTCGCAAAACCTACGCCCTACATTGTCTTCGCAACAGCCATTTAGTGCGCTCGTTATAATACACTCCCCATAATTTATGAAGTGCTCCGTTGAAATTTAGATGAACCAGCTGAAACAATACCAATTCACTGGGAACGCTGTCGGTTTTTCACATCGTCGATGGCTATCCTCATTGACTATGCATGAATTGCATAGAGGCCATTTATTCCGATAACCGGCTGGAAATAAATGCTAACGCGAAATCCGCTAATTACACGCAAATATCATTAATGCGGCTATCTGGAGCCCGCATGTCCTCTCCATACTGCAAATACGACCCTTGCAACCTTCCAACCCGGCTTCCCTCAGGTCCGGCTCGATTCAATTAAAAAGGATGCCTAGGTGTAATTAATTCGACACACGCTCGTCCTGGCTGAAAACCCGGACGAAACTGAATCCTTCAAAGGAAGCGTGTTTGGATAGTGCCACGTCTGCAGGTATCGGAGGCGGCACTATTTTTACCGCCGATTCTCTTTGCACTGTTGTAAGTGCCAACAGCGCTTTGGTTTCAATGACGATTTACGGCCGCTGATAAACATTAGCACAGCAAAGTGGACGATAGCGTTTTCAAACAGCAGAAAATTTTACGTTATCTAGGATGGAGTCCGAGTAACAGAATGTGAAGATTAGGTATTGTGACTTTTGCTGTGTTGTGAGAAAAGAAAAATCTATTGATTTGATTGCGTTACTTATTACATCGTCGGAAGAGTTATCTAAATGAAACACACTTCACTTAAATTTTACTTAACAAGTAATCGTGTCTAGTGGTGTGTGTGTACCAAACCAGACAAAGTTACAAATGAGTGAGAGAAATTTGACCAATAGCATTAAAAAAATTGAGATGCGAACTGTGTGATCCTACAAAGATTTGAATCTTCATGTAACCTATCGGTCAAGTCTGAACTAACATCTGGAAAAATAAGAAGGAAACGTGTCATCAGCCTTATGAGAAACCCTTTTCACGCATCAGCTGTTTGTCAACGATCCACTTCCCTCTAAGCGTGGCGTGGTTGCATTTTGTGCTCTGCGCCGGACCACAGCTGCTTGATTACGATGGATACTGGCTGAACCTCTGCGACTATGAGAGCTACAAGGAACAAATAATGAATGAAAAAATCTTTTAAAATCTATTTTGGAAAAGTTTACGTTGACTAGAACGCGTTTCTTCAATAGTTAAATGCAAAAAGATTAAATCAGGGACTCGTACAATTTCAAATGTCCTTTGGGTGCTACATTACCACTTTTAAGGATTATTGTGCCGACAAAGACATAAGAATTTGCAATCCGCCCCCAATAAATGATTGTTACGAACGTTTGCGTTGAAATGATCCAAAAATTAAAAATTGTTAATTGAGCCAGCCTATCCGGACCATTATAGTATTAGTGCGTGGGCTTAGTGACCCTCCTCCATTCTCATTCATTACCTGCGCGGTCTGACGTTAATTCGCTTCTCGGCCAATAATCTGAGAATTGCAATAATCTCCGCAAAGCGAATTCTTTTTGGGGTCAACATGTGGCGCGGGTTAAAAAGAAGAGACGAGTTTTACGAGTGCATCTTCTTGGCGCCGGGGGTGGCGTCGGTGGCGTCTAGACGGTGGCCGCACGTTCGAATTCCATCAGGAAGCTCTTCTGGGATACTTGCACCAGATAACAAGAACCGCACCGATATTACACCGTGGTCGTGAGTCACAAGATTGACGTAACAATGGTTCGTTGGTAGCTTATTCCGGCAGGTGTTTTACAAATAAAAATGAAAATGTCATAACGGCAGCAGGAAAGGCGGAGTTTTGCGAAAAATGCCGTCGCAGACAAAAAGCAAATATCTCGATATGTCAGGCCAAGGTGAGCTTGACCGTGTCTTATAAGTAATAAGTAAATAACCTTCTGCACAAGATCTCGACAAATACTGACCCGCATAAGCAAATATTAATTTGCCGATAAATTTATGATGAATGCATTAAAAATAAATGTGATCGCGACGGAACCGTCTTTCCGACAGAGATGTGTTGGTAAGTGGAGGTATAAATCATGAGGATTTTGTCAGATGTTGCCCTTTTCCTCGATAAAATATGCGACGGGGTCCGAAGCCAGTAATTTACCAATCTCTTCATCGACTAATTATTGATTGGGTGCATTTAGACTATCTAATTTTATTTTTCTTCGTCTTTAAAATCGTGCATAATTTTCCTCTCGGGGCGAAGGATGATTAGGATCTTGGGAAGATTTACACGGTTTTCGATTCTAAGCCAGTTCGTTTAAAAAGATGAAAACCTTAAGTGTTCTTTGTAAAAAATGGAATAATAAGCAAAATTGTATGTTTATAAAGGAGTGGGTCATGAATGGTGGGCAGCCTTTGGAATCTGGCTAAATCTATTGAAAATAACTTGGCAAGTTTGTATAAAAATATGTATATCCTCCGGGGACAACAAAGACATGTGTTCTTAAAGTAAATTTAACACAACTTTTTTATTGTTTAATTGGTTGTGTACAGTTGTACACTTGACCGCGAAATCCTTTATTAACATCCTCGCGATTGTCCTGACCGGCCGCAAGAGGCCTCGGCGACAATTTTTCTCTCGGTACGTTAACAGATGAAGGAATCAATCGCCGTAAAATAACATACGTTCCTAATAACAAATTTTCAATGGCGGATTTTTGTGCACGTATAAAACAAACGGGCAACTTAGTTATGAAACAGTTAAATTTTGATGAGTAATTTTTTTACATCTTTTTAATTAAAATTGTTATTAGTTTCGTCGAGGTACATTTCAAATTCCTTTATTGTACGCATTCTTTACAGTTTCTTTCGCTCTTCTCGGCACGAATAAACAATCGTATTCGACAACGAATGTGCTCACCACATAACTTTCAGCTGGTAGTCGGCATGTGCAGAGGTCACTGGACAGGTGGCGGCGATGCTAGCACATGCAAAATAAGATTCCTTGCGGAAGGTAGGTCGAGATGTCACAGCAACTTGAAAACGAGTAAATGCATCCAACAGATGTACAGAACCAGTACATCACGAGCCAAAGAGTTCAGGAAAGGAACAGATAAAGCGTACTTTATGGTTGTCGTACTGTTATTATTATTATTATTAGCGATTTTTACCATGACCAAATTTATAATAGGAAAGCAACGGTTTTCTAAACTCATTCTCTCACCTTTCATTAGACACTTCCGTTTTAGTACTTACATAAATCATCGCAATTAGTTGTTATTGCGTCGGAAAAATAAGAACAAAATTAATAATTTGTTGCGTTGATTAATGGAGCTTTTGTGTTCATTGTTCATTTACGTCGAGGCACATAATGATTTGTTTTATGTGTGTAGCTACGACAATGTTAACAAGAAATTTAAACAAAGCAAAAATAGAAAGAAAAAAACGAAATTAGGTTTATACGGTTTATTCTTTCTGCGATAAATAATTTAGATTTTTTTGTTGCCTTCATTTACTATACTTCTTCCAGCCAAAGATTGGGAGATTTTAAATTGTAGGCACTACAAAATGCACTAGAATACATTAATTAGAGCATAATTTCAAGGCAAAAATGTTACTGCTTGAAGAATTATGTATTTCAAATTTTACGCGCGCTAGGTACTACTTTCTCTGCTTAGAATTTAGTGATTTTTATGTCAACCAATCTCTCGCTGGACAAACTATACTTTATTAATTCAACATACTGGATCTATTTAAGAACTTGCCAGAATTGACTAGAAGTACTGTCTAATTAGATCTGATCCTTGATTCTACTTGGAGAAGATGGTTTATCATCCCAGTTTAGGTGCGTTCATAATCAATTCTTCAAGGTCAACTTTGACGGGAAATTTTAATGAACACTCGATATGTATATTTCATTTATCTCTTGTTCTTGATAAATTTATACAAAATAATTAATGTTAACATATGTCGGATGTTTTTTTAAATTTCAGGTCATAATAGGCGTTGAAAAGTCGATTGTGAACGCACTGTACGGATTACAGATCACGGATCAGCTGTTTAAATTTTACGTTCTGAGACGAGGGGTGCGTTCACAATCGACTCTTCAACGCCTACTGCGAGGTGAAATTAAAAAAAAAACACCCAATATCTATAATTTAGATTTGTATTTCTTGCTCTAATTAATAAACTAGTTCAAATCAAAGACATTTTAAATGGGATCTTCGTGATTTCTTGTAAGTAATATTTATACAACAACCTACGAATATTTAAGACGTTTGGCCGTCAAGGACGTTCCACCGCGCCTTAATAATGAATCCCCCATCGACCCATTCACCGAGTATAATTTTTTGGTCGAGTCGGTAGCTGGACAATAAAATTTCGATACCACCTGCGTGGTCGAACGAAATGAAATTATTCGAACCGTCGAGAGATTTTCGTGTATTTCCCGCTAATTGTCCCCCACGGTGTCAGCGACGCGATGGTAAATTATTGACCGGGAGGCACTTAACGAAGTACCAGCGATGTATTTATCACACAATTCGCACTAATGAACCACATGTAACATG
The DNA here is from genome assembly GCF_963966145.1 of Tenebrio molitor. NCBI lineage: Eukaryota > Metazoa > Arthropoda > Insecta > Coleoptera > Tenebrionidae > Tenebrio > Tenebrio molitor. The sequence continues at coordinate 22,774,599 of NC_091047.1, read as the reverse complement.
GTAAAGCTACAAGTGCACACTTATTTATTTGACCATTACGTTTGGGTGCGGTGAACGGTCATGTCGGACAAGTGCAGTAAATTCGAGTGCAAGAACTGCACATGCACATGGACCTCTGTGAAATCGATACCGACCATTATCGTATCGGACACCATCACCGTACTGACATAAAAACTCATTTAAAATTCGATGTATCACCTGTTTGGGAAAACTAGTTCCGTAAGAATTTCGTTTTTATGGGATCGTTAAGGTCTCATACGCCGCTTAGTGTTAGAATTAATTGGAAATTCTAAATTATAAACGTGTTGCAAATATTTAGTGCCGGCAAATTTTTTCCTGGTACTGGAACTGTGTGGCAGTTGAACCAACACAACGGAACCAGTCCAAATGGTTTGATAAACGTTCAATAAACTGTACCTAGACCCAAATCCCGAAGGACTCTTCTTGTATTTTGTTTATTTCCGTCTACCTTAAATACTCAACAACAATTTTTTTTGCAGTAACAGATGTGTTTCTTGATCGTCAAAAGGATTGTAAATTAGATTTGTATTGTTGTTGCCGCCGTTTTATGGTTTAACAATAGATTAAAATGAGTTTACCATTTTATGGAGTGTACACAAGACGAATAAATGAAACACATTTCCTTGAATGTAAGTTTATTCTCGTTTGTGATTTACATATTTGCCTTGTGTCAGATATTGAAAACCGCCTAGAAAGTCCGATTATTTTACGGTAATTGAACAAACAATTTCTTAATGTCAGGTTACGTAATAATAAAATAATGTATGTATTTTTATTTTTAATTAAAAAAAAAAGAGAGAAGTGGAAAACAGGAAGAGTCCCTATAAGAAAAGAAAAGTAATAAAGGAGTTTTGTAATTGGCAATAATAGTTTTTGAAAAATAATGGTTATTTACGATATAAGTATCGTAACGTGTCATTTTACGATACTAGATTGGAAAATCGCATCATAACGATTTGAATCATACAACCTTTTATCTACTGTTATCTACTAACTACATATTATCATTTCATAAGGAATGAGAAAAAATAGTATTGCACAAACTAGAATAGTAGACTGGGGAATTTTTTTATTACTGTCACGCTTCTGGTACCACTGCAGCAAATGCGGCTATTGCTACTCGTACTTTGATATCAACGAAATCACGACAAAAATACAAAACTTTTACCTTGCATGATACGTTACCGCACTAGTGCAGTAAAGTATGTCATTGTAAATTGAATTGAATGCCATGAACTGACATTATGTATTGATTTATATTATTATTAAAATGTTTTTAAATCTTTGTGTTTTTTTACATTTAGATGTATACCATTCCTTGTCGAATAAATTTATATGGTGCCCATAACCTGTACTGACCATATGATTTTATTTGACGAGGAATAGTATACATGCTGCCTCCGGGAAAATAAATTATTTCTCGTTATCGGTGCGTTTCGGCTAATTTGACGTTACAATTAATTAATTTAAAAATAGTAGATCGGCTACTATTTACAAAATGTGTAAATCAGGTTGTTCTATTTTTAATAGCAACGATCATAATAATTAAATCTAATGAATGTTAAAAAGTTCAGTTTTGTTTCATTAGCATCACGTTTTAGCTAGGAACCTATTATAAAATATGTTGTGTTTCGAAAAACTCACATCTTATTAACTCGCTTAAATAACTTTAAGGTAAACATGTCTAGTCTTAAAGCTTAAGTGATCAAGGCAATTAAATTTTGATGGGTACATCGTGTAAATTACACGGAGTCGAAAATGTAGAGCATATAGTATAACGTGTGATTAAAAAAACAAGTTAATAATGTATCTCAGACACATGTACGTCATTAATCTTAATAAGACTAGTAAATAAGTAAAAGTACACCGACTAATGACGCCTTTTTTCCATTGAAATCTTAGTAGTAACAACCAATTTAGATTTACGCTTTTCAAGGAATTAAATACAATTGTACTGTTTGACAATTTAAATATTATTAACTCTTTTTTATGAGTTCTTAAATGGTTTTAAGAACGTGGGTTACAAGTTTAACATACTTCCTCAGGTGGTTCTTGGATGTAACATAACGATTTTGAGCTCAGTATAATCAGAATAGAGTCTAGATAAAAATAAAACAGTATAAAATTTCTGGCAGTAAAATACAATAGTTATTTGTATTGGCTGTTCATTTAAATTCCTCCTCAAAGTTGACGTTGAAGAGTCGATTGTGAACGCACCACGGATTACGGATCACGGATCAGCTGTTTAAATCTAACTTCACTTTTTGTGTTATTTGTGTTTTTACTCTCCAGATTGACGAGTGGTACAGTCGATGGACAAATAAAACTGGGACAAAAATGACAATCACATAAGTCAAAATTTACAAATTTGCATGGTTTAATTACGGCTTTATGACAAATAGGTTAACTTTACTATGACATATTATATAGACACTGACAAATATATTGACAATTCAATGGTCTGATTTACATAGATTAAATTTTAAGTGTCCCAGTTTTATTTGTCCACCGACCGTACGTCCACAATCGACTCTTCAACGCCAACTTTGAGGAGAAATTTAAATGAACACCCGATATAACAAGAACGAGTTATTCTATAAATATAGAATAGGTATATGTAATACAAAATTTATATTTTTAATACCTTGGAGAAAATATATTTGCGTTTACTCTATACAGGGATGAAAAATAAATGTAAAAAGTAAGATTATTTCTTACATTTATTCCATACATTAATATAGAATAAATGTAAAAAACAAAAACCAACATTACTTTTGAGATATAGAACAATTATTGTGAAAAACAAAAATGCAACATAATTTTTTGTATGTAGAATAAATTTAAAACGAAAAAGGATATGTACCTAATTATTTTTAGCATTTATTCTACAGCGACTCGCGAGATGTTGAATAAATGTAATACACAAAATGTGACAGGTACTATGTTTCGCACTTTTTCTACACGACATAGATAAATCTGAAAATCAAGAAATAAGATGGCTCCTTGCATCAACTATCCTCAGCGATGTGGAAAAAGTGTAAAAAGGAAAAATCAAGATTGTACCGAATTTATAATTTGCAGTACTCTACTCGTTAATCATTTCCAATTTCCGTGATTTCGCATGAACGTCACCGTGCGTTATAATCAATTTTACGAAACATTAACTACCACCTACCACTTACTAATAAATACCACTTGGAAACGTTTAATTTTTTGCCGGTAGATATTTATTGCCGTCATCTTTTCGACGAGTCGTGACCGCTTTCGTATTTGTAATAATTCCCGCTTGATGATTTTCTAATTCTTGGGTACGAGGCAAAACACCGGCTATTAAAATTAAATACTTGTTGCGCCGACTTAACCCTCAATCCGGACGATTTAATAACGCATCCGTAGCATTACGTCTCGGAGAACACGAAACAAAGGAAATTGGTCACCACTTTCGTGAAGAATTTCCTCGACGGGTCGCTCACGATCTGACACGCCAAAGCTCAAGAACGCACTGAACAGATGACGTTGTGCACACATAGTGCAAAGTAAATGATGCATCTTAATTGGAGTCCTCGGGCGTCGGTGGTGACTGGTGTCAATTATTCTTGGCGCCGCAGTAGCTGTCAGTATTTCGCGCAAATGGACACAAGGCTCTGTTCGTGCTGTTCTGGGACACTTCTTTCTTTATGATTGATTCTTTGTATTGCCCACCACTCGCTCTTCGCCTCGGAATCGGCGGCAAGTCTTCAGGTGTAGCCGGTTCGCGGATCGACTCCATCGGGTCGGTCGTGTCTTACTCGTTCTCGATTTGTTTACAATAGTGTCTTATATAACCACGCGGTTCTTCGGCGTTTTTGTTAAATTTTTGTGCCAGTTCAGTGCAGTGTTCGTCGATGGTGATCAGCCGGATTTACGTGTGTTGTAAGTAATTTCGCTTCTCCTGCGTCGGAGATGCATTTATTTCAATTAGCAATAATAGCAGGAGAGGGCAACGGTAAAACGTTGCGAAACAATGGCCTTTATGGCGCTGTCGATTTTCCGGAACCGTTATCGTGATGTAGATTCTTTTGTGGTACCGGGCACGAGTACCACTTCGCGAGGAAAGTTTCCCTCGAGTCGTACTGCCAAAAATGGACGTCGACGCCCACTTCGAGTATGACAAATCGTGCGATTTGCCTTTTTTTGGGAAAATATTTTATTCCTGCTGCAGACACCGTGAAACTGCAATTATTCGTGCCGGTTTTCTGGCGAGTGTTTAAAGGGAGACGGCGTACTGTCTCTCTCGAAAAAAATGTGAAATTGAGTGTGAAATGTGTCTAGAATTGTAAACGTCTACAACAGTTGAGCGATTCCATGGTCGGGAATATTTTTTTGCCATCACTCTTCAGAATCAATTGTAAATGGTGTCAACCAGTACCGAAGTTTCGGTAATAATTTAGTGAGAATAATTTTGTTGTGACTATCGTGCCCTTGAAAATGTTGATGTAATTGTTGAATTTTTCCACGAGCAATTGTGACAGTACGAGTATTTATACAAAATACAATTATTACTTATCCCGCATCATATAATTTTACTTGATGGAATTAATTTGAAGGTAACTCTACAGGAAATATAACCCATATTTAAGAAAAACGCTCTAATTGACACTGAATAAATAATTGTCAGGAAATTATTTTGTAAAAAGACAAGAAAGCCGATATACCGGGTGTTTTCGCAAAAAGTTCGGATGGGTCTGTTTCTGGTGTCTTTAATGTTACAAATTTGACATTTTAGGGTATGAGTCAGCACATAGAGTGACGTAACTGTGTATCGCTAGCCGCCTCCAGCCACCCTCACTTCAAAGTTTTAAGTAACGTCCTACATTTTTAATGACGAATTATGAAAGTAGTAAATCTAAGGAAAAAAACTAAAAAAGCGATAGCTTACAAAGGAAAGTTTTTGAAATACATATTTGACATGAAATTTTAAAAATTGAATATTCAAAATGGTCATTCATTATTTAAATAAAAATACAGCCGATTCTCAAACTCATTTTGAAATTTTGATCAAAATCTATGTCAAAATTGATCATAGATGAATGCGTCGTTTCCCAACAGCAACTAAAACATGAATGAAGAGTGAGGAAATATTTATTGAAATTAATTCACATGCACGTGGGAGATTCTGCAAGAAAATCGCACGTCAAACCTACAATCTTCGGGTTAACACGGTAACAATGATTAAAAAATTGTTTTGGCCGATCGCATACACGAACAAAGTTTTCACTTTTTGAAATGGTTAAATCGTGACAAATGCAAGCTCTCAACTGGATATTTATTGCAGGCGTGCCATTTTAACAAAAAAATTATATGTACAAAATCCTATTGATAACTATGAAATAAAGTGAAATTGAAACGTTATAAGTAAATAATTATATGCGAACTCGTTTGAACAATTTTTAATAGAAGAATATTTATTATCTCGTGTGGGTTGTTAAATAGTGTATTAAATAATAATTATAGTGCTATAGTAGCAATTATATAAATGGCAAATTTGACAGTCAATGAATCATTATTATTATCATCAAATTCTTCAGCATTTTGCATCCTTTAATAAATGTAAACTTGATTTTGTTCGACACTGTCAGAATTTGAGAATTTTCTCCTGTGTGAACGGATTTTGATAAATGTCACAACTTGGCAAAACGAACCGTCAAGTTAATTTTAAAGATTTTAAGCGATTTGGAGCCTTTAAGGGGTTCGTCGAACTAAAAAACCTTGTATTCAACTCATTCGTGTGTCAATTGGTTTTTTTTTTGGCATTCGTGAACCTTTAAAACGCTCGTTTATTTCACAAATCCAAATTTTTTTATTTTTAACAGTTCTCTTATTATGAGTAAAAAAATTCACACTTAGATTATTACTACAAGTTAACTTAACACTAATAAGTTATAATTAAATAAAAGTAAATTAAAACCTTAGACTAAATGGAAAAAAAATGAAAAATCATAGTTGGTCGATGATTTTGAAATTTTGTCTAGGGGCTTAGATGTTGATTCTAAATAACTTTTCTTAATAACTTTTTGTCGTATTTACCACATAAAAGGCACTTTACAGAAAAATAGGTTTTTTGAAAATTTCCAAGGCATACTTGACTTTTCAAAACTAAAATTATGTTAAAAATTAGTCTTTAACCAAGCAGGGCTAAATCCCAAAAAATGAAAATTTAAATCGAACATTTTTTATCTTTTGCAAGATTCGTCACCTATCCAGGGGTAGGTACACGGTAGAAACTGAAATATCTCCCAATTGTTTTGAGAATGAATATTTTGTAGTCAATCTGAGCAATGAAAGTTTCACAACAAATCCGACTAAAATTAAAATGGTCGGTTGTTTTCTAAAATAATGACAGATGCTGAAATGATACCGAACGAAAGAAAAGTTTAAAAAACAAAAGATTAGTCAAAACTTGGAAATCAGAACATTTGAATGACAGATATCATCCTAAAATGTTTACTTTGATTTATGGAACTGACTTGTACAATATTTGTACAAGCAGTCGTTTATTTTGAAAGTTTACGCCTTTATTTTTCGTGCTGTGTAATCCATTAGCAGTTAATATTCTGCATCTTATCTAGACATTATCTAAAACTTCCGCCTATACTTACAGTTTTTTTTTTGCAAACAAGATCCCCAAGTGAGAATACTTCCTTGTTTAATACATTAGAAAACAATTATGAGAGTGGCTTAGGTTGCTGCTTAGTAGTAAGTAAAGTAAGACTAATAGTCGTACGTTAACTTCAAAAACTGAATAGATTATAGAATTTGGAAAGTGTCATACCTATATCATATACGAGGAGGGAATGATACGCTTCAAGCCTAGTGTAAACGAAAACTGCATATTTGCGAAATTATACTACTTTATTCAACATAATCATCCATCAACACTATGCACTTAACACTACATTTATAAAGTAATTAACGCTTTGTAAAAAAAAATGGTTGGTTGGCATGCAAATGAGAACGCTAGAACCTTGTTTACCATCTCATTAGACGTAAATCTTCGTCCTTTTAAGACTCTATTGAGTTTTGGAAATTGGTAATAATCAGAAGGAACCACGTCAGAATAATATGCTGATTGATTGATACTTTTAAAACCAGTTTCTTTTTTTTTGTAGGACGACTTGGTGGGAGCAAGTACATTGTTTTGCAAAAGCAGCACACTTTTCGATAGTTTCCCAAGACGTGTTTCCACATTTTTGGTTTGAAGTTTTGTTAACAAAGAACAGTAATATTCTTCCATGATTGATGTTCCTTTCTGCATATAATCAGCCAAAATTATCTTATGTTTATTCCAGAACGGAGATGAGAACTTTTCCAGCAGACCTTCTGGGCTGAAAACTAGTCTGTTTCCACTCTTTGACATTTCTTTGGTCTCTGGGTCATCTATCATTCATTTATCCATTGTAACTATACAGTCCAACCATCTTCAAATTGACTGCAAAGTGCAAATCTATCGGTGTTGATTCAGCCATTTGGATCTTCATCAAATTGAAAATTTTCTCATGGTCAATTGATTATGAATGATGTGGAAAACCCGTTCATATGAGTTGTTCAAAATCTCTGATATTAGTTTCAGATCGATTCGTCGATCTTCCAAAATCATATGATGCACAACACGATGCACAACATCAATATTTTCTATTATTGACACAGGAATCTGTTTTCCTGCTCTCTGTTCGTGTTTAATTTTTTTTTACCCCAGTTAAACGCCGCAATCCAGTTTTTTTTTAAATTCTGGAATAGAAAGAACATTTTTTGCATATCGTAATGAAAATAAGTAGCACTTTTTTAAACGAAAAATCGTGGTGAAAGTAGTACTTTTTTGCATCATTTTATTACATCTCGTTGGCGATGATTGTCAAAGCATACCTACTTTTTTTTCTAATTTTTCATAAATCCTTTTAGGTCAAATTTCTCAGCTTACAGGGATATGCAAGAAAATAGCGTGTACAACTAGATATTATCAAACATTGCACATGCATTTATCAATTGCATGGTAACGATGTTATATCTAAAATATAAATATGTATACTGGGTGCCCCAAAATTCGCGGAACAACGTAGTAGTACGTTGTTAAGTAATCATTAATATAGCAGGTAAAAATGTTTAAAAAAATCAATCTTCTTTTTTGTGGAAGATATAGACCTTTTCGTTACAGTAAATGTGGCAACATTTAAAAACATTCTATAATACATTCATTTTTGTTTTAGATCAGAGTAGGCTATTTTAATGTTTTTAAATATTGGTATCGTGGCTATGTCTAAATAACAAAATCAAAATTCTTCGAACTGCCAGTGTCAAATTTGACATTATTATTAAGTGTTAAGGTAAATTAGTTTTAAATTTGTGCAATATTTACATTTATCACTAAATACACACATTATTGACTCCTCGAAACTATGTAGTTAATTGGAAAATGATAATGCTTGGCTACATGGTCATGAATTTTGACAAGAAAGTGTAACCTCAAATATTATACCTACATGATGTATATTGTCATTAAGCTACAGTCTTACCATACAACTCGCCAAATTTCCATAGCCTACTCTGGTCTAAAACAAAAGTGAATGCACTGTATGCATCCCAATAGTCTGCAAATATTTCATTTTTGTTGTATCCATGGAAATGAGAAGGAAAAATCAGAGCCATGTTGCCGTACGCTATTTTAGGTAAAACGAATACAAAACTACTACTTGAAAATGATGGAAATAATGAAGAAAATAATTGCAAACCTGATCACAATCGTTCAGAATTATTAGGCCACTGGGTAGTAAAAGACAAATAGTCCAAATCTTTTTTGATTTACAATGGCGATTAGATTTGGTGGTCTGGGAATTCGTCGCATTTCCGATATTTGCCTCCCTGCTTCCCTATCTTCAATTAATGGGGTTAAAAAGCTTGTTTCTTTATTACTAAACTCAAAGGATAATGAGCTTAATATTCACCATTATGATGAAGCTTTAGCAGCCTGGGGTGTAGCAAATGAGAAAGAAATACCAACAATTCCACAATTTCAGAAGAATTGGGATAATATTAATATCAAAGGAATAATTGCCAATGACTTAATCTTTAATTCACCTAGAGACTTGGCTCGTTTTAAAGCTTTGCAATGCAGAGAATCAGGATCTTGGTTACATGCAATACCTTCTCCTAATATTGGTACTCTTTTAGATAACACTTCCTTCCAAGTTTGTATTGGTTTAAGATTGGGTTGTAATCTTTGTACACCTCATATTTGCAAATGCAATGCGAAAGTTGACGAAATTGGCACCCACGGTCTAAGTTGTTTCAAAAGCAGTGGTAGATTTTCAAGACACACTGAAATTAATTCCATTATCAATCGGTCTTTAACTTCAATTCATGTGAATTCAACTTTAGAACCAAACGGACTGTCTCGGGATGACGGAAAACGCCCAGATGGGATGACTTTAGTACCGTGGATTAAAGGTCAACCTTTGGTTTGGGACGTTACTGTTGTAGATACACTTGCAGACAGTTACGTATTGAAATCATCTGAAGTCTCAGGTTTTGCCGCTGAAATGGCTTGCAAACGCAAACATAGCAAATATAGTTCAATCATTTCGTCAAACTACGTGTTTAAAGGTTTAGCATTTGAAACCTTAGGCCCTTGGTGCAAAGAAGCCATCGATTTCATTAATGTCATCGGAAACCGACTTATCGCGGAATCAGGCGATTCAAAATCAAAGAAATTCCTTTTCGAGAGGATTTCCCTTGCCATTCAACGTGGAAACGCTGCAAGCATTCGGGGCACTTTTCCAGATTCCGCAATATTATCGGAAATTTTTGTATTATAAAACAAAAATGTTTATGTAATTATGTTATACTTAATATAATGTTTTTAATATTTAAATAAATAAATGAGTTCAAAGCTGCACATTTTGAGCCTCCATATCTTCAAGTCTAAGTGGTATAGAATTTTTTTATTATTTTTCTCGTTATCTTCTAACATGAGTTGACATTGCCTCATTGACTTGTTCCGCGAATTTTGGGGCACCCAGTATACAGGGTGTAACAGAAATAAGTACATTAATTTTAACCAGTAACAGAACTCGTCATGATGAACAATTTTTCTTTGTACCATTTTTTCCAAATCGGCAATTTTGTTTAGCATTTTCCCCCCAATAAATTAACGAGGCGTTTGTGTAAACCTTCTAAGCACAGGTTCTAATAATGGGCAGTATTTTGATTTCGTAAAAATGCTTTGAAACGGTCGTCACATTTATTATCACTTTTGGTCTCCAGTGGTGGGTAGCGAAATTTTTGGAAAATTTTAAACAATTTTAACTCATTAACGAGAACGTTTACGAAAAAAAATATTTAGAAAAGTTGTTACTCTTGATGAGTTTTATTACCAGTTAAAATTAATGTACATACTTATTTCTGTTACACGCTGTATGTACTTGCATCTTGTTGGATTATTTTTTAATATTTCATACTCGTAGTTATAAAAATTCCTTTTTGATGACTTTTTGACTTATTTAAGACACTTGAATATCTGTTTCAAATATGCTTAATAAATTTGCTCAAGTCTCTACAAACTTCAAATAACTTTTTGTAATTAAAAAAATGAATACTATCACTTTTGTGACACCCGTCAGGTTAAATTGGTTGTCAGACAAGTTATCTAGATCAAATCAAAACATTTTTTTGAACGTGTCACATTCATAGGTGCACTAATCACACGGGAATTACAAATTGCTCTTCTAGTTAGTAGAATAGTTTTTACGATCCAAGATCCAATCCACTTAGTTAAAAGCAAAACTGAAAGGACCACTTAAATCATCATTTAAAAAAATATCGATGACAACACGGATTAAGTCAAGACTACGTCTCAATCTTTGCTCTTCATTTAGTCAAAAAACCGGCCTGCTTTGAAGTCGAGTAATTGGCTATAATTCCTCAATAAATTCATAATTAATTTTAATATGGAATACCGACAATATTAAGTTACATTTAAGATGTCGTATGCAAATGTCCACCAGCCATGAATATTTATAAGGGCATCCATTAGGGAAGGACCATAACAGAGCGAAGAATTTTTCTAGATAAACTATATAGTTCAGGTGTTTTCTCCCAATCGAATCGGCATCGCTATCGCTGAATAACAGAGAAACCTGTACGGATCCAGTCTGAATACAATAAAGTCACGAGAATTATTTAAATTGCGGTCTTGTTAAGTTATTAACAAGACAAGATGTGAGACTCATTGTTGAGTGTAGAAGATTTGCAACGGCCGAGTCGAACTGAGATCGCCTCAAATCCGAACCCACCATTAAAACGCAATCACCAAGAGGAAACCTTTTCGTCGAAATAATGTTGTGAATTACAAATTCCGATAATGCTTGGATCTTGCTAAACGCGACATTATCTGCAAATTTCTGCAAGATGAAAGACTGACGCCGCAACAACTTACAATAAATAAAATATAATAACATCGATCTTTGGCCTATAGAGTGAGCTAGAAAAAACAGGCAATTCCTGTATGTTAGACGGACTGCATTTTATAAAAATGTCGGTAAAGCAAATTATTGGAGATGGAAGTTGTAAGTTACCTCGTGCAGACTTGGAGGAAATGGACGAAGGCGGTGCTAATGCAGAGTGCACACTTCCAGTTTTATTCACACCATGAGGCATACAATGTTGTCATTAGCACCACGGTAAAATTGCTTTATGGTGTAATATGTAAATTACGGAGATAATAAGGAAAAATTGCGTGGGCTCGAGATACACATGTACAGAAAAATTGAGATCGAGATGTTATTATGTCCTCTTTGATTTATCACTTGCTGATTTAAATTTTCGTTTTGGACGCGATCGGTGTTAGGAACGGGGGTGGCAGTTAACACCTGCTCTTGTTCGTAAGATGCGGCTTGTTTTACTGGTGTCCTAGCTCTAAATTTTACATATCATATCTTCACCGCTCCCACACGATAGTGGCATGCGCTTATATTTATTCAAGAATATGTTTTGTCTTGATGGTGATGTGAAATAAAACATGTTGTTTTTTAAATGACTTTTGATGTGTCACTAATTTGCAACTTGACAAGTTAATTGCCATCCGCTGAAGTAATAGTTTGTTGTAATTAGTGCAATTAAAAAAATGTAACAATAGCACCCTCTATTTGCTATTAATAAGAAAGCTCCTGTGCAATACCCACTTCATTTCCAACTGTATTACAAAAGCTGTTTGATGAGCTCAAAACAATATATAATTTGGATGTCTAGAAATTTGGAGGTTATATCAGTTTTAAGAAAATGACAGGTTCGCTGGTTTTCAGGTTTGGAAATAATTAAGTTCACATATAGAATAGTTATTTGTGCATTAAGACCTGAAAATGCATCTTTTTCGTCCGAGTCTGAGTTTTCTGACCGAGGCGCAGCTGAGGCTTGAAAACAAACGAGGACATAAGGCACTTTTTGACAGAGGTGCATATTAAATTTTTTAGGCAACCGCACGACTGTTTGACTGGAAATTTCACGCTCAGTTGATTAGATTACGATTCATTGAACTGAATATTAAAATAAAAATATTTCTGTTAGAGAATTGAGAATTGTACCTCTTCATTTTTCTAACGAGGTCCTAGCTTAGTCATCGTTGAGATCCTTTCGATAAGATGTTTAGACAAATGTTGTATTGTTTGTTCTTTGTTTCAGGTAAGCTTGGTGGGTGAAATGTGATGGTGCTTGGTTTTGTGTAAAATGAAGCGTACGAAATCACTTGGTTGGTTGCAACAGTGTCGCGATGTCGTCAAAAATAAAAGTGGTCACGGACGCAATTTTGGATATAGCACAGAAGAGAAACGACCATGGTCCAGTGCCGAACAGCTCAACAAAAAAAGGTAATCGTCCAAGAAATTGGGCAATTATAATCGATGATGAGGTGGCATTTCACGTAAATAAATCTGGACACAATGGTGATAATTGGGGATTAGCTTGATTAATGAATCCAGATTCGTCCTGATTCGTCGGTTGACAAAAAAAGGGTTATTTCTGTTACTGCCGGTGGAATTTTTCTGTTCTTGGGGGCCCGTAAAAATGACAAAAAGTGGCGCTAATTATGATAATAACAGTAATTGCGAGTATTTGTAAATGAAATTGTTGAATCACCGAGCGTGATGGTTGCCGACGAGTGATCGTTAGCGTGATGATAGATTTGAGATTAAGTGATAAAATGGGAATTATAACCATCTTCTAGTCATGTGGGTTTAATCATATGTCGACGTGTGTTGCACAATTTCGTCGGAGGAAAATTCCTTTGCCGTTTGATTGGTGGCAAAATATCAATTAGGCATAGCTTTGACACCGTATATGGTTGGGCCATCGGTTCCGATTAATATTTTCATGTTACAGTCAAACTCTATTATTAACGGATGACTTATTAATAAGCGTGCATTTCGATTAGGCGGGATCTTCATCTACAGTCGAGGAATTTATTCTAGCTCGCGATAGAAAAGAATCTTTAGTACTTGTGTGTTAAAATTCACACTGCCGATGCCGGTTGATTTGTTACTTTTTATGGCTTTGATGTGGTCGGTAAGATAAAATTTAAAAAATTAAGCAAGGTTCATTTACAAGTTGAATGAGTTGACTAGGCAAATGGACAATTGTGCAAGTTGAGTTGTGAAAGAAAATATACGATCTAGAAAATTAGATTTTCGCGTTAGCAAGTTATTGGGAAAAAATCTGAATAATTCAATTTTTACGTTTATCTAAATTTCAAAATAAAATAGGAACATCTAAACACGGCTCGAGATGGAAACGGAGTAACTATCTCTACCAAAATTTCAAATTTGTTCCTTTAAAGACATCAGAAACAAACTGTGTTTTGTTGAAAACAAGTAATAAATAAATTGTCATGGTGCAAATGATGAAATTTTTATGTCGTAGAAAAAGTACCGCATTATACTCGCGTGTAATGACCATCGTCTAAAACTCGTGTCGCTAACTTCATTCTTATGGGTAATAACATAATAACCATCATTACACGCTTGTTGAATAATACCGTATTTCTGGTCAAATTCCCCAAAAAATCTCTTCAAATGAGATAAGTGATGTCATTTTGATAGCGTTATTTTCGCATTACTGATAATCTCCTGCTAAGATTTTTTGTGGTGATCACACCATTTTTTGTTTCTTGTTTCTATTCTGTGTTGTGCTAAGAAAAATGTAAGAGTAACACCTGGTATGGAATGCTGACTTAGATTTTGACGAGTAAAACGAATCTGGTACAGTCAATTTGTCCAAATTTAAAAAACAAAAATGTCTTGATTAGTTGAAAATTGCAAACGTGTTTTTCAACAGGTACATACTCGTATTCACCCTATGCCATTATACGGATAATAATCAGTCGGAATGTAATCTGGTACATACCAGGACGAGCTTTAAGCTTGAACGTAGTCAGCGATAATAAGGGTTCACGCTATATAAATATTAAGGATCGACGGGCATCTGAAACCAAACAAGGCAGATCAAGTTGGATGCAATTTGTTGAAAATTCTTCCCTGCATATCCAGTCTGAATCCCAATCAACTCTAATTGATCGAATATAAGCAGTTTTGTCCTGCAATTAACGGTTATTTTTCGCTCGTCTGGTCAAGTCGGAATAACTACCTCAGGACGTCCACGTAGCAATCGTGAGATCTGTTTAATTGGTATTTGAACGAGTGAATAGAAAACACTTGTCACTGGTGCGGCCGGTGGATTCCTTCGGTACGAAGCCGCGTTTCATGCTAATTGAATCGCCGCAGGTTTCCTCGCCAAGAGTAGCACAAACGGACCTTGTGATTGGATCGTGCTGTTGTGACGTCACGCCTATTCAAATGTCAATCTCGCGGTCTCGGGCCGTTGCACCCGCTCACTCTCTTCTACTCTCGGTTTCGTTGGGGAACAGATAAATCTGTTTGAAAAGGAGGAAGTGACCATCGCGGACCCTCCGATCGATCAACCGCACTATGCAAATATTCGTGCGGCTCGTTAAAAAGCCAGAGATTAATGTCTGTATTAGTTAAAAGAGAGTCCGTACCTAAAATGGGCATTCATCCAATTGATTTACGCCGAAGGAACTGGTTGTGTGCTGAACGGACGGAGTGGGTGTCGGTGGATGCCGTGGAAAAAATCGACGGCTTCGTATGGACTAGGGAATTTATTAAAGTGTGGCTTTCAACAGTTCTGCCAACGAAATACGCCTATTGCAAATGTACACCGCCTGCCAGAGATGTCATGTCAATACCTCGACTTGACGACTTTTTTTAAACGTCAATCATTATCTATCTTCAACACTGTACAGTGAATTTAAGAACAATTGTTGCAACAAGAAATAAATTACTTATGGTACTTGGAGTTCGCTGAGCAGTAAGAGAAAAAATGGTACATTTTTGTACCGTGCGATAGAAAAAAAAAACAAGTAAACCATGACTGTCATGGTTCAGTTGGCAGCGCAAGTTTAAATATTGCTGTATTTGACAACCGTTCAGTTTCTCTATTGGAGGTTAAAGGACTTAAATATGTTTCTTTGACAATAGCAATATTTAAACTAGCGCTGCCAACTGAACCACGATAGTCATGGCTTACACGATTTTTTTCGATCGAACGGTATATTTGATTTAAAACCCAGTTAGATCGAATTAAAGCGTGTGAATATAATTGCAGGTGCTCTCACATGTACAAAATTGATTGCTTTTCGCTGTCAGAAATGTACATCTATGAACTCTAGGATACTTTATAACGACGCTGTTGCCAAGCAACCGAATTTCTACAGAAATTCTCCTACTTGCTTCAGTTTCTTCGTTACTATCAGCTCCTTGGTAAGATTGTGCAACAGTTTGTTTACTAAAATGAACGTAAATAAACAATCTATTTACTAACAGAAGTCAAAAAAAAAAAAACAATATTTTTTTAGTGATTAAGCCATGCGTACATAGATACAAATTTTAGGTGTGGTTTTTAAAAGAATACATTACCAACTAACTCTTTTATTTTTTTTCTACTTCGGTGTCACAACGGGCATTTTGTGACACCGAAAACAGTTTCACAAAGATCAATTTTATAGCATTGTTTCTAGTGATTATTGAATGTGGGGTTGGTATTGATAGTAAATTTCAGTATCAAATGTGATATTATTTGAACCTGAATCAATGTTTTGGATCAAAATCAACTATTAAGGGGGTAGATTATTATTGTAACAATATAGAAGTAGAAAAAATAACATGTTACACTCGTTTCACAAGACATGTTGTCGAACTCGTTCCTCACTGCGTTCGTTGTGCTCTAAACCCTCTCGTTCGACAATATACTGTCTTGTGCAACTCGCATAACAATATACTATTGAGCCACTTATTCTTTAATAGATACTTCTTTTATCATAACATCGATGTTTTTCTCGACAATGACTTCTGTTTAACACTTTTTTTGTTCATTTCTTCGTTGAATGTTTTTCAGTCAAAATTTTCCCTGGATTGAGGAAATAAGTCGACGACAAAAAATAAGGATGATTAATCCCAATCTTAAATGCAGTCACAAAATTACGTTATTAATGCATTGTTAAATCGGTTTTTACTGCCACCTAAAATTTTAGCAGTTCGTTTAAAGAACGCTGTAAGACTATTACTTCACATTATTACGAGAACCTAAGTTGAATTAATGTAAAGTCACACAGGAACAACGTAGCAACATTGTTTTTTGTATGTTGATTTTGTTAATAGGCGAGCAAGTCTAAAATATACTCATTATTATAATTCCTGTTATTAAGTAAATTTACATTTAATTGTTGAAACAGAAAGTACTTCTAACGTTAATGTAAATTTCATCTGCTAACCAAAATCTCATTTATGTTTATCCTAATAACGGTCTAATTAACGGAGACAAAACCAATTACATTAACTTTTTCGTAACAATCTCTCCACCAAATAATATGAGGAGTAAATTAAAATAATTATCTTCGCGGGTGGTCACGAAATTATGTTAAATTATGTAAATTTAATTTGGTGTCGGTAATTTATTTCAGTTATTACAAGACACCCAGACTTGGAGTACATGCGTCAAGACAATAACGCAAGTATTCGGAGCCGACTCGCATATTTCTGTAAAATAATTTCGAAATAGAATTATTTCGAAATTTAAATAGGTTCGGCTTTATATGTGCCGGTTGAAATTTATCACTTGCTTGCAACCACTAAAAGCATTGCCAATAAAATTTTGTGTAACCTAAAAAACCCATCATATAACCCGTAAAACCACGTAAAACTAACAACTTATTGTAAAGAACAATGCACAACCATAAGCGCGAATATGACTTCCGATCAGCTGATTTCTGTCAGGAGTGACGGCGCCAACGGTAGCCAAAATCGCCAATTCACAGCACCATACACCTGTGGTGGTTACATTGTTAAAATTCGAAAATATTTCAAATTTGCAACGTTAAAAACAACATAGATAAGCCCATCCATGGACACCCAATACGTGTATCGTGCGATCCTTTGAATTTGTTATTAGAGTTGGCCCTGGAACTGTCAACGCATGTCTAGTTTTGAACTATCGCGACAAACGTCACATTTAATGACAATTGTAAAACAGAAAATGGCGAATTAAGGATTCGAGGAATTAAGAGAAAAATTACAATGGTAATATTTATTTTATTGAACAATGTTACAACAGATGCGCTATACTTACAAAATAAAATGTCTAAGAAAGCATTCTTTCTAAGCAGAATTTCTAAAAATTTGTCATCATATACTAAACTTGTACTGTACAAATCACTAATAGCACCACACATTGATTACTGTTCATCATTATTGTATATGCTGCCAAATTACAGAATTAAGGAACTCCAAATTATACAAAACAGATGTATGAGAATTATACTGAAATGTGATAGGTATACATCTGTTCAATATATGTTGAATATACTACAGCTTATGTTAATGCCGAATTATCTGTTAAATAAAGTAACATATAACAACAGTAACTTGCACAGGTATAGTTTACGAAATAACAATATGTTTAAAATTGACATCTGCAGAACAAATAGGAAGTTCAATACTTTGTTTTATAAGGGATTATCAACATTTAACATGTTACCTTGGCCCATCAAAGAGTGTACAAATGTAAATAGTTTTAGGAAGGAACTGATTCGTAGTCTGGGGGGGGGTCGGTGGTTGTGGCTGCGGGATTTTATTAAGTTTCTGGTAGAATCCTGTGGTCGCGGTTGCCGATTTCCTTTCGGATTCTGAATCGGTTCTTTTATATGATACTTTTATTTTTATTTTTGGGATGTCTGTTTATTTGTTATATATTTTTTCATTCTGTATTGTAGCATTTGATTTTATTTTGTATTTAAATAGCGTATGCTAATAAAGTATTATTATTATTAGATGCTGAAAGTGTTCACCATTTTGTTCTAAACACAAACGGGCCCTCCGTTTAGCTCCACTGATAGCATTTTGTAACATGATTGATTGCTATCGATTTATTTAAATAAGTGTATCGATTTAAAAAGACCTACGGCTTCAGTTCCAGCGCCAACTTCAATAAGAAATTCAATGGATCGCTCGATATAAGCAACAGTTTAAATAAGTTTTAAAATCATTTCCAAGCTGAGTTGAAATTCCTGATGAAATAACTCAGGATGAAAGCTGAAATCGCCACTTGCTTGAGAAACGCCTGAAATAAAACAACATTCGAGATAAACAGGCCCGATTTATAACCCCGCATTAAAAGATGTCCAAAAGGAGAACAAAGATTAGCCTAAAAGCATTCTCAGGGACCAGGCAAATATGCGGATTAATTCGTCGCACACAATTAAACACGTGCTTTTGGAAGAGACCGATTTTTCTTTCTTGCAGCCCCCACAACGTCACATTATGGATGGTTTTTCATTAGCCAATTAAGATAAAATTGCGAGGATAAATGGGCTAATGTTGTCGTTTATTGTTGTTTTTTTATGCAGTTTATAGTGCACCCCTTCGGCTCTGTATAAATGAGCGTCGTAAATCAACAGCCGTATCTTCTGTCGGTTTAAACTGCTGCCGACTGTAGTTCAGTTCGGAATTGTGCACGAAAAACTGCAATTAACTAATCGAGTTTAAGACATTTCTAAAGCGTTGCACATTTGTAAAACGTCCGGGAGGGATTAGTCGCGCGCGAGCTTTTTGCACCGTCGTCGTCGTCTAGAATTGAATTTATTGCTTTTTTTTTGTCGGCCATGCATTATCGAAACAGTTAATTTCCTGATTATTGTCAAACACCTGCGGTGCGAGGACCTCCGACTCGCATAATAGCTTAATTAAATTTACTAATAGCGGAGATGTTCCGGTGTCCATTGATATTCGTCGTTTACCGTAAAGCATTTTAATTGGGGAAATAAATTTGAATGTAGATTTTTTCTTGACGTTGCTACATGAATCTTTCATTATTTCTTCGGATAACACGAGTCGAGCATGATCTGCGTGTCAAACTGCACTTTATTTAAAACATTATCACGTCGAAACTCCATATGTACTCGGTCAAAATTGTTTCTTTTTTCTCGACCAGATTTTCACGATAATAAAGTAATAATAATGGCAACAGTTAACGATCTGCAATTTGTTGCGGCCATTTCGGGTAGCCGAAAATTTTATCTTTATGGCCGATCCGGAATGGAAGGCGCGTCCAGGTGGTCCATCGATCGTGGAGCTTTTTATGAATCGCAAATCATCAATAATGCCGTCAGGCCAAGAAAGTTCGACTGTGGGACCAACCCAAACTGATTTATTGTAATTCTGGGGCGGACGCTTGTCAAGGATCCCAAGATCAAAAGTAATCCTAAGTTGGGAACTCGTCCTGATTTAGATTCTTTTGCTTTTGCATCACAAATTGCAGGGGATCGCTAACCTACTTTTCACGAAAACATTTTCGAATTTTAACAACGTAACCACAAGTTGAACCAGGTTAAACAAAAATTAAAAGGGAAATTTAATTAAATAAATAATCAAATTTAAATATTCAGTTTTGCGTAGAATAATTTTATTTCTTGGAATGGTTGGTAATGTTAATTAAAATAAGTAATTAGTAAATGAGAAAAAGTAATATTACACAAATCAAAGTAGTAACTTAGTGATGTCAACGCACTAGTGCAATAAAATGTCACTTTACGACACTATATGCGGTAAAGTATGTCATTACAACATTCACAAAGTATGACGTTATGTATTGAGCGTAGATAAAAGTAGTTCCCTCTATATGCTACTAAATATTGGGGCGATAGATGTTAGATAATGAAGTTATGCAGTTGAAATTTTCACGTAGGATTTGTTAGAGCTTGTGCCAACTCTCATGATCGATGACGCAGAAACCAAAATGCGTACCGAAGCGGCTGTACTATTCGAACTAAAAACATCAGTACCATTTTGTCACACTTTACAGATTTGTGAGCTAATTTATGTTGATTGATATTTGGCGACAGGTCCCTTGATAATCTGGGGCATTCTAATCCAAACCGTTGGACACTGTAAAGTGCAAATTTGCCGCCATCCTGAAAATTTAACCAAACGACCGATGTTTTTACGTTTCACTTATCAAAATTGGGCTCCGCCTTCGCGCAGCTTTTGTCAAGGTCATCGATCATGAGAGTTGGCACAAGCTCTAACATTATTTCAAGACGTCAGTCTTAAAATATAGTACTGACTCGCAAAGCATTGTGAATGAGAAAAGGAAAGGGTGAAAAAAAACATTAACGTCGTAAAAACATCAATGTAAAAATATGGTGCGTCAGCTTGTGAAATATTCTCTTCATTTCTTATCCGTTATTGGATTTACATTGAGAGGGTGTAAACTTATATTTCGACACCCCGACATTCAATAAAGGCCACCTGGTATATCCGTTATAAATTACAACCCTTGACGTTGGCAAATGATGATATCGAAAATTGTACATTGATTGATATCGCCAAGATATTGTTTTTGACTGCTCCTGGAACAGCTCGCCCCGAAGAAGTCTCGAGACGCTTCTTCGTAAATAATTTACACGTGCCTGAAAACTAATATAACTTTAGGAAGCTCTTAACTAAATTCATAACGACATAAGTTCTAGAGTCTCTCCGAGATTTAATTCTCATTTTAGGGTGCCGAGTAATGAGAGGGTGAACCCGTTTTGTTCATCCTCCACGAGTTAAAGTCGTTACGTTTATAATGTTAGATATCGCATCTGGATTCGATTTAATTATGCACTTTTTCGGTCGTCTGAAGGATGGTCGTTAAATTTTGTAATTAAAAATGTCGAAAGCGTTTGAAAATGCTAACGGTTCGAGAGATTTCCATAAGAAAGTGCTCTTCTCTATCATAAAAGTACAGTTAGATTTTATCACGAGTTGTTCCCTTTTCACTTATCAAGTGTGTAATAATTAATCAATTATTAATTTGACCTCAGATAAACTTTGCGTGCTGGGACATTGAAAAACAGCAACGAGTTGATAATTGTTGACCGTGATGAATTATGTTATTAGCTAAGAAATGCGACTTTTAATAATTTATCGTTATTTAAAGGATCGTAAAAAATAATATGGATGACTTCGAAATTAAATTGAAACATTTAAGAGCGACAGTAAATATTAGATAGTGGTGATAACTTTACGTTTTGTGCAAATTTCAGTCACTCTATTATGTTATAAAAGACATATTATAAAACTTTCAAAATTCGCTGAAGAACTGTAAATGTTGTTTTGTATAAATTTTACTTTAACAGGAAACCACTTGATGTTAATTATTATAAAGGAATATCGAAATTTGTAAAATGTTGTATTTCTGAATTAAATATTATGGGGATGATTTTTATTACATATTATGTTTTTATTCTTTATTTCCGCTAAAACACGTAAGAAGAAAAATCGGTTTAGTTTAATGACTATACAATAATGATAGTAGATTATATCATTAAAGGAGCTGTGAGCTCGATGCAGTGTCGATTTCCGAGTGTGCTATTACGTCATACGTGCGGGAGTCAGTTTATACCCGTCAAGCGCTGTTGTGTTTTCTTTATTATTCTACGGAACAATTTAATTGATGAGTACAAATACATTTTGATCAGTAACTATTTGTAATAATATTTACTAAATAATTAAGTAATAAATCTGAATGCACAGTAAAATATTTAGAGGCAAGTTAAAAATATATATTCCAAGTTAAAATACTGAATGATCAGTAAAATATTGTTTGGACAGTGGTAAAACATTTTGATCTACGAAATTTTAAATCTGATTCAATGAATTTGCGTTTGTTAAGTATTAAATTTAATTTGTGGCACAGAATATTGAAGAACACAAGTAAAAAAACAATTGCTCAGTGTACAATTTACTTGATTCTTAAAATTGTGTCAATTAGGTACGATTCGAGAAAAACAACATAACCTATAAATTTGACCGCGCAATAGTCTGCAAGTGTCTTGTGTTATGGTGAAATAAATTGCATAAGTTTACAAGGTAAATTGAGGTATTTATAAATATTTTTTCACAGTCATATTCTGCAGGCGTTCAGGATGAACAATAGTCTAGTTGCGGAGTACGAAACGTCGGAATCATCCTCTGAGGAAGGACGTCATCACGAATCATCGCCAAAGAGGAGAGTTATAGGAAATTGGATAAAGATTGGAGTTTTTTCTGGATCGGATGAGGCTGAAAAATTTATAAAAGATAAAAAAATATGGGGATTTCATTATAAAAATAAAACAGAAGAAGGAATAAAGAAATACTTCAGGTGCAATCAAGTTAAACTTCGTGGACAACAATGTTCTGCAAAAATATATCTTCAGTATGATTCGACATCGCATGAAGTGCATTTATTCAAGACTAAATCAGAACACAATCATGACTCTATTGAAACAAAAGGCGTTCTTGGAATTGACCCTTCTCTAAAGTTGGAAATCCAAAAACTTTTTGACCTAAAGTTAAAGCCAAAGGCTATTTTAATAGAATTGTCCAAGAATAGTGATATCAGGAAGCTTACCTCAAAAAGACAATTAGATAATTACTTGCATCAGTTGCGAGAATCCAAATATGGCCCGTCACAAATAAGTGTTGGAGAATTGGAAGCATGGCTACTGAAAAACTCAGTTATTCCAGAAGACTTGCATATCCCTTTCGTCGCACAATACGAATTAGAGACTGAGGAAGAGGAAAGCATTTTTCGATTTTTCATAACAAGTAGATATTTGATGAGTATTTGTGCCAGCAGTTACAAAATTCATGCTGATGCAACCTACAAACTCTTGTGGCAAGGTTTTCCAGTTCTAATAGTGGGTACTACCGATATGGATAAACATTTTCACCCTTTTGGTCTTTCTGTTTGTACTAATGAGAAGAAGGAGGATTTCAAGTTTCTCTTTAGAGCGTTAGTTGCCACATCAAAGAAATTATTTGAAAAAAAATTTGAACCTAACGTGTTGATATGTGATGCTGCAAAAAGTATTCAGAATGCTTTCATAGAGATTTTCGGAACTGATAAGTTGATAATCATGTGCTGGGCGCATATGAGGAAAAATGTTCAGAAACGTGTAGAGCGTGGATGTGGAGAAAAAAAACCGTTCCCTAATTCTGAGTGATATTAACACTCTTCAACTTTCTTCATCTCCAGAGATATTCGAAAAAGCTGTTGAACTTTTCAAAAAAAAATGGAATACGGAGCAAGCTTTTTTGAATTATTTTGAAAGAGAGTGGCTGTCTGATAATAGCAATTGGTACGAAGGTGTAATGAAACATGTACCAAGTACTAATAACGCCTTAGAAGCGTTTAATAAAGTTATAAAAGACACTCATACCCTTCGGGAACGCCTTTCATTAAACCATTTTCTATCGGTTGCTCTTGAAAGTGTTCAACAATGGTCGAACGACTATAAAACTGAGTTGAAAAATTTTTCGAAAATACCAACAATTACATTGTCCCTGTGGACATCTGCCTATCAGTGGACTAAAAAGAATAAACCAGTTCTCATTGTCTCCCAACAGGAGAGTCAAATTAGTTACAAAATTCCAGCAGGGGATTCAACCGAAGAACCAGGAGAATTAAATGACATTTGCGCAGAAAATTGGGTGGAATTTGAAGAGTTTAAAAATAAGGCATTTTCATCCTGGATAACTACCATGTCAACTTCTCCAGATGAGTGGATTAAGGGAAACTGTAATTGTCCAGCTTTTTTTAAAAATATGATATGTAAACATATTATTGGCATAGCCATTAGACTTAAATATGTCAAACCACCACCAGAAGCGCGAAATATAAGTATTCAAGGGAAACGTAAAAGAGGGCGTCCTTCTAAGGCAAAAAAAGCTCTTATTGTGCAGTAGTAATATACATAAACTTTAAGCTATAGGTACTTAAGAAAATGTTTTTTTTTATTTTTAAGTTTGAAAATTATTTTTTCATTGTTTATTTTATCGTTTAATTTTCAAGTAAATTCTACCATAATGTTGTCCTGATTTTATTTATTTGAAATTCCTCTTGTCGAGATTAGTACAGAACCTGCCTCACAATCTATGCTGTATTGCCGTGCTGCCGTACATTTTCTGTAGGTATATTATCAGTCAGCTCTGCCGTTGGCTCTGCCCTCAGACCATTTATCGTTATTTATATTTCAATTTCACTATTATACTTAATCATATTGAATCAAAATACTTATCATAAATTATTATGAAACTTAAGTTTTTTTAAGAATCGAAATGCAATTAATTATTGAACAAAATATCTGATCAAATAGTATTTCTACATATCATTTTTTTTTAAATCAGTCAAAGATTAATTTTTATCCGGACAGAACATACTGATCAAACTGAATTTTCTACTTGAAAAATGTTTATTTTTTTACTTGTCAACTGAATAATGTTACTGATCAAATAAACATAAGCCATTATTCTATAGTTATTTAAGTGACAAGTGATCGTCGAGCGTGGTGATAATTGTGAGAATGAATAAAAAAGACAAAATAACGCCATATGCCTTTGAACCCAATTATTCTGAATATGGGAGACATTTAGCCGAAAACGTAGAAGATACCAGCACAATTCCCGACACTAGAATCGGAAATACCGATTGGTGTGCATGTGGGCATTGTCCACAAATGACAACTGAACATGAATCATACTGTTGCACAGAATCAGAAAATGTTAGGAATTTAAAAGGTGGCTTAACCTGCATTACACACCATGAGTCTTTTCAAAGTGTTATTTTAAATAAAGATACCGTGCAAGCAGCACGTTATCAAATGATGCTTCATGCAGATAACGCTGCTAGAAGGGAGGCTTTGAAGAAAATAAGCAATAGATTATGGCGACACATCGCATACAAACAGTTTGTATACTGGGTAAATGCCTGGGTCCCCTTGGGAAAAAAGAAGAGAAAAGTTATACCAGCCTGTGTTATTGCCAAAATCAGGGAAGAGTATGGTGAAGAGGATGATTCCTATGTTGGATTTCAATCTGCAGAAGGCGAAGATCCTGATTATTTTGATTGAATTTTAAAAATAATCTTTTTAGGTACTAATTTACAACGTCAAATTAATGTTCTTATTGTTCTCAGCTGTCACCAATTGTAAAATTTTGTCTTTGTAAACGGTCTTTGGCAATTTTAAAATACTTGTCAAAACAAACGTCAAACTATTTTTAAGAGATTTTGGAACTTGGAGAGCCTTGTCGCCCCTTTTCGAATAAATCTGTGTTATTTCGTGTGTTAGAGTGTTCAGATATTGATGATAAAATAAATAAAGATTTACAATGTTTCATGTTTTATTGTAAACTCGAAACAAAAATGTAAAAATTCACAATAAATTGTGAACAAACTGTTCATGGTTGAAACAAATAAAATAAATGTATTATTTTTATTAAAAGTTATTCAATTATACATTGAATCGTGAAAAATGTTTCTGTCGAGCTTCACTCATAGAAGGACGCTCAGTTGGAGCAATATTTGCAGGAACTTCCGCATAGTACTCATCTTCGTTATCAGTAGAAAATGAAACATCTTTGTGTTTTACGAAGCTGCGAATTTCTGTAAGTAAATTTTGGCGCCACTCGTTGGATTTGGCTGCAGGAAGTTTTTTGTAAATCCATTTCTTCTGTGCTTTAGACCACTGCAGTTTTTCTTTTATTTTTAATCTCTTTACATTAGCATTATGATCTAATACAGCAAGTATTCCGCGAGCCACCATTCCATCATAACTGAAATGACTTCTTTTTGGTAAGTATTTTAACCGTACATTATGGTAACATTCTAGGAGGCCAGTGTGACAGTATTTATTGATATGGGTCAAATCCTTCAACCATCTTTTATCCTCTATAACATCCTTTAGGTATCTGTAATCAGCAGATCCCGGAGATATCCACATTTTTTCCCTGCTTTCGCTGTCCGAGATAGGGGGATGGTCACACTTTTGAAAATGTTTATTCCCTTCCCACGAATGAACATTTGAAATGTGATTCAACACAGATTTAAATTTTTCTAACAATACTTCCGCATCTCCGTTGCAAGTTGCAGCAGACCACCACAAATGGTTGACAATACTGGATCTCCACGCCCCCAACAAGGGTGCTTTTTTGTCTACACTTTTAAGTCTTTTTACTAAACTCTTTGCAAGATGCCATACATCAAATTGGTGTTCGATATGTGAATATTTTTGTTTCATCATACACCTAATGCCGATATGTCTATCCGAAAGAAAAAGTTTAAATTTTACCCCTTTTGCCTCAAATTTTGATAGTAGTCGGTCACATGCTTGCTTTTCCAATTCTCCATCCACCTGTCCTCTTTGCAAAACTATGAAATCTAAAATTTTGTCGGTCTCTAGATCCATTAGTGAGTATGTTACATATTTAGCGGAAAAACCAGGAGAATCGAATTGACCATCACCAGCTACAGCGCAAGTGTTACTAGATTTTATATTTGCCAACAGTGCATTTCTTTGAACGTTCCAGGTATGCTTTATGCAGGGAATGGCAAGGTTTTTTATAATTCGATAATATGTATGATTTGAGAACAGCTGAATACCAGCTGTTTTGCATAAAGTTTCAAATTTGCTAAAATTTAGGCCACATAGATACATCGCAGCAGACAGTTGTACATTTCCACTGGAATAATAATTTTCCGTGGACTGTGATTTCCAGGTGAGAGAATGGTTATTTTGACATAAGAAAGTGGCTAGCAACATAGACCCCCTGGAACAAGTCTTTTGTAATTTGAAAGTACTTCCGCAGTCAAAACATCGCAACAAATCGAATAATTTTGCAAGTTGATTAAAAGGAACTAAATAAATAGTATTATTATTGTTTTTACTTCCAGTTTCACAATTAGAGGGTGGATTTTCAGAATCTGCACTGGAATCTGAATCTAATTCATCGTCACTAAGCGCCTCAAACTCACAATCAAACTTTTCTTCATCGCTCATATCCAGCTCTTCATCTTTTATAAAATGACTAATATTTCGTAATACTTCTTGGCCTAACTCGCACTGCAAACCAATTCCTGTCTCCACATCTGTTATGTTTTCCTCCAAATCTAATGTACTATTGTGAAATCCGATTTCTTCGAAAATAATCTAAATAACGAACGATACATTTATAATGAAGACGTAAGAAAATATGAAAAGAATATACCTGTTGCTGACTTGTGGAGGCAATGGCATTGTCTACAATTTCCTTTCTGCTCTTCTTTTCTTGGTAAAGAGAATGTCTGTTTGATTCATTTTCATTATTACCAGGTAATCGCAATGTTGGGATGGCATCTTTTTTAAGAAATAACTTAGTCTTTCCGTGAGCAGATAATAATTGTTTTTTCAATAGAGCACTGTATTCATAATCACTTTCTTTAAAATGAGAAGAACAAACTCGACTATGTTTGGACGGAGTAAATTTCGACCTTTTAATTTTATTTAACCACTGCCTATATATTTTCGGACTTTTATTTTTATTAGGAAATGAAAAAAAATGAATATTCTTTGATTTTTCATTGTTATCACAACCAAATACACAACACCGTGGCATTTTTGCGATAATTTTGTGTAGAACTGCAAGAAACTCCATAGCAGCATGTTTGTGCGGGTGGCCGAGTAGGCACTTATGACGTCATAGTCTGGCGCCGCGATGACTTCAAACGCTCATATCTCAGCTTATTTGGGAGCAAAAAAAAAAAGAATATACCGCATGAATGGACATTTTTCGTAGAATTTTTTCATAAAAAGTGTCCCAACGACCTCACAGCCCCTTTAAGAGTAAAAGTGAGTCTTTTTGTGCTATGCCCAGAGATAGGAGACCGAGACGAAGTCGAGGTGAATAGCAAACGATTACAACTTACAACCCGAACGGCCATCTTGCTATTTTTTGTTTTGACATCTGACATCCATGCACCGAGCGACTTGTGTTACACCATAGTGGAACCGGTTAAATATTAGATAATAATTTCGTTATTTCGCTCTGTTAGCGGCTTTTTTAATAAGGATAATTTAATTATTAAACATTTCATGTAATTGATAAATAAACCGTGACAAATGCTTCAAATGACCTTACATTTGACTCGGTCGAGCCGCCTGTGGACACTTCTTCTACTCCTAGGATTTGAAGTACCTATTTCTACTCCGCTCACAAAAAAATGCCACTTTAACCGTTTCTATGGAGATACACAAAGGCGTCAGTTTCGACCACTTGAAGATAAAATATTTTTTTCTAATTTTGACATATAAAGTGACACTTTTCAAAATTAATTGACGTTTGGAAATGTCACACTTTTCGTAACTGGTTACGAAAAGTAAAATCTTTCCTAACTGGTTAGGAAAAATTTATTGTATCACCAGTTGAGACTGCCATATTTTTTTGTTTTTAAGCAAAATAACCGTGGCTACTTACCTACTTGATATTTTAACACAATAATAATTTATTATTAATGAAATTCATTACTGCGTTTAACGTTTGCAGAAACTTTTTTTTTTGACAAAATTAGAAAAAATCTTGTATGTAACACGTTAGGAAATGCAATTTTGTGTAACTCCTGTGATTTTGCGGGATCTCGCTGCGCTCGTCCCGCAAATATTCCACTCGTTACACAAAATAACGCATTTCCTAACTGGTTACATAAATAGCTATTATGTTATTTGTGAGAGCGTTATTCGTGTTTCACTGTTATCGACACCATGCAAAATCCAGTGGATTAAATTCTATCGCTTGTAGATCAGTTCGCCAAACTTTATTTACCACTAATATAACATGTATTATAAAATTAACTGATCTTTTACAAGAACGAATTGTTTCCTGCTTTAATTTTATCTGTTTGAAATCTGATACATTCATTTATTAAATGGTACAAGAACTCAAACATAATGTTTTAAATGTTACTTTCACATTTACCTCCATTTATCATGCGCCCGGCAAGTTGGGATATTCTACTGTGTAATTATATTAATAACAGTAACTTGTAAGCTTCGGCGACGTAACAATGATGGTTTATTTCCAGAAATCAAATGTTGGTTGTTTTTTCAAACAGGAGTCAGTTCTGAGAACCTTTTCAACATTTAATAAAGAAACACCTTTTCATCGTGTAATGACATATAATTTTATTTTTGTTTTTTGACAACATGCATACTTCTATGTATCAAATAATTTGATGGTTCTTTTCGGTTGTGATTATCACACAAATTTTTTTATAAGTAAAAAATGTCAGAATACTTATATTCATAATTCTTTTTCGTCAAATAAATGTGTAGTAAATTATACGGTACAGGCGGAAATGTATAAAAGAGAAAGGAAGTGAAGGAAATATAAAAAAGCATCACTAGAATATTTTATACTCAAGTGTTAATTGGAAGACTGTTCAATTCATTCTAATATGATAAAAGATCGTAAATATTGGAAGTCCTAATTAAATTAGATGAGTATCACCTTATCGTATATGTAATACCTATTGTAACGTTTACTCTGACTATGGGTTCGCAAGTTTAAAGAAATTTGTATAAAACAAAACCCAGTAACAACTCACTCCAATTAACTAACACAGCCTCTGACGCACATCGTTTCCCTTTTTATCCCAATGCCGACCCTGTAGCGGACATTCCAGGTAGGCCTCGGCGTTTCGCTGTCGATTATTACTCATTACTCATTGAAGCCGAATGTCGTTAGGGGAAGGTGCTGTTTCAGGAC
The DNA here is from genome assembly GCF_963966145.1 of Tenebrio molitor. Taxonomy (NCBI): domain Eukaryota; kingdom Metazoa; phylum Arthropoda; class Insecta; order Coleoptera; family Tenebrionidae; genus Tenebrio; species Tenebrio molitor. The sequence goes on along the minus strand of NC_091047.1, from coordinate 22,744,387 downwards.
TTTTCTAGAACCGTCCCTATTATTCTTCGCTCGTTACAGTACCTTCATGAGTTGTCAGAATTTACCATCAGACAAATTTCGTACAAGGTTTCTTCCTGCTGAAGAACTAAAAATAGAAAATGCCATACACTTACATGATTGTTAAGATTCCTAAATTCGTGGGAAGCAAGTTATACGGATGAGAATGGTAATAAAGACATTACGAAGATTTGTTTTTATTGGTTTAGAGGAGTGGATCGACGAAATCATCACGAAATAATCGTCTCTTTGCTTTTGGTGGGAAAATCGAGGCTGAAGCTCGTAAATCTATCCGAAAATCACGACACCGTCGACACACCGTCCGCTTTTGTTCGACATGCAATTGTTTCTTTCCCTGTTCCTGAAGGCATCATTAATTTCTCCCCTGAAAATTTCCGACCTAATCACCACTTTCTTAAATGTTCCTATCAATTATCGTTCGGGACACTCCCGCATGCAAAACGCGGCTTAACTTATCGATTTATCGGAACACCTCAAAAGAGCCCTTTGGAGTTGCGTTTCTTGTCCGTCGTAAATCAACTGACATTTTCCTTCTTGGGGAAAAGTTGCGACATTTCAAGAAAGGTTACGCGATTTTTTTTCTCTTCATTCCGACAAACAGAAACAATCGAGGGTGGCGAGTTCGGGGAGGGCGCATTAAGGAAACCGGAACGATAATTCAGGCCAACGAATTTTACAACTTAACTTTAATTGCATCGTTTTAATTAAGAAACCGCAATTTGGTCGGTTTTAAAACGGGGGCGCTATTTGAATTTCATTAAAAATTTTCCCTTCTTTGTGCCGATTGCATTAAGGCAATGGCACTTCCGGAAAATCAGTTTCGACGACTTTTTCTTAATTACGAAAATAAAGCGGATTCGTGGGTTTTCCCTTCGGTGATGTGAATTTTCGAATCGAGAACGGAAACGGAAGTTATGTCGGACGACAAAATGGTCACGTTAATTAGGCGTTACGGACAACAACGTCGTCGGAGAAAATCATTAATAACATCTGTCGGTAAGACAGGGAACATCTTGGTGGAATCCGTGCCCGGCAAGGAAACTACACGAAAACAACGTCGGGAAATATTAATCAAAGTTTTTGTTTTAATGGCCGCTGCACGGAATTAAGATATTTGTTTTACTTGTGATTTATGACCTTTCTTTTCTTGTATGTGGGGGAGAAAACATTCGTTTTCGACAAACTTACTCTGATTTAGCTGTTGGGCGTTCTATAATGTAGTCAGAATATGGTCACAATGTATAATGAAAATTGCTTTTAGAGGCATTTTGTTATAAGAAAATTATTACTTATCAAATTAAAATATTTTTAAATTAATCTATCTACATACAACTTATGTGAATTTAATGTAGTTTTTCAAAACAAAAAAAGGGAGAAATACAATAGTAGATTATACCTTGCGATCGAAAATAAAAAAAATCGGGAGGGCCATAATTAATACGCCTCAGTTGGCAACACGTAAAAATTTAATTCAAATGTCATCAGATGTCATTTTACAATAGAGAACTGTCATTATTAATTATTGACTATTACAATTTGCTATTACAGTATGTTCACTTTAGAGCAAAAATTTTTCATTGTGCAATGTTACTTCAGAAACGGCGAATCGTCCTATTCGACACCTTGAGTTTTTGAGGAATTTCAACAAAAGTTTCCGGACTTTCAAGGCACTTACCAACAACTTGCCTTGATTATTTTGTTTTTCCATACCTGAAAAACAACGTATTCAAAAACAGGCCTGGTACAATTCCCGAATTAATGCAAGTAATTACTTTGCGAAGGTCATTAATTTGAAAACATGAAGCATTATGTTTGGAAGCTGAAGGAAGACATTTCGAACATTTATTGTAGTTCTTGTAAGAATACGATTGGAGCTTCTCCTGTATGATCCTTTAGCACAAAGATAATCTTCATCCTGGAAACAATATTTGTTTGTTGATTTCATTGATCAATTTTATATTTACCAAAATTCGATCGTATTGCAGTCATTTACGGCGTAGCTTTTTGTCTTTTTGACTTCAGAAAGAGACAATAGAAAAGAGCCCCCAAAAACATAACCTCTCTGTAAACAATCCGGGTGCACGTGATCCTCACCAGAGAACACAGAACGGTGCTGTGCTCACCGTTGAACAAAGGCGCGGGAGTTTTAAATCTCATTGTTTCATTGGACTAGGTGACGAAATTCCTTTACAATCGAAGGGAGACAGGTCACACATGATTCACTCTCCTTTATGATAATCAAGATTTCAACGTTCTCAAAATCACTAACCTAACTTTTAAGATTGACATCTGTTAATTGAAATCTCAATTTTTGGTCACAGCCAACTCAATTTTTTTTTTCGATCGCACGGTATTATACAGGGTGATTCATCTTTTACCGCCGGTGGTATTATATTATTAAGAGTCTTTTTGTGCTAAGCCCAGAGATTGAAGACCGAGACACACAACTATCAATCCTAGGTTTACTTTTACGTTTGTCAAGCAATGGCGCACAAACCGCGATTTATTTTTATTAATCCTGAAAACAGCACTGTATCACTGTGCAGTGAAATACAGCGAAGCAGTGGTGATATGTACTTGTTTGTAAAGAGTTCTTATTCAGCTCCTGCGTTAGAATGACCTACATTAATCATTTCGTTTCATACTCAGAAGCATTTACAAGGCAGCAAACGAGAGTGCAATCTCTTAATAATAATATTTCTATTTCTACACTGGTCAACAGTAAGATTACAATCTGAGCCAATCTCTCTTGGACTGTAGAAAACGTTGTAAATAGTGATACCACGGCTGTACGAGTCCTATTAAATTTTATAATTCTGATTAGATATGCAGAAATTAAATATCAGTTTCTACATTCGTTCTTTACCTGCAGTGCAGTACGTCAGAAGATATCGATCGCATAATTTTTCATATTCTTGTACAGTTCCAGAGCGTACCTGTATATGGATTAAAAATCCGCGTCAGCAATGCTGCACATATAATTTTTTTACACAAGAAGTCGTTTCTCGTACGAGAGGGCGTGCTCGGTAATCCCCGGAATGCCATTATAATAACATATGAGCATATCGCGTTCTTCGCTTTTTAATCTTAATGCCCGGCGACAAAGAACGAATTTCAAGTAATACCTTTTAATCGAGTAAAACGGTCTCCGACTAAGATCACTTCGATAATTTCATACCGAGAGCTTTCCACCGGAAAAATTCCTATCATTTTTAACCTAATTACGTGATAACAGACCATTAATTTGCTTTATTACTCCCGATAGAACCCGAATGCCGACCACACCAGTGACTTTAAAAATTATTTATCGCAGGCGCCGGCTTTTAAAATTTCCCTTTCCTTTCCGCGGCCGACCACTGAAGAAAAATGTTGATTTTTAGTTAATCTTCAAACTCGAAAGGGATGCTAAAATAATCCGCATTCCTCCCGCTAATGGTTCCCCACAGGAATTTATGGGAGTGCACCTGCCTCTTCTAGTAATTGTTTTAGTTCATATCTTCCTTTTAGAGTCGTTGTTTCTTGGAGCACATTCTTCGATAAGTTATCTTCGTTAGTGCTTCTTTGAAGCAGCGATGCACAAACGCGCGTGAAACTTTACGAAGGAAAATCGAACGCGACAAAGAACGGGCTTGGAGGAGACGCTTGCGGTAAGCTCTCGAAATCAAAGTCGAGGATAGGTGAAGAGAACCGTGTCAAGATAACACCGAAATGAATGTAGAGATGAATTCTTGATGCGAATCGAGATACGGGATTCATGATTTACAGATAAGTACCACAACAAATAGTCATTTACTACAGGATCGATTACAGATAAGGCATTGTAATTTAAATTTACAAGACGGTTGTGGTCGGTCCTGCGAGATTTATGTTTGAAAATTGAATAATTCTGTAATTTCGCCGCGCTTTTGCCCGTTTGCATTCTAATGTTTTTGACGAATTTCGTCATCCTGAATCTATATGGGTATTTAATTAAAGAGTAGGCATTGGGCACTGGACGGCACGTCGCTGATGACATAACGCAGTCGGCACCGCAAAGTTCAAAAATGTCGTAAGTGACGGTGATTTGACTTATCTTACAAGAAGAAAACGCCAAATAACAATAATTATCGAAGAAAATATCGTTTTCTATTCTCTCTGGACGAGAATTATGTGTTTTTAAGAGAGGATAATGGTAGGTGTAGGAATTTATTATGATTATAATTTAAATGTCACTCAGACATGTTAATTAGATGTGAACTGATCAACGACGCGGCTCGAGAGATCCAAGGTCTCCTCCAATTAGGTCAAAAATAATGGTTCTCGATGCCTCGCATGTCACGACCAACGGCTCAATTTTATTATGAACAAATAAATTTGAGAGGTTGTTTAGCTTGTTTATTTGCAGGATGATCTTGAATCCAAAGTGATATTATTATAATACTTATAATATGAAGCCAGCTAAAAATCCCGATCTGAGTTCATTACAAGGGTTGTGGAGATGCTTCTGGAAAAGCTTCGCGGGAGCAAATTCGAAGCACTTTACATTTAAATCTGTGTAACAAGAAGTTGAGGTGTTCGCAGTTTGCCTTTCTGGTTGAGATAGAGTTGGTCGTGACACAACCCATTATCAACGAGTCAGACTGGAACGTGCAATAAATCCGAGATCGCCTTGTCACGTTGTTGTTGACTTTCGTTTTTCTTTTGACTTTCTAACACTTGTGCGCTAAAGCATAATGACTTATGAATGAGTCTGGCGGTCGACGAGCCATCCGTCCAATCAATGAAGTGGAAGTGATTAGATCCATTAAGTCAATTACTCGATCGGTCTATTTGAAAAAAAATCCAATTTCCAGCAGCTGTCAGGAATGGCGGATTATAAAGGTAGGCGTGCACTCTTTATCACGTTGATTTCTTAATGGCATCCCGTTGGATAAAACAAACTGTAATGACAGAATTTCCGGCAGATTTGATTGGTTTAAAACGAGCGTGCACACCTTTCTTCCAACGAAACGTACACGTTAGTCCACAAAGCCACTATAAATAAAGGGAAACGCTTTTATTATGCTGTGTTGCACATATGTTTCGTTTAAGAACGAAATAGGCAGGGGTCATCATAACTCGGAGGAATGAAAATAGCATAGAAAGTGTCATGTTCGTTCAGCGGAATTGTTCCAATATTGGAAAATACTGCTGTTTTATTAGGGAAATGCGACCGATTTGCATATTAAGAGCGTGTGGGGAAGAAAATAGAGTTCTCCCCTTTTTATTTATATTTATTAGTTGCATGTTTAAAAAGCGTTATGGCTTTTCAATACAATTACACAGAATAGGCTGACACGGCAAGAATAATCATCTTGGATTTATTGCCAGTTTTAATCAGACGGTCAACGTTTTATTCTGGCCATCAGGACAAGACGTACAGCACTATAAATCTGAGGATTAAAAACAGTAGTTGGAAAATCCGACAGTAATTGCAAGAAGTGCCAGTTTTCTTGTAGTTGGAGAGTCAGCTGGGTGAATTAAAGGGGGATGCGTTCCAAGTTTCCGCCAAAAAGTCTACCAAGAAGTAGCTCTGGTTGTGGTCTTGTTTAAAAAATGCCAGAGTTCAATGACTACAAATATTTTTTTTTTTTTTTTGCCTTTCCCTTTTCACCGTACTGGTCTATCAGGTACCTTGCGGTCGGCTTTTTCCTCTTTTTTCCTTTGTGCGGCGGGGCTCCGGGGTACTTTCCCCGGCCACCCACACCCACCCTCTCTTCTCCTTTTTTCTTTCTGGACAACACAACATGAAATACAGCACAAACATCCATGGGAGGCCCATCCGGCCTGGGATTTGAACCCTGCTGACCTCGCGGTGGTGTCGGGAGAGTGTCGCTCTTCCTTCCACCACCCTACCGTCAGCCCCTACTAGACATACACACACATCCATGGCCCGGCGGAGTTTCCTTCCTTCGAAAAAATCCTCCCTCTTCGGTGGGATTCGAACCCACTAGCGCCGGGACCGCGACCTCGGAGCACTGTCTCCGACAGCCATGCGGCCACCGAGCCTACATGACTACAAATAAATTTCATTAATTTCGAAAACAGGGTGTTTGTTTTGTTACTTTTAGTGAAATTTTGAATCAAATTTTAAATTAAATTTATTGTACATATTTCGAATACTATTTTATAATAAATTGATAAAATGTCATCATTACTAACTTTCATTTAAATTTTCGTAAGCATCAAAGTATGTAAGATCTGCTTTTAAATAAAAGGATAAGTCGAATTACCCTACACCACATTTTTTATAATTGGGAATTGGTTTGTCTGCCGAACGAAGTCAGACAGCCAAATTAGTAGCCTCAGCACATAAAACTTCATTTTTGTTCCTAATAACATAATGTGGATACCGTCTTAAAAAAAGTTACTTTTAATACCGTTTTCTGTCACTAAAATTGATGTTTTTGTAACTGTACAAAAAAGTTACTAAGGCAACACTTTTACATTTACAGTTTGTTAAATACATAATATGTACTTAGTAGATGTTGCACCGAGGGAGTGAAGTGCATTTGTCCGAGGTGCGTTTGTACCCCGAGGTTCTATGTACAAAGCACTGAGAATAAAAATCATACACTCCAGAGGTGCATATAGATACTATTTTTTCCACGACAATTTAAATTGAAAAAAGTCGAAAATTTGTAAATTATTTTTAACTGTTAGGTTAAGTTTAAGTATCATGCTGATAGTTAATAATAATTTTTAACCTTTCGGCTTTTTTCAATTCAAATTTTGGGGTCGTGCAAAAAATAGTATCTGGACCTCGAGAGTGCCTGATTGTTACCGTCGGTGTAGGACCCTCGGAAAAAAAGTTGACTAAAAACTTGAGTTGCCTATGTTTTTTTGCCCAAGGGGGAAAAAACAGCCACTTTACTCCATACAATCAGGAAGTAAAGTTGCTCATTATATACAGTCGTGCAGAAATTTATATTATATATATCTATTATACAGGGTGGAACAAAAGTATCAAATATTGGCTGTAACTTTTTAATTTGACAATTTATGAAAAAATGTTTAATATAAAAGTTGATTGGTGTATTATCCTGCATCATCTGGTCTTTCTAGTTTGTTCCTATCTTCTTTTGTTTCGCTGCTATGGCAACCAACTTTGGTTTTTTAAATAGCACCCATACATTTTTTGTGTGATTTTCAAACAAGCGTATGTTTCTGTATTCGTAAATACAGTTTTTCCATTATGGGGAAAAAGAATAAAATTAAAAAAAAAAAAATTAACTTACTAAGTAATAAAATGCAATATCAAGAATGCCATGGAAATTTGACAATTTTTTTGAACGTCATGCATGATAATAAAGCAAACATTTTTTATATTAAACATTTTTTCATAATTTTTCAAATTAAAAAATGTTTAATATAAAAATTGTTTGGTTTATGCATCATGCATGACGTTCAACAAAAATTGTCAAATTTCCATGGCATTCTTGATATTGCATTTTATTACTTAGTAAGTTAATTTTTACACCTTTTTTTTAAATTTTATTCTTTTTCCCCATAATGGCAAAACTGTATTTATGAATACAGAAAGATACGCTTGTTTGAAAATCACACAAAAAATGTATGAGTGCTATTTAAAAAACCAAAGTGGGTTGCCATAGCAGCGAAACAAAAGAAGATAGGAACAAACTAGAAAGACCAGATGATGCAGGATAATACACCAATCAACTTTTATATTAAACATTTTTTCATAAATTGTCAAATTAAAAAGTTGCAGCCAATATTTGATACTTTTGTTCCACCCTGTATGTATTTTAAATTTATCAACACAGAAACATGTCGAAAAATAAACACTGCTGTGGATATATTAGGCATTCACGATCTTTTTGGGACCGAGTTGGCTATGATTTTTTCTTTTCATGTTGGACTAACTGATTCAGTGATGCAACGGATGCAATTTTTTTTTTCTGTCAGTGTCTGTTCGACATTTTCTTGTCACCGCATTGCCAGATTTATTATTTTAATATTCGTAAGAAACTAAATGATTTATTAAATGTATAAAAATAGTTTAAATTTACGTCAAAGGAGCAGTCAAAATTGCCAAAATAATTTTATTACGATAAAAAATTCCTATTAAACGATTTAATTTAATTTAAAAAGGACAGACCAGATTTAAGAGATCCGGCAACAATGTACCTATTCAGAAAATATAACCCTAAACTGAAAACAACCTAACCTAACACAAAAAGTTTCAATTTCCTTTAGGGAATTTAGTTATCACCGAGGTACTGCCAACAAACTTACTAGATGGTCATAGCCAACTCGGTCCCAAAAAGATCGTGAATGCCTTATACCTACATAGAATCAGTAAAAATACAGACATCAGATTCTTTGATGGGGTGTTTAATCAAAGTCGTCGGGCTACTTAAATGAACAGATCTGTCTAGGTTCTGGGGGCGACATAAAGTTCAGAGGTCGGCCTCGCTATCAGGAAAAAATATAATAAGTTGGGAAACGGATAAACGGTCCCCAAAGAACGTGCTTAAAAGTTTTATGCGTTCGAGGGGTGAAACGAACTTTTCCATTCGTCATTCCGTTCAAAGACATTTCGCCATTCTTTCGCCCTCTCACGCGGACACGTCCATACTCGGTTGCGTTCAAATTTACGACGGTCTTAAAACGTTTATATTGCTCGTATATTTAGGCACTAACTTAGAAGTGATTTCTTTGTCGAAGCGGTCTTGAGACACTACCCCCGTAATGCGGGAGATTTTTTTCCCGATAATTATAAAATAAATTCAGAGCTAGGGGGAATTCTTGCAGACGGTCGTCGTCGACAGGACGAGAATAAGGTGGAGAAATGGATCGGGATCAGGAGGGATTAGGACGAGGGCCGTTACATTGTAGGTGCCTTAATGTTTCTATCCCGATGCGTGCCAGCCCCAATTCAAGCTGCAGCCGAGCTTTAAACAGTTTAAAGTACAATTGAGCTCTCCAATCCGACACCCCACCTATGGTAACTCCTTTGTTCCCTCGAGACCACAATCGTGGGCTTTCACTTCAGGTCCAGATTCAATAGGCTCCGAAACGAGAAGGAGAATGGATGGGAGGCGATTTCGAAAAAGTCGTGCAGTTTGCCCAACGACTGGAACAATTTTGTGATATCCGAATTTTGTGTTGTTTCAATCAAACCCTGCTTGAAAACATAATATGTACTACTAAAATTGTACACATTGCTTATTATAATAAACTAGGCAAAAATGAATAGGGAATTTTTGCATTTTTGAATTTTTTATAAATGTTGTTTTAAATTTGTAATGAAATGTGTTAGAAATATAAATACACTTCTGGACAAAATTAAGGGACCAGCAATAAACATTAAAATTACTTGATGAAAGTCTCATTGATCTTAACAAAATTCACACACGTCATAGTTAAGTGTATTATTTTTGTAGTATGCCATGAAGAAATGAACAAAGGTAAAGAACTTGTTTTCAAAATAACGAATGCCGACAAAAAAATACTTGTTAGAGATACCATTTTGAGTTGTTTTACTGTGCTAAAGTATTGATTTTATCAATATAAAAGTACAAAATCTGTTTTCCGTCACATATTAAACCAAAAGTATACCTTGGCGGCATTGAGGAAGTGTCTTAAATCATTATTCTTCTCCGCGACGGGTATTCGCAGAGGGAAGTTGCTCAAATTTTAAATACCAACAAATCTGTGGTACAAAGAGCTGCTGCAAGACATAGAACCACTGGTAGTTTTAACAGAAGAAGAGGACAAGGTGCTAAAAGAAAAACAACCGCCAGGGAAGATCACTACATAGAACTGCAGGCTTTAAGGAAGCGTTTTGTAACCTCTCGGGAGTTAAAAAATTCTCGAAAAGAAATTTCAACAAAAACTGTAAGAAGGATGTTGAAAATGTTTTAAACCACCAGTTATGGAATGAAAGATACTGGGACTCAGTTCTATTCACTAATGAGTCCCGATTTCAAATTTCCAATAACGATTGTCGTGTTCTCGTTTTGCGAAGACCTGGTGAGAGGTACGTGCAGTGCAACATTCGTAGAGTTGATAAATTTGGTGGAAGATCTTTGATGGTATGGGGCGGAATAAGTTTCAATGACGGCAGCACGATATAGGGACGATATTATTGTACCTCATGTACAGCCATATGCTGAAAATGTTGGTCCTAATTTTATTTTTATGAACGATAACACAAGACAACACATTGCTCATATTGTAATAATTGCTTTGAGAAATGCAAATATTGACAGTCTAGAATGGCCAGCGAAAAGCCCTGATCTAAATCCCATTGAGCACCTATGGGATTACATAAACCGACGAGTTAGAAGTGTTCATGTACCTACAATTAATCTTGAAGAGCTGTCCAACTTGCTTATACAAGAGTGGTATCAAATACCATAACAGAACACAAGTTATTAGTTTACGTTAATGTATTTTAAAAATTAAATTTCTTAATTTATTGTTTTTAGAAATTTTGACTGTTTTTAGTTTTTTAGCTAGATTAAGTTGAATTTGTATATTTTTTTGACGTACATACCATACATAATGTAAAATACACTTACCTATGATGTGTGTGAATTTTATTAAGATTAATGAAATTTTCATCAAGTAATTTTAATTTTTATTGGTGGTCCCTTAATTTTGTCCAGAAGTGTATATACACATTAAATGTAATGTTTCAAGTACCTGTAACATTTTAAATTTATCCAGTGTTTAAGATTACGTAGGAGGATTGAGGCAATTATTTTGCTTTCCAAGAAAAATTGTGGAATTCCCTATTCATTTTGGCCTAGTTTATTTCTATTGGTGATTTAATTTTATAGACAGTTACTTAGGCTTTCTTTATGCATTCATTTACAAGAAGATTTTGCACTCGTTAATAAGGAGTTTTTCTTTCCAAATAACATACCTATTTATAAGGAAACTGGAACACAATGTACAGGGTGATTCACGTAACCCGTTCGTCAGAAACTTTCCGATTTCCCAAAATCGTATGAATATTAAAATTGGTAGCCGACTATAATGGACTACTCCAAGTTCAAATAAAATATATTCAAAATGGCGACACTTCCGGAAATATCGGAAATCGACGCCATTTTTTTAAATGGAAAGGCCCCATTTTGATTTCAAATTTTGATTCTATGTTAAATTTTAAGTTTAGGATGTCCTTTTGTGAATACATACTTATCTGTCATCGTTTTTGACCAATGTCATCTTTTTCGTAAAAAAGCAGGGTTGCAGGGCTTCATTAAAAAATTTATTACTTTTGAACCATTGAAAATACAAAACTGTTTTTTTTTTATTGAATTCTTAAAGGTTTGGCCGATCTTCTACGCTACCAGTGACATTTTTTTTATGTTTCATATGCCTACTGCAATTTTTTCAAATTTGATTATCAAAAAATTTTTTCAAATAGCAACTACCATTTCTGATATTAGATATGAATGTAAAATTTAATTTTAAGGCCACTTTTATTAACATTGTGTATGCCTATTTCCAGGCGTTTTGGCGTATTTTTTATTTTTTGAAAAAAAAATTGTTTTTTTAAGCAATTGTTTTATTTGAATTTTTATTCAAAAATCGCAGTCTATGCAGGTTATGATAAAGTAAAGCACAAAATTCCGAAAACGTACAGTATTAATTTTTGAAAAAAATGCAAAAACATGTCAAACAGTTTTTAGAATAAATTCTTGCTTTAAAGTATTGTTTAATTAGTTACATATTATTAAAATCAAATTTATTTCGTTTTTTATTAATTTGTTTTTTTTATGTAATCCGTACTTATACTAGATTTTTATAATCCAGAAAAATAAGCTCTATCAAATAATCTAATCGGAATTGTAGCCTCCCATTTGGAAAAAATATTAATGACGTCATAACTTTGACAAATTTGACCCAATTTTTTTTTATATGTATATGTATGTACGTTAAGACAGAATTTAAAAAAATGTTTGACGAGTTTTTGCATTTTTTTCAAAAATTAATACTGTGTTTTATGAATTTTGTGCGTTATTTTATCATAACCCTGTATATTGTAACTAAGTGTCCCTCCGGATTATCATATACATATTATATGAAACCTACAGATGTCGTAATTTGTCAATTTTGAAATCGAGCAAACTCAGCAGCGCAACTTCATACTCTTGGCCAGGGTGGCCACCCTCTTGCGAGACATTATAGGGAACAGGGGTCGAATGATATATCATTTTAAAACATTTTAATTTCACTTTACTACAATACTAAAAAATTTTGATTTCACCTTATATTGTTAAAAAAATTGCACTGCAAAGATACATACATAATTTTAAAGCAATTATTTATTTTTTTTACAACAATGCATGATTTTTATTGCTGTCTTAATAGAATTTGAAAATAATTTTCCAACCTACGGAGGAAAATAAATCGTTTTTATAAATATGTAGTAAATTAAATAACAATGGACCTAAAACTGAACTTGGGGTACTCCATAACTTACAGAACGATATGAAAGTAACTAATTAAAAACAACTCATTATTTTTCTCTTAACCCTCCACCACCCGGCGGCACCACAATTTTGCCGGAGTACATACACTATTACGGATATTACTATCAAGTAATAGTGTATCAAGTAACTAATTAAAAACAACTAATTGTTATTATTATTGTATTCTATTAAATAGGATTTTAAAAAACTAATGCTTATTATCAAATTTTTGTTGTCTTTCAATTCAAAATTAAATCACTTTGACAAGAACCTCAATCTTAACCTCAATTTAAATCACAAATGGCTTTCACCAATCTGCAGAAAGCCAGTTTTGATATACAGACTGATTCTCATAAATTTCCGACCCTAACGAAATTTAAAAATACAGCCAGCAATGCGTTTTTCATTCATAATTTGATTCAAAAACATGAATTATTTTAAACTTTTGTATGGTTTGGACATCCCTCACAAAAGTCTCAATTATAAAAATTTAAAAATTGCAGTAATCGACAATATTTCTTTCTATTTAAGAAACATTGGAGCGCATTTTTATTTACAAAAATTATTTCAGGATTATACAAAAAGGAACTGTCAAGTGATTGTCAATAATGCCAGGAGTGTCCAGATTTCACAGTAAATAAAGGTATCACTGAATAATGTATTACTGGATGCATTTAACTTTCGTTGGGGTCGTCAAGTCATGTGTCATACCCAAGTCGGTGGACATTCAGAGCTGCACAGCAAATCTGCGGTAAAAGGATACTGCCCAATGCAATGTTGTAAATGTTGTGCAGTATCTTCGCGATTTCGAAATGAATTTTGGCCGCCAACGAGAAGGTTGTATTTTAGTTGCAGAAGAAAAAATTATTCACGAAATTGAAAATCAACCACGAACAAGTACTCAGCGTCTTGCAAATCACGTGGGAGTTTCTCAGTTTGTATAGTTTGTCCAGCGAGAGATTGGTTGACATAAAAATCACTAAATTCTATGTAAAGAAAGTAGTACGATGCGATCAATTAAAAAATAAATCGAGTCGGCGTGTTACCTATGGCAACCCATGCTATAGCATAGGCTCCAAAGCAAATTCGATTTATTTTTTAAATGATCGCTCGGTACCTAGTAGAGTGGTATATACTAATTTTAGTACCTAGCGCACGTAAAATTTGAAATATATCCTTCAAGCAGTAACATTTTTGCCCTGAAATTATGCTCTATTAATGTAGGTATTCTAATGCATTTTGTAGCGTTGGGTTGCAGGCCTACAATTTAAAATCTCCCACTCTCTCGCTGAACGAAGTATCGTTTGGCCAAGTTTGGCTGCGAGTTAAAAATGCCGCTTAGGAAATGGAGGCCTTCTGAACGGCTTTGCTGGGCACGTCGTGATGAAACTTGCATTGCAAATGTTGGCAGGTATTTTGAGCAAATTCCTTGATGTTTCATTTTATTCTTCTACTCAGAATTACAGTCTTTTTGCTTTGTTGTTTTCTGAATAAGTTGCAGGCACTGTTTTATCATCACTCTACAAATTTTATCAGAGATTTCATGATGAAACTCGAAAAAAATTTACGATAAAAACCAAGCATTACCTCGAATGACAGAAAAACTGACATTTTAGGTTAGTCGTACGTCAAAACTACCAGCCAAATTTGAAAATTTTCAGCGGTTCCCAAACAAACTGTTCCTTTGATTTTTTTGTAAACCATTTGCATTTATACAGGGTGTTTTCGAAGTTGAGGCGTTCCTTGTAACACGAGGTACTATACATTATTCTTAAGAATTTTAACGTAAATCTTCTCAGTAAAATGTTTGTATTAACGGAGATAATTGATTGTATATTTTTATTGTTTTCTAAAATTTTGAGTCCGGTCCTGTCTATTTTCCGCTGTACTAAATTAATAACTGACGGGGCTCAGGATGGTGTCTTTCTGGAAATCGTTCTGCGTACTCTCTGGACGCCGCAGCTGCATTCTGATAACGTGATAACATTGCCCATATACATTAGCAACATATCTATGAGCTCATTATTTTCGTAATGATAAAGCCATTCCGACTAATTAGGTGACAACGCTGACAGTATTTTTGACTAACGTCCATGCTCATTTGATTTTTTTTTGTCAGTTCTAATTTCTAACAAATCAGCGCAAATTTGAGCAGAAACAGTTTCAAAATTTTCAAAAAACTTAACTTATTGTATCTTCATTGCCGTACACGTTTTGCTAAAGTGATTTTAGCTAAAACTCTTTAGAACAACGCATACTATCACATGTTAAAAGGAACGCCTCAACTTCGGAAACACCCTGTATAAATCAAGTTGAGTTATTTTGCCTTCTTTTAACACGCACTACCTCAGGTTAAAATATCTGCACGACATTCAAAATCAGACTGTATAGTGATGTAAAAAAGTGTAGACTTTGATGAGAAAGTTTTCGAGAAAAAAAAATCAATAACTTAAAAATAATTCATTAAATAAGCAAAAAAATCCACTGTTAAACTGTCATTTGAGAGGTTAAAAATGAAAAATAGGATAAATTAACATCTCTTTTTATTGTTTTTTTTTTAACAGTTTTGTTTCTCGTGTTCTTTTTTTTTAAGCGACATAAATATAAAAATATAATAATATAATTAAAAAAGTGAAATTATTCACATGAGAAATAACGCCGCTGGGATAATGTCCTTTTTTTCATGTTATCCTCTACATAATTAATAAATAGCATCCTCGGTAAAATAATATCGTGCGTTCATTTAAATTTATCTTTAAAGTTGGCGTTGAAGAGTCCATTGTGAAGACACCACTCGTGTAAAAACGTAAGATTTAAACAGCTGATCCGTGATCCGTAATATGTATAGTTCACAATCGACTCTTTAACGCCAACTTTGAGGATACATTTAAATGAACGCACGATACTAAAAAGAGAATAACATTTTTTTTAATTTACTTATGAATCGATAAATTAATTAGGACAATTGAAAATTAGAATTTTTAGGTGCGCCAGGATTATAACATTACCATGGAGTGGATTTTTCAGTAGTTGTGAATGCGTTTCCGACCGTGTTTTGTAATTCACTCTTGAAATCTTTAAGTGCTCATGTCAAATTACTTTTTACTTTTAAAATCAAATGAAAGATGTGTTTAGCAAAAGAAAATGAATCTAAGAACGATGAACGAGAAACGTTGCCCAAACAACGAATTGGTTTTTTAAAATCAATTTATTACTACTTTTCGGAGTTTTCGAACAACACTGGCATACACGGTTTCAAATATTTGGTGGAACGTGAAAGATGCTTCATCGAACGGTGGTGTTTCCACACTGTTCACACAAAATAAACAGTTAGATTTCCAGATTATTTTGGTTTACCGTGCTCTGCGTCTGCATGTACACTTGCGGAAGCTTAATTTATTTGACTTTCAAAAGATGGAAAACGAATCCTATCTTCATCAGTTTTACGTCTAAGCCCTTGTGGGAGGTACCATTTCCTGCCGTCACGGTGTGTCCCGAAAACCAAGTCAAGAGAAGATCATATAATTATACTTACCAGGAAAGCAGACTCTCTAACATTACTGGGATAGAGTGAGTAACAAAAATTTGAAAACTTTTTTTTGGAATTGAGGGGAATATTTCAGATGGGATCAGTTTGAGTCTGTTTATGCACATTGTCCGAGGGCTCATACTCAACGGTATTTTAGTAATCGTCTTGTAGATTCTGATGGGTTTGAATTTTTTATTACGGTGAGAAGAAAAACGTGTGTTTTTCGTTACTTTAATTTTTTTTGTCAGCATGCTACATCAGTAAGAGATATTCTTGGAGCATCACCAGACTTATGGCTAGTGAATAAGAAACACGAAACAAGATTTGCACCAATTATTACGGATGGTGGTCTTTGCTTTTCATTTAACATGTTGCATCAAAGTGAATTATTTACCAATGTTACGTAAGTTTTTGATTTGGGACTTTGTACAAGAGACCAATCCAAAATCGTCCGAGTAGTCATTTTCTTCAGTATGTCAACATTTTACACCAACAATTTATCTCCTCAAATTTTCAGTTATCTTTCAAAATATCGTGTGGAATCCGAAAAAAGTAAACATTGGAGTGTTGACGACAACTATGACGACACGACAGAAAAGGTGTTCCCTTTGAGGGTTACTAGTGTTAGAAAAATGTTCTATTTTCGTTTTGGCACGCACAAGGACGATATTGATTATAACTGTGATGCTGAACAAGGATTCAAAATCATATTACATCATCCTGCAGAGATTCCAACAGTGTTAACTCGATACATTCTAGCAGCACATCATCAAACTTACAGCCTTTGGATAAGACCTGACGTATCAACGACTTCCTCAAAGCTGAAGGAGTACGATCCTCACGCTAGAAACTGTTTGTTCTCTAATGAGCGTTCCTTAAAATATTATAAAATATATACACAGCGGAACTGCGAAATTGAGTGTCTTGCCAACTACACATTGAACAAATGTGGCTGCGTGTCTTTTTACATGCCTCGTATGTTTTTTCAACGACGATAATAATTTAATTAATAAGATCAATTGTAGACGAATCATCGACAAAAATGTGTGGATTCTACCAAGAAGAATTCTGTGTGAAAAGAGCTGCGGGTGCGTGGTTGCTAGAGTACTGTACTAGAAAAAATGCGAACAAAACATTTATAACTCATTTTTCGTTTAAATTTCTGTTTTCTGAATGTTTCCAAGTTTGTTCCTTCTACCGTCAATAATGCTTATAAAGACAGTCCAAGAATTTGTATAAATGTTTTGTTTATTCTTTTAGTATACAGGGTGATTCACGTAGACTGTTCGTTAGAAACTTTCTGATTTCCCAAAATCGTATTACAGTAGTAGGATTATCCGACTTAATGTGGACCGGGCCTGAGAAATTACGCCAAATCGGCTGGAAATAGGCATACACAATGTTAATAAAAGTTGCCTTAAAATTAAATTCTACGTTTATGTCTAGTGTCAGAAATTGTAGTAGGCGTATGACACATAAGAAAAATGTATCTAGTACCGCAAAAGATCGGCTAAACCTTTAAGAATTCGACAGAAAAAAATCACTTATTTCTTTCCAGTGGTTCAGGAGTTATACATTTTTTAATGAAGCCCTGCAACACCGCTTTTTTGTCAAAAAGAAGACATAGGTCAAAAACGATGACAAATAAGTGTTGACAAAAGGACGTTCTAAACTCAAAATTTAACGTAGAATCTAAATTTGAAATCAAAATGGCGCCTTTACATTTAAAGAAACAAAGACGGCGTCGATTTCGAGTATTTCCGGAAGTGTCGCCATTTTGAAAAATATTTTATTTAAGCTTGAAGCAGTCGATTATTTTGGGAAATCAAAAAGTTTCTAATGAAAGGGCTACGTGAATGAGCTTGTATTTACAGTTCCATTTTATTTTAATGTTTTTAGAGGAATTGACACGTCTGGACCTGGAATTCAAAATGTCAAGAGGTGATGTTTTTAACCAAAATGGATCTTGTGATTGTCTCCCATCTTGTACATCGATAACATACAATACAGAGATTAGTCAGAATATGGAAAATAACACTTCGTCTAATGAATATTACTTTACACAATTAAATATGCGCTTTAGGGATGGTAATTTTCTAGTGTTAGAAAGAGATGCACTGTTTAGCAATACTGATTTTTGGGCTAGCTGTGGAGGCTTGTTTGGATTATTTACAGGATTCTCCGTAATGTCCTTGGTCGAAATTATTTATTTTCTGTTTTTCAGATGGATCTGTAATCTAAGGAATCTCTGTAGACAAGAGTAACAGAATTTAATATTGCATTTTTTAAATTATATTTGTAGTTTCCTAGCTGCGATAAGTAGGTACGTCGAAAAATTTTCGACGTTATCACGTTCGAAACCGATTTAAAGCTTCTTGTAAAACATTTCATATATGTACTGTTTTTTTTGCGTTTCAAGTGATTTTATCACTTATCTTAGAATAAAAAGCTCCTGTTACATAGGTATAGTTATTTATCATCTTCATGAAAGAATATCTTTTTCCTATAAATCTGATTCCTGAAGTATTTTTCATTTCTGTGTTTAATACAAAAGTCGTAAATTAATTAGGTTTTATGCAGAATCGGTTGTAGGTACATGCCTAGCCGTCACAAATAATTTCATTATGAAAAGTGCACTAACAGTAATTAAGTACACATGCGGCCAGCCAAAAATGCACGATAGCTGACGTAGATTTCTCAATTTTTCCCTAGATTGAAACAAGACCTGTCTGGTGAACATTTTGTTAATGATTTTATTCTGTACAATTTATATTTTGGGTGAAGACCTCAATGGGGCAATGTCAACTCATGTTAGAAGATTATGAATTAATTCTGCCGGGATATCAAAAATTATCTTGGTCAAAGGTGGTCATGGATTTTAAACTGTCCGTGGAAGCAGTTTAAGTGAAGCTTTCGTGTTATTGTAACACCAAACGGTTTTTAAATGATGGTTTAAGTGGAAGTGTCAACGAAAAAACAGATAATGTAAAGTCCATTCAAAAATCAAAAAACCACCAACGTCGCATTTTCCTCGATAATTACTATCGGCAACGCTGTTTACTGTAAAATTTGGTGAGAATTGTAATTTGTAATTTTGAGGTTAAGTGTTTATTAAATGTCTTGTTTTTCTGGGCATGTTTAAGTAAAAATAATAAGAATCAATAAATAAATGAAACGTGCTGCTAATAAAACAATGTGAACGAAATTCAAAGCAATTGAATTTTATTTTGAATCAAATAAATGTCATAATTTATAGTTACCAACATAGTATGAAAAAATATCTACCTAGGGTTTTTTAAATTTTACCAACCTAAAGCAACAGGTGGTGGTTTTTGATTTTTGAATGGACTATCTATCTCATCATAACCACCCTTGATCAAGATAATTTTTGATATCCCGGTATTAGATTTGAAGATATGGGAGGTCAAAAGGTGTAGCTTTGATCGCATTAATTTTAAATACTAAAAAAGATTTTGACCTTTTGTTTTTTGCTAGCCAGTGGTACATATAATTATTCTGAATAACTGTGATCACTTCATCAGGTTTGCATTTACATATTTACTTTATTATTTCCAGCATTTCCAAGATGTGATTTTATGTCGGTTTTACCTCAAATAACACTTGGCAACATGGTCTTGATTGTTCCTTCTTATTTTTATAGACAAAAAAAAAGAAATATGTATAGGCTATAGGTACGCAGATTATTGGGAAAATAGAATGTTTTTAAATGATGCCATATCTTTTATGTAATTTATGAATTAATTTCTCGTGCAATATAATCCACTAGCAACTAATATTTACATACCTATATCTAAAACTTCCATCTATTGTTACAAGTTTGTGCAAACTGGACCCCCAAGTGAGAATGTTTCCTTCTTAGGTCAGCTTTTTACTTTTTAAATTGGAATAAATCTCGTTAAATTTTTTTTGTGCTCTAATGCTTAATCCAGTGCCTACACAATATGTAGAAGTATTAATTTCCATAATGTTTATTTATTGCAAACGCCATATGGCAGTAGCAACGAATTTGACATTCCCAATTTCTCACTGCGCATTATAAATTATTGTGCAATCTTTTGGCTGTAATTTAGACACATTGTTTGTATATTTTCATTTTAACAACAACATTCTAATGATGATACGGCGGCTCCACTGCTGTGAAAGCACTATCATCATTCGAACGGTGAAGTTAAGCAAAGTCAGCCGCAGTCAGTGTTTGGATGGGTGACCTTCGGGGAAAACCGCTTGAAAAGTGGTCACGTAGAAAAAAAAAATCGGAAATGTCCTCAATGATAAACAAATCCGGCCTCGATGCCGTACCACCCTGTTATAATATAATAATGAGACTTCAATTATTTTTCTTTGTATTTTGTTTTGTCTTAATCAAAGGTATCTTTGTGGAACTTTTAGGCGACCCCGGATTTCTCTTGAAGTTTGTATTTATTTAAAGAAAGCCTCGGTGGCCCTTTAATCACGCCCTCATCGAAATAAATAAAACGGAAGTTAAATATCTCCGCGTTGTGTACGCAGGGGTTGACTCTCCTCGCTTTCAAATGCAAAAGCGGCAGATCGTATTGAGAGAACCAGACCAAAGGAAACTGATACAGAGCGGTGGCACAGTGTGCATTCTCTGCCACCGTATTTCCACGTCAGAGAGGCATTGTGGGAAAGTCAATGCATAGAATAGTCATTATTTTAACTGAGTCCCTTTATTCCGTCTCGACTGAATTTATAACGTCGACGTTTCCATCTCCTTTCCAGTCTGTGCAAATTTCCATTCCGCCCTCGAAACGGCCACAATTAAACTGAAAAAAGTTCTTTCGATATGGCACATGCAATAGTTGCAGTAACCGGTTCGTAATAAGGTAATTGCGGTGAAGAAGCTCTCAGTTGGGGTAATCACCTCGGTAATTACTCAAGGTAAGAGTGGGGCGTTTTCAAGGCACCACATCATCCCATCCACCCATCTGTCTGGTTCCTGCAAGAATGTTTCTCGGATTCTTCGCCGTTCCGTCTGTTAATGGTTTTAATGGCCACGGCTTAATACATCACGACTGAACATTATTGTCTAATAAATAGGAAGCGACGTTTTGCCTGCTACGAAAAAAACCAAACCGACCACTGAAATTTTATTATTGATGGTGGTCGGCGTGCATCTGTTGCATTCGTGACGGTGTCTTCGTCTTAACAGACAAATAACTGTACGAAAGACCAGGAACCAAGATTTACTAGTTTTTTAACGCTTCTGCTATTAATCACACTCGGGACTTTGATTACGGGCTCAGCAGGCTACCGCCTGATTTGCTAAAACTTGTCTATAATTAATTTATAACACCGAAGTTTATTTATTACCACGGATACTAATTATTTACATATAGTCAAGCAATTAACAGTAGATACTGGTTCGCATTTTCAATTTCTATACACTAACAACCTCTCAGTTTGTAGTTTCCATTATTTATTTTACAGACACTGCCTTGTCTGTGAACAGTCAGATGTGTGGGGTCCCGTCTTCCAACAGCTCAGTCATTATGCTTGATTCCTAAGGAATTTTCTCCCACCTTCCTAAATGTTTTCATTTATTAGTTAAAAACCATATATCAAGTGTACTTATCAAACTATCACACAGAAAAACTTTTGCAGCCTGTAAGATGCGTCAAAAATTAGATTTTAGCCTTTTCACCCCTCATGCAATTATTGTCCTCGCTGCGCTCTACATATGTACAATATACTATCTGACAGTTCTTATGCCCTCTAAAATCGTTCCCGTACGATGAACTGACATGTACTATTATAGTCCTGTGATTTATATAAAGTTAATGAAAGTATATACAAAATTTCTCCTAGCTGGTTGAAAATTCCTACACCAAGCGCTCTGATTTACGAAAATATTCGCGATGAGAGCTTGCATCGCTTGCAGTTGGTCTAAAGAGCTGCAGCTTCTCTTCGTAACCCAATATTCTTCAGTAGCCATGTTAACCCGTCGAGTTAAATATAAAGAGGTCGTTTATGAATATGTTGAATTGGCCGAAGAGGACGGCGTCTTGAGTCGACCCGAGTGCTATCATCATCATCGCAATAGGCCGTCCCATCAGTCAGTCTTTTTCTCTTTCTTGCACGTGGTTCGTGTAGAATGTTTGTCGTTGCTTTGATGGTACCTGTCTTACCATTCTCGGCACACGTAGATGCGCGGTGTTTTTAGTACGACTTGT
Source organism: Tenebrio molitor (assembly GCF_963966145.1). Lineage (NCBI taxonomy): Eukaryota > Metazoa > Arthropoda > Insecta > Coleoptera > Tenebrionidae > Tenebrio > Tenebrio molitor. The sequence goes on along the minus strand of NC_091047.1, from coordinate 22,722,140 downwards.
CGTCTTCCAGTTCACCTCAACCATCAGGCTTGCATTCGTTTTACGATGTTTATTTAGTGTTAATGGGGAGGATTTGCTTAGCCTCGCTGCCGTCTAGATATTTATTTAAATCGTCGGCCGTGGGAAGGCTTTTCATGGTAATTGCCCAATTATTCAGATATCGATAATAAAACGGTGGTATTATGAATGGGGCAAACGGTTTTTCTTCTTTTACCTTTCGGTGAAGTCGTTTTTAACAGTCCGAGAGCACGCAAGACAGGAGAGAATGTCGACGATGAAAAGAATATTGTTAGATTTCTCGTAATTGATAGATCAGTCTTCGTCTGCGGTTGTTGTGTGATACTTGGTATTGGTGACAATATGGTTTAATGCAATAATGTCAGATGGTTTCCTTTTACGGGAAGCATTGCTTTATTCTAGTAACATTATCGCAATTGTTAGAACTGAGCCCGAGAAAAAAAGAATTCCTCAAGTAAATGTACATTATAGAATGACAAGAATTGCAGTGTCTGAAAGACATCGTTTTTATTTTTATAGCTATGGAAAAAACAATTACAACAATTATTATTGTTACAGATGTTTTTACGTTTAAAATAAGGAGAAACTTTAATCTTGGCAAATATCCATTTACCTTTAGTGCTTATGCACAATGGACATAAGCTTGACATAGGGCATAAGAAATTCATGATACATGCAGTGGATATACTATTAATTTTACGTAACTTATGAGAAGTGACCTCAGTGAACATTATTCTTGTGTACAAAAAGGCATGAAGAATCATATCCGAGCTATAGACACATACATTATTTTCCAATCGCCCAAATTTACAGATGATTCTTAGGTATCTCTTATGTATTTCTTATGTCTTATGTCCATTGTGAATAAGCACTTATATTCCTTTTGTTTATCTGTTTATTGCATCTATCCACTACAAAGGCCCTAAATATAGACATGTGTAACCTTCTTTTACTAAGCCCAATTTTAATTTGTTAGGAATAGTTATTTACATTAGAGTACGGTAGGGGTATTTTACAGCGCGAAAACTAGGTTAGTTGGTTTTTTCATTTTGCCAGAATTACTGAACCGGCCTCTTGTGTGTCACTTGGTATATCAGAACTTGAATGAAACATTTTTCGTAAATGTTCAGATCTTACAAATCACAACTGAATAAGCGAAATTTGCAATTGACAAGCCAAATAAACGTATCTAGTTGATTTTCAATGCCAAATCATAAAATGCCAGTTTAACATTTATAGAACCGTTTTGTAAAATTAGAAAAAAAGCTCTCTTGGTTTGACCCGTAGACAAATGGAGTTACCGCCGTTTTGCAACAAGTGACTAAATTATTAATTAAAGGAAGTATGATGTATGTCTTTTGGATTGGTTGTTCCTAAGATATCAATTTTTAAAAGCATGGCTAAATTTCGAAATGTCATAATTTTGATACATATCAATAAACTAAAACAATGAATTAATGGAACGTCAGAATGCGCATTTTTGAATCTAAAAAAATCTCCCGAATCAGTGAGGAATGGGTTTCAATAAAATAAGAATTTATTGAGTAACCCGAGCGATCTATACCAATCATTACATTTTTATGGGGTTGGATCAATAGTATAGTTTACGTCATTAAACCAGCTACAGTTGGGCAACTAAAAAATCCAGGATGAAATGAGAGCAATTTATCCCGAAACTCTCCAAAATGTTCGTTCTGTATCCTCATTTGTGCTGGAAGAAGATTTTTCAGCTTCAAGTGTTTATTTTAAGAAAATAAAAGTGATCTGATTCAGCTTTTTTCGAAGAATTTAAATGAAAAGATAATATGTCCATTATTTTAAACTTTTGACACCCCAACATTCGTTGTTTTGAATGTTTTTCTTATAGACATTTTATTACAACCCATCTAGCTTAATCGATGAAATTTTATCATTGCGCCTACTCGTATTTTGCTATTAATGTTTGAACTTTAGCAACAGTATTGATAACTCGAAACTTATTTTTTGAAGTGAAAACTTCTTTAGGCGCACTACATACATTTTATTCCCGGGCAGTGAATTAGTTTCATGCGACACGGTAAAATCGTAACGCAGATCAGCGCAAATCGTCCCCAGAACGACACGGTAAGCTAAAATCATGGGAGTCGAGATTTTTTGCGGAGCGAGCGAAAAACAATCAACTGTGCGTCACTTGTCAGTTTTCAATTTTCAGTGACAATTCTACTCAGAAAATTTCAACCAATCAGCTTGTAGTATTTTGAATCATTGGACCAATTAGGAACGAATTACACCGATAATTTAGCATGGTCCTAAAATTATCGAAAAATTATCGCTGTAATCATCTCCACCTTCCAAAAATTATCGCTGTAATTTTCTCCTCCTTCCTCGAATTTTGATAAACTCATTTTTGGTCCAAAGCAAAATTTTTGTTGTTTTCAACTACGTTAACTAACGCTTTGAGAGTCATAAGAATACGTATAAATTAAAAAAATTGTGTAAAATTTGAAAATGGAATTTTCCTTCGTGGAATTGTCATGCCGAATTCAACTCGATGGTACGAAATTGCGGGAAATTTTTCTCCTCATTTTACTCGTATTTGTTTCTTAGACAATTTCCACTCGTTCGCTACGCTCACTTGTGGAAATTGTCGTCGAAACAAATACTCGTATAATGAGATCGAAAATTTCCGGCAATTTCGTACCCCCTCGTTGTATTACTAATGATAATTGTGTTGTGACCTGACTGACCTCAGTGCAGACCTGCAGGAGTAATTTTGTATATACTCGTATATATACAGGATATTTCACGAGTGGTAATGAGCCTGACGTAATTTAAAATGCAACCCACACTATATTTCCGAAAAAAGCTGGTTACTGAAATTAAAATGTCCGGCTTTTTTTGAAAATGTATTGTGGGTTGAATTTATTATTCCGTCATTATCACTCGTGAAATAGCCTGTATAGTTTTATATAATACAGGGTGTTGCTAGTACAAAAAAATACTGGTAATTGGTAATGGTGAGTTAAAGTCATCGGCAAAAAAATTTTTTAATAAAAGTCCTCTAGTTTTCGAGATAAAAATTACTAAAAATTTGGTTAAAATTGTTAGTACCATTGTTAGTTGCCAAAATCTTGCAAAAAAATATTTATTTTTCATATTGTTGTATAGCCCTTCATTATCACGCTTGGTTACCAAGGTTTAAAAAATACTGCCCCACCTGAGGCGTAAAATATGCTGGGATAGGGTTACTTTATCCCTTTTGTTTAAAAAAATTAAAAATTGTTTTTTTTGGATTTCTTAGGGCTTCTAGATGCCGCAGTTTTTTTTTGTACTAGCAATTTTCAAACACCCTGTATAAACGATAAAGACACGACAAATATTGTAAGTTTACAGATCGATGTAGGATTTAATACGTAATTCTCAATTATATGGCTTCAACAATTCATCTATTGGAAAAATTTGTGTAGCAAAATTTGAAGAGGAAAATGGACAAATTATCATAATACAGGGTATTGGCATTGCTATGAAAATTTGTGTTGTGTTCAATGTCATCGTCAACAAAATAAAACTTAAACAGCCAAACCTAACCTCACAAATTTTGCTAGAATGTACCTCTAAAAGCGGACGTATTTGCAGTTTCTATTGAAAAATATAGATTTTTTATGTTTATTTAAAAACAGCATTGGATTTAAATAATATTAATTATTTATGCCTTGCTCCTTATTCCTCCAAATCATCCATAATGATATCACTGCCCTATAAAATAGTACTTTTTGATTTTTTCCTTTGATATTTTTATGGTTTTTGTTTTATCTTAGTTCGCTAATATCGAATATGAGATTAGTTTTTGCGCAACAGCTCTGGTTTTTTAGAATTTTTTTAAAAGCTCTGCCGACGCTGTAGGTGGAATATTTTTATGTTTTGTGTGGCTTACAATTAATTTTGCTTAATATTTCGATATGGCTACGACACGGAGATCTTGTTTAAACAATCCAGATGGTTTTTGTTATATTTGTGACGAATTAAGCTCTTTTAATCATCAGAGGAAAATCTTTGCAGTTCTGGCCTTCCGTATTTTCGGATTCGGCCTGAATACCTCCGCCGCCATATACGATCCAAAAATTCTCTGAGAAAAAACTGTGCAGGCCTCCTGGACTTCGGGAATACCTGAATGAACTCTCTGCCCCAAACTTTTCTAACTACAAGTGCAAACGACTTTAGCTATTTTCTACGATGAAGCACTTAGTTTCTAATTTGCAATTCTCGCCCTGTGATAACACATTTGACAAAAATTTGAGAATGATAAAAAAAGTCCATTAACCTAGTGAACACTAATTTGGTGTTTCTATCAATTTGAAATTTGCTAACGTCAGATTCATTAATTCAATTATTCCCTGATCATAATTGAAATTCCCAAAAATGAACATGAACATTTGTTCACCTCCCTGTATACCTGTGTGTAATACAATATACTTTTAAGAATTACTGTGCCGACAAAAGCATTGAAAAACATAATATTTACAACTATGTGTAGTATATTTTTTCCTGGTAGGCGGTTGCGCGCGCTATTATCAAAATCCTGCAACGAAATGCGACCTCCCTATTGGTTAGTGGAATAGAGTAACCAATAGGGAGGTCGCATTTCGTTGCAGGATTTGGTAAATGGCGCGCGCATCCGCCTACCAGGAAAAAATATACTATAGCAGGAATTCCGCCCCAAATGAATAATCGTTAAGAATGTTTCGTTAAAATTATTTAAAATTAAAATTCTTAATTTAGCAAATCTTTTCCGACCATTATAGTACCAAGGAATAATAATTAACATGTCAACCGAGAAACACTTGATATAGTTTTATTTGCCTTTACCACAAAAACGCTTGCGTATAGACAATAGACATGATAGAGTTTACTTTTAACCTGCCAAAGGTATGGTTCCGATTCGTAAACCTTGATAAACTCTTCCAGAAATTCCCGACGAAAGGCGGCCTCAACCAAACTGAACTGACGCGACGCCACACACACTCTGGTCGGCCTGCAGTTTTCGACTGTACAGTTATTCAGAATCGTTTTTTCATTGAACAGTCCGCCAAATCTGTGCAGTTTTCTACTACAGATGTTTCGGAAATACGGAAGGCCTGGGACTGCGCAGTTTTTCCTCTGAGGATTTCCGGAGCGTGTATGGGGCGCGTTTTAGAGTGAAAATTAGAAAAGAAATTCCGCAAATTGGACCACAGGTTATTTATAATCTTCTTAACGAATCTTAATATATTTTAGCTAGTAATTTATAAGGAAGGTGAATTTTGAGAATTCAGATGGACAAGATTTTTTTTTTTTAATTAAAAAAAGTTGACTATTTTTCATTAATTTTAGTGTTAGAAGTTACGACGTCAGCAACTTTTTTTAATTCGGTTTTAATCCATGAATGAACGATATACGTATTCTACAGAGAAGTGATTTATCAAAATGAAAATTGAAATAACGATTAGAACAATTAGTAACATTAAACCCACCTTTCTTTAGTCCACTAGTAATTTCAGGATCTTCATCTGAATCACTCATTTTCACTTTTCTTGAGACTGACATAAAAGTGACAAATGAATTTTAAAACAATAAAGATATAACGTTTCCTTAGTTACCACAACCGGCCACCGCACTTGACCAAAGTGGAAGCACAAATTACAGTTAAAATAGGTTTTGATTTATGAAATTTTAAAATTTTTTATAGACAACTCGTGTTAGCGTGCTTTTTTTTCATGCGTGTGGATTATTCAACTTCCACACTTATGAAAAAAAGTTGCATTTCTAACACTCGTTGTCTAAATAACTATTTTTACATTAAAATGTACATTCTTTTTTGCTTTAATAGACCGATTTAAAAAATGCTTTGATCATTGCATAACGACTTCAAGAAATGTATCATCTGGCCCCTGTTAGTTGCCATTTGAACTTTTGGAGTGGTCCCCCCTTGTTCTTGAAAAATGTAATTTATACCAAAAGGTGACCATTGACAAATTTTTGTCAAAAATCAACGACATAAATTTAAGGAATTTTACTTTTTACTTTACACTTTCCCAGTCCAAATATTGTTGCAAGACTTTTTATCCACGAGTGAGATCTGACCTAGGAAATTCTTTGGTTGATTGTTCTTGTTTGAAAACAAATTTCTTTTCGCATTGTAAATAGACCGATGATAAATTGTACCAAAGGCCAGCCTTATCGCTGATTTTATGATTAGACGAGACTGGTTTTTCCAGTAAAACCTACTGCCGGCAACAAGATGTCCCGGCCGCGTACACAGCCGAACGACCACCGATATTTCATGCTCACAAACGTTGAACGCTATTTACATTTAGAACCGATCAGAGCGAGTGTCATGTTTCATTTGATTGATTCTGCCGGCACTCAGTTCATAATTAACCGTACAAACACAAAAGCCGTGTTTACATCGACACTCCAGCCGAATCTACATAAAACCATTATGCGACGTCGAAAAAGTAAATTTCCATTGCCCAACAACGATTCCAAATTGTAAATCAACATTTACACGTCGAGCTTTCCATTCATGCGCTTAAGCTGCCTCTCATATTTAGACGGTGTTCATGTTATGAATGCAATATTCGCCCCCCGACGCTGATATTATGATAATAAGTTGGGGATTTGCGTTAAAAAACTGCTATTCGTTTTCTTATAAGTCGGGAGTTGGGGCCGGGAAAGTTGGAGGGCAACTTATGGCGATAATAAAGTTGAAACTTTTACCTCGAGTTAAAGTTTGCCGAAGAGGTGCTTAATTTTGACGGCGGAAGCTTATTGTTGTGATAAGAGACGCGGCCCCGTTCGATTATTTGTAAAGCTCGCGACCATCGCTCCTAATTGGATGTCGGCTAGTAAATACGGCGACTCCGGAGGATTTCTTTCGAATAACTTAACAGACCGGAATGCTGCTGAAAGTCAGCTCTTATTGCAACAAGAACGAAAGAGCAGACATCTTGATCCGATGGAGATTACGCAGTTATTAATTGTTGAACTAGAGGCCACTGCAAAAGCTCGGTGATGGTTAGATTATAGCTATCGTAATAACTCAATCCTTTGAGAAATATTTATTTTCGAAATCTCTGTGCGCGGAGGAGCTCTCGAGGAACCGCCACAACAAGACTTCTTTGTTCTTTTCCGTTGTTTTATTTTTGGTGAACGCGAAAATCTCATCTATCTACGCATCGTGGAGTGATCGGCTGAATTTACATAGCCCCAGGATAAGCGGGGGTCGTTACATTCGCAATCTATCTTACCGACTTTTCCGACACGATTTTACACTAGCGAGAATCCTTCAGAATAGCTGAAAATGCAGATCGTGACGTTTTAAATTCGGCTCTTTATTTCCTGCAAAAGGGGGTGGCACGGTCCATTAGGACGACGGTGCAAGTTTCACTTGGACGTTATCTCCGGATTGTCGTTTCATAAATCTGATATTTCCAAGTTTGTCCAATATATCACGGCCGATTGTGTTCAATTATGGTTGTGCACATCGGTAAAAAGTGCACACTTAATGGTGGATTATCTGGTTTTAATTTATTGTTCGGTCTATCGCAGTAGGCTTCGGTTAACCCACGTGAATGCCTGAACGTACACATCGGAGATGGTGGAGTCCGTATCCATAACTGGTCAGATTTTTAACCGAAGCCAATATTTATCGTTGCGATTCTTGCGTATTTAATATGGATTTTATTGCGCGCATGATATATCGGTTTTCAACAGAACCGGAAGCCTGGTACGCTATATTTTAATATTTTGCAGCGCTAAATCTAAGGATAACTGCCTGAACTAGCTCTAACAAGATCAATTTATGCGGTAGTGGGCACTAGAATAAAGCAGCGGTAACTAACAAGAGTTAGTCATAATGAATCGACAGCAATTTCTGACAAACAAATAGGTAGAGGTCTTGGATTTTCTCATGGGCTATGAGTCATATCCGCCCAAACGATGAATATCGGTATCAAGTAGGCGCTACAAACCGACCGGAAAACATCGTCGTTCGTTAGGTACGTAAGTTTCGTATCTCTCTCGTCTAACGGGCCTTCAAATAAAGTTATATTTAGAGCAACCTATGGAAATTCAATTGTTTGCAACATTTTTCCAGCGTAGAAAATGACACAAGAAACGTCTGACATTTTAACGAAATAAAATTAGGTTAGAAAATATTTTTAATTTTTGTAGTGCATTCTCCCTATTCCCCCTCCGCGGAATATGACAATATGAAATTGGGAAAAAGTTTACTATGTAACCTGTGTAACTCCGGAGAATAATTGGTTACCTACAAAAATTACTTTACACTGTTAACAGAATTAGAATGTCGCTTACGCCTACTCTAAATATATATTTATTTGAAGGCCCGATATTTGCGGGTAAAGTAGTCGTCGTTTTCAGTTTTCATTTACAGATTTTTCACTGGTTTATCGCTCCGCCTTCGCGCAGATATTTCCAAGGTCACAGCCCATGAGATAATCCAACACCTCTATATGTCCATTTTCTGATCTTTCTTTTCATTCTACAGAAACGAGTTTGTGATCATTTTGAAACTTGCAGGATGAATCGCAGTTTGGATTTAGACAGAAAAGCTACAGCTAAAATAATTTTTGTGACATTCGATAAATAATTTTCCTTTTCCTGATTTAAGCAAAAAAGTTTGGTACAGCTTGACATCCACATGGTGCAGATTAATTCAGTAGTTTCCATCAATTACACACATTCAAATTCACACATCCCAAAAATGAAATTGTTCATAAGAATTTCAAATATAATTTTTTAATTAAATTGTTCAGTGCGTATTTAGTCATCTTTAAAGTTTTACTAAAAATCTTAAATTACAAATTTTTAATGGAACATGAAAGTGACACTGTTTTGATCAAGATAAGAGAGCAACCAGTCTAGAGCTAGCATCAAGATGCAATTAATGTAATGTTAATGAGCAAGTAATTTATTTGTAGCTTCTAAACCTGAACAATAAATTAAATCCTCAATCGGCCATCGTGCAAGAACTGTTCCTTAAAACAAGCGGTTGTCCACCGTATGTTTTACAACCAAATCGCACAGAAAGCATTTAACATCCGACATCTCCAAGAGACTTCCACTTCCACAAATTGATTTAAACTAAACCTGCACGATTCTATCAAGATTCGGTGGCAGTTGCCGTTCGGATTGTAATACAAGACAACACTTTGTATTCACTATATACTAAGTACATATTTACACGCACCCCGAAGGCCATAACTTCACCTTCGTACAAGCGCATAACAACAATGAAACGAAGACTGCGATCAAGATTCCGATCACGTGGTGGCGCACTGATGATCAGGCGTGGCCCGGATTACAGATGTCGGTGGCGGCGTAGTCGTGGGGGCGGCGAACTCACGGAATAATGATGAAGATTAGGATTGGATTTCGACCGGTTCGATTAAGAAATTTTTACTCCCCCGGCCGCTTTCTTCATTTTCTTTGCTTGTGGGAGCTGAATTTTCAAGCGGGCGCCAGCACCAGTGGCGTGTCGTAGCGGTGCACGCCGCTGGATGACAGCTCTTCACGGCCTCCTCGTAACTGGTCGGTTTCTGTGAGAAAAATTTAATAAGCGCCGCATAAACTGGAGTGGACCGAGCAATTACTAGATTAGCTCCAATATAAAATCAATTTAATTTGTCCGTGTGTAATTTTGTGGTTTTTGTTTTTCGATTAAACGTAATCACTATAATTTGAGTGCGGACGTCGAATGGTCAAGGACGGTCAATTTGAATATGTTTGATTTGGAATTTAAATGGCGTGCGCATTTTGAAACGCTCTCTAATCCACAGAACGGACGCCGATTTTATTATTGGAGCCGGTGGGACGCAAATGAAAATTAACGGTTATTAAAAATCCTAACAGAATTACGATCGATATAAATAACATTATTATCAACATTGACTGGATTAGAGTACAGGTGCAATGAACCGTGTCATTTTTAATTAATTTGATAATGAATGTTCTGTGATCCTTTATGACACACAAGAATATAATTAATTGAATTGAAAGACCGGTGCGCGGCCTTAGACGTCTAATTTTATTAATGTAGTCACAAAATATGATGTCAATATTTACTTTCCCAGTGTGAATTATAAGTTGTAGGTAGTGGACTGTTGATTAATTCCATACATCATACGGACAATTCTCTTGCTTTTTATTTTCTGTCAAGTGATTTATGAAATTGCACAAACACTCCACAAGTCCAGAGTGTTCAATTAACTACGAAATTAAGAAAGTTATGGTTCAGTGCGAAATTGTACTTAATTGTCCACCAAGAAAGTCGCAATTAAAAGAAAAATTGATAAAACGTAGATACACCACTTGGCGCTTGGAAGCGCGTCATGTCATTCAGACTCCGTTCCTGCGCTGAGACGGTCCGACGATTTTATTTGTTGGTTATTTGTGTAACATTAGACCATTAATTCAACATGTAAAAGTAGTTCTACCGAAGAAACGCGAGGTACCACCAACAATTAGTATTCAAGTAGTCTGTCAGATTTGCTGGACAACTTTTTTGACCGTCTCCACATCCACCCACGTCTCTATCGATTTCAATCGGTTTTTAAACACTCTTGTTTGTAACAATCGAATCATCGTACACTGCTCTTTTTTGAAGCACTTGTTGTAGAAAGCGTCGACGCCAAATTGAATGCACGTTAATCACTTGGCTGTAAAGTACAATCGAGATTCGAGTCCTTCGACAATATTTGAAGCGCGGGAAACAGCTTTGCACCCTCAGGTTTCGGTACTCGACATTAAGTGATGGAAATTTCAAAACAATTCTATCGCGCTTTTTGAAAAAATTGGCGGAATTTAAATGGTAAGGTCTGCAAAGTTTTCTACGACCGTGAATAATGATTTTGCTGTTGGTTATAATGACTCGACTGGAAACATAATACAGTTGGTCATTTTAAAAATGAGGAGAAGGTATAAAACGTACGTGATGTATGCACGTGAATAGCGAATCGTTTATAAAATAGAGACCACACTGGATTGTTCCACTAGATAGTCGGTAATTTATTAACGAATTTTTTATGAACTTTTTTAAATAATCAGTTTTGGGAAAAATATACAAATTTATTCACCTACTTGATGACGAAATTTTTTAATCGAGAACGACCAGCTGTTTATGGAATTTTATTAACATTTTATTAAACGTTATTAGCAACCGTACCATTTTACGAGTATTTAAAGTATCAAATTTTAATAAATGTCGTAAAAGTTGATGTAACTTGAAACTTAGTAAGATATTTAATTTACTGTCAAGATTCTTTCGGCGCAATCTATTTTTGCAAGTTTACATCAAAAGGAGTGGTGAATGTTCAACTTTCTTATGCATGCTTTGTTATCTTATTTGGACATAAAAATAATAATGTTGAATGAACGATGGGGACGATAAATACACCAACAAAATTAAAGATTCGGGGATTTAACGATTCATAGGATATTAATCTTGTGAAAAGTTGGATATCTGTAGTTTTTTAAATTGTAGAGAGAAAATCGAAAAAGTATTTCAAAAAAGTCAACTGCAAATTTGACTGATTTGACAATCATTGCTTTTGTTAACTAAGATTCTTCTAAAATTTAGCTGAAAGCTGCAGAGGAAAGCTCAAGGTTATTGTCAGATTTATAACCTAAAAAAACGTGGAATACATACTGTTGATGGTTTAACTAATTATCAAAATAACTATCCTTTGTATAAGGAAGTTTGTGTTAAAATCTCAATGTGTTGTCAACGTAAAGTGAAAAGTTATATTGAATATCACTAATGTCAGTTAGTTTTGAAAGGAAAACTGTTTTAATTAAATTAGAGTACGAAATGAAATAAAAGACACTTTCACAAATTTTACGTTACATTTGACAACAGTGAGAGCAAAAAGTTACAACAACGGAAAATAAACAAAATTTAACAAAGCACCTTTGATCATATTTTTATTTAGACAACCAATATTACCTACTATGTATGTACAAAGTGTCTATAAAAGAACGTATAATAATCAAGAGTTCTGTGGACTTGTGCGGCTCTATAATTTTATTGCGTCGAAGTATGTCGAGCCGTTGAAGTCGTCAAATCAGATGTCAACAGTCAACTGTCAATTTATTAAATCCTAGAGTCAGTTGCGAGTTTGACGTCTTAGTTGTTTTGCTTGTGATTTTCTTCAGTTTTTCTATATTGTACTCGTAGTTACTTTTCATCCTACAACAGTTTTAATCTTTATTAAAAACCTGGGGATTCCTGGTTTGGCAGCGATAGCGAGCAGACGTGGAAAAAGTGCAGCGATAACAAACGTAAACAACGACGAGTGAGTGAGAGGTGATAAGCAGAAGACAGCGGGCAAGAAAGAGAGGGCATGCCGAAATCGCCGAAAGCAAGGAAAGAAAGCAGCAAGAGATAAAGAGAAGAGGGTAGGATGTCGGAAGAAGGCCTGAACCCATTCAAAAAGAGTTCCAGAACCGAAAGATCCCCAAGTAGAGGCGAAGAAAGAAATCAAAGCAAAGAAATAGAGAAGAAAATAGAAACAGTGCTAAGAGAGATATGGCGGGAATAGTAGAGGAGAGCAGAGCACGAAGAAAGGAATTAGCGGCAGCGAGAGAGAAAGAGGGAGAGCAAGAAAGAGAGGACATGCTGAAATCGTCAGAAGTAAGGAAAGAAAGCAGCAAGAGAGAAAGAGAAGAGGGTAGAACGTCGAAAGAAGGCAAGAACCCACTCAGAAATAGTTCCAGAACGAGAAGATCACCAAATAGAAGCGAAGAAGAAAATCAAAGCAAGGAAATGGATAAAATGGAGAGGAGATCAAAACACTAAGAAAGGAATTAGCGGCAGTGAGGGAGGAGAATGGGGAGCTAAGGAAAGAATTTGCGACAGTGAGAGAGGAGATGAGAGGAAGAGACGAAAAAGAGCAGTTGGAGAAGGCAGATTGGATGAAAAGGATGGAAATGGTAGAGGAAAAGAGGGGAACAAAGAGAAAAGAAGGAGAGGAAGAATAATGTTATAATAATTGGAATAGGAGCAATAAGTGGAAATATAGAGATAGGGGTGAAAGTGAATGTAAAGGAAGCATTTAAAATAAATAAAGATAAGATGATGCTGGCAAAAATAGAAAGCTGGGAGCAGAAGAAGAACATAAGTAAGAGTAAGTTTAAGGAAAAAAAAGGTGAGAGGATGTATATAGATGACGATTTGACAAAAGAAGAAAGGGAAACACAAAAGAAGTTAAGAGAGTTGGCCAGAGAGGAGAGAGATAGCGGAAAAAGGGTGAAAATAGGATACAGGAAAATACAGATAAACGGGGACTGGTTTAGATGGAATAAGAGACAGGAGAAACTGAAGAAAATTTGCTAAAAGAAGGAGAGAATAAGAAGACGACTCGGCGAGAAAATGTACAAGGAGAAGGTGAATAAAAACGTAGAGGGACAAAGACACAGAAAAGTAAGAGAGAAGAGAGAGAATAAGAGAATCGAAGTACAATAGGGAGGAGAAAGAGTGTGTGTGAGAGAGGAAAATGATAGCGGGTTGCCGAGGTGGGGACGAGGAGAGAGAGAACAGGAATGGGAAGGAAGGAGAAGAGAGAGAGAAGGTGCAAGAAATGACGTGAGGATAGTGAGAAGATCAAACACATGCGGCGAAATAAGAGAGAGAAAGAGAAGGGAATGGGGAGAAATAGGGAGCGAAGACGGCAGGGAGATGGATGAAAGAATAAGGAAGAGGAGAGAAAGAATAGAGGACGAGAGGAGTGAGGGAGAACAATAAATTGTTATTTTTATGTTTATGTTTTGTAATCAGGAATCTGAAAGCCCGTAGGGGAAAATAAAGCATTTTGTTGTTGTTGCCTAAAAGGAGGACGACAAGATGAACAGTAATTGTATTAAAAACCTGTCATTAATGGATAACCTCTGGTTTTCTACTTGGTACCCCAATATGCTACACACCGGCAGAATTAAAATATATTCGAATTCCTCAGGTCTCTTGATTACGTTTTTATAGACACTTTGTACCATTATCTACTATTCCAGATCATCTTAGTGACTATCTAGCGGGCTGTGCTGTATCAACTAGTATTATTTTTTTAATTAAAATAACAAAAAAAAAAACACCAAGAACTAAAATAAATTTGTTTCCGTCTTGATAATATCGAATTTTTTGCACTAACAATAAGATGGATACAGAGAAAAATAAAATTTACAGAAATGCCACAAAGGCCGAGGAGTAGAGCGCGAATTGCGTGCCGTTTGACGATGCAATCCAAGTGAACGAAAGGGACCTTATTCTCGAGTGCTGTACTTGGTTTTGTTCGATACCTGATATTCCGACCTTTGTCACTTAGAAAATGTCTTTTAATAAATCTTTAATTTGCAGCTACGAAAAATAGTTTTTTAGAAAAAGTCTAGTACGGGTCGTAGAAAAAGTATAGTACATTACTCGAGTAGTAACGAGATTACTACCTATAGTGCTTGTAACTTCCTAAGGAATTCTGACTTAAACCCTAAATAAACCGAACAAAGACCCTACTTAAAGAAATTTATTGTCATATTGTGCCTGTCAATCACTAGAGGGTCTCCGACAAATATTTTGAGTACTACCCCAGGTAATTTTTTTCTTCGAGGCCGGCTAGTGATTGACAGGTACAATATCACAATAAATTTCTTTAAGTAGGGTCTTTGTTCGGTTTATTTATGGCTTAAGCCAAAATTCCTTAGGAAGATAAAAATACTATACACGTAGATTTACATTACTCGCTCTTTCGTCGCTCGTATGTAATTCATCCACTTGTACGTAATGTGCTCTTTACTACTTTCGTAATGTAATATACTATTACCGTTTCACTAGACTAGATCCATCGTTTACTAAATAAATGGACATAAAGTAGTTTAGCAAAATTGTAAATAAAATTAAAACGTTTAAGGAAGACCTGCATAATTTCTAAAACATCTATAAATTCAAATACTTTTCACAAATATTTTGTAAGCATACTCGTACATATTGATCCTTTTTACTATCTTTTTTATATTATTCCGCTTCGTGTAAACTTAATGACGTCCATTTTTCTTTCTTCCAACAAGTCTGAGACCGTAATTTGTAGTTCGCGAGAACGATTTTTTGCCAAGACGTCAGCGTAGGTGTACACATGAATAAATTAAAAGTATAGTAGAGCCACTCTTGACACTTCTTCCTTTTATTTTTCCATCTTACGATCACAAAGTCTAATCGGTTCTTCTCAGAACCAAGATCAACGAATCGCTAAACTATTTTTAATGAATTGCGATTTCAGATTGTCACGATTGGGGATCTCGGGGTGTAAACCGAGCCGGATTTAATGGAACTTAAACTGTTATTAGATGATGTGCACTTTTTGGGGATTCCTTCTAATCTCGGAAATCACACCCTCGACACTGATACTGATTGATTACAGATAAAATGCCGTTTCGCTATTTTCACTTGCTTAATCATGATTTATGGGACTTGCATCGCATCGGTTCGCAAAAAATGTCGATTGTTGCAGAGAGCTTGCGCTGCGATTACCAATTGGGAGTGGACAAACATTTTACAAATGTTTGCGATTAGTATCAATGGCACTGAACATATGAATATATTAAACATATAACTTGACAGGTAGACTCATCAATCACTCTTTTAATTAGCCCGACATTCCTCCGTCGTTCTCTACAACAGATCGACTCTATTTATTTGTTACAATTATATGGTCACATCGGAAGACGTTTAAATCTACTGTGTTATCTTTTCCTCGAGGAGTTAAAAAATGTACTTTAGCCACAGGATATCGCCGATATTTATTATTTTAATGGAAATGAATTAAAGCTGTTGTCTTCAACAAACCCGTTCTCTCGTTAAAACTACGACAAAATTTATCGGATCCATTATTAACGCTGATGAGGAGTGCTGGATTTGTTTTTATTTGTTTTTTTAATTCGTTTTAAACGATTTGCATATTTCACGATTTGGTGTTGAAACTCCCTGTGGTCCATCTGTCCCTGTTGGTCTGGTGTAATTACTTCATTTATTTTGCTACTGGGCGGCCGCCGTATTTCACCGAGCTAATGTATACAGAATTTTTGACGGCAGGAAGAGGACTTTTCATAACAGCGTTCACTATTTTGACAAGGCGCATACCAAGATTTCAAAATGACACTTGACAAACGGATTTTGAGTTTGATAAATTACAATACTTCGAAGACGCAACTATCCAAATGAAGTCCGTTACAGAAATTACAAGAATGTTTAAAAAATATTAGTCAAAACACTGAATGTTAATGTCTTGTGTTCTATTAACTTCATACACAGTTTATACATTTTCTATGGGGTTAAAATCCGGTCTCACTCGTATTTCTACCCAATCCAGTATACATACTTTAATTCTTCTCTTAATGAATGGAGTTTTCCCATTGGTATTTTTTTTTCATTTAAGTATGTTGTTGAAAGTTTTCAAATTCTCTAATAATGGTACATGAGATTTCTTATTTATAGGCAAAGACATTTAACAGATAAATAATTTGCACTTTATAATTGATTATTATTTTTTTCCTCCTTAGAAAGCACATCTGAAGGATCACCGATTCACCGGTCAAGCTGTTGCAGGAACAAACACCATGTGCAGGCTACGCCGTCGCGCCCAGAAAATTATAGGTTAGGTGTCCCATTTAAAAAATTTACATAATCAGCTCGTAAAGGCTAAATAACCTGTAAATGGTTATTTTACTGCTTATTCATATCTGCCTCTTGGTGTCCGTGTGAATATTTTGACACGTATTTAATAAATAACTTCCCTGCGAGCACACTATAATTTTGTAATCGACGTTTCAACCATAATACCACAACAAAACCAACAAAAGTCACAAGTCATACCGGCTGTCTGATGCGATCATCATCCACTTTTTGACTAATTGATTAAATCTACTTTAATTGCGGCCGGCGCTCATCAATGGTCTTAAAAAAAATCAAAAGAGATTGCTGACTTCCTCGATACCGGCAGCATGAGTGGGCACAAAGAGAGCCAAAGCAATTGGTACCGTGGCATTGTCGTTTTAATCGTGGTGTCGTGGATTTTTGTCGTGGTCTCGTTATTAAGAATAAAACAACGAACAACCGCGGTAGTTTATCACTCGGAATTATCTAAGATTGTCAATTCTCACAACAGAAGTGAATGTCATGTTAGCAGCTCGCCGAGACAGGAGTTGCTATCTTCAACCGAAGCACCGATGCAGAAAACAATTTTCTAAATAAAACCAACTGGATTTGGTTAATCTTGATTAAAGGACGGCGGAGGTACCGACCGTGAAATATTTCGTGCGGTTAGCGAATTACTCTCGAAATTTGAAGGTAATGAATACCTGCCACTGATAAATTCACGACACTTTATTCACCTGAAATTACTGAATTTGGAAAATTCCCGTAATCAGATGGACATTACAAAATGGGTTGACCATAAACATTCCACCCACGCTAGGTATGGCACCGAACAAGTCCTCTGTTGTTATCTTCCAGTCCCTATCTGCAATGTGTTTTATTTTATATTTTGTTAATGTGTTAAATACTCGTAAGTTCAAGTCACATTTAGATTTATTCTTAATAAGGGTTATATTTCTACAAAAATGTACTAAGTTTCCCCATTCTACTCCGATTGAATATAAAAAAAAAATCTTAAACTAAGCAAAAGTAAAAAAAAAATAGAATACGGTAAGAGTAAATAGACAGATATTTAAGTAACAGAAATTATTTTTTGAACTCACTACCTTCAAAATGACATTTCACGACCACATAGTAGCGCGCGAAATCGACACAATGGGGTAGCGGGCAATTTTGTAGCTCTAGTGCGCGAAATCGACGTTCGCGCACTAGTGCTTCAAAATCATCCAAAAAGCATTCGCCTTTTTGAGCATTCTGAAAATAATTTGATTTGATAGTAATAAGATCTGGTTTACAAAACGCCATTTGTCCAATTTGGATGATGAAAATTTCGAAAGAGTGAAAATAAATCTCTACTAATTCGATTGACACTTTCGCAAGCGCCATCTATTCACAGATCAGACATAATGTTCGTTTCAAAAGTACTGTAGAAACTTCGATGCAAGAAGACGTATTCCGAACATTCGCACAAATGAAGCACTCGCTCCTTCGTCGTTCGTGCCTCAAATAATGCCCTCATGCGCGAAAAATGTCTTCTCGCACTCATTTCGTAAATAACTATTTTCTACTCCTACTGTATAATACTGTAATTATTAAAGTGTTTTTTTTTTTTTTTAATTGGATAACAGGGTTCATTACTCACGGCGTTGAATAATAATTTCAAAACTCACGACAAATCTCATAATTTATGACTAACTAGTTCAAACGCAAATTTTAATGTAATGGTATCAAGTATGCAAATAATAATTGTAAAACGTCGGTTTCAGTTTGTCTAATAATGAAACTTATTTATCAATTTCTCTTCATAGTCGTAGAAAAAGTGTAGTACTCTACTCGCGATTAATCACTCGGATGAACTACGACACTCGCCTTCGGTATGTGACAAAATCATCCTCATGAATGAGTAATAGCCGCTTGTTGAATAATATACTATTTTCTACTTTGCGTTCGTGCTGATGCTATTACGATACTGTTTTGCGTATCGTAATAGGAAAAGGCGTGATATAATAATAATACTAATAATAGTGAAATTTATTTTTTTAATTTTGACGGATGCTGTGGTGTCGCGGCAGACCGCAGAAGTGACCTTGGGTGGAATCCTTCAACTTTAACAGTTTTAAATTTTAAATTATTTTTTTTCATTGAAAAAGTGGCAAAGTAGAAAAAATACTGTATGACATCTCGTTTATAAGGCATTTTATCGCACTTACTCCTTTAGGGCACTCCTCGCAAGCTCGTCGCGGCCTTAAACCGTGCGTGCGATAAAATGCTTCTTATAAGACTCGTATCATAATATACTATTAAACAAAGATGTTTATTGAATGCAGTTTTGTTCCTAATTTATTGCAGTAGGAAATTGAGAATAGCTATTTACAATAATGTCAAAGTTTATAACATCCATTTGAATCCCATGTTGACACACTTTACCTCACTAGTGAGGTAAAGTGTCGTGCAAGGTAAAATATTTCTACTTTTGTCAAAATTTCGTAGTATCAAAATTGCATTTGCTGCAATCTCTATGTCTAAGAAAATACTTTCCTGGACTGTATGGCATATATCGTCGGCATTTTGCAGTGGTAACAGAAGCCTTCAGCCTACTACTTTGGTTTATATAATAGATACTATTATTTCTTATTTACTAATTATTTCTTACGATAATAATTGCCATTAGAGAGAACGTTGTACCAGTTTTTCTGTGTTGATTTGTAAGAAATAACACGAAGTGTAATTTTTACACCTTACATGTTGCTAAACAAGTTTAATGTTACAAGATGCAACGGCCATGGAATTTTTTTCTTTACTAACACATTAAATAAATTTTCACTTTATTGTTATTTCTTCGCGTTTACATTTTTTTGGTCAGTAGTGCATACCTACTTGCACACAAGTGCAAAAGGTCTAAACAATTAAACTGACTTGGGTGAATAAAATGTTGCTTCAAGGTAAAAGAAAGATGGAATTTATTTGTTGCACAAAACTAATTAATTGACACATACTCAAAATCCTTGAGGTGTCTTAAATATTAATCGTTCTAATCAAGATCGTTGAAACTGAATAACGTGACGTAATTTACCGCACCTACCATTCTGTTGGATTGAATTTTTTATTGTCAATATTATGCAGATGAGGCGCAATTTCTCCGTGTGACAAGTATCTGACATTAACACTCAGTTTTAAAAATTGCATAAATTGGCCACGAGCTTCGGTTCCTTTGACACGTGTCTGGATCATCTATCACCTTCGACAGCTCTTGCTTGCTCATTCATTGCACAATGAATAAGCGCCAATTTCACTATGCTATCTATGAGATTTTTTAATTAATTAGAGGAGAATTCAGTTTTGTGAATGTTAACGAGGATAGCGATTCGTGTTATAGATTTATACGGCCGATTTATGCTAAATGTTACGGGAAGTTGTTCGCTGCGACTTCCAGGTTGGTAAAAATGCGGCTAGCGGTTCCCCAGCTATGCTAATTGCGAACGTTCATTGTGTTCGATTTGTATCTGGGAAATTGCCGAAGGGAGTGAAGTTGGGAACGAAGGACGTGTGCAGATAATGCTGACGGGAAGATAAATGTGATCACGGACGATTCCTAACTTGGGATGTATATGGAATGTGGCTCGTTTTGACCAAATAGATATAATCCATAGCCTTTTGACACCAATTAGATTTGCTCAGATCGGTTCTGATGCGATCTAGACGGGAAGTTTGCCTCAAACTGGTAGATTGTCAACACTTTTGCGCTTCCGTTAATTACAGGTGTCCAGGAAATGATGGGCAATGTGTCGGATTTGGTTAAATCCAATGAAAATAAAGCTCTTGTAAAAAATTTCTTCTGAGATATTCATTCTTGAAGGTAGCTGTTAAAAATCGATTTTTGCCGTAACTTTTGTATTGGTGGGTAAATTTAATAATTTGTGGTCAATGTCATTTGAAACAATTCAGGAGAATGTATTCGAATCTCAAATGATGCTTCTAGAGGCAGAGTTACTAACCAAAAACTTGATTGATTATTCCAATAATTATTAAGAACATTTTCAAAGTTGTCAGCTTTTTTACATGAAACTGGTATATGTACTTGTTTCGACAAAATGAATCGTTTTCGAGATAAACGCACTTATCGGTGAAGGTTACTCACCGTTTCTGGGACACCTATACAGGGTGCCGCAAAATTAATGTATTCCAAGTCGGGGTCTTGTAGGGAAAAATCTCAGGAATCTCTTTACAAAGATACAGAGTGATCAACAAGGACTGAAGCTGTTGGCAACAATGACAACATGATAAAAATTTCAGTGAAGTTGGTAGCATTACATTTTCAGTTGTCAGTTTTGACGGGCAAATTCAAACTTCAAAATCAAGTGTTATTTTTTTATCAATTTATTAATTAAATGGTTTTTACACTAGAGCAAGACATTTTTATTGGTATGGCGTAGTTTCGGACTGGAAATTTTGATGCTGCTAACGGTTGGCAGTATTCCACGGAGAGCACGGACGATGCATTTCACCAATTTCAACAAATGTTCCCCGAGCCAGTTGTTACCTTAGTTGCGTTTAGGCAGCATTGCACGAAATTGGTGCAACGTTACCTGCAAACACGTGATGTGAAAAAGGCAAAACCTACAGGTAGAACATCTACACTCACAGAAGATGTAGTCGAGAACGTTCGAGCTAGAATGGAACAAAGCCTTCGAAACTCAATGCGAAAACTTTCACTCCAAAAGGGTGTGATTCTTATTTAAAACACACGCATCCAATGTTCTTTGTTGGACACGTTTAATGCAGGGCCTAATAATTCTTACCATTAAAAATCCCGTCATTCCTTTTCCTTACTTTACAGGCTTGTCATATGGAAGTTGCCTAACCATTTTAAAGAAGAAATTAAAGTTACCCCCTTACAAATTTTCCCGGATCCAATCCCTGCATCCCGCAGACTTTCAGCACGAAAATAATAACGCATAAAACATGTTTCTGTTTCTCAGAAGGGGCATGCGGGCACGGCCTGTCGCTTTTATGAATATCGAAACAGTGGGCCATTTAATTAAGTATGGCTAATTGCTTTTTATACTGTTTTTTGTCGATTTGTACGTATCGTGTTTTAAAACTACCAACTCGTAACATAACCTAAATTTTTTGACATTCACAACTTGCAGCGGATGCCAACACTGACGCACAAAAAATTTTCATACTTTGGTAATATTTTGCTGTCATTTGCTGCCAACAGCTTCAGTCCTTGTTGATCACGCTGTATATGGGTCTGGAGGTTCAAACTTTTCATCATGTTTTCTTCAAATAAAAAATATAAATGGTTGACATTCATTTTGAAATATGGTGAGGATGATTATGTAAAATATAAATGAAAAAACATTTCTTGAAAAAACAGCTTTATCTCGAAAAAATAAAAGTTTTAGTTTTCCAATTTTTGTTCAAAAGGAAAGTACAACATATCTAGAATATTAATCAGGTACTTTTGAACAACTTTTGGCAACTTTGATATTTTTTTCAAAGTGAGCAATTTTTTTTTACATTTTTACTTAGTCAACAGGATGTCCCCTACTAAGCCCCGAACTCGGAATACGATCATTTTAAGACACCCTGTATAGTCTGTTTCCGTTATGGTACCCTTACACAAAGTGTTCCAAAGTAGTAGATTTTGACAATTTGAGTGTTTTGAATTTTGACACATACTAGAAAAGTGATACTATCAAGAATCGTCGATGTATAATAAATAGTGTATAAGAGTATAAGTCAGTTTGCAATGGTTTTAATTTAAACCAATTATATATAACTCCTTAGAATAATAAAATGTTTTGACTAGTTTTCGTTGGGTATAATAAACTCGAGGCATCATTTCATTTTCTTGTGAATTTTTAATATTGGCAACAGGTAATGAATGACACAAATGATATTTGACACTTGTCAACTGCTTGGAGGTTATGTTTAGTGTACTGTAGTACGGGACCTTATCATCGAAAGGTGGCAAACAATTTTTTTCGATCCAAGCACCCTATGATACCACAATCATTTTGGAACCCTTTGTAGGTATATTAATACATATTCTCCACATTAAATAGGTTTAGCATTTTGCAACATTATGTACTACATAGGCTCAAAGTGTGAAAAATTAATTTAATAGTATGTTATACGCCAAGGTAGAGAAGACATTTTTTTAAGCCGAGGTAGTTTATAATAAAGAAGCGAGGCTTAAAATTGTCTTCTCTAGCGTGGTGTATATATTATTTTTTTCACTACTAGATCCGTTAAAACCCTTTCTAATAATAATTATTAATTAAATTTGTTTGTCCGATGCGACGATCCGAGTTCTCATTTTTCAACGGTTGCTATGAAAATTGAAAATCGTCTGTCTACGTTAACCAATAAAATCAAAGAAAATCTTTCGTTGCTAGGTGACGGCTGTTCATTATTGACCTTGGTTAATAATGAAAATTATTATTAACCTTGGGAGAGAAATTCTACTTCTGGGGTCGGTTCGAGAGTCAATAATGACGCCTTCTGAGACTAGTAGTGAAAAAATGTTTTTAAATATCTTTACAATCAATATAATCATAATCATTTATAATGACCGTGTATGTACTACCTCACCTAAATTTTGAATAACATATCATTTCTTTTTTGAGTTTTCTTTATCTCACTTTACCGTGAGGTTATTTTCTTGAGATCTTAATCGCCCGCAGAATGGTGCATTCGCACATAATCTTACTTTTTATAATTGCAATCTCGATGATAAAGTATTACCAGTTTAGAAAATATCAAAGACCTGTGAGAATGTTAATAACTCAATTTATTGCATTTACTTCTTATTTCTCGATTAACATTAATATGGCTTTATATTTTTTGATTAAAATGGAATTTTAATTATAAAATAAAAAAATAAATAAAATCGAATCATACAGCTGAGCAGGAAGAGTTTGGAACGTTTTAAATGAAATTTTTATTAAATTTGAATAGATACTAATGCATTTTTTGTTTCAGGTAAGCAGGGACATTCAACAACATAACAGAAAAGTAGTTAATGACGAGTAAGTAATTAATGTGTTTTATAAACAAACATTTTCATTTAATTTTAGAATTTACGTTTGATATACTTTTGTCCCCATTACACAAACAATATTAATTAATAATAGAAATACAGTGGAACTTCCCTAAGTCGAATCTCAAGGGACCAGAAAAAAAATTCGAGTTACGGAAATTTCGAATTACAGAAAATACACAAAAAATACAAGAAAAAAGTGTACCTATTTGTTAATTTCAAAGTTCGGTAAAAAAATTTTGAATTTTATGAGACCTCTTCTCCTTGTCTACAAAAACTTTCACTAAATTTAAAGTCTTATAAATGCAATCAAGGACATTATTTCTGGACTCTACAAATCTTCTCAGCTTTTCAATAGATGAATAAGTTTTTTCAGATGTAGGCATGATATTACATTATTTATCTTTCTACACTGGATGAAAAAACTTCATGTTCCAAAATCTCTGATAATAATCCTTTAGCCATCAAATTTTTATCACGTGCCGTGGTTTAATCATAGCTTCCTCAATATCATCATACACACCGGTTGTGTCTTTTTGCGTTTACTGCTACCATCATAGTCTTTGATTTTTTTTTATGTATCCTTGTTTTTCAAAATGGTTGACAAGGTGTTAGGAGGAATTCCAAACTGTGCAGCAATATCCTTTTTTCTTACTTTCATTTTTTTCTACCTCAGTAATTAACAAACATTTTTCTTCAAGGGATAAGCACTTTAATTTTCGCATTGCCATTTTAGGGATGCATAAATTAACTTCCACAAAGCAGCAGCCATTTTAACACCATTATCTCGCAATATCCAAAAATCGCAATATTCAAAAATTGGACCACATATAAGAAAGTTCTGGTTGCTACTGAATTTCGCTCTTTGTCCATTCGCCCACACATAAGAAAAACTTATCTCTCTCCGAAACAAAGGATTTCCCAGAAAAATTCGACTTACGAGCGAAATATTACTTTGAGTTATAGAAATATTCGAGTTATAGAAATTCGACTTAGGGAGATAAAAATGCATTAATTTGATTAACTTTTTATCTCATGTTATGACATTTTGGAGAACTACTTTAAATTTATCAATAAACAATAATAAATTAAAATCCGAGCCTATTCAAATTAAACGGGGAATTTATCAAGGAGATTCTTTAAGTCCTTTATGGTTTTGTCTAGCCATTAATCCTTTGACAAATCTATTAAATAGCACTGGATATGGTTTCAATATTAGACTTAATAATACCACACTATCCAAATTAAATCACCTTCTTTATATGGATGACATAAAACTTTATGCATCAAAAAAGAATCACATTTTATCTTTACTAACAATAACTGAAAATTTCTCAAATGATATTGGGATGAGTTTTGGTACTGATAGGTGTAAAATGCAATCAGTATGTCGCGGTCATTACGAACATTTAGAATATATAACTCAGGAAGGAGAAATCATTAAAAATTTAAATAAAGGAGAATTTTATAAATATTTAGGTATTAATCAATCAAATCATATTCAACATCCAAATATAAAAGAAAATTTAGAAAAACAATTTTATTTAAGAATTAAATTATTTTAAAATCAAAATTAAACGGTGATAATTTAATTAAAGCAGTTAATACATATGCTGTTCCATTACTGACCTATTCTTTCGGTGTTATAAAATGGTCCAAAACTAATTTACAGAACATAAACATTAAAACTAGAGTTCTTTTTACCAAATTTAGTAAACACCATCCTAAATCTGCTATTGAAAGATTTAATTTACCACGCGAAAACGGTGGTAGGGGTTTTTCAAATCTAGAAATACTGCTAAAAAATCAAATTGCTTCACTAAAAAATTATTTCCTCAATAGAGCTCGTGATAACACCTTTTTCAATGCTTTGGTTTCAGCCGATAAAGGCTACACACCTTTAAATTTAAGTGATAATATAATTTCAGACATTGTTAAGCCAAATATACCTGACACAATTGCAAATATAAAACAGAAGTCTTTACATGGGAGATACTTTAAAGAACTGGAACAACCAGAAGTTAATATTCAGGCCTCTCATGCATGGCTTAAGAAATCAAATATTCACCCTGAGACGGAGGGTTTTATATTTGTAATACAAGATCGTGTTATAAATACAAGAAATTATAAAAAACACATATGCGGTTTACAATCGATAATTGATAAATGTAGGATTTGCGGAACTGAAGGGGAAACAATTGAACACATCATTTCTTCTTGCACCGTTTTGGCTCAAAGCGAATATAAAAAACGTCACGATATATTCGCTAAAATTATACACATGAATTTAGGTGTTAAATTCAATTTATTAAAGAATACACAACCACATTATAGTTATACACCAGAAAGTTGTTTGGAAAATGACAGTTACAAGTTATATTTTGATAGAACAATTTTAACTGACATTCATATTAAGCATAACAGACCAGACATTATAATTTTAAATAAACAACAAAAGCAAGCATATCTTTTAGATATAGCTGTTCCAAATTCCCATAATATAACACAGACATATAACACAAAAATTAATAAATATTTAGAGCTGTCCGTTGCTATGAGAAATCTTTGGTGTTTAGAAAAAATTTCGATTTTACCACTTGTAATTTCAGCAACGGGAATAGTACCGCAATCTCTTTTTAAAAACTTAAAAATTCTGGATTTAGATAACACATTGGTAGTTGAAATTCAAAAAGGTATATTATTATACTCATGTCACATCGTGAGGAAGTTCCTTAACATTGACACAGAACATAATACACAACAAAGTCAAAATGCGGAGGCAAGACGCCGGTAATTATATTGATAAGCACTGCACTATTACTTGATAGTAATATCCGTAATAGTGTATGTACTCCGGCAAAATTGCCGTGCCGCCGGGTGGAGGTGGGATACGACATTTAATTACTGTTTCATTTTGCAATTCGGGAAAGAACCGGTATGTTCTGAAACATAATTGACAGTTTTTTTTTTAATAGACATTTATTGATCAGTTCAGCCTTTTTTTGTTTGTTTGTTTAGATAGCTATAATCAAGCAATTTATTAAATTTATATCAAAAAACACAAAAAATACACCTTAAGTTGTCAACAAGTTGAGCTTTACTTTATTGGTATGTTACGAGTATTATTAACGGAAGATTTAAATAATAATTATGTGAATTGGTGATACTTTTTTTATCTACGTAAATAAATATTTGCATTTATTGCAATATACATATTTTATGTACAATAATGTAATGGTGGACTGCATACTACAGGGTTATTGTTTTTATAAATGATTATCCCATCGCAGTTGGCGTTGGTGGCGGAGTTGATTGTGCCGCAACCCTCATAACATGACTATCGTCGATAGGTGGCGATACTGGCGGTAGTGGAAATCTGTCTATTACTTAGTCTGTCTCATGTTGCGAGGCTGTAGCACATCCGAAATTTGTGTGGTTTTCAACGCGAACTGCGATGGGACAATCATTTATAATAACCTTGTATTTCACAGAGTAATAACGCCATCATGGACATAAAACTATGTGACAGTAATGTTATCAAACACAGGTTTGATGTTTGAAAGTTTTAAAAAATATGACTAAGATTTTCACTTATTTCCTAAAGAGACATGCATTATTTAACAAGTTACGACTGATCAATTCAAAAATATTGTTATGCATTTAAGTAAAAACATAAACGCAACATAAAACAATAACTATTCACTAACTAACGCTTATCTGTTGGTACTCTTGTAGTTTGATGTTTACGACGGTAGTTCAGACTTTATTGTCTCTGAAGTAGCAACAAAGAACGAACATTTGATGTAACATTGTTTAAATTGCCGGTTAGATTTGGTGAACAAGCGGGCTGCTTCAACAAAATGCAACGCCTTTTTCGCTAATTTATTCTGCAAACTGCAAAATTATCGCGCTAAGTAAATGTCTTTTGAGTTCGATTTACGAGTGAAAATGATTGTTTATATTGATTTTTTTTAAATGGTGAACTTCAAACGCCGAGTTTACCGATGCGGTGTTATTACGGGGAAGCTTTGGACAACGAGCTCAAGATGACATTTGTATACTCCGTTTTTGAGTTCGTTGCCGGTAAGTCGTAAAACCGAATTGTCATAAATCAATAATAATCACCACTTAACACACGCACGTGCAAATTTCTTTTGTCGGGAAAATACTTGGGCTCGGCTCACGTTAACAAGTTGGCCATCCTCGTTCTGAAAGCTGTGTGCGGGCGTAAAAGCGAGAAAACATGATGTTTGGAAGATGCTGTAAGGGATAGGATTTTAGAGCAAGAAATCCAAAAAGTTGAATTGTAACATTTTAACACCAGTAGAATAGTCTAGAGAAAATGAGAATCAATTTCTGCTTATAATTAATTATTATGTATTCGCGAAATGCTTTGGACGCACTGGAATCTGTCAGCGCTTCGGTCGTTTAATGACTTAACAGCATCGGGCTCACAAACAGAGTATAGGTGGAACGATTTCCACACCGCCAAATTTCCGATTCGGGTACAATTACGGCGACTATTCGTGTGTGGTGATTGTGATAAATTTGGTTTTCCAACTGAAGATCTGGGACATCTGAGGAGTGACTGCGTTTTGAGAATTCAACCTGAAACTCCGGAAGCCATTGAAGAGACATATTTTAGTCTAAGAAGGCTTGACTCAAGTGTAGGTGTTTCCACATTTACGACCACATAAATGCGACTTCAAGAAAAATTTTCATTTAACACATGGGCAAGAGACCGTTTAATTGGACTTCGTATTTTACCCCCGCATTTAAATGGTGCATTGTATTTAGATTTTATTCGAAACGTGTTGAACAACCTTTTAGAAGATAATATGCCCTTATTATTATTTAGGTACACGACGCACTGTACAAGAAACGTAACAAATTGTGTGGTTTAACAACAATTTTGAAGAAAAATGGAACGGTTGCTACTAACCCATTTTGTGGCCAGCTTAGTCACCGGATTTGGATCTTTGTGATTTTTTCTTGTGTTCTAGTACGCATTTCCAGTTGACACCGTCGAAGAACTAATCGCTCGTGTTTATCAAGACACAATTTCTAATTTAATGAGTTGATTATAGTGGCAATTGAATTTAAAAATCTAATTTGTAAACTCCGCCTTATCGGGTCTGCTTAATATCACATTGTATTTCGACCATCGGTGTGGGTGAAGAATGCGGGGCGAATTATAGCACCGTCTTGCACGGCATAAACAGGTCGTTTACCTTAATTCCGCTAAGGGCAATCGTTTGATACACGACCTATTATGCAAACCCTATCGCTAGGCGACTTCAACAATAGAACTGTTTCGTAATACACCACTACTTTCGAAAAGTTCACCGCCGTTTCTCTTCTCCAACATGTAATGTTTCAATTATATCTCATTGATCTGTGTTCTTAACTACATAATGGATCACTTGAGGACAAAACAAAAAGAAGAGACAATTTCTATTAAAAATGTGATGAAAGATTTTATTCTAAAAATGGGGCTGGTCGAGAGCAAATAAAAATTCTAATAAGAACAAACTAAAAAATTAAATTTCTGATATAAATGGAAAACGAATGTGTGAAATCGTCTGCTGTTAAATTGGCTTCCTTTATTTTTTATTTAAACTATAGAATGATGAAATAATTCTATTCGTATAAGGGTAGGTAATAAATAACAATTTGAAAAACGATAACAAAGGATATAGGATAATTTGCAAAAAAAAATCGCCTCGTTTATTCTCGTATCTCAGTCTCTTCGTTTTTCCTGCTATATCATAACTTGTCCATTTTCCATTGTCTACTTCAAAAATTGTACTGTGAACAACTTTTTCTGATTAATTCTTTCGATATCTCGAACGCCAAGTAAAATATCTAGAATGACCCTATTTGCAAGGTCACAGTTGGCTGGGTTTACAACTTACAGTTGAATTAACTACCTCAAAAGATGCAACTCATGAAATTCTAGAGCTGTGAAAAAAATCAAATCTCTGCTCCTACGGACAACGAAAATAAACTCCATTCACTGATACCTTTTTAAATTTTAGTTTCTCAAGATAACGCAATTCAGGACTACCGTTGGTAGCCCTGCAAAACAATTCACGCCACTTGTAATCCTACGCGCACGTTCTTTACTTGGTGGATTGACAGATGTTGATCTGAATGGATTTATGGTACAAGTGTTTCTGTTTCTAATTTCTTTTTTATTTCTTATAAAGTTTTTTTGAAATGCTGATTTGTCTAAGATGAATGGTATGATGAGTTTTGACGCGTCGTTCTACTTTTGACGCGTAGCATCCAAGTGACTAAGCGAGGTCACGTGTCTCAACAGCTGTCAAAAAACGTAAAATTTATCAATGAATTTAGTTTATTTCCGTTATCCGTGGGAGTAGATATTTTAATTTTTGCATAGTTGTAGTACTTTATGAGGTGTATCTTTTGAGGTAGTTGTGCGACATACTGTAGTAGAAAAAAATTAAGATGATGACAATTAATACACAAAATGAGCGACGCAATTTTTTTGTCAATTTATCATACTTATATATTTTATCATTTTTTTCATATCTTTCTACCTTTAATTCTTATTTGGAGGATAATTGTTTCATGAAATAATTCTTTTGTAAAGTTTAAGTCAAAAATAAAGGAACCATATTTATTAGGTGCAAATATAACACATTTCTTCCACATTTATATAAGAATTGTAATTTTTAACCTTGTTCCGATGAAAATTTGTCCTGAACTAACCCAACTTTTAAAATTAAATATATCATCATAATCTGTCCTGCTCTCTTTCTAAATTTTGGAGTTAAAAGTGCAACCCACCTTTTTTTGTCAATGTGCTTGCTTCAATGTGAAATTTTCTTTGCTCTTTTCTTTTGTCCTCAAGTGACCCATCATGCAATTTCCTCCATAAAAAAAAACTAATTACGGGTCGAGGTCAGGCCATATATCAATCACGTGAAATGTGCACAATGTGAGTTACGACAGCGAAAGTGGGTAAACGAGACAACGAACCCCCCAGGACGAAACGCTAAACTTTGCGAGTCTCATAACTTCCAAGATGCTCAACTTCTCATCAGCATCTGTCGTAATCTTAATCATGACCCTCTCATCTACTCATTAAGGCCGGCTCTCGGAGATCTTCCCGTCATTGTGTCGGGCGACAATGCCTAAGACGCAGCAGGAGGTGTGCGAGGGCGCTGCGAAATTAATTAGATGTAAACGCGACAGGAGCGTATTTACGAAACCCCTCGACAAGTGGAAAACTTAGTTTGCGCTCCATTAGCTTGTGTTAACGATTTTTGCCAAAGTTCTCACCTGTAATTTATACATTTGGGCAGATTTCAATCTTGGGGATCTCATGCCGGTGATGTTGAAACGGAATTTACATGCGCGTTATTCACACGGCTCTAACTTAGTAACACCCTCAAGACTAAATTAATACCGTGAGGTACGTATCAGCATCGCACTTCAAACTGAAACCGTGGCAGTGGGGTTTTGAATAATTTATGTTACAATATTTCATAGCCGCTTACAGGATGTCTAGGTACCTTCGTTTTCTTTCTAACATGCGAGGCTTGGAAACAACTAGGCAAAAAAGAACATACCTCTCAATGCAATATCATAGTTATCATTGGTCATATTTTTATTCTACAAGAAAAATCGTCCTCAGTAATGGAACGATAACATACAAATACAAGTAAAGTTAAATTTTGAGAGCTTTTGATTTTTGGGCAATGTAGTCCAAATGTGAAAATTCAAAATAAATTTTTTGCACGACCTGTATACTGGGTGCCCCAAAATTCGCGGAACAACTCAATGAGGTAATGTCAATTCATGTTAGAAAATAACGAGAAAAATAATTAAAAAATTCTACACCTCTTAGATTTGAAGATATGGGGGCCCAAAAGGTGCAGCTTTGATCTCATTTATTTTAAATAATAAAAAGGATTTTGACTATTTGTCTTTTACTAGCCAGTGGCCTAATCATTTTGAACGATTGTGATCAGGTTTGCACTTATTTTCTCCATTATTTCCAGCATTTCCAAGTAGTAATTTTATGTTCGTTTTACCTCAAACAGCGTACGGCAACACGGCTTTGATTTTTCCCTCTCATTTCCATGGATACAACAAAAATGAAATATTTGCAGACTATTGGGATGCATAGAATGTTTTTAAATGTTGCCACATTTAGTGTAACGAATAGGTCCATATCTTCTACAAAAAAGAAGATTGATTTTTTTAAACATTTTTACCTGATCTCTTAATGACTACTTAACAACGTACTACTACATTGTTCCGCGAATTTTGGGGCACCCAGTATAATGACTAATGAGCAACTTTACTTCCTGATTGTATGGTGTAAAGTGGCTCTTTTTCCCCTTGGGCAAAAAAGCATAGCCAGTTCAACCTTTTATGATGCATATTTATTTCATATTATTTTTTTTACTCGAGGTGCACTTTGTAGCCCGAAGGTCCTACAAAGCACCGAGGGTAACAATCATGCACTCCCGAGGAGCAGATACTATTTTTTGCAAGACCCAAAAATTTTAATTGAAAAAAACCGAAAGGTTTTTAATTACTTTTAACCGTCAACAATTCACAAATTTTGCAACTGCACCTCTGGTAAAAATCATGCACTTCGTAACATTTCTTCTACTAATATTTTGTAATTAACATTTTTATGAGGAGAAAGTCATTATCATATCATACCTAGTAACAGTTTCAAATGCTGTACGTGCTTTTTTTCAGAAGATTTCTGAGTCTCCCATTGTCTTGTGAATGTATGGCCCAAGAAACCTTTCTAAATTTCGCTTTAGGTACTCTGTTACTCTAATACTCAGTTTATTTAAGGTCTTTGTAAATTATTTTAACGTGAAATAAGGACAACAATATTTTTTAATCATGCTTCTCGTTGTGTTGCTTTGCACCGTGATTTCCTGAAATTTTTGAGACTCGTATATTTAGAGACGGACTTTTACAGTTCTCCAGTTTGACATTTTTACGCGAATGAAAGACAGATATTTAACAACGGCGGTAGGTATTTCGTAATATCGCCATCAGGGGCTAGAAATAATGCTGAAAGGAACTTTACGACCACAAAGCACTGTTATACTGTGACCCTCACGCAATTTCGTCCATTTGAAATGTGTCAATAAACAAAAATTGCCGTTTTAATAAAAGTTAATCCTGGATAAAAACGAATAAAGGGAACTGTCTTTCGTAAATTCCACCGGATTTAATATTTTCAGAGAACAATGAGCCAGACGAAATTAACTTTTCTTGACGGTGGGAGTTATTTTATAGAGTATTCCATAAAAATACACAACGTCAACATATTGATACAGTTTGTCTAAACATAAGTGAATTTTATGGTTTTAACATCTAAAGTACTTTATGAGGGATTTTAAGGTTGTTCACGACAAATCCATCACAACAGAATATTTAGCTACCCTGTCGTAAATTTTGCAACACGTGCCTGTCTTTGTTAAACGAAAAGCTGCAGATTTGGTTATTGCTACTTTTACAACATCCCTCATAAAGTACTTTAGTTGTTAAAACCGTAAAATTCACTTATGTTTAGACAAACTTTATACGAGTACGAAGGCAGTCCCATAATGAATTAACCTGACAGAGATGCCTGCACAATAAAACAAAAAGGTATACAGGCTGATTCACGTAGCCCGTTCATTAGAAACTTTTTGATTTCCCAAAATCATATTAATATGAAAATTGGTAGTTCACTATAATCGACTATTTCAAGTTCAAATGAAGTATGTATTTTCAAAATGGTGGCACTTCCGGAAATACCGGAAATCGACGCCATCTTTATTTTTTTTAATGGAAAGGCCTCATTTTGACTTCAGATTTCGATTCTACGTTAAATTTTGAGTTTAGTACGTCTTTTTATCAGTACTTATCTGTCATCGTTTTAACCTATGTCATCTTTTTTGCAAAAAAGTGACGTTGCAGGGCTGCATTAAAAAACGTATAATTCCTGAACCATCAGAAATAAATAATTTATTTTTGCTTTACTGACTTGCCAAAGATTTGGCCGTTTTTTGCGCTACCAACGACATTTTTTTATGTTTCATACGCCTACTGCAATTTTTTAATATTGATAATCAAAAAATGTCGGAAACTTCATTTTTTTAAATGGCAACTACCGTTTCTGATACTAGATGTAAATGTAAAATCAAATTTTAAGGCCACTTTTATTAACATTATGTATGCCTATTTGCAGCCGTTTAGGCGTAATTTTAATTTTTTGAATAAAATATTCTTTTTTATAAGCAATCGTTTTATTTGAATTTTTATTCAAAAATAGCATTGCAATAAATATTAGATAACAACACAACAATAAAAAATAAGCAAATTAATAAAAAAAATATTTTAATGTAAATGATTTCATTGAAAATATTTTTTTATATAATTGATTCAAAAAATTGAAATTCACGCATAGTTATCTGTGCATGAAGTGGGTAATTTTCTTACGTGTCTTTCTTTTTACATTGTTAGTAAGATCGAAACCATAGAAACCATACAAAACAGTGTGTGAAATGCAATTTCACGCATACGACTATTTCTGTTTTTCATTTCACGCACTGTTTTTTATTAGTTACCTAGCAACATGATCACTGCATTGAAACTTCAGAGTTCCTTAAAAAATTTGAATTTTTAATTTCAATTTTTTGAATCAATTATAGAAAAAGTATTGTTTATATTTCGTGCGCGAAGATGTTTTTGTGCATTCAAAGGCTTATACTGCCTCGACCTTCGTCTCGGCGTAAAAGACCTTTTCATGCACAAAAAACACTCTCTTCGCGCACTTAATATAAAATAACTATTTTGTTAATTTGCTTATTTTTTATTATTTCGTTGTTATCTACTGTTTATTGCATGTGATTTTTGAATAAAAACTCAAATAAAACAATTGTTTCATAAAAAAAAAGAATATTTTACTCAAAAAACCGAAATTACGCCAAAACGGCTGGGAATAGGCATACACAATGTTAATCAAAGTAGGCTTAGAATTAAATTTTACATTTATATCTAGTGTCACAAATGGTGGTTGTCATTTAAAAAAATGAAGTTTTTGACATTTTTTAATTAGCAATTTTTAAAAATTTCAGTAGGCGTATGAAACATAAAAAAAATTCACTAATGGGACAAAGGATCGGCCAGGTCTTTAGGAATTCAAGTAAAAAAAAATCAATTATTTATTTCCGATGGTTCAAGAGTTATAAATTGGTTAATGAAGCCCTGCAACCTCGCTTTTTTGCAAAAAAGATGACATAGGTCAAAAACGATGACAGATAAGTGTTGACAAAAAGACGTTCTAAACTCAAAATTTTACGTAGAATCGAAATGTGAAGTCAAAATGAGACCTTTCCATTTAAAAAAATAAAGATGGCGTCGATTTCCGGTATTTCCGGAAGTGCCACCATTTTGAAAATGTTTCATTTGAACTTGGAGTAGTCGATTATAATGAACTACCAATTTTCATATTAATATGATTTGGGGAAATCAGAAATTTTCTAATGAACGGGCTACGTGAATCAGCCTGTATACTATTTTTCAATATAATCTCCCTCGACTGTAATACACTTTTCACAACGATTAATTAACAATTGTAAACCCTTAAGAAAATACTGTGGAGGTTTCCCCTAAAATGGTCCAAAACACCGGACTACAACTCATCATCGGTCTTAAATTTTCTCCCGCGAAGGTCTTTTTTGAAAACTGGAAATAAAAAATAGTCACATGGGGCCATATCGGGACTATAAGGTAGATGGTTAATTTCTGTGAAATCGCAGTTTCGCACAGCACCTTTTGCAATTGCCACTGTGTGGACAGGAGCATTGCCTTGCAACAGCAGCACGCCACGGGCAAGTTTCCTTTGTCGTTTCGCTTTAATTTCTTCTCGTAACCTATGCAGCAAGGAAGCATAATACGTCCCGTTGTCCCAAAAGATTGTAGCCATAATTTTTTGAGTCGATTTTGACACCTTTGCCGTTCTTACGGGTGACTCACCCTTAGGTATAGCGCCACTCCATGGATTCCTGTTTCCTTTTAAGATCATAATAAAGCACCATTGTTTCGTCTTCCGCAACAATGGAATCGATTAATTTTGTTTCTTTGCCGCTGCAGTGCTCTAAAAATGCATTAGCACATTACACAGGTTCCTGCTTCTGAACGGCGGAACGAAATTTTGGGACCCATCTTGCACTAATTGATGATCATGGAGAGCACGATGCACAGTACTTTTGAAAAGGTCTAACCTTTTGGCATTTTGCACATCTTCAACCGATTTTCTGCGAGGCCGAAATTATTTGACCCAGTTTTTTAGCGTGGTATATGAAGAGGCAGAATCGCCGTACACATTGTCGACGTTTTTTCATTTCGGCCGGGGATTGACCCTCTTTGGACAAAACTTTACTACTCTGCGGTACTCAATTTTTTGTATTTTGAAGAAATTGACAACGACCTATTCTTTCAACATTTATAACTTGCCAACTAAAGCATGGAGAAACATTAAAGTTTAGGCAAAAACAAATAAAAGTTTAACGTATATGCCACTATAATTTTAACTGTGGCTAATTCATTATGGGACCGCCCAGGTATACTGATGATATTTTTTTGGTAAAAAAAAACTACAATAAATAACCCATTAGTTTTAAGGTCACTAGATTAACACACTACGTATTTTTAAAATAAGGAAAAACAAAGTCAAATATCATGCAAGCATAGGGTTTATTATATCAGTTAGAATTCTATAATAAATTTGTTAATATGAGGTAGACCATGAATCAATATGAGAATATTGATATAGTTATTAAAGGATTAATATCATGTAGTTTGTTTTTTGATTCTTTGGTGTAGGAATGACATTAATTTTGTGTTAAAATACATAAAACACATTAAAGCAAATTAAAGCATAATCGATAAGCAACTAGGAATAAAAAAAAATGTTTCCAGGAGTATAGTGAATACCTACTGCAGAATGCTTTTTACCATCTTCAATGCAAAGTCAATTTTAAAAACAAAATTTACCTTCAAAGTTCGGTGTATAAAAAACAAAAACATTACTCAACTTCTTTTGCACCTATTTCGATTTAAATGTTATAAAATTAAAGTTTAAATTATGAATTCTCTATGTAACTCAAGTAATGTTTTAATGAAAAAATAATTCTTCTAACCTATTTATGCAAAGTTAATTAAATTCTCAATGACTATTTTGTATTATGAATTGTTACGAAATGCGCCAAAAATGTGTTTATGGTGCGCCGCGATTCGAAGAAAATTTGAAAACCAGTGTTCTACAAATTATTGTTATTATTATTATTATTATCGTCCGTAACATCAAGTGGAGTCAGTTCGCCTCGCATATTTTGCTTCAACAGCTAAAAATGGAGAAATGTAAATGTAAAGTATGGGAAGGATAATTGAGCAACTAACTTCTACTCGTTGGTCGTGTGATAAATCAGGGTAACCCAGGACGACGCACAATTTGGTTAGGGCAGCCTCCAGAGTCATATCGCGACCGGAAATTACTCCGATGTCCGCCAGCACCTGCGAAATCATAAATGCAATATTGATTCTTCAAAGTTGACGTCTACCCCCTGACCTTTCCTGTGTCGTAAATGCTCACAACCGATCCCTGAAGGCATACGGTAATGTTCACTATCAAAACATTTCTTGCCACAGCTTTCTTGAGAGCATCAATCAATTCTGGCTGATTGGAAGGGATGTTTCCAGCACCGTAGCTTTGTATGACAACACCGGCTGTTGGTTCTTGCAAAACACTTTCCAACTTCAAATGTGCATATTGTGAGAACAGTTAAACCCAACCGGTCAACTTACCATGGAAGGTGTTATCGTAGGGAAAAAAGTTATCACACGAACGTTGGAGTTTAAGGTGGTGGTAACTTCAAAAGGTACAGCGGGGTCAGGTTTCATGATGTTTCCATCCTTCACTGCACAAATTTAGGGTTATTTATTAATTCATTTGGCTATTTAATGCATCTGTCACTTAATGTTTATCAACCAATGAAACAAACTTAATTTTAGTGATTTCCATGGTTACAAAAGAATTGCAGCGGATATTGGACTAGTACAAATATCAGCGACTATTGGACTAGTAATCGAAGTGAATATTTTAAACAAATGAAAATCTTTATTAAAAAAATTTTTTGCAGCGAAAAACGAACACAAAAATATTATTTTCTAACAAGTTGAAGTGTTGAAAAACTGGAAGAAATTTGAGGAATTTGATTCATTATATAGTCCTTTCGAATTCGACTCGTGCTAACGCACTCGTCAAATTCATATCCCAGCGCCGTTGACATTCGTAACACCACCACAAAAAAAAAAATCGGCATAACATTGACTACTCGTCGTATTACAATTGACTAGGTGTTTCCCTCACAATATTTAAGCCAATCAAATCGCTTAAATTTTCAAAAATCATCCAATCAGAGCCAAATTAGGCGATAATTTGCATGAGTGCATTTTCCGATAATTCTTCTTAATAAAAAACGTTGTGTCCAAATACCGACTTTTATTTTTGCTCGCTACTTTTTCATAAAAATAACATATTGGGGTAAATATTGTTCGGGAAATAGTCCTCCTAATATCCCTTGGGCATGTCAAATTGTCGATAATTTGTCATGCACTGAAGATATTACTAATGATAATGTAATGTTTAGTAAGGCTTACATTCGATTGCGGTTTCTGCGTTTGCCAAGGGACCATAGTTTGGCGATCTATATGCATTAAATTTTGTCAGACGCACTTTCGTCGTTCTGTTACCTCTCAATAACTTGTGGTCAAAGAAAGCACAAATCTCCGGGATTTGATAACAGCCGGCCAAGATCAACGAGTTTTGAATGTTGTTGATGGCATCGCTCCGGATTTCAAAAATCGAAATCTACGACACCAAACAAGCGGAAATTTTAATTTTTGCTTTATGATTTGTTTTGGTGTCTAAACTTTTTCACTTACTTGTGCCCCAGTCACAATGACAGGTTTTTGGAGGCCTTTTATCATAAATGACAAAACAGAAGAAGTGTAAGCCAGAGTGTCTGTTCCGTGGAGAATCACAATGCCGTTGAAGTCGTTGTAGTTTGCCTTAATAAAAAATAGTGAAGTAGTTGTCAGTAAACATTTTTTTAGCCTTACTTTTATGTCGTTTGCCATTTTGATCCAGTCGCTCATCGTGAGATTGCTGGAATCCAAGAGCGGATCATATTCTACCAGTTGGTATAAAATGACATTGTTTTCAAATTGTCTGAAAGAATAAACATGTTTCCATGTTAATATTAATTTACATCGGGTGTTCAGTTAAATTTATCCTCAAAGTAGGCGTTGAAGAGTCGATTGTGAACGCCTCACTTTTTGGGTTGTTTGTGGTTTTACTCTGCAGACTCACGAGTGGTGCGTTCACAATCGACTCTTCAACGCTAACTTTGAGGATAAATTTAAATGAACACCCGATATATTCAGTCAAATTTTCTTACGGCAAAACTAGTTGGTTGTCTGCAAGATCTGGAAAATATTTAGAGGCTAGACCTGAATCGTGCATTTCGGGAAGGCTTTTTAGTTGATCGTAAAATATATGAGGTACTGGCACATAGACTGAAAACAAAGTAAAATTACAGAAAATCAAATTTTATATGTTTTACCAAATTCTGATGTTAGAAAAATTGCAAAATGAGAGTAATAAAGTTAAAAGACCTAAAACTATAAGGATAGTAAATGAAATAATAATAACTATAAAGTTGGATAAGGTTGAAAATGTTGAGTTATTTTTAAAATCCCAAAAGAGTTTCCAACTGTAGTATTCTAACGTAATGAATTGCAAGTAATTGAGAATAGTTTTTTTTTTTTATTTATTAAATACATAATTAGATATTTTATAACCATAATTAAAATTAAATTTACAAGAAATTTAATAAATTAGATACTAATAAAATTTTGAAATTAATTCGAAACTAATAATGAAAAAATACTCACCTCCATCGTCATTTTTCTTCATCCCAATGGTTCCTCCGACATATAGCACCAAAACTTGTTTCTTGACAATTTCTTCACTGCGTGATATTTTGCCCATTTCGAAGATGTCAATTTTTATTGACTTAACTTGAAACATTCAACGCTAAAAGTGCTGGAGGTAGATATATCTGAAAATAAAATAATTTATTAAAATGCAATTTATTTAAAGTGATTATTAATTGTCCTATAAATTTGTGACGCAAAACTAAGAAACGAGTACATTTATTGTTTTGATGTGTCTAACTGTGTCGTGCAACTGCAGTCGTGTAATGGTTAGAAATTTTAGTTAATTCTTACCTAAAAAATAAGTAAATTATGTACTTATCAAGCGAAATATAGATTAGTTTATCTTACGCAGTTTTAATATGATAATGTTTCTATTATTCCCAATTGGACTGAGTCACTACTGGGAAAACCATGAACTGGATCAAGTGTATGTGCTATATCGAAAGTAAAAATAATCAAGAGGAAAAATTGTAATAGTTTAATAATGATTTTAATATATAGAAATATATATGTAGAAAATTTAATCAATTTATACAATATACAATCTTTTTCGACAAATGGTGGTCGAATTGTCAAATAATTTTGAGAAGAGTCTTGTTTGTTATGGTGTAATTTTGGCAACATTTTTTCGCGGAACTGTATTATTTTTTTTTATTTTCGATGTTTTGGGCCATTACTTACAAAATTAAACACTTTCAAACTTACACCAGAGTTTATTAAACATTTGTACAGCACTGTTATATGTGAACGAATTGTTTAGGTATTCCCCGAGTAGCCAGCATGTTGTCATCTTTTATATACGGGTGATGTGAGGAGTAGTGGGAAAATTCTAACGTAAAAATACATACTTCTAATCTGTATCCGTTGTTAATGAATCTTTCCGTTCTTTTCTATCGAATAGGTGATACGTTCACCATTAGATAAATATTGACAAACAGCAGTTCTTCCGTTGCAATCTTTCCCTGATTAGATTCTTACATCTGATCAATTGCAGTTTTTGTTCCATTAGTTTTTCCTTGATTATATTTTCTCTATTATTTCACTTCTGTTATGTTCTTCATTATTTAGAAATACATTTACACTTTTATTTCTTGCATAAGAATTGATCAATCAAGGAAAGAAGGAAAAAACGAAAATGTCTAGAAGCCCTTCAAGAACAATTGTTGGGTGGTTCGGCCAGGCGTCCGAAGGCAGGTAGAGGGGTTGAATTCTCTCATGGGCTGTGACCTTGGAAATATCTACGCGAAGATGGAGCGATAACCAGTGAAAAATCTGTAAATGAAAACTGAAAACGTCGAACACTCGAATCAAAATTTTACGAATACATGTCCAACAATAATATTATCTTCAAACGAGTATTCGAGTCAAAAATAAGATATTTTATGGTTTTTGGGAATAAATAAAACTATATCTTTTGACTCTCAAATTAACGTTTTGATATGAGGCAGAAATTTTTTTCAAACAGTTTTCAAGCAGTTCAGCTTCAGCGATTAAAAAAAGAAGTTCCCAAGCCCAAGGCTGCTATGATTTCAGCAGTTTTCGTCATCTCAATAAAAGAAAGGAATACTTTTGTTTGTAGGCGGTTTCAAAAATTTTAAAAAACCTGGAAAATTAAGTGATCGGGAGCATTTTGAAAATAATATATTCATTTTTTATTTTTATTTATTTTTTAATTTCAGGTGTCAAAAAATTATAAAAACGAACATTTTTTTTTAATTCTAGTACCACCACACCAAATTTAAAGTCAACAGGTTAAGTAGATGAGATGTTATGGCAGCCATTTTAGAAAACATAGTTTTGAAAAAGACGCTTTCTTAGCTTCAGTTATAATGAGGTTTATTGTTTATTGTTAAACACAAATGCGTTTTGTTCATATTAGTTTTGCTAAACAACTGGTTATTAATAAAAATAGTGTACAATACGAAAATAAAGACAAAGACGAAGACTCTCAAATTTTTACTTAGAGACCCACTATGTGCAAAATTGCGCATATTTTCAACACAGCTAATCCAATGTGCATCAAAATTAGTAAGTTTTCAGTCTTTGTATCGTGCATTTATTTAAATTTATCCTCAAAGTAGGCGTTGAAGACTCGATTGTGAACGTACTATACGGATAAAGGATCACAGATCAGCTGTTTAAATCTACGCTTTTACACAAGTGGTGCGTTCTCAATCGACTCTCCAACGCCAACTTTGCAGATAAATTTAAATGAACGCACGATATTTTTGGTATACAAGTGTATATTTGTGATACATTGTTGTTTTCAGAATAAAAATATATATCACAATTGCTAAAAAGAAGTATGTGTTCCCATTTGAAAAAAAATATTTTGACAGTTTAGCCTTGAAGCCCTTGAGGCTATACGTGAATTTAGTGGGTCCCTTCGCCTCTTCACAACAATTTAATGTGGTATAGGTATAAATAATTAAAATCCTTCGATAAATAAGGGATTTATGAACTCGTCTTATTTTTTGGGGACACCTGTATATGAAAAAAAAGTTGCATATAAAAAATCCACAGACAAATTGTAAAGCTACGTCACCATGCGGAAAATCATTTATCGTGCATGCATGAACCTGAGATACGTTTTCGGTTTGATAAAAGGTGGTCAATAATTTTCCAGAACGATAGTGGAGAATTTATTTTTTTGATAATTTTCCTGGTATTAGAAAAAATACCATGAATAATGGTTATTTGTTGCTGTGTTTCTAGACAGCTACATTTGAAGGAAAAGTAAAAATAGTTAATTTTATTATACCTGAATCATAATCCCTGTTTTTGACACTAAAATGTGTGCGAAAAAGGGCCTTTAAAACACTAACGCTTTAGAAGGGTTGCTTAGGTAACAACAAATTCACGTACATTTTGAACAATGATAAATAGACATTGATACACGATTTACGATAGCAACGACTATTTCTATATCAACGATTAATGACACAGATTACCTCGGAAAAGGTATTATTTGAATTTACTTTTTTTGTTATAATTTTCTGATTGTAATCCAGGTGTAATAAAAAATAACGTTTGATACACGTTCATAAGGGCCTTATACAGAGTGATCACAAAAAAACGCCCCAGCTTATTTCTTTCTTATTTGACATCCGATTTCAACGAGTGATGCATCAAATTAAAGGGTTTAAAAAGTACTATAAACTGAATATAAAATGTTGCCCTTAGCAACCCTCCCTTGCAAGGGTCAAGGGCCAACTTTATTTTTTTTAATGGCAACATACGATTTTTTTGCTACAGTTAGATTCATTATGTTTTTCTGAGTTTGTAAATATGGCACACCCTGTATATTTAAAGCTCATTCTAATTTCTAATTCTAATAGGAATAAGTAGAACTTTATTCGTAACAGGCTATGAATAATTACTTATGAAGACATTTTTGTAGTCATGGAAACAATATTTATTAAGTAATACAAACAATAAAAACAACAATTTTTTTTTTCAACTGATCTGTTCAAATTGAGCACCATTTTGTTCGAGGCACTTCGCGTGGCATTGAGAAGGCTTTCAGGTGGCGTTTCTCTGCAAGTAGTAATTTCTATTATTTCCGAAATATGCTTGCAACATATCCACAATTTCATTATTGTTCATTTTATTTCACAACACGAAATTGGAGAAAAAAAATTAAACAAAAATCACGACAAATAAAGTTTATTTTCATTAGCTAAGAAAGTAGAAGCAAAAGTAGCCGATTTTGATATCAGAGGAGCTGTTAAATTATTGTCCTCGGATGACTCATTAGCTTCATTCAACGAAGATGTTGCTGAAGAACTTAAAAAAAAACATCCTTCACCATCTCGCGAACTTTTTTTCCCAGACCCTTTCAAACCAGGAGACATTAGTTTAATAGTCAATGAGCAAAACGTTCGAGAAGCTATCAATTCATTTCCTGCCGGTTCTTCACCAGGTTTAGATGGCATGAGACCACAATACTTGAAAGATATCATATCTTTGTCAGCGGGTGAAGCAGGTCAGAAGGCACTAAGAGCTTTAACCAAACTGTGCAATTTTTTATTATCTGGGCAACTTCCTTCAGAAATCTGCCATTTATTGTATGGCGCGTCTTTATGTGCCCTTAACAAAAAAGATGGAGGAATTAGACCGATCGCTATCGGAAACTGTTTGCGAAGATTGACCTCAAAGCTAGCCTGTTTTCAAAGTCGAAATATTGTAAATTCGTATTTATCTCCACACCAACTTGGAGTTGCAACTAAACTAGGATGCGAAGCAGCAATTCATACCACACGAACCTTTGTTAAT
Organism: Tenebrio molitor; assembly: GCF_963966145.1. Taxonomy (NCBI): domain Eukaryota; kingdom Metazoa; phylum Arthropoda; class Insecta; order Coleoptera; family Tenebrionidae; genus Tenebrio; species Tenebrio molitor. The sequence continues at coordinate 22,678,077 of NC_091047.1, read as the reverse complement.
AACGATCAAAACCGTGGCAAAGTTCTTCTTAAATTAGATTTCAAAAATGCCTTTAACTCAGTCGAACGGGATTGTATTCTGAAAGAAGTCCAATGTCATACCCCACTTCTGTACCCTTATCTTTATCAATGCTATAGAAATCCTTCAACTTTATTTTTCGGTAATCATTTAATTTCTTCTTCTGTTGGAGCTCAGCAAGGAGATCCCTGCGGTCCCATGATTTTTAGTCTTGCCATTCAACCAATTATTTTATCTTTGGATTCTCAAATGAATATATGGTATTTAGATGATGGAACCTTAGCTGATTACCCAGAAGTAGTTTTATCCGACTTTAAGAAAGTTATAAATTTATCTCAGGAAATTGGCCTTGAATTAAACTTTAACAAATGCGAGATCTTTTGCTGTTCTGGAGACACAGATTTAAAAGTCATAAAGGAATTTCAAAATTTAGCACCAGGCATTAAAATCTGTGACCGAGAAAGTTTATCTCTTTTAGGCTCTCCAATCTTTGACCAAGGTTTCAAAAACACCGTCGAAAAAACTATAATTACAGTTGAAAATCTTTTAAACAAAGCTGAACTCCTTAACAGACACGTGGCTTATACTTTAATCAAAAACTGTCTTTTCATACCAAAATTTAATTTTTTATTAAGAACAACTCCATTTTGGAAATTTTCTAATTATGTTAATTCAATTGATTCTTCTTTAAAGTCTTGTTTAGAGAGAATACTTAATTTACGTTTAACTGATTTACAATGGCGTCAGTCCACTTTACCGATTAGATTTGGTGGTCTGGGAATTCGTCGCATTTCCGATATTTGCCTCCCTGCTTTCCTATCTTCAATTAATGGGGTTAAAAAGCTTGTTTCTTTATTACTAAACTCAAAGGATAATGAGCTTAATATTCACCATTATGATGAAGCTTTAGCAGCCTGGGGTGTAGCAAATGAGAACGAAATACCAACAATTCCACAATTTCAGAAGAATTGGGATAATATTAATATCAAAGGAATAATTGCCAATGACTTAATCTTTAATTCACCTAGAGACTTGGCTCGTTTTAAAGCTTTGCAATGCAGAGAATCAGGATCTTGGTTACATGCAATACCTTCTCCTAATATTGGTACTCTTTTAGATAACACGTCCTTCCAAGTTTGTATTGGTTTAAGATTGGGTTGTAATCTTTGTACACCTCATATTTGCAAATGCAATGCGAAAGTTGACGAAATTGGCACCCACGGTCTAAGTTGTTTCAAAAGCAGTGGTAGATTTTCAAGACACACTGAAATTAATTCCATTATCAATCGGTCTTTAACTTCAATTCATGTGAATTCAACTTTAGAACCAAACGGACTGTCTCGGGATGACGGAAAACGCCCAGATGGGATGACTTTAGTACCGTGGATTAAAGGTCAACCTTTGGTTTGGGACGTCACTGTTGTAGATACACTTGCAGACAGTTACGTATTGAAATCATCTGAAGTCTCAGGTTCTGCCGCTGAAATGGCTTGCAAACGCAAACATAGCAAATATAGTTCAATCATTTCGTCAAACTACGTGTTTAAAGGTTTAGCATTTGAAACCTTAGGCCCTTGGTGCAAAGAAGCCATCGATTTCATTAATGTCATCGGAAACCGACTTATCGCGGAATCAGGCGATTCAAAATCAAAGAAATTCCTTTTCGAGAGGATTTCCCTTGCCATTCAACGTGGAAACGCTGCAAGCATTCGGGGCACTTTTCCAGATTCCGCAATATTATCGGAAATTTTTGTATTATAAAACAAAAATGTTTATGTAATTATGTTATACTTTTCATAGTATTTAAATAAATTTTCAAAATAAATGTTTATTTTTTTTGTGTTTCCATGGCTACAAGAATATCTTAAGTAATTCATGGCCTGTTACGCATAAAGTTCTACTTATTCCTAATGATTTGTAATTGAATTTTATTTATTTCTTATGTTAGAATAACATTTAAGTATACAGAGTGTGCTATATTTTTTAACTTAGAAAAACATAATGAATCTAACTGTACCAAAAAAATTATATGTTGCTATTTAAAAAAATTAAGTTGACCCTGGACCCTTGTAAGATAGGGTTGTTAAGGGCAACATTTTATATCCAGTTTATAGTACTTTTTGAACCCTTTAATTTGATGTACCGCTTGTTGAAATCGGATTTCAATTAAGAAAGATATAAGCTGGGGCGTTTTTTTGTGATCACTCTGTATAAGGCTTCATTATAAACTTGTATCATAATATACTATTTGTATTAAGTGGGCAAAATACAAACACTATTTTTTCTACAACCGCATTTTAAAATTTTTGAATTTTTGTAAGATTTTCTTTGGATGCTTTAATTTTTTTTTTCACTGTTTTACGATGACAAAAGAGTTATTAAAGCGCCCAGTGAAACTTTTTGACAAATATTTTTGATTTATCAAAAATGACATAGGTACTTTGCGACTTGATAACGATGCAAAAATGTCACGTTTTTTGACGGTTGTAGAAAAAATATTTAGTCAGTAAGTACATACTTGACTGGCAATAACCTTTTTTGTTCGACACTGTCAGAATTTGAGAATTTTCTCCTGTGTAAACGGATTTTGATAAATGTCACAACTTCTCAAAACGAAACGTCAAACTAATTTTAAAGATTTTAAGCGATTTGGAGCCTTTAAGGGGCTTGTCGAACAAAAAAAAAAAACGTATTCAATTCGTTCGTGTGTAAATTGGGTGTTTTTTGGTACTCGTGGGCCTTTAAAATGCTCGTTTCACTCGCGTTTAAAAATGGTCCACTTGTGAGAAAAAAGGCCCAATTTACACACGAACTCATTAAATAAACTAAACTCTGTCCACTCATATATTGCTTGACATAAATGTTACAAAAAATGTTCACTTACGCTATAACAAATAGATCCGGCGCAAAATTTAAAAAAATGGAAAGAGCAGATTTACACGTGATGTTTTATTATTATTCTGCATATTTGCACTTAGGAAAGGCGAAAGAAAACTTCAGTAGAAGTAGAAAAAATAGTATGTTACACTCGTTTCACAAGACATGTTGTCGAACTCGTTTCTTTAGAGCACTCCTCGCTGCGTTCGTTGTGCTCTAAACCCTCTCGTTGGACAATAGACTGTCTTGTGCAACTCGTATAACAACATAAAGTAAAATCGTTATAGATGTGAATTGTCAAAATGACGTTTATCAACTAAAATTACTAGGCATGCTTCTCGGGATTTTAATGAATTTAAGTCTTTGTTCTGGCGCCAATCGTCAAACGTGACAGGTAAATTTATACAAGTTATAAATTCAAACTCTTTATTGAAAGAAAAATCAGTTCACCAAAGAAACGAACATTGCTTTCCGCAAAAGAAAATGTGTGGGTGGTTAACTGCTACAATGAATTGTATTTAATAATTATTACAATCTTTTAACAATGTTTTCCATTTTCTGGAGTATAACCTCACTTTTAGTATTTGACATACGTACAGTCTCACCAAAAACAGTATATATTATTTACATTTTTTAGCGGTACAGGCACTCAATTTTTAAAAACTTTGACACTGACAATTCACATCTATAACGATTTTACTTTACTGTTGTAAAACTATGAATAAATGTTCAAAAAGTTTCAATAGTTTTGTGGCGTCTTAAAGCTCCACATTCTTATATTTATTAACTGGACTTATCTACATTTTGATTTTTCTATGTGGTTTTTCATTTATGTATTCGTTGAACATACATTCTTGCACTCCATAGACTGCAAAATGATTTCGAAACAAACATATTTTAACATTTGATAAAATGACTAAGCCTTATCAAAAAATTATGTTGCAAGAAAAACGTATTAGATAATGATCTCCGATTATAAAGCAATTTGATCATACACTTTAGTGGAACTACTGAAATATTATTTTAATTTTTTGCTTGTTTGATAAAAATTCGTTGTTTTTGCAAAGAAATCTTGATTTCTGATGATGGTTCCAGTATGAAAATGTTTATAACAAGTGAAAAATTTGTTACACAGTAACAAAGTGATTCATTTTTGTCATCAAAAAAGTAATTGTAACTGGGGAGATAACATTTGACTTAATCTATCTTGATTGTAATTTAATTATTTTATATAATTGGAAACAAATAAATTATAAGTCAAAAATAATTAATAATGAGATGAATCTGAAGTATATACCTTCAATTGGTACGCTTATCAATAATATTACTTTATTGTAAGCTGGTAATTGTCGGCAGAATTATTGGAAGCGGTGTCGTAAAACAAATTCCAACATAAGCAGTTTTCTGATATTTATCATGAATGATATCAATGAAACTCAACATTTTGCTAACGTTTTACTAAAACTAAAGTATCCTTATATTGTTTGTTTTCTGCACTCTACTAGGAGATGTCTATAATTGTATTTGACGGAAAAACATTTCCAGGTAAAAAGATAATAATCGTTCCCGATAATCAAAAAATATTTATCTCGGGAATTTTAAAAAACAATGCTCTTGTTTCGTAAAATAAAGGTACATTTAAAAATTCCCAATTTTATGCAATTTAATTAGCTCGCTTGCTGGCGGCCGAGAAAGGTTACGACATCATGTCCGAAAAGGTCACGGAATAAAACTTGGCGGAGAAAACTGGCGATTAGAATCCTACGCGTTTGATTATTTAATTAAAGAACTAGTAAAACCAGGAAATGATTTTTAGCAACTTGTAAAATTATCACGCGTCAAGAAAGTCTTCACAAGCAATCATACAGATCATGATCCTATAATCAGACATAACAATAGGTTACATGCAGATATTATTGTGAAAATCACTATTGTGATCCACAATGTGATATTTAACTGTTTGTTTCATAGATTATATTGTTGCATTGTGAAGTTGGGGATAGTCGCTATTTATTATGTATACAACTGTGATTAATATGCGACTTGAGCTGGAACTGCGCGCATTCATAAGCAACCAGCTCTACATATTTTAAACTGCATTGATTCGGTTTTTTGTGATAAATTATAAACGACGTTATTTTGCGTAGGAACTGGCAATAATGGAACATTTAAACTGGATTTTTTGCCAGATGGGAAGGTACAGCTGGTCAAAAGCATTATATTTATAAATGAAATAATCCGTGGGGTGATTAATATACCGGACAAAATTCTTCACCATTAAAGGTATAATTAGCTGGCTTCCTTCTTCTGGAAGCGACGGACAGGCCACGAGTAACATAACATCTTTCTAAAGGTTTTAATTTACGTTGTAATATTAATACTTTAATTATCTGTCGTTGCACGTCAAGTGAACACTCCTGAATAATGAAGATGTGAGGCACATTCTGATAAAGTCGGAATGGTTTCAAGTGAGATTAAAATCTAATGCAAATAATTATATAATAATTGGACTAAGATATGTAGCTCCTAACTAAAATAAGAAAATTAAAATGAAGAACAAGGTAGTTTTTCTCAGAAGAGATTGTTGTAGATTATAAAATTGAGGAATAGTAAGGACAGTTAATAAAAAAGAATATGTCTTGCAGAAAGATAAAAAGGAGATCCTACTCGTACGTCCACTTTGTTATTTGAAAACAATACAATTTTAATATAGGTGTACAATCTTGACTGCTGAAATTCCTTTTTTCATAAATGAGAACTCAAACTAAGAGTTTTTGGATGTTTTTGCATTAAATTTGTCTTTATCCGCGTTTAGAGCCTTCATTTCCGGACATATTGAGATGAGAAATTGATCGTTTTCTTTTCGAGGTTTCAACAATTTTTTTCAAGGCAAGTATCATTGCAACAGTTTTTAAAACATCAAGAAATGTTTGCTAGAATAGTTATTTACATTACAAATGCAGTAGACTACATTTTACAGCGCGAGGGTTTTACAGTGAAACACGACCGCGCAGCGGAAGACCGGGAGTGTTTTAACAAAAACCGAGCGATGTAAAATGCCTACCGTAATGTATTAATCGTTTGGCCTACGACCCATTACTCGTTTCCTCAAATTTGAAATTTGTTGTAATGTACAAGTTCCACGACGAAATTCCGATTCGCACTTAGTTTTTCGTGATCCTACACAGTTGCGAGCGAAAAAACGTATTTAGAGGAAAGTTAGCGTCTTGGAACCTGGAATTCTGTAATTCTTGCGTCGTTTTACTTCGAAATGTACAAGTTCCACGTCGAAATTCCGATTTGCACTTAGTTTTTCGTGATCCTACACAGTTGCGAGCGAAAAAACGTATTTAGAGGAAAGCTAGCGTCTTGGAACCTGTAATTCTGTAATTCTGGCGTCGTTTTACTTGTGGTTGTAACCAATAATTTTGCAAAACCTGTCAAAGACTGAAATTTGATTAATGACATACCAGAAAGTTATCTATTATACCGATAACTGACATGCTTACGATTTATACCACAAGATGGCGCTATCAGACATCACAATTTTTCACAAGAAAACAATTAAATTATGTTCATTTTCGATAACTGAACGGATCAATGGTAGCGGTATCTTGTCTTAGTATAAATGGACTTTATTTATGATAAGCTAACAGTTTTTTTGGAGGTCCCTGAAAGCTTAAAATTTTCGTGGTATTTTACACACTCCGGACAGATAGTTTGATTAGTGTGTAAAAATCAAGATACCGTAGCTGTTCAAAATGTGTAAACATGTCATTTAGAGTTGAGGAGGCCAAAAAAGATTTTATTCTTTCACAAGTATACTCGTAGTATGAAAAAGAAAAAATATCTACCTAGGTTTTTTAAATTTTACCAACCTAAAGCAATAGGTGGTGGTTTTTTGATTTTTGAATGGACTTTAGTTACGAGTACTTTCTAACAGCCCTCTTATTCTTTTTTTCTTATTCTTTAATGATTATTCAATTTTTAATAAAACATTAAAACTTTTTTGAAAAAGGATTGAAGTTAATTAACGTCAGGATTAACTCGGAAGCTTCCCTCTCGTAATCCTGTCGATAGGAATACTTCTCGTAAAAACTAAGTGACGACTTAATTAAACCGTTTATTCGTGTTGTTTTAACGAGTCGGATGCTCAACTAAAAATCCGTTGCGTGCATTTATGATTTACGTCCTTCACATCCTTTTTTCCCACCGTCGATGCTCAACCGTAAAGGAACGTCTTGCTCTCGAATAATTCACGACTGATAATAATTATTCGAGTCCGGCAAAATATTTATCTGACACAATTGTGATGAATGTTCAGAACCAGCAGGGAACTCTGTGGCCGAGCACATGAATTGGCATTGTTGACTCGAGGTTTCCTGAATATTTCAAACGGTAATTACCTTCAGCAAATGAATATCCATCATTAATGGAGAAAGATTAGTATGCATAATTGCAAAGGCATCTCGTTACATAACGCAACTCCGAATACCTTATTCTTCATTCTGCCAATTATCCATCGACGGCGGAGTTCATAAACTTATCGAAACTAATTAAATTTAATCAACGGTTTGTTGGGACGGCAGCGCCGTAAAGTTTTATTGATCAGGAGTCGCGATGGCGGAGGATGAGTCCTTTAATGCTCGCTGATATCTCTGCTCAATCGAATAGGATAACGCGACTTCTCCAAATGGAAGAGTACAAAATGTTACCAAGTGCAACAACGTATGTAATTATTGCGACTTGACTGTGAGGATTAATGAGGCCTATCTATAATCATATGTAATTTTATACAAGATGAATTATAAATGCGGCCGTGAGGATTTTTCCCTCCTGTCAAGCATTATCCTTGGCTAATTATCTATATTAAACTCACACCGAAATAAAATGCTGCTGATAATGGACGTGGTATGCTCTCTCGCAATAACCCAAAAACGAATCAAACCTTTATCTCCTCCCATGTAGCGTGTAATTTCCCAGGTTTGTGCAGACGTAATTGCCGCCATTAAAATTAGGGTAATTACGGCTTTTATTTGTCGAGTTTTATGGTAATTATGGTAATCGTTGATTTCTCGTTCGGTTGAACGAATTCCGATAAGAATTGATGGTTCTGAAGAAAAGCAAAGTTTTCTTGTGTCGGACCGTCTTTCACTTGGGAATTAGTTAGTGGAGCGTGTGCAAGCTTAAAAAAGTTATCTTTTTTAATCGGCTCCACTGGGGATACCCTGGGGTGTCCGAGAGCTGCATGAGCTGCTCCAACAAATAAATTTCAATTTGAGAATTGTAAATTTTTAATCAAGATCGCATAAAATGTGTGCTCACGATCCATATCTTACCGGGGAGACGTAATAATTTAAAAATGTGTTCAACAGGTGAGAGATGCAAGAGGCGAGTTAATGATGTTGCAGAATGTAGAAGATTTGTGGTCGTTTATTTTTCAAGAATGGCAAAAGAAACGCCAACTCTACCGTGAATATTTTTAATGCAAAACTGCAGTAAAATATAAATACTTGTAGGTATGTCAACAAGTCAAAAGAGGGTTTTTGGTTTCCGAAGGTAATTAAATTTGCAACAAGATTTATAATAAATATAGTTGCCAAACCAATACGAAAATGTTCACAACACGTTGCCACTAGCAAATTTTGAATTAGTATTTTAGTTAATGAATTCGTAAGAGGAAGAAGCTTTGCTACGGTCAATAATGTTCAACTAGTGAAACCGTCGAGAAACATGACTGGCAACCCAAAAGGTCTAGTCTTAACCTTGAACCATTACAGAGTTGATTTTAGGCTGGATTCAAACAAAACTGTCTTAAAGCGGATTGCCATCTTTATAGATTATACTCGCCATTAGACTGGCACTACTTAAGTGGAATCACTGGCTCAAGTAAAAACGCGGTGTACTTCCTGGCGCCAGTATCTTCTATTCGGCTTGGCACGGTCAAGTTAAGAAAGCAGAAATACGGAGCTAGAGTTAAGAGTTAAGAGTTAAGAGGTCAAGTGACAAAAGAAAAAAAGAAATGTTCATGAAAGTTTTCTGTTGAAGCGTTCGAAATTTATAACAATTTATATCAATGCTGCAGTTCTAAAAACCAAATTTACGCTACGACATCAATAATAATTGAGCTTACTATAGCACAGTTGAATCTTGTGACAGTTGAAAATTTAGCTTTATATCGGGTTGCCACATGCATTGATTATTGGCGCCAGCAGAGTGCCAGTTTCATGCAACAAAATAAAATCGGATGTTGATTTGAATTTATCCTCAAAGTTGACGTTGTTTAAATCTAACCTCACTTTTTGCGTTGTTTGTGTTTTTACTATGCAGTGGTGGGTTCACATTCGACTCTTCAACGCCAACTTCGAAGATAAATTTAAGTGAACACCCGTTATAAGAGAGACTGTATAGTGGAAAGAAAAACATGAGACAAAAGATGTATCTAATAATGTGAACGAGATGAAACAAATCAAAGAAAATTAAAAAAAAAAAACCACTACCAAGAATTATAATTAGTAATTACCTACTTAATAAAAATTATCTTGGTCAAAGGCGGTCATGGATTTTCAAATAATTGTCTAAGCATTTGTGTCAATCATTTTTTGAAAGTCAAAATCTGTCAAACAGTTTAATTTTTATTTTTTCCCACACTTTGCAGTACTAATGGTGAAGGATTTTTATGCATGCCTTACAAATTATGTTGGTGTGTTTCGCGAAACTGGCTCTGTGACTCATAAAAAAGGCGCTGGTAGGTCAGTCGTTCGTACCGAAGAAATCGTCACACGAATTAAGTTGAGATGGACGTTTTCCAATCCATGTCCATCTTTGACTAAGATAATTTTTGATATCCCGGTGTATTTGTACATTTTGTTCATTTAGTATTCTTATAATGAATTGATTTTTTTTAACGTGTCTATTTTAAATCTTCTAAATTTAAGGTTTAAGTTATCTGTTGTTTCTGGACCCAGTAGACAAGAATAGAACATTATTGTTAATATTTCGTCGCAGAACATCACGTATTCTGCAATGCGATTACTTAACCATCTTCGACATAAAAATCGACTGGATTTTATATTTATTTGTGAAAGCTCCATCAACATGTTTAACGGATAATTTCTCGAAAGTAATATTGTTTGAATCGGAATCTTAGGCAGTTGACGAGCTTTTTGCTGTTGCATACGTCGAAAATTTCTGACCGAATTAATTACCAACATAACTAACAATAACACACGGTGGTCTTGAGAAAAAGCAGAAGCTTCACATTTCTCCCTTTGAGAAAGCAATTAGTATTGGAAACAAGATGTTTTTGGATCTAAAAAATTTTTAATTGTCCTTTTAAATTTCGTTAATTAAGTGATTTTTTACTGGTAATTCAGAGTGGTACAAATAGTTGCGGCATTGTTAATTGCATTGGTGGTTGGTTACTGTTCTTCCATTTAAAATTTCTTTATAATTGGAGGATTGCTTATTACTTCCAAAATTTTATTGCAGAAAAGAAAACTTTCAGGATTCTGTTATGTTACAGTTTCGCTTCTTCTTTTTCGTACTAGTCAATTTGTTGTTAAAGATAATACAAAGCTCAGCTTTAAATAAATCCAAAATTGTTTAATTTTAAGAAATGATGTTACTTATTGATAAAGGGAAAAAATATTAGGCTTGTACGCAGTGTCTTGAATGAAGCAAATTGAGAAAACTATTTTTTTGTTCGACACTGTCGAAATTTGAGATTTTGATAAATGTCAAAACTTTTCAAAACGAGACGTTAAAGTTTTTAAGCGATTTGGAGCCTTTAAGGGGCTCGTCGAACAAAAAAACGTTGTATTCAACTCGTTCGTGGGCCTCGTTTCACTCACGTTTTAAACTGGCCCACTCATGCCATAAAGAGCCCAGTTTACACACGAACTCGTTAAATAATATTTATGATATTTTTGTGCTAACCTAAAATCAACAATTTACAGTTTTCTATTTTCATATTCGGCATTAATAAAATATAATCTCATAGGTTTATTTGAAATGAAAAAAGAGACAAATTTGAACTCTAGTCTATACAGCGAGTACAGAAGTGATAAAAGTACCTCAATACTTTATTAATTAAATCTGTAGAAAATTGTAAAATGATTTTGTATTGTTGGAACTAAAAATAAAAGAATTTTTACTCTATATTTTTATCTGAAAAATGAAGTGATGATCGTGTGAACTATGTACAGTTGGGAGCACGGAATTTCGCACACCAATTTCTATGTCATTTAAAAAAAAATATCATGACATATGTAATCATGACTGACGTTTCACCTAAACTGTTACGAAAATGCCGCCAGTATCTCATTTTAATAAAATTAAGATAATAACTGTCCAATGTGTGCGAAATTCCGTGCTCGCCACTGTACTGTGCGATCAACAATTATCTAGATCAAAGAAAATTTTGGATCTATGCCCACAGACGCTCTGGAATGCATGGAAGTATTTTAGGTTGCATATACCTGTTTCAATTTAAATTTGGAAATTTTTGCTGAAACTCGGCCAAACAGGCAACAGCGCTGTGCTGTATGTCCATTCTCCGTTATTGAAACACCATTAGAAAAGTAAGATTTAATGATGAATCTTTTATGTTCTGAAGTAACATTAAACAGTTGTTTGACGGTTTATTAGCTGAGTTTGCAAAGATACGAAATATCTGACACTGTCAAAGTCATAGCCGCCCCTTATCAAAGTAATCTGACAAAATAAAAATAAGATAAAGAAAGGTAGTTTTCCGTTTGGCGCCTTGGTGGGTGTGGATGTATCTATCTATCTGCCTGTCTATGGATTTTTCTTTCGTTCATGCTAACTTTCGCAAAATTAAACCGATCAGAATTTTTCTTTTGCCGAAAACGTTTCTTTTTAGAACTTTGATATCAATATGTTAAAGAGAAGCTGCCTCACATCAGCATTTTTGTTGGACTCCAAATTCAAACCAGTCTTAATAATAGTGAATAGAGAGCTTGGATTTGAAATCGTATTCTGCAGTTTCCTTCGGAATAAGAAGTCCCAAAACTACGAAGAACTAATACAAGAATCCTTGTGAGAATTTCTTTCCAATGAACCTAGGAGATGTACTGGAGGGGCATGGAGAAACTCCACCAAGACGTAGCACTTATGGAAAGGCGTTTATAACGGAAAGAGGAGTGAAGCTGTGCTCGCAGATTTCTGCTCATCAAGTTGTTAACACCATCAGAAAACATTAAGAAGAAACAACCAAATGACTACGATTTAATATGTATTCAACAAAACATTCCGTGTCATTATTATAAATAAAACTTATATTATTGCTTATCTGCTAAATAGTATTTTTAGTTTGAACCTAATCCTTCGAAAACTGGATTTGAATCTTTGAAAAACGCATGAACTTTTCGACTAGAGAGAAAAAATATTTTTGCAGACTTGTATTTTAAAAATGCTTTTGGAACATGGAAATCATGATTCTCACTACTGATATTTTTTACCTGTTGAAGCAACAATCTGTTATTTTGTTGAGAATAAATTTACTCTAGAAACGCAGATAACTGTTTTCTTCATTGAAGATCTAGTCTAGTGAGAATAGCGTCCAAGTTTGGCTCGGCAGCTTTGCAGTATTTTCTGTTACACATAATAACAAATTCGATTACAAAAGTGACCGCAACACATTTAATTAACTTGTAATTTCCTAAAAGAATGACCAGAAAGATTGGCAGAAGATGACTCGCGATCGCCATTCAATCAAAGTAACTGTTGAAAGGTTGAAAGGAGCGTCGTCTTCGTAGAAAATTGATTGTCAGTAGCGACAATTAAAAAATTCTTTCGTTTTGTTAGTTTTCATGTCGCCACGTTGACACACAATAAAACCGTAAGGACAATACGAGATTCATTAGAGATCGCGGCGATGGAAACAATGGTCTTTTATGTCGGCTCTCGTACGCGTGAAGGGTTCAGATTTGAGTTTCTTGCATTGTAGGTACCACTCGCACTGCTGCGGATAGCACCTGATCATATGCAACGGTTGCAACCGGGAATAGAGGCAGAATTATATTCTCGATTAAATTATTTTGTAAAACCGGTCGCCATTAAAATAAATTTAAATAACGGCGGCGTCGGCTATAAATGAAGTTCATTGCTGTTGGTTTCTACAGGAATCCGAGTGTAAAAGGCGAGTAAAACAGACCCACATGTTGAGTGGATAAAATAGCGTCTCTCTGTTACTATGTTTGTTACCTTGCACTAACTCTGCATTATATGCAAATGGTCTGTGTAAAAGTAATCAAATTCTTGTTTATGAACTCCGATTATGAGCCAACAACAAACATTACCATCACTGTTCGTCCGTTACAATTTGCTCTGGAGCTCGACGAAATTCAATTAAACGAAAACGGACAAAGATCTTCGGCGATGGAGTTGAAAACGAAATTGAAGTTTTATGAAGGAAGGTGGGCGGAGTTGTCGCCACTTAATGTTATCTGTATCTCCCGGACTGGTTCGCCAGTTTGGAGCTAAATTTGTTTGTCCGTGTAGTCTTTCAACTGGATTTCAACAGGAAGATAAAGAAGAGCAACACCTGAAATTTAATACAGCCGTAGTCTCACTGTCTGTCGAAGGTCTAGGATTTATCATTGCCTCTGTAGCAACTCACTGGGAATTCCGAACACGTTTTCGTCATATTCGTTGATTTTATCTAAGATATTTATTGTCCTGCAGCACAGGTGAAAAGGAGGACCGGATTTAGAACCTTTTTAGTCCATTGACACTTACGCCAACCTGAAATGTTTAAATGGAAATTTGTAGGTCGCACCGGAAAAGTTGTACGAAATTTTTTTGGAAAATGTGTTTACGGAATGTTTTTCGGAATGAATCATCCAGTGGATGGATCCGCAACGGCGATTGATGAATCAAGAACTGGTTGAATATTCATAAAGGGTGATGACTGATAAATGTGCATAAAAAATAAATTTCGATGTTCGTCTGGAATACATAAAACGTTGTAAATAATTTGAATACTTGTATGTTTAATCAGGATGAAATATAGTTTTTGTGCTTCTGCTGTTTAATTTTTTTGCAAACCATTTCAACGTTAATCAACAAACTTGCTGCAATAATTATAATTTTGCACTCCTTAACTGTTACAAAACTCACATAATACCGTGCCTTCAAATAAATTCGGAATTAGAGTAGGCTGTGATTTTATTATGAAGTTGGTAACATGCAATTTTTAAAGGCACAACCTTCTCTAATTCCGAATTTATTTGAAGGGACGGTACTAGGGTGGTTTAAGGTTTTCGACAGAACACAAATCATTTGCTAATTCTTTGCTTTTCTAATTGATCTTTCTTGGGTAAGGTGTATACATATTTTCTTTAATGTGCTTTGGATTTTTGGTTTTGTATCTATACTCCGTTCACTTAAGCAATATAGTAATCACGTGTGCACCACGCCATCCCGGCGTGATTGGCTCCAGCTCATTGCCAGTCGCCTAAGAAATAGACTTCAGAGCGTAACGTACGGAATTCTAAATTCGCAGATAATAGAAATTTGGGGTAACGACGAAGTTATTCTGAAATCGTCTTTTTTCATTAAGTGCCTATTTTTTAGTTTCTTTGTTTGCATGCATCTATGTTTCGTCTTGTCCAGTGCCGAGCAAGCAGGCGAAAATCACGTGATTTTATTACTATACTCGTACAGCTGAACATAGATAAACACAAATTTTTTATGAATAAAATTTTTACTTGAACTTGGTGCTAAAGATATCGATACAAACACATTACCTATTCACTATTGAATAATTTCATTTCTATTTTAACAAAATTAATAGAGATTCATCTACTAATGGACGTATGTAACGGTATAACATATTATGATACTTTTTCTGTAGAAAATATTTCGTAATTAAAACAAACTTAGTAATTCTGCACTCCAGCTCGTGATTCAGGTTTCTCTGAGAATTCACAAACTTGAGTAATAGTCGCTGTCGCATATAAAATTTCAAGGAAGGAATTTGTCTGAGAGTCGCTCTTGGAAACTTCATACCAAAACCAGTAGTGGCAACAACTGTTTAGTTGCAAACTTGACTAATGAGGAAATTAAACCGCCTCAAAAAATTATTTCTTTATTGCTTACAACACCTGTTTAAAAATCTTTTCTTCACATTAGCCTCGAGATCTCTTCTTCGTTTTCGTAAGCACCACTCATCGTACCTAAATTCACAGTCGAAAGTGTTTTGATTTACGGAACTGGCTTTTCGTCTATTTACCGTTCAGGTTATCTATTTTTGTGTCAGCAGACTTTTAATAGGATGCTAATTTATGAATGAGATGTTATCAATTTTGCGCTTGAATAATAGTTTCAAGTTTAGTGTGGGTGTAAAATATTGGTCAGTGCAACTACCATATCGATTTAACAAATTAGCAATTTGTTGGGGCTAATTCTTAATTTGTCTCAGGAAGAAATATCGAATTTCACTCGACCGTTCCGAGTTGTAGCACCTGAAATCAAGTTTTGTTATTTATGACATTTGGCGGCTGGGGGCCAGTCATTTAGTTCAAGTTTAAAGTCTGTCTCAACTTGGAACTAGTTTAATCCGACTGACTGCTAACTAGTGATTGCTGTTTAGAAATGGATGAAGTGTGTTCGGAAACTGTTCTACCTAAAATTATTTAGTACCTACCTACCATAAATAAGTTTACCTAGATTTAATGTTATAGTGGAGTGTAGTAACGACAAAATAAAATGAAGCTCTCTTGTTGGGGAAACATGTTTTTTTTTTGTACTGGATACAAAGAAGTGTTTGTCAGCAACGTGTATGAAAATTAGAAAATCACAGTTTTCACTTAAATGCGGTTTATAAGGGATGTGATTCGATGCGATGATTTTAAGTAATTTGAAGGGACTGAAAATGAAGTTAGTATATTTCATATTTATTTTTTAAATCTGTTTTTATTATTAATATTAAAAATTAAAATATGATCCTCTGCAAACATTTCTATTGGATATTAAAATTGATTGAGACCATTAAAATGAATATGTCACATTCGTGACCTTTACATAAACCATGTTCAACAAAAAGTAATTCTAGGGAATTTTAGTCATGTGTAAATCAAAAAGAGATCTAAATTGAGAATCCTTTGGCAACACTTCAAGACCGATCTTGAAAATCTTTAACGTATTTGGTGAAATTCAGTGATAAATTTAATTTAACTGGGATTACCTCTGGTGGGAACCTTATTCATATTTTTATAATTAATGACTGTTTCTCTCTTTTTGTCATTCTTAATAACAAGAATAATAATAACACTTCTTTATATGTATTTTCTTTTACTTAAGTCTGATAATTTATCTTACATTCATCTTAAACTTAACTTATCATAAAATGTTAAATTTATATCTAAAACGCATTCACATTGTTTTGGCATAATGAGAGGCCATGGAAATTTTGCATTTAATTTGGTAGTAACGCTGTCTGTTGAATTAGGTTATGTTTTTCTTACTTTGAGGTTATAAATAGCATCGATGTTGACAGTTTAACTAGTGTACAATGGAAGAATACTCAGACATCGCGGGAAATTCAGCAACATGTTATGTTCATTTTGATAAATCCGCATATCAGACACTTTAGTGACGGAAATCAAATAAATCATAGCCTCCTATTATGCCAAAACAACGTGGACGGTGTTTATGTATGTATTTCTTGGGCGTCGATAACTAAAAAAGTACTGAACATTTATGGTCTTGCGCTTTTCATTAATAGTTAAAATGTTTGTTTAGTTTCGATTATAGGCAATAATTATCAATATCATTGTGCCATTTTGCAAGAGGGCTGTGTATGTATTTCTTGGGCGTCGATAACTAAAAAAGTACTGAACATTTATGGTCTTGCGCTTTTCATTAATAGTTAAAATGTTTGTTTAGTTTCGATTATAGGCAATAATTATCAATATCATTGTGCCATTTTGCAAGAGGGCTGATTATAACAAAAAATGTGAAGCAAGTCGGGGTCATTCTTTAGCAACCAAGAGCTGTTACCATTATGCTTACATACTTTAAATTGGTGTACATACGAGTAGTTTCGTTTTTAATTTAACTTAATTTTTTGTTCAATGCATGTAAGAATTAATTAGTGTTAATTTTGACTCATTATAAACTTGCAAGTTTTCTCCGTGCTAATCACCAAGTTTCCAATATATTATTGACAAAAAGTCATTTTTTCTTAGATTCTTTCATTTTATTTTTCGGGTGTATTTTCAGCAGAGCTCTGGAAAAATTGCTCTAAACAACAGATTTTATTTTCCCGTTGCCAAATCCCACGTTATCTTCTTGAAAAATAGAAGTACAGCTCACTTTTGCAAGATAATTATCAGTTGACTTCAACAAACCATTTTGATACAATTTTAATATTTTCTTTATATCCAAGTTCTAGGAAAAACCAACAAGCAGCCAAACTCAGTCATGAAATGAATGAATGAAATTTTGCGGAATGTTTCACGGTACATACAACGTATCGTTAACCCTGCATACACAAAGTACCGAACCACAGATCCAAAAGGAAGACGCATCCGTGAAGACTACGATATCCCAATCATGATGCAAATTTTCATGAACCCGCTGCATTGGTTAATAAACTGTGATTCATGCTGAATATTTAGACATTTGGTGTTCTCAAAAATCTCTTGCGAGGAGAAATATATTAATAGTTTTCTGAGATAAACTAGCTTTTCAAATTTCAGCTTGATAAAACGATTTCCCTACAACATTTCACATTTTCTTGATCTTGACTTTTCTAATTGATTGGGTTGTATCGCTGGCGCTGTTAAGCAGTGCCAAATTTTTTTTTTAATATACTCGTAGGGACTATTTTTGAATAATATGTATTTTGTTCGGACTGAGTAAACGATTATACTGTGACGTCAACGTGATTCCAATTTTTGCATTCTTGAAAAAAGCAGAGTAATAGAATAATTATGTATTTCGTTCATGCTTCGTATGCAACTCTCAAACCTTATTTGCTTAATTATTTACTGAGATAAGGGCAATTCAATAATTTTTCGAAAAGGTCTTATTGCAGTCTAACTAAACTATCAAAGTTCACCACGAAGCAAGTAAAAATGCTCGCTAAAATTGTTTGCATTTGACGATTTGAGCCAAATTTTGTGATTTCCGAACCAAACAGCGATGTCAAGATCACACTGTTGACATTCCTCTGCCGGATTTGGCACTACTTGAGCCGACATGGCCACGGACGCGGTAACGGACTCGCTCTACAGTTCTGGTGCAAGTTGGTAAGATTGAACGGCAACAGAAGAGCAGACAGGTGATCCTGACCGGCCACGTTCGTAACCGGTTCCGCTGGAGATGGTTGGAGTTTTCGTTACCTGATACGGAGGCTCCCGAATTAGATAAAATGTTCGCCACCAAATAAATTACGTCCGCAGCATCGAGCTTGCAGTCGATTTACTCTAAATCGGATTTTTGGCAATCAGCACTTGAGTGGGTTGCAAATGTGTTTTTAACAATCCCCGCTTTCCTGATGATAAATCAACCGTACCACCCATGCTGCGGAGTGGTTTCTACTCGACTTTTTGTTTTCGCCGACAGTTTATTAATCTGGCGATCGACTGTTGCTGCACGGAGGGTTTCAGAGGAGACCATGTCAGCGGAATTGCCAAAGACAACCGTATGCCCAAATCGTCTTTATTACAAGTGGGAGGCGGCAGGTGCTGTTTTTAATTAAGCTGGTCACCAGCCAGAATTATGTTCGCTGTTGTGGGAACGAAAAAACTCAATATTGCCTTATTTATTCGCTTAATGACTTTTCCAGAACCAGTTCAATAAATATACTGTTAATTATTATTATTGTGATATCAGGTCTAAAATTAATTCAGGTTGAACAACACAATGAAAAATTTGTCTGTGAATAAAATATGACGGACCGCCTCTTGTATTGCTACATTTCAGATTAAATCGGTGCATTTCTTATTTTTACCTCCAAAGAAAAAGTACATTACGAGCAGACAATTAAATTTCTACCGAGGAAATTGCACTTTTGTCTATTTTCCTAAATACATGTACAACGTGTATGAATAGCGTAATGTGCAAAATTATACTTTTTGAAGAATCAGAACTAACCTACTAACTAACAATCCCTTGCACTTTTTCCGGCCTTCCTAAACAGATGTGTATACATAAAGGTACCATGGATAATAGTTATATGTACCTATTTTTTTTCGAAACGAAAATTAATTCTCATTGGGACAACAGAAACGGCACAGTGTGTATTGTGATCCCACATTCAGAACCGTGAACCATGTCACTAAAGATGCATTTCTCAGATTGTCATTTTTAGACTTTTTCTATGAACATTTTGGAACAATAAGCACGAAGAATAATTTTAGTCAATTATTGTGACTAATGCAAATAAGATACCAGTGTGCAACTGATTATGCCTGCACGCTCAAAAGGAATGTTTCACAGGCAAAATATAGCAAAAAATCATCAATAGCTAAAGTTATGTTAGGTTGTTAAGATTTTATGGCCTTTATAATCGCATAAAGGTTCTGTTGAGTTTAATTGTTATTGTAAGACAGCCCACAAGTCGCTTTACCATTTATGAATTCAGTAACTTTTCCCTTTGTGTTTTTATTTATTTTTATTTTCCATAAATACATAAAAAATCTACTTAACAATTTCTTCCTTCATTCATTTAAAAAATCGCAACTTCTGGATCGCCTTGTATTTGCAAAATTTGATTTTATAATGTTTATAAATTTTTGTCGGATTTTTCTAAAAAACGTTTAAGTCGAACCTTATCTTGTTAAACAATGCCACTGGTATATTCTTTCTCTGCACATTTTTAATTCTATAGTATAACGAAAGCTTTCAGAATAGTTTCTTCCATATAATTTCATAACATTTTCTTTACTACGTACGTGTTTGTTGTTATTTTCTAATTTTTCATCGTTCAAAATATTATATTAACTATACTGCTCCCAGAAATTAACGCATCACTTTGGAAAATGTGAAAATAGTTGATAGTTGTAAATAAATCACAACAAATCAGTTCATATTCGGGAGTGTTTTAAATTGCAATTAGAGTTTTATAAAAAAATTAAATTTATTCAATAATTAAAAAAAAAGAAAAATAGTCACTGCCTCTAATCGAATAATCGAATGCAGGTTTCACGCTGTTAATATTGAACAGGACATCTGCTTGGTCCTGATTGTCCCAAATAGGGACTATCTGCTCAACAAGTTCACCGAGCGTAGCTGGAGGTGGCTGAAGAGCCCGGACTCGTCGCCCCATCATTTGCCATACACGGATATTTTCTATCCGGTTAAGGTCCTGACTCCTTGCTGGCCATTGCATAGAAGCAATACCGGATACTCGGACACTGTGCGGTCTACCATTATCATGCTGAAAGATGAAATTATCCCCGATAAATGGGGCAAATTGTTCCAGGGTATCTGTTACATGAACTATGCTATTCATTATCCCTCTGAGAAAAACCTGCAAATCGGTACGAGCCGTAGAACATACACCACCCCAAACCATAACCGAGCTAACTCCGTAAGGCTGCCTTCCAAGAATGTTGCATTGGGCATAGGGTTCATTTGGTCGTCGAATTACTCTTACACGTCTGTCAAATGACTCCAAGCAAAATCTGGACTCATCTGAGAACAGTACTCGTGCTCATTCATTATCATTCCATCTGGCATGGTTTTCGGCAAACTGCAGACGTACTTGCCGATGAGCTGTTGTTAATAAGGGTCCAGTAGCAGGGCGTCAGATGTGCAAGTTGTCTTCTAGAAGGCGTTGGCGAATGGTTTCGAGGCCAATTCGAACGTTAGTTTCTCGGGCTAGCTGCATTTGCAGATGTCGGGTATTGGTGAAGCTTTCCCTGACAGCGAGCACTCTCAGATATCCTGTGCTGGCGTTGTGGCCCGATGTCTTCCTTGTCCAGTCTCCTTTTAACGTTGCATGACCCAAGAAATTTGTGATTTTTTACAAATCACTTGCAAGACAATACAGGTCGACCAGAACAGCTTGGCGAGTGACGCAGTGGACTGAAATCCCTCCCACTAGCGGAGCGCACTTGTCTGTTAGGTCTAGAAGTGTTTAGATCGTGTACAAACGGGCGAAAATTAGCGCTTCAAGCTTCAAGTGAACAGCATGTCCGGGCTGTTTTGAGCAGATTTGCTTCATTGAGTGTACCGTACCTACAACCATAGCCATATCCTTGTCTTACAGAGACTCGCTCGTTTCCTCTTGTGCGCATCTCATACGCCAAGCTATTCTGGTCAAGCTGTACAAATTATGATACAGTTCGATCAAAAAAGACAACTTGACGTGTTAACACCTTATCTTTTAGTATGGCTTTTTTGACAATAAATAAGCAGAGACAACTTATCCACGAGTATTTTAGTTTTTGCACGTAGGTACTTTTTTAACAAATTATAGCATCCATGTTTGGAAATTTTTGTAGACTTTTCGATTACTACCAAAAATGTTAATGATGCGTTAATTTCTGGCAGCAGTGTATTTAGGTTTTATTGTATTTTTCATTATATTAGCAGAGATCCGCTTCAAGTATTTTTAATGATTTTTGTCTAAAAATATCAATAACAGGTCGACGCTGCACTAAACAACAGAGATCCAATGAACGTTTATTACAATTATAATTAAAATAAATTTTTATTCGTAAAATACAGATACAAACAACCAACAACCGGAAGTTACTCCTGTTATACGATTTAAAATACGATCCAGTGTTACCAACTTAAACAGTCCTTCTTGATCACCCCGTACTTTTGATATTTTAACGTTGTCAGCACTCAGCAGCTGATGAACGAAGAAACAGATGTAACTAGTGGACAAGAAAACAAACCACTAAATCTTTTCTTTTATTGTAGAAAATCTCTTTGTGAATTTTATAAATAGTAAAACTGCTAATTTAGTTTATTATTCTCTGAATCCGTTATAGCCTCTTTAGAACATACATTGATGGTAAGTTTTTCAAGAAGTATAAAGTCAAACTTTATGAGTTTATGACATTCATTCATCACCACACTAGTGCAGTAAAGTGTCATGAAAAGTGAAATTTTAGTAGTTTTATCTTGATTTCGCTTGAATCAAAGTTTCAATAGGCACATTTGTCTGAGGAAACATTTTTTTGGTCTGTATCGTGAATATCGTATCCATTTTGGGCAGTGGGACTGAGGTGTGACACAAATTAAAATATCTCCCGTCTATTCTTTGTAATATTATTTTTCCTTATGTATATTTATTTCTTATGGTAACAATTGAGAGTAGTTAAAACGTTGTACAATATTTATATCGTAACTTCATATTACGGTACTCGATGCCGTAGGCCTCGTTGATAATTTTCTCATCTCGTATCGTAAAATGACATGTTACGATACTTATATCGTAAATAACTGTTATGATTATGACCAGAAATAACTCTAACTGTTCCCACTTAAAATCATAAACAAGTTCTTTTTATTTGTAGTAATTTTTTTAACTCCTATAGATTACATGTGTTCAAAATCGCATCGAATTTTGCTTGTTAAAATACATATCCTTAGTTGACATAATGAAAGATTCCCACAAATGTTCACAACTTTAAGTATTCTTCCTTAATTGATTTATTTATTAATATAAATAATATGTTAAATCCTACATCCTAGGATGTTTTATCAATACAATCCTAGTAATACTATCTACAAATAAAAAAGTTTCAAATATTAAATTTTTCTATTTTGCACCTATAACACAGTCAGTATAACACTCAAACGGGTTCGAAAAGGAGCTCTTTTCGATACGCATTTCAGGAACATTTACTTAAATTTTTAATGTTGGCAGTGACTCATAGTGAGTTGTTGCTAGGTGATCACTGCACTTCACGACACTTTAAATTTAAAACTTACAATTGTTCGTCTATTTACCAGCGTTACCAACCCTTATATTTGCCAAATATAATTTTCCTACCATTCTGTTTTGAACTTTTTTTAAATTTAAGGGGCAAAATAGAAAAAATATTGTATTATACTCGTTTTATAAGCCATTTTCTCGCACTTGTTTGCTTTATAGCACTCGTCGCTGCGCTCGTCGTGCTCTAAAAAACGCGTGCGACAAAATGGTGTCTTATAAAACTCTTATAATTAATTACTATTTCATAGGTTAACTCGCAGACTGTTTGAAACATCTTTTAAAAATTAAAATACATACATATGTATGTATTCTTCAGCATGTTTTTTGATTTTAATAAAAGTTAGTTTAAAAACTCTAAAATAGAGTTCTGAAATTCTTTCTCTACATTTTATGCTGAAGCAGATAAAAGTTCTTAATTAATATTTCGAAAACTGACCCAATCATAATATCTAGTCAGACAGATATATTTTTCAAATGTATCTATTTCTATTATAGTCCATGTAATACCCCAAGTCAGTAAAATGGAAGCTTATATTTTTAATTATAAAATTCATGTGCATGAAATTATGTTATGTATGATAAAACAACAAGATTCAATTAATCAACAGAGATACGTTTTTTTGCTGTAGTTGTCCGTTTTATCCAAAATTTTTATGTTAGAAAAGGATATTTTACTGACTTGGGGTATTACATGGACTTTACTTACTATTAAAAGATAATTGCTAAATTCATTACGTAACGCTTTTCTAACTCTTTTTTTCTGTTTTAGGTACTGTGCGCCCAACACAGACCATCGCACGCCCATGCTGCACGATTATAGAATCACCGTTCGGCATTTACTGCTTGTGGTTATGGTAATTAAAAAATTAGAATTACAAAGCGGCATAAAGAAATTCTATAAATTAAAACATTTTTAAATTTTGACAAGGCAAAGTGGACATGATGAATACACAAATCAGTCGCGTTGTACTCATACAATTCGTACAACAGTAAAAAAAAAATGCTTACTAATGATTTTATACTACTGACACGGACAATTTCAAATCTTTAATGCTGGATTCCAAACGCCTCCGAGTAAACACAATGAACACTGTGTTATCGCCCAAGTAAAGAAAAACATTCCACCTCTAAATCAACACTGTTGTACAAGTTGAGCTGTGACATTAGGAAGCTTGTCGAGCCTCACTGGACAAACTAAAAAAATAAATAAACAAAATACAAGCAAACAAAAAATTTTCTCTTTATTTTCCGTGTCAAATATTTTTTGATTTGAACTTTTCGAAGCTGTTTTTTGCGGTATTTTTGTATAAAAGGCTACTTTAGGCCAAACGCCGCATTTAGTAAACCTAACTTCCCAATTAACAGTGAACCGTTTTCGTTTAAAGAGTTAAAGCGCACTCGTACAAAAAACGGCGAGCTTTTCTCTCCCCCGAATGAAATCAAAGGCCATTAGCCTAATGACAGAATCATGTTTTAAAATCCCGATGTATTTGTAACTCTGTCAATATCAGCTGGAAATACATCAGTATAACGATCCTAATGAAAACATCCCTCTTCGTCGTTATTTTTCCCGGCTTCATAATTTTTCAGTTTATATCCGGTGGAGCTCCTCCACATTAGGAATGCATCCGGAATGCCGTGTTTGGTGCTCGACAGGCGCTTTTGAAATTGGTTTACGAGTGTCCCCGACCTCATAGCATAGTCGGCCGGAATGTCCCCTGAATAATAATATCGACGATAATGCGGACCCCGGGGTGGCTGCAGGGGTGACTTCAGGGGACCTCTGAAATAAGCGGAACTTCGGATGGAACCAATTTTCATCGTGCGGTTTTGTTTGGAAGAGAAGTAAATGTAGGATCAAACTATGGGACTGTTTGATTAGGTTTATTGAAGTTAAACAGACTTTGTTAGTGACCGGACTACATTCGTTGGGCTTCATTTTGGGCGAACAGGAATTTTGCCGAATCTGCTCCGAAAACTAACAAGCGAATCCGGTCGAAAAAGTTTTCGATTCGAATTTTAGCAAACTTTAACGAGCACAATTTGTTTGAATGTTGTGGTCATTATTTGTAACAGAACAAATAGAAATTAATTTCATTTTTGTTTGATAGGTACTGAACAAGCAGTACTAAGTTTGGAACAATTTTTAAATAAATTAAACAAAAAGATTGAACTGTTTTAAAATATGTATAAAATACATTCTACGATGTTGATGACTTTCAAGTACATTATGTAAATGTACAAACATTCCCCACTCAATACTAAATCATACCTACTTTAGAATCGATTGTAACTTTTCAGGAAAATTTAATTCTTTAATTTAGATCTGACCTAATGCTGCATTTGTTAAATTTAATACATTATTCATTAGGTATTCCTTTTGAAGTTGGTTTTTACCTCGGTTTTTACCTGTTTTTGATTGTTTATATTTCTCATATGAATATTTTAAATATGAAAAGGCTAAAAGCACAATTACATTTGTCAACGAATTTTAAACGATAATTAATTTGTAACCTTCATATCGTTGATTTTTAAAACAGTTGACTCGAACTTAGAAATATAGGTTATATTTATTTCACGAGTGATAATGAGCCGGGCGGAATTGAAAATGCAACCCACAATACATTTCCAAAGTTGACGTGGCTATTTTAAATATCGTATTGTTTTAAAATGAAATTATGAATCCATGATGGCTTTGCTTCCAATAATTTTATTTATCACAAGAACTGACATTTACAATAAAAGTTAAAATATTGAATATATAAAATATTCAAACGATGAGAAAACAGACATGATCCTAATTTATGGCAAGTGTAATAAAAATGCTTCTGCCGTTGTGCATTTATGCAGACAATTATTAACATTTTACCAAAAACTCTTCGTTCCTTCACAATTTCATTTTTAACCAAGCGAATAACGTTTATGTCAAAATTTAGGAAATTGCACAGCTAACTATGTTTTATGCTAAATAATCACTATGTTGATACATCATAATTCTAGTAATAAAATGGGCTTAAGTTTAATTTAAGTAAACATTTATGTCAACAGAGCGTATTAAATCAAATTCAACAAAGCTTACCCACATAAAAATTCAACATCGAAATTGACTTAAATGCGATTTTATGACAGAATTTGAAAAAAATATGTTAATAATCTTTCATCGCTTCCGTATACATCGCCATATACCTATATAATTTGCTCATAAATATATAAGTGTAGATTTTATCTGTATCTTAACATTTTAGAGAAACAGCTATCCAACTTTAATGAGTTTTAACATGAAAAGGAAACTTTCACCTGTTGTATAAATTAACATCAAATACCTACGTCGAAATTAATAATCCTCTTGAAATGATTATTACTTATTGTATTTTATTCACTAAAATTATTAAATTATCTTTTGCAAGTTTTCTGAAAGTCTTTAATTCTATTGCTGGTGCTATTGACAGACACGAAAAAATAGCACTGAACAGTTTTAATCTTTGGAGCAAAAACGTTAACACCTGTGAACTCTCCAACTAACGTATAGTGCTGCGAATACAATGGGTCATTTAAAACTCGTCGTCGTTCTTCATACCAGGGCTACTGAAAAAATTTGCGGTGTGACATAGAAGTAAACAAACAATAATGTGAAAAGTAACCTGTAATGAACAGATTTGTTCAGATTGAAAGCGTAAATAAAGAAAAATCAATTCGAATGATCTGAGGAACAATTTAAAGAAACGACTAGAGCAGAACTCATAAGCATCTTTAACAAGAATGTTTTAATAATAGAAAATACCTCTTCGTACGTGTCAAGAAATTGTCAAAACTGGACTGCATAATAATATCCATCATTATAAAATAATCGCGGTATAACTTTTACCAAAAATTCTCTTGTGTCGTATTCAATATTGCAAAATAATTTAAATGATGGCACGTAATTAGCGCTTCTATTTTTTAGTGATGAAGCCTGGTTTTATACAATACATTTCTTTTGTTCTATGTCAACTTTTGTCACTGAACAGACTTTGTTGAGTTTATTGTACATACGTTATCTAAAATTTCCTTGTTTTTAGGCAATCACTATGTTGTAAACCTGTGGTAGTATAGGTACACCAGAATTATTACAAGTGACAAATTTCCACAGCACCTCTTAAATATGAGGTTACAATATACGACTACATAATACCATGCGATCGAAATTTAAAAAAATCGAGATGGTGATGATTAATACACTTCAGTTGACAGCACGTAAAAATTTAATTCAAATATCATCAGATGTCATTAATTAAAATAGTAACTGTCATTCGGACTTTGAAGGCACTTACCAACAACTTGCCTTGATTATTTTGTTTTTCCATACCTGAAAAACAACTTGTTCAAAAACAGGCCTGGCACAATTCCCGAATTAATGCAAGTAATTACTGATAACTGCAATTTTTAATTGATGTCCCGATTTTGCGAAGGTCATTTGAAAACATGAAGCGAAGCATTATGTTTGGAAGCTGAAGGCAGACATTTCGAACATTTACTCTAGTTCGTAAATACGATTGGAGCTCCTAATGATTGACAGGCCACACATAATGCACACCTTTATGAAAATCAAGAGTTCAACGTTCTGAAAATTACTAACCTAACTTTTAAGACTGACATGAGATAATTGAAATTTTAACGAATTGCCAACTGAAATTTTTGGTGACAGCTAACACTAATTTTTTTTTTCGATCTCACGTATGATTTATAACTGTATTAAATTAGCGCTACCAATTTTTTTAAAAATTTTCTAAAAAATTAGTTCTTCATTTTCTGATGGTTCAAGCTTGGTCACCATCGGGTTCTAATCAGAAAACTTTTTAGATTTTATTCAAATTTATCCGATCAAAAGAGACATAGAGAGAGGAGGTTTAAATGAGTAGAAATTCTTGGGCGAAAGGGCGTCTTCTGGAATTATGATCAGGTTTCACTTCCTTTCAGAACCGTCGACGTGGGCTGAAAGGCAAGGGCACAGGAGAGCCAGACAAAAATCGAAACCGCGGGCGTTCTGCATTGTTCTAGAAGAGAAAACGCTAATAACACTGCTCGGTTTGATTGAATTAAGTGACAGGTCTGTGGGGTTGAACTCAATTAATACTTCTGTTCTCAACACCGGCAGCGAAATCTTCCCACTGTTCACGCTTATTTAATTTAAATGTCTATTCATTCGGAAACACGGAGGAATTAAGAAATTCCTCGGGGGCCGTCGGTTCCCATTCAGCCCGAAAAAAATTACCATACAGGACGTCGCCCGTTCACAATTATTAATAAATTTGTTCGCTTCCATTTAGGTACGCGGCGGATTTCTTGCGCGAAACTGCCTGAAAATTTATACGTCCTTTGTCTTCTTTTAAGGTGAAGAAAGTTACCAAACCGCAACATACACGTCTCCCTTGTAATTTAAATCCTCCGATACCACCTCGCAATAATTTGTAGCGAAAACCAAAATTGTATCGCGACGACGTGATGAAAAACTCCGCCTTTGTTGGATGGTTTTTTCCTCGTCGTCACGACCGATTTCGACTGAATTATTTATTATGTTTTGATATAATTACTGATAATGCATTATTTATGAACGCGGAGAGCAGGTATTTTTATGTATTTCGCAAGAAATATGTAGCAGGAACGTCGATAATTAAAACAACTTAATTACGCTTACATGATAAACGCAACTGTTGAAGTGCGGATCGGGTCCGGGTTGATTAAAGTTTTTCGAACACTTCACCGGACTCGATAATGTAAAGGAGACTTCTTGTGGCCATTATGTAAATCAGAGATTGCTTTAATTGGTTTATTACATGATTTATCCAAACTCGAAACTAAATTTTCACTAAACTACAGATTAGTGTCACATTTTAGCTAAATTAAATGTAGTGTTATTTCGGTTTTACGATCCGATGGATATCTTGCCCAGCGAAAAAAAAATAGGTCGATTTCGATGTTAGTTTTCTGTTTTATCTTAACGGCAAAACAACAACAACAAACAACAACATTACTAAAAAATCACCTTTCACAATATTGAAAAAACAACTAACTAGGTAATCAAGAAAATCAAGGTCTTTAATATTGTTTAATGAAAATAATTTTGTTTGTAGGTATTTCATCTAATTACAATAATAGTTGAAATATTTAGACGTGGAATTACGAATACAAAGCAACAGTGTCAAGAAGACATCCCTTAACCGTGATCTTATTAAGCATTGTTGGAATTTAACGTGGAACATTTAAATATAAGTACGTAGTGCACGTGGACATTGGCATTGGATTTTTAATCATAGTTCATTCCCCTTAAAGTAAATGTACATTTCGAGACGAGCGCAACGAAAGTTTAAATAAGGTTTGATTTACAAGAACAAAAGTTAAAACTCGTTTAAGTCGGTCGGTAACGTTATCTTCCTTGTAGGAACAATTTTATTATTACGAAAGTGTATGTTTATGTCCGTGTGAATTTTTATAAAACAACAAAAGGCTACAGTGTTGAGTCGTAACAACATAAAATGTACTGTGGTACATTTAAAGAGTTTTCTTGTTACTTACTAAAGTGTACTTGTTAGACAACTTACACAAATTCTACTTTCATTATTATTTTCATTTTAAGATTTCTTTTCTTAAAAAAAAAGCTGTATTATATTTCACTGGTTTTAATGAACGAAACAGCTGTTTATGGTAATTGTGAAAAATAGTACTATTGCGAGCAAAAAAAGTGGGACATCAACGTCATTGTCTTGACTTTTAATGTGAAAAAATAACCCTTATCTGAATCTAACCCTACTTTGAAGTAATTGACGTTGTCATTACGTATTGTAGGTTATAGGGAATGATTGTAAGTAAGCACGTAGTGAATATTTATTTAATGCAAAGTCCCAATCAAAATCTACCTTTATAAAAAAAGAGGGCATTTGGAAAAGGAAAATAGGAGTATAAAATAAATTTTGAAACTGTCAGCTAGAATAGTGTCAAAAAAAATGACAATAAAGCTTGAACTACATCGAATTTTTAAAAACCGACAGAAATTTGATGTCCCACTTTTTTTGCCCGCAATAGTACATACATAGCATGAAGAAAACTGTTGTAGCGTGTCATTACTTATTATTTTATTCTGGTGTTATGCAAAAATGCATCACCGAAATAGCCGAATCATAAATCATAATGCATTAAAGACAATTGTCTAACCATCTTGACACTAAAAACGTCAAATTTTCAAGATTTGTTTTTGATGTCGATTGCTTTTCTATTTTCAGACAGTCTTAGAAAAATATTGTGTGGAACTCATAAAGTGTATTTTGACACTCATGGGATTGCCGCACTATTTTTTTATTTGGTTTAATGACATTTCTTTTGGATCAAAGAAGAAAATAAATTACTATATTGTATCATCTCTTAAATGCAGTAACAATTCTGAAGTAGCGTGAGTTGCAAAAATGAGTTTTTAGGATCGTCAGAAACATTGAAAGCTTTATTACAAACAGTTATGTTCACTTGATGGGATGATTGTTAACGTAAATTTGATTTAGCGTAATCGATACTAATAGTGAAGTGGATAATGGCTGTAAGCATCGTACTGGATGATTATGGATCATGATGGAAATTCAAACCCGGCAACACTAGAATTAAAGAACGCTTTCATCGCAAGCCGATATTTAAACTATTACAATCTTCTACGTTGAGATATCGGATTTTTAGAATTAAAACGGACAAACAATACATGTGTTAACAACACTACAAATTATTTTGGGCATTGAAAAAAGTCACTAAAACACGAACTGGACTGCAATTATTTTTTTTCGATTTTCCATTACATATTCAAATGCTACTTTAACTTCTTTTTTAGTCGATTGTACCATACAGTTCGGTTTGAATATCGGGACGAAAACGTCATCTTTTCGTCAAAGCATTCTTTTTCGTCCTAGGCTGAAAATATTTTTCGTCCACTTTGTTGTTAAGTAATGAATAACGTCGTTCAACAATCGACAACACTTAAGTTAGCAATAACACCCTGACAACACTCAAGGTTGGTAAAGAAGTTTTTAACAGTCCGCTTTTTTTCAAAATTTTTCAAAATTATTATGGATCAAACGTCACTTTGACAACGGAATGAAAATTTTTACGAGTATTTTTATTGCAATCGACTAAAGTAGTAATTATACACCAAGGTAGAGAAGACATTTTTTTAAGCCGATGTAGTTTAATAAATAAGCGAGGCTTAAAATTGTCTTCTCCAGCAGTTTCCAGGAAATCGTCCCAAAATATTTTCTTTTTCGTCCTTACAACGTAAATAACTATTGTGTAATTTTCATCCCTTCTTAGATTGACATTTTTTCTGTTACATATGAAAAAACCCACACATACAAATTTTCTAAAATTTAAATACATATTAACCAAATAAATATGTGAGATTAGTACAGACGAAAATAATATTTCGGACTCATTGCTGTTGCTGGCCTCGACTTTGCCTCGTCCAGCAATTTCCAGCAAATCGTGCGAAATATTTTCTTTTTCGTCTTTATAACATAAATAACTATTGTGTAATTTTCATCCCTTCTTAGATTGACATTTTTTTCTGTTGTTATGAAAGAACCTACACATACAAATTTTATAAAATTTAAATATCCTGCCTTCAAATAAATTCAAAATTAGAGCTGGCTGTGATTTTATTATGAATTTGGTAACATGCAATTTTTAAAGGCACAGCAGTGACCTTGGACAGCACAGTACACGTGTGTTTAAACGTCAGTTACCAACCGTTAATAGACAAAATATGTATATAAATCACAGCTTACTCTAATTCCGAATTTATTTGAAGGCACGGTGCATACTCGTATTAACCAAATTGATATGTGAGATTAATACAGATTTTATTTGTTGGTCTATTTTATTTTGAAAATAAACACATACCTATATTTGTTGTTTTGCTCTAGATTCAGAAGAATCCGGGAACCAGCTGTTGACTCAGCTTCGCCCCTTTACTAT
Organism: Tenebrio molitor; assembly: GCF_963966145.1. NCBI lineage: Eukaryota > Metazoa > Arthropoda > Insecta > Coleoptera > Tenebrionidae > Tenebrio > Tenebrio molitor. Next base: position 22,646,270 of record NC_091047.1, on the reverse strand, counting down.
AATTTTTTTTAGGATACGAAATACGTAAACATGTCCATAACAACCGGGGAATAATACAGGGCGTAATAAGAATAAGCGGGCGTATGAATTCATAACGCCCTCATCAATTCAAAATTGCAAAGATGCCAATTTTTTTTTTTTTAAAGAACACGTAGGTATAGTGAAAAATAAAATCTTGTATGCACCACGGCATCACCGAATGATTACGCCCATCGAACGATATCCATCTCTCGGGCTAAAGCCCTCGAGCTGGATTCATCGTTCTCTGGGCGTAATCATCGTTGTAACGCCCTTGGTGCATAAATAGCTATTAAAATTATATGGAATCTTCTGAACAATTTCTTTGTTAGAAAATTTAACTGAGGTTTAAAAAATGCTGTCGAAGTGTATCAAATACTCAAAACTTCAATTGAGAATGTGCAAACATGAAATCAAAAACTTTATTAAAATTGGTTGGCTTGTTGCTCTCACTTCACTTCATAATGCCTTATGGACACCCGTTTACTTAAGTTCGAATGCTTGTTACAAAATTATTTAATATATCTTCTTTGTTATACTTTTCTGTTTTCAGTTATGTATCGATCTAGATCTAGCTAAACTAATGATTCTTATTGGTCGTGTAACACTTGCTTTTTGCCCAAGGGTCTTGTCCACTCAATATTTGACAATTAATACATCGGTTTCCTCAGCTAAGAGCTAAGACAATCTCAGCTAAGTCGTACGATAATCTCCAATCGGACTCACCTCCCCCTCATTCAGTTATTCAATCGACAAAGCACAGGTCCGGACTCGAGTTTGCTCAATTGCGACGGTAAAAACATGTAAACGACAACATCTGACACATCTGTCACAAATCAAGACTATACAGTGACTCACTAGTGGGTTTCTTCCCCCATAACGCGGTCATGACGAGGAGCTCCAAGCACGGACGTCGTCTTCAAAGCGTTACATTCCGGGGTTGCGTCGTTTCACTTTATAAATGGGGTTTTAAACTACATATGTATTTATGGGCAAACCATTTGCCAGTTGTTCACAGACTCTTTAGGTGCCTTCCTTTTATTTCAACCAGACAAAGACTGAAAGTAATTAGGCAAAAAAGTATAATACCCCAATATATCTCCAATATCTTAATTAACATTAGTCGTATTAATTTCTTTTCTAGCAGAAAACTTATCTTTAACAGTGAATGTCATGTTTAACGCGAAAATGCATATAAACTCCGTTTTTAATGCACGTTTTCAATTTTCTGACACGATCGTTTTAACACTACTTTTTTCAGTCTGATGTGTCATAAGAATTACTCTTCAGCTATCGTGAAATCTTATTTCTATTCCTTCGTTGTCTTGAGACATTTTTTGCCTTACTCTTCACTAACAGCATCACGATTTTTGGACAATGTAGTTCAAGTGTGAAACCAAAAAACAATTTTTGAACTCACATTACCTCCTGAAAGGAATTTTTCATGCCGCCGGCCGTTATCGACGGTTTTGCATGATTCCAAATCCGCCAGGAACGTTAAATTCCCGGCCTAGTACTTACAAAAGTGACCTTGGTTAAAAATTCAGTAGAGAATGGGCTGGCAACATTGATTCTTAAATGCCAACAAAGTTTGACACAGAAGTAACTTTCGTTGAATTAAAATTAAAAATGATTTAAATTTGTCGACACGGAAAATTTTGTGGATTACACGTCCAGAAAATGTTTTGCGAGTGCTCGCGTGTTCGCCTCGGCTAGGCGCCTTGGCTACGCAATACCACTCACACTCACAAAATATAATTTTCTGGACTAGTGATCCAAATAACTATTTGTAACATTTCTTCTATGTACTAACTAACATTTTGTCATCGAGACTTGTCACCATCATTACAATATTTAGTAATATTCTTAAGTGATTTTTCAGAAGCACTGGGTCTCACTGACTTGTGAATGTCTTTTGATTAACGTCATTTCAGAAAGATTAATAAAAGATATTTATTTCTTCAACTCATTTATTCATTTAAGTACTCACATAACAGTTTTTAATTAATCAAACCGTAGATTTTTGTCGACTCGTGTAACAATTGAGTCGTTTACTGTTCCCTTTAGAAGTACATTTCTGGAATCAGATTTGATGCAATAGAAGCAAGCATAAAAATGCCAAAAGCGGTTGCTGTATTTTGTAAAAGTTGGGGGAAACTGAAAACTCGCGTATACCACTATTGTAGATTAAAACTGGCGCCATCAACGACGAATTTGCAACAGAACGATAAATTGAAAGTAAAAATTTTGGAAAACAAGTTCATAAAGAATTTCGTTTCGCTCCAGTGACTCAAGAATGAAGTAGAACCACCGAGCGTCCGTCAGCCGCACCATAAAATACCGCGAATCCGGATTCGTCGAGGTTTCCGGTCCGGTGCAGCCTTCGTCGCGTGGGCGTACCTCGTCCACTTTGGAACCTCTCCTCACCGGAATCAATCATCTCGATCTGTCTCGCCGAAAAAATGCCCGGCGCGAACACGTCGTCCTGCCATAACTCGCTCACTCCCCCGAACGATGCCTCCGTCCTCTGGATGTGCTGAAATTCGTCCTCGCTGAAGAAATACCGTCGCATGCGCACACAAAGCCACTCCACGTGGTAATCAACACGGCGACGCCAGATCCGCTCCAAAACTCCGGCAGTTCTGCTGAAAGCGTTTGATGGTGCGGTCGGTGAACCTGCCCATGACGCGGCGTGCCTACACGCGATCCATTTCACATTTCGACCATCGACGATATCGCAATTGTACGAAAAGACCGTCGTCCCATCGGTCGAGTGCGCGTCGACCCATCTCTGGAGGTAGAATAGAACAAACAATCTCCCCTTACGCTTTTTATGGTTTTTCTTTTGTGATGCGTTTTGTGTGAATATTTTGTGTTGTGCTGAGTTGAGTTACGCTTTGGTTGCTGCTTGAGTTTCTGTGCTTTTTTCGTTTTTCTGTGAAGTTCAGTGGTTTTTTGGGCCGGCGAAATGAGCCCCAAATCAACGTGGCACCGCTGAAAAAACTCGTTCTTTCGCCGCAAAACTCGAGTCGAGACAGCTTTTGGATTAATATTGAATTACAAGGTTAGTTGGTGTGTGATTAATCGGCGGCCTTTTGTTAACTCTTGCGCAAAAAGGGATAACCGACCGGAAAGGGCAACAGTCAGAGGTGGCCACTTTCAACACACGACGTGATTGTCGAAGTCTTGCAAACGTGAAACAACAACAAAAGGGATGTGCCACCGTTTAACGTTCCAATTTAAAACTAAAACACATTCCTCGACACGTGCCTTGTGCGAGCGCGCATCACGTTTATTGTTTTTATTAGGAACATTACCGATGTGAAAACATGTTTCCTACCTTCTCATCTGTCACAAATATTTGGAGAACATCTTTCAAAGCTGATCTTAATCTCGCGACGACCGTTTTCGAGTGTGAGCGTGCGGTTTTCTATTTTTCATGTTTGTTTATAGGTTGGCTGCGGAAATGTTGAAAAATGCGTGGATTTTGATTTTTTTTTCGTGGCGTCAAACAGGTTTTTAACGGCACTTTTGAAAAAATTGAAGTTGTCAAGTCTATGTTAATTGATACTGAATATCGTTGTTTATCACTTCATGTTCGGTGGACTTTAAAGTTCAGGTTTTGACTACTTCTTTATCTTTCTTCACTGCAGATAACATCGTGCATTTTTCTGTATCTTTCACGAAAGAAAATTGTTACAACGTTAGGATAAAGATTTGCCTGAGAATTGTTTACTGATTATTAACACTTTCGTACTGTGATTAGCAGATATGTAGTTGTTTCTGAATTCACAACAAAAAATCTGAAAGAATTCTCAACAAGTTTTCTCAGTAAATAACAATCACTAAGTTATATCATTGTCACTTTTTTGTTTCTATACTTACTGATAAATTCACCTTCATTAGAAATACCATAGAGGATACTGCTTATGATGTTAGATAAAAATGCATGTGAAGCTTAATGCCTAGTTATAGAATCGAAAGATAAAAATTTTAATTAACGAATAATGAATGGTTTATTTAATTAGAGGTTGTTTTTTGTTAAGATATTAGTAAGTGGTTTTCTAAGAAATTAACATAGAATCCAATATGCTAGAGAGATCCAGGAAGTTTTGTGTCCACACTAAATCATTCATTGACGATTTTGTCTTTTACTCCTCGCGTCCTTAAAAAACCAATTAATAAATAAAACAACACAATTAAAAATTTAATGATCTATCTTAACATAAGAGTTATTGTCAATATAAAACAATATTAGAAAGTAATGTGTAAACAATTCAATTCAAATTCAAACAATAATGTAAAATAGTGGAGTCATCTCAGAGAATACGCGGCAAAAAAATTTTACAGGCAAGGGACTTGGTAGAGTTTAGTGCTAAGCCTTCCAATAGTAAAAACCCCCTAAATGTTACCATGTGTGTTTTGTTGTGTTCTAAATTTATTCTCTGGAGCTAAAATTTGTTATCTGCAACGGCTTAAGCGTAATAAGCAAAAAACCAGAAATTGGCCGCCATCTTCCAAGATGGCAGCCTTAGCGCAAGGTTAATCTTAAGGAACTTTTGGCATGTTAATTGGAAGGCCTGGTACAGCAGATGACAATTGCTTGTAATTTTTTTCCTTTTCCTAATTTTTTGGCGTAAAATGACTCCACTACGCTCCTGCATACAATTATTATTGGCGTCAAGAGTATCCCGGTTTAGTGGCAACAATATTAGTATTTTCATAGTGTCGAGCAGTTTTCAACTGGCACAGGATTTAACACAGCGTCAATTGCGAAAGTCAACATGATACTAAACTGGCGCCAGTCGAGTGGCGCCAATCATGTGGGTATGTGGAAACCCGCCTTGACTATACAACGTACTGCAGCGTACGAATTTTCCTGTTCCTGCCTTTATTTGAGCAGAAGTCGGAACGATCAACGTTCTACAAAGCTCTGAGGAATTTATTCTCCAATCCTTTTAAATTTCACCACTCGAAGATCGTTAAAGAATTTAAATATTATTACAAGCTCCGCATTCTCTCTTTATAATTCCGCGCAGCTTTTTTCTTGCTAGGTCCAATAAGAACATTTCTAAGCGCGTTATATTATACACCACAAGAATAAGAGGAGCTTTGTGGAATGTTAATGTGGTATTAAGTTTCACGTAGCTTGTTTCATTTTTAACACATTACGCATTGAAGCTCCGCGCATTTTTGCGGAATGATTTAATGCCTTCTGGAGCATTTAATGAAGTGCCTAGTTTAAGTGCACTAACGAACACGATTTTAATGCGACAGTTTGGCAGCAATTACGCTTAAAATCTTGCTTTCTCGATGATTATTCTCCAATTTGCATTCGGCTGACCTTGCGCTTTACGTCGCAATATATTCTCACTTTTGTTGCTGTCGGGAAAAAAATTGATGCCCGAACAACGGTTTTGCATCATACCATTCCGCCGGCAAGTCTGTAAATAATCCGAAAGCATTTTCCTAATTTATCGTCCATTAAATTTTCCAATGCTGACCAAAAAGTTGATTTACATCGGCACACTTACCCATTAGCGAGCGACTTTTATGAAGGCGCAATGAAAATTTTATTGTGATAATTTATTCCGGCGTAGAGGTGAATTTATTGTCATTTATCATCCGACGTTGGCGCAAATTATGATGAATACAACACCGTTATTAACTTGGCGATAATTAACTCGATCTTGTCAAAGATTACAAAATTACCTTATAATTATTTAATAACATTTGCTAGTTTAATAACGTTGTATTTATCAATTTTACAGTGTGTTCTGTTGCCAAACCGTACCCACGTACTCGCCTGACACATCGGACAGTGCTTTATGATGGCAATATTTTAATACTGGGAATTACCTGGCTGCAATATGTTTCACCTTTTTCGCCACGAATGGTGTCCTTGCTAGTCGTCAAAAGAAATAAATTGGATGCTTCGCCAGTGCTGGATTGTGAATGTTTCGTGCGGAAACTCCCGTCAAATTTGACTTGAATAGGTGATGACAACATCTACACTGGATGACAGACAATTATTGTGATACCATCTTCGGATGCTCGTTCCATCGCATTTTCTCTAACTTAGAAAAAATATATTTAAATCTTGCAACAATACGTTCAAATGTTGTTGTGTTGATGACTCCATTCATTAAAAATGTTCCTTTTACAGCATTTGCCGTCGCCTTTGGCAAATTGTCTTCTTCTGTTCTTCTTGTGTATTTATTTAATGGGTAATTAGGTGAACGAACAACAATAAAAGTGAAGCATAAGAAAAATAGAGCGAGAGAATCAAAATAGTTTAAAAAAAAGGACGAGTGCTGTTGACAGATGTGGCAACCAGGTAGTTGTAAATTTTGTAAAAAATGTAAATAGCCTTTTTATATCTGGTGGTCAATGGCGTGAATTAAAAGGTACAGCTGATTTACAGTCTGTCAGTTTGGACAATCTCTTGACCTCCATCGGGCTGCTGAAGGACCTGGCTCGGAGCCGGTGCCGGTGGTTCCTCTCGCTTTTCTCCACTTTGACCGCGTCTCGCCACAAAAATCGATAGTTCGTCGGTGAAATTGTCGATCGCTACGGTGTTAGACTTAACTGTATCTGTTTTTGTTGCCGAAGGTAAAGTGGTACCATTTATGGTACCATATTTATCATTCATTACGCCAACGCAACGATTTCTTATTATTATTAAAGATGAAGAGGTTAGATCGTAATCCAAACTACTGACCTATAACTCGCTCTGCCGGTACTTGCCGCCTTTGCATTGTGAATGTCCGGTGGCGGTACAAGTCCGAGGAATTATCGTCGATTGTTTTGTATGGATTTGGATTCCAATTTAGAACTTTTACAAGTCCGGAAAGTTGCTGGCGACTGCTTTTGTTGTAAATCAGGCAGATAGCGAGTCTGCAGCGGACGAAGTAAAAAGTGGGTGGCGGGTCGTTGCATCGGTGTGGAACCACACAGTGTGGTGTGATGTGGTGCCGGTACTGGATAAGGGCGGAGATACTGCTTAGTGTGGACAATTTAGTAATGTATGAACCATGGTTGAGCACACTATTATAAATTCGCACTCTTTGCATAGCATCTCGGTAAAGATAATACAGCTCGGCTATAGAAATACATATATACTCGTACCTTCTTTTAACCTTCATATATAATTATTGTAAATTTATCTACTAATTGATAATAATATCAGAAAAATCAGATTTTTTGTTCGACAGTGTCAGAATTTGAAAATTTTCTCCTATGGGCCTTTAAAACGCTCGTTTCACTCGCGTTTTCAACTGGCCCACTCATGCCATAAAGAGCCCAATTTACATACAAACTCGTTAAACAAACTACTACATATTTTACCTAAATAGATTTTTTTTTTTGTTCGACACTGTCAGAATTTGTGAATTTTCTCCTGTGTGAACGGATTTTGATAGATGTCACAACTTGTCAAAACGAAACGTCAAGCTAATTTTAAATATTTTAAGCAATTTGGAGCCTTTAAGAGGCTCGTTAAACAAAAAAATGTTGTATTCAACTCATTCGTGTGTAAATTGGGTCTTTTTTGGCACTCGTGGGCCTTTAAAACGCTCGTTTCACTCGCGTTTAAAAATGGCCCACTTGTGAGAAAAAAGGCCCAATTTACACACAAACTCATTAAATAAAATACTATTATCTAAATTAGTGCGACATCAAAACAGTAACTTTTTAATATTTATGGGTTAATTTAATTCAATTAATGTAAAAAAAAAACTTAACATTTGATAAGATATCTGTTCCATCTGATGACGACTTTCTAACATCTCGAAAGCGAGGAATCAATAAGTTTCTTACCTTATTTTTTTTTATCTCGTCCCACATGTTTTCAATTGGATTCAATCCCCGCGATTGAGTTGGCCACTTTACAAGGCCTACTTTTTATGGTGAAATAATTTTTTTACAAACTTCTCTTTGTCCTTTATAAATGGAAACATTGAATAATGTATCCAAGGTGGTTTTGTAATAGTTATTTATTGTATAAGTGTTTAAGATAGCGTTTTATCCACGCAAGAATGTTTATACGCGAGACGATAGTCGAGCGTTTAATTTTTTTTAGTGCATAAAACGCGACTAAAACACGAATGCAATACATACAACGCTTTAACCACAATCACACTCACTTAGAATCAGAATCGCCGGAATTTCACCTGATTTTATCAAAAAATGATTTGACATTTCGCTCTGACAGCGGCTGTCACCTCACAAATCATTGAAATTAATTAAAAACATATCGGGAGGTGTTGAATGGTTGATATTTATTTTCGATTGTTTATCGACTCCATTTGTAAAAATTGGTGAAAAATGCAAGAAAGTTATTCTGTTCCTGAGACAATCCTTGAGGAAGCTGAAGAAGCAACTCTCCAATTATTGCCTGCGAAGTCCAGGGAACATTATGAAAAAGTATTTTCTGAATTTAATGAATGGAAAGAAAAACGGGGAGGTAATGACAATAAATGAGGAAGTGATTGATTTAAGATTGTATTTTTCATTATTCCACTAGTGAAGTAAAGTAATTTCATTATTCTACTAGTGGATAAAGTGGTACTTCAGACGATTCATAAGTGTGGATAAAACTTCAATTATAAGGTGATTGTGGATAATAAAATATTTTTTGTTCGACACTGTCAGAATTTGGGAATTTTCTCCTATGTGAACGGATTTTGATAAATGTCACAACTTGTCAAAACGAAACGTCAAGCTAATTTTAAAGGTTTTAAGCGATTTGGAGCCTTTAAAGGGCTCGTCGAACAAAAAAACGTTGTATTCAACTCGTTCGTTTCACTCGCGTTTTAAAATGGCCCACGCGGGCCAAAAAAGGCCCAATTTACACACAAACTCATCAAATAAATTACTATACTGAACCCATTTTCCTCATTGAAAACCATTTTCAACACAATCATATGGATTTTCTTTTACGCGTTATCGCTTTTGTGATTGTTTTGAATAACATCTGATGTCAGTTGGGCTTCTTGTCCATTGGCATTGAACTAGATTTAAACAAAGAACTTATTTCTACCAACTGCAACTTTATACATTTTTTTCGATAGTCAATCAAAATGCATACAAGGTGACAAAATGTATCAAAAAATCACTTATTTAATTTTTGTAGTTATTGCATTTATTATTTGCTTCTACACGATTGTTTAAATAATTTAAAATATATTAAATACAGGGACTTTAGGAAGCACATGAAACTTAATAATGAATGGTTATTTCATTTAAAATATCAATACGGAATGTCTAGTAGAATTGTTGTTTATTGTATTGATGCCTGTTTGCGTTTGTTAATTATTTGTTATCTAGATTTTGACACAAATTATAACAAGTATAAAAAAATTAACGAGGACATAAAGCTATCACTTAGTATATTTTCAGCTATAATTTAACAAGTGGTATGATTATTATCGTCGATGATATCTATGAGTGAAACCGACTCGTCCTACTGACTCGTTGAATGTGCTGTTCCGGTTTCACGAGTCATACCATCGATTATTAATCATATCACGAGTATATTTGATGAGAGAATTCAATATTTTGACATTTAAATCCATAAACAGAATTTTATTATTTTTTTTTAATAAAATGTCAATTAATTAACTGCTTGAAGTCACATTTAAAACCCAAAAAAGAAGTTGTGGCTGATTTACTCGTATATGAACAAGTGAAATTGAGAGTTACGTTACAACCGAGGTTGCAACAATTGTCCCAGATTTATTTGAAGATGACTGCACGTCAAGTTCTATATTTTCTTGTTAGTTTTTGCAAAGAAATTCAGTATCTTGTTCAATGTTTCAAGTGGGTTTTTTTTTTTCTTATTAACAGAAGAAAACAGGATGCTCTATTAGTCGTTTTATGTTCTTCGTCAACAAATATTTCATTTTCAGAACAGTAGACAATGTTGTAATTATGTAGTAATTAAACTTTATACAAAATAATGGTTTTTAAAGTAAATGACTCCATAATCCTGCAAATCCTGTGGTGTGTAGTGATTATTAAATCACCAAAATGTGTTTTGACAAAACCTTCCTACGCCTTGTTGAATATCGCTGGTAGCGAAAACAAAATCTTATAAACCACATTTGCTTGAGCATGTCACGATAATTAATGATCCTGGAAATCTAGACAGGCTTTGTTTAGTTTAAACCTGACCAGTCAAAAAAACTTCAAAAAAGTGTATACGTCTGACGTAATTATCTTTACCTTTTAACAACTGCGATTGACACCGATTAAGACATGTTCCTAAATCTGTTGGTTGAAAATTATTTAAACGAAAAGCTTCGCTAGTGTTTACACTTATAACCTCCACCGCCGTCCATAAACGGTTAGGTAGAAGCCTTATATCACCTCGTTTATCTTGCAGGTCTACTTGAAAATGTGCTAAAAAATTCTTTAGCCGCGCGTAGGTGTGAGTAACTGCGAGACCTGTAAGAAAGCCCGTGACCTGTAATAGCGTCCGGAAAACTGATTTGCATAAAATATATCGCCATTATTATCGTACAAATAATGCACAGAAAAAACGGCCGACGATAAAATTAACTTATAAATTTACAGCGCCACTCGCGTTCTCTCCACCAACTTTACAACAATAAATAAGCCCCGCCAAAGACATAGAAGGTTGACCAGGTGACACAGCGCTCGAATCGCACCGGATTTAATATTCAAATCCCATTCGAGCTTATAAATTTCGTGTTATTGTCGCGTCATGTCCCGAAGATAATACGGATTAGGACGAAACGCCTTCCGTGCAACCGTCGATATATCAATGACGTGATGGCGGGATTTTGGAAAATTTATCTCCAGATTCACTCTTGCTTGGAAAAGAATCACATCCGTTGTCCTACGTGCGGAATAATAATTTTCCGAGTTGATGAGTAAGAATTTCCATGTTAGATTTATGGTCCCGACTCTCCACAGGTTCAATTCGATCCTGTGAAATTGCATTTCTTCACAAAGACCTCATATTGTGTCGTGTTTTCTCACCGTCACCCCTTTCTGTTTCACATGGGTGATTTATACGATTTAACAAAAACAGGTTAGCGTAGATTCCGGCGAGAGATAATATTAAAAAGCCAACACGAGCGGCTAGAACAGAGGAAGTGTTCCACCTTAACCCACAAGAAAAGAAAGGATGAACCGCCCCTTTAAAATTACACCACATCTCCACACGAGAGCGGATCGATCTACATGAGCGTCGATCGATTCTATTGGGTAATTGTGCCGTAATGTGAGCGTTTATTAATTTTTAATGGATTAATCGACCTGTAAATACGGGGACGTACCGTAAATTAAACTGTAATGTTCGTAGCCGGCCGCAAAATGATAGCGGATGACCATAATTCTGCACTAAATATCTCGTAATCCGATGGTCGCAGCCCTCTTGGTCAGATAGATAATTTTGCGATGGGGGCGCGTGGACGGCGACAACCCCAGGCACATGCTTTTTCGAAATTGATGGCAGCGGAGCTAACAGTCGGATTGAAGCGTGGAGCGACGGTTAGACGAACATTTCTGTACAAATCCGGAACGTCCGGTATATTGACGTGATGGGTCAATAATTGTAGGTACAGGGTGAGTCGGCAGAATTTGGCTTGAAAAGGATCAATAACACAAAGAAGTTTTCAAATAAAAATAAAATAAAACCATCGTTAGAACTGTAGGAATTAGATCAAGATATGCGGTGTTGCCACGTGTGTTTTCGCCTCAAATTGCGGTGTTGGTGAACATAAGTGAACAAGTGGGGAATCTTTGATATGTGAATAGGCTATGTCCCTATGTGATTATTATTGTTCAATGAAGTAAAGGGCCTTCAAATAAATTTATATTTAGAGCAACCTATGGAAATTCAATTGTTTGCAACATTTTTCCAGCGTAGAAAATGACACAAGAAACGTCTGACATTTTAACGAAATAAAATTAGGTTAGAAAATATTTTTAATTTTTGTAGTGCATTCTCCCTATTCCCCCTCCACGGAATATGACAATATGAAATTGGGAAAAAGCTTACTATGTAACCTGTGTAACTCCGGAGAATAATTGATTACCTACAAAAATTACTTTACACTGTTAACAGAATTAGAATGTCGCCTACGCCTACTCTAAATATATATTTATTTGAAGGCCCGATAGAAGCGTCTTTTTGTGCTTGGCCCAATTGCAGACCTCGACATCGTTTCGGTCTTCAATCTCTGGGCTCACCACAAAAAAGATTCACTTCTACTCTTAATGATATTTAATATTTTAACAACGACCTAGCCGATCCTCTAGATTTAAACTTGTGGTAGCCACTGCTCTAGACATAAGTGTCGTCTCTAGGTGTCGCCGTGTCCACGGTTCGGTTTCTATGGTTTAATTATGACTTAATGACAACGGATTCTTTGCATCGGAAATGATGCAGATTGTCGGCGACGTAAAAGAACAAATTGTTTTTGAGCTCGAAAAACGATTAATTAATTGGTTATTTATTTAATGCTAATGGAAGTTCGTTTGGAAAGGATTTCTGAAAAGTTTTGAAACCATTTTTTCCTCTCTGGGTGTGCTCTAATGGTTTTGTTTGTAGGTAATGTTCAAGGTGAGTAACGTATCATAAATTTTTGGGACTTTGAGGAATTCGCCATAAAGCGGAAAGAAATTTGAAATTTAAAAATGCAGCAATAAAATGTGTTTACCGACGTATCCGACCGTATTTCATCTGGTGCAATTTCTCAGCAAACCAGTCCCATAATTGAATCCAATTATTACCAATAAACGACAATCCAGAGGATTCTTATTATCTTTTATGACGATTTCATTCACCATAAAGTCGACTTATAAACCGCGTCGCACTGCAGACAATAAGATCCAGAAACTCCTGCCGCATTCTCGGATTTCCACCGAGAAAAATTGCTTTTACAAGAATCAATTTTCATTCATTTATGGCGCTCCGTGCCCAACAAGAAGAAAGGAAGGAACGGAATCCAATGCCGCGCAGCATGTTGGTGGAAGTTTACATATGCAGGTGTTAAATTAACAGGAATACAAAATAAAAGCTTCATTAGCGCTTGGAACAGCAATCTTATGTTCATTTCCTCTCGGCGATGGAATGCAATAAATAAAAGAAGCTCGGACTCTTCTGGCGTGAAATTGTCTAATGTTAAGTTGCGATAATGTTGCCGGTTATATTAATTATGTTACATTAGTTGTGTCAGAGTTTGTTGGCACAGTGCCCACCGAACCTTGCTTCGTCTAACTTCCAAAACCGGAAATGTTTCGTTTAAGAACTACTAAACGTACCTTTTTACATTCTTAAATTAATTATTTTCCAGTTTTATTATGAATTCCTCTGGAGTCTGTTTTTTAATTAAGCCGAAACAATTTCGATGCCTGGGAGGTTGCTTGATTTAATTCCGACAGGAATTCCTACAACTCGGATAGTGCCGTGAATAATATTTAATTATTCAACCCTTTTAAACATACGAAAGCAGATTAGGAAGGCTCAGGGGGTATTTGTGCGGCACAAGGGTTTCGAATATTGTAAATATCCACAAATGGTGTTTGATTTTCCCTTGTGTGCGTAGCTGTCATCGGAGAAAACGATGGGTGTGGCTCGGGTGCCTAACCAAATATCTCGGTTGTGATGGGTGGCTCACATTAATTTTTAATTTTATTTAAATGGAGAACATGAAAGACTTCAAGTTTGCTGTTTTCTTCGGCAGAACTTGCACGATTTGCGACGGATTCCTTGTCGTCTTTGAACCTAGCAAGTTTTACAGTTTCATTCATAAATATTTCATTATACTCTAAAGCAAATAATCACCAGTTGGACTTATTACATGCATAGTTTGCTTCCTAAGCTGTAATTAAACCAGTTGTCGTTAACATTTAATAAATTATGCTTATTTACGTATTCCTGTTAATTTGCATTCGGCATTTGATCCTGATCGCTGAGATGTAACAGATGGGTACAGCAGCTAGGGTCTAGTTTCAATAAAAATGGAATAAATCATAAAAACAAAAATAAGTTCACGTTAGGGAAAACTTAACATTATTAAACTTTTTTCGCTCTTAATTTCAACAAAAATTTTGACAATATAGAATATATTATTAAATATTGTGAATATACAGTGTGTCGCAGCTACGAAGTTCTACGCGTGTATAAAAATTCAAATCGCTACTCATGCAGATAACGAAAATATCGGACTGTATGCAGTGTAAGTGCGACACACTGTACGCTTTGGTTTTCAATTCATTGATTTGGTTTGGTTCTACATTCATTACTTGTTAAGCTTGTTAAAGTTGACCACAAATTATTGATTGAAGCGGTTTTAAGGCATCTAAAGGGTTTAATTTTTTTTTTTCAAGGAAAATGATCAGTTTTCAGCAAATGCAAATATTATTTCGAGACAAATTTGTAGTATTAAATAAGCAATTTGTTTTCTAGTGATCTGCAGAATCTTCCAATACTAATTTTGAAAATTGAATTGTATGTTCAGTCGAAATGACAATCGATGCGTTAGGTTTGCTCTTATTAGCCATTCTTTCTTTTCTTTCTATTTGCAACAAATTTCACAAAACTCCTGACAGTATTTTTGTTGTTTATCTCAACACCATGACGACGTAGGTATAATTGCCCCACCGCCTTTCATTATAACATTTTTATAAACATAAATAACAATTAAAAAACGAAATTTAAAGGCTTACTGGCTTATGGAGACTCGTTCCTTACGTCACTCGTCCCGCAAGTGCCAGCGCGCCCGTAAAGATTAATTTACTAAGCGCGTCACATAAATAACTACATATAACGAGTCCTACTGGCGGTTAAATTTATTACGTGGACTTCTATAACACCCGGTATATGAATATTACGTACGGAAAATTAGGAAATTACACACAATCAAAAAGCCTTTTACTCAAATTTTTTGGTGATGAATAGTTATCTAATCTGGTTGTGTCTTTGAATTTTTAACTTCACCGTCAAAATAGCAATATAATTTTAAATATAATTTTTTTATTACGAAAACAATTCTAAATTTTGTGTTTCTGTTAAATTCAAAATAAAATTAAAACGAACATTATGATTACCTATTTAAGTATTTCTTTAGACTAATGTAGCAAACAAATAGTTATTTAATTTCTTAGGAATTCTACTAAATAATACATCTATTATAAATATGCATCTAGTGTCACGTAATACTGTTCATTACCCACGCCCGTGAGTAACGATAATGAACAACTACGGGTTATGACCAATCGCAAAATTGCATTTGTAAATTATTGCATACATTATGCATTTGCAATACAGTGCAATATTCATGTCATAATTATTTCGTAACGTCGTAGTTCGCCAACATGTGTAAATTTTTAATTAAAATAGAAGCAGTAAATAAATTGTGATAATGAAAATGTGAAATTTGTACGCCGTAAAAAATACCGTATTTTAGTAGCGAGTAATATCCATCATTATACCCTCGTTGGATAATGTACCATTATCTTCTTACTTTTCTCTATCAGATCAATTTATAAATTGAACAATATGATGTTTATAAAAGATATCTGTAACAATAACAATTCATTAGTGTAGTGTTTTGAAACTAAGTTAATTCAAAATCTGCTTCTTTTTACAATGAAAATATTATTTACTAATAATACGTATCTAATATTGAACTAGGGAGTCATACTTTTGAGAATTTTCAAGCAAGAATTTCCTCACCTAGTGCAATGAAACGATGAGATTTAAAACTCCCGCACCTTTATTCAACGGTGAGCAGGCCGCATAAATCGAAACTCTATGATCGAAAGTAAGGGCCTCTGAATTGTCCTCTATCTGAAGTTAAAAAGACAAAAAGCTACACCGTAAATAACTACAATATAATAGAATTTTGGTAAATATAAAATTGATCAATGACATCAACGAACAAATATTGTTTCCAGGATGAAGTTCATTTTTATTACTAACTAGCTCAAAGATTGTACAAAAGGGTTCTAGGTACATGAGGATACTAGAGTATTTACTCTAGTTCTTGTAAAGAATACGATTGGAGCTCCTCGAACATTTGTTCGAAATGTCTGCCTTCAGCTTCCAATCGTAATGTTATTCTTTGCTTCATGTTTTCAAATGACCTTTGCAAAGTTGGGACATCAATTAAATTGCAGGTATCAGTAATTACTTGCATTAATTCGGGAATTATGCCAGGTCGGTGAATACTTTGTTTTGTCTCCAAAGTCAGGCATTTTCTCTTTATAACGCTGCCTGTGGCCTCCATGATATGGCTACTTAATCGTACTTTTTTCAATAGTACTTATAATCTGACAGTGTCAAATTTTTTGATAAATTCAAAACGCTCGCTTTGAATGTTCAATATTAGAAAAAATAAAACACTTTCATTGCAATACAAAAAAAGAAAATTCCCTAACAGTAATGTAAACTTTAATAGCAAATTTTAATAGTCAATAATAATTAATAATTAATAGTGGAGGGATAGTGTATGACAGTTACTATTGTAATGACATTTGATGACATTTGAATTAAATTTTTACGTGTTGCCAACTGAAGTGTATTAATGACGGTCTTCTCGATTTTTTTTTAATTTTCGATCACTACTATCGTCATGATGTGCTTAATGAAAATTTAGCTACAATAACGTATTTCTTGAGTTATTGCTTTGCCACTCTTTCTGTAATTCTTGATTTCAGCAAGATGATATAAATTGCGAGATTTTTATTTTTATTTTTCTCAAATTGAGATGTCTTGTTCCCATTTAGTAGAGCGTCACGTCATATGCACTGAATATTAATGGTACCCTTCTTTTTTTTTAACCAATTTTTGTCACTTCTGTTGTTGGCTAGAAAGCAGATTTATTCCACAATCTCGCTTTCCTCCACCTACATATCAGGCCTCGAATTTGTAAATCAGATACGAGCCGTTTCAGATCATAACCCGAGGCATTTCCAACTACACATTTGCTGCGCGATAAGAAATTAACCGTTTCTCGGCTTCTGGAAGTATTAAGAACTTGTCGCCGGCATCGGATAATAGCAATCAGCATTACCCCGGGAGATACTCGACTCTTGTGGCTCTTTGTCTGCATTTATAAATAATGTCGGACGTATTTAATTGGCGTCGTCGTCCTTTAACACCGGTCGGATTTTTCGAACGTTCTCTCGGGAGCGAAAATTTTCAACGCTTCCAAATGTAGTTTTATTGTCGCTCGTCAAATGTTTACAACCTGGACGTAAAAACGTGAATTTAAATTGATAACTATTGCCAACTCATCAACGCAAATTAATTCTGGCCGAGCTCACGCCACAGTCGGGATTTTTTTGTTTATTAATTTACTGCCTGAAAGTGTCATTACTGGTGTAGATGGAACAATAGATTTTTTATTGCGTCAACAGCATTTATTTTTGACATCCAAAATCGACTCGAATTTGAGCATTTATTGGTACATTTCAATTTGTCTCTTCCTGAATTAACGACGCTAGTTTTTGCTGCAGTTTTCTCTGTAGCAAGAAAGAGAAAGAAGAGTGGTGGTGATACATTGAAAAAATGCCAATAGTAGAACAAACTTGTTCCTCAATTTCCAATACAGTTTTAACATTCTGCGATTGCCATTGCAAGAGCGTTGAACCGAGGGGATTGCTAGTTTAACAACAGAACGCCTGGTTTTTAATTTTATGTTATAGAGTGGAATGTGTTGTACACCCAGCAACATTTTGGCCCGACTAACGTATAGTCACGTTTTGCGAATAAAATCTACAAGATCGGAATATGACTGTAACTAAGCGAGGAAGTTTAGTGGAGGGAAAGAGTAACTTTTTTGGTATACTTGATCCAAGTCAAAAATCAAAATTAATAATTTTGATATGTAATTGGAAACTAAAGTGAAAGCAACTTGTGGAAAGAATAATGAATTAATATGTGTCGTTCTGACATTTTAATAAGACGTAATTTCTACAGATGTAATAAATTTAAAATGAATGCTCATACCAATTAAAGAATTATGTGGGTAACCGGCAAATTTATATATTAGTTTGCAACGTGCCAACGCTTTTTTTATTAATTATTCGAAAACATAGATCTTATTTTTTATTATATGAGGATACTTTAGAGATTTTATTGCAAGTGGATTTGACATATGACATGACACAAATTATTTTCGTATGTGAAATTTATACTATATGAATTTTTATCAAGGTGATTGGCGTGCTAAAAATAAAATGTTTAAATCGGTAGTAACATGTTTGAATTTTAAATATAGAAAATTGTTAAATTAATGTAAATCTTTAACAACGACATGTAAATGAAATTAAAATGAATAAGTAGAGACTACTTAAAAATCTACTTTATTAATAAGCTTTAGCATATATTTTTGCATGTTCAAATTGTATCAGAATAAATGCTAGAGTAAAAGAAGCCGATGTTTTTGAACCCTTTTTGTAAAAATAATTTAGAGAATGAAGAATTTAAAAGGTTTTAAAGACGTGAAATTTATTAACAATCCTTATCTTATGAAAATTTCTGCCAAGGATTTCACAAGATGGTAGCTTTGTTAATGTTTTGTTTTAGCATTTGTTTGTTAAGTTTGTCCTAATCTGTTTCTGTGAATTCAAATCACGATGCCATCATCCCGTTTTAGAAAGACCACATCACATGCAGAATTGTTTTTTTTTCTAGATACGAAGATTATTGGATTTCTAGAAATAACGATATTTGAGAATGTAATAAAACGAACGGAATAAAAAACTGAAGATGAAAGTTATTAAAAGATTGGGAACATTACAAAGAGAAAGTTTGCGCTGAGTATTATTTCGAGTGGACAGATAATTACTAACGTGTAAATTACAAAAAAATCTGGGACAAATCAAGAGTTAAACCAGTGAGCAAGACAAGTTCAAAAATAGATGTTGGATAAAACTGAGATTAGAAATAATAAAAATAGATTTATTAACTGCATATTGCAATCATATACAATAGTTTAACAAATGTTCTACTGGTATTTATTTAGCTTTAGTCTTAAATTTAACATCATAATGTGCAATTGTTTTTATAATAATATTTCGTCAACATAGGAAACAATTTTAAGTCATTGGCAATATGTAAAAATATGCTGTAACGAAATAGTAGATTATATCATTAAGAGCAGAAGTGAGTCTTCTTGTGCTAAGCCCAGAGATTGAAGATCGGGACGAAGTGGACTTCAGCAACTGGGCGACGGTTTAGATTTTGTTTCTTTCCTTTTTTTTGGACAAGATTTTGTATTCACACCAATGCGAGAAAAAGTTTCAGTTTTAATAAACACTGTTATGAGCTGTAAAGTAATTACAGCAGAGAAAACCTTTAACAAAACAACAAATGGCTCCAGGATTTAATTATTTGACATTTGTTTGACGGCTATACCTACATAGTTCGACTATCAAACTGTAGAGCGGCACACTTCCGCAGCACTCTCGATATACGTTATTTTATAATCATTTCTATCTCCATCCTTTTATACGCACTTTGTATCTACAGCATTCAATTACATACTTACAGATCAGAAGGGTTTTCAATTGTCAAGGCCTGTGTAATGGCAAAGTAAAAAGCTCTTGATATATCTCCGTACGAAAATAGCTCAGCTTTTCCACTGTACGTTCGCATTTTTCGTATATTTTTAATAATGGGTGCAGCGGCCATTCGTCGGTGGCGTGTTCTCCGCTAGTTTCGTTAAAGATTTATGAATTCCCGGTGTCGGTGCGTACGCCAACATATTAGCCAGGCCCATTCCGATGCATCGGGAGAGCCGCCGCTCCGCTCCGGGTCAACTCCGGTCAGCAGTATGGAACTGGGCCATATAGGCCATCGATAAAACACCGCGACCACATGCCATAGCGTTCGAGGACATTTTACGCACGTCCGACGCACACCCCCTCGCCCCCGATTCATAACAATAAACTACCCGGATTTATTAAGTTTCGTGCGACCGGAATCGCCGGATTATACTTTCCGGTTAAAATCCGGCGGGGCGGCATGTGCCATGTGAATGGGCATGTGTAACATCTGGGGCACGAGTCTACGCCTGAAAATTGGAACGTAAATGGGACCAAGGGGATGTTGGAGCGTTCGTGATCATCACCGAACAAAGGATCGTTGTCGATTTTTGACGGCCTCGCAATAATCACGTAAACATCGATAGAAATCGACTGTTATTCCAATTTAAATTGAAAAATGGGCCATCGCCTTGTTTCCAAGCAGCAGTGAGCAAGTAGCTCCAGAAAGAATTTATTTTACGTCTTTTAGTTGTTCAAGCAACGGGAGTTTATTAGACTGCTGTTTTAATTGTGGAACTCAATTTTACGTAATGACAAGTTTGTACATTCAAAATCAAATTTAGATTCGCATTCAAGCGAAAGATTTTATGACCACAGCATCTTATTCTTTGCAAAATCTTGTGCTTTATAGTTTTAGTTAGATTGTATTATTTTCTGCATGAATTATACACAACTGAGTCCAATTTCAACCAACATTTAAATTGACGGAATGTATTCTCAACATAATAAATTGTGAAATTCTGTTGCCAGATGGCAATTCTCGAAAATAACTTTTTGTTTCGTTTTTTGTTCTTTAGGCTATGTTTTGAGATCTTATAGAGGCAAATAGCCTAAATGTTGTGTCTTAAAGAAGTGAAAATAATAAAAAATGTGGAGTTTAAATATGTTTTTCTACTTCTATTGTATAATACTGTAATTATTAAAATGTTTTTTATTAGATAACAGGGTTCATTACCCACGGCGCGTTCAATAATAATTTCAAATAAAATATAAAAAGCAAATAGCTTATTAACTCCAATCGCAAATTTTAATGCAATAGTATCAAATATGCAGAGTGATAATTGTACGAGCAAAGTGTCAGTTTCAGTTTGTCTAATAATGAAGTTATTTATCAACTTCTCTTCGTAGACGTAGAAAAAGTATAGTATTTTACTCGCGGGTAATGGCAATTACTCACTCGGACGAATTACGTCACTCGCCTTCGACTCGTGACACAAAATCAACCTCATCAGTAATAGCCGTCATTACCGTCTCGTTGAGTTATATACCATTATTGAATGAAAAACACAATAAAGCAAACACTAATATAACCAACAATCTCTAAGGCACAGCATTTATGCTATTTGGCTTCATAAAATCTCAACATCAACTAAAGAAGAAAAAAGTAGAAATAAAAAGTTTTTTATGCAAATTGGCACCCAATAACAGAACGTCGTGATGATCTCAAAAATGATACACTGAGGTAGGAAAGGTTACATAAATACTAAACAAATTCAAAAGTATCTATATCTTATACAACAAGAAAGATATTTGAGAATTCAGGAGGTCAACAATACTTCCTACTTTTGCTTTACAAAGCACAATCGTACTTTTTTACAAACGTCTGTCAAGGGGGTAGCAGTGCGAAACATTGACAACCACAAGAAAAGCGCTTCATTACCACTGTAGATATTACTTCGATTTATTCAGTGCTGTAACTGTCCTTGCATCACGTAACTCCAGTCTACCCCACTTTCCTCCTATGCTTCTATAGTTCGACGTGTTGTTGCTTTGTACCAGTTGTAAACAGTTCTTCGGGAGGTGTCAAAAGCAGGCGAACCCTTTCGGTCCATCGTGAGAGAACTTTCAAAACTATAACAAATCAAATGCGCTAAATTTGGTGCAATTTTTCCGTTAAAAAGACAATACAAAAATTTAGTACGCCTAACAAAAGATAATCACAACGATTAAACATTTAATTATTTTAGTGATTTTAAGATAGCACCCTAGATTTTCCCATTCGACTATACAAACCCTATACCGTTGGAAAGCTTGTCGAAAAAGCTTTCGACCAGTGCAATAATAAATGCGGGGTGCTATTTGAAAAAAATGAGTTTTTGACATTTTTAGTTTGTTATAGTTAAAAAATCGCAGTAGGCATATGCGAACTAAGCACGTTATTGAGTAACCACTTAACAGATGCGGCAAACGCTCAGGAATCAAACAGTGTCAATTATTTTAATTTGTGTGCAACTATTTGGAAGATACGAATTTTCGAAGGGACCCCTACAATTCGGAATTCTGGTAAAAAAAACGCCACTGATCGAAAACGATGGCAGATAAGTAAAAACGACCTGTGTAGATTTGATTCACAATTTAGCTTAGAATCCAAAAATGAAATCAAACTGGGTAGGTTCCATTTAAAAAAACATAACTTTAGTATTTTTATAATATTGGGACTCCTGTATATATACCGCAATATTTTCCGAATATGCAGTAGAAGCGTAGCTATCATCTAGAAAAAAAAAAGTTGATATCTTTAATAACAAACAAGCTATGGAGCTTTTTCGCAACTCTGGGACACCTGTATGTGTAACAATGTAAAAGCTGTTAGTTACACTCTGTTGTCCATAATTGTTTTAAACATGTCGTATTAGAGAGGTATTGGATTCTCTCGCGGGCTGTGACCTTGGAAATATCTGCGCGTACTTGAGACCGATATTCGTCGTTTGCGCAGATATGATTCACAGCTCATGAAAAAATCCAACACCTATACTTTCGAAAAATATTGGCATCAGTGAAAGTATTCTGGGAAGTTGTTTTGGACAGATGACGTCTGAGCAATCCTCTGTTTTGTTTCAAAGAACCGGCAAGGTAGAAGGACAGATTTTCGAAATCTTGCTACTTGTCACAATTTTTTTTCGTCCGTGTTAATTGTAGTGATGGAAAAGAGACGCATTCTTGGAACAAAACGACAGCAATAAAAATCGTTCTCTCACAATTGTAAAAAGATGTATTTGACCGCAATGGCACACGCCGAGCACGGCAACTATTCAGGTATTTTTTACTGTTATAAATTTCACCGTGCCACGGATTATCTTCATATTTTACGACAATACTCTGCATAGTTGAAATGTGAAAAAATTCCCGTGTTAGGCGGACCCTATCATCTGTGCCACAAACTAATTAACTTCAAATATTCTATTAAGGAAGGCCTCCGAAACCTGAGATATTTTCAGTTTTTGTACCACTCCATTTAACAGCCTAATTATCTTTAATGCCACCTGATTTGCATATGCCTACTATAAATTTCCAGTAAACGCGACGAAATTCATTATGCGACCTGGAGGAAGAAATCTTTTTATCGGCTCGTATAAACGGAAGAATTTTAGTGTTTGTCGAAGTGCGATAGGATAGGAACAATTAGTTTTATTGCCGTTCCCATGGCTCTTGGATTTGGACCCCAAGTGGGAAACGGGAGTCGGCAGCTATCTTGGATTTTAACATTCCAGAAATCTTTTGTCCGAATGTAAATTTATGTTCTTGTTGCATTCGTATTGTCGATTATGTTCGGTTCGTGAGTGTGGGTGTTATTAGGTTGTTGTAAGAGTTCTCGACAGAAAATGACTAGTTTTATTGAGGTTTAATGTCCACTGTTACATTGTCACAATAATTCAAAGTTTTCCAATTACAAGGATTCGTTTATAAAGCAGTCAACAGGTGCTCGGGACGGTAACTCACGGGAAATTAATTTCTTTTTTTTTTTCTAGAACCGAATTAAAAGCTTGAACGGCTCAGGTGTCAAGTTCTCATTATTAGTTGGTCGTGGTCTCGATCCATTAGGTTTCAGCAACGTTATAATTAAGAAGCTCGCGGTGCTTATAATTTCTAATAATAATTTATTAAGTCGGTAATTGACAGTCGGTACATCTTTGTGGGATTTATAGGTCCGCTTTAGATAATCGAACCACTTAGGTGCGTTGTTCTGTTCTGCATTAAAAAATTAATATGGTGAATATGCATGAGGAGCTGTCAACTCTTGACCAAACACCTCACCACTGGAATTAAACAAACCTGTTGTAACGAGTACTTTTCGTTACAAATTACCATTGTTCGCATGCACGAGAGCAGCGTTTCATCAACTGGGGAATATTGCGAATGCAGAATTTTTTTCCGTTTTCATCCTGAGCCATTTATCACTGTCTGCCACCGTCACGAGAGGACGAGGCGAAAAAATTTCTTATTTCTACGTCGAGCTTGACTGGCGGTCGTATCGACTATTCTCACATTGTTGTGCTCAAAAGAGGAAAAACTCCCAACGTATGAACAATAGCGGCAAGGCTTGATTTATTGACGTATTGATAAATATTTGATGTTGGGAGAGTTGGCCGACGTTATTGACTAAACACTGACTAAATTGTCGGAAAGTTGGTTAAATTGGTCGGGTGTTTATTTAAATGGTGAAGGTACAATGTGTTCTTGTGTGCTGTGATATTTATTGGTCGTGATGCACGTCACATGTGTCGGAAGCTTGTTAAATTCGGTACTAAATCAATGTAAACATGCCGTAGCATCTTTCCAGAGATTCTCAACAAGGGCGATAACCTGATCGTGTCTCAAAATATTTCTCTTCTCACACTCTCAAAGCGCTATGCGTGCTACATTTTTTGTAAGCGGGAGGTTTGCACACACGAACGCAGCGAGTGTTGCAATCGCGCGTTTTAAAAAACTGCTTGACACGTTTTTGCAACATCATGCAAAATTTATATATCTGCATTTTCAAATATTTTCTTTGAATTTGAGGTGCACAGAAATAAGTCATTTTGAGTCGTAAATGAATTCGTAACGGTGAATTGACGGCAACACGGGAAATTGTTCCAACTGTTGGTAAAGTTGTGGTTAAAGTATTTTATGGACGTTGGTTTTGTGGCGTGTGAACGTACTGAATGTAGCTAATTGTGCCTTAGAGACCAGACTGACACTGCGTTAATGGTTTCTTTGTTGGTCAAATGAACATTGACACAAATGTGTTCAGCAACAGAGTCTAAATTTTAATTTATTGCAAAATGTGGAATTCGCAAGTACAATCCTGTTTCTGCTCACGGTTGGCGTCATGATTTTGAAGCAATCAACTTTGCTTCCAGACATGGAGGTAACTCAAGTACGTCGTACTTTTTGAGCGAAAATCAGACCAAGGGAATGCCAAAAATTGACGACATAAGAATTCGAATTGCGGTTTTGATCTGAGATGGGTAGTTTAGACAGTTCATTTTTGATAACGTTGTATTTTTACCAAGTTTTCTGCTGCAGCTAACATTGTTGCCATGTTGGAGTCCAATACATAACTTCAAGAGATCAATTTCATAGGAGGAAAATATGAGTTGTATGCAAGACAAATTGAAACATTTAATAACGTTGAATAAAAAATTGCAAAGAATTGTGACAAACCAGACGATTTTGTTTTATTTTCATTGTTTGGAGCCATATTGTGATGGATAAAAGTGGAATATTGTCATTGTCCGTAACAAGTCATTTCTTTGCTTTCAAAATTTCTTTTCTTCGCAAGTCGCTGTACATATTTCAAAGTTCTCTTGAAATGAATTAGTTGTTGATTTGCTCCGATTCAATTCTTTAATATTGTGTTAGCCTAAATTTTCTTTTAGGTCCCAATTATCTGTTGACATAATTCCTAGAAAATCATGGAAACATTTATTGAAAACATTTTGTTTTTCTCCTAAAATATTTCTCAATTTAAACTCAAAACGACCAATTCAGAACACTCAATACATTTTTTATTTGTTAATTGCCTGTCTTTTATTTCAAACTCGTAGTCATAAAAATGATATGGTTTCAACCTGGAAGAAATGAAACCTATTTCATACGCGCAAAGAATGTCGCTTAATAGAAACGGCTCCCGTATCCTTGATTGGGAATAAATTAAAAATTACATTTGATGCAAAAAGTAACTCAGCAACCAAACTGATATTAATTATTGGAAAACAACTGTATTTCTACATGTTTGGTACAATGGATAAGACTGGGAATGACGAATGACCGCAATAAAGGAACTTTACCGTGATTATTAATTAGCAAAATTTCAAAATTAGTTACGCTGCTGTAAAGGTGATTAAATTTCACGCCGCAACCTCAAGAAACGATTCGAGAAATTTAACTCATTATAGACATTCTGTTGGAACATCAAGGTTGCTTTAAAAGTCTACTTCTGTTAATGCCCGTTAGCACCGGTTGCAGTTACCATTTCGGATTTACTAAGCGCCACATAACTTTAAGTGACAGTTAAATTTTAGTTTCGTTGCATCAGGTAAAAGTTG
The DNA here is from genome assembly GCF_963966145.1 of Tenebrio molitor. Taxonomy (NCBI): domain Eukaryota; kingdom Metazoa; phylum Arthropoda; class Insecta; order Coleoptera; family Tenebrionidae; genus Tenebrio; species Tenebrio molitor. The sequence continues at coordinate 22,620,135 of NC_091047.1, read as the reverse complement.
ATTAACTTCCGCTTAGCAGCTTTTGGAATATTTTACTGATGGTGATATAAAAGTGTTTTTAAAATTTGGTGTCGAAATTGACATCGAAGAGTCAGATGAGAGATGTGAATGAACCACTCGTCTTAAAAACACTAGATTTAAACAGCTGATCAGAGTTGTAATCCGGTGGTGCGTTCACAATCAACTTCAAATTTAAAAAAATCACTGGTTATTCTATTTGTTTTTTTTTTAATAAGTTAAATACATTAATGAACAGTCGTTATGGTAAGTGGACTGCAACGACAGATTTAAAAGTTTTTTGTAGTTATATTGATTTTGAATATGAAAGAAACCAATGCAGAGTATAAAAAAGAAGAAAAGATAAAGAATTTCCAAGGAGAAAAAGAATTTGAAAGAAAAAAGCATATAAGTAATTCAGGAATTTCATTTGGGGATAAAAAGTTTGGAATTGGAGATACCATTTTAAAAAACTCAAATAAATGCTTTGAATTCCTTTTAAATAAAATATGATATAATAAAATACCTAATGAAACTATTACCAGTTTATTTAAAAAATTAATGTCCAAAATAAAAATTATGTAACATATTTTTAAAGGAATTTAATGAAATCATAATGATTAATAATCATGAAATAAACAGTAATAACCCCGAATATAAATATAGAATTCTTTTCTAACTATAATCAAAAAATTTAACTTTTAACACAAATACAAACATGCTTTGACAGTTGTGTCATGTGCGGAATAATCGAGGAGTCTGATTGGTCAATTTACTTAACTGAAATCTTAAGCGGAACCCCAGGTTCAATTTAACCGATTATTGTGGCCAACCTCCTACCGCGTTTACTTTGCGTCCGGGAGGTCCTGGGTTCGAATCCCAGGGCGACTGCCTTATTTTTTTATATGGGCAAATGCTGGGTTACCAGCATCTCTACCCCTCTGTATCTACCCTCCATTAATTCCAAACCCATCCTTTGCTATACCCATATCTTAACTTCCTATAAACTGTGGCTAAAAAAGCCAGGAATATCTTCTTCCTACGGAAGAATCAGTACCTAAGTAGACCTTTTAACCTTTTTTAACTGAAATTTAGGAGCTGTGCAACGAAACGTGTCAGTCAACCTTGTTTCTGCACCAAAGATAATAAACAATCACTTTTTATAAAACCTATAAAAACGGATTTTGCGTCCAGTACTTTTTTTACTTTTAATATTTAGTACAGGGTTATAATAAATGTTTCTAACATCGTAGTTGGCTGGGGGATTAATTTTGGGTGTGCCGCTTTATACACATACATTCCTACGTGACAGTTGACAGATTTTCGGCGGTAAAAACTACCGCCAATATCACCCCTTATCTACGATACTAGTCTGTCTGTTGCGAGGCAAGCGGCACATCCAAAATTTGTGTGGTTTTCTACCTCAAGTATATACGATGTTAGAAACATTTATAATAACCCTGTATATATAACACTGGAGATAATTGAAGAGTACTAAAATTTTATTGGCATAAACGAATTGGAATGAACCGTTGTTTTCTTGCATGTTGTAAATCATGTTTTCCCCCTGATAAATTAAATGATTACTTGATTACTTTAGTCACTGTTGCACTTACTTTGCATACATCAAAACATGTTTTTCTTAGGTTGTTTGTTTGCAAACAACTCGCTAATAAATCTCGGGAAAATATGACTTAGCCAGTAGTTTTGCGTCATAAAATATTCAACGTCTAAATTCCATTACACGGATTTTACATGCGATGTAACGAATGGCCCTGTGCAAGAAACGACCTGTCCCATTTCATCCTTCGATTAGAATATTGCAGCATTTTTACTTTTTGAGTCTTGTCCTGTTATCCTGCGCTTCGAGTCAGTAAAAGTTGAAGACCTCTGGTTTGTGTGTTGCAAGAAGGAAAAAATAAACAAAGTGTCGCTGAAAGAAACAGCGTTCCACACTTCATTCCGAACGCATTAACTGGTGCATTTCCTGAAACGCTCGTAAATTAGGCACAAATCCTGGAATAGGCATCGGTGCGACCTGAAAGGGTAGAGGAGGAATAACGTCGGTCGTTCTCTCCAAATATAGCACCCGTAAATAAACCGATCACAGGTGCGGCGTTGAAAACGTCCCGGAGCGCCTTTTGAGTCTCTGCCCCCCGAGAACTATTCCATTCGCGTTTCCGACGTCGAGAATCGATCACGTCGGGTCAGTGGGAGGCGGCATCGGCGGCGTGTGCCGACTTCCAAAGGCCAGCAGACACAAACGGAATCCGAAACGAGACGTGGAGACGTAACAAATTTGCGCTGCCTCTGGATCCGCCGCTGAAAATAACTGTTCCGGTGGCTCCGGCGCAGGCCAAATTGCGGATTTGCTCGCACGGTGCTAACGGACGGAGAGGCTTAAATAATATTCTCGTAATGAGTCGTCCTGGCAGGATGATGGATCGTGCATCTGTGGATTTCGAATGAAAGTACGATGAATTGTGGTTATTAGTTTGGTCGGAGAAGGCAAAAAGCAAATTAGCCTAGAATGGGAATTTGACAGATCGGTGCAAAAACGAGTGGAATCTTCGCCAAACTAATGTATTGATGTTTAGCTATCCAAAACTAACCGTTATACCTGGTGATGTTTTTACAAGAGCCAATTAGAAATTATCGAACTGAAATTGATAGATATTTTATGTTTTACGAATAAATGAAAATATACAATTACCGTGTGCAATGTGGTGTGGCCAGTACATAATAATTCGTCAGAATTATCAAATGAAATGTGATGGCATTGTGTATTGAATTATTCTAGCGAGACCTATTTATATTTCATGTAACAATGATGATTATACTTTGGGATTGGAAAAATGCATGACACGATAAAATATCGACAGCTGCAGCTATGACTTTAAGAAATGATTAAATGGCTTTGTAAATCCAGTAACGAAAGTATTCACCTCGTAAACATTTGGCCAATGAAAATGCTCTGTTTTTTAAAATTGGACCGATCAAATTGGAATTAGATATACGATAATTTTTTTGATAATTTTTTACATGTCAGTTAAATCAGAGATTTTATAGCATTTATTAACTGCTTTTTTTCTTTCTACATCATAAAATCATAACTATATGAAGATCAACCATTCCATAACAATTTTCCGTGTATGTTTCATCTGTAGTCTTAATTTGTTAACACTTGATTTTTAAAATCCATAAATACCGAGTTTTATCCGTTATTCCTTCAACGATCACAAGATTTCCTACGCCATATATGTATTCCAACATCATAATTGAGCCACCACCACTGTGTTTCGCAGTAAATTTTTAGTACCTAGGACTGTATTTTTTCTTTTCCACACTTCTTGATATCCATCACTTCCACAAATATTGTATTTACTTTTATCCGAGAAAATAATTTTTTATTATACCTGAATCATAATCCCTGTTTTTGACACTAAAATGCGTGCGAAAAAGGGCTTTTAAAACACTAAAGCTTTTAGATTGCTTAGGTAACAACAAATTCACCCACATTGCGACGTTAAAAGCACTCCGCTACGCGTCGTGCTCTTAATTAAACTCGTCGCGCGTGCTTTAAAGGCTTCCTTATAACCTTGTATCATAATATACTATTATTCCATAAAACAATATTCTTACTGATGTAATTGCTTGCAAATTTTGATCTTACAATTTTTTTTTTGTTAATGTACGGTTTCTTCCTAGGGACTCGACCATGAAAAGCATTTCTTTCCAAAATAAGGCAACATAATCCTGGATGTACTTCATACGAAAATCAAAGGAAAAGGAATGAACAGGCCTTCTAAAAGCCTATCAAATAAGTAGAAGAGTTATTAAATAATAAAACAAATTGTGCATTCACTTCTGTTTAATAATTGTGACGTTATATATGATTTCCTTTCTTCATGCTATTTTAATATTAATTCTTGATCCCGGTGTGTTGTTTTAAAAAAAATTTTGCTTGTTCTGCTCAAACAAACAAGCAATAAAGTCTTAACGGTATTACTGATTCTAGACAGACTATTGATACATTTTGTCATTCTATAGCAGTCTTTGTTTTATAGCAACATTAATTGAGTTTTTGTTACAACTATTATCTATTCCTGGGTTTAATTTTTACCATGATATTAAACAATTTACATGCAAAATAATATTAATAATACATAGTTCGAATACTGCTCGTCCTCCACGCGGCTATTATTGTTCTATTAAAAAAGAAATATTTTGCCATTGTCAAAAACTTACTTACGTTGCGTCCACTTCATAAACTTATGGTAAAGCTAAAAATTCAGTATAAGATAGCGCCTTCTTGTTACGTCTTTTCTGTAGTCTTTAGAGCAGTAGATGATTATGCGTGATCATGTAACAGGTAAAGAGCTCGGAATGTCATAAATCCTGTTCGCCGTATCCTGTTTTGGTATTTCTAAACAAATATCCACAGGATATTACCGTACAAGTATGTAAACGGGAATTTTTGTTTTGAAATTTATATAAAAATTCACACTCGTAATGTACCTACTAGGTACATGTCAAATCAAAGATGTTGTAGTGTTCCTGTTCCAATAAGATTTAATCGTATACCTATTTGATTTAAGCCGTATTGAATAGTGCGTTTTGTATTCGTATCTTTACCATTTTTAATGGAGACATGCGATTTTGTAAACAAAGATGATGCATGCACACTAGTCTGGTTCTCACATTTAGGTGTTAATTTAATTTTACGAGTATTCTCCGGACTCCCTTATGATTCTTGCAACTGAAATTATATTATTGTTCAATTCAGTATATTGGGTAATTCAAAATGATTGTGGCTAAGTATGGCAACTATGTACGAAAATTTATGTGGCAACTGTGTGGGTAGGGTAGAGTTGATATTTCTTTGACAGTTCATAGTCGCGCAATTTTGAAAACTGTCAAATCAATGTGTAATGATAGCAAAAAAATCAAATGCACGCTTATGAAATATTATTATTAGTTAGTATTAGTTAGTATTAGTTATTTTCCAGCGGATTTTTGTGAAATTTAAAATGCAGATATTTTAGACGGTGAAGAATAAAATCCCATTAATGCAATCACCCAAGTCTTAAAAACGTAATTTTTACATGCCTTTTTAAAATGTTGAATCAATTAAGATTTACATAAAAAATTGATCGTCAATAAAAAATGCTGTGGGAAAAAACTCGTCCTTGAAAGACGTCTGGTTTGCAAGAAAAAAGCAAAAAACTGTTTAAACGTGGCTGCAAATGCAAAAACGTAGACGTGTATGAAACGCGCAATTTTGCAGAATTTTGGTCATCCCTTTTCGCAGATGCGCAGGTGACGTATTTGACGTTTATCTTGCTAACTTTACAAACACTTACAAAGTTAAAGACAACATTTGGACGTAATTTATTATACTGGAGGCTTTAATTCTTCCATAAAGGCCTAAAACAGGATCGGGATATTTTAGCAAGGTAATTTAGTTCACGTACGCTTCCTGTGTCTTCAAATAAATTGACGACTCTCTTAACCTTACATTTTGTAAAGCCTACATTTGGATAGTGTTCCACGAGAAAACGAACTGTGTCATTGAAGTTCTTACGACACTCTCCATAGGCAATTTTTTTTTCCTTTTTCAACAATATTGAAATGTCTGCCGCTTTAGTCTATTTTTAGAGTATTTTCAATAAATTTTCACAATTTGACGTTTCTAATAAAGCGCGCCCAATTTTGACAGACTTTAAAGGGTGTACAAAATGTTGCTTGACAATTAATAATCTATTGTTGCAATATTGCTCAAATACCTTCAAGTTTTACATTAATTTTTTAACGACGAAATCTAATCTTTTCGTTGAATCAGACAAGTGATTTACTTAATTGTTTGTGTAGACCCCTATTTTTTAATGTTTAACAATCTAATAATAATCGCGCATAATTTTCGATAAAGGAAACATGTGTTAAAAGTACATTTTTTAACTTGAGGTACTTTTATTATTACTAATTGAACCTTCACGGTCTAAAATATCTGCATTTTAAATTTCATAAAAATCCGTTGGCAAATAACCGAGATATTAGGCTCGAAAGTCTTAGCTGAGACACCCTGTATAATTAACAGGTGTATAATTAGCTTAACACAACATTGGAACAAAATTTTTTTCGTAAAAACAGGGAAAGAAGAAGGAACAATTTTCATACGAGCTTTATTGCAAAATTTGAAATGAAAATTTAAAGACATTTTTTAAAATGAAGTCCAGTTTGAAGTACGGAGCTCCAAACTGGATACCTCTTCCTTTGCTCTTGTACCAGAGCTTCTAGGGAAAGAGCTATGGATTCAGTCGTGATGAAGCCTCTAGCCTGCCACCTAAATAGTTCTGTAAATTCGCATGACGGTAGATTCCGTCTCGAAGTAATATCGAAAACTGACCGACCTATTCAAAATGGCCCCTTTACCCCAAGAAACGAAGTTTCAATTCGAACGGAAAGCTTGTATTTTTTAATGAAAATTTTCTGAAACTTACGTCAGTTTGCTTCAAACCGGCCTTGCGGTCATCCTTTCAATTGATAGTAAAGAATTACGAACATTTAAAATAGAGACCTAGATGACTAAAAAACATATCCCTAAGAAGTGGTTTTTAGAAACTCCACTCGTAGAAGGTAAGAAGGTGTAAAATACGAGTATGTTTTCACAAATTCTCTTCAATTTTCAGCTTAGTTTTTATTTACAAAGGTTTACAAATGTTTTTAAAATGTTTTAATTTTTTTTTTTCTTCAAACGTCCGTAAATTATGACATTATCCTGCTGTATTGATAATGCTAAAGCGTCACTTCATTGTCATGGCATCTAACGAGCTGACGAGCGGCAGATAAAGTTATTATCTCCCCTGAGGGCGTCCGTGAAGTTATTATCTCCCCTGATGAGCGGCAGTAAAGTAAACTAGCTAAATCATTTGAAATTCCTACCTGGTTTCTTAACATGTCTTAAATAATTTGTTATGAAGGTTTGAAGAAAAAATAGTATATGTTATTATTTCACCCCTCAAGGGGAAAAAAGAGGTTAAAAGTGAGTAGGAGTAGTTTGACTGAATTGCTTAATGATTAATTTATAAAAATTAGAGAAGAAAACAATTAGCCGCTGACACTCAAACACTCATGAATTAATTTATTTCTTCAAATTAATTTACAAAGTTTGCAAAAATTAAATAGAATAGGACAACTTTTTTCAAAGAAGGTTTCGTCATAACACCACTGCTACATTTAACTAAACCAATTTAAGCGTCACAATAATTAATGAAGATAGACAGTCAGGTACATAATTATTCTTAATTCTTTCACACCATGTGTCTCAGGTGATTATTCAAATGTCTCGAAAACATACGTACTAAATAAGTTTATTTCAATGTCGTTGATTAGGGAACACCCACAGTTTGAATGAATAATAATGACAAACTGAAGAAAACCAGAAGCGAGCATTACCTTTAATTTAAAGCAAGTCATGCGTTGAATTTATTGCCGCGGGAAAATAACTAAACTAACAAGGTAAAACACATATAACGGCTGATTTAATAATTTCGAAAAATAATTCACTTTAACAAAAGTCTAATCATGGTACTTCTGGCTTTTTCGCAAGAGAAAAAATTTTGTCCGTACGAAATCGCCCAGAAACTTTCGTACTGACATTGAAAAATTAAAAGCCGAGTCACGGACAGTTAAAAAATTGTTTCAAGAGGTTTTTCGAACATTTGCAAATTGTTAATTGTAAACCTTGCGCGTTTCTAAGAACACTGTTTTCTTTTCTTCCTTCCGAGAACTTACTGTTAAATTGCCACAAAAAAAAAAAACTCGTCAAATTAAAACTTGTATTGATCTTGGTGCAGATTTGCACTTTTTGTCGAAAATTCGATTGTGCTGGTTCTCTTCCGCGTCGAAAATCCGCAACAGAACCTTGAACATTTTCCAGAGTCATTACTCTAAAAAAGCTCTATGATTTACGGTTGGTAATGAAGTTGTATCGCAGCAGCATAAAGCAAAAAACACGTCCGTTTTATTTTGAAATTCGCCATAAATATTCCTATATTCTGTCTTGTCGGATTTATGACGAGCCTATCTGGCGGCTAGCTCGTCCGACAAATCCAGAATTAAAATATCATCTTCGCATTTCGCTCGAGAAGGCCGAGACGTCTTCACTAAATTAAGAGAGATTCTATTATGCTTGATCGGTCGCCGAACGAGGAAAAAAACTCACAAATTTCACGGTCTTCAGAGGATGACCGCGATGATGTTCCCCAAGATTTAGAGTCTTGTGGCGACAGCAGTATGTAAATAGACGGTAGGAAGAAGACAGTGGTGTTTTTTTGCGGCGTGTTAATCGCGAGATGCCGTTAAGATGTCGATATGATGTATGGGACTTCACACATACCAGACGATGGTAAAAATCAAAACCCGCAATTATATGGTACAAATTCCGATAATATATTGTCCGGCTGGAGGCGTTCTCTTCATCATGAAGTCCATTTTGGAAGAAATAGTTGCGTTAACGTTCGAAAAATTGTTTTGCAAAGTGTGGGATTAAAATTTATGCTCGACCATTAGCTCGCCGTTCCATAAATAAGAGTGCATCAGTGACAGCAAAAGTTCTTCATTTTCGTCTTCTAATTTGTCGATAGCAATCGGAGCACCCAGAGCCGCAGAAGAATTGTTCGGTTATCGCGCGGAGCCGTAATAATCGAATTAAAAATCCATAATTACACCTTTGGTTTCCACATTGCGGATTAATTACTCCGAAGGATGTGTCTGTGGTGAGCCTGGTTGATGAACCTGTTGGTATCTTTGTTTTGACCTTGGTCGAGATAAACGTGATCGCTCGGCTGCGATCTCAACTCGGAATTATTCATTGTCTTTGGTAGAATGCGCGGGGGCCCAATAAGACACGTTCCGTCGCAATTTCTGATTGCATTTTGATCAAATTGTTGAGACGGATTTCAGACGGGGCACGAAGTGAACAGCCTTGACAGCTGACTATAAATACAACGACGGCAAAAATTGCTTCTGACTCGCGTCGGCCACGGACGATTGTTGAGAGGGATTTTTTTCTTAATTCGATTCAATTATGGTCGTGTAGATGGTGGTTTGGGGTTGGAACGTGCGGGAGCGGCATGCGGGCCGATTAAATTAATTATTTAGGCGGATTTGAGGCTCATCAAAGTTTTAGGGTGTGGTGTGTGAATTACTCTTTAAAAAAAATCTAGAAAATGTTGCTACTACACGTTTATTACCTATCTCGTTATTTGCCTGTGTGTTGTAATTTTCTAATAAATGTTTTTATGTAGAAAAATATTTTATATAGTTTATTATAAATTTATGGCCGTTATTTGGTTGATAACCCCGAGATTGCTACTACGGGTTCGTCGTCTCACTGATCGTTGCAGTTTCTTTCTCTATTAAAGTGGCTAATAAATAATAATAAATTATATCTTTATTCAACGAAGTTATGGTGACTTGATCACACTGTTTATTAAGACACAACCATTATTACATGAGTGTTCATTTTATACGCCTATCATAAATAACTGAAAAATTCCAAGATTTTAATTGAGGAAATGCAGGAGCAGTTCGCCGAAATATAATTTTCTCATTACATGCATACTTTTCACTCCACTGCATTTTTATGTATGTAACAATTTCATAATAAAATATGTGGCATAATGGGAGGCCATGATTATTTTTTTTAACGTTGGACAAACTGTTTGATTTCAAACTTAGAAAAACTTAACCTAATTCAACAGACAGCTTTACTAGATACCAAATTAAATGCAAAATTTCTACGGCCTGTCATTATGCCAAAGCAAGGTGAATGTACTTCTTATTTTTATTGTCATAAATATTTTCAAAAAAATTACAACAAAATTTTCCTGAACTAGGTATTTGTTTTAATGCAATATGGGGGCAGTTCGCCCACCATTGAAAAATATCACTGTATAATGAAATTATTTCTTTTTAATTAATAACCTATAGTCTGTCTCAATTGTAAATTTCCACCAACTCTGCACTCTACTAAGGTACTACGAGTATATCACAAAGGTATCGCCAACGGTACAGAGATATATCTGCCTCTTTTAATTTCGAGCAATGTTATGTTAATCTGTTTTGACACGATACAAAAATCCCGTAAAATTGTGTACTTCTATCTTTGTCCCACTCACCGGATTTATCGATAATGTCCTCTGTTTTAATTTCGAGGCGAAAAATTGTGGAACGGAATGGCACTACCTTCTAAAGATATATACCTACCTTACACTCTACGTTAGAAATACACCCGGCAACACTGTTTGGTGAAAAATGCGTCAGGTTGTACTTGTGAGGTTATCATTCTCTGTGTCTGTCAATTTCCATTTTTACAATTCAAGATTTTATAAATAAATAAATAAAAAATATAAATAAAAAAAAGGTGCTAAACTATTTCTTCCAAATATTTTACTAGAACATTTTTCATTTTAGCGTAAAGTAAATTATGTTGTCTTTGAATCATGTTTATGAAATAATTATATTTAGAAATATTTTTATTTTGCCAACATAATTCAACAGGTGGTGGAAATTTAGAATTGAGACACTATACTAATTTGTTAGTTACATACTTTAGTAGAAAGACGATAGAAGAAACTAACAAAACGTTTTAGAATAAAAGTCTTCATTTTTCAGATAAAAATATCTAAAAAACTGTTTGAAATTTCCCAACCTTAGAATTTGTCGCATGTATTTCAATAACACCCTGTATATTGTGAACAGTCTTTATATCTCTTTATAACTGAAATAGTCATAGATTCTTCTGTTTATTGTTGACTACATTTTTTTAAAGTTATTACTCAGTCTGGCACAGAAATGAAGAATGAAGAAAAATTAATATTTTGTTCAAAATGGATATATTATTCATTTTTCTAATAGAAAACCTTGAATTTTCTTATATCATACCTATTATTTGAGTTAAGAACATTATTTTTACGTCGTTTCTTACAAGATTTTCGCTTTCTAGAAAATAATAATAATGTTTCCAACTTATACATATTTCAAAGCATCATTATCTTCATTTATTGGCAGAAATAACAATATCCCCGACAGGCTAAGATACCCATTTGTTCATTTTTTTCCGATTATAAACTAAAAGTAAAGTGTGGCACAATTTTACACCTCGTGACCCCGAAATTGACACTTCCCGTTGGATTGATCGCGGTGCCCCCAAGAATTCAATTGGACCCAGATCCAGACAGAGTCGTGCTAATTTAGTGTCACGGTCACTCTTAGATAATATTTTTTATCAATTGCATATTTCAAAATCCGGTTTAAGTAGTTTAAGGTCATGGCGTACATTGCGTTCTCATAGCCAATCTTGTGTTTCTTGCTTGCGTCGAGCTGATGTTGCCGTTGCTGGCACTTGTAGCGTTGTTTATTGCTGCATTGAGCATTACTTACGACCAAAACACTTGCTAGCAGCAAGTTCTGAACAAGTATTTTACGGAGCGAGTTTCTCTGTTTTGAGGAAACCTCTGGGGCCCTCGCAAGCCACAATTAGATCTATTATTTTTACTTATCATTATCATTTTCTTTTGTTCTTAAATTTTAAATGATACGTTTCACGCTTTTACAACTAAATCGAAATGATATGTTAAAAATAGATTTTTATCTGAGTATCTACATGTTTATAAATACATTATTAGTTTCAAATAATTAACATAAATAATGAATATCTCTGACACTGAAGTTAATTAAAACTGATATGAAAAATATCCATAATAACATTTCTTATCGAACTCGATTTAATGAAGAATTTTTCTTGGTATTTTAAATATACTAAAATTAAAACTGCTTAATTAATAATGGATGATGCGACTCGTGAAGCCGGAGCAGCACATTGCTCCTGTTTTACTCGTCAATATCATCGATGACAACTATACAGCATTATAGCTGATAATTGTTTTGTTCGAAATGCTTTTACAAAAGTACCTACATTAGGTGCATTCATGGTATCCCACCACAAGAACTGGTAGCTATGTAATCTTTGAGGAATAATTTGCCCGTTTCGTACACGAAGATTTTCTCCAAAGCAGGCATAAATCTTGGCAATTTATTCCCCACTTATCCACTCCTCCTGCGTATTTATTAATGTAATGTATTCAGATCCACAATCAAGCATTATTAATGGTCCACCTTAATTAATGGTGGCACATCGTGAAGACGGCAGCTTTCCCATAGAACCCGTCAAATTGAAAAGGACTGTCACAGGAAACCGACAGACCATTTACTTTTACGATACCATCTCGTATCGATAAAAGGGACAGTAGCCGAAGACAACGGTCTACTAAACCGATAAATCGATTTTAATAAATTTATTTCCGTTGTAAGTCGAACGACCACAAGATGCCAACGATCGTGAGACCAAGCATTCGAAAAATTTCTCACAAAAAACGTGTGCCTTCCGTGGCGTTCCTTTCCTTTCCAGGACGTGATCGTTGAAGGATTTAATACGAGTTATGCAACTGGCAGTGTCTCAGTGTGTGGAGGTACGTAAGTGAGGAAGGAGTATTGTACGGAAAGTGTTATCCCCACCGTGTGTACTTTTTGACACAATGGAACTGGATTGGCTGTCGGTGAGGCGGCACTATCGACAGCAAAATTAAATTAGTGTAACGACTCGAACGTTCCAAAGACGTAATTAATCGAGAGAAAATGCTAATTAACTTCCCAGACTTAAAAATTGTATCTTAAATCTGTTCGGCGAAAAAAGTCGAGTAATTATAGCCGACGATTTAACGGCATCGATTCGGAATCACAGAGGTTATACTCTGGAAGACATAATGATGATTAATTGCTGCATAATCAGGCTCACTATTTAAATTTTAAATCGAAAATCCCACTTCTGATGGTAAGTCGTGTGTAAGTCAGTGGTGGTGTTAGCAGGACGGATGCAGCACCATTTGTCACGGCCTTATCGTTGGATATAACGCGATATGAGCCAATATATCGGACTGTCATGTCGGAATCACTGTTAGTTAATGGATCTCATTCATTATTGTAACACACTTAACCTTCGATGGGTCGTACAATAATGCTGGATTCGGTTCGATTCTTCATCTTTCATGTATCGTCACGCGGAAGGTTGACGGTGAAGCGGCTGGTTAACCATTTTGATGGAATGATTTGTCAGGTTGCTGGCGCGAGAGTACCGTGGAAGGTCTAAACTACGCGTGAGAAAATTAAGAAGTTAAAGAATAATATCGACAAGTTTTGTTGGAAATAGAACATGTGTTTTAAAGCTTGTAATGTGAAACTAATTAGCGTGTTAGTTGAAGAGGATTCTGATTGGTCGCTATTCTGACGTTTGCTGACTGTTGGTCAAGTATCGCGCGTTTAAATGAAATCCTTGGCTGGGAAGGCGTTGGAAACCGTCAATTGTTGTGATTTTTTAAAGCGTAGATTAATTTGGAGCATGCTGACGGCTAACCTAAAATTTAGAGCTAAAAAATGTTTCTTTTTTTTCTTTCTTTCCAATGTTTTACATCAAAAATAGAATAACGTAACGATTCCTATTCTCGAAGCAAATATCTAAGAGCACCCTTTGCTGAAAACAAACATGTTCAATTATGTCTCGATTAAACATAAACAAATGTCATTCGTGTCAAACGGCGGGAAATTCAAACTTTACACTGTTCTAAACGGTTTAATTTTTCCAACGCCTACTCAGCCCAGGATTTCATTTGAACGCCAGATAGAAGGGATCAGGTTTTAGCAAATTTGGTGGAAACGTCTACGGCAATAGTTTTATACTGCTCGCAAGTAAAATCCGAACATCCAGACATAATGCGTTTTTTTTTTAATACAAGTTTACACACATATTTAGGGTACAGTCAGTAATAAATGATTAAAGTTTAGAGCAATTCGGCAGACAAGAAGTTAAAAGAAATTAATAATGAGGTGGGCCACCCCGCTCTCGAATACAGAGTCCTGCATTCTGCGAGGTATGTTAGGGTTGTCTATGAATTCTTGAGGAGTGGCCTCCCATGACTTTACTACGGCACTCTGAAGTTCTTCCAAAGTTGTTGGGGAATGGGGTACATCGTCGATGGGTGATAAATCAGGGGATCGAAGGGGCCATGGCAACAATTCCATTTCTTTCTCTTCCAAGAAAGCCAAGAAGCTCGAGCAATATGTGGGTTATCAAAAGATGCCAAAAATTACCCCCCATTTACGAAGTACATTTCACACAACCCTCATGTATTTAAATCCTGACCGGACTGGATTTTAATTAGACAAAGCAAAAATAATGAGTCTAATTTTTTTTCCCTATTTGTTACTTGCTCTTTCCTCGTGTTTTAATACCTGACGTTAATGATTTGCTACTGATTCATAACTTTTTCACCACCATTACTTAATTAGCTAATTTCAGGTCAGTGTGCTTCTGCCACTTTTTTGCTAAATACGGCTCGTCCATGTTAATTGGCGTTGCCGTTACCTGATTATAAAATCGTTGCATCAAACTCATGCATGATTTATCATTGTCTGGGCACACTGCTGAGATCTTGCAGCGGGTTCGATCATGCTGCATAATCCGCCCATTTGTATTACCGTATTAATTTCGCTTTTTGTTCCAGGTGAGGACTGTCGTGTTCTTTTAAGGATTTCTTGAGGTTAGTGCTGTCGCTAATTGGCTTTTTCTCTGGTTACACTTGTTCTTCGGCTCATTACTCGATTTGCCGTTATTGTCGATTGTACGGCAGAAACAGAAAAAGTGGAATCGACGAGTAATCCATTTCCGAACACCCCATCCTTGTTGTATTTAACACGTCGACAAGGATTGATCATCCGGATTACTCCTTAAAAGGAAATCGGCTTAAAACAGCATTTACGGAGCGGGAATAATTGCAAATCTTCGCATTTCCTTCGGTGATGATTTTTCAAAAATAATTCTGAAATATCGCTATCGGATAGATTGCTATTTATCATCCCGCATAAATAATTAACAACAATCAGTTCGCGTATCCGGTGGCAAATCCAGAGCAACAGGTAAGCAATAATTTGACAAATTCGTAACGCTCTTCTATCTAATGCACCACTTGACTTGTTATTATGGAAATTGAAATTGTTCTTGAATATACTCCTTCCGACTAATCGTCTACAATCACGTCGGCATTTCGAGCGTGAATGGTCGCTTCGCTTCGATCAATTTCGCTTTGAGGACTCACAAATGATGCAGTTTTTCGGGAAATTGTGACAATTGTCGAATTCGATAAGCTTCACACTTCGTCCCCTACCTTGGAATTAATTTGATAAGTGATCGATATTTTTATGTAATGTACTCGTGGTCCTTGTTCAATGCTCGGGGAAGTCACCCGAGCGTGCCGGAAGGGATTGCAGTGGCGGCGGTGGGGGCGGGACCGCATCGCTCGTTTCGTCGCACGGAAAGGCCAATAAAGAACGTCCCTCTTGGCAAAGAACAAATTGCGGTTGACCTCGAAATGGATTTAATCCACGTCGTGAAAGCGCCCTCGAGTTCAGGTTTTGATTTTAATTTTGAAATTTTTGTTGAAAGACTTGGGAATTTTTTATGGTTCACTTCCTCGCAGCAATTTTATCTGTATAATGTGGAGCTCGGAAAGAACGACTGGAAAATGCAGAAAGTTATTTACGTTTTTCACAGGTGGGTGGTACTGGATACTAAAAGTACTAAAGTAGTTAGCTTAAACAAAGTTGAAAAGACAATAGAGCATTTTATGTTAGGAATTTTATGGTAATTCATTATTCATTACAGTTCCCTTCGTTAAATTTCTTAGTGCCATTAAAGTGCCCAAGATTCTTGACTAATATTTAGTAGTGAGTGAGTTCAGGAAGTGCTATAGAAATTTTAAATAATTTTTGGAATAGCTTTTTCTTGATGAGTAAGGTTTCGAAAAATCCCAGAGTTGATTAATTTTGGAGTAGGTATAGCGGTTTAAAATAATCCTCATTAAATCGACAATTACGAAAATCTTTTAAAACGTTTTTCTCTAAAGTATGTTTTTTAAAATGGCTGCAAAAATATCTCAATAGTTATTAATTTATAATAGAGTACGGTAGGGGTATTTTACAGCGAGAAAAGTAGGCTGAGCTTTGCCTCGTTCCTGATTATAGAGCCTTGTAACGGCTGACCAAATGTTTTATTTTGCACTTTTGCAGATTTTTATGAAGTAACAAATTTCAAACGATGCAATAGTTTACATGAAATGTCAACTCTCAAGACCTAACTTGTGTTTCACACTGTGTTTATTGGGGCGTGGAGTTCAAGTAACGACATACGATTTCTAATTCATAGATGACGCGATTTCAAATTAATTTGATCGCTTGATATAAACGTCGTAGGGTAGGTATTTTACAGCGCTCCAACTAATGAGGCGCTCGGCTTCACCTCGTGCCTGAAACCTAGTTATCGCGCTGTAAAATACCTACCGTACTCTAATGTAAATAGCTATTTCAGATAGCATGTTGCCTTTGTTTATACCCTCAAAACACACTGTTTACAACCACGTTGCTTTCAGTTTAAATACACCAATGACACATAACATGCAAGATTCTTTAATAATAGATAAACCACATGTAGCTAGTTATTAATATGAAAACCCCAATAGAAGTAAGTTGCGGAAAGTCATTAAAAATTTAGGTTGAGAAAATCAGTCTGCTGCTGTTTTGGAAGCTATTTAGGATGTCATTCAATAGAAACAGAATGAAACAAGTGGCTATTTTAGTTAAGATTTCAATGAAGATGTGGAACGTAACTCCAGAAGAATCATTGTAGATTTTGACGATCAGTGTTTTAAAATCTACTTCTAGATTTTTGCCAACATGTACCTATAAAACACTTTCAATTGTAAGAGCTATGATGCAAGATTGCTTAACGTGTACGTTTATGATTTAATTTTATTGTTCAGCTTAGCAAATGCAAAATTTATTTCACGTGTGACATTTATATTACATGTAAAAAAATGATGTCGTTTGTTTAGAAACCACGACAGTAAACGTGTCACGACAAATAAAAGACTTGTTTCAAATTAAAGTTTGTCCGAGTTACGTCAGAAGGTAACAGTTCTTCTATTCTTTGATTCAGTTACATTTCGAGAAGTTGTTAATTCGAGCAACTAAACAACTAAACACGTCGCAAAAAGAATTGTACTACGTTGATGGTCTCTTAAAGTTGTTCAAGTTGTAAAATTAAGATATAATAAGTGAATACGTGGGATTTATAGAAGCAATAACACTTTACAGTTTAGTTTATATCTGTTATGCTAAAGAGTTGACTCTTGGAACTGTAAAGTGTTATTGCTTTTGGAAATCCTACATGTGCCTCCTCATTATATTCTAATTTTACAACCGAACGGGTTTCGGGTCGGGTATACTTCCTTTCTGCGACAGTGAACTTTGAAAGAGGACCCGCCGATTCCACAATGCAAATTACCATATAACAGTAATTCGATTTCGAATTTGGATCGGGACGCCACTGGTCAGGGTTCTATAATCGCATAAACAAATTCATCGGCGTGATTAGTTTGGCGGTTTCGTCGCAAAATCGAAAATCAATCGGGGGTTATTTAAATTTTATGTAAAACACGAGGCTCGCCTCTTGCCGATATCAAATTCTCGTCTAATCATGTCGACCGAACGGCCGGCTTAGTCATCGTCCCGCGTTTAACCCTCCCGACACCCCCTTGCCCACACGCACCCTCGACCACCCCATCGCCGTGAGGGTTGCCCCTCATTGGCGATGTCTAATCACTTTCAGTGCGCGTAGAGAGTTTTACAACGGGCGGTGGTGTTTCGGTGGCGAGCTGTCATTTTGAAGATTTTTGAGTGACGGGCTTCGGTGGCGGCGGACCCGTCGATCAGGTGAGACAAACGTGAACCAACCACGTGCGGCGGCGAATCGATAATTCGTCCACATGGGGTTTAACAACCGAGCGTCGCGTTGACTGTGTGGTGGTGCAAGTGCATTTCTTCAAGAATCATTATGATAGCAATAAAACGGTCATCAAGAGGTTTTAAGTGTTTCCCGGTATGGAATACCGAAAATCGGGTTTTTTATGATAAACGGTTTAATGTGAGTTTGGGTTTTATTGGCGGTTATTCGGAAAGAATCCGGTGGGCTCCCTTTTAGTTTTACTCCGGCCACATAAAACTTTATTGTACATTATCGCAATAAAGCCACAAAAATTCCGTCATTAGGCTGGTCTTTACGACGAAGTAATTGTGTCATTTTTAATGTCGTAAAACCGCCAAACAAAGAGATGCGGCCAGCGCGGGAAAAGTCGCAGTCGCCGTCGTGCCTGCCCGACCTGCCCCTGCCGACGCCGCCCCCGATGGCCAACATCATGATGACGTCGCGCTTCGACCTGCAGACCCGCGGCGGCTGCGGCTACCGCAGGATCCTGAGCTCCAGGAGCACGGACTTCGGCAGGTCGCCCATCTTGAGCAGGGCCAACTTCAGACCGTTCTACGGAAGCCTGTCCGAAAACCTGGGCAACTCGCCTTTGCCCAGACACCGCAACTTCGAGGACCTGTCGAGGGGGTGCGAGGACGAGCACAGGAGCAAGTACTTGTCCAAGGACTCGGTCTTGTCGCAGGAATACGAGGAAGTCAACACTTTGGCGCAGGAGTTGCGGAACAAGTTCGGCGACTTGTCACACTCCGCGGAGGCGTCCCCCGAGTACCAGAACGTCTTCTTCAACGAGCACTACATGTCGGACATCGACGAGAACGAGGAGATCAAGCAGTTTTCCTGCGGGTACAAGACGCCGGAGCGGAGACTGTCGGACAGCACCGAGAGGAACTTGCAGAGTGTGGGGAGGTACCCCTCGTACAACACGCTGCCGTCGCTGTCGTCCTTGAGGCACTACAAGAGTCCCCCGTACGGTCACCAAGACAACGTGCACGGCAGCTACTCCTCGATGAAGAGCTCCGACTTCTGCAGTCCCTCCGTGAGCAAGAGGGTCGAGTTCGCAGGGGAGCCGTCGAAGGTCTGGAAGCCGCCCCATCGGCCCGTCGTGAAGATCGCAAAGATCAGGTTAGTTCGCGTATTTTCGTCACGTACGTTATTGAACCATTTGTGGATCAGTTCCGCACAAATGTTCACCGGAGATTTTTCCGAACGAAGTTGGATCGTAAAAAGGCGAAATGACGAAAACAGATATGGAATAAAACAAGTTTATAGATTGTTTTCTTTTTTTGTCTCCCGACGGGCCCCCTCGTCATTCTTATTCGCATTCGATTGGCGAAGTCTGATGCATTATTTAACTTCGGTGGACTGGCTCGTATTGGCTATGCAAATTGAAGTGATGCAGGATCACGGCTGACATAATACAACTTTGACGATAAGAGATATTTTAGGGTTATTGTCTTGGGAGTCTCGCAGTTGGATTGGCTTTTGAGTCATCGGAGTTAATTTTGTGGCTGTTTGGTGACATGTGAATTTCCGCTGTGTGGAATGGGGTCTAGGGGTGACATTCAGCATGAATAACAATAAAAAAATACTGATAAAATCGCATCGCTATCAGGCGACGGCACCTTTCTGTCTTCTTGGACATGCGCAAAGATGAAATATGAGTATAATAAAAACGTTTTAAATATGGATTGTCACACTCAGGATCGCTTAAAACTTGTGATTGAACTGTATAGGGTGATTCAAGCACGATAAACCCTGTTAACAAATTTGTAAAAATTATGAAACTTTTGAGTTACATTCCCTTGATATAAATAAGGCATCAAAAAAAATCGATTTTGAAAAAAAAAAATTTTTTCCGTACACGCGCATAATTCACAATTAATTCAAAGAACACATTTATGAAATTCGCATCAAAAGAAAATTACTAGTTTTTGAATTATTCCAATATGAACATTATTAGCGAAAAATGACCAAGATTTATAACTCTAGTGTCATAAATAAATACATACCTCATTGTTGGCAAACATCTGTTGACAACTTTTCTAGTTATTCTTCAGTCCCTAAAGTGTACCATAAACAACCCACGCCAACCTCTTTTGTGGAAGTGACCACCTAATTTAATAATAAATCATAGCTAAATTTTGCACTTTAATATCAAATTCCATTTATTTCAAAAAATTTCATTAAAAAATTTGAAATTTTCACAAACTGTTCTACAGCGATACACAATCATTAATGAATTTTTTGAGAATTTTAAATCGATTAGAAGTGGGTGTTTTTGCTCCGGTGGTAAAACTTGAATCACCCTATATGTTAGTGAAAAATCTGTCATAAGTTCCACATACCTTATAAGCGCGGCTAGTTACTTTTCCTGGTAGTGCCAACTTAATGCTGCAATACTCGTATGAATTAATTTTTCTACCTAATTCATATTTGCAACTTTGTTAATAATTTTATTTTGCAAAGACAATGATAAATTGTGTATAAAGCATTCTTTGCCCGTGGGATACAATACTCGCTGCGGTCGTGCGTATATACCTCCCACTTGTGCTTTTTACACATGTTGCATACGTAGTTTCTCATTGAACTAATTGCTAACAAAATTTAAAAAATATGTTTTCACTTAACTGTGTCCATTAAAACCCATTTTCACAAGAACTTCTTTATCGCTACTTGTTTGCTGATGCGTGAACTCATTTAGATTTGTAGTAGTGGTAGTAATGGTGTAAAATGCATCAGAGAAACATTGAGAACATTTGTTCTTCGGTGTTATGTTCACTTAAAATTTGCATATCGAATTGGTTTCAAAAAAATGGAATTCTTTCATCATTGATGTAGTTTTTCTACGCTTGAATAAATGGCGGTATCGCATGTTTTAATCGGTCGAAAAGAAAAATATTCCATTTTACAGAATGAAGTAAGCGCAATTCCCCAATGGATAAAACCATAACCATTAATTTTTATTTTTATAACCGCTCGCCGATGCATTTTTTTCCGATCGTTGTATTAATTTAGGTGACCAAATACGGCGCATAAATCGCCAATTATTGCTAATGGTACTGCGACTAATCCCAATAAAATGGATACCTGGAAAAACATTATTTGTATCAAAGAGGCGCCTCGTGCAACTCGATCCGGTTCCACACGTTTTCAAATTTTATTGGACAATAAAAGATAATGACGGTAACAATTTTACGATTCGTACCTTAACAAATTTTAATTGCGCAGCGTGGAATAATAACTTCTTGTAATTTAAATTCCGAATGTGGTGAGTCACCGCGTTAGATGGTTAGATTTCAACCCCCAAATCCGACAGCGATGCCAAGGAGGACGGCCCATCGCAGTAAATCTTCATTTATGTTCTTCTACATATGTAGGAAATAAATACTAGATCGGCAATCCATTGTCGCTCCTCTCTCGTGTCCTTAAAACTAATTTGATTGGGGGACGAGAGCGTGAACAATGCGATAATAAATGCCCTTAAGAGAATGCGGTCGGATGATAAATTTTTAATAAAGGCGGAAGCACGAAATGTCGAAATTAATTTGTCGTTCAGATTCGAATCTTTTGAAAATTTGTGTCGGCTCGTTTCTTTTTTCAAAGCACGTTCCCAGCGCTTTGACGTTGACAAATTAAAAACAGTTCGCTTGTTTGTAATCCTTTCAAGAAAATGTTTTCATCTGAAGTCCGCCGTGTTGGGAGAGGATACAGAAAGGGAATGAATGTGGGCGACCAAATCGTGAGAAATTAATTACGATGTTTTGTATTCTCTCAGCGAATTCATAAATCAGCATTAGCATTTGTTTTATACCCATTTTAAAAAATGGAATCTGATTTTTTCTTTTGTATTTGTGCAACTACGCGTCTAAAATTTGCTAACGATTTTTTTTATGGATATAAATGAATAGCCTGTTTTGGGTGAATGTTAATCCTACTCTTTTAATTTTTACTGTTAGAGCTTAACGTCTAATGCGATTTATAAATGTTAATTTGAAATGTTGGTATTATTTTATGTTATTTCTCAAAGTAAATATGTCAACGGTTTCTGAAATATGTATTGATGGTCCCACTGCCACCCTTTCGTCCTGTTCCAGGGAATACATATTTGACAGCTGATGAAGCTGCGTTGTGCGTTAACGGGAATAAAAGCAAGCACCAGGCAACTTGACCACACATTTTTTTGAAGACACATTACGACGTAGAATTTAGATTGTAAACGCCTTAACTACACAAGAAAATATAAGGAAGTACTGTTTGCTCAATTTGGTTGTAGGTCGTAAAATTTTATAGTACTTTAAGTTAAAGATCTTGCAGGGCTTATAAATCCTAGTTTATCACTAGCAGGTAATATTTTAAGCAGGGTTGTATTGTACATTTTGCATATTTGCATTGTACGGTAAATGGCACGCGCCGCTTCCCAACCTTTTCAAACTCTACCATTGTGCCCGTTAATCGTCTATAATATGCAATAAAATTTTACGACCTACAACGAAATTGAGAAAACAGTAGGTATGTATGTGCACAAGATATTCACTTGGTTATAGAGAACCAAGACAATTGTATTTTCTTGTATTATTTTGTGTTGACCTAGTGGAATTGTTCTTTCAATTTTTCGAGCTTGGAGAAGATTGTTTGGTTTTTAACAGTTGAGATTGATGAAAATCCAGTCGTGGTACAGCAATAATTGAATCAAGACGTCGAGGCATGTGCACTTAGAAGATGTAGTTTCCTTCATCTTCCATAATGTGGCAATCAGTTAATGCCCGATCGTCTCTTTGTCCGTATCCATGATGGCGAACGCACAATGCAAACATCGCCTGTCCGTGATGATTTGTTTCACAAGACAAGGGAAATTCATCAAACGCCCAAACGCATCGAAACCGAGCAACGTTCGTAACGTGTTTCCCATGCAAAATGGCCACTTTTTGATGGATGTCGCACAATAACGTGTCCACGGCAGGAACATTCCCATCCCTCTGCCGGTTCTGTAATGTACATTAGTCGCTCACGTATGTCGTTAGATGGCAGATCTCTTCTTTAACATGTTGAAGGCCAACGGCGGTGAGATCTTGTCTAGTCACGGATTGTCATTCCGGTCACGTGGTTATATCGTTATTATACAGCCGATGCGGCCGATTGGGATCTCCCGGGTACGCCTTGTTCCTTCCTTATTGCTCCTCGCAGGAGGACGAGAATCCTGACGGAGCGAGCTCCCGCGATGGATTCAGAGGGATTTTAATATTCGGAAATATGTCAGAGAATGACGGATTTTCTCTTCGCATGCGAATTTCGTTATTCGGTTCTTTGACTCGAGGAAGTGCAACTAATAATAACTAGGTGTATGATATTGTACTCATGTGGTCAGTGCAGCGTGTATGAATTGCTGGAGGTGCTGTCGAACAAAGATCGTTATTGGTGCTGTCTCGACAAACTGATGCCTGCTGTTCGATTAAAACACAAAGGATAATATCTTCAGAAAAGGACGTTTGTTCGTCATCACAATAATAGCTTGCTGTAATACTGCCAGAGATGAAAAAAAAAATGCGTGGTATACAATGTTTCATTCATTTCGAGCAAGACGCCTTTGTAAAGGAAATGCTCGTCGTTGATGGGATGCCCACTGGAATTATTGCTTTTTACCGCAACGGGATAAGTGCGATCTCGGTTTAAACGATAATTTCATTATCACCCTACAATCATACGTCGTCTGCATAAAGAAACTGATAAATCAGTCTTAATTTGTTGTTTGTAAATGATGGCACGCTGTAGTGGAAACCTGTTCTGCTTTATTGCAAGCTTGACGCTTGAAATTCAAGTTGCAAGGAAACGTGTAAAAAGCTACTATTTTTCTGCTTAAAGCTCAGCTACGTATCAGATAATCAATTTAATGCATCATTATTATTCACTACCTGGTAAAGCAAGTCCACTTAGGGTGAGCACAAATGGCAAATAAACAAAAAAGAAATTCAAGAAAATATCTATTGCTCATCAAGTATAGTAGCTAACTTCATCTAGCTCATAATTAAATGCAATAAATATAAGAAAACTGTCACTTTTAATCCGAATGACACATACTATTTTTCTCGAACCAAATAAAGGAAAAGCACGAAACTCATAGGTAAGTACTTACAGTTAAAATTTTAAAACCAACGTTTTATTGAAATATTCGTGTAACCAAAGAGACAGTTTTGGCTTTTGTTTTCTTTACATATTTGGTTGTTTTCTTCAAATCAACGAACTGTTAAACTATTTGTTGCAAGTAAAATTGTTAAGCCTAGGATGAAAAGTACTTTTAATCCTAGGAGAAAACATACATTTTCTAAAATGAATAAGTAAATATAAAAAATAGTATACAATAAATAAAATAAAAACATACAAACCACAAATCAAAAATATGTATCTACTCCTAGCTGCAAACTGCTAAGACATACAGCTCATAAATTCCACCAATTGTTTTTTAAACATATGTAGGTATGTATTACCTTAATATTTTTACATAAATTTAAATTAAATTATATAATATAATTATATTCGTAGTGTCTTCAAAGTTTATTACCGTGAGTTGTGTTCATTGGTTAATTTTGTGGTGGGCAATGAGACAGTAACAATTTGCCAGTATGATTGGCCAAGCTTTTAAATAAAATAAGCAATGGAGGGGAGGAACTGGCTTCAAACAAATAGTTTTAATTTGGTTAAATTTTAGACACGTGTTTTTCATAAGATTTCTCGAATTGCTTTCATTCGGTGATTTATTCTGGCATTAATACAATTATTTTGACAGCAAATACGGGGTGCCAAGGGCGAAACCCGTATCTTAATAGATTTGTATTCCCTCACCCTTGTTTAGTCTATTGATGTTAGGCAAGGTTGCAAGTTGAAATGTACACATCACGTGACCACCTAACACATGTAGAAGGGGTGCCAGGCGCACTTTCAGACTTCTGGAGTACTAGAGTTTTAGACAATTTGAAAATCACGAAAATCAACAAAGAGAAATTGAAGAGTTTCAATTTGGTAAAGTAAATAGAGAAGATTTAACGTTGAACAAGTGAACCGTGAATTTCAAAGTATTGCACCAGTCTTGTGGCATGATATGTCATGTTGAATTATTGAAAAATCTCATTCACGTTTTGTAATGACATTCCATGGCGGCCTAATGACCTAATGCCATTATTATTATGCATGTTGAGATTGTAAAAAAGCGACAATAAATGCGCGCCGCATAGATTAATAACTGAAAAGGGGATAGGGTGCGGGTCTGGAACACATTGTTTCGATTCACTTTTCCATCTGCGGCCATGTTTTATTCAACCCGAGAGATTTTCGCTGCAATATTTATAAGGTAATTAAAGTTTTTGCGTCACACAGTTCGACTGCACAATGTGTGTTGAAAGTTTGCTATTTATGGTTATCGCTTAAGAGCTCTTCTTTGCATATAGATAGAGTTTAATACTGAATACCGTCTTTTCCATTTAACATAACAACGTTAGTTAAATTAAACTGCACCGTAATGCAAGATTAAGGCCATCGGAGGAGTTGGCGGTCAAGGAGAGCTCATAATAATGTATACGTTTTATTGAACGGTTCGTTCGTACGCCGTCATTATTTGCAGATAAATTTTCTGAAAAACTGTTATTTCAGTTGGAGGAGTATTTAAGATTTTAATTTTCAATGTTTTAGCTATATTGTTATTTAAAGGCTAATTATACACATCTTTTATTACGTGTATTGGTATAAAAGACTTTAAGAAAACGCTAATGAGGATTGTTGGAATTACAATTCTGACAACAACGATCTACACTCGGAATCCAAGATCTCATCTAAAATTTCAAGCAAACGTGTTTTGCTTCATGAAAGCAAGCCGGAGGAGGTGTGAGATGTTTTAGATATTTTTCGAGAGTGTCTCCTACAGTACTGGATTTCTTGCTGGTTTATTTATAACTTGAATTTCACCACAATAAAGACGTTTTCGTGCTTTAGTGAGGTTTTCCATCATATTTTATTAACAAGAAGTAAATGTAAAAAACTAACCAGAACAATAAATTATTGCAGTTTGTGAAATGCATCTGTCTACCATTTCTGAAAACTGTTGATTATATATAACGCATCCAAGACAAGAAATATAATAATACATGTATTTTATGTAAAATTAAATTTCATGATTTTAAATCTTGTAGTTGTGTCGCAGGGCAGCGAGGGCAGTAATTACGCGAGAGATGAAAAGGCACTTGGTCCCGTGGTATACGAGTAGGTATACGTTATTTTTGCACGACCCAATGCACTTTAATTTTTTAATCGTAAAAGATTTTTTTGCAAAAAGAACAAAACAAAGCACTAGATTTTTCTTCTTGACATGACATTCCATATAAATGGATGCAGTGATGTTTACATAAATGTATTAATATAAAACTCACTTTTGTTCTTTTTTAATGTTGTGCATTCATTACTTTATTCTATTTTGGCACTAATTTAATCAGTTGTGTTTTTACTCCCAAGGGATTAAAAGTGATACTTTGCCCCTTCTTTTGAAAAACTGTCACCGGGTGTGACAAGTTTTACCTTTACTCCAAAGTCGCAACTTCTTAATATTCAAAAAAAAAAAAATTCCACCAGTTTTATTTTTATCCCCCACCCCTTTCCTTGTCTGTTCTTTCCCTCTATTTTCTCAATTCTCTTAACGCTTCTACTGCTTGCTTCTTCAATTGTTCACATTCTTTGTCCCACCACTCATTTTTCTTTCTTGTTTCTTTTGCTATTCCCTTTCCTCTTTCCTAATGGTTCGCCTCTTCCCAATTTCTGGCTCTTCTTTCTCCTCTTCTCCCGTTGAAGTCCCCTCCCAAGAGTATGTGTACAATCTTTTTCCTGTTTTCTTGCATTGCGTCTTCGACACGTCTTCTTGTTGTCTTCATCTTTTTACTGTATATTGCATTATTTTCCACCATTTGTTGCCTATATGACCTTTTCTTTCCATGCATCCTTCTTCTTCTCCCTTTTCTTGTCGCTTTTCTTCAATCCCCAATTTCACCCCTGTTATTATTCCCTCGGTAGCTTTTTTCTTTTTCTTTTCTCTTTTTGCCCCTTCACCTTGCCATTTGTACGCTTTCGGTAGCGACTTTTCTATTTTTTTTCCAGCTCCCTTCTTCAACCCATGTTTCTGCCAGACCCATTATCTAGAATTGTCTTACGTATTTCCTTCCAATATAGTGCTCCTCACTTTAGCTTCTCCTTTCGGATCTTCTTTCTTGTGTTCCCCTTTGTGCTTCTTTTCCGGTTTCCGTTTTTTTTGTCCATCTACCTTTTTTTTCACCTTCTCTTTATACCTTTTCTCGCCGGTTCGTCTTCTCTTCTTTTCTCCTTTTTTTTCTTCAGTTTCTCTTCTCTCTCATTCCATTTATGTAAACTATTCCCCGTTTATCTGTATTTTCCTGTATCTTATTTTCACCCTTTTTCCTCTATCTCTCTCTTCTCTAGCCATCTCTCTCTATCAAAATCGCAACTTCTTAATATTGAACAACCTAATCAGATTTGGTACATTTTGTGTACTTTCATTGTAATTTTTCGTAATTTAATAAAGCCATAAATTACAAAAAACCTAATTTTACATAAAAATATGGAGTTTCCGGTGTTTACACTGACATCGGGATTTACACTCAATAGTTATTTATGAAAATATTAATTATGTTTTGTTTAAAACCTACTTTTGCGTTATAAAATAAAAAAATCACTGTTATTATAATCTGCGTAAATTCTGCGACAATGTGATTTGTCGGGAGCAGGCTGAATAAGAGGTTCAAGGAAGTAAATGATGCTTTTATCAATTAATTATACCATGTTGTCATCAATTATTTGATTGATTTGTCTTGCAATACAGAAATAGTTATTTAACAAACTAATTAATTTTTTGTAATTTTTATTGCTGAATTAAGTTCACCACTAGAACTAGATGAATGTCACCTTGGTTAAATTTAATAGATAAATTCTTCTATAAAAATTACTGCTCTCGCCATATGCATCAACGAAGAATAAAAAATATATATTTACTTTATCAAATTGGTTAATTTATTTAATTAGTCGTGAGTTTAGAAGTGGAGGTAAACCTTGCCGCATCCGAGATGAAGGTCGTGCAAAAAACGCTTTGTGTCTAATTTAATTACGTGTAATTTCATTTTGAATTTTTTGCACTAATGTATGTATATCTTTTACTGACACTCTGATTTAGGAAATTTTCATTTAGCGCGGTAATAAAATGTGTCTTAAATTAATTCCCAACAAATTGTTAAAGTTCCATCGACGCGAGTTCTAGATTCTTTCTCATGCCCAGTCCAGACCACATACCACCTAATCAGTAATTACTACCTGCCAGAAGATTAAAAAAGCTGTGCACGTTTTGATTACGACACCAATGAAAAAACAGTTGTAGTTTAATGTGACTTTTGTGTTTATGCCGAAGATGCGAGCGGCTCCGCCTTTATGTTGTTGTTGGTTTTCCGCTTAATTAAACATCATCTACGACAGCACGTAGCACAGAAGCTGCGGGTTTTCCAATTTCAATCGGTTGTAAAGGATCAATCTTTATCACGACAAAAAGAGAAAAGGCCCCGGGACTCGGTTTCGAAATGAATTTCTCATTTGAATGGCACAGTCTTTATTAGCACCGTCGAAATTGAGTTACGGACTTGATTAAGAAATTAATCCGGGAATAGGAGGCCAGCTGAACGGTTAGCGTAAAAAATCGACTCTCGATAATAAGTTTGATTAAAAAAGCGCGAATCCGGGCTCCGGCGAAGTTTATGACGTCAGACGTCGCTGAATAACTCCTGCTCGGCTCGAGTAATTTATAATTCCCTTTAATAACTCAGGAATATTTCAGTTAGCTTTAAATTAAATATGCAAATGCAAGACAGCCTGTGCCAATAACTCAAGTTCATTCGTAGTCTTGCTTCGTTTGGGTCGAGGAAGTGGTGAGAATCGCGTCGAAGAGAGAAGGACGACGGGCGACTGTTGCGTTACAATTCATTCTTGCGTCTGCTGGTCTACACCACAAAATTTAATTTGGATGGACGTGACTACACTACCAACACTACGTGACTATGAAGGGTCGCCATATTGGAAATAACCGGCCGCCATTATTAGAGACTCCCCAATTACCGAATTTAATTCGTACAATTTGTCCGCGGCGCGTTCTTTTATCCTCGCCGCTGTAAATCTGGAAATTTCAATAACCAAGGGAGAGGAAGCGGAAACGGCGGAGGTCTTCGAGAATGGGATCTATCCCACACGCGGAGAGGCCGTCACTTTCAGAAAATGAACTCTTGTCACATATCCACTTGGAGGGATCATAAACTTGTCGCGTACGGCACGATTCCGGTGGATAAATCCGGGCGGGCATTTACGACACAGGTGCCATCTGTGTAACGTACGGTAAGTGCCCACGGGGGGCCAGAACTCAAAATTGGTGAAGTGCTCGCACTTGAATCTGAATGCGGATAGGTTTCGCCGGTCGTGATAAAAAGCTCCGCTTTCCGCTTATTGTTCGGGGAGGTTCGGATATATTTCACATTATGTGTAGTTTATTTTTGCGCCCTCGCGAGGGATGGGGCGGATTTTATGGGCGGCGGCTCGCGTTAATGTCGGGCCATGTAGGTTTGTGAGGAAGTGGCAGCCGAGCGTTGCACAATCGGGGTGTATTTAATTACACGTTTGGCAACCTAAAAGTGAGAAAAATTAGGAAGACAGGTTGTTTTTCTGTGTTATTCTGTTGTTTATTTTAAAAGCAAACTCATCTTTTGATAGCAGTTCGCAAGAACAAGGATAAAATTCAGTGAGGCATCCTGCATAAAGTTTGCCCGCGGTCTGCGTCAATTCTGGGGGCGTGCAATCCATTACGTTTTCAATGGCATCGGACATATTATTCGTTAAATATACAGTGCGTTCGTAAAGTTCGGAATAAATTCGATGAAACTGTAAGTATTAATTTCTGAGAAAAATCCTTGAACAGGTCAACTTTGTTTTTAAAAAGTGCATATTGTTCAGTACTTTGCTTATATTGACAGCTTGTCATCTCCTAATAATAACGTCATCAATAATTTTTTTAAATAACAACCCCCATTTTTTTCTTATTTTTCTGGTACGCCTTCGTACTAGCTAAACGATCAATGAAAAAAATCAACACCTTACATAACAATTTTTTTGAGAAAATGACAAATTTTACTTCAAAAAATTTAATTTAATTTTTAACTTTTTTTTTCAGTAGATTTAGTTACAATGGAAGGTTTACTTTAATAGACCAAACAATTTAGAACGATTTTCGGTAGAGAATTCGCACTGAAACGGAATAAATAAGCCCTGACATTATTAAGCGGAGTGTACAAAGTGTCGGTGAGTGCCAAATAGTTGGCGGGAGGCAATTTCAACATTTGCATTAAATTTTATTGTTAACCTGAGATGTTTGTTTGATTTTCTTTGAGGTCAATTAAAATTGTTACATTAAAAATTTAGTTAAATTTTTTAAGTAAAATTTGTCATTTTCTCACAAAAATTGTTATGTAAGGTATCAATTTTTTTCATTAGTCGTTTAAGTACTAAGAAGGTCTGCCAGAAAAAGATGAAAAATGTGAGGGTTGTCATTTAAAAAAAATATTGATGACGTCATTATTAGGAGACGACAAGCTGTCAACTTAAATAACGTACTGTACAACATGCACTTTTTAAAAACAAAGTTGACCTCTTCGAGGATTTTTCTCAGAAATTAATACTTACAATTTTATCGAAGTTATTCCGAACTTTATGAGTATTGCAGAGCTGGTTGAAATTTGGCACAGAGTTAGAAGTATTTAAATTCTATCCTTTGTGATTTTTTTTATTTTCTAGCTTGAATTATTTTGAAGATACAAGGTTACCTTGATTTTTTTTTAATGGCACACGAATTTTATTAGGCACGAGCGTAGCGATTGTTTAATAAAACGAGTAGCATACTATACTTTTTCTACGAACAAATGAACAATACAAATACCTACAGGATTATTATAAATGATTGTCCCATTGCAGTTGGCGTTGAAAACTCGCACAAATTTTGGATGTGCCGCCAACCTCACAACGTTAAACAAACTAGTAGACAGGTTTCCTCTACCGCCGGTAGCGCCACCTATCGGTGATACTAGTCTCACTCATGCTATGAGGCTTGCGGCACATTCAACTACGTCACCAACGTCAACTGCGAATGGGACAATCATTTATAATAACCCTATATAACTTCTGTATTAAATGTTAATTTAAACATAAAATTTTAAACTGATAAACGTCAATGGACAAGTGACAACTAACTTGATTTTGAGTGTCACATGATTTTTGCTATTAAAAAAGCTACTGCTACAGTTATTTGTTTCAGCGGTTTTTCACACTGTCGCAAGTACCAACCATTTTGAATTTAGTGCTTTACTTTATCACAGCCCTGTATAACGAAACGTTTTGCAAAACATGTTGGTGATTTAAAAAAAATATATCTGCATGGTTTTGAATCATTATGAAGAGATACGGAATTCTTGTTAAAACTGAGTGATAAAGGCCCGTATTCACCAACGCCAGTTAAAGTTAACTGTAGGTTAAAATATACGAAAACATTGTTATAACAATAGGTAACTAAAGTAACGAAGTATTTTAACCTACAGTTAACGTTAACTGGCGTTGGTGAATACGGCCGAAAAGAAGATAAATAAGAACAAATAGAACTCATCCAATTTTTCCATAAAATCGATTTTAGCACATTATTTAAAATCATAGTTTTATGATTTTTTTAATTTTGAATCGAATATTCTAACATTATTTAAATATTCGTAAAAAAGTAAATGGTGGAGGTTTTGCCTTCAACGATTAAAATATAGTTTTTCTGGTCAGTTAAAATTATATGGCGCTTAATAATAGGGAGTTCAGAAGATTTATGAGACTGAATACGCTTGAAGATAGTGTAAGCTATACTCATTTTTAGAACCATGGTTATTAGGGCTGTACAAGCTAATTTCCCTGGGAATGGTAGGTATTTGGTTTCAGTCTTTTGAAGCAAAGGATGGGAAAGAGATCTGAGTCATGGGTGAAGTTTAAAAATAAAGGGGCAAAATTTAAATTGTTTCCTAAGGTTTCTGTAGTAATTGCAACAAGTGCATAGAGTACCTAGTACTTTTTTCAGGAAAGGGAAGTTTGACCTGACGAGTCGTGGGCAAGTGCCGCAATCCCATGAGTAAAAAAGAGACAGTTTATTTAGGAGTTCCGTACAATATTTTTCTACGAATGTCTGTAGTTAGAAGAACAATCAATATCAAAACACAAATCTAAAATCAAAATCATGAAACAACTTCAATTGTTTTCAATGCACTCTATGATTTGACTATTTCCGTGCATGTATTTGCATAACGCCACAGTGAAATAATGACACGACACGAGACTTTTTTTTAACCCTTTTTACTTTTTTTCACTACTACCATTATTACCATCATTAGGGTTGTTGTACTGCAGAGGTCTAATTTTACAGAATATGCATTGCATGTAACGACGCATAAACTTCAAAAATACATACTCCAGTCTAAATTTTCCATTACACTGCAAACATTATTATTCTTCACTTATTTTTTAGTTCAATCCAAGTTAAAATACAGTCGCCTAATGTGATATTTCTTGCACTCATTAGGTACATCTGAAAAAAAATTCATAAAACTCATTAGCAGTAGATTTTAATTCTGAATTTTTAGAATTGTGAAACATGAAAACTTTCTCTTTGTTTTTGTCAATATTTTAATAATTTTTGCAGAAGAGTGAATGTAAAAAAAATTGTTGGGTAAGTCTAATCTTCTATCTTCTATATAAATAAAAATGAAATGCTGTTCACTTGAGAACGGCTGGACCGATTTGGCAATTTTTTTTTAATGTTCGTAATAGTCCGAATAAGATTTCTAGGGAAAGGAAAATTGGAAAAGTTGCCCGGAAAATTGCAAAATTCGGGAAAAACTGAAAGTGCTTTTTCTATGGGATTTTTGTATGAACTTAAGGCCATAACTCAGGATTGGAACGGTGGATATTCATAATTCTTTTTTTGTTTTGTTCGTTATAGTCTTGGAAAAGTTTTCAGGAAAAAAAATCGGGACAATTACACAGGAAAGTCGGAAAATTCGGACAAACTCCAAAAATTGTACTTTTTGTATGCACTCTCGATCATAACTGACGAGATATTTGATTGATTCTTTTTTTTTTGTTGGATATGGTCCCGGGATCGAAATAACTTAATTGAATGTTTCCAATTGAAACAAAAATTTGGAAGATTTGTAGAAAAATCTGGAAAAACGCATTCCAGCCTAAATTAAAATAAAATTACAACTCAAGACCGTAACTCAGGCTTCGAACGATACATGTGCGTAAGGTTTCAGGAAGAAAAATTGGGACAATTACAATGGAAAGTCGGAAAATTCGGACAAGCTGCAAAAATTATAATTTATTTTTTGTATGCACTCTACTTTGTTTACACATTTCCAATAGCTTTTCACAAATTCACAAAACGATCATAAACGCTTGTCATAAAAGAAAATTGGAAAAGTGGAAACGAATTTGTATTTTATCTCCACATTTGGAGGAATTAGCGTACTAGTTCTAAACGTTCAACTGATGTTGCTATAAGTAATTTCAGATATTTTTCGAAAAGCTTTGGAATGTTTTGGTGAGTCCAAATCAGAAATGAAGCCGGCGACATAAGAATTGTTACACATAAAGAACTGCGAAATGATTTTTGCAAAATTTGCAATTTCTCCCCCTCACACTCTCTCTCTTTGACACTAAACACGCTAGTCATCACCATAAGCTAAATGTCAACAATCAAAGTAAACAGAATGTTTGTCGATGAATCTAACACAACTGCATTACTGGTGACTAGGCTAGTTTGATTCATTCCATTGTTGAATCCTCTTTTGTCTGAACCGAAAAATTGTATTTGCTCTTTGGATGAATCCCATCCGCGTCACAGCCGTCACATTGCACATCCCCATTTGCACAACTGCATCTAGTGCATCATCAAATATTAATATTAACGTGCCGTGCATGACGTCTGCTTACCGGATATGTAATCTAGTTTCCCTTTTGTCACAGACGAGAGTCCCATTTCGCAGCGGCGGAGTTAATGCGAAAAGAGATTTGGGAGTGACGGGTGCTCTGTCATTTATGTAAAAGCGTCGGCGCAATTCGCACCGTAATAATAACGACATAACGTAGGTAACGCGCTAACATGATGAATAATTAACGTAATTTGTATTCGTGTAAATGAGGTTTGCTGACGGGCCTGGAATGCCGTCGCTGAACCCGGCGCGAGCTCCTCTCCGGAGGAGGTGGAGCCGCCTCTTTACCTCTTCAGACGGGCGTCAGGAGTGGATAACGACGATGACGAATGTCTCGCGAAATCCAGATCCGGGTGGGAATTTTCGGCTGAACAGTCTAGAAACAATGTCGGATGTGTCAAAGAGAGTTATCCTTTTTGAAATGGAATTGCGCTCGTTATTTCGGCTGACGATTTGTGAAGGATCGTTCGTCCGGCCATAATCCTGTCATTGATCGAGACACCCGGAGCAGTAAAGATAGGCTTTGCAGTTTTATGTATCGGCAATTCGACGTTTTTTACTGCGGCGTCTGCCGTCATCGCTGAAGGAAGTGTCAGCGTGAATGTTCTGTTTCGGGGGGTTCGCTAACTGACATGGAACAGTTTTCGAAGTTCGTAAATTAAAAAAGAAGGCACCCTAACTGGGAAGGTCGACGAAAACATTCATCTCTGTTCGGAGGAACCCGGAATTGGAGGAGACTGCAACATGTGCGCCTAGACGCAGATGCTATCGGTTGGTCCTTGTTAAGTGATATCATTGATATCTTTGCTATGAGTGATTGGAGTCTCCGTTCTGATTCAGTTTGCAACTTATGCGTTAATTGTTTGTTTCGAGTCTCGCTTTTTAATAAAATGCAATTCATAAATTTCAATAAACACAAAATATCTACTTTGTCTGTGTTGTTTTAATCTTTTAGGTAGTTTGTAATCTATTTCTACGTAGGACAACCCATAGGATGTTTGCAGTTGTTATTTTGAATTACTTTATAATGTTTTTCTCATTAGTTAGACTTTAACAAGATAAATGGTAAGAATTTACATAATACAACGTTAATAAGTTAAATTTTAAATCAAATAATCTGAGTACGTTTAAATGTTAATGTTGTTTTGTGAATGGTTTTGCATTTTATCCAAGTAATTAAGACTATTGGCACTTTGTGATAGAAAATTTAGGATGACTTGGAAACAGTGAAAATGTTTATCATTTTTTATGTTTAACTAATTGGAAAGACGAAATTTGTTGATTGATTAATTGTTGTTTGTGGTTGATTTGATTTTAGTTAGTTTCTTTAAGTTTAAATTTTGTGTTACATATTTTATAAAGAACATTATATATACAGGGTGTTTCAGCTAAGACTTTCAAGCCTAATATCTCGGTTATTTGCCAACGGATTTTTATGAAATTTAAAACGCAGATATTTTAGACCGTGAAGGTTCAATTAGTAATAATAATAAAATTGCCTCAAGTTAAAAAATGTAATTTTAAACATGTTTCCTTTATCGAAAATTATGCGCCATTATTATTAAATTGTTAAACATTAAAAAATAGGGGTCTACACAAACAATTAAGTAAATCACTTGTCTGATTCAACGAAAAGATTAGATTTTGTCGTTAAAAATTTAATGTAAAATTTGAAAGTATTTGAGCAGTTACCATTTGAAACAATTGATGATTAATTGCCCAGCAACATTTTGTACACCCTTTAAAGTCTGTCAAAATTTGACGCGCTTTATTAGAAACGTCAAATTGTGAAAATTTATTGAAAATACTCTAAAAATAGACTCCAGCGGCAGAAATTTCAATATTGTTGAAAAAGGAAAAAAAAATTGCCAATGGAGATTGTCGTAAGAACTTCAATGACACAGTTCGTTTTCTCGTGGAACACTATTCAAACGTAGGCTTTACAAAATGTAAGGTTAAGAGAGTACGTGAACTAAATTACCTTGCTAAAATATCCCGATCGTGTTGTAGTCCTTTATGGAAAAATTAAAGCATCCAGTATAATAAATTACGTCCAAATGTTGTCTTTAACTTTGTAAGTGTTTGGAAGGTTAGCAAGATAAACGTCAAATATGTCACCTGCGCTTCTGCGAAAAGGGATGACCAAAATTCTGCAAAATTGCGCGTTTGTTTGATACGCGTCTACGTTTTTGCATTTGCAGCCACGTTTAACACAGTTTTTTGCTTTTTTCTTGCAAACCAGACGTCTTTCAAGGACGAGTTTTTCCCTACAGCATTTTTTATTGACGATCAATTTTTTATGTAAATCTTAATTGATTCAACATTTTAAAAAGGCATGTAAAAATTACGTTTTCAAGACTTGGGTGATTGCATTAATAGGATTTTATTCTTCATCGTCTAAAATATCTGCATTTTAAATTTCACAAAAATCCGCTGGAAAATAACTGAGTTATTAGGCTCGAAAGTCTTAGCTGAGACACCTTGTATAAATTTGTGGAATTCTGACAATTAAAACTTTCTGTATTCTTTAATAATATTTTGGAAACTAAAATTTGAGAGTAATGAGGCTATCAGTGATAAATTTTAAAACACTGAAGTTTATTGATTAAGTATTGAAATGTTATTAACATTTGAAAATTTATCTTTTAATTTTTTTTTTGTTTCAGGTACTTAAATTTATTCATGTTCGCAAGTACTTCGCTTTTGGTAAGTTTAAGTTGTGTTTAAGTATTCTTCAGTGGACAAAATCTAATGACATGAAGGTAGATACTTACCACTAGCTAGTAAAATAAATTAGTCGTAAATACAATACAAGACAATCAATAAAAAGATAAAATGGATTATAACTAGTACAATGAATTTGATGGAATTTTTCCTGTTGTGTTCTTTTTAAAAATTATAATTATAATCGTTGTGAGAGTGGCAATGACAAACGACCAATTTTTATATGTGTGAGGGTTACTTCAATTACATTTACACTCGTTAATGAGGCATAGTTGCGTTTTACATAAAAAATGCTCCTGATTTCATGTTTACACATCGTGTCATTTTCATTTTAGATATTTAATACACTTGAACAGCGTCGTAATCTCGCTTATATTTTCAAACAAAGAAAGAGAAGATTGCAATCAAAATTAAAACCACCGGAGAGAAGTCGGGTCAACAGCTAGTTTCATTTAAGATAGAAACATTTAATTGCTATTGTACTTTGAAAAAAGATAGCACTGTAGATTATACAGCCAAGTGACTCATATGAAATTGATAACATTCTCGACTGCATAATTAAAATTATACAACACAACGTTGTTGCATTTTAAAACATTCAACGGCATTCCATGCTAATCAGGATTACCAATTTTTAAGCATCTTCTAGAAGAAGGATTGTATCTTGAAGGAAGTATTGTGGTGACTAATTTATGCAACTTTGCATCATTCGCAAATAATATTGCTATTAGCAGTTACATAAAATAAGTCATTAATTAAATTAAAATAAGAAATAACATCGATCCAAGAGTGAAATCGCAGAAATTTTATTATACTATAAAGATGCAAAACTATTTGAAAACTGCGATGAAGCTTAAAGAGTTTAATTTAAAAAGATAAAATTACATATTTCAAAATTTCAAAAACATTGAAATAAATTGACTCTTAAATTTGTGGCTGAGAAGAATTTATGCTGTGATTTCCTTTTTAACAAGTGAAGTGTTTTCCCTTTTTAAGAGAATATTGATATCACCAGCACAGCAATTACGTTTTTAGTTAGCAATTTAATTATGTTTAGTAACGCCAACAATCTCAACGAACATAATATTTGATATTATATAACATATATTCGTAATTGCAGTTTTTGTCAAAGATATTTTAGTTTAGTTTCTTAAATTAAAAGCATTACTTTAGATCACATTGTAAATTGCGCGTGTACATATTTAATTATAAATGAAAAGCACCCCTTATAGTTCTACTAGAACTAGATAGTAATGCTTTGTTTATTTTTATCACATATTGTCAACATGTTTTGACAAATGCCCTTTACACGATTGCTGATTAGGACTTTGTATTACATGATTCACACAATTTACTGTTACATATCGATAAATTCAGTGTCAACCCGGTCATGCTAAATGGTTTTCCCATGTTTTAATGGCACCGAAACATGAAAACTTTTCGCTTTTCGATATTAATTATTTGAAGGGCGTGTACCAAAAACTGTCCCCCATCTAGTCCGCCAGCACAAAAACACAATAAATCAGCGAGAGATCATCGCACGATTAAATGCTTCAATGTATTAACGATAAGTCTAAAACAAAAAAAGAGGTTGCCGTATTTTATGGTCTCTTGCGTGCATTCGCCACCATAAATCACTTCCTATTGTTAAATCAAATGTGTGTTTTAATGCTTTTGTTGTGGGCTGAAATAATAACATTGTATCCTATCCTGTCAGAGTTACAGGACACGAGTCGCTGAGGGCTAAAATTTCTAACTTTCATTTGTGACCGCTGTTAAAAGCTCAGTACAGAGCTTGACTTGTGTCGTAGGCCATTGGCTGCATGAAAGCAAGTACCTACAAATCTTCCAGAAGAACAAAATGCTAAAGAAAGAGTTAAGAAATTAGACGTCAGAAGTGCACAAGTTAATTGCTGTGGAGCTAAGGTGTAATTTGTGCCAGTGTGGATGTCGTTTTTTTACTTAGAATTTTTGTTGTTTTATTATTGCAAATGCAATTATGGAATACAATTACCTAAATAGGGGAAAAATAATACATTTTTCTACTAAAGTTTGGAAAAGCAACATATTTCAATACTAATATTATATTTCAATACTAATATTATATTTCAATATTAATATTATTTCCTAACAAGTGCGGAAATAATATTTCAACATTAAAAGTTCAATTTTGATCGTTTCCTGAAATACGTAACTTGAAATCTGTTAAAGATAACTTCAAAATTTACTACAAATTAATGTTTTTTTTAAGCCTTTCCTTAAACTAACACGAAAAACGTTGTTCAATATTCCTGAGCTGTTACTTTTCAGGTATTCGGCCTGTTTTGCATATTCTTCAATATCAAACGATTCATTATAGCAGACATTTTAACAGAATTTCCGTAAATTTACTCGAGCGAACACCTTAAACGCCTTAACAAACTTTGTTTTTTTATAAACAAAATTGCTTCTCTATAGTAACGAAAACAGAACAATTTTGATTCCAGTTTTTAATTTAGAAATAATGATAAAAAATTGAAAATATTTGAATTTAATTTATTTTTCCAGTAGAAAAAATCATGTGTGCAGTACGTAGGAAATCCATATTTCCGTAGATCCCATGCCTAATATAGAAAAAAATTACATTTCCTAACTTATTGCACAAATAGTTATTTTGTACCACGATTAAAAAGAGTAGTTGTTTTTCAGTGGATAATATGCGTTAATGTGGACATTTTATACAGCGTTAAGTTATAGTTATTATGATACAAGTACCGTAATGTGTCTTTTTACGATACGAAGTGGGAAAAGAAATGTTAAGTATGCTAATTTGGACTTCTGATACGAATGTCGTGCAACGTTTTAACTACCATAAATTACTGTCGCTGTGCTATTACTATGCTTTTATCCACATGTTGCATAAATAACTATGAAAAAAAAATGTTATTAATTGTGAAACTATTTTTACACCTTAATTCAACTCCAACTCAACTCAGCATTTACAAAAATATCATTTTGGATATTTTGTAAGAATATTTTTTGAGTGCTTGAGTGAGTTTCCATTGTACAAGATTTGCTTATTCCAAGTAATACTCAGAGCTTTTTATATCAAAAATGATTTGTCGGCATCGCAAAAAGCGTTCAAGAGCTTTTCCCTCATCAAAGTTAATTAGCGATTAAGGTGGCAAGGTTGTTATTTTTCACCCATCTGAAACGAGTTCTTGCTATTTTTTGTTACACGAGTGGTAAATATACAGGACAGTTTATGCACGCATTTTAGAGTCCAGTTTCTTTCCCTGCTTTCCGTCGTTTATTTGCAACTGTCGAGCAGGATTATTAACATGTTTTAAGGATTTTCGCAGCGAGCTTGAATGTTATTACGGCGAGTTTACTTCGATCTTCTTAATTGCTTTCATTTAACATTGCAGTCGGAGGTTAGTGAAGTCCGTTCGACTAATCGGTATTAATGAACCTCGTCTGCTCACAACTGTTATTTAATTTCCTCCGACCTGTTATTATTGAATTAGCGAAATTTACGTTGAACGATGATTGACGATCGTGGGGCCGAATCCTTTACTGATGTAATGAAATCCCACCTATACGACGCGATTTTATTAGTCAATCAAAGGGGCGGCGTAAGAAATTGAGTTTGTGGATTTAAACGTTCGGGCATATGGTGATCGGAACCCTCGTAAAGCTCGGAGCGTCATAGCGAAAGCACACGAGAGAGGCGTTCTTCGCCCCATTTATATCTTTTGCTTTATGAGGAACTATTTCATTTGCATGTTGTTTAGAGGCACTCTTCCTAAATTGGGAGATTTATTTGCTGATTTGGAGCAACGCAACTGCATACTTCACTTAAAATAATTGGAGTTTTATTAAGACGAGCTTCCACCGTCAAATCCTCCAACAACAAACTTTGCACAAATTCCAGCTTTTCTCGACTCGTTTGTTAAACGAACGGATGTCTTGAATTTCTGGTAATGGACGATATGAAATATTTATCGGATCGCGTCTGGCACTGCCGTTTTATCAAAGAGCTTAACGTCAAAAAGTGATGAATTACTTTTATTTGTGCGGAGGTGGATTACGCCTAGATTTCGAGTTTCGTACAGTTCTGTGTAAAATTTAGACGACCGGATTTAATCATCGATCGGTTTCTAACAAGGAGTTGGATAAATTGGGCCACTTTGGAGCGTGAACCGTTCTGAGAGAAACTGTTCGGTCTAATCAAATGGTGTCTATCGTTCCCATTTCTTGACAATCGCGAAGCTTTTCTTGATTGTTTAGAAGTTTGGGTTTGTATTGGAAACTACTCCGATATAAGAATAGAGTTTCTGGAATTGGAACGAAGGCAATCAGAGATGGGAATTAAGAGAAAAGCGTTGTAGAAGTGGGATTTAATTAATCTTTTCTTGTCTGGAACAAGAGAACATCGTTAGGGTTTCCTATTTTCACATTTCACTCAATACCTGATGTTTGTCACGATTTTTAAAATTAAACTGTGTCATTTACCTTGACGTATATAACTCGAAAGCACAGTTTTCTTGTGCATCTTTCTATTTTATGTAGCTGGCAGCTTCGACCTTTGTCCGCAGGGACGTTCAACTAATTCTTGTATGTCTGAGAATTTCTGTAATAACATTTCCACGCTTCAATAAGTTGTTGCGTTTTATTTGGAAAAATATTTTCGATTTCATATTTACACGATCTAATTTGAATTTGTCAATTTGCCGCATCAAGGTGCATTGCCAAATTAGGAAATTCAAAATTACTAAACTGAAACAGCAAGTGATGCCAACATACTGTCATATTGACAGCACGGATGTCGTTGTAAACAACCATACATACTAGACACTAATACGTATTTATTTTGTGTTAAGAAAATGACATGATAGATGACATTTCCAATACGAAAACGTACACTAAATTATACAGGGTCATTATAAATTATTGTAGTCCAAGTTGGTGTGAAAACTGAATGTAAAATTTATGGTTGCCGCTCCATATGAAAATGATAAAATTAAGTGAGTGCACACCGTTCACAAAATTGACACTATTTACAGTTCACGCCACATTAGAGTTGTGTTTGTATAGAGCGGCACAAATTTCATAACATGGGCATGGCTTGCTTCGACTACAAACATTCATTATGACCCTGTATATTGGGTGAATTAAATGTTGATGAATAGTGAATATTAAAACACTGTATGTAGAAATAAATGAACCATAAAATATGTTTCCTTTTAAAGCGTATAGTGAACGTTGATGTAATATGTAAATATATTCATATATGTGCAAAGAAAGATAATCAAAGTTTTCAATTTATAGAAGCTGTAATTACAAAAAAATAAAAAATGATTGAAACTTCAAATATGATTTTTTCCAAGATGAGTTTATAGCGAGGCATTTTTCAAGCTGCTGTAAATTGTGTTTGCAATATTTTTGACCACTGAATTTTTATTTATTATTTATTTACAAAGTGGGTGGTTTTATTTTTTTAATGAAATTATTAATCGTATAAATTTAAAAATAGTCAGTTGGTCATAAATTTTTGATACATTTTTTAATAGAAATTGCACGTTTCAAAAGTGTCTTGCGGATAGTTCATATATGTCTTTCGAAAAACCAAAATAAAACTTAATAATAAAGCGAATGACGAAATTTAAAAATATTTAAGCAAAAACAACTTATAGAGGGTCATTATAAATGATTGTCCGATCGCAGTTGGCGGTGAAAACCCACACACATTTTGGATGTGCCGCCTGCTTCGCAACGTTAGACAAACTAGTAGACAGATTTCCACTACCGTCAGTAGCGCCACCTATCGGCGATGCTAGTCTCACTCATGTTATCAAGCTTGCGGCACATTCAATTTTTTAGTCACCAACGCTTGCCAACGCCTACTACGATGGTACAATCATTTATAATGACCCTTTATAATGTCCTTTACACGTAAATTTCGGGCTTACAAAAGGAATTCCTGCCATTTTTAATGCAATTTTTTTAATTACTTCAGTTAGAAATAATTTTATTTTTGTAGCATTTTGTTGATTATTTTTTTATACATATCAAATACGTACATATTTTTTAAGACTCCAATAAAAAGGCGTCACGGTATCAAGACCCGATTTATTTATAATTTTAGATTTTGGTATCAAGTACATAATTTTTCGTATTTTTCGTACATAATAATAATATCTTTGGAAACATTACTTATACAGGCTGTTTGATAAAAAACGCCTCAACCCATAACTTTTTTATTTATTATAATTTTTTTTTTGACGTTATTTTCAGTAGCTAACGATAGTCAACTTTTTTTTTTTTAATGGACACATGTAGTTTTTTAGGCTCAGTCTGGTAAAGTTTTTTTTTCTGAATCTAATGTATTAAAAGTTATCATTTGGTGCATAGCTGACTGAAAAAAAAAACAATTTTTAATTGTGGTTCAGCTTATTATGAAATTTTCAAGTGTGCCGTGAAAAACAATTGGAATACAAATAGCAACAAATGTCAAGTGTGAGTTTGAAAATTTTCAGGTGCAATCTTGAAGAGTTATATTATTATTTTCTTGGAAAACATGAATAATAATAATTTTTTTTTTCTATTACCTTTTTGTTTTTGACTAATTACGATTATTATTACACTCGAACATAAAATAATAGTCAAATGACTGCTATCCTGCATGACTGACAATGTTGTTACATATTTTATACTTAAATAAAAAAAGTTTAAAAAAGCAGATGAAAATTTCTAAGCTGACGTTTAGATGACATTTATCGTATTTGGATTCCGATTGTTTTTCACGGCACTCTTAAAAATTGTATAAGCTGAACCAAAAAAAAATGTTTTTTTTTTTCAGTTAGCTATGAACCAAATGATAACTTTCAATACATCATGAGATTCAGAAAAAAAAAACCTTACCAGACCAAGCCTAAAAAACTACATGTGTCCATTTAAAAAAAAAAAGTTGACTATCGTTAGCTATTGAAGATAACGTCAAAAAAAATAAATTTTATGTCTGTTTTGTAGTGCTTGAAAAACCATATCTCTGATTTTTTTGTTCATTGAAATCGGGTAATAAATAAAAAAGTTATGGGTTGAGGCGTTTTTCATCAAACAGCCTGTATTATCATTTCTTCTTCTTTCTATATGCACACTTTTTACAGGAGTTATGTTCAAGTTGTTCTATTCATGTTTCATTCATAAATTGTATTACATATGATTTATTATTAATAAATTAATTAGATAATGATAAAACTGGATTTTTTTTTTTTAATTTAACTAGTATAAAATGTTAGGGAAAGCAATTCGTCTTTTCTTTTAAATGAAAATTCAACCGACCGCTTGGTATTCACAAATACATATTTACCTCGATATTTACTTTATTCATTTCCTTGCACCAAATACATTTTATTATCAATCTAAAACTGACTCGCATTTCGACACCAAACCTGTCATCAGAGTGACGAAAAAAAGCTCAGTTATTTTTTATTATCGCTACTCATTTGTGTTTTTTTTTCTTTGGTTTTTGAATCAAAGCAACACTGCTCTGTAGATACGAATTGTTTCGATCGTGTTTCATGTAAATGATCCGTTAACATGTGAACATTCTGCGGATACATTTCCTTTATTCCATTTAAATTTGAAACGAGTTCAAACCCCATGATGGTTATTGGATATAGCAGGTAATCTAACGGATGATGATTGGTGTTGATTTACGTGCGAAAGCTTCACAAACAATGAAATGATCGAATATTGAGCAAGAAACTGCAGAAATAGTTTGGCCCGATTGTCGACCTGAACGAACGTGAAGATATAAATAAAACGTCCCAGCAATTCTTATCTTTATGGCAAATCATAAATTTTGATTATCCTTCGCATGTATCGACCAAAACCATTAGATTTGCTTATAATGACTTATTTACCATCAATAAATCGCTACCGGTCTATTTTAATTGGACATAAATTCCGTGTGCACTCCTTTTTCTCCAATTTTTTTAATTTCCATTTCCTGAACCATATGTTTGGCGAAGATGGTCCGACGAGAGCACAGTTCCCACATTATTGCCGCGAAATATCGAAAATAATACAGATGGAAAGCAATAACAGTAACCAGAAAGGGCCGTTGCGGATGTGCACTCTTACAGAGAGGAGATAAATCAGATTCGAGGGCCGTCGTCATGGCGACGACGTCCGGGACGCCG
Organism: Tenebrio molitor; assembly: GCF_963966145.1. NCBI lineage: Eukaryota > Metazoa > Arthropoda > Insecta > Coleoptera > Tenebrionidae > Tenebrio > Tenebrio molitor. The sequence goes on along the minus strand of NC_091047.1, from coordinate 22,575,202 downwards.
GGCGCCTTCGGAGGCGCCTTTCATCCGACGACAAACAAACCCAAACAAATCGAGCTCCTGGAGGTGGTCTGCACTTTGTCTGCGTCGCATCCGTCGGAATAAAAACTACAAGAAATACGGACGTCCCCGTGCACGTCTGACTGATTTTGTATACGGTTATGGGAAGGTGTATAGCTCCGCAACAATTTTAATTGGCTGTTAGATATGATAGCTGTCAAGCTGGTTTCAATATAGATTGTTAATTAATTTTACGGCCATCCCAGTAATTATTTTTCACAAATGAGTGCACCGGAATCGACACCACGTTGTGAACTAAATAGATTACGTAACGAACATTCAATCAACACTATCGCTGATTTGTGCCATTACTTGGCATTTTTTTCGTTGCTCTCAGATATACAGGGCGCTTCGCTCGGACGATGACGGAAATCGAGACTAGGTAGTAACGTGTGTTCAAAAAAATGTGTGTCAGTTGTCATCTGGCCTGGCGCTTGCTTTTATTTCCGTTAACGTGTGGCGCAACTTGATCAGCTGTCAAATGCTTCGAGAAACGGGAAGTGTAGAATGAAAAAGTGAAAGTGGACGACCATTACTACCATTAGTACGTATTTCAGAAATTGCTGATAGAGGAAAAAGGGAAATAATGTAAAATGAACCGAAAACTTCTATTTAGCAGGAAGCAGGAATATTTGGAGTTTGCCGTTTACATGCATTTTTTTAAAGGTTTTAGAAAAATTCTTTCCCACTAAAAGTTAGTAGGCAATACTTCTTCGTTTGTCAAATCGTCATCTTTCATCTATATACACCTTCTACCTTTTCTTTCCTTCAACTTACTCTTATTTAGCAGAATGTTCTTATTTTTCTCCCAACTTTCTATTTTTCCCAACATCATCTTATCTTTATTTATTTTAAATGCTTCCTTTACTTTCACTTTCACCCCTATCTCCCTTTCTAACTATTCTTCCACCCTCCTCTCTATATTTCCTCTTATTCCCCCTATTACGGTTATTATAACATTATCCTTCCTCTCCTTCTTTTCTCGTTGTTCCATCTTTTCCTCTATCATTTTCATTCTTTTCATCCAATCTGCCTTCTCCGCCTGCCATTTTTCTTCTCTTCCTCTTATCTCCTCTCTCACCACCGCAAATTTTTTCCTTAGCTCCCAATTTTCCTCTCTCACTACCGCTAATTCCTTTCTTAGTACTTTGTTCTCCTCTCTTATTTCCTCCGTATCCTCTCTTATCTCTCTAATCGTGGTTTTTATATCCTTATCCATTTCCTTGCGTTCATTTCCTTCTTCGCTACTACTTGGGAGGATCTTCCCTTTTCTGAAACTCTTTCTGAATAGGTTCGTGCCTTCTTGAGTCGTCCTACCCTCTTCTCTTTCTCTCTTGTTGCTTTCTTTCCTTACTTTCGCCGATTTCGTCATGCCCTCTCTTTCTTGCCCCTACCTTCTGCTTATCACCTCTCACTAGCTCGTCGCTGTTGATATTAGTAATCTCTGCACGTTTTTTTTACTACACGTCTGTCGTCTGCTCAATATCGCTGCCAAACCAGGAATCCGATTTAGACGCTATATACTCAAAAATTTGTTACACAGTCTGGGACTGGTTTCCAAATCTATGAGGGCATGATGACCAACTCAATAGACAGGGACCAATGGCTTAACGTGACTTCCGAATCACGAAATAGAATATAGCCTTTTTTTGTTAAATTTGGCCCTGGGTCGGAATTGAACCCGGGACCTTCGCGTCCCCGAGCCGAAACGGACTCCCTTAGGCTATATTCTGCCTACTTAACAACGTACTACTAAGCTGTTACATACAGTCAGTTTAAAAAGAGAGACATTTTTTTTAATTATATTTGTAAACGAAAATCCATTATTAAATTGCAAATAACGAGTGTTCAAATAAATTTGTGGTCAAGCAAGTCATGCTGTTCTTTCTCTTATCCAAAGGTACCTAAATTATTTTCTTAAGTTGACAAATCGTTCAAATGCATTACCTGAATGATAATCTGAAATCTCTTTTGATGGCCGTCCACTTTCACTCGTCCGTTCTACAATTCCTGTTTCACGAAATATTTGACAGCTGAGGAAGCTACCCTATTTGCACGTTGACGAAAATAAAAGCAAGCACCCCACCATCTATTTTTTTTTAAACTCTACTCAATTAAGATTTGTGTAGGACAAAGTTGACGTTTTATAATTTAAAAAAGATTTATTTTTGATCCATCATTGAATTTCTGCTCTCATCTTGTCAGTTTTACCAAATCAGTTCAAGAAACTGCATTTTTTGTCGCCACCTCGCCATTATCATAATTCACCAGGTTTTCTCAAAGAATCGGCACAAAAAATGTCTCGCTTCGATCTCGCCAACAACGAAGCCTCATTTTCACACCGTCATTATGCAAAATAGGCTAGTGCACTCCCATCCCGGTGCAAAAGCTGCACAAGACAGAACAAAGGAGAACATCGTATATTAAGGAGCATTGAAAAATGAGCTCGCATCCTTCAAGTAAATGGAAAAGGTCCTGACAGATGCTCAAATATTCATGACTCGAAACGAAAATTTAATGACACTCGCTTGTGACGAAAGACGTTCGCCTCGCTAATAACTCCAACTGTAAAATCTCCACCGACAGACGGCCAGAACTCGCCGAGTTTATCAAAGCAAAGAGCAATTAAACCCGATTGGCTCTTAAAACTTTTTCTCCGAGAAAGCGACGTCCTCTGAAGATTGTTTCTCTTTTTTCATTTTCGATAAAATCGCTACTTTATTGTTGCAATTATATTTGACAGTGGTCAGCGCGACAGGTTTAGCGGTCGAGGGAAATTGCTTTAATCAAAGGTAAATACAAGAATCGGCTTTTAATAATATTGCGAAAAATTCCATCTCTATGCTAATGGCGTCTGGGAGTCGAAGCGGCCCACAAAGGACGCGGGCCCACCCTTTCAGAAGTCTGATAAAGAAGGAAACTTCCTTGATTATGTTATCAGAGTTTCGCTTCGATGAACTTCTTTGGTCATGGCTTCAGTTTTTTATTGATTATGGCCGTCTGGAGCCTCGCCTCTCTCCCGACTCCATTCAAACCGATAGAAAGAAAGTCGTTAACAATGACGGAGAAATGCCTAATTTCGATGGACTGCAGGCTGCAACCCTTCTTGCAAAATAAGCACCAAGTCGCTTTTCAAGCTAAGTGCTTAATTATATTTAGATCAAAGCATACTTCGCGTTTCTCGCCGTATCCGACTCTTTTATGTCTTTAATTATAGCAACTTTACGGCATTAGCGGGCCCTTAAAATATCGAAGTCTTGGGATGATGGGCTTTGGAGGTTTTTTGTGCCTACGCCCCAATAAATACCTGTCGCACCGGATGACTTTGAAAACACAGATTTCTATAACGAATGCGGCTCTTAAATTCCACCTCGTCATCGACGCACTGTGTAATTATGGTCGATAAAAAATAACGCTTATTTGCGGCGTGCCCAATACACAACGCTGTCACTGTAGTGACCGTGCGCGATGGGCGTACTTCTTGATTACGTCACAAAAGGCGATTGTTTTCTGCCGACTGTCTACGTCTACTTTTGTCCAGCGCTTTGAAAATCGGAAGAGACATTAAACGGTCAATTAACGGCGTGATGAAAATGTTGGAAGCTTTTACAGCGTCGTAAAATATTTTGATATTTGGTGCTTTTTGCAGACTCATGGAGACGATTGAAGCGAACGACTGGCGCATCACGTTAACAGAGTTTCTCGCGTTCGAGATGAGTAACAAAAGAGACATCAAGAGGATCTAAAATAACAAAAGTTCTCATCGTTTATCTAATTCGGGAAAATGGCAGATTAGTTTCTGTCGTAAATGTCAAAGTTGTGAACAAATGAATTTGTTATTGTCGGTAATAAAAACTGGTATAGTTGGTCCAGCGAGAGATTGGTTGATATAAAAATCACAAAATTCTACGTAGAGAAAGCAGCACCTAGCGCAGGTAAAATTTGAAATATGTATATCCTTCAAGCCGTCACATTTTTGCCCTAATTAATATATTCTAGTGCATTTTGTAGTGTTGGATTACAAGCCTACAATTTAAAATCTCCCAATCTCTCGCTGAACGAAGTATAGGTGTAGGTAGGTACTTCTCTGGGAAGTGAGTTCTGGGACAGCTGTATATGAGGAATATTTCTGAAATTATCTCAACCGGTTGTTGGTGCTGAGAAGGAGCAGCAACACTCTAATTGCGAAGGTGCTGAAAGATTTTTCTCAACCTCGCTGGGCGATTAAGTCGCGTTTACGGCGAAGACACGCGATTTATACGACTCCCGATGTAGCAAATGCCTCTTTACTTCGAACTGTGACGGACACCAAAATCGTGCTTCGGTATTCGCTTTGGGTTCCGTTTACCGAGAAGTCGAACGTAATGTTAACGGAGAATGTGCAGAGATTACGTCTAACTATTTTAATGAACGTACCCCGTAAAATTCCCCAGAGTTATTATGGAAGAAGCACGTTAGTAAATCAAGAGTTGTCCACTAATTAGTGCTTTGGTACGTGGTTAACGACCACCAACATAAAAAGCTCCCCGTTGGCGTCGCTCTCGCCAGCACTGACCTGAATCGGAAATCCTATGGCGGACCCCAACGGTGTAAAAGCGCGACAGTACATATCCGTATCAGTGAAAGCCCTTCCATCGGTCTTCCCGAGACATCTAATCTAATCACTGACGGATATTCCTCCGCTGCAGACTTGCCGAGAGCTAGGCTGCAGTTAACTTCGTTACCGACGCCCCAGCCTTGCCGCCTCCCTTGCGGTTACTGGAAACGCATTACCTCCACCGCAAACACAACTCGGCTGACAAGTTTGAAAGCCCGTCAACAAGTATTTGCCAGCAACTGTGAAACGCCGGATGGACTGGACCGGATGAAAGTATCAAGATATTAGACCGGGAAAGACAAGACGTGTAGGGGTAGCTTCTGGATAGATCAAGGAACAACGAGAGTTGCTCGGGATCGTCTAAATTTAGTTTGTAGGAAATAGAACCACGGAGCACGTTCTAATCAGCGAGCTTCGATAGTTCAGGAGTCGGTCCCGGAGGGACCAGAAAGATGCGTTTTTGTGGGAGTGGCAGACGGTTCGTTTAATCTCGAAACGTGTGCTATTATCTTTGGAAGGTGGGCATAAGCGTGGAATTTAAAATATTCAAGACGTTTGAATTTTTAGCGCTCGTGTAGTAGTCCCAAATTGGACTTTTATGGAAATTTCAACCAGAAATTAACATTTTAACCACATGCAAGTGGAACTCGTGGATTTTTTTATAAAATCCCAAATCTGTTGTGATGGGCGTGTCTCAAAATTTGCGAATTCCAAATTCAGAGCGTTGTAGGGGATCACTTCAGTAGTCCAAATGTGGAAATTAAAAAAAAAATCGGGACTTCCCCACAAAGGTCTGAAACTGCACTCTTTGAAGTGCGTTTTCTTCAAATACAGGTTGAAAAGTTCAGTGTTTATTGTTATTTATGGTGTAGATGATTGTGGAAAATAATAACGTAAGACAATTTTTTGAAGAATAGCTTTATTTTGGAGTAAAAAAATCGTAAATGTTTGTAATTTTTCTTAAAATTGGAACGGCAACGTAGCTACAGTAAATTCGTTTTAAAAAACAATTGTCAAAATGTTGTCAAGTTGGTAGACTTGCCAAAATGTCAAACCTAGTTATTTCATAAATCCATCTTGGTATCTCTCAGTGTCAGCCAAATTTCATCTATTTGACATGCGCAGGACTTGTTTAAATATAAAAGCATAAAATTCAAAATTGGTGAAGAATTTAAAGTTGAAGAATGGCTTCACGTAAAAGGGGTACAGGTCAGTCGCTTCTTCAACGTGAAAAGATGGCAGTAGTTCGATACTGCAAAGAATTGGACACGGAAAAACCATGAATGTCGATGAAAGAAATTTGCGAGAAAGCTGCTCATATTTTTGATGTAACCTATTTCCTAGTTTTTTCATTTTTCTCATATTAAACTAGTTTTTGTCTTTCATCTTTCAATCCACATTTTATTTAACCGTTCACATTTCCCGATTTATTGGATTTCAAGTAAATATTCTGTACAAACCTTCATTTCTTCTTGCTAAGTTTGAAGACGCAACTCGCTTTTCAGAATCATTAAACATCACGAAACATTGCTTTTGATGTGCAAGGTCTTAACAGATATCATTTTTCTGTAGGTACTTTCGTACCGGTCGCTGGATATGTGATTTGTGTAATTGCGATAGAAAAACGTCAAATTGCAACATATACATAACCTCAATAAAAATCTAGTGTAAAAACCATTATACATCTGGCCCATAAATACAATATTCTGGGTAATCTGGGGTGGTACAGTCCGGTCTTTTAAGAATTTTTGACATTGACAATTGTTTATTAAAACGAATGGACTTTAGAATAGTATTTTGTGGTAACTGTAGATACGCTGCTATGTGGCTGCTATGTATTGAACAAAATTAAAGTGCTTATATCTTCAGGAAGAGCGAATTTTTTTTCTAAGTATTTTTCGAGCTCCACTGGGTCTTTCTCTACCACGCTCTGCAAGTTTCAAAACATTCGAAGATGCCAAATATTCGCGTTGACTAACACAGATAAACGTAGTAATGTCGTGACGTCATAATGACGTCATCCATCCACATATAGATATGGACTGCTAATGTAGGCTGCGCGAGCGAAAAAACGTAGAAAGAGAAAGCAATAAAGGGAACGCTGTCGCTACCCTTCTTTTGACGTCATTTTTTATCGAAGGGCCAATAAGAAAATATCAGAGAGAAGGAACTGAACTTCCTGTTATTTCCATCTCTTTCTATACATTTGATTGCTTCGTGATTCTGACTTTAGATAATTAAAATCTTCCGATAAATAAGGGACCTATGGAGTCGTCTTTTTTTTGGATACTTGTATAAAATGTCTTCTCAATCTTGTACTATTTATACCTACATTAAAATACCAGGTGGATCAATAACATCAAATGTAAAAATAATGCAATTTTATTACATAGCCTTGAAGTCAAGAACATGCGATATTTAAAATAGCCGCGTTCACTTTGGAATGTATTGTGTGTTGCATTTTCAATTTTGCCAGGCTCACTCGTGAAATACCCTGTATATGCAGCATACATATTTATTTATTTATTTAGAGATTTCTTTCTTTAATAATTTTCTTTTTTGTCATTTAGAAATTGAAACAATACGCCACCTTGTTGGTTCAAATTGATACGTAATTGCAAATCAATGTGATTTAACCGTGCTCATTAGGAATATTTCTTCGAGGTCTGGCCGCCAGGCCGAGTCCGGCGCTGCCCGGAAGCGCATTTTTACAAAAAGCCCTCATGTAGCTCCATCTCGATCATTCATCACTAATTAAACGAGACCCGCACGAAGTAATTTACGCCAGAGAACCCTGCATACCGGAGGACTATTTAAAAGCTGCATCCACTTCCAGCGATAAATCTAACGAACAGTTGCCTAGTAATTTAATATTATTCGCGTCCGAATAAAAATGCCGACGAAAAACAAAAGCACACGAGCTCACTCACAATTTAATAACGTAGCCATTCTGCCAAATAAAGTACGATCGCCAAAGCATTAAATATCTTGGGCGCACGCAATCGTCCAGTCGATTTTAAAATATACGAGGCGGCCGTCGTAATTTCTTACTCCTGGAAGTTCCATGCTGGTTTGATTTTTTTTCGGCGGTCCGGACTCTCCTCTGCAAACTCGTAATTATCCTGTTTATGACGTACGACGAGGTCGCGAGACGATTAAAAGCTGTAATGGTGTCCAGTAAAAGTCAATTAGAAAAAGGGACGACCGCACAGATTTGTAAGCAGCTGCGCTATTTAGTTGTCATTAAGTCGATGTAAACGCCATTTTGTCAAATTATTTTATTTTATTTTAGTGCACGGGTAAATTAATTGGCTGTTTGTTAGGATTCGGAGGCGAATGGTTTTAACTTAATTAACAAGCCGGCGTTTGTTCGAGGCTACTTTGTGTGCAAATTGGTCTGCAAGAGAGAGAGAGAAAGAAAAATTGGAAAAACTGGAAAAGACAGCTTGTTCGCACAAGGACCGACACATTTTGTACAAATTTTAAAAGTGAAGTTTAAGGATTACCTCACCGAAAGCTTGAAAATTCTATTTTCAGCTATAATATAACAGATGATATAATTATGATCGAAGATTCTGATTTTTATAATAATATACCGGGACATTTTTTTAATACTGAACATAGCCCATACTTATTCCCTATGTTCAGTTTTAAAAAGCACAGGTCAATGCATGTATGTAATTACGTAACCAAGGTAACGAAAATAAGTACTTGACAGTTTAATAAAATGGTCAAGTTGTTTGACGAAAAAAGTACACATAATGCACTTATTTCATGCTAATAAGATCATTAGAAATGTGCGTAACATTTCCAATACAACACATGATAGACCAATTTCATCAATTGGAACAAATTTTAACATTATTGCAAAATTTCGACCATTTTTGTAGATCGTGTATAATTGGTTGCATAGCAACTCACAATTCATTGATCTGTGTTTTTTAAAATTGAACATAGGGAATTAGTATGGACTATGTTCAGTGTTAAAAAAATGTCCCGGTATACATAATATACAAGGTGATTCACGAGGAATAATGAATAGAAAATGCAACCCACAATACATTGCAACAAAAAGCCGGACATCGAAGCGGTAAATGTCCGGGTTTTTCTCCTGATGAATTGCGGGTTGCATTTTCTATTCATTATTCCTCGTGAATCACCTTGTATATCAAATAATAATAATATATAATAATAATATATCAAATAACGAGTTTAAAATTGGATGAGAGAATAAAACGAATAAATAAATAAAGAACATTCAAGTCCATAAACTGGCGCCACTGGATTTGCTTTTTGACAACTCTATTTTTACAGCTTATAGTCGCGCAGTTTGAAGAAACATTTTTAGCTGTCAAATTTGAACGAAACAAAAGAAGCGATGACAGATTGTAGGGTAATGTTGTACTATAGTCCAGTTTTTACCCTTTTGCGATGACGTCACTATCTAGTAACTTCACGTATGTTTGAGCTAGGACAAAAACAAATTTGAATTGATCATAAATAACTATAATGTTTCAAATTTGTTGACAATTGCTTCGAAAGGTTATGTTTGTAATCAATGTAATAATAATAAGTGAAAAAAAATAAAAATTGTCAAATTGACAGGAGCATAAAATAACCTCAAAGTCACCATCAATAAAATAAACGTGCCTTTTTTTGTTTTTTTCTGTTTCTGTCGTTTCAATAAAGAGAAAACGAGGACGGAAATCGTGACGTCACCTCAAAAGAGTAAATATTGGACTATAGATATCCTTTTCGAATTTATCAAATCAACTCACCGACTCTACGCCGTGGTCCTGACGTCATCAATCACCAAGAAAGTAGAAACTGTGTGCAAATGTTTATAAACATCACAAATTATTTCGTTCACTCTATACAATTTTCTGCGGCCATTCATAACATAACGGGTGACTATTAAAATTTTCACTTAGGGTTGGCTATGGATCATTCTTTGTTTTCCGTTGCATCTTAGACACTGACAAGTTTGACATTTCAATAAATGTTTTTTCTCTTAATTTGGTTATGTTTCAATTGTACTGACTGACATTTGTCGTTCGTTCTTGCGTGTGTCTAAAGTAACAGAAAAAATAAAAACTCGTTCAAAGCCAACTCCAAGTGAAAATTTTAATAGTCACCCGTTATATGTAGGTATCTGCTTTACTTTTCTTTGGTTTTCCGTAACTGTTTTACCAACATCCTTGTTCAGAAGTCATGGTGATTTTCTCTTTTCCTTGTGCAGGGGCAATGTTGATCTTGTGTTTTCCTTAAACAGGGATCATGCTAATTTTCTTCTTCTTGTCGCGCGGGGGCTATGATGATCTTCTCTTCTCCTTAAGCACGGCCTATGCAAATTTTTTCTTCTCCTTGCTCAGGGGCCATGCTGATCTTTTCTTATCCTTACGCAGAAACCACGCTACTCAGCTTACTGCACACTTTTTTCATTTTCATGGATATTTCAAATTCTTCCTTTCCTCCGAGAACGTCTAGGGCTAAGACAGACAGACCTTACCTGACCTGACCTAACCTGACCTGACGTATTGCGACTTTTCTCAGGCCTTTTTTTTCTTTACCCCGCACTCTACTGTACCATTTAATTTCATGTATTATTATTTATAATATATTTCCACAATATTTTATTACCTAGAATGGCATTGCGACAGCACTGTGAGAACGTCTTCAAGGAAATTTGTGCAAAATGCAAAAGAAGAGGTTGTAAATTTTACCAATTCCACAATCTAAACAGTCGTGACGATATTAACGCTATTGATTTCTATTAGAATCTGGGAATAACAATAAACTTTGAACTGCTATTACTCCAATTGCATCTGTCAGTTGTAATTTGGGTGATAGACAGCTTACTAAAGTCATCTGGCACTATCTGTTTGTGTTTGCGAACTTGTAGGAAACATGATATGGCCAAGAGCGAAGAACCGGAATGCCAGCATCAATTAGTAAATGGCGTAAAAATGCACAAACGCGGGCGCATTTAAGTAATTCAGTTGCAATTGCGTCGATATAATACCAGCAGCGCTGTTATTCCAACGGACGATTTTATTTTATTTTCCAGCGCCTGAAAATGAATCGCTTGTTTGTTCGGTTCCGCCACGGACGTTTTCAACTTAATTAAAACGTCGTTTTTGTGCGGAACTATTCAATTCGCAAATTCCTCACTCCACCCCATCCTATTGTTGTGTCCGGGAACGTCTTCAGTTTCACCAAAGTCTCCTCGAAACTCGACAACAGTTAATTGTTTCGGCTTATTACGGCTTTAAAGTCAGGTAATAATTTATCGAGCAACTGGCAGCAACCCCCTTATTATCGACAGACAATGCGGTGGTAAGATCCGCTAAATGCTCGAGGGCGAAAGCCAAAGATCACCGGCTCACATTAATAACATCTAACGAGCAACTTACACAACGCCAGATTTATCATAGGCAACTCCTCGAATGCGGAGGCACGGAGTCTTCGGGCCCTTTAATCCCTTCGTATCTGTTAAATGTTGTGTTAATTTAAAGTTGGCAACCAGTAAAACGCGAGGGCACGACGGGTTGTCAAATTTAATCTCTCGGTTTGAATTCGGTTTATTAATTAAGGAATCGTGAGAGATAAGGGCGCAGCTCGTTGCCGATATCTGGTGGAGGGATGAGATGTTTGCGACGGGAGGTAATCTCTAATCTTGCGCGCCCCCCTGATTGATGTCAGCCGGCAAGACGGTTGACAATGTCTAAGGGATGTGAAATATTGGTGTGTGGCACGGCGCTCCCCGCGGGGCTCAGGTGCCGCCTCCACGAAATATTGACGGTGGCGGTGCCCATCTGTCATGCCGATAAACATATTGTCATTTTTTTATTGCCTCGTCTATTGTGGGTATATTCCCTCATTAAATTTGCCGTCTGTCATCATAAAAATGCTGTTTCATGTTTTTACAGTTCTGTACGGACATCCCTGGTTATTGCAATGCGTCACACATTTGTAAAATTACAACAAATGTTTTTTTTCCTATTTTGCGATCGCAATGAAACAAACTGGTGTCGAAACAGCTTTCTTGTCGATACGCAACTTTGTACACTTTATCAGATTGGTGCTTTGAACTGTCAGATATTAATAAATACGAACCTTCAAGCGTAACCTAAAATTTTCAAACTCAAAATCTTGTAGCGATACGTAATGCCTTCACGTTTATTAACTTTTGGTTTAAAATTACTTGAAATAAAATAAATGACAATTCTAAGCAAAGAACAAGTCTTGTCTTGTCTTGTCTTATATTATTGGTACCAACTCCCACAAAAATCCCTATATTTGTTTTGAATTATTTAATTAATTTAAAAAATATTTATACGAACATAATAATTGCGCAATAGAAGAAATAGTACATAAGTACTTACCTGTATGTATTATAATCGTTTCATAAGAGATATATTGTTGCGTTGGTTCCTTTGTACAATATAACACTTCTGTGGCCTAACAGTTTTTCAAAACGTAATTAAATAAGAATAATAATTTAAAAAAATCAAATCCAGGCCACGAAAACAAAACATTTATCCTGTTTTAAATTTTGTTATTACATTAGTTTAAATGTTTCTCTTACGTGGTAATTGGCTGTGATTTATACCTATGGAAATTTTTATTTAAAACCATATCATAATCATAAATATTGTGGTTTCAGACTGAAATTTAATCAGTTCTCTATATTTTAAAATTACTGTAAAGTATAGAACGATGAGATAATTTCCCGTTAACTAAAAATCATAAAATTAAAAAAAAATAGCTTCATATTTCTACACAAGGAAAAAAGTTGCTACTTCAGTGAGCATTTTAAAGTTTTCTTCTCATTAGTAGTAACTTATTTATTTGAAATTTTAAACCAACTGATAAATTTGATGGTTTAATAACCGTTAAATCGGATGTTTTTATAGTGACCAATTTTCCACTTTGTTTTTTTTTAGAATTATGGAAGTGTAGGTGTCAGAATTTTTGCATTAATAGAATATCTAATTATGCAAAAATGTGTCACAGAATTGTGTTGGTTCGTTATTACACGAAATGAAAAAATAACAAAGGTCACACACATAAAGAAATTATGTAAATATACACCCTCGACCCATAATTAAATTTTTTCATTTTGTTTTTGTGTCAAAAAACTTGCGTTATAAATTTAACGATAATAAAAAGAACAATTTAATATCCATAAATTGTGTGTTTTGTGTCTTATATTTAAGATATTTTACTGCGTTTATTTGTTAAATATTTATTAGATTAAATATGGAAGTTTTCTGTTTTAGTTTTATAGGCAACCCATTATACCACGGTGCATTATTGGGTACAGTGAAGCAGATTCTTGACTGTATAAAAATGTGAAAATGAGTCACATTATTATCTTAGTGACTTTTGTGCCATATTCATAAGTTGAAAGAGACAATAAGAAAAAAAATCACAAATAACTCCAAATTTTATGAATTATTTTTTCGTAATAATTTTATTTTACAGACGCTGTTGCTGCTAAAATTATGCGAATCAACTTTTTGGATTACACTCGCTGCGGCCGTGTACGTAAACTTCCTGTTTCTTATAATACAGAGTGTCCCTGAAATGCGCAGCAAAATTTTAACCAAGAGCTACTAGGCTTCATGTAGAACTCGGAAAAAATATTTAAAAAACTCTGTGTAAAAAAATAAAATGACATTTAATTTTTGAGCTACAATTTTTTTTTTAATTGCTTTTAGTCTTCTACGTTGTGACACAACCTTGTAGGTAAAATTTCGGCACATTTTAAAAATACACCCTTGTATACGCCAATGCGAAGTAACCTCTAGGAAATATGCTTTAAAACAAGGAAACCGCATTGGTGTACGTTTTATAAAATATGATATACAAGCAAACGAATTATTCTTCGATAATTGTCTCAAATAAGAAGGTGGTTGCAGAAACAGGTATAAATTCACAAAATAAACTAGCCGTTAGCGTTATATCGATTGTGGCGATTTTGCCATAAAACGGATTTAATTATCCCGATGCCAATTTGCACCGAATTAATGTAGCTAACAGATCGGTAGTTTAAAATATGAGTGCATAAAACTTAATTGTTTAATTAAGCATTCATTTAAAATCGAATTACCAGTAGTGGTAATGACAAGAGTTAAAAAAGCGTCCAAACAAGGTTATAATTCTGATTCTTTGTTTGCCGTTGCTGCCGAAGAATTAATTATCCTCTTAATAAGGAATACTAATAGAGTGATATAAATGCAAATCATTTCCTGCATCGTATATCAGCCACTCTTAAAGATGCAGTTAGAGCTAATACAAATTGTTCTGTTCGCCTCTGTAACAGTCTCTAATTGCAGGGGACATAACTCAAGTGAATTTTTACAAAAATCAAAATTAATTCAAATGGCGGCAGTCGCACGATAAATCCCTGCAAATAGTCTAAATAGCTCGAAGCTCTACATCAAAGGAGACCGCTCCTTCTCATAAGTAAATAAATAATAGAGGGAGTGCAGTCAGCCGAACGTTTGTTTAGGTTTGATTTGTCGTATCGACATTGTGCAAATAAGTCGGCTGCAAGGTGTGCGAAAATGGGGTGGCACCTATCGCCATGGCGATCTAATTAGCAGCATCGGGGCAGGAGCAAGGGGTGAAAGCTCGAAGGGACTCTTAACCGCTTATCCTTTCGAAAAGCCACAGTAAATGTTGGGAATGCGTGAATTATTCGAACATGTGAAAGCGTTTGATGTGATGGTAGGTGGGAATAGATCGGAGACCCGAGTGACCCTTTTCCGCCAAGAATTAATAACTTGACGGGAGGTTTACGGTTAATGAGACAGAATATTTAATTTTCGTATCGAGCAGGAACTTGTTCTACACGAATCGGTGAAATCGTGAAGGCCATTGTTCTTTGTTTCCTTTCCTGATGTTTATTTGATGCACGAGGGTGGCGTTTTCTGATCATAAACAAATTTTACGTCGTGTATAAGCGGCGAACGGAGATTATTGTTTGAATTATTCATCGTGATTTTTTTTTTTTTTAATTCTCGAAACGTGTACGATATCTAAGAATGTAGTGTAGTTTTTAGAATGATACCAAATGTAAAAACGTTACTGAATATAATGCTACTAAGTAATTGGTAGTAAATATGTAATAATAAAAAGATGTATGTACTATCGCGGCCATCCAAAAGTGAACGTTTTTTTTTATTGTTTGATATTTACTTTAATCATAGGCGTCCTAAAATGTCAAAGTTTGACACTAGCGATAAAAAATGTATTGAAACTATTTTTTTTAAATGCCACATCTCTCTCCGATGCAGACAGATAGGGCTATTGCAAAGCTAGAAGAAAATTGGTCGTTGGCTGCTGTGGCGAGAGAATTACATTGCAGTAAGACTTGCATCTTCAATATAAAGAGGGGTTGGCCAAGGGCGTAGCAATGATTTTTTGCTGGGGTGGGCCAGATTTTAAACCACAGACAAATGATAGATAGATATTGCAGATGTATCTTGTTTTTAATGTGTTTTACTTTTATTCTGGGGTGGGCCAGAACGATTCTGGGGTGGGCCGGGCCCACCTGCCCCCCCCCCTTTGCTACGCCCTTGGGGTTGGCAAGAAAACAGGCTTGAGAGGCCAATGTGAATAGGTGTTAGAAAGGTTTCTTTAATAATGTATTAATTACTTCTCAGTCTCATTTTTGTTATTACAACTTTTTATTATTAAAATAGTAACGCCTGCTGCACGAACGCCAATGAATACAGCCTGATTTAATCTAACGAAAAATACGGAAATTTTCGCAAGCTATCGTTCACTTTTGGATGGCCGCGATTGTACCTAGTTACAGTTGTAGTTGTAGTTTTCTATCAGTCGATTGACAAGAAAAGAATTGTCTTCAATTATTTAATCTCATTTAATGTATCAAACAATTCTTTTAATCAAAAAGTCTCTAAATAATATCTTTATTTTTCAGCGCAAACACATTTACGAAAATACTGAATAAAACTTTTTTCGGTTAGTAGGTGTTCTTAGTTATCAATTTCTACTAACATTAGTGTCATTTTTAAAGATTTGTACTTACTAAAAGAAAATTCAGTGGCTCTCTGAAGATTTGTGTTAGTAGAGGAACATGGCCAAGTTGATCCCCTGACTTGATGTCTTTAGACTTCTTTTTATTCCCTTACCTAAAAAATACTGTTTTAAAAAATCTAGTTCGTGTAGTCGAATTCAAAAAAAGTGGTCGTCAATGTCACATTTGGGCATAAAATTAATTATTCCTGTGTAAATGCGTAACCTTAAATTTACAAAAATAAATTACTTGGCATTATGAAGTTTAGCACTTCCAATTCAGCAGCTACCCTAGCTTCCGAATGGCCACTTTCAGTCAACGAAATTATTTTAATTTTATTAAATTGACATTGACGACTACTTTTTTTTTAATTTGACTACTTTGAGAGAATTGGAGAAAGCAATACAAAATGCAGTTACCAGAATTATCTCTGAGTACTTGTAAATGTGTTCAATAATAACCTAGTTCAGTAAAAACCCAGAAACATTCTTTATATACAAGGGGAATCACATTTCAGACAGCTTTTGTAGTGTTATTGTTTTTCTTTAATAATATTCGCTTAATATTTTGTGGTGAAACTATTACTAATAATTATTTATTGATAATAAACAATTCCCTGTTACCTACTAGGTACACTGATTAGGTTTACCTAATGTCACAAAAATATTACCTCTAAGCTTTACTTTTTAAATTTAGTTTTATAAACTACTCAGGTGTGCCAACCTACGTACTTCAAGAATTTCACCCAAAGTTGATCATTCGGTCGGTATAACCTGTTTTTTAATGAAAAAACACTCAAGATACAAGAAGTTACGGTGAAATTGAGGTTATATAGAAAGGAACACTGTAGTTTTATGTGAATATCCAAGAGATTTCCTATTTTCAGCGACTCTTCATGAAAATTAATTCTTTTACTTTTAACTTTCTGGCAAATATTGTAAACTCATATAACGGACTTTAAAATAAAAATGACTAATCATTTTTTCTTATATTTCTTGATTGATAAGGAAAATTGTCAAACTGTTTTACTTCACAGCAGACTCGACCACCGTGCGATATTCTTCGCTTTTATGACTCAATATTGGGGTGTCTTCTGAAATACATTTATCTTTAAAAAGTGACCATGACTTACAAGATAAAGAACTTCAGAGATCATTGTGTGCACGGCAATTAATTTTGATATTTTTTGAAGCAAGTTTGGGTGCATTTTATTGACAACATTTTCTTTAAACATCCACGGCTGTTTTTTGCAGACGCTCCCGTTATTTGGTCTTCTTTACACAAAAGTGATTACTCATCATAAGCTTTTTTCATCACAGATGGTTGCCTTTCTAAACCCCAAGACAAGTTCTGAAGCTTCTTTATCTGACACACTTTCATTTTGTTTAGATTGAAACATTTGTATCCAAAAACAAAATTTATTTTGTGTTTGCCAAGACTGCCAAGAGCTATTTATTCTTCGTCTTTTTTTTAAACCCTGGTCAACAAACCTCCGGTATGCCACCTGTAAACACCCAGTTTTAGGTTTTCTTAATGCTAGACGGAATTTGGCAACACATATTTGCATGGTAAAGAATGTTCAAATAAATTTGTGGTCTTTTCTCTTCCAAACATAGGTTGTCTTTTTAGTTGGCAAATATTTCAGATACCCCATTTTGATCACATCTTCATTTGTTGTGATAACAAAAACAACAAAATATAGATGAGACAAGGTTTTCAGTTAATTTACTATTATTTTCATAACTACAATTTCAACAACTACTACCATTTGGTAGAATATATATTTTGAAAGTAATTTGAAGGAAATATAAGATCCAAAATGTTGTCACCACCTAGACCATTGGTGCAAAGTAACAACCATAAAGCTTCCAGTTCCTTACTATGGGAATGGGGTAAACTTCAGCGTCGTCAACTTATGCTTACTCAACATTGTTTAACTCAACATTGTTTTGCTCAAGATTGTTTTACTCAACATTAGTTAACTCAACACTGATCGCTAAATCTACCAGACAGAGTTAAACACGGTTTCTATGACGGTTGTCGAATTACTTTTGGCACAAGGCAGCAGTACATTGGCATTTGATAAAAATCTGACCGTTTCATGATCGACACTGCGACACATCCACACCGTCGCCAATTAATTTATGCAAATTCACCACTTTTTCTCGTTCGCAGAAATATTCCGGCTTGCGTGTTCGCCACTCGAATTTCTTACTTTATGACTCCGGTGCAAGTCGTTTCTGCTACAAAAATTAACGACCGTTTAAAGTAATTTAATTGCACCGCGAAGACAAGTCGACATTAATTAATAAATTGAAATTTGCTCCCGTAATGAAAAAAATAATAATTTTTCTTTGAGTCTTTTACGGCGATCCATAAAAACCTCATAAAATTATAAGGCCACAAGGAAAATATTAATTATTATTTAAATTGGAACTCGTCGTCGTCCTGTTATCCCTCGGAGCGAATCAAGAGTCGTCTGTTTCCATGTAAAGTGCGACAAAGCGCTAATAATAATAATTGTAGACGACCGTAATGGTAATAATAACAGTAATAATCGGCAACACCTTGTCGCGAGACCTTTATTGTATGGTGTACCATTACACCGTCGGTGTTATTATTCCGGATATTGTTTTATCGGTCAGCGGGGACCTTTGTCTGGTGATAACGAACCCTCGCAACGGCGGAATTTTGGCCGTTTTATGAATATTAAAAGCACGCCAACAATTAGCAGAACTCATCATCACAATACAATTCGGCGTCCGTCCTGTTTAATTACATTGCAAATTTAATAACGGCGACGGAAAAAGGGGCAGACGAGAGCCGCCGAGGACCCGATGAACTCACGCATTTGTGACGCGTCTGCATAAACAGATTTTCGTTTTGTTGTGGCGTTTCGCAACCCCACATGCAATAATAATAACGAATGCGTAAAGATAATCTTTTTAATGCGACGTAATTGTTATGAATGTCAATGAATTGTTAATAAATATGCATAATGAGCGGCGCATTAGCCGCCGGGGCACGAAATAATCATTACAGATTGTTATAATCGCTCGGTTCGCTGGCCGCTTTTCAAACATTTGCATAATTTCAGCGAATATTTGCAAGTTTTCTTTTGAAGTTTGAATGGCTGGAAAACAACACACCCCATTAAGCCACCGGCGAACACTGGAAAAATATGGTGGTGTTTTCGCAGAACTAGACTAACGTTTTTATTGGTGCTGGAGTGAATTTTTGAGTTGTTTGTTTGTCGCTTTGGAATGTTGCATGTTTTATGTGTTGCATCGGTTGGTTCACGTCCACAATAATATTGAAATGCTCTCGCAGTGCAAATACTGCATATCAAAACAGTATTGTGTTCTGTTCTGATTCCTTAGTTCGAAGCGATCTGAAGTTCTGCTATTTACAAGAATTGAAATTAATAATTAGACTTAGAAGTTGTGTAATATTTCGATAAATGCTCGCTGTATCATTGATAGGCAGTTTTTAGTAGTTTATTTAACGAGTTCGTTTGTAAATTGGGCCTTTTTGGCATGAGTGGACCAGTTTAAAAAAACGCGATTGAAACGAGCGTTTTAAAGGCCCACGAGTGCCAAAAAAGGCCCAATTTACACACGAACGAGTTGAATACAACGTTTTTTTGTTCGACAAGCCCCTTAAAGGCTCCAAATCGCTTAAAATGTTTAAAGTTATCTTGACGTTTCGTTTTGACAAGTTGTGACATTTATCAAAATCCGTGCACCACAGGAGAAAATTCTCAAATTCTGACAGTGTCGAACAAAAAACATATTTTCATGAAAATTACTATCGTGTGTTCCAATAAAAACTCACTCGCAGTAAGCCATAACTATAGAGATAGATAGACTGGTCATGTCGATTTTAGGATCATTGGAAGTAGTTCATTTGTTACTTACAAATTTTCATCATATTGTGAGTTGTGACAGATAACCTATAAATTTACTTTAGTAGTTCATTTCACATCTGGTACTAAGACATACTTCACTTTTGTCATGGCTTGCTGCGAGTGAGTTTTTTGTGGAACACACGATACAAATTTTTACTAAATCCACGGCCAATGTAATAAAAACTGGGTAGTTGCCACAGTTTTGAACAAATCAAATGTATTTTATTTCTTTTGAGTTTAAATCAAACATTTTAAGGGAATTGATATTCACAGTTGTAGATAAAATTTCGTACGGAACACTCGTGTGATTATAGGACTCCTTATTCCACCGGTAACATAAATATGTAACTACTTATTATTGTTGTTAAATAAAATATGTTGCATTGAAATCAAGTAAAATATAAAAGGGACGTACTTTTATGGCCCTATAGTTGATCCATATTTTTTCAGTTATAGTTTGTTATCCATTTGGGATTTTGAAACTAAAAATTTTCAGTGAGCACTAAAAGTTTGGAATGTCATATACGTAAAGGGTTATTCACGAATAATAATGGGCCTTACAAACATTGAAACGCAACCAGTTATACATTTTCATCGCCTTCGTGGATTATTTATATTTATTTAAAAATATTTAAAACAGTTGGTTTTAGTTTTTTTTTAAATTTGACATGAAGTTGACGTCTAAAGTAATGTAAATTTTTTAGGTTATTTTTATGTAAACACAAATACATTGTAAGTTTGATAGGTCTCAAGTCAAGTAATAAAAGCAGTGTTGGATTCATTAAAAAAGAAAAAGATCAATTGGTATCTACTCGTTTAAGAAATATGTTTATTTAGTTGCATCGAGACATTGTCAGGCCTATTATTACTCGTGAATACCCCTGTAATTCTGGTTATTGTATGACCTTTAGACTGATTGAAATTTAAATGCAGCCACTAATACGTTTTTCATACATTACTTGATCCAAAAACATGAATAATTTTAAACATTTTTATGGTTTGACATGCATCACAAACGTGAAACGTCTCAATTACAAAAATTTTAAAATGGCAGTAATTGTCAGTTTTTTTTTAAATTTAATTAATATTATATCGACCCTTTCGTCATTGGAGCACATTTTAATTGACAAAAAATATTTCAGAATTATACAAAAAAGAATTGTCAATAATGCCAGGAGTGTCCAGATTTCATAGTAAATAAAGGTATCAAGTTATAACTGAATAACGTATTACTGGCTGCATTTAAATTTCGTTAGGGTCAGAAAGTTATGTGAATCAGTCTGTATGTTTGTTGTCATTTAACTATAAAATAGTTTATGTATAATACTCTACGAATAATTGAAATACGTTTTGAGTTCAATTACTTATTTTTAATAATAATATCTGAGTAAAGTTTCCAAAAGAGTTCTACCATAGTTTTTAATGTCAGCCATTCATCACGATCTTAAGCTGAAATTGTCACATTTTGTAAAATGGCAGTTCGGTGTTGATTTAGTAGATCAACTTTCTTAAAGTAGTAATATTTCAAGAATCATTAGACGTTGGTCTGTGGTTATATTTTACAATACAGCGCTAACTAAATTATGTATTTTTAAGACGAAAGGTGTAAGGTAAACTTGTTGAAGAAACACTTCTTCAGTCAACGATATGAAAGTAAATCAAACCGCAAATAGACCGCAGGTCAAAAACGTACAGATGTTGTAAAGAGTGTAACTGAGGAAAAGTTTCTCATAAAATGGCAAACAAAATTTAGCACACATATCAAAACTGAATTTTCAATCAACATTTGAGACGAATATCTCAGCCCGAATTTCATTACATATTAACACAAGCATAAAACAAATTTTTAATAATAGGTAATTTTTCTGTTTTTAAAATTTTTGGACGTACTATTCCGGACACGGAATCTTGCCAACATTTTTTAGACATTCCTAAAAAAAAAATGATGTAAACAACCAATCATTAATGTCATTAATAAATGACAATTATTAAAAATCACTTTGAAGTTTTTCTTGTGACATCAAAAAAGCAGGGAAATGGCATTATCGAGTCAAAAGTTGGGTTATATTCAATAAACGCCAGTTCACACATACTTGTCAGTTGTGACCAAGATTCTGTGTCCGGAATAGTACCTACATACTTCTGTGTTGATCTCTTTTTATACTTTATTTTTTGGATTGTCATTTGCAACTTTTCTTCATACATTTATTTTTATTTCTATTTCTAAAATGTTACTTTTCAAATTTTTGTTTTTGTTGTTGTCGTCACTGCCGAACAGTTTTTTTTTAGGAATTTCACTTGAAATGTGAGCATAAGATGTTCCATGTTAACCTGTTTGTTTTGCAAGGTTTCAGCTTTGCTTAAAATTAAATGACTTGGTTACCCCCCAGCACTAAGCACATATATGGATTACCCACAAAGATCAAAGTGTTAACGCACCCTGAACACCCTCAATGCTCTAACCTGCCAAGAGTCAACCACCGTAACCATCAAACTATCAAACAATCGCTTTCGTTGATACAATAACCCCTTTGATATAACAAAATTATACTCCCTACTAATTACAGTCATTGTTTTAACACCTAGTCGTGTGAAAAATGATTTAATTTAAAGTTTAAGACATTATCACACTGTAGCAAAGTTTTTATTTTATTAAATAAGCACCGTTCAGGTTGTTTTGCCATAACGGGAGGCCATGATTTATTTTTTTAACGTTGAATATTAATTTCTCACTACAGAAAATGAAATTAATAAACGGACTGTCTCCGCACCGTCTCCCCACGAACATTCCAGGTAGGCCTCAGCGCTACGCAGACACAGTATTTATGACTTAACATTATTAGAACAACAAGAACTTAAAAGCCGAATAAGTTACTTATCTAAATATGTAATAATTATTGTAGACTTGAAAACGAGATGAAAACTAAATAGAATTTTGTTGGTAGAGATTCTGGTAACGTGAAATTTTCAGTGTCGTTTTCGTGTGGATTCTTCTGTTTCGGAATCACGTTGATGGGGGATTATGAAAACTTCCCCCCTCTCCCATATTTTATTGCCGCTAAATTTCACGTCATCACATAAAGAAGTTTCATTCATTCTCCGGCGATTTTTGCAAAAGCTGTTATCATGTAATGTAGGTCATAAACAAAGATAAAGCGCTCCGAAGGCATCGTAGTTAGGGCGAATGAGACGCTCCCACTGAAAAATGGGATTCAATTTGTCGACGGCGGAAATTTAGTTTTTTACTCTTGTCGCTCAAGTGCTCCAGCCACTTTTACAGAACGTCTCCGCAGATAAAAACCACATAACCCCTATCACAGCCGTTATTTTCGACCTCGACGCCAGAACTAAGCCGAACCAGGGCGCGGATTATTTATTCGGATGGAATTATGGATGCGTACAGTTTATATAAAAAAAGTTAAAAACTTTTAGCATTTAATTTCACAGCTGAGCTGTCTCATATATTGGAAGGAGCGACTCGTCCCGCCTGAAAATCTCCGAAATGATAAAAGTCATCGCCGGGAGGATATGAGAGGCATAAATTCGACCGAATCCTGCCTCTCGAATAAAGAGTTGAGGTGATCGCCTCGAGGGGAAGTTTGCGCACTTTAAACCCCAACAGCGCAACAATAAGAAGAATCAGAAGTTTGCCGATAAATTAAGCGGTTGTCTTCGCGGATGAGATATGGAACAGGTGCGCCAGATTCCGGTCTTAATCCTTGCGATTTTTGATGAGAAATGAGAGCGCGTCCTGGTCATCCACCCCGCGGAAGTAGTGGCGGAGATGTTGGCGTATTAATCTCGCTTCATTAAGATTTCAATAAAGATGCTAGGCGGAGATTTAAATTTAATAAGGTTTTCGTCATCAATTATTGTTAATCGAAATTATTATCGAACTATTAATCACGGAGTTTTTATTTTGACAAGATTGGAGATGCTAAAACAATGTGGAGATGAGTGGCTCTAATTAATTATTATTAAAAGGATTTATATCGTCGTTTTAAAATTAGATGACATTGGTAAAACGTTTTAACGATGATACTTTTCGTATACCTCATTGTTGTTATCGTAGATAATATTTATTTAACAGATACAACATCATTTAATTTTTTCTGAGATTGTTTTCTCTCTCTCATTAAAAAAATATATGTATTTAATTTTGATGTCTACTGTGGAATAACTTGCCTTTATTATCACGTTTTGAAAGTACATATTATTCGTCTCCTGACAAAGAAATCTATTTCAACTGATTTAGATTTGTTTTTTTTTTGTCTATTTGTATTTATCTGTCTCTATCTGTATTTATCAGTGTATCTATTAAACTCGGTTTAAAACTAACAGTAACTAAATTATTCTACATCTTGTCAGCAGTAAAGATAAACCATGAAATATCCACGTAATCAGAAAATTAAAAAGTATGAAAATTCATTGGAAGACGAGCACTAAATGTGTCTTAAATAGCCATAAAGATAAGAAGTATCTCGTACATTGTATCACAAGTTTTGAACGCATGGCAATGTCGAGCTTTTAGTATTTCATAAACAGTTTAGCACTCGCTTAACACTCTTAATAAACTCGCAACGTTAAACGGTAGGTTAGGTGTCAAAAAAATCTCTCTTCCGAACAATGCAAATTAATTTCTACTCGAGCGCAAAATTAAACAGTTTATTAAAACGACTGAACCCGTAAGCGCAGTAAATTAATCACATTTTGTCGACAGCCGTTAAATCATAAATAATTGCTATTATTTCAACCTCAAACGAACAAAAATATAATTTACCTCTCGGTTCCGTAACAATTCCCACATGAAATATTATGTTACATAAAGTGCACATCTGCACAGCTGGTTGTCTATACCGAGCAATAAATTTTTGTAAACAATCTTGAGATGGCTCTCGAATCCGCACGACGCCCATTAATAACAGACATACCACAACCACTCCTCTTTGCTAATTGATATGTAATTTAGTTAAGTCGAGCGAAAGGAATTTTGCATTCAGATCGACTGTTCGCATCGATTAAGAAATAAAAGGAAAGAGAAAAAAGCGCGAGCAAGAAGAGAGTTTGTTCGTTTGCACTTCCTGTTGGGCGATTACCAAAGTGAATTGATCCGAGTGGTTCGAGGCCTTGAATTAATAGACTCGCCTCAAGAATTCAAAAAAACGCCAGAAAAGCGTAAATTAAATTAATTGGGGGCAAAACAAACGAAATCGGAGTGTCGTCGGCTGTTGGAAAGATTTTCGCCCGTCCAGACTTGAAATTAATTAAAATTTTAATTGAACTAACTGACAGAGAGGAATGTTTATTTGTCCACTTGCTGCTTTTCCCATAAGTTAGTCCTGTATCTATAATTCGATCTTGTTCTGCTACTGATTGCAATATATTGTTGTAATTAATGTGTGCGTATCCTTTACAGGTAAGGACTCCGATCTCTCCACCCGTGGTGCCTCTTTGTAAGTGAGTTTTAATTATCGAAAATTTTGTCTTGGCGGATCCGGGACCCATTATGATACAACAACATTCCGTCGCTTTTTTGTTCGCCGTCAAATTGTTTGTTTCCTGAAAAAAATCACAGAAATCGGTCGTAATTACAAGGAAGCCATCGCTGGTGCGGTCGAGGGTCGCCTCACCATAATGGTACCAAAATTTCCTTACAATCTCCGCGCTTCCATTATCTTAATAAATCCCGAAGCGTTCCATAAAAATAAATGCCTCTTCGATTCGATTCGCATAATTTCGTTTGGAACAGACCATGGACGTTACATTGTAATTTCAGGTATTACCACCGTCATTACAGTGTCTACGGCCACATTTTCGATTTAGTCCGTCGTATTGTGATCGTTCCATCTCGTTCTTAATAAACAACACCTGTGCTCGAGGAATGCCATCATTGATCGTCCTGGTCCGCCGGTAGATGGCGCGCCGCGTCACGTGATCCTGCGGAATCGTTTCTGCGATTAACACCTTCACGTTTGCTAAATCGTTGACGGTTTTTGTGCGACGCGGCACCGTCTTGTTGAGTCCGCGAGGTGGAAAAAGAGTAATCTTTGCGGGCGGGAGAATATGGGATTATAAACGGTCCCACGAAATTTTTTATCAGATCCGAATTTACCGCTCTGGTAATTATGAAATTATGGTGCGTTTAAACGAAAATCATCTCCGAAATTAGGGATTGGACAAAGAGGAAAAGAATTATTAGTTTGTGTGCGAGGTCTGCGTGGAGGAAGAATGCAATTAAGCTTACTGCGTAATTCGTTTCGATTTGGTTTTGTTCGGGTTTAATTGTGTTATGAAGGATTTGAGGGTTTTCAGGTAGTGGCGGCGTCTAAAAGTTGAAACTGAAAATGTGTCAGTTGAACTGTGAGAAAGTTTATGTTGCCACTCTCGTTTTCCGTCTTAAAAAGCCTTTAAAAGTACAGATTTAGATAGAATATTTATTTCTAATACCTAGAAGGATAACACTGCATTGACGAGAATTTAAGAGACGATGATGAAAGAGATTTGTTGGTCGAAAGATAAGAAAGCTGTCGCTTGTAAACAAAAATATCCTTTTAACATATTCATACTTGAAAGGCCAATCAGTCTCTGTTTTATGCAGAAAAATAAGTTAAAACTGATTTTATTTGATTATTTTTTCATGGGCCAAATAAAAAGTAAAAGTCTAAAAAATAAATAATAGTAATGTTGTTAACCTTTTGGAAATAATTTTTCTCTAATTTAGGTCTTTGGGGGAAAGTTGGAGACTTCAGTTCTCTTAACACGAAACCAATTACAAAAAATAAGACAAAGCTGTTAACTCGGCAATTGGCAAGGAATTTTGCCTAGAAAGGTTCTTTTTGATTTGAAAGCTACAAAAGTTTTTGGCTACGAAACATATTTTTCTTTTTCTGTCCATTAACTTTCAAATACTGTAGTACTATGTCAACTTCTCAAGCGAAGCAGTACCTTGCAAAGTTTCGTCGTGGTTTTGACAAGGAAACACCTTCCAAAAGTACCATTTACAACTTGTACAAATAATTTAGCTTAAGAGATTTCACTTAACAAGAATTTACGCGAAGGAAGTCTAATTTTTGCTCACACTGAAGAAAGCAGCTGCTGTTCGAATAATGATTTTAAACGAGTCTTACCTAAAGTACCTTTTGGGTACTGGAATCACTTGTATTGACAACATCTTGTACTGACTGTCGCTCGAGTATCAAAAAACTTTGTCGTCGTTGGGTTGTCCATGATTTTACATACGTCCAAATACAATAATATGGTGAATGCTATAGGTACAGCAACGTTAAAAAATGCAAAGAGGATACTTTTGAAGCAGTTATTATAATAGTATGTAACGAAAGGTGGACGTCAGTGATTGAACTTTAAAAAGTAATCGTTTTTCACAGATTCTAATTCAGTTCAGTCAAGCAATCTATAAAAGATCCTTCTTTTTTCTCAAATCTTGACCCGGTTTCAACTTTGGGAAATCAGTGGATAGTTATTGCTAAAATGTTAAAAGTGAGATAGATTTGTTTTATGCTTTATTACATTCTGCGCTACAAAGAGTACATTTTAAGCTTCAAGAGTAGAATTGCCGCTGTATTAGTCCTGATCTGCATCTTGTGATTTGTTGTCGTTTTTCAGGATCCAGGTTAAAACACAGATCTGTGGCTTATTTTTAACTCATCTTTTTGTAATTCCTCGACCATAAGACACTCCCACAACCACAAAAGCATTAATAATAAAAAAATTTGCGAATTAATCATACAGTCGTCATTATACTGTACGCTCAACAATTATTTAGATCAAAAGAAGCCTTTGAGATTTTTGACTTGACCAAATCGTCTGAGGTTCAAACGTTCAGATGCTCTGGAATGCATGGAAGTATTTTTGGTTGCATATACATACCTGTTTCAATTTAAATTTGTAAATTTTTCGAAAATTCGGCCAAACAGGTAACATGGATGTATGTCCATTCTCCGTTATTGAAAACACTATTACGATTCAGTGATGAATCTTTTAGGTTCTGAAGTAAAAACCATTTTTGCGTTAAAATTTTATTAATAGTGACAGTTGTTTATTAACTGAGGGGGAGATTGACGAAACTTTGCAAATTTGCAAATCGTTAACGAAACAGCAAATACAATGCTTCAACAATGTCGGTTGTCATGGTTTTGAATTTGCAACGCCTTATCGAGCCTTACCGAGTTTCGTGAATGACCCCCTAAGTTAGCAAAAATCTGACACTGTCAAGTCATAGCCGTCCCTTATCAAAGTACATAATTGTTGATCGCACGGTATAGCTTCTTTTAGAACATTTTCAATTCTGTTCGACAAGAAAGTTTTCTCTTTATTTCCTGTATTTGTCAGTTAAAATGATCTAGAGGTCAGTCATCATTAACACTTATTTCAGATTTTTTTTTTAAAGTAGGTCTGAGGACCAAAAAGTCGTTACTCACAAACACCAAGTAGGTAATAATTAATTACTCTGATAAAATATATAATGTGACTTTCGTGAAAAAAAATGTTACACATACATGCGATTGCTTTTTGTTTGGTATGTACATATGAATAGCGGATTCTCTTGTTAATTACGACTTTCTTCATCTAGAACATATAAAATCAACTTTCAAGCCTGTCCTGTAACAACAAAAATCTTTCAGCGCAACCGTTACACCATTTTTGCGAATTCTTGTCTTAAACTCTCCGCTGTGAAACCAGATTGGTAAGTTTTTCTTTGTGAATTGAATGGAATCGTTCAATTATGAACACACAGCAAATCAATTTAGACTTTAACGCGTTGCTAACGGGTTTTACTAGCTGTCATTACTGAGAATAACTACTCTCAGTAAATGAGAAGCTGCAAAAAGTTTTACTTGCACTATCTATCCGATAGACAAATATGTAATCGGATAGGTGCGAGTAGGTTCTATGTTTACATTGTTTTTGTATATGTGCGCGATCCTGGTCTGGTGAAAAATCGATGTTTGAAGCGAGCTCCTTTGAAAATCCTCGATTCAGCGTGCTGGCTTTGGTGTAGAAGCGAAATTGGATTTTGTTTGATATTTTTTCATCAAAAGCGATCAGGGGAGGTAAATAGACGCTTCGTTCGATCGTGAGCTTTGAATTTTTAAGTGAAGAATGAGTAATTGTTGAGTGAGCATATTTCATACCGAGAAGTAGATTTATAGAGCTGCGTGAAACAACAGTTATTCAGTAGTTTTGATGTGAAAATTAAATAAACATTAGGACTTGAAGGTAAAAAGTGTAGAGGCAGTTTAAGATCGTATCGGCATGAAGAAGTTTATACCTTTAGAAGAAACTGAACATTCCAGTTGAAAATTAATCAAATAGAAGCGACAAAAAGAGGATTTACTGCAGGTGTTTTAAAAGAATCGTCGCCGTCAACGTCACTTTTTCATATTTATATCGAAGACAAGTCAAAACCGGAAAGCTGAAGATTAACATTCGTAACAATAATAATAGCGAGAGCGCCAAGTTGACGCTTCACAAACTATAAAAGCTCCCAGCGCAATAAACGACCATAAGCCAACAGTTCAAGAGGTGGCAAATAAAATTAAATACACCTAAGAGTCGGACGGTATTGTTGGATCGCATACAGTGACTCTCAAATTCCAGAGTTGAAAGCGATTTATTTTATAAGACCATGACACAGAACGAGCTCCTCTCGCTTGTTACATTATAAACATCTTGATTTTTTACTTTTGTTGTATAAAATTGCCAATTTTTACGACTTTTTGTCACAGGAGTCCATAAAATTGTTCATAGCAATTTTATGTCTTGTAGTTTTTTGGTACATAGCCATTTTTTACTGTCTTTCTCAATCTCTATACCGAAACAGTTAGTTTATATGCCATTTACATCAACGATATTGTACACTAGTTAACTGCGCTACGTGTATGGAAACAGTACCAATCAAATTTAATGTTGCTATATGTTGCAGAGCCTTTTTGTTAGTTAATATTCATTGAATAATAACTAAGCGGGACTGGTTGGTAATGGTTAATTTTGCCACTACATATTTCTTTACCTACATCGTTCTGTGAAACAATCAAGATCCTGAGGTACTTACATATTCGCAAAATATACAGTTAAACATTATTTTTACCGTTCAGGAAGTGAATTCGAATTCTCGACAGAGTTTATGTTATTCCTGCATCTTCGTAAAGAGTAAATAATAATAACAATAATAGGCAGCATTTAAAACATAACTCATCAGTCATCAGTATTATATTTCAAGTTTCTTTTTCAGTTCATTAAGATCAATTTTAAAATTAAATCTCATACATATTTTAAAGCTTCTTGTTAGAGGAATTTAGCAAAATGCAGTATTTTTTTTTTGAAAAACAGAAGACAAGATAGTAAAGAGTAAAATAGGAAAGAAAAGAAGAACGTTAAAGTAGAAACATAAAACTACAAAAAGTGTATAAAGAAGGCTAGATATGGGAAAGAAATACTTTGAAGGAAACGGATATAATTTAGAAGAGCAAGACTAAGAAGAAAAAATGGGAACATTATAAGAATTTTTTTTGTCACGTGACAACTCCCTTAAGTCACATTTTCAGTATTTAACAAGCAGCGACGATTGTCTTAGTAAAATTTTTACTAAATAAATGAAGAAAACATTTTCCCGTATGGTACTAACTTCTTCGTAAGCACTACTACTTTTAACCAAATAAATTTCCAACCAAGAGTGCTTTAAACATTACACACATGTATTTAAATGGAATAGGTGACATTCCAGAGTATTTTTGATTTGAAATTCATTTGATCATACATATTATTATGTACATAGTGATCTCAATAAAGGACTTTGATCTCTCTTTGATCAACCTGTGAACGTTTTTCCGGATGTCTTGGATTGATACAGTATTTATGAGGGATCAATCGGTCTCTGTTTATTGCAATCAATACTTCATCCCACATTTTTTTCAATCGTTCTTTGCAACCATTGAAGCAGCTTAAAAAATTTTCTCTCAAAAAGGACTTTTTGCCCAAACAATTGGTCGAGTTTTTCAACCCGCGAGAATTTCAGATTTTTTCCTTTTTACTATGCAGCGTTTTTGCTTTTCTGATGAAAAAAAAACATTATTAGTAAATAACGGTTCTTGCTTTCTTCTATTTCATTAAATACATAATCCACTAATTAATGTGGACACTTCTTTGTGAAGAAACACAATAAATAATAGACATAGCTAATAATTTTAAAGTGGGAGATATGATAATTGGTAGATTTTGATAAATGCAGAGTGGCTTTTGAAAATTGAAGAGATTTGATAGATTTTGTCAAGCTGAAAAATGATGGAATTTTAAATATAAAATATACTGCGCAGTAGTGTAGTGTTGCCCTTGATCATTACAAAATGATTAGATAGCGATTGTATTGTCCTCCATCTGATCCATTAATTTTTGACCTGGAAAGCTAAGCCTGCTGGCTCCACTTAGCAATGCTAAGAGAAGTAATTAATGAGAAGAGACATGTTCGCAAAATGGCCAACCTAAACTGAAACAACTAGATCGCCCGGAGGAATCCGGAGCTCCGCCTCGTGACGTCCGACAGACAACCGAACGTCTGTGCTTGATGGCGCCTTTGGCCATCATTTTAATCTAACCTCCCGGATGATATATACACCGAGGTTTGGGCCCCATGACGTAATAAAAGGGGAGAAACGAGCCCGACAAGTGCATTCTTTCCGCAACAACTCCTGCCGACTTTCACAGAAGCCACGATAAACGTACAACTCTAACCCAATTCCTCGACATCTTTGGGCCGAAGAAGAAAAATCCTAATGTGAAAGTGCAACTATTGCTTGTCTTTGCATCTTCTTGCACACGAGAGTGGTAACGCTTCCCGCTTAATTGGCATTTGAGAGTGCAGGTGTTAAGAGCGTGGCGTTATGGCGGCGATATTTCATAAGATCAGATTGTCCTTTAAACGCCATCGTCTTGGTTTATGACGTTGGTCGTCGCTTTAATGAATTATCCTTCTAAATAAAGGCACGTTCACGATGCGTCGTAAAAATCATTACATCCCCTTTCCAGACTATGATTAACTTTTATTGTTCGTACGCGCTTATTCCTGACGGCCGATCTGTTTCGCTTGGGTGCTCTCGTTTGCCCCGACATTTTTCCACTTAACACGGCCCTGCACTATTCACTCTCTGTATCTGCCGGGGAGATTTTACGAGCGAACGTTTTATGGTCCTGCAAATCGTTCTCGTTTACGACGATGCTGAGTGAATCAGAGTATGCTGCGATTTATTTCATTGGGTTTACAAATACGATGGACGGACGTGAGAGCAGGTTATTTAGAAACCATAACCCACGGGGGGACGCTCACGAAATGCGAAACTCCCCTAATAAATAGCGCAAATATTTTTACACCGATGAAAGTGGGAGCGTGAATGCCTCGTGAATGGTCTGCAAACTGCTAAAGGACTCGTGACACGGACGCTAAATGAGATTTATGATGAAGAGGACTTATTGAATCCAGAACAAGGAATGGTTTAAACTGTAGTCCAGACAAGAAATTCCGGATTTTATTAAAAATTTTCCATTGACAAAAACAACATCTTCGTTGATGAGAGTCAATCTTCCACAGATAATTGGCAAGATTTTTTCTTCTTAGCAGTCTAGCAGCACTTAAGCACTATAGCACTATAGGTTTAAATTGGTTTTTAGACACCCTTAATGAAAACGGTAATTCTACGTACTCACAAGCGGACGAAAAGTAACTCTTTTTCGGACGCAATTTTTCGGACGCTGACCGTGGCGCCATCTGTTGGTCTGTTTAATAAGTTAGCAACGAAACCGACAAAACCAATAATTGTCCTGTCAACATAAATTATGTAAATAATTATTATCTAATTGTATTTTCAAATATGTAGTAAGTTTCTAGTTTTGTTGGCAAGCTGATAACAAATACATACTATATATTTTTTTTAATGTGTACTAATAAATAATAAAGATAGATACAAAATAAATTTGTAATGTTTCCAATGATGTCTTTTGCTTTGTAGTCTTTGTAGTTCATGCGGTCGCCTTAAAAAATTTAATGGGCACCTCTGCCAAAAAGTGCCTGTTGTCCTCGCCTGCTTTCAAGCCTCGGCTGCGCCTCGGCCAGAAAACTCAGACTCGGACAAAAAAGATACATTTTTTGGCCTTGACCCACAAATAACTACTTTAAAGAAATATTTCTCTTTGACTACTTTGAAATAACTTTATAAGTTTGATCTGTCTGCTATAAATGTGAGTGTCATCACCAAATAATAAAACACTTTACTAACGGATTTGACGAACATTACCGGTTCTTTCTAATTCGCTTTTTTGTAACTTCCTGAACTCGCTCACCTTTTCTTTGCCAAAAAACGCAAAACTAACGGATCGTCCGGAGGAAATGACAACTACCTCTCTTCCAACGCTTATTCAAATAGCATCCATTAGCCGGCGCTTTATCAGTTTTGTTATTTGGTAAATGAGGTAAGCTCACATAATTTATTCCGCTTGGGAAATTTATGTGACGACAGATGTTCAGCACGTTTCGCACCGTTTAATTAATCGCAATGTTTTGATTAATCGTTTTTGCAAAATAGGAATTTCTGTCGAATCGAAGTGAGACCAGACAAAGACTAATTTAATCAATTTATCGTCGGAGTTTTCCGGTCGGCTGGGCGAACGCTTTTTTGTCGGACATGTGGGGAATTAATCAAAATTTAACATTTTAATTTGGGAATTTTTTGCTTTGCGCTGTTCATAAACCGTGCGGAATGAGCTTTGGGTACGACTCTGATAAATTGTTTGTGGTGACAACTCAATTATTGTTAAAATTCATCGTGAAGTCACCGCGCGCCAACAGTAAACTTTAATCTACACTTGAATTCGTGGAAGCGACTTACGGAACGATTTTGTATTATTTGCGGCGATTAAGTTCGATTGTGAATGCGATAATTGCAGCGCTTCATGGTGGGAATGAGCCTTAATCTGCTCAGCTGCGGTAAAGGAGGATTTTA
Source organism: Tenebrio molitor (assembly GCF_963966145.1). Taxonomy (NCBI): domain Eukaryota; kingdom Metazoa; phylum Arthropoda; class Insecta; order Coleoptera; family Tenebrionidae; genus Tenebrio; species Tenebrio molitor. The sequence goes on along the minus strand of NC_091047.1, from coordinate 22,541,582 downwards.
ATTGCGACGTGCGCAATTAAATTAACTTAAAATGTATTGTAAGTTCCTCACGTCTGGCCCGTCTATTTGCCACACTTAAAACCCAAATACGCTGGGAATGTGCAAAAATCTAGAGAACATTATATGAGAGAAGTTTGTACTGTAAAAAAGTTTCTCTACGACTGTTTGGATGAGATCTATTATGTCATTCATTTTCGTTAAATAATGAAGTTCATTAACACACTAGTGAGGTAGCGAGTTCATTACCAAACTCATTTTATTGGCACAATTATAGAAGCTATTCTTTTTTTATTTTTACATGAAGTCTCAATATACCCCTTAGCAACTGTGTTGGGCCTCCAACCACCATGACGTTGTACAGTTAAAAGGTGCGCCCCTGAGTCTGCAACTAATGATGTAAATGATCTCCGGAAACAATTCCCTGTACATTCTTTAGGAGTTGGTAATTTAAGAAACGGAGCAATATTCTTTAGCGTTTTCCCAAATGTATTTATTCCAACAAGGTGTTAATTTAATACATTTGCCATTTCTAAAAATCGTCGATAATCGATGGTTAGGACGTAGTGCAAGATATTTTCGAAGGATTTCAGCCATATTTAGTCCGTCGATGATTCCACCAGTTGCAAAAAATTCTCGATTTTTGTTTGTTTTTTGTATTGGGTATTACTAAATGAAAAACCTGCACTTTTCATTTTTCAAAAAGAAATTTGTAAGTTCTTTCCTACAAGTATTCTTCTCTCCTACAAGCTCTACCAGGTCCCTTAATCATTGCAAACTTGAAACCAAAATAGTAAATGTAGGAAGACGATGTGATAATATTTTAAACATGTTATCTTCGTCAGCCGTCATTTTTATTACTTACTAGCTTTTTGCACGAACTTGATGACATCGTCTTTAGTTGAAATTTTTGATTTCTTATAACTGGACCGTTTGGCTTTCTTTTTCACAATAGCAATGAAATTACTGTATTTGCTAATATCTACATTTTTGTCATCGAGTAACATTGAGTAATAAGATAAGTCCAAAGACTGGAAAATTTGTAATATTTCAATAAATGCTCGAAATAAGGTAATAGAACCTTTTCATTCGCCGTACTCTTGACTTTCTTTTCTTCTGTAGGTTTTTTTGTATTTTATCCACCATCTTTCTGGCAAAAGTAATGAAGCTACATTTGTTGGTGCTTCTTTGATGTCTGAAAGTACTCTGTATTACTGATAGTTAAGTTTTATTTTTTTACCAAAATTTGTAATACAAAAGCTTTGTAACAAAGCTCTAAGTCACACCACATTGGATTATTTCGCGGTGCGCTTACTGCACTTTGACAAGTCTTTCAAGTTTAAACTGTAACAGCTGAAATACACCTGTCGGGACTTTTTTGATGAAAATTTAGTCCTCTACAAAAAACCTTGCATACAGTTTTGCTCTTTCTGTCGTAATTTTCGATCCGGAGGGGAATCAAGAGCATAATTTTCATAACTTCGACTACGAGTAATATTTTTTTTAAATCTTATTGTTAAAATTAATGCAGCAAAATTTTAATTTGACTGGAGTATCGCGTTGTCCCAGAAAAAATTACTTCTGAGATTTACTGGCGCTTCACCCCGGGGTGGCGCCCCCTCGCGGTTTTCGCACAAGCTTTCTACATGTTATGTCAACGTTAAACTCAACATTTCCTACTTCAGTATAACCCAGAGTCTTTTCGCTCAGTCAAACTGGTTTTTTTGGGTTCAAGCCTATTAGCACCGTACAATGGACTTTTAAAAGTGAATGTTTACTTTTGTCAAAGATAAATTTTCACAAGCAACCGACATTCACGGGCCGCTAAGTTGGTGCCCCGTTAATAAATAACCGCGTGTGCTTTTTGTGTAGGTCTTTTGAAATTATGCCATTATGTCGGCTTATTATTGGAATGTTTTATGCGCGGTGCAAGAAACTTTTGTTGTGGTGGTGGGCTTGTAATGGTGTGTCCATTAGTAACATTTTAAACATAATTGGTTTAGTTGGCTCGCGTTACATAACTTGCACTGTTAGGAAGCGTTCTGTCGAACGGTTCCGTGGTACAAGTATTGGGCAACGCCCTCTAACTCTTTGGTAAAAATTTTCTTTCATACGACAACGAACCGGTAATTTATGAAGGAGCCGAAATACGAGTTCAACAGCGATTACACCCGATAAAAATGAAATATTTACGTTTTATTCAAATCAACTGGATGATGTGTGACCTGACAAAATTCGGCACGCTTTTTAAGAAAACCCCATTTTGCAACATACCACAGTTGAAATAAATGAAACCTAAAAAATATTGCTATCGTGGTAGTCTGCGACATTCAAAAGGCACGTCCGAGATTGGTGCTGACGTCCCTGGTCAACTGACATGACAATTTGTCGCATCCTTAATATACTTCATGTTGAAACTTGTTCTGGTTTTAATTACTCCTTTTTCTGGTGAGGTCAGATGCGTCGGAGCGACCCCTTTAACGACCCTCTCGAACGTGAGGGTGTTTGTTGTGTTTCACTTGGTTGCGATGGACGCCGTTCGTTCTTTATCAGCCGTTAGTGACCGGAAAGCGATGAAGCCGCACGGCGTCGGGTGATAAATTATGACGTCATGCATCTTCCGGAACGACACCGGAGTCAGGTCATGTGACTTATGGCCAAAGAGTGGTTTACGTTATTGCGAAATGTTCCGTGCTATTTGCGAGGTGAACACATACAGGGTGGACCATCGTATAGCATTTTCTCAATAAACCATATTTCTAATCATCCTAGAAATTTGAATTTTGCGGTCAGTGATCTACACTGAAAGTACTACAACATGGGTTTTTTATTTTTTCAAACAGACGCTCCAAATGGCGTCAGGACGTGAAAAAATTAGAATTATTAAATTTTTTTTATCGACTCCCTGGATTGAAAATACCACAGAGAACTTATTTCTGATATTAAAAATTATGAAGGAAGCCTTGATTAATTTTTGGTACCAAAATGTGAGTAATTTATGACGACGACCCTCGATGGGTCATATTCCTGATTGACAATGGTCACTTACCGCAAATAACCAGCTGTAAATCATAACTGGTCCTAGATTTGTAAGCTATTGGAGACCCTTGTAAATCAAACTTTACCACCGTTTGATGATTTCCATCATTTTAAAATACTACCATAAATATGCTACTACTTTGCTCGTAGATGTTAAATGTCAATTTATTCAGTTATTATCCTGATTTAAATGCCAAATTTTGTATAATCATAATCGACATTGCCCTGTGGATGAGATTGTAAGAAAAAAGTCCGGATTGCTTTATTACTTTGACAATAAAATGCTATCAAAATCAACTTTCACATCAATTTTGTTTTCTAAAAAATAATTATGCCATGTTGTAGTATCAAAATTGAAGATCATTTCCTCCAATTTTCATCTTTTTTTGGCCATTTTAAATAGGTTAAATTTAAAAAATGCCATACGATGGTCCACCCTGTATATAGGGTTCCGAACTGATAACGCCTAAATATACGACATCATTCGCTAACGACTACACCGATCAACAGATTACAACGGTTTTAATTAACGTCGTGCAGTTTCCAGTGCAGACACGGTCACCATGTTTGTCGGCAATGATTTGCCATCGGTTACGTTAATTTTGTGTTTGTGCTGTCGGAATTTTCGGACATGGTTTGGTGGTGCTAACAAGTCTGTAAACGTAACTATAACAGAGCCAAATTAAATTTATTTTATTCTTGAGACCAAAACTTTCGTGAAAATGTTTCAAAAAATTTAAATAGCTAAAATCTCACATACATGTATGATGTATGCATTTTTAAATGTACTAGAAAGTTTTTATCAAATTTCTATGAAAAATTGTACAGCTCCCATAAAATTGTTATGCTATTACACTATTACCACAAACTTTGATATCTTTCATTGTCAAATTGAGGATTTCATCGCATCGACAAACGCCAGTCACACCTATTGATATCACCTACAATAATAATTTATAATTCTTCCTCTAAGGAACTCAGAAATTTTACCAGATACTTTTCATCAGGAGCATTATGTAGAAATCATACACTTTTTGGGACTTTGGTGGAATTAGATCCTGCATAGAGTTTGCCGTGATCTGCGTCGATTCTGGAGCCTTGCGATGATGCATTTCGTTTTCAATGGCATCGCACATACTTCAATTATTTCCTAAATATAACAAAAATTATCAAAACGTGAATAGCAAACGATTACAACTTACAACTGTTTACTTTTTAACACTGAACGGCTATCTTGCTATTTTTTTAATTTTGAAATCTGACATCCATACACGGGCGACTCGTGTTACACCACAGTGGAACCGCTTAAATATTGGGTAATAATTTCTTTATTTCGCTTTTTTAGAGGCTTTTTTCAATGTAACGTAATGTAAAGAATGTATTATTGTTATTGTTAAATTATCATTAATTATTGTTAAATATTATCCTAGTTTGACCTTCTTCAAACGTATACATAGTAAAAAAATCCAGAGCCAGTAAATTCTCTTCATCGGCGCAATATTGCAATAAAAGTGTGTGACAAGTTTAAAATAAAAATCAGACCAAACAATAGCAGAGAACATTACCATGCGTCGCCGTATTTTCCTGCAATTAAACGTTCGAAAATATTCCGTCCGACAAAATTTGCACTCTTGCAGCAAATCGCAACGATAAATTCAAAACGTTCCTGCTTAAAAATTCATTAAAAACAATGAACACGAACCGCACAGAGAGTCCCGCTTAATTAAAACTGTTCCTAGAGGGCGCAGCACAGATAAAGCTCGTTTTGCTCCGGTGTAAATAACGCTTTCGCGTGCTGCCGAACATGCCGCACGTGTGTCGAGCTATTTTTTAATTTTCCAAGTGGTAAAGGTTCGGCATAACGTCGTTCCACTTGCGACGGGGCCCTTAAAATTTCACCTGAAATTTATGGGACTACAACAACGTTAAAATGTGCCCGAACGCGCTACCCCAACACTTTGAATAAATAATCAGGCGGCTGATAATGTCTGCTTAACTGAAAAAAATCGTGCAAGAGTAAATTTTGTGTTTCATAGCTGCAACAAAATGGCTTATTTATTGCCGGAGGACGGCCGGGGTGAATTATAATGACGTAAAAGGTGAAATGAAACGGTAAAATTAATGGTGCGAGGTCGAAATTCTTAGTGTTTTTTTTAATACTTTCAACGCCGTTTGAAGGTGATGGATTGCCCCCCAAATCGTACTCGCATCTCATCTAAAATGAAAAATTCATTACATCATGATGCCGAGGGCTAACGCGGTATTGAATTTTTTGCTGGCGGGAATTCTTAAAGCGATTCAAATAACTGAAACGCGATACTGTTGTTGCGGCTGTATCGAATTGTTGTTTTGTTGTAACTCTACTCCGAGGGTATCTGAACTGTATTTTCTAATTTTTATATTTTCATTCAGACCAACCGGCTAACTGAATCGATATCACTCATATGTGGAGACGTGGGAGTAAACTGCTTTGCCGGTAGCATTTCATCTTACAGTTAGTTGGTTTCTGCCAAGGAAAGAGACAAATAAAACACAAAATTAGGTTAGTCCTTTAATGTAACTCTAGTCGCATCGTCAAAACGTAATTGTGTTAGACTTGAGCGCTTTCGTTTGCTGTTTTTTATTTTTTGTCCCTGCTTTAATCTCTTTCACAGATTTCTGCAATTCATAATGCATATTCTCTCATCTTGTTATTTAAGTTTGTTATAATATTTTGGAAATTGCGTGAAAATGGAACGAATGTGGAAAGTTCGTTAGGACCGTTGAAGACCGTTTGTCGTAAAATTGTGGCAAACGTGAGATTTGCAAGAATCGGACCAACGGTCGATGCATTAGGATTATGCACGGTCTAATAAATTGTATGAGTAAGACAACGGTTAAATTGGAAATCGGTTAAAAATGATGTAATGAAAGTAACTCCTGATTGGAGCTCCAGTTTGGCCGTTGTAAAGAATGAATCCTGAATGGATGAAAGAATGGTAGAGGGATGTTTGAATTTTAGTAAAAGGTGTGGATGTAAGCTCGAGAGAGAGTCCCAACTAAGAGTCCCAACTAAGAGTCTCAAATTAGAGGCCTAAGTGTTATCAGAATAAGTCATAAGAGTTCTATCGGTTGTTCATTATTAAAATAATTTGTGTGTTGTAGTGTTTTAAATTTTATTCAATATATTCTTCTTTATTTTAATTTAATTCATTGTTCGTAATTTTATTAACCTCCTGACAAGAGCAAAGAAGAAAATATTGCAACAAGTTGTGCTTTTATAACATTTTTAATTAATTTTCAACACGATTTGAAATGATAAGTTTATTAAATTCAGCATATTGTAACTTTTTCACATTTTTCGTCAGTAGTGGCTTTTCTGCTTATTTGGAACACTGAAAAGGTAACACTTTTCAAATGATTTTAGCTAAAAACTGGACGTAATAAAGACGAGCAGGCCTTTTTTTGAGAATTTTATTACATATGTTTATAGATATTTTATTATATTTTTGAACTCACTACGTTCAAAATGACATTTCACGACCGCAACAGTCAATCGCGAACGTAGATTTCGCGCACTAGTGCTTCAAAATCATCCAAAAAGCATTTTTCAAATACATTTCAAATGTTTAACTCACTACAACCGCTTTAGCATCTGAACTTGCGTTTTCTATAATTTCTTGTCTTCTTCACAACATGTAAGTTTTTGACAATCCTTGTATTTTGTGATTTTTGTGAAAGTATCGGGTGTTCATTTAAATTTCCCGTCAAAGTTAAAGAGTCGATTGTGAACGAACAAAGGATAAATAACTGTCATCAGCAATTCAAATCTAACCTCAGTTTTCCATTGTTTGTGTTTTGAATCTGCAAGTTGATGAGAGACTGACGCGTGGTCCGTTCACAATCGACTCTTCAACGCCAATTTTGACGGGAAATTTAAATGAACACCCGATACATTGTACTGACACGAGCAATAAATTTTGGTCGTCAATGTCATTTCAAAATTTGGTTAGATTGTCACAAATTTAAAAATTTTCCCTGTCTGATTATGTCCATGTCAACAAAGTGTCAAAAAAATGAGAAAAAAATGACAATTAATGTCATACAACATGATGATAGGTTATGATATTTACGACTGTTTTACAATGGAACATTTTCGATTGCGTCAAAAAATGACCTTGACGATCAAAATTTATTGCTCGCGACTGTACCTACATTCCCGTTCATATAATTTGTTTCAAAATCAAAAATCCACCAACACTGCATTCTACCTCGAAAATATAACCGACAACGTCGCCAACTTTCGTTTTTAGTGTGTTTGAAAGTGTCAGAAAAACGTGGGGTTATGAAATAAAACTGTTGACAGCCGTTTTGGTCGTAGTTGATTGTGTTTTTTAAATTCTTCGAGGCACTTAATGAACGCTCGCTTTAATTTAGCGGTTAAAAGATTCCTTGTTTTTCGAGGCATTTTTATAATTTGATATTTGTGACACACTGAAGGTCAAATTTTGGCGGAAGGTTGGGCCAACCCAGAAAAATTAAACTTATTCTAGGGATTTCTTTTTTTCTGCCAACATAATTCAACAGGTGGTGGATTTTTTATTTTGAAACAGATTATAGTTTTTTTTTATCACTTTGACATTTAATAAATCACTAACGATCAAGTAAAGAAACGTTCGTTGCAATTTGGAAAACGTCCTCATCCATTGTAGTGGGATTAATTTAATTTAAAAAATCTGGACGCACTGTTAATTGTCAATGATTACCAAGTCCCTTTATTTGTTTAAAGAGAATGTAATAAGTACTGTCAATGCTGTTTCCAATAATATTCATTTACCTTATTTCAATACGCATTGTACATATAAGTACAGACAATAATAAATAATCAATTTAATTTTTCCCCGCATTTCTTACGCCAAAGGTCAGGTATGATTAAACAAGTTAATACGTTTCAAGCTTTCATTTTTTTTTCTTTTGGAAAGACAAGTATCTTTGCGAACAACCTTCGCAATTATTGACGCTTTGATTTAGTTATTTACATTTCAGATTTTTTAAATTTGCTTTTGCATGTTATTTATCAATCAGTACCTTGTACTCGGGAAGGTTTTTCGCTGTAAACATGGTCCAATGTTTGCCGTTTCCCGCCGCCGCCCATACTTCCGAAGAAATGTTGATTGGCCATTATATAACAGGTATTTAATTGACAGAATTAGGAATTTCGGTCGTTTTGTGGCGAGTCCGAGTCCCCCGTTTAATCTCTAATGAGCCGATTAGCGTCAGATTTGCTTTATGGACTGTTTACGCAAGATATCTGAAATTCTTGTCGAGGAGGACCACTAAATCTCGGCATCCAACAATGCGGCGATAAGCCTCCGCCGTCCTGTAATTCACACGCGTCTCTGCAAACACCTGCCGTATGTACACACCGACGCACACAACAAAATGGAACTCCCTGGAAATTGTCCTGGTGCACGATTCGAGTGTTGTAAAATAATTTCAAAGCAAACACGCCGTACGTCTCGGATAAATTATCAAAACAAACATTTGCTGCTCCAGGAGTCGGCGGGGGCGGCGGCGCAAACACGTACCACAAACATGGTTCCCGAGCGGCTCCGGTCCTTCGGCGACGGCGACGACTTTTATTGTCGCCGGGATGGCACAACTTTCATTGCGCTTTGATGGAAGGCTGGCGCGCCATTAAAATTTCCAATCTCCGGCCACATGTGCAAACTTGGTTAAACTTTATGGGTCTTTATGAGTGATTACGATTGGCGTAATTGAAACTGATTAAGCGTTTAATTAGCGCGATTCGAAGGACCGAGACGTGGGGCTCCGGTGCTGCTCTGCATCGTTACCGCGCGCGGTCTTTACGTTTTTGAAATGCCATTAAAGAAGCTTTTATGTCTGCACTCGCCGGACTTTTAACTGACTTTCGAATATTTACTGCCGTTTTCGGTTTACTGCCGATTTTAAGGATCGGCGGTGGCAATTCGGGCGCAGTTTCCAGTCAGATTTTAGATTTACGTCTGGAAGAAGGATGCACCGGAATAAAGGAGTCGCAGGAATTTCAAGCATCACAAGTAGTTGATTGTTAATTCAGTTCTGCACGTGATTAACGCACCAATTCAATTTTATGCGAAATCTTTTCATTTTTCAAATGGTTGGGAATTTTTGGATGCTCTGTTCGCAAATTTTAAAATATTGAGTCGTAAATACTTTCCTTAACAGTTTAAATATCTTGTTGCCAGAATTTTTGTGGTAAGTGGTGGATAAAATGTGTTAAACTGACAAATATTATCTGTTTATATTTTTATTTTACTGTTAGAAGAAAAATTGTCGGAATTTCGAAAAATAAATGGTACATTTTTCCTTCTCAAACATTGTGGAACGGTTGAAGTTCTCTTTCTATTGAGGCGACGGAACCAGATAAATAAAACAATATTTGGAGGATTTGGAAAAATCGCAAGTAAATAAAATTCCTCACAAAATATTATGGAGGAAATAAGGAAAAATTGAGAGGTCAAAAACGAATAAACTGACATTTTTATATGACCCTTTTGGGAAAAAATGGAAGAAACGTAATGTTATGACACGGATATTGTAAAACGATTTACCTATGATCAATTATTATCGTAAAAAATAATTATTAAGTGAGAAAAACTGAAATAGTAGACCAAAGGCAAAAGTACAAAAATTTCACTTTACACTACTACATACTTTCTCTTACCACGCTAGTGCGGTAAAGTATCTAATAACAACATTCAAGTGAATGTTATAGTTAACGATATAGTTTGACACTGTGTATTGGCAGCAAATTAATGTATTTTAATTTGTCTTAAATATGTAGTTTATTGAGCCACTTTACAGGTTATAAGTACCTACTCAGGATTACTGCTGATTGTTAATCAAGCTACAAGAAATGGTGCTTACTGGCGATAACACAAAATTACGGTTAATGGAAAGTGATTCCCATTCGATGAATCAAGATTAAATTTTTTTTTCCACTCAAGTTTCTCACATTCACGTGCATTAACCGTCCATGAACATATTTTTTAGTGTTTTAGGATAATGATCGGGAGTCAGTAGAAGGCTCGACATACTACAGATTCCTTCCGATTACCTGTAACATTAAGCTGAAAATTTATTAGATAGATGGCTTCGAACACTCGGGTAAAAATTTCGTTAAATATCCCGTCGATGACCCAATTCCATTCACTATTGAGCAAACCAAGCGAGAGTGGAATTCACGTAATTCCTGAAACTCGCCTGAAACTCATGTCGATGATAATCTCACATTTGCTCCTACCTATTATTGTTCAAAAAATATCTTACAGCACAATTTTGTGTTCTTACATCAGCGGTCAATAATAATTACTGTTACAGCTCTAACAGGAGTGTTCAAGTGTCGAATAATTAGTAGCAAAAAACGGAAAGCTTTGTAATAGCGCCCTGAAAAGTGTCTGAAGCTCATTAAGTACATTTTGTCGATTTAGAAGAGGAAGTCGAGTTTAAGGAAAAGATCGAGGAATAATTATAGCTATTGCTGTAGCGCAGCAATCAAAATGCATGTAGCGAACGAAAATGAGAAAAGAAACTTCGTGCCGTTACCATGAGCTCTATAATAATAATAGCAGAATTTACTGGAAATTCAATTCCAATTTTAATGGAGTATTTGTCCTTCCGTATTGCTGAAAAATGAACTGGCGTCGAAACTTTATTAAAGTCTCTTGGTGCGCTGGAAACGAGTAAAAGTTTTTGTGTAGAAAAAGTGGAACGTGATGCGACATTATTACTTCTCATGTTCGGGTTCAGAGAAAAAGTGACTTTTTGTCAGAATATCGTTTCAGTTTTCATTGTAGGTGGACGGCGCGTCCTCGCCCATTTAACAAAGATAAACGGGTAGAAAATGATCCGTGAAAGATACGAGAAGGGGACTGATACTGATTGAGTTTATTAAATTGGTACTGGAAGGCGATAGAATGTTTGCAGCGAAAACGTCCACGTTAAACTGTTAACACGTACACGTAATAAATATCAAAACATGTAGTTAGGAGTTAACCGGGGCTCGGCGGAAAAATACCTGAGCAGTAATGAACCTAAGCACTTGGGTGTGGAAATTTCATGCTGTACAGATCTAAATAAGTGCAGTCACGATCAATTAAAGCTTCATAAATTTCAGGATGTACAAGATCTAGTACGAGTACGTGGAGATGGTGCTTTTCGCATGGCAAAGTTTCAATCAGTATTTAAGCTCAAATACAGATTACTGTGTTCATCTAAAAAATTTTTGATGCACTTCTACGAATAAAAATTTTGAAATATTTTGGTTCTGTCTAACAATCGGAACTTTTTGAAAAATATATATAATAGGTTTATTAACGGCAAACAATACCATGTAACAGTGGAGAACAAATAAAGAAAAAAAAAACAAATACAATAACATAACAAAAACAATAGGTACTCGTGACAACTCCCTAAACAGCGTTTCTTAAACTAATTTTAAAACTATTATATTTAATATAAATCTCCAAGTCTATCTCTGGGAATCGAAAAAATGTAACAGATTTATATTTAGTCGTAAAACAAATAAAGCAAACAATTTTTAAGTTAAAATACATATTTACCTACATTAGAGGAGTATTTTACAGTGTGAAAACTCGGCTTCGCCTCGTGCCTGATTTTTTGGGGCGTTGTAAAATACCTCCCGTACGACATTTGTATTAGACTTTTCGGCTAACCAAATGTTTTTGTAATTTGCACTTTTGCATTTTTATGAAATAACAAACTTTTTGACATACCTACAGAGCTGCCAACCTGTTAGGTTGTATTTTACCTATTATGATTATTTATTGCTATTAGTCTAATAGAGTCTAATGAACCAGTTTGTACTATGTAGTCATGTATTTTTTATACTCTTAGGCTCGGTTGTATAAAGCTTAGTTAACATCGTGTCAGCTAACAATGCGTCAAGTCGAAAATCCGCCCATTTGATTGGCTTATTTAAATCCAATGTTAAATATCCCCCAATCAGATCGCTTGACATTATGATGTTAACTTTAACAACGAACTTGACATCGCTTTATACAACCGGGCCTTAGAGTTAATGCAAGGAAAATTTTAATTTGATCGGACTAAAAATCTTTTGGAAAAGATTAATTTTTCATGGGTCCACGAAATTGCTGTGACTGCTCAAATGACCCTGCGGTAAAGCTCTTGATTAATTTCTAATCCTTTGTCAACAAAATTAAAAATGTCTCGAGTGGCACTAATTCCACCTCAAATCCAAAGGTTTTGTCAGTCTGCTGTTTCTCCAGAAGGATAAACGAATAACATGTTATTTTGCCATCAGCAAAAAGGTTTTTCTGTCTTAGATTATCTTAAGTCCGAGTAAAGAACAAATCATCTTTTTCTGCGCATCGCTGAAGAACTAAACTTTTCTTAAGTTAAAAGCTTATTAAGTCTTCGTTCTTGGTATCAATTTTTTCCAACCGATTTTCATGGATTCCAGTTTTCTCAGTCAAGTTTTCTAAACCAAAATGAGAATATCGTTTGACAAAGTTAGTTCATACATAAGGAATTCAAAGAACTGAATCCTTAAAATGTTATGGACGCCATTCAACAAAATTAAATTTATCTAAGGTACTTTATCTCCTTTTACTCGGTACCTACTGTAAATGCGAAATTTTACTGCTGAAAAATTCACTTCACTAGTGAAGGGATCAAGATAAATAATTACAGTAGTTACAAAATGTTGCTTATGTAGGTTGACAAATAAAGAAAGACAAGAAATAAATTGCATCCGAATAGACATCAAATTAACTGCAACTTAGTAGTGCAGTTCTTACTTGTTTAATTACCGTTTTAATTGACTCTTTATTTGACGTGTACTTTTTCAACAATAAAACAAAACTCGAATCTGGACTAATGGAGAACTGCTGCTCTTGGATTTAATAATTATGCAAAATATTCTCCAGAACGACATACATGTTCTGCGTAATAATAATGCGATTCGTGTGCCATAACGATAATGAAATTTTTTCATAAATTAATTTTTCGGCTGACCCTCCGCGATTTAAACGAGTCCATTATGCAAAATTTTATTCCGGTTTGACTTACGCGACTTCGTATTCATGACGTATTCATTCAGGCGTTGTTGTTGAAGAGAAAAACTTTTTCTATTTGAGAGGAAAACATAAAACTAACAGTTTTAAATTGCGGACATCTTAAATGGCCCGTTCGAGTCCTTTTCAGAGACCGTCGGGTATACGATATCGGTCGATTTATTCAATTATGATAATCGATTCAGGTGTTCATCAGGAAATCCGGCGCTTTATTAAATTTCAAATTAATTAGCGACCAGTCCGATTATTAGTTGGGAAACGAAATCGACGACCAGATCGAGGAGCATCGTACAAACTGGGATCATAATCTGTGATTTAAATGCGCACGTGTGCCACAAACACACTAAACTTGATGGTTTACAAGGCAGTTTCTCAACGTTGAATACACTCTCGGTACGGGTCTCTAGAGAACACCGATATCATCTATTCATTTCGATAGAGTTCTAATCAGGAATCAGCTCATTACTAACGACGTGCATATTGCTAACTTTGAACCCGTTCCAACGGCAATGCCGGTGTGAAAACGGGCCATTGTTCGCAAGATTGTTAATTAATGTAATGGCTCGATTAGCGCAGCCCATCTAAACACCTCTTCTATCAATTAGAATAGATGCATCTAGAGAGGCCGAGGTACAGTTCAGGCAAGAGTGTTGTAGCAGGAACAAATTCTTACTGAGAGGATTGGTGATCAACAACTTCTTCAAGAAGAATGTCAAGAGTTTTATACATTCTCCGTAATATTTATAACAACAAAGAATTTTAAATCTATTTAAAGAAAATATAGTAAGCTTTCTATGTGGATTTAGTCCGTTTTTCATTTTTTTCAAGTATAATAAAGAGCATGTTATCTATGGCTGCTTATATCTTGTCTTATTGTGTCATTCATTTGCATCCGGTAATGAAGTCCATTATCACACTAGTAAGATAATGAATTCATTACCACAGTGGTAATAAAGTTTATTACCCCACTAGTGAGACTTGATTATCACACTAGTAAGATAATGAATTCGTTACCACAGTGGTAATGAAGTTTATTGTCTCTCTAGAGAGATAATGAATTCATTAGTTACTATTTGCATAAATAGTAATTATAATTTTTTGCTTCGATTGTTTGATTGTTCAAGTGACATTTATTGCTTCTGAAGAAAACATTTTGGAAGTTGTTTGCGTTCAGATTTCTCATAAAAGCATGATAGAGCTTTTTTTTTTAATCTGTGCCAGCAGTAGCACAAATTATATGACTGAAGTAGTTATATAGTGCTGGTTCTGGCTCACTCAAAAATCGCGTTTTAGACTCATGTGTTTTGCGTGACCTTCAACTGTATCAGTCATGTCGCGATCAAAACGCTAGTTTTAATTTGCGTTTGTAGTTTAGTCAAAACATAGTTTTTGATTCAGAGTAAATTATCTGATCATTACATCCGTTTTGGTTCCATCAAATACATGGTTTTTGATTAATGTAAGTAAGCGGTATTTTGCGTGACATATATTTTTCCAAACAGGTGTTGTGTGTATGTGTTCATGTACATAACATTGAGGTAGGTAATGGAGTTTCATATCTCTGTGCGTGCATTGCATTTTATAGTAAGTAAATCATAAAAAATATTTTCAATCTAATTGTTGAATTCTAATAAAAGATAAAAAATTTGCATTGTTTGTGACTTGGAAATGTGTTTTGTTTGAGGGTAGGGTATTGCGTAAGAAATAGTGGGCGTTATTTTGTTAACAAGGAGGGGATATGGAGTATTAATTAAGGAAGATTTATCGTTTGATATCAGTTTAATATCAACAGTAAGAATATTTTGCTAAAGACTTTTAATATGAGTTCATTTTTGCAAAGTGTTAATGAAGCAACTTTTTTCGTGCCGTTTGTAAAATCAAGCCAGCTGGAAGTTAATAAAAAATTTCAAGTTAATCGGTTTAGTAAAGAGGATTCACAGTTTGGTAAACAAGTTGTGGTTGATTGTGGGGATTTTAAAACATCCTTACCCCAGCGTTTTACATCGCAATTCACTGAAGAGGCCATTACAACTCTCAACCAGGAGTTAAGAGACGGAAAAACAATTTTTATGATTAGTCGGGGGAACGTTGGCAAAACAACAAATATATCTTTCATTGAAGAATAAAGGTGACAACAATGAAAAATCAGAAGAAATTTGTTCAAGATCTGAAAGTAGTGAATAAGAAGAAAAATTTGTTATTATTGTCACATATACAGTCAATAAAAAACTTAAAACATTTAATTGCAATGTATGAAATTAATAAAAAAATTCAAAGTGTTAAAATATAAATAAACTTTTATAAAAGTGAATATGTGGTGTTTTGTTTGTTTATGAGTGGGGAATAAAATATTAATTAGATACGTAAAATTTGATTATTTTATCTTAATTAAATGACAAGAGCTATAATCACAATAGAAAAAACAATCAATAATGAAGAAAGTTAAATTTAGTGATAAAGTTATTATTCATAATTTAGATGACACTGATGACTTTCGAAAATCAGCCTGGGAAATGTATGCTAGAGATAGATTAAGGTTTCAAAAACGAATTAGTGAATTAAGGAAAATTATCGATCCTGTGTTAAATAATCTATTAATGAAACAAAAAATAAAGAAAGATGTCAACAAAACACTGTGTTAAATAAGAGCTACAGCATCCGGCTGTATTGGGTGAAATAAAAAGCGATGACAACAAAACATCACATGAAATAGGAGACACATTATCCGGTTGTGTTGTTTGATTTTTTTTATATTTTAATAATAATTTTTAATTGAAAATTCTCTGTACTTTAGGTTACAAACAATGTAAAATAAAACAAATTTATTTTTTAAGTATATTTTTTATTTATACATAAAACTATACACTAAAACACATTTTATCTACTATTTTTTCTAATTTTTCTAATTCTACTAAATTTTGTTTTTTTTTCCTAACTAATTGTTGCTTTACCACTAAATATTTATTAATTTTTTGAATTTTTATGTCAATTTTTTTATTAATTTTTATAATATCCTGGTACATATGCTTAACTTTAGTTTCAAATTCTTGTTGAATTTGATCAACTGAAGATTTTTCATCCTCCATATAAAATGAGGAAGTCGAGGAACATGGAGACGCCTCTGGAGGTGTTGTAATTGTTTTACCCTTGCCCTTGCCCTTGCCTTTACCCCTAGTTGGCGGCTGGGTGGTAAAGGCCTCCGCTTCCTCATTGTCGTCCACGTGTTCCATAAATCCAATCTGAAAATAATTAAGTTTCTATTATTAATAAAAATTACAATTTTAATAAATATAAACTTATCAATAATCGGAAAAATTTGAATAAAAAAATTACCTCTTGCAACAATGATTCGGAATCAATCAATGAAGGTAGACTAAAGTTAGTTTCCTCATCCTCCATAGGCTGTTGATAAATTTTATTATTAGTTATTAATTTAATAATAATTAAAAAATACATACCTTAATAACTTTATTTTGAAGGATGTTCACTTTTTGAGTAGACATTTTTTTTTTTCGTGAAATTACCAACAATTGAACAAATGAAAACTAGTAATTGAAATAAACAAGAATCATGATTTATATAATAAAAAAATGCAAAGTTTACAAAAAACCCCAACAATTTTTCTGCATGTGCCTTGGTCGTTTAAGTCTACCTCTAAATGGGTGGGGGCTAAGAGTGAACGAATGAAACGTCTTATGTGATAACGCCTAGATGAACAGTGGGAGAGAACGTTAATTACTCATTTGTAGCATAATTTTTTATGTTACCGCCCACAGACGTACAGAGCCATTACAGAATGATTTCTTTTGTATTTATTTTGAATGTGACCAACCCCCAATAAAAGTTGCACCAAAGAAGATGAATGCACCCTTAAATGAAGAGATTGAAGGAAAGAAAAATGTGCCAATTAACACAGGACAACATAAAATGTTTACAATTGAAAATGAATTAAATGCCGATATTGGCAAAAGTTTATTAGGAAATAATTTTGATTTTTATTTTGCTTTTATGGCTGTGTACATTTTCAATTGGATTGGATATTTATTGGTGATAACATTTTGGCACAAACTTGCAGCAAAATTTGGTGCTCTATCAGGATTTGGATTATCAATATCAAAGTGGACGTTTTTGATTCAATATTCAACAGACTGGATATTAAAAGACTACAGCTGGTTTTGTTGGCTTTTAATAATTTTAGGATTAATCGTCTGCATATTTTCATGTAAACGATATTTAAAAATAGTAAGGAACTGGGACATGCTGTCTGTTAATCAACAAATAACTTTAATTTTTAATTAAGTTTCAACCAATGTAATATTTATAAATGTCATGAATAAAATATTAAAAACAAACAATCCTTTAATTTTTTCTTGATTTTTATTCGTAATATGTATTTGTAATTTTTCACTATACAAAATTACATTTACAATATAAATTCAAACAGCAAATATATTTGAAAGGGTGGTTTAAGATCAAAAATAATAAAGGAAAAAAAGCTGCATATAGACGATTGAAATTAAATGAAACAAAATTGAAGTTAATAGAATCATAAAAATAACCTCAAATTATATTTTAAAGAAAATTTTTTGAAACTTTATTTCGTAAACGGTACGTTGGAGCCCAAAATAATAGAGGAAAAAAAGTTGCAAAAAGTTGTTATAAATCGAATGGTAAAAACTAAAAGTTGATTGATTCACGTGCATAAGCTCAAATTACAATTAAAGAGTAAAATTGTAAAAGTTTAATAGCGTTTATCTCAAAAACTATTCGTTTTATTGAAAAATGATCTATGTAAAAAAACATGCGCAAAGAAATGGAAAATCGATTTATTTAAATCAAAATTTTTTTAGGGTTGATCATTTTGTATTTTCTACACCGTTCAATATTTTTTGAATTTGAGTTTTTATTTAAATTTGTGAGTTTAAGCGATGAAGTTTGATATGCAACTCGATATGGTTCTGACAACATTTAAAAAAACTACCCTTAGCTTAAATTAATTTAATTTTGAGATAAAAATTTGAAATTAAAACCACAAGTAGCATTTTTTATGGAGAATTCAAGGATTTAATTTTAAAAATTTTAAAATGTTTTTAAGTGCCTTTTTTTGGTAAAAAAACATCACTTTTTAAAGAAAAAAAATTCAAAAAGTAACAATTTAAAAACATGAATTTTTCTAAATCCAACCATCATAAACATTTTAAAAAATAAAAATGTTTTAAGTGCCAAAAAGTATAAAATTAAAGTCATTTCCGCCCGACCAAAAACGGGGGTTAAACTTTGTTACTGATGTAGGTTCTCTTAAGATATGTCTCATAGCTGGATTGAAAAGTCAGGACTCTTTTTTTTTTTTTTTTTTTTTTTTAAATAGGGGTGTTATATGGTTATTTAATAATAATAACAAAGATAAAAGTATAAACATTTATTTATTTATTCTCAAATACATTATTTTCATCGCAATCATCCCAATTTTCATCATCGGGAGTGTAATTTACTTGAGGGATGACAATT
This sequence comes from Tenebrio molitor, assembly GCF_963966145.1. NCBI lineage: Eukaryota > Metazoa > Arthropoda > Insecta > Coleoptera > Tenebrionidae > Tenebrio > Tenebrio molitor. Next base: position 22,522,938 of record NC_091047.1, on the reverse strand, counting down.
TTTGGTCTCTTCTTCATTTCTTCCCATAATCTTTGCCGTTCCGCAGCACCCTCTTTCCACTTGCGGTCCATGTCTTTCATGTACTCCTCACGATGAGCCTTGTACATGTGGATCGACAAACGATGCTCCAAGCATTTATGGAAGGGGTTGTAGGGACATTGAACAATTCCTTTAAAATAATAAATATATGAAATACAGTTTTATATTAAAAAAAAAAAACTTACCATTTTGATTATTGTAACTATCAAAATTTTGGAAATTCATGGTTGTAGTACTCGCAAGTTGACAATTATCAAAGTGTATAAAACTAAGCCAATTACTGCTATATTTATTTCAATGTCCCCACTCTTGTTACATCCCTCTTTTTGTCTCCCACCAACTTTTAAAGAAAGAAACATTTTGCTTATCTTCGGCAAAATATATCCCAATTTATTTTTACTTTAGGTAATTAACATGTTATCACCATTATTTTATTCTTTTTATTTCACTATAAATAAGAATCTTTTTTTGAATATTGACATTGTTTGTGCAGCTTCTTTATTAAACTTCAATGGAAACCGTCACACGTTTATGTAAAAGAGTCTTAAAAGTGGTACGTGAATATTTCTCAAAATTAAAAACTATAGATGAGTTAAATAAATTTCAAATTCATATAAATAATACAATCAAAATTGTTAATAAAGCAATAAAAAACAAATTGCATAAAAATAATGTTTTAGAGTCACTTCATTCTTTAGAATCTAGTTTATCATATTTAAAATATTATCGTTTAAAATTAAAAAAACTTAAACAAAATTTAATTTTGAAAACGGGAGGAAAACTTTCAACTAATTTAAATCGAAATTGCTCTAATGTAAAATGGGAAAATATTGAATCAGCTTTTAATGGAAGAATTCGTACTGGTTTTATATCAACATTAAATATAAAAGACCCTTTAATTTTTTTCAATAAAGCTTTTAAGTGTTTTTCAATTAAAATTAAAAAAATCTTAAAGGAGTCTATGATAAAAGTGAATGTTATTTTCTCCGCTTATTTCATAAAACCTCAAACTGGTGAAATTGACATAAAAAGCTTTTGCACAAAAAATGTTCCAATTGACACTTCAACTAATTTAAAACGGTGGTACAAAGAAAACGTTACCGATAAATTAATGAATGAATTAGAAGAGTTTGCAGAAAAGGATTCTGGATGGGCTCTTCATGAAGTTATAGGGCTTAAAGTAAATATTAACAGGTATGATCCATTAAAGATAGGTTTTTCAACGTTTGTAACTGTACCAAATTTTATTAAAAAAAAACATGCAGTAATTAATGTTGAAAATGATGATAATTTTTGTTTTTTATGGTCAGTTGTATCTGCTTTGTATCCTGCAAAGAAAAACGCTAATAGAATTTCTTCTTATCCACATTTTAAAGATGTGTTAAAATATCAAAATATCCAGTTTCCAATTACAATTAAAGATGTTAGAAAGTTTGAAAAACATAACAATCTTGCCATTAACTTATATTATTTTGAGCGTTCAAAAATTTTGCCTTGTTCTTTAAGTTCACAAACACATAAAGCTGATATTAAAGTTATCAATTTATTAATGTTGCCAATTAATACTAAACCAAATTTGTCTTTTGCTTCTAAAAAGTCCTTACTTTATCACTTTGTGTGGATTAAAAATTTATCTCGTTTGTTATCTAAACAATTATCAAATCATAATAATAAATGTTTTGTTTGTGAGAGATGTTTAAATTCTTTTACCACTGACAATCTACTCCAAAATCATTTGCGTTATTGCCTAAAGTCAAATCAATGTTGTGTCAAATTACCTGATGAAACAAAGAAATTTTTGCAGTTTGAAAATCATTCTTATAAAGAAAAAGTTCCCTTTGTTATATACGCAGATTTAGAAAGTATTTTAGAAAAGGCATCAGACAATAATTACTCTACCAAATCTAATTCTAAAATATATCAAAATCATGTTGCATTTAGTGTAGCCTATTATCTAAAATGCTCTTATAACGATTCATTCTCTAAATTTAATATTTATCGTGGTAAAGATTGCATTCAGTGGTTTGTTAAAGAGTTGGAAGAAATTTCACAGTTTTGTGATGAACAGCTTAAAATAATTTTACCAATGACAACAATAACAACAACAACAACAACAACAACAACAAATGACAATTGTCACATCTGCAAACAAACATTTCAACCAAACCAAATGAAAGTACGAGATCATAATCATCAAACAGGAGAATTTCGTGGTTTAGCGCATCAAGCTTGTAACTTAAATTATAAAGATGCTCATTACATTCCTGTTGTTTTTCACAACTTGAGTGGATATGATGCTCATTTTATAATTAAAGAACTATCAACACAGTTTCAAGGAACAATCAAATTGCTACCTATAAATAAAGAAAAATACATTTCTTTTACTAAATATGTTGCAGGCACAAATGTATCTTTACGATTTGTTGATTCTTTTCGTTTTATGTCTCAAGCTCTAGGAAAACTTTCATCAAATTTACAAAACGAACAAAAATCTATAACAAAATTATTTTGTAATACCGAAGAAGAATTCTTGTTATTAACAAAAAAAGGTATATTTCCTTATGATTACATTGATTCATTTGAACGTTTAGAGGAAACCGTTTTACCTTGTAAAGAAGCATTTTACAGTGAACTTACTGAGGAACCTATTAGTGACAGCGACTATTATCATGCTAAAAAAGTTTGGGACTGCTTTCATATTAAAACAATAGGAGAGTATGCTGATTTGTATTTAAAGACTGATGTTCTTTTACTTGCAGATGTTTTTGAAGCTTTTCGTGATACATGCAAAAAAACATATGATTTAGATCCTTTACATTACTTTACTACTCCCGGACTTACATTTGATGCTATGCTCAAAACCACAAATATAACATTAGAACGTTTGATGGATATTGATCAAATATTATTTATAGAAAAAGGAATAAGAGGTGGTGTATCACAGTGTTCAAATAGATATGCAAAAGCAAATAATAAATATATGAGAGAAAATTTTATACAAAATTTAGACAGCAAGTACTTAATGTATTTTGATGTGAATAATTTATATGGTGCAGCAATGTCAGAATATTTGCCATATGGTGAATTTGAGTTTTTAGAAAATTTTAACATTCAACAAATATTATATACCTCCAATACTTCTCAAATTGGTTACATACTTGAATGTGATTTAGATTATCCCATTTGCATACATGATATGCATAGCGATTTACCATTGGCGCCTGAACATATGGTGCCACCAAATTCTACATCCAAAATTAAAAAACTGCTTTTAACATTATTTCCAAAAAAAAATTATATTATTCATTATAGAAATTTGAAAATGTATTTAGACCTGGGAATGAAATTAACTAAAGTTCACAAAGTTTTAAAATTCAAACAATCACCATGGCTTAAACAATATATTGACTTAAATACCAAACTCAGGCAACAGTCTAAAAATGATTTTGAAAAAGATTTCTATAAATTAATGATTAATGCTATTTATGGTAAATGTATGGAGAATGTTAGAAAACATAGAGACATTCGATTGGTAACGAAATGGGATGGAGGACGCTGGGGACTACGCGCATTAATTTCAAGACCTAATTTTCATAGCTCCATTATTTTTGATGAAAATATTGTTGTTGTTGAAATGAATAAATTAGAAGTTTATCTGAATAAACCAATATACGTTGGTTTTAGTATCTTAGATATTTCGAAAACTTTCTTATATCATTTTCATTACAACTATGTTATTAAAACCTTCCAAAACTCTGCAAAATTACTTTATACCGATACTGACAGTTTAATCTATGAATTTAAAGTTTATGACATATATGAATATATTAAAAAAGATTTTCATCTTTTTGATACCTCAGATTATGAAACTAACAATATTTATAACATTATACAAAGAAACAAAAAAGTACCCGGCCTTATGAAAGATGAAAACAATGGTAAAATTATGTTAGAATTTGTTGGTTTAAGATCAAAAATGTATGCTTACACTGTAGATGACGATAAATCAAAAGAGTATTTAGTTAAAAAATCAAAAGGATCTACAAAATCTTCAATAAAAGCCATCACATTTAATGATTATAAAAATTGTTTGTTCGATCAAACAATTTTAGAAAAAGTGCAAAAGTTAATAAGATCTAAAAACCACAAGGTATCATCTATCAAACAGAAAAAAATTGTCTTAAGTCCATTTGATGATAAACGTATTCTTAATTTTGATACAACTGACACTAAGCCTTGGGGCTATATGTATCAAGCGACACCTAACAGAGAAAAAGAAGAAGAAAATATTAATTATGAGTAAAGTACATATGTGTACATAAGTAAATAATGGAAGGGATATCAACTACAAAATGAGGTACTGCATACAAACTAGCAACACAAATAATTTTATTTTATTGTTGTTGCAGTGCTAACCAGTGTTTCCAAGATGGATCTTTTGTTACAAATCAAAATCGAAGCCCAAGATGCTCTACAGAAAATTTATATGAAACATTTAAATAACCTGATCCTGTATGAAGACACTCATCAAACGAAACTTAAACTTTTTACTCTGATGAACCGAGAAGACTTTATTATTCCAAGTGAAATTTTTCCAAAAATGTCTCTTTACATAAAAAATGCTAATGTTGAAATATTTGTAAAACTGTTACAGAAAAGAAAATTTTTAGATAAGTATGTACACACATTTGTAGATATCTGTAGGAAAGAAAATGTAAGTTTGCTTTCTTATTCGAAATTATATGCCTTGTTAACTGCTCATGGTTTAGAGAAAAATGTATCACATATTTATTATCTGTTAGAGTTATTGTCCAACCACAATTTGCAAAACATTTGCACAAAGGAATTTCCATTGTTGAATATTTTGCAAAACCATCAAACTGTTGTATCATGCATTGATCAATTTGTATGTAATGTTTCATACATAGCTGACTACAAAAAGCTTCAGATAGCGATTTTGTCGTTGAAATTAAATAAAGATGTTTTATATAGATTTAAGCCTCATGAAAATGTTAAACACTCCCAAATATTACAATGGGTAAAGGAAAACATATTCAAAGGAAACAGCGATCCAGAGGCTCAGCTAGGTTGGACTTGCGGTCCAGACTCAGCGAGATGGCCATCAACAAAGCTCCAGGATTATAAAGAAACTTTGACTCTGTTAACATTATTATCATCTATTCAATAAAACACTTTTCATATTTTTTTGTCTTTTATTTATAAATTTTCTTACATAATTAAGGTGCTACAACTATTTATCTTAAATACTACCTAAGTAATAATAACAATAACTAAATAAATAAATAAATACATGGGTACCTACTTATAACCTATCTAACTAAAGATATTATGTTTTTAATTGGTATATATTTAGCTATTCTATCATGCAAAATTAAACAATAAGCAGTTGTTTTATCAGGTATATTTACACTTGTTTCAAATTCTATTCTAATATCCACTGCACTTCTTTTTAATTCTTCGTTTTGTTTAGAACAATCAATCACTGCAATTGGTGCAATATCTTTAAACTCTTTTGGAGTAAAAATAGGTTCACTTTCTTTGTAAAGAAAAGAATTTTGAAAATTAGTAAACATTTCATATAAGAGAGCATATTGATTGTTAACAAAATTTATATTTAAATTGTCATATGGATAATGTGTATCATTAAGGAAAACTTTAATATTTCTTAAATAACAATGATCAAAACGACTACAGTTTTTAGTAAGTTGATTTTTTCGATCTGTTTGTAATGCAAACATTACATATTGAGGTTTTTCTATAGCAGATTTAATAGCCCATGTATGTTTTTGTGTTTGAGGTAAAACTGGATATTCATGTAATTCTCGACTTCGAAAAGGAATGTACAATTCTTTTGCACTTTTAACAATATCCAATAATTTTAATTGTTCTTTTATTGTTGTTGTAATATGAGGAACTCTCCATGATATTTTTTCTAAAGACAATTTTACTGTCTTATCTAAATCATCATCAAGCAAAAATGCATTACTATCATCACTACCGCGACGTAGTACTAATTCTTGTCGAGCATTTACCAAAACTTTTTTAAAGTCTTCACACAAACCCAAAACCATGTGAAGTGGAATTATAACATCAAAACTACCACTCACTCCATCAATAATAGTAGATTGTTCTTTGGGAAACCAACCACTGTTTTGAAGAGCCTTACTTTGTGATTCGTTGTATGTTGCATATCCTTTTAAAATAGACGCAATTCCCGGATTTCTAACAGTATCAATGGAATCTCCTGATATTTCATAACGTATTTCATTAAACAAAAATAAAATTCCCATGTTAACAAATTCAACGCTTGAAGGTGGTAAAACAGCATTATCTTTACCATACACTTTTACTTTTCCTTGAACATGTAACGTACTGTACCAAGGTAAAGTGTATATGTCTTGTTGTTGTATTGGAATTCTAATTTCATCATTGTTATTAAAAGAACTAGATGCATAAGGTGGATGAGTACGTTTTTCAGCATAAGCAATTGTCATATCAAACAACGGTGGTTCCTGAACATTCAGAATTTCAAAATTCATTTTGCTAAATTTATACTTTTACTCGAAATCCTAAAGATTTTAAAAACAAACGGTTTGCTGTAGTTAACACTTTCACGTTTTTCACTCGACTAGAAATTTTATTTGTTTTTGAGATATTTATATTTTTACCCTTGTATGCCGCACCAATTTTACTATTAACATTAAACACTATTCCCATTGCAGGATCGCTATTTTACTTTACGCAAATGCAACCTTACTGTTAGCACTTCTCCTCTAAAATTGACAATATTTCCATCTTGATCAGTTATTTTAATTGTTATCTCATCTATTTGTTTAGTGTTAACTGGTAGATAAATAACACTAGAAGGTGTTTCTATTATTTTGTATCCAGGAGGTACACAAGGAAAAAATTCATGAATAACATGCACTTCTTTACCATTGCGATACGCACCAGATACAATATTACACTCCACACATAATGCATTTACTTTGAATATTTTACAAGGATTATCTGATATATGTTTTTTGTTTGCTCTAAGTGTATTACTGCTGAAACCTAGTAAACTACCAATAGTGTCTTTTTTTGTAAAGTCAATATCAAGACTACATTTAATTTCACATTTTAAGGTATTGTTATTTCCTTCTATAAGTAAAGTAGGTTGTTGCATGTAGTGATTTGTTTTTAATGATTCGTTTTTAACATATCTAATAAGTTCTTGACTTAAAAAAGCATTGAGTTCATCAATTTCATAAGAACCCTCAGGAATTTCAATAAAACCTTTTGTTTGATTTATTAAGGTAAAATAAAATTTGTTATTTGAATTAGTTACGTTTGCTATTGAATTAAATGTTTCTAAGTTTATTAAACCTAAAGCGTATTCACTGTTATCCAATACTAAAGGAGGATAATATTTACTTGAAAGTATTGAACTTGTTCCTGTTAAAGTAAACGTAACAGACATGATACAAACACATACAAAAGACTGTGCTAAACTAAAAACTATCTACATCCGTTATTAATTATTATAGTTGTACAAAAATTTTAAACACAAATGTCCACAAATTACTGTATCAAACTTTTGTAATGTTTGATGATTATATATTATTTCACACTTATTGTTTTTGTTTAAATATTTAACTAATTCTGTAGGTGGCGGTAAGTTGCCAAAGCTATCAAAATAAATGACCTGGTTATTAATTTTTTTATAAGCAGTCCAGTGAGTTCCATTACCTTTCTGATCATCTAAATTTATGAGACCAGTTTCGTTAACTTTTGCTCCTGATTTAGGCAATGAATCTTTCATAAATACTCCTCTAAAATTATGAATTTCTAATAGTTTTGCAAATTTTTTTAAATCAATATTTGTTAAGGCACGTTTTGGAAGCTTTATAGGAATGTCCTTGGTGATTTCCATGGTCCTAAAAAAAGACCGAATCCCTTTTTATAAGGTTTTAAAAACAATCCTTTTCCTGATTTAGACTTATTTAATGCAATGGCTTCCATATTTTGATTATGTCTTTGAGTTTCTTTAAGTTGTTCTTTAGCTGCTTTAGTATCATTTACTGCTTTTGCAATTGCTGCAGCACCACCACCTAAAGAACCTAAGGCCCCTAATGCAGCAAAAATTGGAATAAGCGGTAAAAATCCACCAGTTTTTGGTATAGGAATAGTGCGTGTATGTTTAATAGGACTTTTGTTTTTTACTGATTTTACAGCTTTTACTGCTGCTTTTATAACGTCAATGTTGTTTTTAAACTTCTTTCCTTTAATTGCTGTTTTTGCAATTTTTCTTAGTTGGTTAAACCCTAATCCTTTTTTACTTTTCTTAAATTTAGTTTTTGAGCGCTGAGATTTTTTTGCTGATGAACAACCCATTCCAAGTGTTAATTTAGCTTTCATTGCAGATGCAACACCCAAAGCCGCAGTTTTTTCTCCAAGTGAAGAATTAGAAGAACGTAATCTAAGCTTTGCTTTCTCTAATAAGACACGGTCTGCTTTATGTCTATTGATTAGATCTAAACTCTTATTATAAGCGATATCATGTTCCTTGCAGGCTTCATCCAAATCATTAACTCCTTTATCGCCTCGGGAAAGCCGTTTTGATAGTTTTGTTCCTGGTCCACAATAATTATAACCCGGAATATGAAGTTCTACGGGTAGCTTATTTATCACCGAATTTAGAATACCACGTCCACTATATCTCTTTTTAACCGTTTTTACTTGACTGTTACGCTTTCGTTTTTTTACTGCCATATATAGACTTTATGAAGTTTAGGTTTTACCAACTAAAACACAACTAAAACAAAACAGGTTTGGATAAGAATATTTATAGTTTACAGAAATTTTTCTCATTAGTTTCATGCAAAATGCGAATAGTACAACAACCAATAACACTACAAGTTTCAAACAATGATTTTAAAACTATTAACAAAAAAAGACATGGAGGACTTTTTCCCTCAACTATACGTTGTCTTATTGTAGGACCATCAAACTGTGGTAAAACCAATACAATGATAAGTTTAATTGAACATCCTAATGGATTGCGATTTGAAAACGTCTATGTTTTTTCAAAATCATTATTTCAACCAAAATATCAGTATTTAGAAACATTATTAAAACCTATAAAAGGAATGAATTTCTTTGCATTTAATAATCTAGAAAATAATATTCCCTCTTCATCAGAAGTTAAACCTAATTCCTTAATAATTTTTGATGATGTAGCTTGCGATAAACAAAATGTTATGAGAGAATATTTTAGTATGGGTAGACATAAAAATATTGACTGTTTCTATTTGTGTCAGACTTATACCAAAATTCCGAAACAATTAATTAGAGACAATGCAAATTTTTTAATAGTATTTAAACAAGATGAGTTAAATTTACTTCGCATTTATAGAGACAACGTTAGTTCGGAGCTCACTTATGAACAATTTAAAGAAATGTGTCATTTATGTTGGCAGGATAAATTCAATTTTTTAGTAATTGACAAAGAAAAAGATTTCAATAGTGGAGGTTATAGAAAAGGTTTTGATTGCTTCATACAACCTTAATTTCAGTAAGAAAAACTATATAAACAAAACAAAGTACCAAATTCCACAGTTTTAGAAGCAGTTTGTTAACGCTTTGTAACGCTTTTACGATTTGATAACGTTTTGCGTATTTGTATTAACTATGAATTTAAAAAGTAGAGTTAATGATACAGACACAGACAATCTAAAAAAATTAATTAAGAAAAGAGATGAAGTAAAGCGAAAAATGACTTTGCTAAAACAAGATGAGTCTATTTATGAAAACACCTTTTCTCCTATTACCAAAAGACTTGAAACAATATCCAATCAGTTACAAGAAAAAGGCATTGTCAACAACTTTAAACCTAAAGAAGAAAAACAAGAAACATTTAAACAAATTATTCCCGTCGAAAATAAGCTTACTCTTTCGGATAGAATCTCTAAACTTCAAAAAAGAATGGATTCAATAAAAGATGATAAAGTTGATTTGAATGAAATTGATAAGCTACTTCAAAGTACATCACATGATGCATCAGTTTTAAAAAGGGAGGTAGAACCAGAAAGTTTTATAGAGGAACCTGAAAATGTAGACAATATAGAACTAGATGAGTTAATTGAAAATTCAGTTGAAGAAAGTAAAAATAATATTTCAAATATTGTTGGAACAGATTTATTTACTGAGTACTTAGAAAGTTTTGATGAAATACCACGACAATATATAAGTGCTATGATTCTTGATAAGAAACGAGAATTTGATCATAGGACTGGCATAAGACACGACAGCTTTCAAGAGAAATTCTTCATTGGTTCATCTGTTGTAGAGTTTATGGGCAAAGACATTAAAGTAGATAACAACTTTTATAAAACAACACCGGGACTCTATGAACTTTTATTTAAAAACAATCCTAAAAAGTATACACAAAATGACTTGAGTACATATAAAGAGATTTTGGATTTAGGCAATGCTTGTCGTCCTAACTTTGATCCTTCTGCTCCAATTCGCCTTAGATCTGATAAATATAAATCAGTTATTGCTCCCTTATACTTTCCATCTCAAAATTATACTGAAACTCCTAAAAGACCAAGAAAAGCCATCGGTAAAGGTATGATAAAAGAAACAAATAATTATCCAATAAATTATGTTTACTGGGATGATCCAAATGAATTAGTCGAAAGACTTCGGTTATTAGTTGCTTCGCAGACAGCGGGACATTCGGGTCACAATAACGAAATAGTTTCAATTGTAGAAGAATTGCGTGAATCTGGTATTATTGAATGATGACGCTTGATAAATTTGGACGTCACTTAGTTAAAAATCCACAATTGGTATTGACAAAGTTTAGTGACAAAGAAATTCTTTCATCCTCATATATGTTTTATAACGTAATTTTAAAATTTGAAGCTAATGCCATTGTAGATAATAAATATATTATAGGATTTGACAGAGTTGATTATAAATTTCCATTAGAACAGGGTACCATTGAAAAGATTCTTCTAAACAATGAAGAGGTTCTTATAAGTTTAAATGATAAATTATTTACTAAAGAACAAGCTTTGAATTATCAAATGCAATTTGGAACAAGTATATCATTTGTTGTTAAACAAAGTACATCGAAAACTAAAAACAATAAATTTAAATGTTTATTTGCGCAAATAATTGTTAAATGTCCAATAAAATTTGAAAATCAGTCAGTCAATGATGAAAAAGCGATTATAAAACATTAATAATAAGCATGGTTTCCAAATTAAAAGATAATGGTTATAAACCTACTTCCATCAAAATGGATATCGTAAAAGAATTACATAAGCCTGCAAGAAAAAAATTCAAACGTCGTCGTATTATAATTAAAGGACTAAATGAAACATTGCAAGCTGATCTTGTGGAAATGATTCCATATGCCAAAGAAAATCAACAATTTAAATACATTTTAGTTGTAATTGATTGCTTTTCTAAGTACGTCTGGATGGCTCCATTAAAGACAAAAAATTCTATTGATGTGAGTACAGCAATGGAGAATATTTTACTAAAAGTAAAACCACCACCTAAAAACTTACAGACTGACAACGGTAAAGAGTTTTTTAATACAAAATTTCAAAGTTTAATGAAAAAACGTAAAATTAATCATTATAGTACGTTCAGTTCTATTAAAGCATCTATAGTTGAACGGGTCAACAGAACGCTAAAGCAATTAATGTGGGTACAATTTAGTTTTCAAGGAAATTATAAATGGGTCAATATATTAGATAAAATCGCCAACGAATATAACAACAAATATCACAGCACAATTAAAACTACACCCGCAAATGTTAAAAAAAGCAATGAAAGATCAATATTGAAATCAATTTATACTCATATAAAGCTTGCAAATGTACATAATAAATTTTCTGTTGGTGATCATGTACGAATAAGTAAACATCGTCAAATTTTTGATAAATCTTATACAGCCAATTGGTCAAACGAAATTTTCATTGTTAAAAAAGTAAAGCTAACTAATCCAACAACATATTTATTAAAAGATGTACAGGGCGAAGATATATTAGGAGGATTTTATGAAGAAGAATTGCAGAAAGTAAAACATTCGGATATTTACTTGGTGGAAAAAGTTTTAAGAAAAAAAGGAAAAAAAATGTATGTCAAATGGTTAGGACTAAACAACACACACAACAGTTGGATTGATAAAAGTAGCATCACATAATACATTCAAATGTAATTTATATTTTTAATAAAATTATAATAAAGAATCTAGTGTTTTATTTCATTATTTCCTTACTTTGCAGTTCATAATCATCCGGATAGAGATGACTAACCTAAGTCAGCATCTTCAACCTTCACATAATTGTGATTAAGCAATATTTTACATCACAATATGGTAGTGATAGTAGCAATAAAACAACATGAATATGTGAAAGTTTATTTATATTTACATTACTACAAAATATACAATTTCAAATAAATAATAATAACATTTAGGAACACACAAATTCACTCTTTAGTTCTATATTCTCGTAAAAAATGTTTAAAATGTTGACTCTTAATTAAATCATGCATGGCGCAAGGAAGACATCTGACACCTTCCATATCACTTTCACCTTTGCATGATGGACACTTATATTTAATCGGAACAGGCATTTTTTTTTCTCGTGTAGCTCCAGAAAAATTTATTCTTCTGTCTGTTCAACAAACTTGATATTGGTTGTTCTTCCAACTATTCCTTCACTAACCATAAAAATGTTTTTTCCTTGTTTCAATAAATTGTTTATAGTTTGAATAACTTTTTCGCTAAATTTTTCTGTAAACCGTTGTGGAAGAGGCGTTTTAAATTCACTACAATCAACGACTACTTGTTCACCAAACTGAGTTTCCGTCTTAATAAATCTTTTAATGGGGAATCTTCTATCAATTTCTAAATAACTTGGCCTCACATATGGCACAAGATGAGTTTCTTCGTTTATAGATTTTAAGAAATGACTCATCGCTTAATTTTGATACTATGCAGCTGCTTTAATACTATGAAAATGTAAGTTCAGCATACAATTATAAAATGATCCCCCACTACCTCAATGTTTAGATGAATGAAAACACAATGACCCCTTCAGAAAAATAAAGATCATGCAAAATACTACTTATTTGCATGAATAAAAAACTATGTTTTGCAGAGAACACAGAAATATGAAACTTCAATATCTTCCGCAATGTTTCTAGCTCATAAAAATATAAGTCACGCAAAATACCGCTTATTTACCTGAATCAAAAACCATGTTTTGATGGAACCAAAACGGATGTAATGATCAGATAATTTACTCTGAATCAAAAACTATGTTTTGACTAAACTACAAACGCAAATTAAAACTAGCGTTTTGATCGCGACATGACTGATACAGTTGAAGGTCACGCAAAACACATGAGTCTAAAACGCGATTTTTGAGTGAGCCAGAACCAGCACTATATAACTACTGACTGAACTTGCAAAGATGACCTTTACATAAATTTAATTTGACATCAAATGAGCAGCGCCTATTTGGGTCCTAAATCAAACGCTTCTAAATATTTGAACATTCCCATGTGGAATACGATTTCTCATTTTTTTACTTTCTCGAGGAATCTAAAATTTATAGCGAATTTACTACAGTAGAAAATTTATATGGTTTGTGTGTATTACTCGACTGTCATTTAAGAAATATGGCTGAGAAATGTAAAATTGTAAATACGAGAAAACCGACCAGATACTGTCGATGCCCGGACCACTCCGTAAATTCCCAGAGATGGAGCAAAAATGTTGGTAGAAAGAACTAGGGTGCGACCCACTCGTAAATATCAGCGGGGACTTTTATTTATCACCGGTTTTAATTAGAGGCGTTGGATAATTGCACTTTAATATTGAGAGGCCGATCGCATGTGCTGTATCGAAATATAAATGCAATTAAGATGCGGCGACGGCAAAAATTTTACCAGGCGAGATTACAAAAAAGGACAAGTTTGTTTGTTGCTCGCTAATTAGCTATTAAATACTCTCTAATTGCTTATCGCGACTGAATACTTCTGAGCAACACTACAAAAGCCACTTGGGGTTAAAGCCCATATTTTCTTCGCGCCAAGCTGGGATTGCAAAGTTAATTTTAATTGTCTGGACACGCGGCGGCGGCACCGCACCAGAAATATTGTTTCGTGAGGTGTCTGCAGAGGGATTATTATTTATCCGGGAGGCTGTTCAATTGTGCATTAATCTCTTTGACTTGAACTTGAGACCAGATGCACCAAGGGTACACATTCTGAGTAGAAGGTCTTTTTGTGTTTCGCCCAGTTGCCGACCCAGACGAAGTCGAGGGCTTAGCACAAAAAGACTCACTTCTACTCTTAAAGTCAAATTCAATCGAAATGTACTGAAAATAATGTTTTTATGGCACCAAGAAATAATTACTAAACTTATATTGGGTCCTCCCATAAACAATGTAGATGTTGAAAAAGAAACTCAGGTGAAGAATACAAAAAAAATTAAATCGTATATCCATTATGTATCTTTTTTTATTTTGTACAAAAAAAAAATATCATTTTTCGATGTCGCAGCTGTCAAATTCCTTTCACTGGAACGATATATTTCTTCAATTCCTGCCGGATATCGTTATATTTTCATATGGAAGATAAACCACTCTTTTAAATCTCTTCACCCCATCACAGTAGAATTCTTTGGTAATTCGTCCGTGCTGACAATTTAATCATTTTTCGACGAAGTCCCTACTTTGCTCAAGGTGACGACATATTCTGGCAATTGACCTCCCGCACCTAATACTCGTATTATTGAAAAGGATTTATCCTTCAAGTCTTATTCCAGTCCAATTGGACTCAGAAAGGGTTTATTTTCCAATCTAAATGGATGAAATTGATAGAGGGAAGTTTTTGTTGAACCCTACTTGGGTACCTTTCTGTTCTAGAGTCCAATTTTTACCCTTTTGAGGTGACGTCACGATTTCCTTCCTCGCTTTCTCTTTATTGAAACGACAGAAACAGAAAAAAACAAAAAAAAGGCACGTTTATTTATTGATGGTCACTTTGAGGTTATTTTATGCTCCTGTCAATTTGACAATTTTTAATTTCTTCCACTTATTATACAGGGTGTTTTCGAAGTTGAGGCGTTCCTTGTAACACGAGGTACTATACATTATTCTTAAGAATTTTAGCCTAAATCTTCTTAGTAAAATGTTTGTATCAACGGAGATAATTGATTGTATATTTTTATTGTTTTCTAAAATTTTGAGTCCGGTCCTGTCTATTTCTCGGCTGTACTAGATTAATAACTGACGCGGCCCAGGATGGTGTTTTTCTGGAAATCGTTCTGCGTACTTTCTGGACGCCGCAGCTGCATTCTGATAACGTGATAACATTGCCCATACATTAGCAACATATCTGTGAGCTCATTATTTTCGTAATGATAAAGCCATTCCGACTAATTAGAGGACAACTCTGACAGTATTTTTGATTAACGTCCATGCTCATTTGATTTTTTTTGTCGGCTGATTTCTAACAAATCAGCGCAAATTTGAGCAGGTCCGGTTTCAAAAATTTCAAAAAAATAAACTTATTGTATCTTCATTTGCGTATACATTTTACTAAGGTGATTTTGGCTAAAACTCTTTAGAACAACGCATACTATCACATGTTAAAAGGAACACCTCAACTTTGAAAACACCTGTATTGATTACAAACATAACCTTTCGAAGCAATTGTCAACAAATTTGACACATTTATAGTTATTTATGATCAATTCAAATTTGTTTCTGATCCTAGCTCAAACATACGTAAAGTTACTAGATAATGACGTCTTCGCAAAAGGGTAAAAATTGAATTATACTTGAGATGACAATCCACAGATGGAATAGAATTGAGTTTCTCTTCAAGTTCAGAATCTGCAGAAGATCATCGTCGACTACAAGTCGTCCAAATTTAGCCTAAAATTTTATGATATAATTAGCGTTGAAACGTTGTTGTAACTAAAGTTGTTACTCATGGTTCAGTCTCGGTAAATCCAGCACAGTTTCTTTCTTACAGCGATGACCGTGCTGCCTTAACAAAATTCTTAAAATTGTTCTTTTAAAAATAAACATATCTCACTGAAACTTTCTATGTCGAAGAACATTGCCTCGTGTACTTGCGATTTCTTGGTAATTGCAATTTAAATTACGAACAAGAAATACATGAAAAGACTTATTGAGCATCGCAATAAAACAGATTAGAAAAGAGAACAAGAATGTACATATGTTGTGGTAAGACTGATCGTGTAGATTGTTTTGGGGTCAATTGCACTTCATAATGTCGGGCCAAGAATAACAACATTTATAAAAGATGTTGCTAGTACTATTACAGTGTAATCAATTAGGCACAGGTTTCTCTTTTGTTAAGGAAACGGTATCACATTTTAGCAGTGTAGTTACTACATTTTACGAAGACTTCTAAATGCTATGTTAAGAAAATCCTAGTTGTCTTTTATTTGAAGAAAAGAAGACCACTGTAAAAGTGTAAAATATCTAGAAATAAGTTAATAAAATATGGGTGTCAGGAAAACTGTTTTTCACTGAGAAGAAGATCAAATTCAGGATCAGAAATCTCCTGAAAAATTGTTGAACAAGGAGCTCCGTTTAAGCTAGAAAAAAATTCGTTGATAACTCAATGACCTTCCTAAGAGAATTTTCTGTCAGTGTATTGACAAATCTTCTGTACCAGATGAAGAAGAAACAGCCCTAAAACCAATGAAGATTGTTTTTAAATTCATAGTGAAACAAGCCATTGACATTGAAAGTGTTGAAACCTTTTATTTCTGAAGACATTGTCAACAGAAAAGATTCTTTCAAGAACGAGTTGTTTTTTTTTCGTTCGGACATAGATTCTGCACATTATACCACGTTTCTGGTCAAGAGCTACTGTAAAAAACGAAAGATTTAAAAACTTCTGGTTTTGGACCATTCAACATGAACTGTCGTGAAGTGACGAATAGAGGAATTTATGTGTTTCCACAGTTTATCAAGATCAACAATGATTTTTGTTAGAGAACGGTTCCTATATGAATGAGTAACCGTTATCAACATTTGATTTACCCACCGTCTCGCAAATACAGTCCAACAGCAATGTTAGTTGCAAATTCAAAGTTAGGTGATATGAATCTTAATCTGTTTTTCGCAATTGTTCTTCATCAGAAATTTTTTGAAACATGCCGTAAAACAACAAAACACTGCATTAGGTCATTGAAAAATCCAATAGATTAAGCAAAACTTCTTTTCAAGATATTTCGAAGAGTCAAGAATTTACTGTGAACAACAGCTCTATCATTCTGAATGATACGGGGAAAATTAAATAAAAAATTAGTTAGTGTTTAATTTTATTCTGGATTTATTCTGGCTATTTTACTAACCATACTTTGTATTTACATGAACAGCTTTAAGATCTTCACAATGATAATTCACAAATTTTCAAAATTACACAAATTTGATACGTTTTGGGTTGATTTAAACTAACTTGCTTACCGTGGTGAATGTTTTATGAAAGGTACTAAAGAACTGGCGTTTCTCGTGCTTCATTACGTCTTATCTCCAACAAGGTCTATTCTATAAGTTATTTTTATTGTGTAATATCCCTCGTGACCAACTGTCAAACGCATCTAATCAGACTCAACATTTGATATTTACGGCATTTGCGTCCATTCCGTCAATTCTCGTACAACACACATTTTTGTTGTCGTTTTTGGATTTCTTTCTGTCACACTCATAAACCACTCCCTTTCAGCTTTCAAGGTGGTCTTGATGTCTATTCCACTTACGCCGCATTATTTTTCCGCGTTTTATCTGTTATTTGCCACCATCATTGCGTTTTTTACTTCGCAAAGCAATTTGAATTTTTATAAAGTCTCCGATGTGCTAAGAGATACCCGGAGTTTTGCACAATTACGAAATTCCTGCTAAAAAGAAGGCGGCCACCTCAAAGCCGAAACGCACAAAAAATCGAATATCACGGCAAATAATATGGAGGCAAGGTCATTAAAGTATAGTTGGCGTCAGATTTGCGACATTTTTTCGATTTGACCGGACTAAAACTTGCTAATTAGCAACCGATCCGCGACTAATAAGTACCCGGAGCGGTTTCTGTCCCGCCAATTTCGTTAATTCCTTAATAATGGGCGACTTGTCAGTTGTCTTGTGCAATTTGGAATTATTACCGACGTAATGACTATATCATGAGGTGGTCGACAATGGTGTCCATTACAAAATTTTGTCGTTGCGCCGCCCCAGAAAGCTTTTCTTCACGTCAGTCCGAACAAAGCCGCCGCCGGGTGGATATTGCATAGCTACAAATCGTTTTAATTCCATCTCAATACGGATCGGCATCGTCTGAAGTCTTTGTGTCTCCTCCAGGAGCAAGTCATTTCTGTATATTAGAGCCCGCAGAGGAATTTTCACAGCTGGACGATTCCGCTACCACGGACTTAATGTATCGGCCTTGTATTCCTCTCGTTTTGGCCCAGAAAAAAAACAAAGTTGGTGCGTTTTAATTGGGTTGTAAACGCGTTCCTCTCGATGGAGCTTCCCATCTCAAGTCTAATAATTCCATCTCGGCTGCGGAACGACAGAGCTGATGAGTTTTGAGAAGTGGCCGAAGGACTGTCTGTGTAATTTACACAATTACACGTTTCAGATATTGTTTAACTGTGCTGTTGCGTGATTTCATGATTGAATTCCCGAAAAGACCGGAGGTAAAATGCCGAGCTAATTGGTTCTACACCACAAGTCGGGATAAAGGATTGGAAACGGTGTCGGGCGAGCAAAAATCCTGCACTTGTGGTGTGCAAAAGGAATTTATCGATACGTTATGGACAATGTTTTCTGGTGTACAATAAGGCGATAACTGTAAATAACTCTCCGGTGCTTAATAAAAAGGGAAAGAATGCGGCGGTTTGAATAAGGCACTCGCGTTTTCAATGACCTCAATTGGGTATAAATGCACTTTCAATACCCCGGGTATTTGCTGTGTAATTAATTTATTATTTAAATTAGTCGTACGGCAAATAAATACGATTTGCTTTCAGCGACTCGGTGATTTATTAGCGCGATTAGTCGCATTTGCATTTATGATAGATCAGGCTCAAGTCGTCTTTGTACAGGTGTCCCGTCGCTTATCACCATCGACTTAAACGGCACGACCAAAAATCAGAATTTAAAATCTTTGTCTTCACTTTGTAGACCAATAAATTTATTATTGTTGTGAAGAGAAAATATGAACGGAGTGATTTAATTTGATCCGCAAGAATTCGTTAATTTGGCTTAGAGGTAGTGATGGCAACCGTAAACGGTTGCAATTGCTGAATTATTGTAAAACTATGCTTGAAACAAAATTAAACAAAGAGAACTTGTCGTGGCGTAGTCTCTTCTCCATGTCAAGAGGCAATTTTTTGTAATCATTGTAATTTACGGTAATTTTTGCTAAATTCTAAGTTTCTTGAGTTTTTCTGTTTACAGAAACAATTAGTGATGTGCTGCAGGAAATAATTTAATAGAGATTCTTACGAAGCAGGTAAAAACTACCATTTAAAGACCAAATGTTATGATAGTGGTTGCGTTTTCATGTTGTGCATTCGTCGCACCATTGTACTCGACAGACGTAATTTTTCTTTCGAAACGCTATAATTTCATGTAATTATATTTTGACATACACTCGGGCTCTGTTGCGACAGAGTGTAAAACAAAGCGAATTTATGAAGTCAAGTGAATTAGAGTTGGAAAGAATTTCAAGGCAATAAATTCTTACATTCAATTTTTTTGTTTAGTTTTTATCTTGTAGATTTTCTGGCTAAAATGCAAATAAATTGTGTTCTTTTTTAATTTCTAGGTTAACCTGAATAAAATTTTGAGAATTTTGAAAAATCGTAATCAATAGTTTTAGTTGATTTTTCTTTGTTTAACATTATGCCCCACGTTGTGGAGCCACTTTTAACAGTGTTTGTGTTGTAAATGGTTTATTTACATAAAGGTAAACAAAGTTAATAAAGGTTAGCAGTGAGACTCTTGAGGGAGCTCGAATGATCATATGAATAATGATTGATTTGTCCATGCGTGCATCCCTTTTATAGCCTGGCTGGGGATGATGCGGCACGCTCCGACGGCGCGCAGCTGATGATGATGGTAGGGGCCCAGCGATTAGATTCTCGCTGGCGACGGTAACGCACCGAAAGGGTTAGTACGGGGCGCTCTGGTACTACATCCGTGATTTATGCTACATTTGGAAAATTTTGATTCCTTACTCTACACATACATAATTATGATAAAAATATGCTCTTTTATGGTTCAATTTTCCGGATAACCTAGAGTCATCTTGTCTGTTCTATATAATAAATTGCTTGATATGTAATTTCCCTTTGACTCCTTTCTAGGAGACTATCATTCTGAAATATGTAATAAACACAATTCTTGAACTTTTTAAAATTCTTCGAAACTCTAAAACTTTAGAAAACCTTTGCAATATCGACGGAAAAAACAAAAAAAAAAACAGTTGCGAAAACAGCAAAAATGTTTGGGAAAACTCAAAACTAGTACATACACATATTTCAAAGTTTATGAATATCATTTTCTGGTTTAAAAATTTGCAAATAAAGCATAAATGCTCCTAAGAAGAACATTAATGTCAACCAGTGTTTATTTCTTTTTTTTTAATTCCGGATTTCTACGGCTGCCGCACCTTCACCGTTTCCAGTGTCCCTTCCTTTATGTTAGCAGTCATTGCTTTTTCTCAACTCCTTAATTTCTGCATAGAAATCTTCTCTCCGGCTTAATATCAGTCTTCCTCTTTTCATTCTCTTGCGCGGAATCCTTGTTAAAACGTTCCGCGGCCATTTTGTATGGTTCATTTTATTTACACGACCAAACCAACCTATAGTTGGCGCGGCGAACCAGTGAAGTTGTCACGAGGTGTTCACGTGATAGTTCGTAAGCGACCTCATGGAAACCTGATTTACACTGCCTCGCCAAATTTGAGTTTTGTGCGGAAAATTTAAATCTTACTACTGCAAGAATGGATAGAAATTTCGGCTGCGTGCATTGAGCTGCACCATACTTCTTAATGGGCGGCCATCAACCAATAGGAAACCATCCCCCGCAAATCACGTGAAGATCACGCCAGTTTATAATTGAGTCGCCGCGCCGACTATAGTTGTCTTTTTTCTATGTCTTTTAATGAATTTGTGTCAAGTTTTACCATCGTTCTCATACCATCATTTCTTACTTTATCTAATCTTCTTCCTTATCTGAACTCTCAGACTGCTAAACCTTACACTGCTACCATTCTAAACCATCGTTAGTATGTTTTCTAATTTTATGTTTATGGGTGCATTTATCTTTTACTTTTATACTTTTATTTCTCACTTTCTTTATTTTCTTTATCATTCCAAAATATTTGTAGTTGTCAACTCCTTTCATATCATCCTCTTCCAGTTTATGTCGTCTAATTTTTATTATTTATGTATATCTCATTCGTAAGGTGAAGAAAGAAAAATTGTCTCTGTCTTCAGGTAAAAATCAAAGTTTATAAATAGAGTTTTTATTTGTTTTGAAATTTTGTGCAGATTAGGAAATAGACTGTTCACTTGTACAGGGTGATTCAAGTTTTACCGCCCGAGCGCGAACACCCACTTCTAATAGATTTAAAATTCTCAAAATTACTAGAAAAGTTGTCAACAGATCTCTACCCAACAATGAGGTATTTATTTATGACACTGCAGTTGTAAATCTTGGTCATTTTTCGCTCTTAATGTTAAAATTGCAATAATTCAAAAACTAACAATTTTCTTTTGATGCCAATTTCATAAATGTGTTCTTTGAATTAATTGTGGATTATGAGCGTGTACGGAAAAAAAAAATTTTGTATCAAAATCGATTTTTTAAATATTATGGCTCTGAATGAAGTGATACGGGAAAATTGATTACACACATTTGAAGCCTTATATGAAGGGAATGTAGCCCCAACGATTCATAATTTTTACTAACTTTTTAATAGGGTTTATCGTGCGGGCGGTAAAACTTGAATCACCCTGTACTGATTCATTTGCAGCCTGACTACTTGATCATTCTGACATCTGAAAATGCTAAACGACACTTTTCCAATAATTTTCTGAATTACATACTGTAAATAAGGAATTTTGTAAGTTTGTGTAAAAAGTATAAGCTGAGTTGAAAGAAGATTTAACTAAACCTTGTATCCCGTGCCAAACCCTTGAATGTGGTTATTATTTCTTGGGGTTTTCTTCAACAGTAAGCCTTGGCAGACAAACGCCGGACCAGCAGCATAATCTCCCCAAAAACATCTTCAAACATAGTTCCATTCCGGTGATACCCGTCAAAGTGAAGAACCTGCAAAGTCCTCAAGCATGTGCGGTGCGGGAGCTTTGGTGACTTTGGAATATTGTTATTTTATTGGATTGTAATTTTAAGGAATGCAACTCAAAGTGGACGCATGTTGCATTGTGTGTGAATATTCATCTGGTGGTTGAATATTTGCTGTCAAACAGAAGGAAGCGCCAAACAAGACTCGGTAAACAGTTCTTGGAGTAGCTTTTTCGAACTGTTAAGGACTTGCAGATACCAGTCGCACAGCGTGGAATCACTTTTATCTTCCAAACAAATATATTCACTTCACTTCAATTATTTTAGCAAAAGACATATTTGATCATTGAAGTGTCCGTTTTAGTTCTGCAAGTGAAAAAAGTACAATAAATATTTGTAGATATTTGTATGACAGAAACAAAGTGTTTTGTTGGTTATTCGAGGTGAAGTGAAGAATTAGTAAAACCAGTGTTTAACTGACAACTCCAAATTCTTAATGCAGATACTGATAATGTTCAAACTGGGTGGCTGGTCTGGTCACTTGGAGAAAAAATCTGAGAAATTTTATCCAATTAAAATTTTTATCACCTTCTTTACCCACAAAAACTGAAAATTTATAAATATCATTTTAAATTAATGTTATAGCCCCCAGTAAATCGTAATAATTGGCCGTAAAAGATCAAGTTAATGGTCTTTCTCATCTTTAACCATCGTATAAAGCCCCATGCGGCTGCATCCCACAAAGCCCGAATCGAAAAATTAATAATTTAATTGACAGAAGACGTAATTAGTTAAATACATTAATTAACCAGCGGTCATCGCAGTAATAATAAAGCCCATATAGCCCTTCTGGGACCATTATAACATCATAATACAGTAATTTCTCAACTCCAAATTGATTTACGCCCGACCAACACAAATATTTCCGACGTAATCGTTGTCATTTATTATAATCTGCTGAAAGCGAATCATGTAAACGTTACTAATTTACCAGAAACTTGAATTCTTGCACAAATTACTCGCATCCTGTACTCACTTAATCAATATTCTTTTGAGATGTCACATCGTGGGAAATGATTTTTAAGCGTGATGGATCGAAGATCCCAATCCGAAAGAATCAGTTCGGAGTGATTTTTTTTTCATTTTGGCCACGTTTTCTATTAAATGCGACGATGACAGTGTTAATAGCGATTCTCGGATTTCTTCTCACCTCGTCGACTTTCAAAATGTTCTTTCATCTTTATGATTTTGTTGAGTTCGTCGAGCACCTGGCAGGTTCACTGTACCAATTTTTCCAAGAAAATATTTATTAAATCTGCCGCTGATATCAATGCAATCGACTTCTTTACTGCTGTACGCTAATTGTTAGGAAAGATTTGCCGCCAATAGAACATAAATCCTAATCACAGCAAGTGATTTATTATGCGTATCGGCAAATAAAATGTAACTTTTTAATAAAATTTAATTAAAACCGGGCTCGTCTTAATTTTTTATCCGATGTGAACGAACCTGCACCAATGCTAGAGCGCTAATAAATCATCATTATTACATTAAAATAATGATAGGCCAGCTTCTGAAAATTGAAAGATTCCCATTTTTAAAATTAATTAGCATTTTGGACACTCACAAAAACAATTTCAAGCCGTAATTTATTGCGAGTAATTAGAAGTGTCAAATAAGGCGGCTGCGAGGTTCATCCGTGCTGTGCGCCGTTTTGGACAAAAAGTTGCGGTCATTTCTGCGGAATCGAAGATTTATGGGGTGTACTCAATATATTAGCTCGTTGTGAGCACACAAGACATAAAATGACATTCACGCTCGATAATTGGCGATTTACGACGAGTTTTATGCATATGCGTCCTACACTGGAGTTAGTGTGTGAGCAAGTGTCCTCATCAGAATAAATAAATATCCCGTTCACAGTTTTATGAATAATGTTAATGGCCAAGTCACGGCTAAAAGTGTGAACAAATTTTATCTCGTCCTCATCTTCAAAGAGCCTCGTCGTGCACCATTAAAAAAATTCTTCCGTCTTACGTCACCCGACGTTGAACAATGATTAACAAGCTCTTAATTGGGCGAATCTGCTTAGGTGGAGGTTATGTGAAACAATTAAAAGAACCGTCGGCGTGCGTAGGTGCCTCAAATAATAACACAATAATGTTTATATCAAAATGATGTAAATTCGTTTGAATTTATTGCCAATTTTAATTAAGACTCTATAAAACAAATAGGCATGTGAGCACCATAAATAATCAAGAAACCGACTTTCCTTAACATTTCTTTTTTGATGTTAATTATATTGTCATGCCAGTAGGTTATATAGGAGGAATGTTGTGAGGTCTTCATCTCACGGCTTCATGGGAAAGTGACTCCACTGCAGTGAAGTATTGCATTATTTGTTTCGGTACATTGACAAAGGCATCTTCGGGAATACTTAAACAGCAAAAAGTCAATCGCCGCAATCATTACACTTATTATCCGACGGACATTTATGCCGTTTCCTTTTGTGTTTGATCTACCACCGTGTTCTATTTAATCGAATCGATTCGACGTGCTCTATTATCTATGTTTATCGCCGACCATTTGGACTAATGAGGCCGAAACGCGGAAGATCGCCGAGGGCGCCACGCAGGGATCCACATTCGGACCGATACTGTCCGGGGAAAACTGATACATCTGTTCCGTTTTCAGTTAATTAAGAGGTAACAGCAATCCTTGAGGGAACAGGAATTAATAGACGTTCGACAGCCGTCCCGGGGGCTTTCCTCTCAAAATTCCCATAATTTACTTAAACTATTATGTTATGCTCAATAAAACTATCAGATAATTAGTTGGTGAAATTTACAGTGTTTTCTCTAGGCATAGGCCATGCGAAAGCCGCACATGAGCCTTATTTATCGTCGAACAATTAAAAAGGCTACTCCTTTGTTTGAAATACATGCCCAACCATATATTTTGTTGTCGTCGATAATTTACAACGGATAAATCAGAAGGTTTTGTATTTTTGTCTCGGACGGAATCGTAATTGGTTGCCACGATATTATTTATTGGTTTGCGTGATTTAAATAATTAATTTCACGTATCTAATGCAGTATTTATTATTGGCGAGATAACGGAAAGCGATAGTGCCTCAATCTGGAAAAATACAGAGTCATGTACGACGTTTGCTTGGCCAATTAAGACGATTCAATTTGAGAAATTGGAATCATCACACGTGAAGAATTTAAATTGAAAATCCTAGTTCCAACAGTAGAAACTACTTTCCGTCTAATTGATAAGTTAATTATCTGCATAAATATGTTTTAAGCGACGTTAAGAGTAGCTGCGCACCCGTGTTGCTAAAATATTAACCGATTCGTGTTGTGCTCGTTGGTAATGTTAATGATTCTGTACGGAATTTATGTAAATAGCGAAGTTATTGCTCGAGTTGGATCTTTGAAAAATTCTTCGATGTGGAGTAAATTTCGCTCTGGTTCATTCTTCCCATTTATGTCTATCAAATCCAATTAAATCCACTAATTGGGCACATAAATAAATTGAGTGTTGAAATCTCGTCCCGTTCGCTAACATCTAACAACGTAGCAACTGTTGAGCAGTATTGTCACTTATCTAAATAATATATCTGGTAATAACACGTGTTACATGTGTTGGTCGATTCCAGATGATCTAGATCTGGATAAGGAAGTGATATTCGTTTCGTTTTTCTAGAATGGCTGGATGAAAAGTCCACTTTTTGACCACTCGAGGCAACCGCACTTCCTTGCAAGCTTGCACTGTCGTTATCTAGGATATTGCTACAATTATCCTTTAAAATTTAACGATCCGGTTGATTGCCGCACTTGATCCGTTGCTGTAACGAGTGAGATTGCGAGACCGCCAAAGATCGTAGCGGTTGTCACGATGTGTTTTAATTTAGATCTAATCTAGCAATTGTTGTGTGATTTTTATGTGAGAAGTTGTTACGCAGGCCAGGATTTGTTGCGTTCTCTCAGAGAAACCTCTATCACCGAGCAATCAAGAACATCGGTGTTGCATGTGTTTGGTGAAAGACACCGAATGGATGTTCCGAGCTGTGGTGTATCTTATCGTGGATAGTTGAGCACTTGTCGCTATTCTCACTTGTATAGTGCGGTCTGATAGTGGTTTATATTCAACGGGAATTTATTGTAGGTGATGAAGCGTAAACTGTAAATCGCTAAAACGGAAATCGCCGACGTCTTCGTCGCTGAATGGAAGGTTTACGCGTCCCGTGTTGGACTACCTACACTAGTGGACAATCTGGTACGAGATGTACCATTTTGAACCAGTTATGGTAAATTCAGATTTTTGAAGGTTTCAATTCAAGAGTCGGTTTTCAGTGAGAGGAGACGGTGAAATTTACGAGAGACTTCAAGTGTGGTCGTTACTGGTCGAGCAACTGACTCATATTTACAGTGTAGGAGTATTTAAAGAAATCGAGTTTTATTTATGTCTTACTCGATCGTTGTACTTCGGATTCATTTTTATTTTTACTTTATTCAACAGAGAATGTACGATGTACTCGATCACGTTTGATTTTGTTTTCTGTCATCTAAACTGAACTCAAATGATTTCACTCGAAGAGCTAAATCTCTCAGACTAACGTAGTTATTTAGTCAAAATATTGTTGTTGTCAGAACAACTTTCTTACTTTCTTTTGTAAACTGTTGCTGTTGCCATTTAATAAGAATATAAATTGTCATATCAACAACAGCTATTTTCTCTATTCGACTGTTATTAATAAATAAATAAACGTGTAGAATTAATGAGCAAAATATTCAGCAGCATTGAAGAATGAAAACAAATATTAATTTTAATGATTCCTATGTATATTACCACGTTAGTTCAACGGACATTTTTTTTTGATGGTCAAGTAGAATAACAATAAATTAGTGGGTTTATAAAAGTAGAACTGTATAAATCCGAAAAGAAGATTTTTCAGAAAAAGCATCGTTTTATTTACAGGTCAAGTTTTTTTTATTGGGAAATCCATTAAATCAAAACAGAAACAATTTAAATTAATCTCTTAAAATAAAAGTTTACGACTTTGGCGCCTGAAAAAGCTATTAGCACTGTCGAGAATAAAAGTATCTCCATTACACCCAGGACATGTGTGTTTATATGAAGATCAAGTATTTTAACATGAAATTAAATGTTGTCTAGTTGTAAAAAAAATAATAAATTGTTGAACATTTAGGCACCAAGCAATTCGAGTCAGTACATTTTTAGAATATTTCAAGTAAAAATAGAAGTTTTAGCGTTTATAAAAAATCAACCAACATGATTATCGCCGTCAACCACTGTTTTTGAAGAGAATTTACGTTAATTTTAACGTGAACGTAACGTAACATAACGTAAACGAATTTCAAAGATTTTTAATGCCAAGTATGTAGTTTGAAATAATATTTTCATTTGAAATAATAAAGGAAGAAATTATTTTAGATTAAAAAAAAATCGTAGTATTAAATATCTATGATAGAAATGTTGAATTTTCTCATGGGCTCTGAGTCACATTTGCGCAAAGAACGAATACGTTAGTTTCGTCTCGGTGACGTCTCTAAACTCTGAAATTTAACGCGTCGCTAAAGTAGTCGATGTTTTCATTTACAGATTTTTCACTGGTTTATCGCTCCTCCTTCGCGCAGATATTTCCAAGGTCACAGCCCATGAAAAAATCCAACACTTATACTAGTACGATGTTATAAATTTCACATTTAGCTGGTTGTGTCCGTGTGAAATTTTAAAAAATCATTATTTGCTTTATATAATTGGCAACCCTGTTTTAACTTCATAATGATAAGTGATAATTTAAGAGCTGTTCAAAAATATTGGTCTGTC
This sequence comes from Tenebrio molitor, assembly GCF_963966145.1. Classification (NCBI taxonomy): domain Eukaryota; kingdom Metazoa; phylum Arthropoda; class Insecta; order Coleoptera; family Tenebrionidae; genus Tenebrio; species Tenebrio molitor. Next base: position 22,494,655 of record NC_091047.1, on the reverse strand, counting down.
TGTACAATATTCTTGTACGCCATTTTCTATCCTTTCATGCGAAGAAAACTTTGAATCTTTCAAGTATTTTTTGAAAGAGGAATGGTCCATTCATTCAAAGCCTGATTTAGTAATTTTTTAAGCAGGTGCGTTGCCCTCTAAAAAAACACATCTGCGACTTGTACAACAATTTTTTCACTTAATTTAGTTAATAAAATAGAATATTGTACTCCTGTTTCAGTTTCATCTTGTTCAAAATAATCCGCCAGAATTATTCTTTATTCCAAGAAATACACCAGGGTCTTTCCATTAATTTGAATGTCCTTTTGCTTCTGAACGACAATGATAAATCTGTATTTCGTCCATAAATACTGTATTGTCCACAAAGTTCTAAGAATCCTTCTCAAATAACTGACTAGAGTGGGCACACAAAGGGTCGTTCCAAAACGCTTTTCATCTCGGACCTCCGTTCTTCCTCTTTTAATTTTTTATAATGTCAAAGGATATTGACCAATCAATGTATTCAACATATTTGCATAAAATTGCTTGGAGAACGATCTTTTCAATAATAAATACTTTATTAAAATTTTTGTAGGTCATGTTTGTGACTTTTGCTCTCGAGAAACCTTCTAGGCTAAGCTTTTTAAAATTTAGCACGTGAGTTGATAGATTGGACACCTTTTCAGACAGTAAAACCTTCAAAGAGGTTGCATAATTGATTCTTTGTATATTACGTTAAGTGGTAATTTTTCGATTTTAACAGTTTGTTTGTTTCAGGTATGTACCCAGTACCTTCCAACTGCTACCATAATCATCTCGCAGTCGGTAAGTTCCTCACCAAAACAGAGATAAACATTTCCATGGTTTTCCCACAGTGCCTAGTTTCTTGCTTTTTGCCTGAAAAAATTAAATAGGTTACATAGAAGCCGCCATAATTAACCTTAATTACAAAGCACTAGATGAAATTGCTCCGCAATCAACGAAAAAGAACGCCATTACTGTGATGAACCGGAATTGTAAGAATTCAAACAATTGTCGCAGTAGGTCTAATTTGCATAAACCGTTACTTTTTGTGACAAATTGTGCAAAACATTATGTGCAAGTAGGTCGCTTCACTTTTACACTAGGAGATTTTCTGGTGCTATCGTAATTTTGAAGCTAGAGAAGTGAAAAGTTTGCACACAACAGATAATAAAGTGCTCAAAAATTATAATACAATATGGTTTTAATTATCATTGTGGGCAGAAAAAAGTTTAGATTCTATTGTGTGCGGCTACAATTTCCGAAATTTTGTGTGTCTTAATTCAAAGTTGAGAGAAAGTTGATGTGTTAATCGTGAGTTAAAAAAAATAATGTCAAATGAAATCTCTAGTAGGACATTACATTGTTCAAAATAGATTTAAAAATTTACCTCTTACGGTACAGCAGTTGCAGTGGTAGGAATAATGACGTTTTACTGTTAGTTCACATTGGCCATTGCATAATTAAAAATGTGCATAATAAGGCAAAAACATTCTATTTGATGCGAGAATGATTGAATTTAGTTGACTAGATTGCTGCTCAATCATACGAGAGTCGTACAACAATCTGTAAATGACAAAAACAACATTATCTATTATTTCTTATGAGCGACCTGAAAATTGCAAAATCGAAAACTTCTTTCCAGTAAATAACTCGCAATTTACCGTTTCTATTAAGCTGAATCTTTTTCCAGAAAAAAGTCTGTAAATGTTACCTAGATGCTATTATCTCGCAATAGAATCTTTCCTGACTATCGACTGATAGAATCGTAATAATAATTATTATATTTCTGTTTCCTATTTGCCAGGAGTTGTTACTTCATATTCTTTGTTCGGATCTTATCGATCGAACACTTTCTTTGAGTAATTAACATCGAGATGATTTTCATCTTCACGCGGGGTTTGACAAATCTTCCTTGACGTCGAAGAGTCTTATCGTGAAGGAAGTGTAGTGGACTACGACTCAGTTCTTTGCTCCGAGAAATTTAAAATTTACAATATTTACGACAATCCGACTTCTACATTGTTCCGCATCTTGTTTACGAGAGCACATCCAACTGCGTAATAGCTTTGTTGATTTTGTACAAAGATAAGAGTGGAGATAATTCTGCGGGCTGTACATCACAGGATTCGTGCGTTTTGACGGTGATAATAGAGGGGGCTCTGTCGCCGCTCACACAAACAGAAATAATTCGGTTTCACGCCTTAATCCTCACATTTGAAGAATTCCAAAACGATTAATATTAATGAGAGACATTCACGGTCACATTTCGATAAAAACGCGCACGTCGTCATTATCATCACTAAAAACCAGTAATTACCTCGTCTATGATACTTAAGTTGCGCATGTTAATCTGATTAGGTACTTGAAATTATAGAGCGAGCGGCGCGCTTCGACGGCGGGATGGCGCCGTTTTTTCGAATTTTTCCGGTCGTGATGTCTTAATTGCCGAGTGGCGGAAGCTTCGTTTTTCGAAAAAGGACCATCAGAAGTGGGACTGTCCGAAACGGCATCCTCCGGGAGTCAAACCGGAGCGAGATCGGCCGGAGACTTCAACGCTAGAGCAAGGCGGCAACGAGTCCGGCCGACTCAGTCCGAGCCTCCGACTGTCAGCGTTCCGGTGCGCCAGTCTCGACCGGCATTTGTTAGTTGACTGATGCTGTTTTATTTGTCCGATGCCGGCTCGATCGTGATTTACCAATCGGGCGACCGCGACTCCACCTGTCCAAGGATATACGGTTTCAGTGTCATCCCTCATCGGAGTGTGCCGTGGTGTTGTCTTCGGATCACGACGTCGCCTACTACACCGACAGGTGCTTTAAAAACATGTGATGGTGCGGAATTTCGAGTATCAATGAACGGCCGATCGTAAATTTTCATTGAGGCGGAATCGAGTGGGCGTCTTATCGGAAGAGTTTAGGTATGCGAGGGTCACGTGAAAGAAAACTGCCAAAATGAACCAGTTTCGATTTGGCGACCGACTCGGCCCCGTCGACCGTTGTTGTTCATTTGTCTTTTGACAGCGAGCGGCCGGGTTAATTAAAGCTAAAGCTCTGGGCCGGCTCGGGAGAGCGATGCGTCGCAGATAAGACCGTACGCTCGGCGAATTTCTAATTTTAATTGTGTCATTACTCTTCATAATTCCCTTCAGATGTAGTGTTAACGACAATCGTTTTTTTTATTCACTCTGCGAGTCATTAGCGCCGAATCCGTGCATGCGAAATCAGCGACCACGCAGTACAGGCAATTAGGTTTTTATTTGGCAGACTCGAAGGAGCTATCAACGTGCCTCATATACCATCCGATTGGTCAACACCAATACGGCATCTGTCGCTTCTTTTCGCAATTCCATTAAAAAACGCGCGATTTACTCTTCCGGGCCTTTAAATTTACAACGCCATTAAGAAGTTTTGAAGGATGACGCCAATTAGTCTGAGCCCGGGACCAGATTCGGCTCATTTGCATCGGAATCGTCATAACATTGAAGAAGTCAAGGGCGCGACATCCTAGAACGAGCGTAAATGTATATTTTCAGTCGTGAGTCGAAACGAAAGTGGTTGAAACGTCGAAGAAGTCTATAAATCTGCGAGCAGGAAATGTTACGCTGATTAGAAATTAGCTACTTAGATTGTTATGGAGCTGAAAACGTTCTTCTACTCTCGATTTATAGTTATCGCGGCCCAGAATTATTTATATAGTTGCGAGCTCAGCGGTCCTCAAACTCGCACAATCCGCTATGAACTCCATCGAGTGTAAATCAGGGCGACGTAATGGACGAGTGAGCAGATTATGCGTCAAAGGACTTGCACGTCAAGCCATTAGAGCCCGGCCTAAATAGATGCGATAATTTGCAGTTAGCATTATGGAAAGTGGTGTCTTCGGTGTAGCGGTTTTTTTGAGGTTCCGGGAATCCCCGCAGGACCGTTTTACCGTTTTGTCGCATGTTTGGGTGATAAAACTGATGACAATGGAGTGTTAAAGTTTTAGCTTCTATCTATGCAACGTGATGGTTTATTGAGGTTTTGTCACGAGCAGGTGGTTAGAGTGACAAAGCACAAGACGTTCAGTCAACTGAAAAGCTTTAATGACATTTTATTGTGGTGGATTTTACGGATTAAGGACCATAAGGTTGCACGTTGCAGACGTGCAAGGGTGATCATCTAAAATTTCAAAAATACTCGCTACAGAGCCGCACAAGAGAAAGCGAAATGGTGTGTCCGTTACATCGACACGCACCTGTTCATGAGGTGAACAAAAAATGGAAACAGGTGCACAGACGTTTTAAAAATAATTTTTATATTCCAAGAAATGTTGGAATTTTTAGAGTTTGGGATTTTAGATTCCTGGGGAATCCAGTGATAAAGATAAACACCCACCGTTCACGTTGTTTTGAGATAATAGGAGGCCATGAATTTTTTTTTAACACTGATTTCCGTCACTAAAGTGCCTGACATGCGGACCTATCAAAATGAACATAACCTGTTGCAGAATTTACCGTGATTCTCCTATTGTAAAACTGACAACAATGCACTAAACATTGACGCTATTTATAACCGCAAACTTAGAAAAACAAAACTTAATTCAACAGACAGCTTTACTACCAAATTAAATGCAACAGTTCCATGGCCTCCTATTATGAATGCATATTACGCTGCTTACTTGGTAAATACCTAATTGTATATTTTTTAAAATTAATTTGTTTATATTTTGTTCCTAACAATCAAGGTGAACTTGTTTTTAACAGAATATTGAATTCATCCAAATTCTTGTGAAACGTCCACTTCACTTATTATTTTTTTTATATTTATTTAAAAAAGAAAATTGTAATCAACAATAAATTGAACACCCATATTTTGGTACTTTTTTCAAAATCCGCGGGAAACGTGACCTCTTTAGTGGATTTTTGACACAGATTGTATTTATATTTTCAACTTGTAGTGAAAGTAACCGAAGATAAAAGTTGTCATCGGTGTTAGAACAAACATTAAAAAAAGTTGAGATTTCCATTCGAATGAAAAGAAAAGGCTAATTAATTATATAAATGAGATTAATTTTCGAGTGTTATTTTTATAATAAAAAACTAGTAAAATACTTAATTAATAGACTAATGAATTTTTTTCTTCAGAAAAACATCTGAACATGCGTTTTTAATTTTTGGTACAATAATTTATACGTTAATTTGAAAGATAAGAAAGGAGGTCGGCAAAAACATTAAAAGAAAAAAGATGAACGAAGAATAATTAATTTTCTAATAGAAATAAAATTTGTGCAGACTCGCACGCTTTCCTGTCAGCTATGCAGAATACCATCCCATAAAATGGGACAATTTGTTGTTCATAAAGCTAATGGAAATGTAATTTATTTTTAAGATCCCTTATCTAACTACTTTTTATGGGTTTGTCGGAATTTGAAATCATTGAAGGAATGGTGTGTAAACCTTCAAATTTACACCTATTGGGTTTCACACTTGATAAAGTGCTAGATTAGTAAAAGCTTCGCGAAGGTTAAGAAGGTCGGCGATGTATTTTTGAAATTAGTTTTTCCAACTGTCTCATAAACAGCTCGCAAAGACAGAAGAGAATTTTCGAGGGCCAGACAGAAAACGAAGAAAAATTAAACACTAAACGCTATGCTAATGTAACGTGTTAATAATGAGCAGTTGTTCAAAAAAAATGATTGTTTCCGACAGAAGACCTGAGATACGTCTGGAGATTATCAAACATGGAAAATATTTCTCACACTTTTTACGCTATTTTTTCCTCCGCATGTTTGCCATAACTTCCTCGTGTCATCGGCACTGGAACTGTGCTAACAGTCTCTAAATTACGATGCAAATTCTATATATCACGCAGAATCATGCAAGCCCTTGGGCACCATTTACAGTTCCTTATCGTGGAGACTTCCAGTTAGAACTGGAAGTAGCCGTTACGGTTTCACCTGTCCCTACTTCCAAAGTAGGTAAATATCGATGTTTACACCGATCACAGTGTTCTTCGTCTCGATTCCGGTGAAATGGGCGCCCGGTTTTACATTTTTCTTTGACATTAACATATGCCCGTGGCGGAGGCACAAAGGCCCAAAAATTAGACCTAATTGGGCCCAATTTCGTTGCACGATAGCCTTCCAGCCTGCCTTTAAAAACCTTTAAAAACTGAAACCGCGCTCCGGGCTAGGACTGTAAATCTTCCAGTCGGCGCCGCGTTTTAAAACCACTTCCAAGCATTTTAGGTCGAAGGCATGTGAAGATGTTAGTTACGAGCCGGTAGTCGGGTGTTTGGATTTTTTAATGGGTCCGGAATCCGGAAATATTTGTCATTCGGTGAGATTCGGCATCGTAAACGTGACCGGAGAACCCACGCGATTTTTTCCACGAAATTAGGTTCTGTGATAAAGTATGATTAATGTATTGTCGGATAGAAAGAAAAAATGATCAATATCTTTAAATAATGGAATTTGTGTGTTCTTTTCTAAACACAAAATATTTTAGAAGTGTGTAAAAGTATGAAACAAGAGCTGAATAGTAATTACACGAATTATGTCATTTCTTAAAAAATGTTTAAAACTTGTTGGCTACTTTTTATTGTATCATCATCAAAAATAGACCTGTGTACAAAATTCCACTCGGGCGATTCCACCACTCGCCTACGGCTCGTGTTGGAATTTTCATCCTCTTGAATAATAACCATCGTTATACGGTCGTTGAAGAATGTACTATTCTTCAATCAGATTCTGATTTCGTAATTTTTAAATATTTATGAAGTCACTAATTATCTTACTTTTGTTTAATTGATTCGTTTTATTAGTATCTTTCTTAGATGATATAACTTACCTCGGTAAGTAATATTTTTTCAGTTTTTGTTTTCATAACCGTTCTTGACCATACTTTTTTGAAACGCCGTATTTTAGTTTTTGTTTTCTACTATATCTATTTATAGCATTTAAGCAAAGAAACCAATGAAATTCTCAATTTTTCTAAAATAAAAATGTTCCTGCGAATCGAATATAAACTCGTAGTAATAGTTATTTACGTATAGAGAGCCGAAAGATTAACTTTACTTTATTCGTCCAAGGGCGTAAAGGTCTTTCGGTCTGAAGTACGTACAACGTTTTACGCACAACTGTCCATCAATGTTAAAAACTAATTTTAAATTTAAAAAGACCAGCCAACGAATATAATCAAAAAATATAGGTTGTCTTTGAAGACAAATTTCCCATTTGCGGGGTTTTTGCTTTGGTTTACAGCCCGCCGGGCCTGTAAAGTTACTTTACCGCCCGCCAGATGTAAAATTGAAGTGCGTAAATAACAATTTAAAATCGAATTCACGTAAGTTCAGTACATCTTCTATCTATGGGGTCATAATTGCATATCGCATTTCAGTAGCAATTCTTCTTGATTAAGAGCTGACGTAAAACTTATGAACAACTAGTTTAAAATTGTACACTTTGATAAAATTGCAATTATATTATGTTTGCACACATCTACCAACATGCAATAACACGGTCGTTATAATTGTGTAAAATCTATTAACATTAGCCAGCGTCCTCCGTGCAGCAAGTGCATTTTTCTCCGTTTGTTACAATGTAATCACCGCTTTAATTGCATGTTTTGTATGCACAAATTGAATAAGTCTCGGGCCGAAGAACTCCGCCCGCCACGCACTCGACGTCCACACAATCGCCTCCATTTGCTCTTGTTGCAACAGTGAAAACACACCATTAACACGGCAGAAAAAAAAAGTCACAGTCTCGCTCACTTAGGCGACTGATTGCGGCAGTTGACGAAATGAGATTGTGCCGGAGTCGTCCCCGGAATCCATCGACGGCCGAGTCGGTCGACTGTCGTCCGCAAAAGGAACCTGTTGGCTTTCAGCGCTAATAAGATGAAGCTTCGACAAAAGCTTATCGATTTCAGTTTTATTTGCGTTAAGTTTAAACGGCCGTTAAGAGTACAATGGAATTTCACGCGTTAATAAAGCACCTGTCCGCGTTGCTCTCAGGCTGAAGATGAAAAGTGTGACGGCGATGTCGAGCAACGCGCTCAAACGTGAAAATACCAGTGCTTCTGCAAATGTTTTGATGTGCAAACAATGGTGGAAAGTGTGTTGGATGTACGGTGACCAGGAGAAGTACTACCGGCAGCTGTACGGCAAGCGGGCCCAGCAGGAAAAGAAGAAGTACGAGGAGCCGGACGAGTCGCAGGGGCGGCTCTACGAGAACGCGATCGTCACCAAGCAGCAAGGATTTCATTTCGAGGAAGAAAGGACGACCGTCGCCGCCCCCAGGATTAATTCGTTAGACCTGACCAGGGAAATTGACGAGTGAGTAATCATTCTTTTCCGCGACGGTTTTATTCGATTTTTTATCGCTGCCGTAAGCTGAAAGCTTGCTTAATCCAAACAGATGACCCAACTTATTCACGTTTAATTGCGTTTTGATGATTTCGTTAGAGCTGTCGTAAATTATTCCGACTTATTACGGGGCAAAACGTTCAACACCGTTGGATGGATGGAATTATCTTTGCCATTAAGCTTGCGGTCGCCGGATAAACTAGGAGGTTTTAGAAGCTGTTATTGTGTTTGCGCAAATATACATTTTTACGGTTGTATCTCGAGTGTGTGGTTTAACAACTGTATCGTTGATAAGCAAATTCTGATCGTATTATAACAGGATACAGGATCATAAACGAAGCAACGGTGTTTTCCGAGTATCTTCGAGAAATGGGCAATTCGATAACAAAGGTGTAGGGGGAAACAGTTAAAAAATCTCAGCATTGTAAAAATAAGCTTGTGGTGGGACTGATTCTTACGTGGTATATGCTGATCGATAATTAAAGTGGAAGCAATTTCATAGACTACTGTTAACTGGAAGACTAAACATGAGTTCAAAATCCTAAGAACAATGAGAGGTGCCTTTCATACTGATTAAATATTTATCTGTAATTGTTTTGAGCGATGGGCAAATTTACAACCGACTTGATAAACGATTTTCTGGGTATTGCCATAAGGTGTATTGTCTCAGAAAATTGAAACATTTCAAGAATTTAGTGTTCTCTATTAAGGCACCAAAATATGTGCAGTATACAAACGGGATAAGAAAATTCTTCCTATTTTTTACCACATCTAAATCATATTTTTCTTGCATTAATGAATAAAAAATATGAGCTTCTGTTTTTCATTTAACGAGCTCATGTTCTAATTCTTTACAAGCGAATGAAAAACGGGAGCGAAAAACGATGAGCGAAAGTGAAGTGAACGAAAGAGAAACCTTCCACTATGCCAGCAGACTGTCAAAACTATAATTTCTAATTTTCTCATCTTAGAATGGGTACAATTATCCTATTAGGATACTACATTTAGTTTTTTAACAGAAGCCCATCGTTTTTAACCAATTTGCTGAGTTCATTGCATTTTCTCAAAAATTATATTTTCTTCTCTTTATTTTATCCTAAACTAAAATCAGATGCGTGTCACTGTAGGAGTTTCGTTTGACAATTTGGTTCGGGCCACTGGACCCGTGACAAAAAGGTTGCGTCAGAAGAAAGTAAAATAAAAATAAAATTCACCGAATTTAGTCGTAGTACAACCGATCGCGCTCAAATATGGCTCAGCGAGCAAATACGCCGTATTTCATACTGTAAAAGTAGAAGAGATAAAATACTCGACATGAAATTAACCATGTAAGCAAGGAAACATTAGCATAAATAAAATTGTCTGTCGTCAAACTACGTTACCTACACAGTCGGGGTTTATCTACATCGTGGAATAAATAACTGACCGTGTACGATTTTTCAGTTGGGACTTTTTCGAAATTTTCAGACCTCCCAAAGACTGCAAGAGCGACGCTTTCGAATAGTGTTTGTCACCAGCGAGTCGCCTCCTTTTTTGCAGTCACTTTCACAATTCTAGTTTTACAAGTGGATTACTTTTTGTCTTGACAATGACGACGAGACGAGTCGTAGTCACATTACGCCGCAAAGTGACAGCTTAAGTGCTCGCGAGACTGTTGCACGTTGTCCACATGGAAAACATCAATCAGTTTAATTAGTGTTGGTCGCTTGGCAACATCTTAATAGGAATCCCGAAGAATTTCCTTCGTTTTTAGTCCAGTAGTCATGGCTGATTCCTTGGGAATTTTCTGCCAGCGTGTTGATGTGTTTTGATATAATTTTCATTTAGAGTTTTGAATAGAAGATTGTTGATTCTAAAGGCGGCCTTACACCAAGGCAATAATTGGCAACATGTTGCCTGCAACATGTTTTATTGATGTTGCCGGTCATTACTAAAAAATGTTGCCAATTGTTGCCTTGGTGTAAGGCCGCCTTTAAACTGGTCAGAATTTGTTATAAACATTATAAATTTAAAAAAATGGTTATGAATTTCGTTATTGAATGGTGGCTACAGAAGAGGACAATAAAAAAAAAGTTAATGTATTGTTAAATGTTTTATTTATCTTATTAGTGGGATAATGTCTTATACATACACAATTTTCTCGGAATTTGTTAAAAATCTTCTTTTTTTTTCATGAATAGTTGTGTAGGAAGGCAAAGATTTCGTTCACGCGAATTGCGTGTTCGTCCAGGAAGCGGAACTGAGTGGACGATGCAATTCAAGTGAACGAAAACGACCTTACTATTGAGTGCTGTATTTGGTTTTGTTCAATACCTCAAGTGAGTCTGTAACTTTGTATTCAAAATTATAAACATAAATCACAATTTTGGACGAATCTGTTGCTGTGGAAAAAAATAAAATATAAAATAAGAGTGAAACAAAGACCCTCTATACCTGAGTTTTATTTTTTTTTATACGACTGTCTACAAATAGAAATGCAATCAATATCAAAACACAAATCTAAAATTTGACGTTTCCAAAATCAAGATCGCAATTGTTTTCAATCTACTCTTATGATTCGGCTGTTTCGGTGCATCCATTTGCATAACGCCAGAGTGAAATAATGACACGCTACGGCATTTATTTTAACGCTTTTAATTTTTTTACAGTGCCATAAACAGATGTTTTACTCACTAAACATAATAAAGTACAGTACAGTTTTTGAGAGTCCTAGAAGAGCATGTTTTTGATAGTTCTTGTACCCTGTAAAATTTTTTCGGTACGATTGATAGATAAATGCTTATAACTACCAAATGAAAATATATTTTTAAAATGCAGCTTGACTATAAGTGACTGGATTAATTTCGGGCGAGCGGGTTTTTGATTTATTTCCTCGACGTATTTTGGTCGTCCGATCGGGATTGAGATTTTTCGAAATCGTTCCGTAGGAGGCTACAATATCTAAATAATCGCTCGATTTTAGCCCACAGATATTTTAAAATCGCCGATTTAATGGTTGTTGCACATAAAATATAGTTTTGTGTCCTGGAGTGGCAATTATTACGTAAAATCGCCGGCGCTTTTATGGGTCCGGGGTCATTAGAACGAGAGCTTCCGGGCTAATTCCAGATTAAATCCTTCCCTGGCGAGTCAGGCCTCTGGACATTTATCGCTGGAAAAATTTATATGGAAGGTTGCGGTTTTATCGCTGCCTTCTTGTAGTTTATTAAAAATCAATAGCCTCCGCATGTGAGTGAGCACCTTTACGGCTCTTATCTACCGGATCTTGCTTGATGTGAGGTGCGAGACGATCATTCGAGTTTTAATTACCATCATGAACGGTGTAGACCAGACAAATTAGGTCTTAAAAAGACGAGAGTGATCGAGCGGCATGCTTGCGAAATATACGTGCGAAATAAACCTGTTGTAGGTTAAGGCATGCAGTATGTGAAGTTTTTATTGATTTGTGAATGATACAAAAGCAAAAAAGTGTTATCTGTTGCTGCGGCTTTTCTTCCTTCACATTTCATGTCCAGATATGAAAAATAAATAAATTTTAATCAACCCTCGACAATATATCTAAACTATTAGAAGAGCTTTCAACTTGACATAGTTTTTTGTACTATTAAAGGTTTTTTTTTTTATAAATGCATTGGTTGTATCCAAAGCAGAAGAAGTTCAAGATCATATATTGACAATTTTTTCATATCTTTTTTACAATTTTTATTTTCAACCACCTCAACTTTTTGTTTTTGAAAATTCGCAGTAGGTATATTATCAGAAATATTTATTGCAGCGAGGGCATATAATTTTTTTGTAACAGATTTTCTTAGTTCTTCTAAATTTTAACCAATTCTTGTTAATCGAACTGCTACTTACGCACATACAAGTTAAGACACTTTACTGAGCATTTGCTGAGTTAATAATGAAAAACATTCTACTGATGGTAAATGGCAGATGCATTTTATTTTATAAATAATATTTGTCAATTCCTAGAGCACTTTTTGTCTTAGATACGAAGATACTCCCCTGGGTTCTTGAATGCTGATGCCTGGGGGTGATTTTAAGTTAATTTTGACTGGAGGAGTTGCTAAAACAGAGGAAAAGTATCTGTGGATATTCTTGAAGAAAAGAGAATACATATTGCAAAATTTATCTAAAGTCTTTGGCTATAGAAAAACATCTCATGTGTGTCTCTTCTTATGAACCTTTCAGGAATCTACATATAATAATTTATCAGATATTATGATCAAAGAAAAAGAAGTTCAAGTATTTTATCAACAGGATTTGTCATGTTATTTATAATTCAATATAAAAATGAATCATTTTTAATCATTTAATCTTTTAAATCATCACAAAAAGATCCGTTGAACTTAACACCGTTGGATTCCTCTCTTCAAGGTGCTTCTTTTAGTTTATAACAGCCCTCTTGGTTTGGGTGAAAAATGATACTTGGAATGAGAAATAATATACAGGGTATTGAACACCTCGGCTAACGCCTCGTGTTTCAAATTTCGGCCTCGTGCCTGAAAAGTCATCTGACAGCGCTATTCATATGAAAATAACTATTGTCAGCTTGCGTTGAAGTATTTTGCAGTAGCCAGTGATATTTTTTATTCAGTTCTTGTACAGTTCCTCCTGGGAAGACTTTTCCTATTTATTCCGTCCTTTTGCAAATGTACATCGGTACCATTAAGAAAAGATGAAAAATTATACAATATCCGGGTATGGAAAAATCAGCGTGTGTGAATAACAATAAATAGTTTGCTTCTTGTTTTATTATATCAGTATACATGTAATTATAAAATATCTCAGGATAGAATCGAGATAATTACTACAAAAAGAATATAGGTACATAAAATAAATATATGAATATGATAGCATTTCTTTCAAATGCAAATATGTACAAAAAAAACGGTACTATGTACCCGAGATGGGAACAACTTATCCTGATGATAGGAAGTTCAATATTAAATTCACTTAACTTATTAAAGTGTGTGCATTTTGTATTAAAACTGGATGGTAAACTAGTTTGAAGATTTTTTCATAGTTTGCGACGTGACTAAAAGTGTAGTCTCTGTTAATATTTCATTTAGAGCACGTCGTCTGATTTAAATCTTTAATGATTCAGGTGACCAGCTCGTTCAGAATCACCTACCGTTTTTACATTATTTATTAAGAATAATTGGAAACGCTGTAATGAAACGGACCGAGATAGTTCAATGGAAAAGATAAATCAATCACAGATCTGCGTGGGCACCCAATTAGTATAAACGTTCCTTTGAATTGATTGCTTTCTAAAAACCACTCAAATCGTTCATTTGCAGCGCCTTCGAAACGCTCAATTTAACCATTTCTTCCTACAGTACATCGATATTAATATTCAACACCTCGTCGCCGGCGAAGAAGCGAAGAAAGGTCTGTTTGAGAACACCATGAAGAAAAACGCGTCGCTCAAAAAAGTAAATTTATTATGGTAAACGGGCGTTTGGAAAGTTTTGCTGAGATTGATTTAAAAGTGTTTAGTCGTGGATAAAACACATCCGACAAGTTGGTACCACTGTCCGAGCGGACCCCAACGATCATTTCCGCGATGCGGTCAAGCTTGAACGGTTCGAGATTGACATCGAGATGAGCGGCCTACGTGATTGAATCCTAAGCAAGCCATCTATCTTGTCTACAAAAACATCAAGACCGTTTGGTTGGAGCAGCCGGCCACAAGTGCTTTGTGCAACTTCCGAAGGAGGGACGTAAGAGGTTCACTAATTAGAAATCTTCCGATTTAGACACGAGATACACACGTTTTACTCTCAGCTAAACTACTAAATTTGCATCTATATCAAAATCAAAAATATCAATCCTTTAAAGCTAAAAATCAATATCAAAATTGAGAGATTAAAGAAAGCTCGAGTGTTGTTATTGAGTATCTTCTATTTTGGTCCAGTTTTTCAGAGTTTTCATTTCCTTTTCTTTTCTGATTAAAGTCATCCAAATATCAATTCTATAAATCTACTACCCTGTGTATAGTTTTACACTATTTGCACGTTATATTTAATTGGACATTGTTGTTTTTATTTTATTTTATGTATTGTCAATACACAATGTCCGTATTTGAGATTCATTTGAAAGTCATAATAACTTTACTTTATCGCACTAATATGGTAAAGTAGCATCGTAACTTCATATTACAATACTTATATCGTAAATGACTATTATTACAGCTATCAGACAGTGCTTTTAGTCTTTTGAGAGGGTTTACTAATTTTGCTATGTATTATCAAGCCTAGTCAAAATTAAAGATCTCAAAGCTTTCTTTGCTCTGTGGTAACAACACATTTTGAAGGAAACTTGTATATGAAATTCTTGATATACTTAATAATGAATGTTAATGAAAATTAAAAAATAAAATAATTTCGAAACGACTGACCTGCTGAAGAATCAGAATTAGAATCGCATCGGTACACATCCAATTTGTCTTGCATTCCTTCAGACGTTCGTAAATGTTTGTAACAGCTCCTCCTCGTTCGCCTTTTTTTCACTGCATATTTCGCCCATAAACATCACCTAATGGGAATTTAAAAAAATGTAAACATTTGGAGAATGCGGCTCGCAAATCATCAAGCGCGCAGGACCAACAAATTACAGAGGCTGCAACGCCGAAGACCCACCGACTCATTAACAAAAACAAGTTACTCCCGGCGGGGGCCGAAATTAATTTTCCGAAAACCAACACGTTGAACGATCAAATTCGGAATGGACTCCACCGACCAAAATAAATAGGGAGCACTTTAGGTGTAATTAATTATTCCGGGAAACTCCCGATGATTGATTTCACACGAGCTCCTTGACGGAAACGCTGATTGAAATGATGTTCTTCGGTCGCGTATAATATTCAAACTCTTCATTGGTCGCTGATTAATTTCGAATCATAAATTACCGGACAAAATAGTGGTGCCGAATTGCTTAATCATGCGGCAGGGCAGTTTGTGATTAATCACAGATCAATAATTTCAAAATCAATATCTTGTTAAGATTGTCTAAATAGATAGGGGACTGCCTGTAATTGGATAAGCCTTCGTTTCAAATGTTATGTGGTCAAGCTGTGACTGCGGCCGTGAAGATGCTTTATTATTGGATTTCGTGCATCACGACGGACAGCATATTAAATTTCTTATCATTTTTAATAGGTTCTCCGTCAAAATAACGAAATCTTGGCCTGCCACACATGTTGCGTGAGGAATTCCCCAAGCAAACATCGCTTCATTAACGCTGATTTAACTTGCGTCAAGGCGTTTGATAACACTGGAAAAAATATTTTTTGTGCCTGGGTTATAAATGTATTATAAAGGTATAAAAAACGCCGTTATTCTCCACAAACCTTGCTTCCGTGACCAGGATACTATTTCGTATTTACGAGGAGAATTTAAATTTACCCGGAATTTTGCTCCCGGAGGCAAAAAAATTGGCCAGTAAAGAAATGACTTTTTTCGATAATGTAAATGTTCTTCATAGCAGGCTGTGATTTATAGTGTACGTATGAATTTGCCGCCTTGTCTGGACTTGTCAGTTTGATATTTGACAGTTCACACTTGTCACTTTGCAGTTTTTATTATGTATCATTTTTCAAAAGGTTAATTAAGCTGTTCTGAGTTAGTTAAAGAAGTAAAGGAGTTGTTTTCAAGACTTCGGGTGCAGGACATTGGTTACTGTAGTAAGTAGCGAACATTTTGTTTCCACTTTCTCACTTTAGCAACAATGAAATTTTTTTATTTCTTGCAAGAAGATATATTTATTGTAATGTGAATAAAAAAATATCAAATGTAAGACTTTTAAAAGCTGAAACTTTTGGGAATAGAAACTAGAGAAATAACTAGAACATTTTACAATATATATGTATTTGTATATTTTAAAGATCAGATGTGTAAATGACAGGCAAAAATTAAACGTCACTGAGGTAATATTGGACAGACAATATGGTAGATCATTTTTGCAAATAAGTCAAGAAGAGTAATCAAGCGTTTAATTTAAAAACAATACATTTTTTTGTACTGTCTTTGTTTTTATAATTATTCCTCAGCAATCATAAGACACCATTTCAGTAAAATAAGTAATCAATGAAAGTGGAGAAAGTTATTGTGATTTTTAAATTACATCATCTTAAAGCCCCTTGTATTTAGACCATCCAGTAATCATATCAATTTACTTTTAGTATAGTACAGTGACGGTATGGTGTAGGCGGCAAATTTTCTAGGCAACTACGATGTAAGAAACATTTATAATAAATAACCCTTCAGTTGTTTTTGTTTACTGTTGACAATGATGTTAGAAAAACCTGTTCTGTTGCTTCGTTATTAAATTCCTTTGTAATGGAAATGTTAGACCCGCAGAAATTTTTGTAAGTCTGTACTAACAGGTTGAGGAAGAAACTGTCTCAGAGAGTGTTCCACTGGTGTAAGAATTTTAGGCATCTTGTCGCAGGCAAAACGCCTATGAATTTCCATTACATTTTTAATTTTTGAAATTACAGTACCCAAAGTCAAGAACTAAAAATAGCCAACGCAGGTTTTTTTCTTGGTTTATTAAAGAAGTTATCTCTGTAAATCCTGCTAAACGTTTGTCATTAATTATGAAATATGTTAAATAGCTTTTCCGAAGCTGACATCTTGAAAGCTATCCTTGGAATTGATAATATTCCCGGTTTTCTTTTAAAAATTTAAAAGATTGTGCGGGCGTTTTTATCAAACCTCTCTTTTACCTTCCGTCTTATCATAAAAACATCTTCCTTACCAGATATTTGGAAGGAGAAGCTGATTTGTCCAATTTTTAGAAAGGGTGAATAGAACAGAAATTGCTAACTATAAGGCGGTCTCTGCATTATGCAATTTTTTCAACATTTTTGAATTTATATTATACAGACGATCTATTCTTGTACGAAGGTACAGTATCAAAGTATCACAGTTTCAACAAAGATTCATGAAGAAACGATCTACGATCAAACGTGCCTTTCTCAGTTTATTTCTAAAGCTATAGATTCCCACAAGCAAGTCGATGCAATATATGTATCTTGACCTTCAGAGAGCTTTCGATGAAATCAATCAACATCTCCTGCTGCAAAAATTACGCTTACTTTCTTGGCTTTTCAAGGTCGTTAGTGGATCTCTTTCAGTCCTACCCAACAGACAACAAATTGTAAAATATCACAATGTCGCATCTAAAGTAATTAAGCCTACTTCAGGAGTTCCACAGGGCGCAAATTTGGAACCCCTTTTGTTTCTGTTATTTATCAACGATATACTTAAAATGTTGTAGATCGCGTTAAAATTGTTATATACCTATGACCTTCAGTTTTTTCAGTTATTAATTCGTATGCTGACTATGAATTTTTTCAAGAAACATCAACTCTACAAGCAAATCATGTTTCGATAACAAATTACATTTAAACATTTAAAATGCTCTATTGTGACCTCTAAAAAATTACATCATAATATGTTATATGTATTATTATAAAATTGATGACGTTGACGCTCTGAGTCAATATAACAGATTTAGATTCTCTTTTGGTGGCCATATTGATGGGTATCAAGAGCTTTCGGAGCTTATTGTTTCATACACAGGAACTGTAGAGATTTTTCTAATATTAGCACACCGTGTATTCTATTTTATTCTTTGGTAAGATCTATGATAGATCACGTCTATCAGGTTCAGATACTTCATCCAATGTTCTTTTTTTTTTATTTTGTGTGCCCAGATTAATAGTTTGCATTTTTTTACTAGGCAATAATAAATTTTAAACTATCACTGTTATCGTTGCAAAGGCAAAGTTTATGAAGAATAATAACCATTTTTCTATTTTGCAGCTATAACACAGTCATTATAACACTCAAACGGGTTTCGAAAAGAAGCTCTTTTCGATACGCGTTTCAGGAACATTTACTTAAATTTTTTAATGTTGGCAGTGACTCATAGTGAGTTGTTGCTAGGTGATCACTGCATTTCACGACACTTTAAATTCAAAACTTACAATTGTTCGTCTATTTACCAGCGTTACCAACCCTTATATTTGTCAAATATAATTTTCCTAACATTATGTTTTGGACTTTTTTTAAATTTAAGGAGCAAAATAGAAAAAATATTGTATTATACTCGTTTTATAAGCCATTTTGTCGCACTTGTTTGCTAAAATACGCGTACGACAAAATGGTGTCTTATAAAACTCGTATAATAAATAGCTATTTTGATATTTAGGCATATACAGTTAGGAAGTAATATTTATTATCTAGCAACAAAAATTGTATTAGGTGTGTAATTATGGCGTAGCGGAATAATTTGTTAATCAACCAACACGTGTATAGGTGTAAGACCGTGAAAAGTGCAAAACCATCATTAATCTTCGGACCTTATGGGCTGTCCGCGAGCACAAAGAAAGACGAGCTGTCAATTGAATCAATAAGTTGTAGATAGGCCGGGTCAAATCAAAAGACATTCCTCCGATGTTCCATTAATTCCTCGTCGTGATTATCCCCGCGATAATTCCCGGCCTCGAAAGGTACACATCCCAGAACAAAAGTTATTGATATTTCAGCCTGCACTGCAACGTGACCCCGTGACCTCACCTTGTTTATTCAAATAGGAAGTTACTGAAACTCTAAATTCGAAATTCTCCGTTGGCATCGGAATGAGAAGAACATGAACAACATAAATTAATGGATTCTTTGCGGTTTGCCGTCTCGCTTTTTCAACAGACGATCGACGAGCACAGAGAACGTGACAATAAAGAACCCAACTTGAGAACGTCATATATTTCCTAGACATTTTCATAAAATACACTGCGTGCATCGGAAACTGCATGCATCGCCGAGACTTGGCCAAAATTTTAGTGGAATCATCAAAGCACAAATTTTCCAATTGTCGCAGCCGCAGCGGAACAATAACTTCGACGACTAGAGAAAGAGACTCTCTCGGATTTTTTTATTCTGCAAACTGTATTTATGAACCATTTGAGTCTTGTCAGCTTTGTTTTACACTTTGCAATTACTGTACATCTTCAGAGTACATTCTCAACGGGGAAAATGTGTTTCTTTTACCGCCACAGACCAAACAGAATCGATTTGTCAAGACTGTTACACAAATTTAGAAATTCTGCTATGTTTATACGGGTATTGTGGCTTTTTACAACGCATAAATACAGAATTACAGCCTCAAAAAGACATGTTGTGTTACTGTTAGATCTGATCCTGATCGATTATCATTCTAGAGAGACTGCTTAACTTTCGCAATAAATGGTCAGAATACTAAGCGAAGAGCAAAATCGGTTTCAAATGTCATATTTAATCTGCCGCATCTACCTGGTATTTGGTAAAAAATTATTAGAGCGTTTGCTCAGTCATCTGGATAGATCGATAAATAATTAAATTATTTGCATCTTTAATTTTTTTTCTTTAGATAAACTGGTTTCGCGTGTTCTACAAGCATCATTAGCTTTTTCTTGCGTTTGAGAGATTTGGGGCACAAAAAGAGAAATGTAATAAATTGAGAGAAGAAAATGATTGTTTATTGCGTCGGCGTTTTGTTGCTTTAAGAAATCACACGAGCAATATCAGCATCCACAATTTTATTTTTCACTCTAAATTGAAGAAAGCTTCTCTACTGTCTTTCACTCACTGGTTTTCATTCATTGAACTGCATCGTCCACTCAGCTCACGCAATTCGCGTGAACGAAAGCTTTGCGTTCGTCGCTGTTACTGTAAATAGTGTCGGACTGTTATTTCGCTATTTAAACAATTGTTCGACCTTTTTAGGTACTTACACGAACATATCCCGGTGTAGTAAGTTCGCCTCACTTACGCTGTGCGATGATTTGGTTAATTTCTTCTAATTTTTCGCTTCTTGTTTCGCAATCCCCAACCTACGCGAGCAAAGCCGCAAGCAAAAGCTAGTCCATTATGCAAAAAGCAAGGAGAAAAACTCTTTGTGTGACGCATCAGCTGGTGATTTTTCGCCAACAACAAGAAAACAACGAGGTAAATTATTCGTGTAAGCGGCACGTCTGTCTATATGATTGATGATGAAACCAATCTTTCCGTCGCCATCAATAGTGGAGTTTAATCTTGTAATCTTCGGTTGATTACCGGTCCCTGCGACCTCCTTTCCTCCGATGTTACCAGCGATATCGCTGCAACACGCCGCTTAATTTATTTCAATTATCGGATACTTACGCCAATAGGCGACCATCAAACACCAGGGTGGATGTGTTCGTCGTCTTCTATCTCCAACACTGCATCCAGACCATCTCTGTCCAAGACGGTGCAGTAGTTGTTGGTCGGACGGCAACCGCGGACGGGTTTAAATGGGTTGGTGTGGTGCTCAGACCCCACATAAAAAACTTCTTACCATTCCGAGCTGGATTAAACGGTCAACTATCGATTTGTGACAATGTGGGACATAAATCTAAGTGTGTGCGCGCGGCCACTTTTATCAAAATTGCGTTAAGAATCGTTAATAACCGACCTGAGTCTTAAATCAATTTTTGATGTCAGCAGAATTAAAAAGTCATTTACAAGGAGACGGTCTCGGTGTGTTATTAGAGGCAACTACATTCGATACACGGACGAATTCTTGTAATAATGCTCTCGGCTCACACGAGGTGCTCGTAATTATAATACCATTCTTCGGCGACTCACTTTTGATATAATTACCAACCGAATGGCAGCCTGTGTGTTTTTACTTAATGGAATTAATTTATGGGACACAACCTGTAACCTTCATTTAAAGCGACCGCAATAAATTATTGATATGCGACGGGAGGGACGCTGAGGACACCTGCGGATGAAATTGCAAGAAAATATCGACGAGGCCTCTATAACCGTCGTTCCGGTGTGGTTCACTCGCAATTTTCATTTTTTCTCTTGATTTATTAATTCCTGTATGCATTTTGATACTGACGGTGTCTACCGTTCGCGCCAAAGGTCAAACAACATTTTCTCAAAACGATACGTTAAATATTGATGAGCACACGTACGTTTACACTGGCTGCTATTTGCCTTCAGATCTGGTGTTGACTTAATTCTTGTTCGCGTACATCTGTCATATTCCTTCAATGATCTAGAAAATATTTTTTGTTTGAGTGAACATTTTTTCGGATACTTTTGGCTCGGAAACATGCTTGCGTTATTATGCAAGTGGAGTAGAATTAATGTGCCTTGAAGTTAAGGAGTTGATAAGTGTAAAAGATAATTTAGTGAGTGCAGGTTCGTTGACCGTTTAAACTATTCAACCCACTGATACACAGACGTGTAATGTTAAAGAGTGATTTGCAAATATGTGTGACACAGTAGAAAATAAAATTAGTTGAAGAAATGCGACAAAATTAGTGTTAGAGCACTGCGCATCTGGCTCTCACAGCTCAAGCTACCATGGGGAAGCTGTACTTACCTCCTCATTCGACGTATTTCTTAAAACACTTACGAGTCACGAGACGTATTTTGGTGTTTCGTAAAATACGTCTCGTGACTCGTAAGTATAATCGATTATTTTCTATGCTCTTGTGATATTATACAGGCTGTTTGATAAAAAACGCCTCAACCCATAACTTTTGTATTTATTATCCGATTTCAATGAACAAAAAAAACAAAGATATGATTTTTCATGCGCTACGAAGCAGCCATAAAATAAAAAAATTTTGGCGTTATTTTCAGTAGCTAACGATAGTCAACTTTTTTTTTTTTTGATGGACACATGTAGTTTTTTAGGCTCAGTCTGGTAAAGTTTTTTCTTCTGAATCTAATGATGTATTAAAAGTTATCGTTTAGTTCATAGCTGACTGAAAAAAAAAAAAACAATTGTTAATTGTGGTTCAGCTTATTATGAAATTTTCAAGTGTGCCGTAAAAAACAATTGGAACACAAATAGCAACAAATGTCAAGTGTGAGTTTGAAAATTTTCAGGTGCAATCTTGAAGAGTTAATTAAAAATAAAAATGTGTTACACAGTCTAGGACTGGTTTACAAATCTATGAGGGGCATGATGACCAACTCAATAGACTGGGACCAATGGCTTAACGTGACTTCCGAATCACGAGACGGAATATAGCCTTTTTTTTTAATTTCGCCCTGGGTCGGAATTGAACCCGCGACCCTCGCGTCCCTGAGCCGAGACGGACTCCTTTAGGCTATATTCTAAACTAGGCAAAAATGAATAGGGAATTTTTTCATTTTTGAATTTTTTAGAAATACAGTTTAAAATTTGTAATGAAATGTGTTAAAAATATATTAATATACGCATTAAATGTAATGTTTCAAGTACTTGTAACATTTTAAATTTATCTTGTGTTTAAGAATACGTGGGAGGATTGGGGCAATTATTTTGCTTTTCAAGAAAAATTGTGGAATTCCCTATTCATTTTTGCCTAGTTTATTAAAAAACATGAATAAAAAAAATTTGTTACACAGTCTAGGACTGGTAACAATTTTTTTTGAAGAGTTTTATTATTATTCTTTTAAAAAACATGAATAATAATAATATGTAATTATTATTTTTTCTATTAACTTTTTGTTTTTGACTAATTACGATTTTTATTACGCTCGAACATAAAATAATAGTCAAATGACTGCTATCCTGCATGACTGATAATGTTATTTTATACTTAAATAAAAAAAGTTTAAAAAAGCAGATGAAAATTTCTAAGCTGACGTTTAGATGACATTTATCGTACTTTGTATTCCGATTGGTTTTCACGGCACTCTTAAAAATTTTATAATAAGCTGAACCACAAAAAAATGTTTTATTTTTTTTCAGGTAGCTATGAACCAAATGATAACTTTCAATACATCATTAGATTCAGAAAAAAAAACCTTACCAGACCAAGCCTAAAAAACTACATGTGTTCATTTAAAAAAAAAAGTTGACTATCGCTAGTTATTTAAGATAACGCCAAAAAAAATACATTTTATGGCTGTTTTGTAGCGCTTAAAAAATCATATCTTTGATTTTTTTGTTCATTGAAATCGGGTAATAAATAAAGTTATGGCTTGAGGCGTTTTTCATCAAACAGCCTGTATATGATTATTTGCTGGGAACAGGCGTACCACCAGTTTTATGCTCCAGAAAGTGAAATATTTATGACACTTTTTGCTATCTATAAAATTATTCATATTTTCAAAACAACTGATCCGACTTACACCAAACATAATTGGCCTTAAATTCTTAACTAACAAATGTTTTCTACAGAGAAAAATATTCAAGTCGATGGATTTTAGGAGTAGATATCGGGAAGCAATGAGTTGCATAAAATTGGGTGTTTTTTCGAAAACGCTGGTCCAATTGGCACCAAAATCAATAAGCTTAGAGGTCCTTCTGAGACATATTTTCTACAAAAAATTCAAATCGGTGCATTTTTGTGGAAGTTATCGTGAAGAAAAAAAAATACAAAGGCAGACAAATAGACACCCAGGCGTACTCACAATCACCATTCAGAAAACCACTTGTTTCTACATTATATGAATTTTCTACTTCATCACCATACCATTTCCCTGTGGAACATGGACGTAAAATTAAAATTACCAAAGGGCTTGTTCGTAATGTCGATAGAGATTTAATATATTTCTGACAAGAAAGGAAAAGAAGAATAGACAAATGTTGCTGTAAGATGTTTATTTCTTTAAGTTTTCTTAAAGTTGTAAAAGATCTTCTATTTCATATGTTTACGGTAATCATATCTTTCATTTCCTCACAAAGATTTATAAACGTTATTCATTGTCTGTTTCACCACTTCTGCAGCAAATTTACTGTTTCGAATAAATTTGAGAACCCAACATTTTTAGGATTTTTGGTGCAACAACATCCTTTTTTGCACAATACCCGAAACTTTTCAGTCACATTCGGAGAATTTTCCTTCTCCTATAAAAGACCTCAATTTTCTCCATGACTGTTTTAGAGCTACGCAAGTCCACCAATCGAAATTCGTCATTTAAGGAACCTACATGGTTTTAGAGCGATAAAATTTCAATAAAACTGCCGCTCAACCAATCGCATCTTTAATAACATCACAATTGCGTTCAAATACCCGTAGCAACATGTATATAATTAATAATTAAATGCATTCATCCAGAATATATCGTAAAATTGTGTCTTTGTATGAAATAATCTAATCAAAAACTATTCGAGTTTTGAATTATTGCCGACTAAGTATAACTTACCCAAATTTTCTCCACAGCGATTGAAATCGCTGAGGATTAGAAAAAGATAATATAATAAGAACAAGAACAGAAGAAGCGTTGTCGAATTTTTAATACCTACTTGTCAAATTTGACACCCTATATTTCAAAAGCCACTGTTATCCATCATGAACCGTTATGAAGTAACGAATGGATTTGAGAGAGGTTCCTATAAGAATGAGCGTGCCACTGTCCCACCAACCAATGAACTGACATTACCTCAGTACTTTCATCTATAGGATTTTAACTGACTCTAGAGGCCCGACTAATAAACCGATAATATTAAATGTTCACCGAAGGGATACCAGATGAAGATGGTGGTACCGACCATTTCATTATAATTTTACCTTAAAAATATTGTACCATAAGGATCATTTTTGTCAGATTCATAATCTTGTCAAATCAGGTAGAAACTCCCAACGAATATTCAATCCCTCATCTGCAGGGAGCGTTCTTAGTAAATTCAGATTTAATTGTAATACTTTGGGAAATACAGCTACACAACGCCGCTCCATGCATTTGGTGAATATCATAGTTTTCTTAGTCGAGCCTTCAGAGTCAGATTGAAGCCATATATGGTGGTAGTTTGTTCCAGGACACTAAATCAGTTTTTGTTGATTTAAGCCTACCTAAACCAAGAGCTTTGTTCGAATTTCTTCGTGATCCATAAGTCATTAAAGCTAGATTGTCTTACCTTTTACCTTAAATGAGGACCGCGAAGAGACCATGGACCAGAAGGCATGGGTTAGATCAACGAAAATGGATACCACTTCTAGCAAGTACGATACGATTCGTGGTCTTGACGCGACGATGGTCAAAGTGCTTCTTTTTTCCTAAAATGTTCCCCATGGGCGGGGGGTTTGTCAATGTTTAAGCGACATTGTGAGATCGTTACGCAAAACAGCCAATCGAAGAGGGTGCAACTATTTTATTTCGAATTTTAAACTAATCTAAATGACTCCCTAAAACCAAACCAAACGAATAATTCAAAAAAATAAAGCAACTAAAATTTAGTATTTACAAAACCCAATAGTGGTCATAATTGTATAACATTTTTATTGCAATTACTCTTGATCCAAAACTAACCTAAAATTCATGAACAACTAGTTTTAAATTTTAATTACATTATGCTTCCACACATTTAGCAACATGCAATAATACTTGTTATAATGATAATTTCAGTAAGTTTTTTTTTTAGAGATATAGGGGCGTATTCTATAACTGCTCCACTAAATTTTAAATCCCGTTAAATTAAGTTGTCATAGCAATGACCAATCAGGGCTTGAAATTTTAAATTTTAAAGGGCCCTAAAATTTTAACGCCCCTCTAAAAATTACAGAATACGCCCCAGTGACTTTGGAAAATTCATTTTTGTGAAAATCTGATTGTTTTTTGGAAAAGTACTGTTACCTCTTCTTACCTGTGATCTCAAATACAGTACTTTTTACCAAATTCATCTTTTTGGTCTCACTCCACTTGAAAATGCTGTTGGAGAATTTTTCTCCACGTTTTTACAATTATTTATTTCCACCTTCTAAGTAAATGACACTTTACAGGTATTTGTGGTAACTAAGTAAATGGGTAATTACAGGCAGAGCCCTGTAATATTTAACAGGCACGTAAAAGAGACCTGTAAAGTCATTTTCATATCGCTCCTGGGATCGAATCAGTAGAGAGCCGCACTTGCAGCGTTGGTAATTCCGTGGTTATTTTCTTGCATTTCAATAAAATCGCCTTCAAAGTCTTCATCGGGCATTAAAGCCATTCTTTCTTTACTTTCTTTTTGCAACAAATTTCACAAAACTTCTGACAGTATTTTTGTTGTTTATCTCAACACCATGACGACGTAGGTATAATTGCCCCACCGCCTTTCATTACAAAATTTTTATAAACATAAATAACAATTAGAAAACGAAATTTAAAGGCTGAAGGTGGAAATAAAAGTTTGTATGCACCTCGCTTAGCAATTAATCTTTACTGGGCTTACTGGCTTATGGAGACTCGTTCCTTACGTCACTCGTCCAATAAGTGCCAGCGCGCCCGTAAAGATTAATTTACTAAGCTCGTCACATAAATAACTATTACACTTTTGTAATAGAACGTCGAAGAATCCTGGAGGTACGTGTTGTACCTTGGCCTTCTATATGACAGTGATTTTTGTATGGTTCTAACGTACACCATAAAACTAATCATAAGTACCTTTAAGAAACTTACACAGTACCAGCCACAATTTGTTTCTAAGGAGTTTTCCATAATAATAATTTCTTCTCTCACGTATTATGGAATAAAAAAATTTGGATCTACATCTAGCTTCTCAAAGAAAGGTGAACAACACTGGACGCAACCCATAATCGATAAAATTGGATACAAATGATCAAGTAAATCCGTCAGTAATAAGAATAAATCGCATCGTTGCATCGCGACAAATCTATCGGTAAACACTCGTGTTCCCTCTGCATAAAGTGCGACATTCACAGTTAATATTTCACATATTTTATTACCTAGTATAGATATATCGCATTTACCTTTTTGTCTTGCATAGAGCCGCCTTTTGATCGAGTACCAACAACCGTACTCTCTTCAAAACACGTGAGTTAACGGCCAAATCCGTGGGTTGAAAAGAGACGACCTCCTCGTGTCAGGTGCTCCATTCCGCCGGCCGTTCTCGAACTAGATCGGTCCCGGCGATAAAGTCGGTACCGCTTCAACAATAGCAGTACCACGTGCATGGAAAACTCGACCGGCTTGATAAAAATTCAAAATTATTCCGCTAATTAGACGTAACTGAAGAAAATGAAGGCAAACGTCCGCTTTGTTCGAGGGAAAAAAGGAACCGGACTCGGCCTGGCATGACTTGGTGCGACATTTCCCACGGCCAAAGACAGTACCAGACGACGTATGTACCTAATGGCTCAGTAAACCATAAAACGCTGCTTAACCTGCGCTTAATCGATTCAATCCAACAACTAGCGGTGACAAATCGGAAAGGAACACAAGAGGTGTGGCAAATTGGGACTTATTCCCATATAGATCAGTAATTGCGAAATAATGTATGCTAATTTTACAGCTACCACATCGAGCGTATTTACATTCAATGCACATGTTCAATTCTTGTAGATGTCCGCGGCCATTTTAATAATTCATAAGTGCGGCTCTACGTGCCGAAGGTATATGGAAAATATCGCCAGGAGAAAGGGAGAGTGGAGGAGTTTAAGGATTCTGATATCGGGTTAAAATGTTGCATGAAATATTTTCAGGAAATTTTTAAACTCTTTTATCGCGAGGAGAGCGCCGCATACGAAGTATGTACTCCCTAACTCAGATTTCAAGACGTTTAAAATTTAAAGGGACTGGCAGTTTAAATTGAAAGTGAAGTGAGTCGACGTCAAGCCACTTCAGAAAATGAACTTGATTTAATTAATCAAAAAGTTGGAGAAAGTAAAAGAACAGGGAGTCCTAGAGAGTGGCGCGATCTTAACAACTTGCAATTTATCAAAAGAAGCTTTTCAAGTTTTTAAAAATTATGATGCAGAGCCGTTTTGAATTAATTTATTCTGGTGCAGTCAAACCGGTTTACCTATTTGATAGTCAAGTGGTGCATCTTCGGCTTACGTCCATAATTGCCGCTGTTATGGATTTATTTTGATTACATTACATTTGCATTTAATGGGGATGATTACGTATAATAAACACCTTCGTAATTTAAGTTTTAAAACTTGATACCAAACCTGAACAACACAAACTTATCGGGTTTTTTGCATTCACTCTTTAAGAGATTTTAATGCTCTACTTAATGGCAATAACCTTCCAATGTATCATTTGTTGTTGACGTATTTAGATCAAAATTAATCACTTACTTAATGATGTCGGTAATTAATCACCGACTTGGTCGAATTTAATGATACACGTTTCTGTAGGTATACAGGGTGGGGCAAGCAAAATGTAACGCCACTCCTAATGGTCTGGCAATTTCAATAAAACGGTAATAAAACGGACACGAAAAGTGCAAACAAACACTTTCAAATCCGAATTTTAATGAATCGGATGAAGTTTGAGAGTGCTTTAGTAGAGCAGAACGGATTTTTATGGAGAGTGTCAAAGGTACCGCTCGAATAATCTGATCGAATCCTACGTGTACCGTACTTTTATTTACGCAAAAACTCTTGTAATGTAAACCCACAACGTGTTATAAGTTTATTGCAAATAGCAATTAGCATTTGAGAACTAGTAGGATATAGTACTAGTGACAGTACTACAATGAGCGTCCGCTTTGGTAAGAACCTAGCACCCACCTGTTAACAGAACATGATTATTTTCACACCTGTCGGAAAGCCTCTCCGATTAATTTTTCGCTTGTTGTGGGTGTGCTGTAGGTAGCTGTTTAAACATTTATTTATAACAACATATGTATATTTACGACATTTGTTTTTTAATATTTCGTAATGTTCATGAATAATAAATCAAACCGTATTTTCAGATAAATTATTATTAAGAAAATCGACTCCGAACGCTGAGAATTCTGAATGGCTGAAATTTTTTAATATAAAAGACTCAATTTAGCCAAACTGGTTTCTTTTAATGTCCGCTCAGATTAGGAAATGATCGATGCTCTACCTCGTCTATTTTGTTGCGTGAAGTTATTTTTCAGGTGAAAACGTGATCGTCTGTGTCGACTGATCAAGGTGAATATTTTATTAATAACGCAGAGACCTGAAAAGTTTGTTGTTATCGAGTGGAATTCAGTCATTTTTTTAGCACGCGATGACTTATAATTATAATTATAAGAATTATAATTGTTGTTTACGCAACGAGTGGGACATAGGCGTTATTCTCGCACGCACGTGAACTTTGCACAACGAGACCGGGCCGAGTGTTATCGCACAAGTTTGATAATGATGTAGTATCCACGTGTTGTATACAAAAGTTTATCTACGACTAGTAAGAAAATAATGGCGACGCCTTGGCAGCTACACAGACAGTAAAAGTTTGATTTTCGCTTTTGTAAAACGAAGAAGATCAACGAAGATCTCAGTCGTTTAGTTCTCCTCTCTCAAAAATCACGAATCAGATATCAACGAACTAGTTTTTTATTTTTCTCTATTACCGCACGGCGTACGGTAAAGTGGGTTATGACCTGTCGTGAACTAATTACGATAAATAGGATATATCGCACGAGGGTAGATAAATGTAGTTGAATCCTTTAATAGATATTTATTTTGTGTGTTAAATTCTTCTCTATTTATGAAAGCTGAAACCCACGGATCTTACATAATGTGCTTTGAATAGGAGTCGTGTTTGTGCTTTCATTTTACCAACTTTGGGCGTTCACGTGCGTCTCAAATTTAATCCAATTTATTTAGGAAAGTTGGTGTCTTTGCCTGAGCATGTGCCGCTCATTTGACAGGCCTCAGCACTAATCCTGGTGTAATTCGATAGGAAATTATGATAATGGAAGCTACACCTGGCGGCTCGTTTCAAATTTTTCTTCATTGTTCCTGTCCATATTTCTCCACGTTTGATTCGACCTCGCAACAGATTTTCTATTAACGTCCATGATTCCACCTTTTAAATGCTCTAAAACGCGGAATTTACGATCCATAAACGGCGGAATTTTATACTTCATTACCTTAACTGCCAATGAATATTTAAAAAAAATCCATACCTGTGTTCCTCGTTACTTTGTGCTTTTATCTGTGCGTGAGCGCGGGCTCTTTAGTAAAATCCATCGACGGCGGTGTAAAACCGAAAACAGGCTTCGTCGTCGCTTTAATTAGGCTTTCATGAAAATCATGCAAATTAGCAGCGAAAATTGAAATTTTCAACGAACCGGCTCGTTTACAATGGAAGGTTGTGTGTTTGGACGGATGCGGTGAATGGAAAGCCTTTTAAAGAAGAGCTATTTGGGAAGTCGTTATCTTCCACCCCGTTGTAAATAGAGGGGCTGCGATTTGGTAGTAAGTCAGCGAGGCGGTCTCGGAATGGTTCTCTCCAACCGCCACTTATCTAAATGGCCCCCATCATCAGCTAAGACAAAGGCGCCCAAATCGACCGTGAATTCCTCTCGTCATTGCCTGCACAACCGCGCAATCATTTAAAAACGATTCCGTCACGAATACGCGATCCGAGGATTCCTCGCCGCTGCTCCGGAGATGTCTTCGTGAGAGAATCGATCACGGCCAAATCGGCTTCCTGGTGTCGAGATACATTGGCTCGTGAGGATTTTTCAGAGGATGACGCGCACAAATTCATCAAATTTTGCCGTTTTGGAAGTGTCGTCTGGATTCGCTTCATTGAACCAGAAATGTGCGAAAGGCAAGAAGCGACTGCGAAATTCACATTTTTTGACGTATCTCGAAGACGTCGAGCGCGACAGGATGAACGAGATTTTAATGAAATACTTCAAAATGTGCCACCAATGTATAAGAAATTTCGTTGTTTAGGAAAGGTTTTTCCCAGATCTGGAGGATCAATGGAGAATCTTTTTGTTATACCAAATACATTTCTTTATTTAATAAACATACTATAAATTGAATAACTCTACTATAATAATAAGCTTTATTTGCCCTACGGGCTTTCAGATTTCTGATTACATAATAAAAAAACATAACAATCATAATTCCAAAAAATAACATTTTTGTTCCTGTCCCCCACCCCTTTCCTTCTCTGTTCTTTCTTTCCTCTTCCATATCTCTTTCATCCATCTGATCTCCCTTCCGTCTTCATTCAGTATTTCTCCTCGTTCCTTCCTCTCCCTCTTTCTCATTTCGCTACATCCATTCTACATGCGCCCAATCGTCTCCTCGTAGCACATTTTGCTCCTTTTTTCCTCTCCTTCCATCCAATATCTGTTTTCTCTCTCCTGGTTCCCACATCTAAATCTCGCCATCATTTTTCTTTCTTTGTGCGCTCTCTTTCCCCAGAAATTTCCTCTGTCATGCACCTCTCATACTTCCTGTAGTATCTTGATTCTTTGATTCTTTCCCTTCTTTCTTGCTTGTCTGTGCTTTTGTCCCTTTCATTTTCCTTTTGCTCTTAATGTTTCCACTTCATCACTGGCATACCCGTTTCTCTGATAGTATTTCTCTCTCTCTCTCCTTCTTTTTGTTTTCTTTTCTCTTCAGTATTCCGTTAGTGTCCTGCACTCCACCCTTCCGTCCATTCTGTCTCCAAACTTTGCCGTGCTCTTTTCCGTTTTCACTCTCAGCCTATTCCTCTTGCACTCTTTCCTCACTGTGTAACCTGGCATTTCCCTGTCCACTCCTAGCACCCCTCTCAAATATTTTTCTTGCACTCTCTCTACCTCTTGCTGTTCGTTCCATTATTATTGTTACAAAAAGGAAGCACCTCAGCACCTCAAGATTTATTTATCATTACGAATATGACCATGAAGTGATGATAATTTCTTTGGAAGCACTATTTTTTTTATTATAATTTATTGTTATGCCCCCACCATCAACACATCATCCCCATCTGAGTTTTTTCATAGTACAATACAGACAATACTGAAATCAAATAATGAAGTTGTGAAGTATTGAAGTTACAGCACAATTCTTCCCCGGTCACCCATCCAAACATTGATCGCACCCGACACTGCTTAACTTCAATGATCGAATGATAATAGTGCTCTCATACTATTGGGACCACTCCATAATGATTAATGATTACTATTATTTGTTTAACTTTTTTTTAATTACCCTCACAATTTCTGTTAAAAAATTAAATTGACAGTTTATTAATGTCATTGTGCCAACGCATAAACAGGCTAAAATGGTTTCATTGCATAAATTTATCATTTTCAGAGCTTTGACTGAAATTAATTGACTGAAATAATTCATTTGGAGAGAGAGTATTTCATGGTATGTCCATTATGTTGAGTACCATGATTTACGGGAGTACGACCTGGTGAAGTATTTTTTTGCTCTGTTAAAATTTCATCTTGAACTAGATCTTCAGGTAGTCTTCAACTTAATGATAATTTAATTGTTAAAAAATTACTTGGAATCTTCTAACCAATTTTTTGTTAGAAAATCTAATCGATGTTAGAACACTGGCAAAGTGTGGCTAATGTCTAAAACCTCAAATGAGATAATGATGTATACATAATAATATGTAATGAAATATTATGTTGAATTCGAAGTCTGTAGATATCTCCACCCTTGATATAAATTCTAAAATATTAGATATGTAGTTTATTTAACGAGTTCGTGTGTAAATTGGGCTCTTTATGGCATGAGTGGGTCATAAAGAGCCCAATTTACACACGAACGAGTTGAATACAACGTTTTTTTGTTCGACGAGCCCCTTAAAGGCTCCAATCGCTTAAAATCTTTAAAATTAGCTTGACGTTTCGTTTTGACAAGTCGTGACATTTATCAAAATCCGTTCACACAGGAGAAAATTCTAACAGTGTCGAACAAAAAAAAATTCTTTTTCGAACTATAGTTGGAACGTAATAGAGGTGGATTGGGGACTTGTCCTTAAATTGGCATTACCATGAAAAGTAACTGGGCTCGCTTATAAGGTATTTGGAATTTATGACAGATTTCTCACTAACGTACAGTTCAATCATAAGTTTTAAGCGACCTTGAGTTTGACATTCCACATCTAAAACGTTTTTACAATATGCACTTTCAAAAATTAATTTGAAATAATAAATAGTCTCCAAGAAACTGAGGATGATGTTTTTGTCATTTCTAATGTATTTATTATTTAATTATTAGTTGTCTTGGTCACTATTCCTACCGTCGTGATGCATGACCATTACTTAACAAAACCAAATGAACGTCATCCGCTTATTTAATATCAAAAAAATATTTTTTCACTCACCGGCTTCATTTACCTACCTTCAGGATCGTTAAGAATGTTTACGTTAATAATCCGACATACTAATTAAAATTTGCAATAAAGTCAAATTGGCTTATCTTTCATACTTCAACAAAGAGAGGCCGACGTCAAAGTCTTGAAATATTCAATTTTTGTGAGATTCTGCCGGTTGTGAGCAGTGAGCACTACAGAGTAAACCTTTTCCATGTTGTAGTAAGTGATCATGCAATTAGGCATTTCATGAGCATAAACTGCGTTTGTTGTTTGCGTTCTACGAGCTGTGGCTTTTATTGTTTCGGAAGAAGTAAAAGAAGTTGTCGTTATCTAAATTGCGATAAACACAAAACTATTTTCATGAAAGCTTAAAATGTTATCTGTCCGTCAAGGATAGTAAAAAGTTCGAGGAATTCAAGGCTTGGTTGCATCAATTTCTTTTATGGCAACAAACGCGACACGCACGTCGTTTGTTACTGGCGGCCATGTTAAAATAAGACACGAAATAACGTCATTTGATACGTTTCAGCAATGATCATTTCACCACTAGTATGCCAAATGCGAGTTTTATGCATTTCTTACATGCATAATTTAGAAGTCTCCGCGGGAGTCGTGGTGGATCGTGGGCACGAAGAAGGTTGAGTAATTTTTTGAGGTATCGTGTGTCCTTAAACGTCCCTCACAGGAAATTTTCTAATTAAACGTCCAAAATGAACGTTATTGTTCTGTAACAATCTTCCAGCTACCCTTGAAAGTACTTCTGCAATATTGACTCTCACATATACAAAAATTGGTCACAAGTTTAGATCAACGAACTGTACTTCAGGATGCTTTGTAAACACGCCGTTGCCAATCAACTGCTTCGAAAGCGTGCTACAGAAATTCTCCGACTTGATTCACCTCTTCCGTGACTACTCAGCCCCCTTGCAAGCTAGTGCAATGATTTTTACTGAAACTGCAGCTGACGAAACACTCCAACTATTAGTGAAAACCCCATCAAAATACGTTAATTAATTTTTCAGTTATAAGAGCCCAAGTGATACATACGTATATATAAATTTTACCTTTTATAATACCTTAAGATTATCTGAATCAATTAGTGATTAATTTTCAAAATCCTGTCCAACTCTACCGGAATTATCTAGTATAGGTCCAATAAATTAAATGAATATTTTCAAAGAACTACACAAAACTTCTGGAAATATTGTAAACAAATTTTTCTTCAGTCTCCTGTAAATATTCCATCGACTAGTATGTACGTCTGTTCCCAAAGCTTAATAGAGGGCAAAATAAAAGCTATGAGCAGCTTTAGATTAATTGTAAGAAAATATTTAATTGGCAGTTTTCAATCCAGTTTGTCAGTTTTTTAAATAGACTAAAACTGAAGGTCTACTAATAAATCAAACAAGTTTAAAGCAGCCAATTTCAAACTTAAGCTGACAGTGTTTAATACTGCAATTTTAGTTTTATTATTTTGCACATTAAAATGCTTCGCCTCTTGAGGATTAAGATTAATTAAGACTCTAATCTTCGTGCGAAGATTGTTTTCCTTAGAAATTAAATTTTTTATTAATCTTAATATGTCATATTTTTCTGCTAAAGCGCAAAAGCATGAACAAGCAAAGCAGTGACTAGTTAATTTTTCATTTAATCATCAAGCTCCTTCATCATGAAGCCAAATTTTGGAAGAAATTCTTTATATTAGTTTTTTCCAATTACCTTGCCATACAGAAAGCGAAGGATTTCAGCTTTCAGCCACGGTGGCAACAATTTCTGACTTGTGCATATTGTTAAATCCTTTCATCGGCCTCTACAGTTGCCACAAATAGACTTCCATAATAGACTTGGAACACTCTAAAGCTTTATCTCAGCTCATTTAGTTCTGTTAAAGAAGCGCTCTTGAATGCACACTAATTAACGACGGGCGGACACGGAAGCTCTCGATCCTGGAACAATAAAACAGCAAAATCGCCACAGTTGAAAGAATGTTACTTTATTAGTGGGACTTAAGTATCGGTTGCTGCAAGCTCCTTTATCACTCTTCCAATTATGATAACCCCTTGTCGTTCATAATTTGATTGGCTGAAAGCTAATGGTCCGAGCTTAATGCGCCGTTATTCAGTCTTATAATTTACCCGAAAAAAAATCGAAAAATGTGTCCGCGCCGTAAAAAGACTGAGCCATCCATTATGATCTGTAATAATTCATGGAAGCCGTAAAAAATTCAAGAGACCGTTCCCGTGGGCGAAATAATTAGAAGATATAATAATTCTTGCTTTATCTCGAATGAATCATTTGATCCCATCGTAAATTATTTTAAAATATCGGTCATTATAATAAACAGCGCTCCCCAACAGTATCTCCTTTTACGATCTGGTGTGGCAACTGCTCACACGTCTTCATTTTGATATTTAATTACAACAGATTTAATTGCGCGGATTCGCCCGTCGATTGATTGACGGTTGACCCACCCTCCGACGCAATCCTTCCGCTTGTTTGGAATCCAGTTAAGGGAAGCCTTATTTGCGCTTCCATCTTCATTTGCTGTGAACTTGCTGGGTCAACAGCCATTACCGTATTGACAAGTCGGCCAAAGTAAACCGTGTGGATGTTTTACGTTCGCGTGTTTGTCTTCCCAACTGGCTAAATTGGAAAAATATTTGTCTCTTTTCGTGGCATCGCCACGGAAATTCTCCTTCTCGTTCAAAATTAAACTGGATTTTAAAACACTATTGACATTTCACCGGTCCTGGAATTTCGGTAGGTAAATATGATTTTTTTAAACTCACTGTTTACAAAGCTCCAAGTCGTCGGGTGAAAAGAGACGAGGCTGCGACGAATTTACATAAATTTTATGTGTGGTCGCACCTGATAGACCTGTAATAATCATAATGACATTAATTTAGAGATTGTAGTGGAGATTACTTAATGACAAATTGGTGGCCGGTACAGGTTGTGGAACAATAATGTATCGAGCATTTATGTGGCTGTGAACAGTCTTAATGATAATTATATGCACGCAGGACGAGTTTTGCGCTGGAAAATTTCAACGAATCCACTGGTGCTACTCATTCTTGGATCCGAGTGAAGTATTTGTTATTACGAAATTAATTTGAATTTTTATGGCTTTGGAAAGGAGCCACAAACAAAATATCAATTTTGTCAATATTTGCAGCACGTGATCCAGGTTATGTTTATTTTTATCGTGATAATTTTACTAAAAGTGACACGAGTTTGTTAATTTATCTGATTAGCTTCAATAAGAGAGGAATCAACAGTCAGGGACCCCTTACTACAGTGTTCACACTTAATTAACACAATTAAAAGGACAATGTACAATTTCAACACATTAGCGACGTTGTCTAAACATGTTTTGCTTGTTATGTTTATTACGTTGAAAATAACGTATTTCCAATTTTATTTACAAACTTACTTTACAGAATTACCCAAAGCTTTTCAGTTCCAATTATTTTGCCAGTTAAAATTCGGTAGAGCGATAAATTGAAAATGTTTTAAAGTTTTTTCAAAAAAAAGTAATGAACAATAATATCGCGCGTTCAAATGAAATCCTGGGCTGAGTAGGCGTTGGAAAAATTAAACCGTTTAGAACAGTGTAAAGTTTGAATTTCCCGCCGTTTGACACGAATGCCATTTGTTTATATTTAATCGGGACATAATTGAACATGTTTGTTTTCAGCAAAGGGTGCCCTTAAATATTTGCTTCGAAAATAGGAATCGTTAAGTTATTCTATTTTTAATGTAAAACATTGCAAAGAAAGAAAAAGAGAAAGATTTTTTTGGCTTTAAATTTTAGGTTAGCTGTCAACATGCTCCAATTAATCTACGCTTTAAAAAAACACAATTGACGGTTTCCAACGCCTTCCCAGGCCACGATTGCATTTGAAGGCGCGATATTTATCTTCAAGCGATCTAAAATCGAGTTTTTGTGTATTTCTATAGAAACGGCTCTTTTTTGTAACCGAACTTGAAACACCTCAAGTCTTAGGAGTTGAAATGAGGAAAGTATAATTTCAGGGATTCACACAATACATCAATTTATTATTCAGAGCAAGTCTGAGAGAAAGGCCATTCGATCATCTAATTTAATGTTCGTTCATAAGGCACGTCCAGGTATTATTATTAATGGCTGAAAGTTTCACGAGCAGAGGGACGAATGGGTGGCTCCGGCCTTGTTCTTTCCAAATTGACAAATCGCCGGTGGATTGTCGACGCCTTTAACACAACGTTCGTCAGTCAATCCTTGCCGTTGTAAAATTAAAACTGCCCGCAGTACTTAACATAATAATGGCTTGTCATTTATCACGCGTCCAACTTTAGAAACACTTCGAACCGTAGAAAATAGGCGCAGAGCGTGGATCGAATAGGTCCATCACGAAGTCGACGAAATTATCAAGCGGATTGAGCAATTCCCTGTCAAAATTACACGACCGGAATCACGACCCAACTCAAAATACAAGGTGGTGGTGGTGGTGGAAAGGTAAAAAGCAAAACTGGTTGGTTTACACGAAGGCACCGAGCTAGTCTATAATTAAAATTGCGATTAAGTTGATTGCTTTGACATAACATGACTCCGGAGGCTGCGACTTGCGCTTGATGGATATTGTCGACTGTTGTCGATGATTAACTACGAGGAAGTCGAGGTTTCTTGTCGGCCAGCGAGGATCTGACCACTTTTGTCGCCATTTTGCGCACTGTTCTGTACGAAAGAACATAATGCAGAATCGGTGCTTGACTAACAACTTCTTTCGAGTTGAATACATCACGACCGAGCGTGCATTATGATCGGAAATTCCTTATCATTATTCAAACCGAAGAACAGTCATTCATAGTAATAACAAATTACCGACTCGGATGAATTAAGAAATATAATATTAAAGTGTTATTAATAACATTCTATTTGTTGGCACGTCACTCCGGTAAAAATGTTTTGAAACATTACAAAATCCTAACCGTACGTTGCCCCTCCTGCCAGACTGCAGCTACCAGTTTTGAATAATGTATTCAAGACGATAACTCGATAATCATCCGATTGTTTACTCGGCCGGCCGGTGGTTCTTTTTCTCGGGTGCAAAAAGGTTTCGAAAGATGATTTGTGAGAAGTTGTGCCGCGGGAGTTTCGACTCTTAGAAAATTTCAAATTTGCTCGGGTGGAAAAAATTAAATACCAGGTAGTGCCCGCAGCCTAATGGATGTTTTACATGAAACTGATGAGGTATCAAAACAGCGCCGGGCCAAAAAAATCAAATAAGCAGAGGGATTTCCATAAAAAGG
The DNA here is from genome assembly GCF_963966145.1 of Tenebrio molitor. NCBI lineage: Eukaryota > Metazoa > Arthropoda > Insecta > Coleoptera > Tenebrionidae > Tenebrio > Tenebrio molitor. The sequence continues at coordinate 22,456,008 of NC_091047.1, read as the reverse complement.
AACATCACAACAATGCAAAAAGGATGATGAGAGCTGAAATGCCGCGGTGTTTGCGTTTTTTCTAATTTGTAAAATTTCAAACTGTCAGTGTCAGACTTGTTTTTTATTAAAACTTCACATCATGGAAGAAGTTAGGCGAGATTTTTTCGTTGATAGATGTCGACGTTAAAATTTTGTTTTGACAAATCTTATGTTACGAGTAAAGAGGTACGATTGCTTTCTGTTAAATAAATGTTTAATAAAACTACTTTGTTTTACAAGTGGGAAATTTACACACGCGACCGCAGCGAATGTTGTAATACCAGGCGTAAAAAAGTGCATAGAAAATGTTTTGAACATCATTATCTCTGTAAAATGAAATTTTAAAACATTGGATTCTTAGATTGTATTTTCCTTGAATCTTTTTATATTTTCTTTGCACAGTTCGACGCTTTGTTGGTTTTAGACATGTCATCAACATGTTTATGTTACCATAGTGAATCCAAGAACATATAATCCTGACGATCAAGTTATCAATATCAGGTGTTCATTTAAATTTCTCCTCAAAGTTGACGTTGAAGAGTCGATTGTGAACGCACCACTTGGTCAGTCTGTGGAGTAAAAACACAAACGACGCAAGAAGTGAGGTTAGATTTAAATCCGTGGTGCGTTCACAATCGACTCTTCAACGCCAACTTTGAGGAGAAATTGAAATTAACACCCCATACAAGATGTTGGTAATCTATCCAAGAATTTCTTATAATTCTATAGATGACTAGATTATCGTCATCTTGTATCATTCTTTAAGTGCGTATTGATTTCTTCAGTAGCAACAGAAATTGCTCTTCACCCCTACACTCTTTCAAACTTAAATTAACTCGACAAGCCTGTATACTTCTATTTCAAAAGATCCTTCACTGCCAAAAGCAGGACACATCATTTCTAAGCATTTTTTCTGTGTTAGAAATTTTATAATTACGATAAATCATACGCAATGTGTATATTGTAATTTTTGCAACTTTCTGATTGTTTGCAAAAGAGGAACATAGGAGATAAAAAAAGAAATGAAAAGAATCATGAACAGAAAACAGTGAATGTCGACATAGGGTAATAGAAAAAACATAAGATATTTGTAAAGGGAATTAATGCAGACGATTTATGACGTGAAAAGTAGAAATAAGTGAATTGTTTCGAAATTTTAAAAGGAAAGTTGGTGACTGAAGAAGAGGATTGACACATTTGTAAAATTAATTGTTCTACATTCCTGACAACCATCACTAAAAATTTACATAGAACGAATGCCAGACAACAATTAGAGCAATTTTGGATAATTTGCATATTCACAATATCCCCTGGAGCGCCTAAGATCTAAATTTGTCAGCTCGCCAGAGCACTCTAACCCACTTGCCTTTCGTTCAACCAAAAATAACTTTCATCACATTCTCTACTATTTTCGCTTTCCGTTCTATTCCAGAATATTTCTTACTTGTGCGATTTTAACTGTTACATAGCCAGCGCTGTGTCGTCAAATTGTGTCAAGAGCAAATAAAAGAAAAACCTCTTATATCGTTCTAACCATAAAACAACTTTGTTTTCATTTTATGGTAGCAACAGCGGCCACATCGATTATTACACACATAAATGTATGATTAAGAGCTCCCGCGTGAAACACTTGTTACTTAAAGATCATTACCATGCATTGAATGGGGCGTTACGGCGCGCAAACCCACCGAAAAAGAACCGGACGTGTTATCAGCTTGATCTGATATCTCTGATGGGCGAGATCCATCCCATGTTGGCACTTACTCTTGACATAATGGGTGTTGTTAAAATAAACAGATGGGATGAAACGGGATTTTTTGTGTTTCTGGAAGCCGAGACGAGTGGTACTCAACTTTGAGACCTATACCTGTTGCGATATTTCCTCAAAGATATTTATTTCCACTGTAGCACTTAGTCGTCAGCTAAACCAACAGTTGTCGAGCTCTTCTGGCCACAAAACGAAGAGTCTTGTTCAGCTGTCATGTTCCGTATGTTGCGCACCGTTGGTACAATCCATCAAGAACAATCGTCACGACCACCTTGGAAATTGGTTCAGATTTTTTCTTGCGAAAAGCGATTCAGAGGCAGACGGTTTCGTATAAAGCGCCGCCCTTTAGCCACTTAAAATGCAATATCAGTAGTTTTCATCTGAATTGCCCGATATCCTGTCTAATTTACTCGGAGATGATTACCACCAAGGGAAAAAAGTGAATCTCAACCACTCATTAACTATGCATATGTATCCCTTCGATATCACAAATTAACATAAGAACGCATTCCTCGAGGCGGCCGCGCTCGAGTACCACAAGAAAAACCATCGCTCAAACCAGTGGCGCGGCCGTACAAATTTCGAACGACCCACACAACCTCACGCAATCAATGGTGGTTGGTACGGCGGAATCTCAAGAACGTAGTCGCAGTTCCAGGTAGTGGTAGAGTTGGGCCGGAACCTGGAAGAGAGGGTTTTCGCGATGGTACGCTACTGAGGCGCGGTTTAATAGATATAAGATGGGTTCTTGAAATACCCGAGAGAGGTGGTTAGCCACTACATTTTATTATTATTAGCCTTGCCGGACCGAGTGGTTATTGTCTTGAGGCCGTCCTTCTTCTCGTGTGGATCCGGAAAGGATGGAGGATAACATGTAGGTGTATTTTTAACCTAATCGAAGCGGCGTTCTGCCGCCATTAACATAACAATCATGTAAACACGCGTGATGCTTTTTTACTTGATGGACTTGATTTATAGATGGAGACCATTATTTGTACCAGCAAAGTCATATTCGAACACGAACCGATTAACAACCAGATACGGCGCAGGAGGAAGTTTCTAAGTGTTCCATTGGGTTACAGGTACTTGCTGAGGAAAAATATATCTTCTGGTAATGGTTGCGAGGAGCTATTGCGGTGCAACAACCCATGTGAATTCATATTCTTCCCATGAAGGAACGTATTAGAATATACAGAATGTTCGTACACGATGCGATGTCCATAACGATTATTTTACTATGTGTTACGGGTTTAGACTAGAGGTATGTACGACAAGCATTTACAAACATTTACAAAACAATGACAAAAGAAAATCAACTCGACTTGTTATTTTTATTTTTTACTAATATCTGCCAACACCCAATTTGTGAGTATTATTAAAAATGATCTATGGAAATTTTAGATGAATCTCATTTGCTTCGTAACCCAAGTAAAACACAAACTGGAAAACAAAATGCATGTCACTAGAATATATTTTTTCTTTCCATTCTAAAAGTGTCTCTGCCAATTTTTAGTTGATACTTGTGCTAAAACGATTCACATAAGTCATTTACAAGTCACAGTTACAACAAAACATGGCTTTCCCCGCTGGCCACCCATCCAAACACTGACCACATCCGACGTTGCTTAACTTCACTGATCGAATGACAATAGTGCTTTCACACTAGTTGAATCGCCATATTTGTTGTTATTACTAGAGCACATTGCTTAAAATATGTAATTTGAAGTTAAAATGTCACAACTATTTTGAAGTGTTTGCTTCAAAATTGGTGTGACCTATATAATTAGCCATATTGAAGGATCGCATGGAAGTAAAAAAAAAGGTGAAAAGGGAACAATGTGTTGTTGAGAGTAGGAAGTTGTTATTGTTTGTTGTGTTTGCTGCGCAAGGTTTAAGCATTTAGTCGTCTTAATTAAAGGAAATTGAAGATCCCTATTAAGCCAATGATTGCAGCTCGACCAATAGTCGGTGGTCACAAAAAAGCAAATCATATAAGTTGATTTAATTAGACCTGGTTCTCGATGTACCTTGCCATGTTAACCCATGGAGGAGAAAGTTCAATCCATTTATGATGACTCATTGCACATGTAATTTAAGAGCAATTTCAATAGCGGTGCCGATATGGAAGTCGGTCAAAAACCCACACGATGATATCTGCACCCATTTAAAACGATGGAACCAATACACAGTCGATCTCTCTTAAGACCATAGAGCCTAAGACAGAGAAAAATGGTTCGACTACAGTTAGCTATTTGAAATCATTAACTGGCGTTATTTCTTTTTTTTTTCTTGTTCATTTCTTTTTCGTAATGACATCACGTATCTGATTTTTTTTCCACCACAAATCGTATCCGATCGCGTCACTGAACGACCCGACACGAGTCTGATTGGACCCCAACCGGGTGACTTATGACCCGAGATATAGAACGCACAAGGAAATAACATCAATGGAACTACCACAAATTCTGTTAATTGCATTTTTGTATATGGTGTTTTTAATGCTCGATTCGTGTTTGTTTGGCTTTTGTTAATGCATTTTCTTTTGTTGCAGGTAAGTGTGTGATCAGATGAGTCCACCCAGTGGAGGTAATTTATTCGGAGGAGGTAAATCACGCACAAAGCTCTGGAAATCTCGGAAATTAACCGAAATTGCCTGTCAATTTGTCATTAGTTATGTGACGGTTTTATACGAATTTTTATAATTTAATGGCGATTATCCGAATTAAGGATGCTTTTCACCATCTTTTAATGCAGGACCGTGTAGATTTATATACCGGAATTTTTAATATGTCCACATTTTTGTGTCGCCGCGTTCGCTCTACCACCGGCATTTATTATTAATAATTTCCTATAGTTTTTGGTTGTAAATTAAGAATATCGTGAGTGGTGCCGCTTTGAGAAATAGCGGTTTTGTCAGCGTGTCGTTGTTAAATTTTTCGGCTTCTTAAGGGTGTTGACTAATTAAAAAACGATGTTTGTCAAAGACCTTATTAATTTTTTTTCTTGTTGCCTCGAGTTAGAACCCACACAGTCCCAAATTACTTCCAAATTAATTGAAATTATAGATTTTTCAAATATGTATACATTTTAAATACATATTAAAATATTCGCTATTTGAAATCGTTTTCTCAACGTATCATTTTTTCTTATTTTGCATATAAAATACACGTGTTTGCATATTTTAATGGTGTAAGTTTATTAAATTACAGTTATTTAACCAAAAACTCCAATTATTCTTGACATTTATTAGTAATGAGATTTTATTGCAATTGCTGTCCATATTTTCATGATTATTGCTAAACGTATCATTACACACCTTGTTAATTTGTATTTATGACTGCAAATAATGTACAGGATACAGGGTGCTTCGTTTAATCGCTCAATACACATGAAAGTACATTGTCAAGTCAGATAGTTTTCGCCCGAAATCCACTTTACTGGAAATAATGTGCGAAAAACTTTTTTATTTTAAAATTAACTTTTTGTATTTCAACACCTTTCAAAGGGCATTTAGGGTAATTAATGTTTCTAAAAGTTTACAGTTCGAATAGTTCGAATTTCTTCTTTAAAAACCGAAAAATACACTTCATCAGTCTTAATATTTAATTTTAAGCAATTTAGCATGTGCCGATTACCTTTTTAGGTCCAGATACAAAAGATATTCCCTGTTGTGATGTTTTAGACTGTTTTAGAAGTACTTCTCTAATATCTTTTAATTTCTTTATGTTGTTACTCATTAAAACATTAATTTCAATGTCCAAGGTCTTTTCCTCAGTTCTTCACTGAGGAAAACCGATCTTCTTTCACATACATCGCCTTTAGGAAAACCCTTTCAAACTTAATCTCACTGTACTAATTGTAAATAAATATTTAGGAAGGTATTTCATTGCCAAAAGCAAAAGGAAGCCTTTCATTATTTTTTTCCCATAGCAGATGTTAAAGTGTGGTTTTATCTATTCAGATCAAAAGGTCAAGTAGCATTTTAACCGCAAGGGTAGATAAAGTATTTTTTTTTATTCCCTTAACAATGCTCATAGTAACGATATTTTAAAACCTGGCACGATTAGTAATGATTTAAAAACAATGTTTTAATAATAAAATACAAATGCTACCTATAAAGAAAAATGGAATATTATACACGGTGATAAAATTATCTTCTCGAGCTCTCGAAGATAAAATACAATTTTATCATCTTGTAGAAATAATAAATAACTATAACCTACTTTTTTTTCAAAATTCCATAATCCTATTTTAGGATTATGTGCCTGCATTTTCTTGGCGTTTTGATAAATCTAGGTGGATCTGGATTCTCTTTTTTAGAGCACGTCTTGCTGCTACATACTTCCTTGGTCTTCTTTTTTTCTTCAAAATATTCTTGATTTTTGCAGCAATTTTTGAAGAGTAATAACAAGAAACCAACATATTTGTTTTCAATTTATCTGCCTTTTTAGATAGATTCGATTGGCTAATTTTATTCATGGTCAAATATTATTCGGATGCTCTTAATTTAATTTAAACTATTACAACTTGATATTTATTTACTCAACAATATTTCGTTAATGATAATAATTAGGAAACGACATTTTTTCTACTTGCCGTTGGAGAATATTGAGTGTCTAAATAAAAATATCGTTAAGAATGCTTTGAAAAATTTTACAAACGCAATATGTTACATGTAGCTAAATGACAAACCGCTGAAACGTTAAATTAATTTTCTGTTATAAATGGCTTTTGTTCGGTTTTATTTATAAACATAAACAACTCTAATTCTGTTGCCCAGATTTAAATCCAATCGACATCATGTGGGAGTCCGAGTTGGACATTCGTAGATGGAAACTGAAGTCTTCTTCTTCTCATAAAAAAAATCCGTTTTAAGTTCAAGTTGTTTTTTTCAAAGTAGCCAACTGAGAAGGTTTAGCTGCCACTAAAATAACTAACGATAAAAAACCGATAACTTCTGTGAAGCGTGTTTTTGATAAGATCAATGTTTGTGTGGCTTTTGTTTCCTTTTAAGACAACCATTTTATCGCGTCCATTAAAAGTTAAAAGTTGTTTTACGTAATCACAACAAAGCTCAGTCCTGTCTAGTAGATCTTCGGCAGCAGAGTACAAATCTTTGTCTACGTTCCAAATACGACCGTATTCCAGTTCCTGTAATTATTTTTAGAATGTCATGATCATAGTGGGTTAACGCCGCCAGCAATGACCCCTATTTAATGGTCTAGAATAAGAATCTATAATAACAGCTTTCAGACATCCAAGAAGAAACCATTATCTTTTGTTGAAACAAAAGCCACAAAAAATGACCGAATCGATGGAAAAAAGTTGTTTTGAACACTCGATGCCCCTCTATAAATTCATCAAGTTTCAATTAAGTGACGTTGAAACAAATTTTTCTACGAGAAACGGAAAGAAAAAACCGACGAAAAGGCGACGTTAATTTATCGCTTCCTCGGAGACACGTCTAATTACGCTTTTAAGCTTCGATAATTAATAAAATTAAAAGTCCGTCGATGCTAATTAGCGATTTATTCCCGGGATTGTTGCTGGTCGGTGTGGTACGGTTTTTCGTAACTGTTTCGAATTGCTTAATGGTGTCCGATCCGACACTCCGGGTATCATAAAGAATGATGTGTTCGGAGTAACGGCGACCTCTGCGAGCAGGTTACACCTCTAATTAACCGATTCCATTTAAAGATGCGACAAGTCCGCAAGTGGTAAGACACATCTGCGGAATGCTATTTCAATTACCGGACTTTTAAAAGCCACTGCCGACGTGAATCATGCCAAGTTGGATTTACCGAGACGTTTCGGGAATTTTACGAGCGTCCTCAGCGACGACCGGTCCATCTCGCATGTTGCACCGCGTCCGAACAATTATAAAGCAATTTTAATGAAGCCGGATCATCACAATTCCGTTCCGAGAGAGCCACGCACCAATTAAAGTCGTTAAGGCGTTTTTTCGTCGGGTCCGAAATGCAAAGCAACAACTTTGTAATTGCGATTCGCGGAATTGCGCCACAGTACCAACCTAGATTTAATAAAAAACAATGTATTCAATTGGATAATGACATGACAAGGTTAAGGCTACATGGCAAAGAAGGTTAATCTAAATGGTCTTTGTACGTGTGCGATAGGTTCTTGCTTTAATATCGTTTATAATTAATGTGCTTCTGGTACCGTCGTTTCCCGTTGAATAATGAGGAAAGTTAAATGTGTGAACGCACAAGAACAATACTTTCGTGTCGTCGTGTAAATCACAAGATCTGACATTTTTTCTCCGGGTTCATCTCAGATCCTAGGGGGCAGTTGAAGTCGGAGGCGAAGGCTGCCGAGTTCTTCTTGCTGAAGCCTACAGCGAAGGATGGTACTCCGTGGTGCTGGTCGAACCGGAGGCTGAATCTTAGCTTGGGTTGGTGGCACTTGAAGGCCCCAGACATTATCCAAAATATTTGGTTTGAAGTGTAGTTCAAGCCTGGGAGATTTGGTTCTTGACCGTGGTCCCGAACCCATTCTTGGTAGGCGAGGTAAGCCACATCGGGACCCACCAAATCAGCGATATTCTCTTGCAAAGCCATATTTGCATCTTTCTGCAACAAATTTACAAACTAGAACTTGCTTCAAGAGAAATCAACAAGAACCAAACACTCTCTGACAAAGTACTTAAAAGACTTTATAGCTAACACGCTTTCTAATGACACAAAAGAATCTCTTTTGCTCGTTTCTGCTAATGATCCTGTTTCTTAACACCTCGATTCAACTTTGTATCATTATTAGCATTATTATCATTACCGTAAACTCGCTCAGATGTTCCGTGTAGTTGTCATAATCATCCAGAACACACTGGATTTTCTCCTGGAATTTCTGCGCGGTCTCCTGCGACCACACGATGTCGCCGTCGGTTTGATCTGGGTCGAACATGAACCCATGGGTGAGTTCGTGACCGACGACACTACCCAGCGCCCCATAATTCATGTACTGGGGCCGTTGAAAATTATAGATGACACCTTGCAAAAAAGGCGCCGGCAGAACTGAAATTTTGCGTCAAGTGATTCGTCCCACTCTTGACAAACGACAAACCTAACACTTTGAAAGCTTCTGCGTAAAAACCGTTGACATGCAGAACCGGTGATTTTTCTAGCACTTCTTGCGTCACCTCCTCGGATTTTCTGTTAACGACCCTGAAGCTGTTGTCTGCGCGTCTGACGCGGAGTTTTGTAACCATCTCGACGATGTTGTCGGATTCCAGGTCGAGCTAAAATTAAGTGCATTAGAGGAATTTGGTGATGGACCAATTTACCCCCTCCATTTCGACTACTTCGTCGAAATCCTGGTTGTAAGCGGTGTCGGAAGAGCCAACGTATTCGTCGATTTCGTACAGCTTGTTGATGATCAAGTTTTTGGATGTCGTGTCGAGCCAGTCGTTCGTTTTGATCTTGTTCATGAGCTGCTGCTTGATCTTGTTGATCATGTGTTTGATGTCTTGTCTGCGCGGCGGCGGCAGGTACTTCTTCACGTAGGCCAGTTCCGCCACTGAAGGAAAACTTATTGAGAAGAATGACAAGAGAGATTTTTGTGACACTCCAACTCACTAGGATTTGGCGTTGTTCAAGCAGTATTTGTATCTGTTGGTCGTAAACACCAGATCGGGATTGACGTTGAGCAAGAACGAGTCGTAAAGAGTGCGCACACTTTCGTTCAAGTAATTGCGGAAATTTTCCACAATTTTCCAAACCACATAATTGGCTTGAGTTCTAAAATCGATTGCGGCTATAAATTGCGTTACCCAACACTAGTATTTACGGACGTTTTTGACGTGTCCGACAGGAGTTTCTGCAGATTTCTCAAGTACCGGCCCGCCCGGAAGTGCACCAGAGAGTTCTCCGTAAAAGGAATTGATGTTACCGTGATGTTATCCAAAAACTCGATCCAAGGTATCGAAGGGAATTGTTTGGCAAGCTCCGCAACGCTCACAACTGCTTCTTGTCCGTACTCGTCTTCATCTTGTACTAACTATAAATGTAGGCAATAATTACCATGGCCTACTCCTAGTCAGACACTTACTGCTTTTAAACCCTCTTCGAAATGGAACACTCGCGTAAACTCGTTGCTGGCCAAGTAGGACGGAGCTCCCAACACAATGGATATGTTCGTCATCAGATCAACATAAGGTTGTCTAAACTGAGGGGCCAAGCTCACCATAACTGGAGGACTTATCTACAAGAACATTTCAATCTGGAAAGATCTAGATTCTTTGACTCACCGATAGAAGCAGCGATCCTGTACTATTGTAAAGATTGACTGTTGCCACCCTCATGAAGTGCTCGAACCCGAACCCCAACTTTCTACAGTTGACTATGGAGCTCAGCCAGTGAAATTTCCTCTCGTCCCAGAACCGCCCATGCAAAACCGGCCAATCCCCCAGCTTGTTGATCAAGTTCAAGAACAATCGATTAGCATCTTCGTCTATGCCCTTGGTGTCCATGCAGCTCTTGTAGTACCTTCTCTGCAATTCCCACGCTTTGGGTACAGGCTCTGTGGTGGGCTCAGTGATCAAAGAGTCGAGTTGGTTCAAAGTGATCGCTTCCAATTTACTGAGCGGCGTGATTTCGTTCAGTTCCTTCGATCTCTTCAGGAACGTACCGCAGACGAACTCGTAGAAGTCCTCGCAAGGGTCTAGTGTGGGATCGATGATGTCCATGATTTGGGCCGCCGCTTTGACACAGTGACGAGTCGAACAGACCGTTTCGGTTTTTTGACTGGCCGAAGGAGTGACGGTCTTGAACAGGAACGCCTTGTCTTGCTTGCCGTCTCGTACGTACATTATGAAAACGGAGAAGAGGGTGATGAGGAGACAGACCAACAGCACCAAAACCACGATCAAAATTTTTTCCAGGATGCTTCGCTTCGCGCAGCAATTCTGCTTGTACTCCTTCATTTTTCACTGCCACTGTCACTGTTAATAAATATGGTAATGCCAGACGGTTGTGATTTTCGCGCAGTACTTGACCACGTCTTATAAGTAACTGTTCATACGCAGCACTGACTCATCGAACCAATTCCAGAAATTAATAGTTACGTAATAGTAAATATGATCGTTGCCACATTTTAATTAAGTTTAATTTAATCGAGGTTAATTAACTGTAGATTAGCAGGGGGAGGCAGGCGTCTTTCGACTAATCCGAGACGTTTTTACATCCGATCGAACTGGTCGAAATTATTTCACTCAACATGAAACACCATAACAGACTTATTTATGTTTATTTTAAAGGAATGCGCACAAGAATTTGTTTTTAAGATATTTATGCTGTTGCTAGAGCATCTGGCACTTATTCCGTGGATTCATGCTCGAACCTGGTACGCATTTGAAGTCTCTACTGAAATAGGGCGAATTGCGAAACGGTCCGGTGATTTTGTATGAATCGATCATGTGATCGGAACGATTGTAATTTAGTTCTAGGACGGGCAAATGACACATCAATGAACTGTAAGCTAGCCAAAACAATTGGTCGTTGGTGAAGTCCAACCCGGGGAGTTTCCTTTCAGGGCCGTTCGATTTCAACCACTTCTTGTAAGCCTCGTAGGACAAGTTGACTCCGATGTAGTTGACGAGGTTTTCGAACAAGTTGTCAGTCGTACAGTCCACCTGAAATGCAACTCTACAATCACCGCTCGATCAGTACCAGTGGTACCACCTTGAAATTTAAGTCGTCGGTGCAATTGCCCATACAGTCGAAGGCCTTGTGCCAAGTCGAATTTCGGAAAATTTCGCTGTACACGCTGTATATCAAGTCTTGTGCGATTAGACTACCGATAGTACCATAATTCAAGTAGTTGGGTCGATTCTCTTCGTAAAAGAAGTCGTGCAGAACCCCGGCAGGTACCCCTAAAAGTAGTTTTTCAGTGGAGTGACTCTACGGGAGTGAACGTGTTACAAATGAGGTTAAAGTGTTGGACGAATTTGGTTTCTTGCGAAAGTACTTGTTCGTAGAATGTGTATTTGAGGTAGTTGGTTTCTTCTTTGTTTGTGTTGTAGAGTCTGTCAAACTCGTTGTGAAAAACGTCGTTTAAAATGTGGATTATGTTGGTAGAATTGAATTTCATCTAAATAAGAGTAGTTAGTGGGTTGCAACAGTGGTTTGGATTTTCTCATGGGCTATGAGTCATATCTGCGCAAACGACGAATCTCGGTATCAAATAGGTGCTACAAACCGACCGGAAAACATCGTCATTCGTTTTCGTTTTCAGTTTTCATTTACAGATTTTCACTGGTTGATCACTCCGCCTTCGCGCATATATTTCCAAGGTCACAGCCCATGAGAGAATCCAACCCCTTTTTTTTTCTACGACTCTGATTACGTTTCCAGCACCGAAGTCTTTGTCGAACTGCTCTGCGTAGTACATTTCTTCGGGTCCTCCGATGATGTAGCTCGTGTTCTGGAGTTTACTGATCGCCGCCGTTCTAGTTGTGCTGTCCAACCAGTCCGCTTTGTGCAGATGCTCCTCCACTTGGTCCATTATTCTTTCGATTAATTCCTCGACGTGCTTGCGTGTCGCTTCGGGAACGTACCGCCTGAGGTAAGCGGCCTCTAAGCTGTACTGGAAACTTGCGAAAGCATTGAGTGTCAGTGAAATTACCGCCCATGTAATCTTACGAAGATTTGGATTCTTCGAAGCAGAAGGCGTCTCTGTCCTTGTACCACAAATCGGTCTGATTAGTTGATGCCAGATAATTGACCGACAAATCCCTAACTCTTTCGGACAAGAATGGAGAGTAGGCCTCGACTAATTTCCAGATCACGTAATTGACTTGCGTCCTGCCAATTGAACCAGATGACGGGAAGAATTACAACGGCAGTTGCGGTTACCTCTTGGTGGTCTCCTTGAGGAGCTTGTCGAACCTCCGCATGTAGTTCTTGACGTAGAACGCGACTTGTTGCCCCTCGGACAGTTTCTTTTTGGTGATTTGGTTGAGCAGCTCGAGCCAATTGATATTTTGCCAGACGAGCTGAACTTCCGCGATGGTCAACAACTGGAGCGGCCTGTCCCCGTACAGCACTTCGTTTTCATTGTGGACGGCGTCTATCAGCTGCAACATTAATTTAGTTGCTGCTTGTGGCGGAGTAAACACTCACATTGGCTAATTTGTTCTCGAAATACATGACCTCCGGCATTTGTGCTTTTGCGACGTCCTCGTGGGCCCCGAACGCCACCGCCGTCTCGACCATCAGAGCGACGTACTCTTCCTTGACCTCCTCTTCGATTTTGTTGGCGTTATCGGGAACGTTGATCTTAAAATATTCATTAAAATTCATTAGAGACAGGCGTAAAAACTGACCTCAAGTATGGTGCTTTCGCCCAGATTCGAGTAGACGAAGATGTCCAAGAACCAATCGTGCTGGAGTCCCACTTCTCTCAGGTTCACCATCAATTCGCCGAAATCGAAAGAGCTCTCGTTCCAGTTGTTGCCGCTCACCACCGGCCATCCGCCTAGCTGGGTGATCAACCCCCAGAAGGTCGTGTCGTTGTCGGCCTCGATCGCCGCCAAGTCCCTGCAGGATCGGTAAAACTGTTTCTGCAACCTCAAGGTTTTTGTGTCGTCGACGCTGACAGCTTCTGAAATGATCTGTTTGAGTTTATTGAAGCTCGCCGTTTTGGCATCGTCCACGATTGATTGTCGAGAGCGATTGGAGGTGTTGCCGCAAGCGAAATTGTAAAAATTGTGACAGGGTGGTTCGTTGAGGTCGATCAAGTGGTAGATCTGTTCGGAGGATTTGATGCATGAGTAATTGTGGCAGTACTGCGGTTCTGGAATTATCTCGTTAATCCTGGCTTGTGTATTATTAGTTTAATTTCACTTACCACTGACTAGCAAAATTAGGGTAATTAGCGCGGTTAAAGATGCCAACACTGCGATTAACGTCACTAAACTTTTTTTCTCCGGGACCGTTCTCTTCTCCCAGCATTCCATCATCACACTTTTGTGGTCATTTCCAAATTAAACTCGCTGCATATTGAGCTATTACGCCTCATTAGGAGTGATAAGGCGGAACGTTGGGTGTAGGTAATTTAAAGAAAACGACACCGCAATAGCGCACATGCTAACTCCAATTGGGTTTTATTACTTAAGGTCAGCAGTAATTAACGTATTTCATTTATTAAATACTTAACATTTTTCTTCTGGGTTCATCGCCGATCCCGCGGGACAGCCGAAGTCTTGAGCGAAATGAGGCGAATGCTTCACCGCGAAGATGTTCTTGTATTTCGCGAGCATCAGCTCGTAATCCGTCTCTTCTTCAACGTGCATCAGCTTCTTGTGACAATTAATCAGACTCGACTTAATCCAGAACAACTGGTTTGGAGAGTAGGGTACGTACGGCAGGTCTACATCTCCTTCGTTGGCTTTTGCCCAGTTTTGGTAAGCAGCGTAAGCGATGTCGCGTCCAACTATGTCAGAAATGATATCTTCGATTGATGCAGAGGTCGTTAGAGAAAACTGAAAACAGTGTCGTTGCAAACGAGATAAAGTGAACGTTGGGTACCACCTCTTTTTTCGAGAAAACATTGGAGTAGTCGTCTTCGAAACATTTGTTGCTGCTTTCGAAAGCTATGTTCGTCACGTTGCTGTCATTTTCCGTCAAGAGTTGGATCGTTTCGATGAATTCTTGTGCTATCAGAGTGCCCAAACTGCCAAAGTTGAGGTACTTGGGGCGGTCGCGGTCGTAGTAGAATCCGTGCATGAGTGGAAGGGGCAAGGCTAAGTCAACAGATGAACTCAGTAACAACAGCAAGACGATTACTTGAAACTTACTCATTTTGTTCGATGAATCATCGAAGAGAATTGTGGTACTCGTGGGTTGCAGGAGCATCTGTGCTGGGTCCACGGATGTTTCATTGATGCTGCGAAAAATAGAATCGTAGTAGAACTTAGACCTCTCGGTCATGATTTCAATAATATTTGGATTTTCCGAATCGAAACTCAAATTTCCCAAGTGCAAGAAATTGTTGTCGAGGAAGTCTTGATCGAGAACGTCTTCCGAAGCACCAACATCAATTGTGGTTTCTCTAAATTTGTCGGAATAAATTTGACCCGCGGTGGTGTTCCACCACGCAAGTACTTCCAGACGCTTCAAGAATTCTTCTTGCACAAAACTTATCATTTCTTCGACGGATACTTTTGTGTCATAATTTAAGTGCGTTCTGATGTATTCACTCTCCGAAACATACGGAAACCTGGAACCAGTGCATTAATGTATTGTTAGAACAGTACCCCGGACGAACATTTCCCTTGCTTTCTGTATGCAAAACTCCAATCTGGGCACATTTTGCGACTCTTCTCTTGTCCCGTTTCTAATGCGCTCTGACATGTATGGAGCAAATTGTTGCACGATTTTCCAGACGATGTAGTTAGCTTTTACTCTGCAATTTGTAGGTACTCGATCGGTGATCAATTCGAAAGTGCCAGTTTCTCACCTTTTTGAAGTTTTTGTCAACAAGTTGTGGAGTTGTGGCATGTAATTGTCAACACAGGAGGCCACTTCAGTCTCTGCAGTCACTTCATAACTTGCTCCAGTTATGTTGTTGAGAAAATCTAACCAATTTATTTGCGGATGATCTCTTTGCATTTCTTCAACAGTCGTCATTGATATTTCGGACTGGCTCTCGTTGACAACCTGAAAAGGATTTAAAACTTGTGGAGGTTTAGTCGATTTAGTCACCTTAGCTAGCCTCTCCTCAAAACGATACAATTCGTTCACTTCTTTAAATCTTCCTAATATCCTTAATAGAGTCACGGTGTTGTTTTTTAAGTAGTTTGTAGTAGTTGGATACGAGATCTGAAATTTTGCTGTTAAAAACAATTTTTACAAATCTCGATTTACCTTTAGATAGTTTGTCTCTTCTGTGTGAAGTCCCAGTTCTACAAACCAGCCGAATGGCAGTCCCAACTGTCTACATTTAAACATGACACTTATCCAATCGAATTCGTCCTCTTGCCATTCGTTTTCCATCAAGAGTGGCCACCCACCGATTTCCTGGATCAACGCGAAGATGCCGTTGTCTCTGTCGGCGTCCATTGCATCTAAATCTAAACATGCTTGGAAGAATGTTTTTTGCAACTTGACAGGTTGCCTATCTTCGGATGAAGCCGGTTCCACTATCGTCGCTTCCAGTTCATTTTCTAGATGTTTTTGTTCTTGCAAAATTGTCGCTGATATTTGCCTTTTGTATGCGGTTTTAAAGAAGCCACCACAAACAAATTCCTGGAAGTCTTCGCACGGATCCACCAACGCATCCACGTAGCTGTTAACCTCGACCACAGACTTGTAACATTCCAAGTTCTCGCATCGGACACATTGCACTAAAATTAAACTTGGCTAGAGCTTGTTGAATTCATTTTTTTCTTACCCTCCAAACTGTCAATCGTCAGCTTATAGTACAAGCAACAGGACGTTACTCCTATAACTACTAACAAGAAAATCAAGAACGTTACAGTTTTGCTTTTGTGGCACCCAGCTTTTTGTGTCTGCTGTTTTCGTCTAGAATTATTGAAAATAGAAAAAAAATTGAAAACAACATCACTTACTCTGAATTCATTGTTGCACATCGACTGCTCCAATTTTCCTGCGAAAGCGAATAATGTAATTTAATACTCAGTTGAAGGGCTTTTACATAAACCTAGTCTTATGTAAGTTCCATAAATAAAATTGGGTCACTCTAATTTTGGGAAATTTCTAATTTGCACTTTTGATCTATCTAAACGTTTTTTTCTATTTTTAGTGCTTGTGGGATGGGAACACCATAAACACAATGTCATGAAAAATTTTTATTCAACAGTAAGTACAGTATTTTAATATTCACAATTAAAACGAAGGTCACCTAGAAATTGTAATGAGGAAGAACTCCAATAAACACTTCAATTAAAAAAATTGGCATTTATTTTTCGGATTCATTGGGGCTTTTGGCGAACAGTCGAAATCGCTGGCGAAGAACGGAGAGTTTTTGGCCGCCTCGTTGATTTTATACTGCGCGATTTTTTGCAGATCTAGAGAATTTCCGCTCCTGCCCAGAGCATAATAGCACCAAGTCATACTAGACTTGATCCAAAACAGTTGATTCGGAGAGTACGGCAAGTTGACGAGAAGTACGTCTTGTTGAGTCTCTACCAGAGACTTTTGGTACGCTCGGTACGCCAGATCTTGGCCTATCAAGTCGTCGTAGATCTTACGAAAGACGCTAGACGAATTGAGCTTGACCTGAAAACCACATTTAAAAATTCAAGAGTCGTTGTTCAGACACAATTTACGTTGTCTTGTTCCAGACTCTCGATCATGCACTTTTTGTTCTCCTCGAAGCCTTCGTAGAGTTCGCGAGAGCTTTTTATTGAAAGGTGTAGATTTCGCACTAAATCCAGACCAATGATACTACCTAAACCGCCGTAATTGTAATATTTGGGAAGGTCGCTGTTGTAGAGGAGACCATGGAAGACTGCTGCTGGTAGTACTGCAAACAAAATCTCGTAGCATTGGTTCGGATTTGATTGAAAATTATTACTTATCTGGTACTCGTTCTGGTCTAGAAGTATAGCAAGTTTGGTATTGGCCACATATGCAGATTGAAGATTGACTATAGAGGGTCTTCCGATCATCTCCATTTTAGAATTGAAAGTACTGTTGGACCAATCCATGACCATTCGAATGATATTGTCCGAAGAAAAATTGAGCTGCAAAATGAAGATCTACAACAAACTCCCTTCCAAGGTGTAAGCAGTACCTGTCCCACATACAAATATTTGCTGATGAAGCCATCATCAAACATTTCATCCGGACCACCGATTATTTCTTCCAAATTTTCGTACAAATCCAAGTGGTCTTCTTTGTAAAGATCATTCTTCCAGCGCACATTCTCAATATGACTTATCAATTCTTCTTTGATGGAGCTGACCAGTTTCCGACCGTCTTCTTGCCTCGAAGAGTTGATTTGATCTTGCAAATACACAATTTCAGAGACAAACTTGAATCTAAAATCACACTTTGCAGCAGTGTGTTTTGCAACCGTGACATTACTGACTTAGATTTGGTGTCTTCTAAGCAAAACTGAAATCTAGTGACGTCCTCTCCGGTTAATTCTTTGACGTAACTTGCGTAGTTGTCTCTGAAGGGTTTTGACAAATAGGGTGCAAAGTATTCTATCATCCTCCACAAGATGTAGTTTGCTTGGACCCTGCAATTTAATTTTATTTCATTTCTGATTAACTAGTGGTCTCACCTGTTTGGGGTGCGTTTTAGCAAACTGTCCAGTTTGAAAATGTATTCGTCTTTGTAGGCCACTTTCGAATTGTATCTTCCTAAATTTGACCGTCCAGTAATGGATGTTATTACGAAATAAGCCGACACGTCAAACCATGTTACGTTGTGTAGATCGATTGCGCTTCTCCACACGAAATCTTCGTTTCTTGTTTCTTCACAAAGCCGACACAGACTCTGTTCGAATTGTCTGAGATTCTTCAAATCCGTGACAGTTTCTATGGTGGGTTTCGTCAAATTTTCTAATATATTCCTCTGTATTTCGTCGTTCTCGTTGCAACCACAATTTGTGGGATTGGAAATCTGCAAGGCCACATTATTGAAATTGTAAAGTCGGAATGAGTTTCGTTGCCTGAAGCTTATATTGGCTGTCGTCATACAAATCCACTTTTAAGAACCACTCGAAAGGCAATCCTGTGTGTCGAGCTTGATTCATAACTCGCACCCAATCGAATTCCTCTTCGACCCATTCGCGTCTCGAGAGAAACGGCCATCCGCCGAATGCGTCCATCTCACTGAAGAAGCTTTCGTCCAGACCGGTGTCGTTTTTCTCCACGTTCAAACAAGACTGAAAATACGATTTTTGCAAATGTACCACGTGTGGGTCCTCCGATGAGTGCGGTTCTGTTATAAAACTGTTCAAAATATTTCTTATGCGCTCCTGTTCAGCGGTCAAAGGGTTGTTTATTTGTTTCTCTACAGCGATATTCTTGAACTTGCCACAAACGAACTGGTAGAAGTTGTGGCACGGCTCTTCTGAGTCATCAATGAATTCGGTGATTTCCGCAGAAAATTTTGTACAAGGGGCGGTTGCACATTCTTCGGATTTTTCTGTAGTTATATCTGCAACTTGACAAGACATGGCGGGTTTTATTCTAGGAGAAACACTTACTTCCGAGGAAGCTCACAAAGAGGACGACAATGAAGACGGCGAATAGTGTGACACATGTTAGCGAAATTGCTAAACAAATCGATAATCGATTTTTTTGGCAGCAGCCGTGTACTCTGCGTTCGTCTTCTGCGGTTCTGCAGGTTGAGTTAATGGATTAAAGACGTAACAAATGTTTTACACTTACTCGAAATTCATGTCTGTGTTTTTCACGACCACCAAAGCGACTAATTGACAGAAATTTCGACCGGAACTTTCAATTAGTGTGCAGGATTCTCTAATAGAATTAATTTTTTCAGTTTCCCCAATTGGCAAATGTGTTATGCTTGTTCCTAGTTGCTCGACTAATAAATATTGTAATTTAAATTATAGAACTTTTGTATTTTTTATAATACATACCTAACACCCCATTGCAATAGACAATATCCCATGAGCATTTCAGGCACTTCAAATCTACGTCTCTTAACAGGAATTTATAATACAAAGTGTATTATCTTTCATAGATGTGAAAATTAACGTACAGTCGCGGACAGAAAAAAGTAGGACAAGTCTTATTAAGAAATTTAGCCAAAATTGAGTTGAGTAAACCGGGGTTACTGTAATAAATAAATAAATATTTTCATAGTAACCATAGAAAGGGCAAGCAAACTTACATTAGCGAAAAAACATTGTCCTACTTTTTTCTGTCCGCGACTGTATGAATACAAAAAAAAAAGTTTCATCTTCATCAGGTCAGGTCAAGGTTAAATTTCAGCTAATGACAAATACGTGATAGATAATATTCAAGCATAAGTATAATATTCCATAATTGCACTAGTGCATTCATGACGCTGTCATTGGTTAAAATTGACTGAACTGTTGGAAATTATCGACAGTTTGATGTTCACGAGAGCCATTATGATAGAATATTTCCAGATCAAAATTTAAAAACCATGAGAGAAGTAGATTTATTAATAAAATAAAGATTATTATAATCAACTTTTCATCTTTTTTTTTTCAAAAATGTAGTTAAACCAGGTTAGGGTTAAATTTAAATTTCTGCTAATGATACTTGATAGCTAATATTGAAGCAGTAGTGTAATATTCCATAATTACAATTTTGTGCGTTAATTCCCTTGTCATTTGTTTGTTATTGGCGGAATTCAAATTTAGCAACAATCTGATTGGATTAAAATTTTTGAAGGAAGTGATTACTCTGACCCATTTAGACTTTCAACACTTTATTAATTTGTTCTCATTGCCCCAATCAACCCAAATTGATTCTTCTAATCGATAAAAGTATTCAAATTTTAAAATTTCAAAATTAAATATCTCAATGTCATAATCTGCCATTAAAAATTTAGTTTAATTTAAATTTTTTGAGGCTGATGTACAGAATGGTCAATAAGCAAATAAATCAAGACAATAGATCATCTTTTGTTTTATCTAAACGTCTTAGCTTAATCGTACACATATGTATACTTGCTATACACAGTCGTTTTATTGGTTGCCTACCTCTCGAAAAATCTGTTACATATTAATGCTTTATTTACAATGAAAAAATTCATTTTACCACTTATTCTGGGATAATTGTTGCTTAGAATTACAGGAAACGTCCGTAAACTTTGCCGAAATCGAAACGAATGTAAAATGTTGCTCTTGTTTATTTTATAAATTTTCCCCATTATCAGATAGTCATAATTCCAACGTCTAAAATTCATGCGGTATGATTTATTATAAAGTAGCGTTTGAGATCACAAATTGTCTACGCCCATGCATTGGATTGCATAGGATTCCGCTACGACATGACCAATAATTGCAACGCCTGCTCTAATTTGTTTACTTTTTGATCACTTTGTACTAAAAAGAATGTCTTTTCCATAGTCGTTATTTATAACGTATGGTTTTGATGTGGGGGTAGCTGATGCCGCTGGGGGTGGCGTAATAATAATACCGACTCACAATCTAAAATTTCATGTTTCTAATCTTAAAGACGCCAAAGTTATGACTCTACATTTGACATTGGTTAAACTCCGATGGCATTAATTTTTTATCTTGTATAAATTTCCTGAGGGTTGCTTGAGAGAAAGAGTGTCGTAAGTTTGCATCTTTATGGCTCTCGAGGCAGTCGAATGCGAGTCGCTTCACGTTCCAACAAATACAACCATTATCACAAAATTATCATCTTCTTTATTATCACAATATAAAAGCATTTGACAGAAGTGCCTACAAAATCCGACATATTTTCTTGGGACTCATCTTGAAACCCGCTGTGCAGTTGTAGTCGTTCCCGAAATTGCGGTTATTCCTCAGCGGACCGATAACTTTAAAGCGAGAATAGTCCCTGTCGTGTTTCGAATAAATTTTGTAGTTACAAGACAATTTACTGGTGTGAATCCAGAATAATTGGCCGGGAGTAAACTCCAACGCTGGCAATTTAGATTCTTGCGGGTAAATTAGTGACCACTCTTTGTAGGCTTCGTAAGCGACATCTGGTGCGATGAAGTGTGCCAACATTTCTCCCATCTTCTTGGGCCGCTTAAACTATCAATTCTTACGTATTAACAGTTTCACGCAATGTGTTATTTACCTCCGAGTTGTGGAAATACGACGATTCCCTAATCAAGCACTTGACCGCTTGGTCAAAAACATCGGAGACGCTCAAGCTGTTGTAGTTGTTGTGGTTCTCGTTATTCGTGACAGTTTCGTTGTGGTTTTTGAAGACGTAGTGGAATATTTCTTGGGACAAGATCCGGCCTAGTGTGGCGTAGTTGATGTAATTAGGCAAACTTGGATTATAAATTGTATCTTTTAGTAGTTCTGCCGGTATTACTAAAGGGACCGATTTTAGTACCCCACCAGAGCAACCCCGTCCAACTTACCTAGAGTATTGTCATTTATTACACTAAATCTACTTATATTAACGACCTTCTCGTAAAATGCCGTAGTTTTGTTTGTGACTAGCTTATTAGCCGAGCCGTAATAGTGGTCGTAAAATCTTAGCCTCCTCTCCGTCAGCATGTCGATTACGTTCGTCGATTTGAACACGAACTGCAGTCACACCTTCGAATCATTCTCATTTTATCACAATTAGCGCAACTCTCACCCCGTACAAGCCCAGATCCTCGGCGAATCCGAACTTATCGAAGACCTCTCGAGGACCACCAACCAGGAACTGCAACTTCTTCAGTTTGGACAGCGCCTTTTGCCTTTGCGGCCTCGGCATCCACGCAGATTCGTTCACCAGTTTGACGAACTTGCTCCGAATTATGAAGAGCATCTCGGTCACCAGTTGCCTCTTCTGGTCGGACACGTGGCGACGGATGAACTCCGACTCCGCCACCAACGGAAACCTGCAGGTCCGCACTGGTAGAGGTTAATCGCGGTTAATTGCGCCGACTCACTGTTTTCTGCTCTCGCTGATGCAAAATTTCCTTCGGTCCAGTTGCGGCTCCCGCCTTTCCGCTTCTTCGTAGTACCGCTCGAACACCTCTCGCACCGGTTGGGACAAGTACTGCCACGTTTCTTCGATTATCTTCCACATCATATAGTCCGCCACGATCCTGAAAACACAATCTAACCACCGAGTCCAGGCTGTCTCCACAACACTACCTTTTCGGAGTACCATAGATAAACTTGTTCAAGTCCTTCACGTAGTCAATCACTTCGTCGAAGATGATGTGGTCAGAACCGATCATTCTGGTCCCAGTTATGTTGTTGATCAGTTCCAACCAAGCGATATTGGGCCAAAGCTCTTGGACTTCGTTGATTGTCACTTTCGGCAAAGACAAAGAGTACCAGTGTGTCTTCTTGCTTCGGTGCTCGTCGGCAAGCTAAAACCAATTGACACATCTTGGTCTGCGATGCAACCGCAACTCACCTTTCTCAGTTCGTTTTCGAAATCTATGGTTCTTCCGGTTTCGTAATGGGCGAGTCTTTCTGGGGCGCCTAAGATCAGAGCCACTTTGGTGAAGAGTTTTTGGCGAAGGTGCACTTCGAATGATCTGAACGGTGTCAAGTCCGGTGGAATGTCGATCTGTCAAACCAAAAAGTATTTCCCCAAAATGGTGGTACTTCAACTCACTTTCAGGATGTTCAGTCCTGTGTCATTGACGTCTTCGTAGATGGTGAAATCTAGGAACCAGTCGAATTTCATTCCGAGTCTTCTACTTTTCTTTGCAACTTCAACCCAGTCGAAGTATATCCCTTCCCAGCTCGCCCCGCGCATCACCGGCCAGTCCCCCAAGCCGAAGAACTGGTCCAAGATTGTTTCGTCGTCGTCCATCTCGATTCCGCCCAGATTGGAGCACGAGAGATAAAACGATTTTTGCATTATGAACGGTCTGGAGTCGCCCTCTTTGACCATCTCTCCGATCATGAAGTTGAGTTCATCTGTCAGTGGCCCGAATGGTGATTCCTTTCGCAGTTTGAGGTAGCGTCCGCAAGTGAAAGCGTAGAAGTCGTCACAAGGACTCACTGATTTGTCCACGTATCGAATTACTTCTGCCGAGTGCCTGATGCACGATTCCGATTTGCAAATGTTGTTATCTGGTTGGTCGACTGGTTAGTTCCTAATCACACAATCAAGAACTCACCTTCTTTCCGATTCACTAGAACGATAGCGATTGCCACTAGGATCATAATGAGCACTGTCACCAAGAAGACGAGGCATTTTATCAAAGTGCCCTTCTGTTTCCAGCAACCGTTAACCATCTTCAATAAGTTTTGATGTGGTGTCGCATCGACGAGGTGTCACTTATTGAGTCTGATACTTTTTGGTGTTTTAGATGCACATGTGCGTAGGCAGAAAAAATAATTGTATTAATCCAACTATTTGTAAAGTGTATAGGTCAGATACAACGAAGACATTTAATTTAGTTATGGCTTCACCAATTTACTCGAATTATTTAAATTGCTGCAGCACCTGTCATCCCAAAAATTACACAAACACTTTTTAACATCGTCGGACCTATCGATATCGTTCCAGATCCAGTTTATTGTCTAAAATGACTGAGATTGGTCGAGATTGGTTCACTAGTGACCCAAATAAATTTCCGACATGTACTGAATATTGTGAGAGATTGATCTAAACTTGCAAATTATCAATTAGTACCACCCACACCGCTCCTATTTTTAGAACCAATAAGTACAAATATTTTGCATGTACTTCAACTGCCGTACTCGAGGTAGCCTTCATTCCAATAAAATTTTTACAACCTGCTACTAGAATACATATTTTGGTCTGGACGAATTTAATTTAAGTGATAAATTTTCATCAATGACGAGAACACAAACGCATTCATCTGGTCGTCCGCTTTTTGCAAATATGACCCACATACCCAATTTTTTATTGGCCGTATTAAGAGCAAGTGTGACTTTTTATAAGCGCAATTACTCAACTAATGGGTCCATTAAAATGGAATTGCAATAGTTAAGCGTGGTGCCATCGCCGCAGACTTAATCGTCGCGGAAAAATCTCTGAAGGAAGCGATCTTATCTCCATCTCAAATTTCAGTTTCACGTCTCCGGTCTAATTGTGGGATATTAGCACTGCGTTTTACACCCGTGTGAATTATGTCGGTGAAGCAATTAAAGCGGCGATGATGCAAGAGTTTGTAACGCAACCGGAATAACATTTGAGAACCATAACAAAGTTTTTTTTATTAAATGCACTTGAATTACAACTTTTTCACTTGGCTCACTGACAGTTGAAGTCTTCTTTGAAGTACTGCGAGTCTGTGACTTCGTCAAAACCGGACGAGTCGTCTTCGGATGA
Source organism: Tenebrio molitor (assembly GCF_963966145.1). Lineage (NCBI taxonomy): Eukaryota > Metazoa > Arthropoda > Insecta > Coleoptera > Tenebrionidae > Tenebrio > Tenebrio molitor. Next base: position 22,431,271 of record NC_091047.1, on the reverse strand, counting down.
GCACTGCAGCGAACTCGAATGGATCCAGAAGAGTTGATTTACGCTGTAGTTCAAAGCCGGAAGGCTCTTGTCCATTCCTTTGTTCTGGATCCAAGAAAGATAGGCATCGTAAGCCAACTCCACTCCTGTTTTGCTTGTGGAATTGAAATCTTCTTGCGCTTCTATTATCTTGTCGGCGATCGTTCTCCCTATTCTTGCAAAGTTGATGTAGTTGGGTTGGTCCCACGTGAAAGAGTCGCTGTATATAAGATTGTACGGCAAATCTACAAGTTATTTGTAATTTACAACGAACCCAATAGATCTCACTTACAAAAGGTGTTCTCGGAGGCGTCGAAATGAGGTTCGAAGTCTTGAGACTCGTCGTAGTAATTTTCTCTTGAGCAGTCGCCAGTCCTCTTGTGAAGACATTTGTAGAATTCGTTTTCCACGTGGAACTGGACATCACTGATCATCCGGATTATCTTATCAGATGAGTATTGAATCTGAAATTACCAACTGCACTAGTAGTACTAGTACACAAAGACTTGTACGACGCTTACGTTTGTAACACCAGAATGGTCCCCTTCAGGACCTTCTATAACAAGATTTGTTTCAACATCGTCAGTCTCATTATAACTCTTAAAAACTAGATTTGTTATGGATTCTAGCAACACGACCACGTCATTGTTTTTGTATTTCGCCACATATTCTGCTTCTATGGCACTGTGAAACCTAGATCCAGAATGACATAATCACGTGTAACAACATCTAATCACCTTCACCTTCTGTTTGTTTCCTCCTGACAATGATCTTCTCTGTCAGATATTTCAGAGTACTTGCCATAAATCTCCCGAATCTCGTCCGAAGAGAATGGTAGGAAGGTTTCGACAATCTTCCACATGAAGTAGTTAGCTTGAGTTCTACAACGGACTTGTTAACGACACTTCTTTCTTTATCGATTTGTACCTTTTGGAAGTTCCCATTAGCAGTTTGTGCAATTCGTATAAATAATTTTCAGAGGCTACCACAACAGTCGTAGAATTGTCGAAGATGGCGTGACCAAGAGCTAGACCGTTCAGAATTTTTCGCAACAAATTTTCCGGCCAAATCTCGTTCATCAGTGTTTCAACAGTCCACTTGGTGTAGTCCCCTTTTTGCAACAAGAAATGTTGCGAATTGTCAATTATCTACAATTCTAAAAAATATCGATTTGTCACCAATCACAGTTGCTCACCTGGTGTACTCGTTCTTCGAAGTCGATCATTTGTGTTAGTTGTGGTTGGGAAAAGGAGGAGGTTCCCATCTTGTCCGCGAGATAAATTATGACCTCCAAGTAATAGTCTCTTTTGAGTCTGTAAGGAATAGATGTCAAGCGTGGCGGTCTAATCTGAAAACTTATCAATCAATGAGACTTTACGGATTGAATCTTTTCTCACCAGTAAGAGATTTGTGTCGTCTTCGTCGAAGTAGTCCAGACTGATCAACCAATCGGATTTGATGCCCAGAGGTCGCACTTGAGTCATGAAACGTTGCCAGTTGAAACCGGTCTCGTTCCATTCCTTCCCCATCAGAAGAGGCCAACCTCCCAGGTCCGAAATCAACGAAAAAAGACTGGCTTCGTTGTCGTCTTCGATGGCACTGATGTTGGTACAAGCTTGGTAGAACTTCTTCACCATGGCCAGAATTGGTGTGTCGCCATCACTGGCAGGATCACTAACGAGTTCTGCTTTTCTGAGTGCGCCTTCGTCTTTGTAGTTTTTGCAAGTGGGAATGTACCGTCCGCAGAGGAACTCGTGGAAGTCGACGCACGGGTCAGCTTCAAAGTCCACGGCTTCCAGCAGTTTGGAGGACGCCTGGATGCAGATGGGAGTGTCGCAGGGTTTTTCTGCACGAGTGAGGGTCAGTTTTGGGTAAGAGGCGTGTCAAGACTCACCGGCTAGGAAGAAGGCGATGATGAAGACAGATAAGGTCACGACGACGAGCAAGCTGATGATGAGAAGGAACAGGAGCAGACGCTCGGCGCGGGTCATCAGCTTCCAGCAGTCTTGAGCTTCCTTCTCGCCGGCGCCTCTGCTAAAATCAGCTCTGATTATAGCACAAGCACACTCGCCGTGTTTACCTTTGGGCCATGGTCTGGCTGTATTGGCTGAAGTTCGGGTGCAGCGGATGGGGAACAGCATTCTGGACCGTTTCCAACATAATTGCGGCAACGTATGATCAAAGCACGTGTCTGAAGGCCGCGTTAAAATAAAATTGTATAAACGAATTGTGTCATCTATTAATATTTTTTGTTTACAGTGCGTTTTATGAGCGCTTTCAATTCATCACCGGCGTAGTTTACGAGTTTTACGCAGCTTTCAGAATTTCTCGGTGTGCTCCCGCGGCACAAGAAGTCAAGCGGATGGCGGATGTGAACCATTAAATGCATATTTCATGAATGTTTTACTCGATGGAATCATTCGAAGGAAAATGAGTGGACGGCTCGCGAGCCCGGCTTCTTCCTCAATATTACGTGATCTAATTCCGTTATGGTGTTTTTACTGTTACCAACAACTTTGCCATATTTATCGGCGTAATGCAGTTTTGCTGTAAATTATTATCGACTTTCCGTAATTTCATTAATCCAAAATGGAATTTACAGGATCTCGACGCATGACTGACAAGTCGTTCTATTTCTGACGTAAATCAATATTCTGGTCCTTTTTAAAGGACGAATTTACTAACGGGGCGACGTACACCGACTAAAATAGACACTAACAGTAAAAATAGAAGCTGTTTTTCCAGTGTACATACCTAACACTTAACATATACAATTCCGTATTTACGACTTTGCTTATCGTTGGAAAAATTCCTTAAAAAATTCCACAAATGCAAATATTTTTCATTATGATCCTAAGAAACAAATTGTTTCATGAAACTGTCAAACTTCTGCAGTCCTTTAATTGAAAAGAGAACCGGATGTCATTTTCTGTGGGCGTTGAAGAGTCGATTGTGAACGCACCACGCAAAAAGTGAGGTTAGATTTAAATCCGGGTTATGGATTACGGATTACAGATCCATGGTGCGTTCAGAATCGACTTTTCAACGCCAACTTTGAGGAAATGGACTACATAGAGAGTTTGTATTTTCCAGTTTCTTGCGTGTTTACCGAATGCTTTTGATTCTTTGTTGGAAAACTTCCAACCCTTAAGACCTCGGACATACCCTTAACAATCAATTTGTGTTTCAGATCCGTTTGCCGCAACTGCCCTTGGCCAGACAATTCGATGTCATCGAACGACGGAATGAACGCTCCACTTTCGCCACCTGCCCTTCCGTCGCCCGGAGGTAAATTGCCATCTTTAGATCCAGCCGATCGGTTTTTGGGTAAGGGTTCGCCCTTTGCTCCATCAACAGGCGATCCGCAACGTCATTCGCAGAGCGACGACGACTCCGGATGTGCCCTCGAAGAGTACACCTGGGTACCACCCGGACTCCGACCAGATCAAGTGAGTTTATGTGCTTGACGTCGTTTCGCTTCATTTCTGGAATAAATGATGCATAAATGGTAACTAGTACGGTTGTTTCGTAAACACGGTAATTTGTTTTAACCAAATAAGTTGAGGTACGATTCTCCTTATTATTGTAATTATGTTGGCGACCGTACTGCCGTTATGCGGAATCTGGAGCGCGATATAATTTCTATCTGATTAGTGTTTCTTACGCCTCGGCAACATCGGATATCGTTAATGGAAAAGTAATCGAACCGCGTACGCTAATTACGGATGCTAAGTGCAGTTCAGGTGAAAAAAAGGTATGGATTCGATTCGCCATACATGGAAAGAAAAATATTAACAACTTAGTTTCGCATCACAATTATTATTTAGAAATTCAAATGAATAGAACTGCTTTTCTAAATTATAATTTACAATGCCGAAGGGTATACTACTACCCTGCGGTCAGAAAAAAATATGTAATGACTATCATATCATGGTTCTGTTGGCAGCCCCCATTTAAATATTCCTGTTGTCAAAGAAACATATATAAACTCCATTTCTGAGTTCGTTGCCGGTAAGTCGTAAACCAGGGTTGTCATAAATGAGTAATAAGCACCACTAAACACCAACACAGGCAACTTTCTTTTGTTGGGAAGATACTTGCGCTCGGCTCACTTTAACACCTTGGCCGTCCTTGTTCTGAAAGCTGTGTGCGGGCGTAAAAGTGAGAAAATATGATGTTTGGAAGTTGCCAGGTAAGGGATAGTACTATAGAGCAGGAAATCAAAAAATATCAAGTAGTCTGTTTTGCGCTCTGTGAGCAGCATAACGCCTTGCCTTGCCTTGTTTTGGAATCTGGAATCTGTCAGCGCTTCGGTCGTTTTAAAGGTCTAATAGAAAAACATTACGGTTGTCAAATATCAAATACCTACGTTTTAAGAAGAATTAAGTAATCATCTTGTCAAAGAAGCACAGAAAGACAACTTCTTAAAATTTAGCAATAAAGAGGTGCCCCCTTTTTGAAAATGTCTTAAATGCCGAGAGCATCTACCAACATGACAGTAATAAATTGCATCATCTTGTTAGAGCAACGGCAGCTATGCTATGCTATGCAATACCTTAATTCTGCGGGCAAATCGTTGAAGTTCCAGGAGCGCAGAGGCAACCTCCCAAAAAGCACAAGAAAAATCTCCCCGCCTTAAGAGCAAGCGCACAGAAGCGTTCCGCTTAATTAAAGTGTCAGGAATGTTTTGGCAACCGATAAAATAACTCTTGTACACACAGGATTTGTGTATACCTCTGGTCGGCTTTATTACATTCCGAATGCAAATTAAATTTGGTGCATAATACAAAATCCTGTTGCAATTTGACGTGTTGCAGTTCGCCGGTGGCGTTTCGCATATAATTTGCAAGTTGGAATGAGCTCGCCTGCTAATTCGGTATGCAAATGCACCGCCGCTTGTCATGTTCGCCGTCAGTCTTCAGTGGAACGGCCACGAGGCCAAAGAAGACACATTCGGAGATGTCGCAAGCGCGAACCCTTTTTTGGACCTAATTGCGAAATATGCTTGGAGAATTCGATAAATCATGACGGATAAAAAGCACCGCATTGTAAGTTACAGTTATAGGAGCCATAACTCAAAGAGTGACACAGTTTGTGCAAGAAAAATTTATTAAACGCCTCCGTCTAGCTCGGGTTGCAGAAATTCTACTTGATGAAGTAGAAACGTTTGAGGTTAGGGAATGTCGCATTTCCGTTCGTTGCTCGAGGTAAATTATCTTAATCACATGGTGGATTATAGATACAAGAAGTTATAAGTAGAACACTTCCTTTTTGCAACGTCAAGCCGGTTGAAAAAGTACTTGAAATCGCCAAAAATGGAAGTGAACAAATCACTGATAAATGGGTGGAGAAGCTGATGAAGAAGGAGATTGGAACTAGCAGTTGCGATTATTATAATCAAATTTAGAATGTGCTAACGGCGATTTGGTTCTAATTGAAATTGCATGAATTTATCGCTGCAAAAGGTATATTGTGACAGTGTTTGACTTAGAGGTCTTCAGTCCATATCCGTAATTACAGCAAATCGTCGTTGTATAACGACTTAGAGATTTGCCGAGGTATTAAACTCCGGTAATTGCTCGCCTGAACATGTTGATTGAAATGTAACAAGAAAACAACGAAATCTCTTGCATCCTCGCCTATTAAAATATGTCATTCTTTACCGGGACGACATTCGTACAATGCATCTAATAACTGCCGTTGACATTCCAACTTAACATATATTAAAAGAAAACAAACTACTCGTTTTAATTAAAGCTCAACTATATCTTCTAAGAACCATTAGTGCAAATGTAACGAGACAACTTAAGCTTCACATAGAAAATCTAATTGCATCGTTAAATCTCTAAAATACTTTCCAATAAGTAATTTAACTTTGTTCCGTTTATTTCCATTAGAAGATTTCTTTTTATGTCATTCTTTTTAGGCAGTACTATTTGTGTGATCTGATTCTGACCTTCTCTAGTAACATGATGTTATTTTTCTTCTCTTGTACTGTTGATTTAAGACAGTTTGCTCAAGTCACTAAATTGTTTGCAATTGAATAGGAATTGCTTCACACGTAATATTGAACATGTCCATTATCGTAAAACTTAATAACCATCAACAAAACGCTAAGAACTTCTTGCATCGCCCATGGCGCAACGATAAATCATTCAAATTAGGAAATTAATGTGCTCGATTTATGTCGACCACAATTTTGAAAATTTATTTTATGGAATTAAACTTAATTGAGACAAAAAGTGATGGATCGTGGTTGGTTTAAATTAATCGACCCCTCAGGTTAAAAGGTAGTTGCAAAAGATGATACATTTGTTGGGGCATAAACGGGTACATATACAGGGTGTCCCAAAAATGGCGTACAAACCACTTACCACCTTATCGAGGATGCTTAAATGTACATGAAAAAAATATGGAAAAAATGTTTCCGACAAAAAAATCAATTATTTTTATTATTATTATTAACGATAATATAATGTAAACAAAGATGTATTCATACATTATTATCTTGCAATGTTACCGTAGAGGATTTAAAATAATTTTTTCGATTTCCAAAGCTTCTAAATTCTCTACTATGCAGGATTGGATATTGGTAGTGAGTGATCTTGTACTTTGTCATAATATGTACGATTAGAAGTAGCTGTCATGAGAATTTCATACATATATTTCAAAATAATTGACCTGTTAAATACCACTTTCAAAGACCGCCAAATCCGCAAATAAGTCCAATAGAATTTTTTTAACATTTTTCTGGCGTTTACGGTAATCTCTTCTACACCGTAGTGCACCGTTAGTACGCCACCCTGTATGTGAGTGGTGTCGTCAAAAATAATACAGCGTGGAATAAAATGATTTACATCTAGTTACCTTTGTATTACCTTTGTAAAAATACGAAATGCCGCTCTACAAAAAAAAGAAAGCCTAACCTCAAAATATATATCCAAATTCCAAATGTGATTTATTGCGAAGGGATGATATGAATGCAAAGTTGAGATTGAAATTAAAAAGGAGCTAACAAAAGCAAGTCACAGCCAGTGTTGAAAGTGGCCACCAACGTTTGTTAATTCAATTTAGTAAATTGTAACAACTGTCAATTCGATTGATGACATTTATTGACAGAACTAATAGTTCGGCACTTCGAAAAAAAAAAGTAGAGCGGTACAGGAAAATTTACATGCGTAAAAATTCCAAAGGTAACTAGATGTAAATCATTTTATTCCACACTGTACAATCTGATTGGCTTAATTACATAATTAGTATTTTGACATGTGATGACCAATGAGTTGAATGGGAAATGGTAAAAGGTAAAAAAAATCTCTTTAGATAATACAAATGAATGTTCTTACTTATTCACAATTTGAAAATGCAATCTGGTACGATATGGGTGGTGTGGTAAGCCAGGAAACCATCTTTTTTAAAGAGACTAGGTATAGGTACATTTTGAAATTTTTGACTTAGTCGAGCCGCCTGTGGACATTTCAACTCCTAGGATTTGAAGTGTTTCAAGTCCGGTTACAAAAAAAGCCACTTCAACCGTTTCTAAAAATACACAAATGCGCGATTTTCAACCGCTTGAAAAAGTGTTTTTTAATCCTTCATGTGATCATTGTCACATTACTCTAATTATTTAATTTATTTAAGCAATCGAGCTTATGAGTTATAAATTACTATGTCCATGTCTGTATCAGAGTTACCTACTTTTCACACAAGACTTTTCTTTTCATTTAATATTAATGCTTCATTAATTTTTAATTTCAAAGAACCAGGCATGTTCTTGTCATTCTCGGCTGGTAGAAAGTGCTACACAAATTTATTAAATACTGTTAAATACGCAAAAAAAAAACTAAGTAGCCACCCCATGAAGAAAGTGGTTCTAATGTCTTTGTCTTGATAAATTGGCAAATACACTCACCGGAAAAAAAAGCGGAACACCATTATTATTTAAAAATCTATCGTCGCGGTATGTGGTTGCTTTTTTTCAATCAGTCTTTTGAAACCTTCTAACAGCTCTGTGACCACTAGCAAGAGGAGCCTCAATAGCATTAGCTGCATAACGGAAACAACAACATTCTTCAACCAAAGCTACTGCTCTGGCAATATTTACACCAGCTAGAGGCATTTTTTTACGTTCTGTACTTAAATTCGAAGTTAACAACAATAAAAAATTACAAAAGTTATAAAAATCTAACCAGGTTGCTTGATTATTATAAAAATGGTAAATTTAAGAAAAGAAGGTTTTTAAGCAAAACATTTGTTTTTATGCGAAATTGCTAATAAAATAGCCTATGCTAATGTTCAAGGTTATGTTTGCTATCATCGCCTCCTGGTAAAAATACATCAAAATGGGTATTATGGGAATAATTTGTTGTTGACTAATTAGTGTTCCGTTTTTTTTGCCGGTGAGTGTAATATAAGATGACCCTTTACTTTTTTGAATTTAGGAATTCCTGTTTTCCTTTTCTCTTCGTCATATTTTTTTTAATTGCGAAATTCAGTTAAATTAATTTATGATTTTGTACATTTCATATTTAAGCTATCATAAGTATTGTCCTGTAATAGGTTTGTGTATTGGATGATAAAGATTTTTATTATTTAGAAGAAACAAGAAACTTAGCTTGATTTATTTTTCGCTCTATTGTTTGAATTAATTTTTTGTTTCCGCGATGAAATTTCCTTTCACTCTTCGTCGCTGCCAACTCAACACATCAACTGTATTTTTTCTCATTGCGGTCGGTGTCGACTTGTGTCGGGTGTTAAGTTAATGCATCCGGCAATGTTTTGCGGTAAACTCGTCCATTATCCCATCGCAACGCAGGAAGAACTCGGATAGGACGTATCGGATATCTATTGCCTGGATGCAGGGAACACGTCTTCGCCTCGTCGCTTTGCCATAATGTGTGGTAACCGCATCATATCGTCTATCACGTGCCTCGAGTGCACTATCGAGTTTGAAGTCTTGTGCATCGTAACATGAGCTCGCTGTGCAGAGACTGTTGAAAAAACTTGCTTATCCCAACACACGCACAGATGGGTATGAAAGGACGGATAAAGTGGATGACGGAACGGCTTCAACGTGCGCGACGGTTTTTAATTTGGAGCGCAGTATCGGTTACCTCACAGTTTTTCTGCAGGTTCATTGTTGGACAAGCGGGGACAATTAAGACGACTCAATCGGGTACTTAGTCATTCTGACACATTTTTGTTCGTGACGGCGCATCTGCTCTCGACAAAAAAGTCAACAGTGAAACGGGAGTTACAAAAACATACTCAATTGATTCATCATGACGACATAAGTGTAAATGATCTCATGGAAGTCGCGACATACGAGTCGTCCTTTAAAATGAAGGTTATGACAATTTTTTATCTAATCCACAATCGGATCAAAGGATTAGGAAATTTGAAATTTTACATTCCAGGCGAAAGATAGGTATTCTGTTGAGATATAACCCTAAATTTCACATGCAAAGATTATTGGCGCCAGGAGTGTGTCAGTTTAGTGGCACCAGTTTGTGTTGAACAGCTGCGATCAGTTTTCAACTGGCACAAGATTTAACATGGTTCTCGTAGTGCAATTTTTTTCTGCAACTCCAAAAACTGTTAAAGAAGCGAAAACGAAATTTAAATCCGTGGATCCGTAGCCATCATCAACATCAATTCCTCATAACTCCCGAATACCGCCACAGAAGATTGCCATTCCAATTTTGATCAACATCGACACCTCATTTTTCCATCTCGCTAATTCTTGAACTTATCCGGGCAGAAGGCATTGCCGTCAAAAGAATACAGCAGCTTCTTACTTTACTGGCGCAATGATTAGTGGTGCCAGTTGAGTAGTGTCAATTGCCTTGGCGTGTTTCCACGTGCAACTAAACTGGTGCTCGTTTAGTTATCTTTGCAATAATAGGATAAAAATGTTCCAGCCAACACCTATTTTGAGAATTTAATAAGATTCAGAGAACGTGTAAGTTTCTTACAGTGTTCTTGACGGAACAATGTTCAATGAAAGAGAAGAACTTTTATAGAAGATTAAGTCTCTAATAAAACAAGGCAATAAGATAATATAAATACTATTTAGTTTTTCTATAATCTTAAATGGTCAGTTGCATTGGAAACTTTCGTTTAATCAGCAGAAAATTATTTCAATTAAATAAATTTAAAATTTCAAAATTACCTTGAAATAGCAATCGACTGGTAATTATGAACTTCATTAATCTTCCAATTTATAATTTTATGTAGCAAATTTCCTGTAATCGTAAAGTTTCCAACTATCTAATTAAATATTAAATAAATACTATGTCGATTTAACTAGAATCCAGGTATGTACACAACTCATCTTCGTCTTTTTCGCCACTGAAGTAATCTTATTGGTCAATAATGTATCTGCTTGCAGTTTTTATTGCACCAGAAATTCTTATCTTCATCTTCATACTTAATTATTACTTATACTAGTTACGAAGCATTTTGAGTTGATTCTACTTTTAATTAACTACAACATTTACTAGTTGCTTATTTTTTATTGACAGTGTTCAAAAAATGTGTAGTCAAGTGACCTGGTGCTTACTTTTGTTTGCGTTAACGTATGGCGTAGCTTCATCAGCTGTCAGACCATTGAATTAGTTCCTTTTTGAACCAACCAACCAGAGTTTTCCTGGTTTTCGTAGGCTACATGATGGTTTTTCACTTTCAATTCATTACTTAATTCACAATAAAATGATGGTCAAAGTAAGGTTATGTAGCGCTGAAGGAAACGTCAAGGCACGCCGGCTAAAATGCTACTTACGTTTGTAAAGGAGAGATAAAACCACGGCCTGCTTGACCGCACATTTTTTGAACGCTTGTTAGTTAACGTATATGTAATTTTTGTTGTCTCTTTCTAGTCCTAAGGCGTCAGTTGATTTGTTTGTTACCCCTACTTAAATGTTTCTAATTTTTGTTATATTGTTGTTTATTTGATATATTTTTTATCAGTTCTGATCTTTGTTGTAGATTCAAATACATTAACCATAGAAACATGAATTCATATATCCATCTAATTATCATTTTTCTGCGTGTATTCTCAAGGCTTGTGACCTGATCGTTGGACTTAATTTAAGAAAACTGTTAGAAATAGTTTTTTTTTAGCTTGGGGCCCATTTCGCTCTTTATTAGCCTCATGTGTCTCAAACTGATTATCTGCGCACGGCTTTCGTTGACAGCGCAATTAATCAAGAGATTGAGCTAATCGCCGTCAGAGAGCGCTTAATTGTGAGGCCTGGCGGACCACCATGCTTGTCACCATTCAAATCGTTAAATCCCTAATTACCAAGCGTGACAAAATCTCATCCGAGGCGGTACCGTCGTTCAGCGAAACCGGCGGAATCCTCTTCAGGAAGCCCTTTCGTTCGTCGTGACGTAAAGAGATTGCGCGATCCATCCGGAATCAGAAGCGCTGGCCACAAATCGTGCTTCCATTTAATGTAAATGCATATTATAACAATTATTTGAACCGTAATAAGAAACAGCGATGTAAATTGGAATCGTGAGGGCAAGACTTAAAAATCGCACTGGGAGTCAGTGTGGTCCGTCGATATCACTAGGAAGCTCTCGGTATGCTCTTATTCAAATTAGGCTCTGATCAAACATCGCTGAATTAGCATACAGTTTGTATCTTGGTTGTTAAACAGAAAATGGCCGATAGGTACAAGCCATCTAATTTAATTTAATTCGCAGATCTCGCTGTTATCCATCATTAAAATTGCTCGTGTTCCTTGACCATTAAGCCGACTTCGCGACTAATTCGCTCTAATGGTAAGTTACTTGCGCGTGACGTCACCACCGGAGGAATATTCGAACTGCACTTTCGCCGAAGATAAATTGAGCCACTGCGGTGCTGCTACCGTATAACGGGAGCTTCGAGCTTATGTTAAATTAACACCGAGTATCACTTTCATTAAAAGATTGCTGGTACTTACATTTTCACTTTTATTGCCGGTACTTGTGTTTTCTCTTTTTTGAAAGTATCCCACAAGAGACAAGATAAATGTCATATTATCACATTTGAAACAAAATAGACTTTAACATAAATATGAATGACATTTGATAGAACAAAGTTACTTTTTGTTTATTTCTGCTTGGTATGTCTTTCTTTTGCTTTAGGTCATTACCCAAATCACACTAGTTAGGTGTCGATACTTGTTAAAACTTCCATATTTTCTTTTTCTCCCAAAATTCTAGAAGCTATTCTTTTTTAATTCTCACATAAAATCTCAATATTCCCCTCCAGCCACCATGAGGTTTTACAATTGAAAAGTGCGCTCCATATAAATGAGTCCATATAAGATGTTTGATTTTCTCATGGGCTATCAGTCATATCTGCACAAACGACGAATATCGGTCTCAAGTAGGCGCTACAAACCGACCGGAAAACATCGTCATTCGTTATGTTAGTGTCGTCTCTCTCTCGTCTATTTGGATGTAAAGTAGTCGACTTTTTCAGTTTTCATTTACAGATTTTTCACTGGTTTATTACTCCGCTTTCGCGCAGATATTTCCAAGGTCACAGCCCATGAGAGAATCCAATAACCTCTAACGACGTAGATGATCTCCGGAAACGATGTCCTGTACATTATTTGGGAGTTTGTAATTTAAAAAATGAAACAATATTCTCTCAAACATCTTCCCAAACTTTTAAATTTTATTCCAAATACCTATTGAGAAAATTAATATTTGTTACAAGATTTTTTAATTTAATTCCTGACATTACTTAAATAATAATAATTGAGTCACAATAATTGTCAATTAGTTCGTCATTGGCATCATTTTCTAAAAAAACCTAATTACCTCATAATGACAAATTAATTCGAGAACTTAATTGCACTTAAACGTTTACTGATTCATAAAAAAATTCATTCAATGTTGTGCACCAGTAAAACCGCTCTCGTTGCCCAACCATTAAGTCGGCTTCACACTAATTCACCTAATGACATATCCCATTGCCTCAGAAAAACACGAGACGTCACTTTCACCACGAATAAATATTAAGCCATCGTTTTCGCGCCGCCGCTCTCGAAACCATAAATTTACACTAAACCAACACAAAGAAGCAACTTTCATTACGCTAATGTAACTATGATAGAGAACCGACTGATCGGTGGCTGTTAATGACCAATAATTCACCTGTTTACACGTTACGATTACGTTTACCACGAACAAGATGCTCGTGATAGCGGTTCGATAATTTATTGTTTTGTCCTTAATGTGATTACATTTGGCTGTCATGTTGCCTCGCTAGTGATGTAATTTTTATTCAGCAAAACCACGTACTGTGAAGAATCACGCTCAAGATGATCAAATCAACCAACATATTATTATGTATTTTCATTCGCTCTTTTTCGACACTACTTGTAGAGGACCTCTCTGAGGAAACAATTGCTCGTGGCTCTTCGGGACCAATTCTGCAATACATCATTGTTGCCATGTATTGGATGGCAGTCATTAGATCGACTATAATTATTGAACATTTTGATAGTGCCGTTTCATGTTGTTTATCGTTTTCAGCGTTGGCTCAGTGGCGATGACTAGTTGGTAATTATTGAAATTTGCATTATCAAGGAATAATGAATTATGGAAATGCTGCAGTGGTTCCACAGTCGTAAATCTATTTGATGGTCTCAGCGGCATTACTGTACGATTAGTCTCTCCACAAAAAAATTGTCTAGCTTTTTAATATTTTTACGGTCAAAAACAGCACTGCTCACTAAACCCGCGCCTCCACCACATCTACACCAAGAAAGAATCTTTGAAAAAATTGGAAAAACATTGACCAGCAGATTTTTTTCTCTACAGAAAAGGCTCCGATTAGGAACCTTGGGGTACACCCCATCTACAAGACGTATCTCTACTAGACAAACTAGTTTGAAGACCACACAAATCAAACCGCACAAGATATTTATCCCTTTACTGTACCCGGAAATTATCACCATATGGGAGATTTAGATATTAAATTTTTTTGCCAACCATGACGCCGAGAAAATTTAATAATTGCTCATTTCTCGGAAAATACTCCAGATAGATCGCTTCCAGTAAGGTGACGTGGCAAATTTTTTGCCTAGATCTAACAGAAATCTGCCCAGGTACGTTCCTGATGTATAGTTTTTTTCATTACGTGAAGGTTATTAAGTATTACCTTGCCAACACGCTCTTGTGCATGTGCACTCCTTGGGCATTCGAATGGAAAATTGCAGGCAAGTCGTTCCGACCGATCCGTCTAACTTACGTAGATTCTTAGTTACCGCTGTGGCTGCGTCTGCGTCTCGGTTCTGGTCGATTTGCGTTGGTATAAACAAGCGATTCGTTACCGCAACAGTAAGAGTGACGTACGTGTTTGAAAAAGTCCGTAAGCGTGTATAGCGTTGCTGCTTAGGCAACGTTGATGAATGGCGGCAATTTACTAGAGATTTTCCACCTCTGACAATTATTTATACGGTGAAGGGTCACAGTATGCGGAGGAATGTACCTGGACTAGTTTCAGCTGATATTAATTTTTTTGAGCCTCCCGCTGCACAATACAAGGTACAAATGTGCCAAGTCAACAAACAAGACGCCTTAACGAAGGAGTGACGCAACAGACGCCGACTCCATTGTCCTGAAAAGCAACACAAATTCAATTAGCCCGGCCTGTTTCCACGGATTTCACGAAACTAATTTGTTTCGATACTCGCCTGAATAAGGACAATTATGATTGTATTTCAGTCCGGTTTCATTACGTTTGCGCTATGTTGGCGGTACGCGTGCTGAACGCAAACGACCCTAGAATAGCCGACATTCGCTCATAACTGCCCTCCAGTGGCCATAACCATAAACGCCGGAATAAAAGCTCCGGACTATCCTTTTATTCCATTATCGCAGGAGTCGGCCTTAACTTTGGGAAATATTGACAGTTATCTTTCGGTGTCGAAGCTCGGGCGAGTCCTGCGTTGCGTTGCAGCCTTTCTGCTGGGACATTTGATAAAAACTGATTTATGGAGTCGTAAAGGACGATTCCCCGAATATGACCTCGACACAGGATTCGTGCGGGGCTTTTTTTATTGCTTCTATTTCGTTTTAATTAAATTCTTCTGCAGGTTGCTTTATCAAGCTGCAGGCATTAAAAAGCTCTAAATACAGCGGGGTAGATTATTTTTATAACGTTCGGCTTTTATTATTTACTGTTATCAGAGATAATACATTCTCGCTCGTAATTTAACGATGGAATAACGAATGTAAGGAGAGTCATTAGTGCGAGATCGTGGTTCTCCAATAAGAATTGTTACGAGGAAGCTTGTGCCTTAATTGAGTTGAATAATTACTGGTCGATGCAGAAAATACGACCTTTAACCTCCACGAGCAAGCAAATATGTACGTCGTCACTGTTTTTGTGTTTCTACTAATTTTGATTTCTTTCAAAAATAACTTTTAGGGAGCAAGAAGCTGCTCTTAAAGGAAATGTTTCAAAATTTTAGCAATTGCTCCAACATAGCTTTCGAAACAGTAAAAGCACAAAGAAGGAAGATACATTCTTTCGTGGTTGCTGAATGGCTCTTCAAATTATGATGCAATTGTCTGCAATATTCTTTGTTCGGCCATTCAAAATCAGTGAAGCAAGAACTCTTAATTCTAGAAATGTGGAATCTTACCTAAGTACTGTCTTTGACGAGGAATCGGTAAACATTTGTAATGGATATGGCTAGATTTGAAGCTGTTAAAAATGTTAAGTGCACCTTGTTAACAAGTTAAGGATCTAATCATTCCCAACGGAATTCGCATATCGAAGTAGTAATAAAGCCTTTACCTTAACTACAATTTGAAATTAACATCCTGCGCTAATAATAAATAGCGGAATCGAACAAACCCACTGGAAGACTCCGCGGAGTAGTAATAGCCCATAAATTACCATTGTCGGATGATATGGTAATAGCGCTCAACTTCCTCAACAAAAAAGTTTCAAGGAAAGAACTAACCATGCACTTAATATATTGCACCTCGGATGCAATTCCATGACGGATTAATTGCTACATTACATTTGAACTTTAATTGCGCCGCTTTTAAATCGTACCAAAGCTCAAAACGGAGCTTTCGAACGTAAATTATTGCTTGTCATACCATCTACGGGGCTTTTGCCTAGTTCGTACCATCCCAGTGCAAACTCGGCTGGAATTTCAAATCCGACTGGAACATCTCAGTTTCATTATGTATTTTCCATTTCAATAGACTAACGAGGTTTGCTTGGTCCTGTTATGGGTCCACTGGCAAGCTGGAAGTTCCTTTCGTGCATAAAAGTCACAAACTTAGAGCTTTCAATAATGGCGTATAACCATAAGATATTATGAGCGTAAGGTTATCTGGACCAACATCCTGGAACCGTTGTTCTACAGGGTAAATACATAAGTTTTCACTAGGAGTCCTTTGAAACATTTAGGAAATATGTGGTGTCATTGAAATCATGAAAACATCACCGGTTTTTGAAATAAATGGAATTTCATATTAAAGTGCAAAATTTTGGTATGATTTATTATTAAATTCTTCCGCAGAAGAGGTTGACATGGATTATTTATGATTGTGGTACACTTTAGGGAGTTAAGAATTACTAGAAAAGTTCTCAACAGATGTTTGTTGGTTGTTTACCAACAATGAGGTATTTATTTATGACACTGTACATAGTTGTAAATCTTGGTCATTTTTGGGTGTTAATGTTAAAATTGGAATCATTCAAAAACTAATAATTTTCTTTTGATGCGAATTTCATAAATGTCCTCTTTGAATTAATTGTGAATTATGAGCGTGTACGAAAAAAAAAATGTTTTTGCTCAAAATCGATTTTTTAAATTTTATTGCTCTGAATGAGGTGATAAGGGAAAATTTGAAGCGTTATATCAAGGGAATAAAGTTTCGTAATTTTTACTAATTTTTTAATAGGATTTATCGTGCGGGCGGTAAAACTTGACTCACCCTGTAGAATCTAAAAACGTAAAAGCTATCAGGGAATAAAGTATAGACAGTTTTTTCCAGTCTTGAGTAATTGAAAATAACATTTAAAAAAATTGTTATGGTGATGTCATTCCCGGAGGACGCTGTAGGGATAATTTTACCCCGAACAGCTAACGTCCCACGTTCCAGTAAAGCTACTGAATTCACTTCAGCCAAAACACAACAATCAAGCTGAAGTGTAAACGCGCATAAGGTAATTCCACGAAGCCGTTTACATTGTAAAAGCGAAACGAGTCCAACCCCCGTCTTTTTTACGAGCCACCAGAGTGCCCTAATTTTCATGGGACCAGCGGTCCGCCTCCACCCACCGCACCTGTTGGGTGCAGCGGCCCATCCACTTCACCATCTTTTTCCCTTTTCGTCCGGACTCGACTCCTGCGTTCGCCCGACCACTTCTACCTGTTGCTTCTTCGACCCACACCTGGGGACACTCTTGACAGGTGGCAACTAGTGCCGCCGCGCCGTTTTCGTCATTGTTCAACACTTTCGACGAGTGCTCGATCGGTGTTTGATGAGTATGCTTTTTTATTTCAGGTGCACTTATACTTCAGCGCCTTGCCCGAAGACAAAGTGCCATACGTCAACTCCGTGGGGGAGAGGTACAGGGTGAGGCAACTTCTGCAGCAGTTGCCGCCCCACGACAACGAAGTGCGCTACTGCCATGCCCTCAGCGACGAGGAGAGGAAGGAGTTGAGGCTGTTCTCGGCGCAGAGGAAGCGGGAGGCGCTGGGCAGGGGGGCTGTCAGGCAGCTGCCCGCCCCCATGCAGTGCGATGCTGTAAGTTTCTTGCTTCGAGGGAGGGTTTTTCTTTTAATTTGCTAGGATAATTAGGGATTTTAGGAATACACGAACAATTTATTAAAATGGTCTTAGTGAGGTCCGCCAGCAGAAAAGACTTTTCTTTTGTTTGGTGCAATTAGTGTGGCACTCACAATTAATAGAACGAAAGAAACATTAACCAACTTTGTCACCGCCTGAAGTGAGGGAGAGAAGATACAGTGCTAAACAAAAAAATATAATAATACAAGATGATTTACGAGTAATAATGAGTCCGACGGAAAATGCAACCCACAATACATTTGCAAAGCAAACCTGGATATGGACGCGGTTATCCAGCTTTACGTTGCAGATGTATTGTGGGTTGCATTTTCAATTCCGTTGGGCTCATTATTACTCGTGAATCATCTTGTATAGATAAACAAATGAGGATAAGTAATACAGGGTGTAACAGAAATAAGTACATTAATTTTAACCAGTAACAGAACTCGTCATGATGAACAATTTTTCTATGTACCATTTTTTCCAAATCGGCAATTTTGTTTAGCAGTTTTCTCCCCATAAATTAACGAGGCGTTTGTGTAAACCTTCTAAGCACAGGTTCTAATAATGGGCAGTATTTTGATTTCGTAAATATGCTTAGAAACGGTCGTCAGATTTATAGTCACTTCTGGTCTCCAGTGGCGGGTAGCGAAATTTTTGGAAAATTTTAAACAATTTTAACTCATTAACGAGAACGTTTATGAAAAAAAAATATTTAGAAAAGTTGTTACTCTTGATGAGTTTTATTACCAGTTAAAATTAATGTACTTATTTCTGTTACACGCTGTATATTTATGTAAATAGTACTAAATGAAATAAATAAATAAAAATATCATAATAATGTAGGAAAACAACACTTGATAGAAATATGACTAATGATAAAAATCCGGTCTAGATGCCGTGCCCTCCATTTCAAGAACTGAAGAAATTTAAAACTTTATCATCTTTTACACCTATCATCTTTTACACCTATTTATTTATCTCCATACAGTTTTTACATCTTGCTAAAGTTAAATATGCTTAATAACTAGAAACTTCTTCTGTCTTTTTTCATATTCAATTTTACCAAAAATTACCTTTTCCTTTTTTTAATATTTAATGTAATGTAAGTACATAGATGAGTATACCTACTGTTTTTTGAATTTCATTTTTGCTCGGTCTCTAAAAATAAAAAACCACTGCGGAGCAAATTCATCATGTTTTCAAATGGTTTATCTTTTGATAACCCTTGCCATGTTCCCTTTGCAAATCAAATTGACTTTGTTTTTCAAAAAATCGAGGTTTAGGGTCACACAACACGCCTGTTTCATTTTCTTTGGGTCATCCTGTCCGTACCTCCAGCAACATGTTTTTTTCTTCTTTAATCTATGATTTTCATTTACAAAAGCGCTCTGAAATTATCCTTTTTACAAGCTATTATTAAACGCGAAGTTAATATAATCTTCCACTCTAATAAGTTCATTAAGTCTAATTACTGGTTCTTAGTTATTTGTTCATTGTTGGAGGCGAATTAGCAAAGGTAATAATTGGTACTTACAAAGTGAAGCAAAAATAATAATTGTTAGTTACCAAATTGAAGGATGAGATTTGATTAAGCACTCATGGGAAGACGGGAAATTCTTACTACCAAAATTATAACAATAAAAGAGCAAAGAGCAAAATTGAGATCTTCAAAGAGTTGTTTTGTTGATTCCGAAATTGTCGTTGAAACAGAATACTGAAATATGTAATTTGCACAGACCACAGATCCTTTAGTGCAATAAATCTGTACCAAGTAAATTTGTTGCAATGTGCATTATTATAAAAATTAAATTTTACTATTTCTAGAACAATGGAACTGATTTAAACCAGTCATAAAAATTAAATTGAAATAACCCAAATACAATTACAATTACAAGCAACAACCAATAAACATTTTCACTGGATCTGTAACGTCATAATATACAGGACATTTCACGACCCTGACGGAATTGAAAATGCAACCCACATTACATTTGCAAAGCAAACTTGGATATTCTCCGCGTCCAAATACAGATTTGCTTTGCAAATGTATTGTGGGTTGCATTATCAATTCCGTCGGGCTCATTATCACTCGTGAAGTGATATAATACCCTGTACGTTTGATTTTCGCAACGTTGAAGCTTAATGAATTTTGACATACAATAATATTTACATCAAATAGGCGAAAACCTTATATTAATTATTTTTCAAGCAACAACAGATTTAAATTTTTTGCTTCACACAAATTATTTGAGCGTGTAAAACCAGCACAAAATGTCGCAGACACCAGTTCGCAGTCATCAATGTTGCAAGAGGCACCTGTTGCTCCCATTGTTGTAAATTCACTGCACAACAGTAACACGCAATTCGAAGACCGCACCCTACACCCCAACGATGTTATTATTGACAGTTTAATGTACGAATGTAGTGACGTAGGTTGTTTAAAGTCATTTTGAAATTACGACCCGTGTGAAATACGCCAGCACTACATACTGCTCCGTTCCATATTTTTAAAGAAATTTGATCACTCCGACGCCCACCAAAGCCCATCATTTATCATTATTCCGCCATTGAACGATTTTCAAACATGAATTGACCCAATTCCCAGTGGAAAGCGGGTCGACGGTGATAAATTAACTTTCCCTGCATCCTTCATTTTGCGTTTTAGTCTTCAAACGATGACAACTGGCTCGCGTTGATTGCTTTAGATTTATGTGTTATCCTTCGTGTGGAATTCGTATCTGCAGCTTTTCCTTCGCCGCAATGGTCGGCGTTTAATCAGCACCGGCTCTTGTGCTCTTCATCTGCCAATTTGGGTAAATACCCGGCAGGAGGTAATCGCCCGGTCGAAGGGTTCAGCCGAAGAAATAAATTCCGATCGCAAAAACAGGTTAATCATCATCTAGTTTAAGGCAAGGAGCACGTTAAAGGCCCCATTACTCCTAAATACCACCACGGGGCGAAGCTCCAGACCGTCGAAGTAATTTGACGTGGCCGGTAACTCCTGATTGACGCGATTAATTAAACTTATACTAATTACGCGGTTGGTGGCTCCGGGGGAGCGGGCGTCATAAAACAGTTTATGGCCCCCACTGAAGAAGCTGATATCGAGAAAAGTAAATCGCGGAGGGGGGAACCCCGCACTCCGGGATAAAACTTCTCGAATGGAGCCAACAGTATTGTTAGGGGGTCATTAAGGATAAACGATTATTTTATGAAATATTTTATTTTTAATTTGTTGCGTGGGGCTGGATGCAATTCCGAAGCAATCCCTCAGGTGTCGTTTCGCCGGAATTGGTGCGGCTTTAATTAAGTTTTTCCGGTGGCGTTTCGTTTGGTTCTCGAGAGGTCGAGATGCACGTCTGGATGTCAGAACGAATGACCTCTTCGTTTTTATGAGCGTCTTCATTGCGAGCAGCAATTATAAAAATGCTAATTTTGGATTTTTTAATTTGGGCGATAATGGACGCTGCCCCCGGCGGTGTGCTCCGGAACTAATTGTTTTGTGCCAAATTGCCATATTTTTATTACGCAAGTTATGGCAGAAACAAAATACGCGGCAATGCATCCACATCTGCTTTTTACTTTTGTAACAATAACAAATATTTTTTCCTTACTTAATTTTCTTTTTACAATAAGTTGCGAGTGTCTCATATTATTAAATTTACATCAAGGAAAAGAAACGTTAGATGTAGTTATATCAGATAATTTCTCCACTTCCGAAACATGAATGGAGGAATTGCAAGTAGCAACGTTAAGTCCCATCATGATTATGGCAAATTAAAATAAAATCTCTATAATGTCGCGTTTTCATCCTGTACGTCCCCCATTTGATCATCGCCATCGTTGCTTTCGGGTTGGAAAATAGTATATAATGAACGGACAATGATGGCTATTACTCGTGAGGATGATTTTGTTTCACGAGGCGCAGGCGAGTGACTTAATTCATCTGAGCGAGCAATAGCCATTATCCGCGAGTACAATACTGTATTTTTTCTAGGATTATGAAGAGAAATTGATAAATAAGTTTCATTATTAGACAAACTGAAACTGACGTTTTAAAATTATTACTCTGTATACTTAATACCATTGCATTAAAATTTGCGATTGGACTTTACAAACTAGTTGCTTGCAGTGAGCTTTGATTCTTCAACAGACCGTGGGTAATAAATTCTGTTATCCACCAATGAAAAACACTTTAATAATTACAGTATTATCCAATAGGAGTTGAAAAATACACTTTACTTGTGTATCTTAATTTAGAGAACCTATTCAGCCCATTACAGTACTATTGTACGTTACAATTACGTAAGATAAAGATGAAACTGTTTTTCAGAATTCAGACTTTCCTCCGCGAAAACGGATTGCCTAATGTAGCACGAAAGAAAATCGCTTACAAATATTTTTTGATTAAATTAAATTACCACTTTACATAAGTAATGAAAATCTCTTGGACATTCTCTCCAAATATCTGCTCTCTGCGAATGTCGTCACCCACCCCTAATCTCGTACAATAATTTTAATGGCCCAGCTTTGCTCATCGGGCGAAACTTTTAAACGGTCCCTTCGATGAAAGGGAAGTAATATTTTAAAGTGCCGCCGCATTCGTTTGACGGATTCAGCTGCATTAAAGTCCTTATTAGTCCTCATCTAGACACTTTGGGGCTAATGTACTAGTCATAATGGCCGAGATATCCTCGGAGACCGTTCAATTCGGCTCATTAATTCCAGAAAACTTCGCCACTTTAAATAACTCGAAAGAATCATCATCAGGACCACTTAGCTCATCTCGGGAGGAAACGGAAATTCCTGGGCCGTGATCTTGCAAGTGTTTCCATCTAATGCGGTTTCGATTTTTTCCGATGGACGTCATTAAAAGATGAGGATGGCATGCACGATGCATGTTGATCGTGTGCAGTTTCTTGGGAAGAGGCGGCTGTCGGGCGGACGCCCTTCGCCTTTATTTATTACCCCTAATGTGTAACCATTAGCTCCCATATTTGCATTAATGTACATCTGACGGCTGTTAGCCGCTATTATGTGTTAATTTTTATCGATTCGGGCTAATTAGTGGGGCTTTTCGGTCTTTATAAGGACGTGAAATTGATGTGCAGTTAATTGGTTTTCTGGTGGTGGTGGTAGTGGTTTTGCTCCTCTTCCACAAGTCAGTTGCACTAAACTTTTTGCAAACTAATACATCAATAATTAATTGCGTGCATCTGTACGATTAAATAAGTGTTCGGTATTTTGACAGCTGCAATTTGGTTTTGATAGGTGCTTTCGTTAATTTTCTGTTCATTTCTAAATTGGACAGTGCAAAATGAAAATTAATTTAACGAAAGAAAATTTCAAAATTGCTATGTATTATGATATTAAAAGTTCTTTCACTCTTGAAAAGCACGTCGAAAGACTTCGCTCTGATTCGGATGAAGAAGCATCTTCTCGAGAATCTGTTTACACCCGGTACAATGAATTCAAATCTAAATTTCGCTTAGCAATGATGAAGAAAACATAGCTTCAGTTCGAAACATGATTGACGATGACGGTCGTATTGCTTAGCTGTTCAAATGGGAAGGCGTTGGAAACCGTCAGTTGTTTTGCTTTTTTAAAGTGTGGATTGACAGTTGTAAGTTGAGCATGTTGACAACTTGACAGCTAACCTAAAATTTATAAACAAAAAACCTTTTTTGTTCGACACTGTCAGAATTTGAGAATTTTCTCCTATGTGAACGGATTTTGATAAATGTCACTACTTGTCAAAACGAAACGTCAAGCTAATTTTAAAGATTTTAAGCGATTTGGAGCCTTTAAGGGGCTCGTCGAACAAAAAAACGTTGTATTCAACTCGTTCGTGTGTCAATTGGGCTTTTTTGGCACTCGTGGGCTTTTTACACATGATTTCGTTAAATAATAATATATTAAAAGACAAGTTTCATAAGACCAGTCTTGAAGCAGGAATTCAAAATTGGCCCACTCGTGCCAAAAAAAAACAATTTACACAAGAACTCGTCAAATAAACTACTATTGTATTTTTCTTCTTTCTTTGCAATGTTTTACATTAAAAATGGAGTAACTAGCGGTTCCTATACTCGAAGCAAATATCTAAGGGTATTTTCTATGAGGTCAATGACCAAAGTATCAATGACATAAACAAATGTCATTGATGTCAAACAGCGGGAAATTCAAACTTCACGCTGTTCCAAATGGTTTACTTTTTTCAACACCTTCCCAGCCCAAGTTTTCAATTGAACGCATGTTAAAATTATTAAAAGCATTTTAAGCAGTGGTATGACCGCCATTAACGCCATGTTACTACACCATTACTTAGGTGCCAGTGAAATTCGTTGTCCTTGGGTTCCTGACCAACTCTCAAAAATGTCTACAAAAATAAAAATGTTTCTTTAAATTTACAATCTGTTTTATTAGATTGCAAAAATTTTCGGTTCAACCAACGTATAACTTATGGTATATTGCTGCAGTAAGATTTTTCTTAAATTTAACCACCTCGCCTTTACTGATTTACCATTATTATAATGGCGAACACCCACTTACCGTTTAAATCCTGCTGTAAGTTATGTGTCTTGACGCTTTACGTCTTCTCGCATTCGTTTACAATCAAGACGGTTTAAATTATATTGTATTCTCACACATGTCACACTTTATCCATATTTCTACGTTTCAAAAAAATCCATACTCGATGTAAGAAATGTGCAGGAACATAAAAAATGCAACATTCTTAAATATCAACAGGTACAAGTTAAAACAGATTATTTATTATTTATTCACATCGTTACATTTATTTTTAGCAAAGTTCTTTGCATTTGTTGATATTTACAGTGTCTGCTTCGTATCACGTCCTGTTGTCACATGATAACACGATAACAAAAATTTACGTTACAATATTTTCGGAGATAATATCCGCCAGTTTCGACTCATGAATGAAGTAACACAGACAATAATGAAACCGGTATTACGATCTTTCGTTGGCTTATATGGACGGATGTGCAATTATGCAAATTTCAATGGAAAAAAATGTAATTCTCGTTTCCGTATAGGCCAATACAGGTCCGTTAATGAACTTTTTAAACTGGAAACGTGGTTATATTTTACATTCAACAACTACACCTACATGCAGTCACTATTCGTGATTAAATTTCAGCAAAGTATCGTTTTGAAGTGAGAATTGTTCGCGTTTTACTGAGAACATGTTCAATTACTAAAGTTCAAATTAAATAATGATTTTCGTATTTTGTGACGGTGCAAGGTCAGCACACTACATCAGTGTTTCCGGTTTTCTCAAAATAGCAGTGATCGGAATTTCCCCTGTTTACTCACACTGCACATCATTTCAAAATTCACTAGTGAAAGAATCTCACCCAAGAGTATTTTGAATTCTCTATTTTCTTGTACATTTCCTACATTTTCGTAGTCTAATGTTACTGTTTGTGACAACTCGGCTATCGCCTCGGTCAGACATCCCATGCCTAATACGGAAAAGCACTACATTTCCTAACTTATTGCACGAATAGCTATTTTGCGCCACGGATTTCACTTAAACATACAAAATTCTGTCGGTTGAATTTTAAACTTGTTGCCTGTTCATAACAGCACTGTGTATAATCCATAACAGGTCTGCTATCGTCTATAACAGTTCTGTTATTTTATTGTTTCCATAACAACCGACATGGATTCGGTAAACTAATCTTTCTGTGTCAGGCAAGAATCGAGTGAAAATAGGTTGGTAGCTCAAAAATTACTATTTTTCACATAGTGTTATCTCTACTTAACAACGTACTATTTGCACTGTGTATACCTGTCCCAATTCGATTTACTGTTTAACTAAATCCCTAACAATTTAATCGAGTTGTGAACAGTGTTTGACTTCTTCGAAATCTGCAAGTTCTAAACGCTGAGCTTTACAAGCTTCTAAGCTTCTGTCGCGATAATTTCATCAAATGCTCGTTTATCCTTTCAAGTTGTGAGTTTCGTTTAAAATTTAAAGTTTCAATGAGAGAATAGCATTGTATAGAGTCGAAGTAGCATTAATATTCCTAGTTCTAGAAGGCAAATAATCAGCCTGTCATTCCAGTCTATTGTTAAGTCGTGTAACGTTCTAACCCATTATGTGGTAATGGAAACAACAGTTTACGACCTCAGCCCAGTGCGTATATTTATTTAGATTTAGATTTGGGATCTGACGGGCCAAATGACAGCTTATAGCATAAGATATCTACAAGCACCATCACGTAAGATATTTTGCTTTATCCTGTTAGAAACTGGAATTAGCGGTGAGATTTAAAAAACAGCTTCACAATTAGTTTATTTCGAGATTAGTTTGAGTGATCTCTTTGATTCTTCCTGTTTGGACACCTGTCACAAACCTACCTGACTCCCTCATTCTCTGCCGGCACGTGTCTCGCCTAATTCCATCCAGTTTGGGGATTTCGTTGCGATTTAATTTCGTCGCCGGAGGTTGTCCGCCGCACGGGGGTTGGTGTATCGTATAAATATGGCAGTAATTCACGTCCGCCGCCGTCTCAGTCTCTCGCCCAGGGGCAGCGGCGTAAATCCCGCGTTCATCCTTGTTCGGCTCCTCATCCGGCGCCATTTGTTCCCGACAGATTTATTAGGAGCATGAATTGTCGCCGCCGGGGCCATGCGACAGACTCCTGCGGCACCGCCTCCGACTGATGCGGCGCTTTTTCCACCTAACCAAATCTATTAAGTCCGAGCCAGCCTCGTTGATCAAACGATGATGTTTTTTTTTCTGTTGCAGTGCGAAGAGATGTTGGCTACCGGGGATATTTGTGTGTTCGCGTCGAGGGCAGGCCCTAACACCTGCTGGCATCCCGCCTGCTTCGCGTGCAGCGTCTGCAGGGAGCTTCTCGTCGATCTGATATATTTCTACAAAGAAGGCCGCTTGTATTGCGGGAGACACCATGCAGAAACCATCAAACCGCGCTGTTCGGCCTGCGACGAGGTAATTATTTTATTCCCACGCAAATGTTGAGAACGGTTGTCAATGCGAGATAATGAGTGTCTGGGCAATTAGTGTTGGGTTTTCGTCTGGTGCTTGTGCTTTTGTTAACGGACGATTTCTTTGCACAATTGAAAGAGGACTGTGCTAGACACTCGGTCGCAAAACACAAAGAGTACACTTGAAGGTGGAATATTTTAGACAATGCGCAGAAAATAAATGATAAGATAAAAAACCAAAGAATCTTATCAAGATTAGAGGTTTTTTTTGGTGGAACAGTAAAGTGTTGTCAAGAGCACTCATCCAGGTTTGATTCAAGATATTCAGTTACTCTTTGAAATAGATACATATATGGTTCTAATCAATTAACAATAATAATATTGTATAACACAAATAAGTACTTTGCGGTAGATGGGTTGTAAAATATGAAGGAGAATGGAAGGAACATACTCCTACGAATAAATTGAACTTGACAGGTTGTCCCTTGCGGCACATTTTGAGATCTAACACTTCTTATTATAGAAAGGAACAACAAAAGGAAATGATTTTACTTCTTTGTTTAATAAGTCTAACAAAACGCCTCTAACTTCTCTGTCAGCGATGAAAAAGTAACAAGAGAATTGCTTTGTAGATGTTGATGAAAAAAATATTAATACAGTTTTGTACATGTTACCTACATTAAAATCGCAGATCCAAATCTATTTTAAAAAAAAGTGTGTGCTTAAGACCGCACGACAGAAGTGAAAACTTCTATGATGCTCGTTACTGATTTTAATATGTAGATACCTATTCTATAAAAAATATATCATTATGAATGACTTGAAGGAATAAGGAGCAAGGCATAAATAATTAATATTATTTAAATCCAATGCTGTTTTTAAATAAACATCAAAAATCTGTATTTTTCAATAGAAACTACAAATACGTCCGCTTTTAGAGGTACACTCTGGCAAAATTTGTGAGGTTAGGTTTGGATGTTTAGGTAAGTTTTATTTTCTTGACGATGATATTGAACACAACACAAGTTTTCATAGCAATACCAATACCCTGTATTATGATAATTTGTCCATTTTCCTCTTCACATTTTGCTACACAAATTTTTCCAATAGATGAATTGTTGAAGCCATATAATTGAGAATTACGTAGTTATTAAATCCTACATTCATCTGTAAACTTACAATATTTGTCGTGTCTTCATCGTTTATATTATATAAAACTATAGAGGATATTTCACGAGTGATAATGAGCCTGACGGAATAATAAAGTCAACCCACAATACATTTTCAAAAAAAGCCGGACATTTTAATTTCAGTAGCCAGCTTTTTTCGGAAATATAGTGTGGGTTGCATTTTAAGTTACGTCAGTATATTTATAAATTTTGTTTTTGGAGAATCAGCGAAATCCTCGAGATTGTCCTGCCTCGGCCGCAATTTTTCTCTCGGTACGCTAAAGAATGATTTCGCGGCCTTAATATACAAATAACTATAAAAATTACAATTTGTAAATAGAATAATAAAATTACAATAACTTCACAAATTAAAGAATCCGACAACTCTAGACCTATTCATGCTTATGTTTATAAAAAGAAAAGATCTGACGTATGTGGTACAAGACTCCAACAGCCGCGATCATGTCAAGAATGATTACCCGAATTACAAAAACCATCTTGATGGGTGGTCAGGAAATAACCGTTCTGGTGGGTCAAATTAGTGAATCATTTTAAAAACTTATAAAGACCATTTATCGTGATCCACGCAACAACCCGGTGGTGAAAAAAAGGAACGCACCGATGTAAAACATTTGTATTAACGACCATCACACGAGAACGCATGGTCTATAGATTTTTTTTCCATAAATTACATTTTTTTCTCCTATTCCAGATCATCCTCGCCGACGAATGCACGGAGGCCGAGGGTCGCGCCTGGCACATGAAGCACTTCGCCTGCTCCGAGTGCGAGCGGCAGCTCGGAGGCCAGCGTTACATAATGCGTGACGGCCGCCCCTACTGCCTCCACTGCTTCGACGCCATGTTCGCCGAGTACTGCGACTCCTGCGGCGAACCCATCGGCGTCGACCAGGGCCAGATGAGCCACGAAGGCCAACACTGGCACGCCACCGAACTGTGTTTCTGTTGCCATACTTGTCACACCTCCCTGTTGGGGCGGCCGTTCCTCCCCCGTCGCGGCGCCATCTACTGTTCAATCGCCTGCAGCAAGGGTGAACCCCCGACACCGTCGGACAGCTCCGGCCCCGGGACTCGCGTCCCGAGGCAGACGCGAAGTCGACCGCCGAGACCGCCGTCACCCAACGAATCCAGCACGCCGCCCCCGTCGCCCAGCCGCCGACACAACCCCTCCATATCGCCCACGATGTCGTCGCCCTCGTCTCCGCACGGAGTGCTCCACTCGGGGCACTACCAGATCACCAGTCTGTCGAGGTCGCCGCCGGTGAGGTCCCCGAAAATGGGGAGGAGGGCCTTGCAGAGGTCTCCCAAGCCCGACCGGTCCATCCCCGGCACTCCCACCCCATCGGACAACGGCAGCACGTTGCAAGTCATCACAGACGGCGAGGATTTGGCCTCGAGGGGGCTTCCGAGCGGAGCGCAGAGCCCCGGCGGGCGGGGTCTGGACCGGGTGCTCCTGGAGCGGAACCTGGAGCGGCTGCTGAACGAGCGCGGCGGCCAGATCCACTCCCCGGATTTGGAGAAGCTGTTGCACGCGCGCGATCGCAGCAGGGAGCCCCTCCACCTGGCCGACTTGAGTCTGGACGACTGGCACCCCAAAGCCATCAACGACAACCAAGCTGACAATAACACCAACGAAAAAGAGAACAATAACACTACCTCCGAACAAGCGCCCCCGCACGCGTCGTCCATGCCGGAGCTGGCCGCCCCCGGGTCGAGCGAGAGCACGGGCAACTCCACCACCCCCGGCTCGCCCAACAAGAGAGGGCGCGGCCTGCTCAGCGTCCGCTTCCAGGGCGACAACGAGGCGTTCGAAGCGGACGAAGCCGACAACGCCAGCATGGAGGCCTCGAGGAAGTTCCCCAGGAGTCGGAGTTACTCGGGCCGCTCCCGCCACGTGGACACTCTGGAGCGCAAGGCGAAGCCCAGGAAGACCATTTCGGAGTCGCAAATGGCCGGTACCAGTCGCCAGGAGCACGACGACGCCGAGAGTTACTGTTCGACGTGCTCGTCGAGCAGTTCCAGTGACGATCTGGACTACCAGTTGCCGCCAAGACGTGCCTACGGAGGCGTGAGAATCTCATATGTTCCTAACGATGCTCTTGCCTGTGCCAGAAGAAGACAAGCGACGAATCAAAAGTCCCCGAGTAAGAAGGGAGCTTTGGACGATAAAGACAAGAACTGTGTCATATCTTGATTGAATTTGAAACGTTGAGAGATGCCTTCCATTTTTTTATAATTGATTGCCAAAAATAAATGTAACGCATTATATTCAGGGTACGTAATCTTAGGTCTATAATGCCGAATTTGTAGAAATCTGCCTTGAAATCGTGCTTCTACATACTTTTTGTGTTCTTTCCCATATAATGTACAAATTTATAATGTATGTATACTTAAATTGTTTTATACCTTTTCTATCTACGAGTTTAGGTAGACTGTAGTTATGTACGATACAATATTTATTAAGATTTTTAATATAATCATTGTTTTTAATTGTGTATATTGTAAATAAAAAGATTTGGTTTTTAATAAATGTAATAAAATCCTAGTGAATCTTTCTTCACCACATTCAAGACCGAATTTATTGTCCTTTGATTTGTAACGGCCTATCCTTCCTTACATATATCGACTAACTACATGAAGACCATATGGGTGCGACAGCATCCATGTAATCACTTGCATTAATTCTAAACGTAGGACAAAAAAAAAATGTTTGACTGGTACAAATCGGTTCATTGGACCCTGTTATATATTTTCACCGTAGGAAATAGTCAGGCAACTGTTTAAACAATTTGTAAATATTTTAAAGTTTTAGAAATTCATTTTTTTGGGGCTTAATTCACCTCTACGTGACGATAACTACGCCAAAGAAAAAAAAATGATTATGAACTTTTTTTGCAGAACAAAAGAACAAGAAAATGGCAAGAACAGGCGTATTGTAACTACCTATTAGAATTAATTAGAAATTAGAAGGGAGAGATGTTTAAAAGCGCGCCGTGAAATACTCCAATTTCGCATGACTTGTAGATTCGTCAGTTTGCGCGTAAAAAATCTAAATATTGTCTAGAAATTCTGAAAAAAATCTCATGGTGTGTAGATACTACAAAGAAATGTGTAATGCCAATTGTAAGTCATTTTCAATTACATTTCATTACATATTGCATTCAATTACAATTTTTCCCAACGTGAAACATTTTTTTTTTTCATTTACACTTTATAAAGCTTTGAAATTCTCTCTATTTATTGCCAAACTATTGTGGCGGCCTATGCTGAAGAAGTCGCGAGACCACAACCTTCCGTCGTGGATCACTGACGCAATTCAAACCCTCCCGTCGTCGTTTCGTATTGGCGAATTTTTTCTGAAGACCGGTCCACCATAAACACAAAGTAACAAACTCACTTCTCCTTCCGACGCTACACAATTCGAACGTATTTATATTATAATCCGGGCTTTTTGAGCAAAAGAATGAAGAGAGATATTGGATACAGTCAAGCAGGATTCAGAAAGGGAAGGGGTACTTTGGACATGCATACATCCTGGATTATTTAACAAAGAATCAATTAAAGAAGAAAGGGGGGGGGGATGTATGCATTGTTTCCTTCAGGACGGCGTTTGACAATAGAAAGAGGAAGAGTGAAGAGAATGAGTGGAACTGGAAAGGAAGGAAAAAAGAACAAGTAAACAAGTTCAAATACTTGGATTACACATTCAATGAAAGAGCCACGGATAAGGCACATATCAGAGAGATAGTGAGGAAAGCAAATAAGGTAGTAGGATGTGTTTGGGGAATAAAAGACAGACAGTAGGGAGGTGATTTCAGGAGGTGAATGATGATGTTTGAGAGCATGATAAAGAGTATATGGATGGGGCAGAGATCTGGGCATGGAAGGAACAAGCGGAGTAGAGAGAGAGCAAGAAAAATATTTGAGAGGGGCGCTAGGAGTGGACAGAGAAACGCCAGGTTACATAATGAGGGAAGAGTATAAGAGAGCAGCAAAGTTTGAAGAGAAAATAGATGGAAGGGAAGAATGCAGGATATTAACGAAATGCTGGAGAGAAAAGAAAAAAACACGGAGAAGAAGGAGAAATCATATCAGAGAAACGAGTATGCCAGTGAAGAAGTGGAAAAATTAAGAGCAAAATTAAGATGGATGAATGTAGAGGTGAGTGAAAGGGACAAAGACACAGACAAGCAAGAAAGAAAGGAAAGAATCAAAGAATCCAGATTCAACAAGGAGTATGAGAGGTGTATGACAGAGGAAATTCCGGAGTACCTATTGAGAGAGAGTGCAAGAGAAAGAAAAATGATGGCGAGATTAAGATGTGGGAATGAGGAGAGAAAACAGGAATTGGACGGAAGGGGAGGAAAGAAGGTGCAGAATGTGTTGTGAGGAGAGAAAGACAATTGAGCACGTGTGGAATGGATGTAGGTAGCGAAATGAGAGAGAGGGAAAGAAAAGGAACGAGGAAAAATATGAATGAAGATAAGATCGAAGAAAGAGATACCTATGGAAGAGGGGAAAGAATGGAAATAGAAAGGGGTGGGAAAAGGCGAGTGTCATTTTCGTGTTTTTGTTTTCTAAAAGATGGTACAACTGAGGTGATTTTTTGTGAATGTTTCTGAATGGAAGGGAAGGAAGAGGGCAGACAATATTTTGTCAAAGACGTTATTGTTTATTTATCCTTAAAGATACTCGTATTATAATAGTAATTAGTTTATTTAACGAGTTCGTGTGTAATTTGGGCTTTTTTGGCATAAGTGAGCCAGTTTAAAGGCCCACGAGTGCCAAAAAAACACAATTTTAGTCATATATTTTTGTTCTCTTAAAATTTACGCAACCAAAATTTAAATTGTACAAAGTTAGTTATGCAACAAGAATGTGCTAAACGAATTTAATTTAATTTAATAAAAATTAACACTGCGAAACAATTCTCTTGGAAAAGTGTACTGCTTTGTTGGTTGCCTAATTTTTTATTTACTATTATTTTCTTGGAAATACATAAAACAAGTTATTTAAAAATCTCTTTATTATTAAAAAATCAAATTAAGCTTCTTTTATTTTCTTTTTCGTTTTTTGGCCGGTCTTACATTCTGACTTGCGTTTTTGCTGAGTCTGTTCTTTATCTGTCACTGTTTCCATATTCTTAAACAGTTCTTCATACTCATCATCAACAGCTTCATTTACCACTTCTTCTTGTTGTTCCTCTTTTATCAGAGCTTTCATCAACACTTTCGTCAAATTTTGCTTCAAGTAGACCTGAAATTGACTATTAGTTCCTACTCTGACCCCCTATTCCAATGTTCTACTTTGTAAACCAGATCCTTAGTTTCTAAATGGTGAACCCTCAAAAATCTATCCAAGCTTGTAGTTGCTACAAGTGGCTCAACTGGATCACAAACAATGCTTGTAATACTGCCGGTGAAACCTGTAAATGTTTGCAACAATTTTCCAGGGGCTCTCAAATCCAACAGTTGCATGTAACCTCTCGTTGTCCCTACCAAACATTGTCTGCAATTTTTATTTTATTCTGGGTGCTATAATTTCTAGTTTAATTGTACCTCTCCCTGTATGCACTTGATATGCAAGTGTAACTAGCTTTCTTCTCAAAAAATTTAACAACTGGTCTTCTCTGTGCCTTCTCATCATATAATAAAACATGTCCTTCTTTAGTTGCGCAAGCATTCAGCTTCTCATTTTCTGGAAATGAAGTGATCCCTCGGATTGATGTAGGGATTGGCAAATTAAGCTCATCATGCCCCAGCTGCAATCACTCAATAAACATCTCAATCTCACAACTCAGACTAACAACTTACGGATTTTGCTTTAAATAGACATTGCTTGGTTTGAATATCCCACACTTTAAAATCATTGCATTCGCCTCCTGTGCCTACAAGATTTTCTCTACTTTTATTGTATACAATGGCATCTAAAGTCCCTTTCTCTTCAAGATTTATTGAAAAATAATCAGATTTCTTTCCACTCCAAAGTGTAATAATCCCCTCTTGCTGCGCTATTAGAATAGATTTATCTGCAGGAGCAACACCAACTATTCGTCCTTCGCCTTCTAATTTGCTGACAGTCTTCACATATTTATTTTCAATTGAGTTATAAAGGTGCACTTGTTCATTTTTATAACCAATAATTATTTCATCCTCAGACCTGCCCCATTCTAGAGCTGTGATTTCTGATTGATGTTCCGGTAAAATATACGACACTTTTTCATCAGGCTTGCAATAAGTATCTAAAATACATAGAACAATTAAAAAACAACGTGAGACATTGAGGTTAGATAGGAATACATTGCAAAACTCCACGAGATGTCCCCGCATACAGACAATACTTGTTCGAGAGATCCATTACTTGATTTGTGAATTATTTTTCACTTCAACATTTATAAACTGTACAATACTAGAAATATAAAAGAAAATTATAGGTTAACACACTTGGAAAATAACCTTAACAATTTCAGGTGACAGTGACAGATGACAGTTGTGACCTGAAAGTCCTGACACTCAAGGACTCAAGTGTCATTGTAATGTTAACCTAACTTTTGTAGATGTTTTGAGTTAAGTGATTTGTTTACAAAACTGGAATTTGATCGAAGTTTTAAGTGCTTTATTGTCACTAATTGCGTTAATCCGTGATACGTAAATGCTCTGTTATATTGCCTTTGCCGAAAAATAAAAAAATGGTGTATCTAAAATTATTGTAATACAACCCGGTTTATTCTAGTGGACATTAACGACTACGTAATACCTATAAAATATAATTACAGTAATATTTGTACTTAAATTTTAGTGTAACATTCTCGTAATTCTCTCAGCATAATTGACCCTTGATTGTATTTTAATTTTTATTAATAAACAGTAAAAAAATTTGTGATATCAAAGTGTTATTTGCCGTAATATTGCTCGACAAGATAAAACTTATACTCACTATCAGTTTTAATACCCGGTTAATCTCCACATTCTACCGGTTAAATTCTGCGTGGAAAAGTAATTTTCTCGCCTCCACGCATATCTTTCACTGTAATTAATAAAACGGATGCGCTTTGACTCGTCAGTTTCTTCAGAGCACGCATAAAATGCGCCGGAGAGCCGATTTAATGATGGAGGGTGATGAAGAAACAGTTGCCTTGGACGGCTCCAAGAAAATCAGAAGCAGTATCCACAGCATCCCCATTGCTGTAGCTTTCGGAACGATCGCAGTGTTGCTAGGTCTGTACGGTCTTGTTTACACGATCGACAGTATTCTGCCCACACCTCTATATCTGGCGGACGAGGTAGGTAAATTCAGAATATTCGTAAAAGAGTCAAGGTTTTAATTCGCTTGTAGCAATCTCAACCCGATGCTTTCATAACTGAAAGGGCGCGACACGATTTAAAACTGTTGACAGATATAGGACCTCGCATAGCAGGGGGCTACGAGAACGAGGTCCTAGCTGTCGATTTTCTTAAACGCGAAGTTAATTTCATTATACAAAGAGCGCACAAGAACCAGAAGGTTGAACTGGATATCCAAGTGGTTAGCGGCTCTCATTACCTGCAGACTAAACCGACTGGCAAAATAGTACCCTACTCAAATTTGCAAAACATTGTCGTGAAATTACACGCTGCTAATAACGCTTCTCAGAGCGTGTTGATCAATGCGCATTTTGACTCGGTGCCCACAAGTCCTGGAGGCAGCGATGATGGAATTAATTGTGCGACGATGTTGGAGGTGTTGAGGAAATTGTCGAGGGAACCTAAACGGCCGCTCAACAATTTAATATTTTTGTTCAACGGGGCTGAAGAAACAGGTCTGCAAGCCGCACATGGCTTCATTACCAAGCACAAGTGGGCCAAGGACTGTAAAGTCTTGCTTAATCTGGAGGCTACAGGAGCCGGAGGGAAGATAATTTTATTCCAGTCGGGACCTGCGGCGCCGTGGCTGTTGACTTATTACTCCAAGGTGCCGCATCCGTATGGACAAGCCGCCGGTGAAGAGATTTTCCAAAGCAATATCATTCCGTCAGATACCGATTTCAGGATTTTCAGGGACTACGGGGGGCTTGTAGGAAAGTGGAAAATTGTTTGTTGACAACTGAAACCAGTAATGAATCGTTACAGGTCTTGATATGGCGTTCTTCAAGCAAGGCTATCGCTATCATACTAAGTATGACGATTTTGAACATATTCCTCTCGGTTCCTTCCAGCACGTCGGGGACAATACACTCTCTTTGGTTCGCAGTCTTGCCAACGCACCTGAAGTATCAAATCCGAAAGACAATCCAGGGAAAATTATCTTCTACGATTTCTTGGGACTATTTATGATCTCGTACACCCAGACTGTGGCCCATGTTGTAAATTACGTGGTCGTTGTACTCTCATTGGCAATTTTTGCCTTTAGTGTACACACTTTCAAAATAGGTAAATCATCGTTTTTGCACTAGTTTTTTTCTCAAAACATTACATCATCGTATTACAGGATACTCCAAACAAACTCTAAAATATTTTGCTTTGACGTTCGGTACTATACTCGGTGGATGGATCGCGGCAGTAGTTTTCGCTGTCTTAATATCACTTTTTACCGATAAAATTGGATATTCCATGAGCTGGTATGGCAACCCTTGGCTCATTTTTGGACTTTACGTAGCACCAACAGTCGCATTTTCTTCCGCTCTTCTGCCTTTTATACGTCATGAGGTAATCATGCTCTTATCAGCTATAATCGATCATAAAACAAAAAACTAATAAACAGTGTCCGGACGAAATAGTACCGGAGAAGTCGACCAGTACAACTTTGCGTAATCCCTCGCTCGCACATAAACACGATTCAGCTGGTTCCCTGTTATTGAAAACGAACCAGCTGAATCGTGTTTATATGTGAGTGGGGTATTACGTAAAGTTGTACTGGTCGACTTGTCCGGTACTATTTCGTCCGGACACTGCTAATAAATGTTTTACGTAAAATATCGTTACGACTATTTGGTATAATACAGGCTATTTGTATTTCACGAGTGATAATGAGCCCGACGGAATTGAAAAAATTGAAAAAACCCGCAATACATTTCCAAAGTGAACGTGGCTAAAATGAAATTATGAATCCATGATGGCTTTACTTGCAATAATTTTATTTATCACAACTGACTCTTACGAAAAAGTTAACAATTAATTGCAAAAAAAAAACGGAAACTGTTAGAATAAAATTTCATAGTGTGGAACCTTCTTACGAGATATAGGTTAGAATTATGGTCAAAATTCAGTGACATTTTTTTTAAATTATTTGATAGGTGTTTTCAAGTAGACAATTAATTGACAAACGGACAAAACCAAATTTACATCAGGAAATGAAAAAACTTCGTTTTTTCACAATTTCATTTTACCAAGCGGACGACGTTTATGTCAAAATTTACGAAACTACACAGCTAACCATGTTATATGTTTTTTTAAATCAAAAGAACAAAAATCCACGTTAACTTTGGAAATGTATTGTGGGTTGCATTTTCAATTCCGTTGGGCTCATTATCACTCGTGAAATACCCCGTATACAAACGTCATTTTTTTCCGATTTAATAGTTATAACAAGAGAATAAACTTCAAAATGTATCATTCTCTTAACAGAAAAAGGTTGTAACAATGTTTCTTTTTTAGAAATTAACCCACAATGTTAAAGCTCAAATTCAAGCCCATTGTGTAAGATTTATTTGGACTCTGATATTATTCATCGGTTCCATTATGAATATCAGATCAATGTATGCACTTTTAATACCTGTGTTATTCAACACCACCGGTTTCATCTTGATTCACATACTCAGACTGCAACATACAGGTAAATCAACCAGCACAAAGACTTCACAAAAATACAGTAGATCTGTTTTAGTAAGAAAATGGCAGGTAATATATGTTGTCAGTTTAATAATTCCTACAATGTTCTTGATGTACACTGCACTAACGACGCTCTCGCTTTTCGTTCCCATCTCTGGGCGAATCGGTCCAGACAAGAACGCAGATCTCTTAATAGCACTCTTGTCATCAGCCTTGACAATAGTGATCATTTCTCCATTTGTAAATATCCAGTATACCAACTAGGAATCAAATAATATTTTATTACAATTACAGGTAGCCCTCACAACTTTGGTTAGACATTTCAAATATTTACTGGCGTTTCTGGCACTAGTTTTTGCAATAAGTTTCATTATAATTTTCACTCCTTTAGGTTTCCCCTATAGTGGCAACACAAATTCCCCAGCTCCTCAAAGATATTGGATGTTGGTAAGTTACCAATCAATAAGTCAGAGTAAGAATAAGAATGACATACCACAACTGTTCTACTTTGCTTTTGACAATGACCAGTTAGTCATTCTTATGCTACTGGATCCGAAGCTGGCAAATGATTTTTTTTATAAACACTGTCATCATAGCACACCCGTCGAGTGTTTCATGATGAAAATGGTGTCGAAAGTAAACGAGATGCGGGCTACTTTTTACTCAACATGGATCGCAATTCCCCCCAGAAAGTCGAAGGCCGCGTTAAAGATATCGCACGAGCGAAATCGCTTGATGAGGACTGCAAGAAGTACTTGTTGTGTGGTTTACCTCTGGCCCATTCGAAAATGATTGAAATTATGTAAGTGCTGGCCCAATTCTAAAAGTTGAGTATATGTTTTTACTCTTTTAGTAAGTACAGCAGTTGGATACCTGCAGGACAACCGGTGCTCGACCAGCCTGTAAAACTCGACGTTTTGTCCAAGGTTCAAGTTTCTCCTACGGTGTTGAGGTACAACGTTTCCATAATTGGTCCGGATCGCGTGGGGGTCTATTTCTCCCCCAAAAAGGGACACAAAGTGTTGGCAATAAGTCTCATTGATAAGATGCCTTCAGATTCGGAAACAGAGGTGTGGAACGACCGCTATCTGTATTACATGAACCACATTTGTGGTAAAGAGATTGCTCCTTTGAAATTTTCTTTTGATCTGGAGGTGCCAGCCAATTCCAGTGGCGCAACCACCGAAATTGCCGTTTCAGGAATATACGTACACGACAATCTGAACAGGAAAATGCCCCATTACGTACAATTTCTAAATGAATTCCCAGATTGGGCTGACCTTACCGCTTGGCTTGGTTGCTACGAATCCTGGTGGATATAAAATGCAAGAATTGTGTTTTCAGAGAAAATTATTTTTTGGAATTTACAAATTTTATTGAAATGTTGATGTAGCTTCAATAATGATAATAAAGGAGTCGGAATTTACCGTTTAGTTAATTATTTATAATTAATTATTGTGATTTAATTTAAATTTTAGGACATGTTGAGTTCAATAGCGAAAAAACACTACATTCCTACTACAGAAATTAATTTTTTTCAGAATGCGATTTTATTTTGACGAAAAATATACAGTGTGTAGAATGGATTTTGGTACAGTTGCGGCCAAATAAAAGCGACCACTAAATTGACATTTTATATCATCTTTATAAATTTTGGTAATTGAGGCTTTTAAAATTAAAGTTTCTCTGGTAACCAGATACCCATACCTGTGGCACAACATAACAGTGACGGATGATGTCAATTTGAAAAATAGTTTTTTATGTTATCTCCTAGGAGATGATTTTTCAGGTGATTTAATATTTAATTCCGATTTACAATAGAAAAAATTGCTGCCCAGTTTTATTTGACCGCAACTGTACGTAGACACTTTTCGTTTAATAGTGAAAATCCTCTGATATTGGCTCCCCTAATTATTTTCCAACAAAACCTTAAATACAAAAGTTGTAGAGTAAAAAAAAATTGTACCTAAATCCTTTTCTAATTATTTTCTAACACTTGTCTGGTTCTGTTAGACAAGAAAAATTAAATATTAAAAATAGTAATAGCCATGACTCCCGACAAGAATAAAGTTCATTTTTTGACAAACGTAACGAGTTTGCTGATTCGTCAAAGAATGAACTCTGTTAACAAAGAAGAAAAATTTAACTTCGTAAAATGGTACTACCCCGGATTGTCTTTTAGAGACATGCAAGCAACATTTCCTGTATTCTATCCGGAGCATGGAGGTAGTATTAACTTAATACGACCTCCATGATCCGGAGCGACCAATTCCAAGTTTGACTTGTCAAATATCATCATACAATGTCATCTTTGGTTGTCACCTCGGTTACACTTCCCAGCTATTGCTATTTTGACAAATTCTTTTTTCCATTATTGTGTACTTCCGGGAAATGTTAAAAAACAAATCAATTAAGAATTGGGAACCATTTTTAAAACTACAACTTTTGTATTTAAGGGTTTGTCCTAAAATAATTAGGGGAGCCAATATTCGAGGATTTTTACTTTTACACGTAAAGTGCCTACTTATGTACCAAAATCCATTCTACATCCGGTATAGTTAAAATAATTTTTCTATGGTTCAACTTTTGATAAGCTTGAAAACACGACGTAGGTAGTTTGCTTGCTAAAAGAAAGAAAAATGTTGTCTATCATCTACTCAAAAAAAAATCTTAAGATTGTACTACCCATAGTATTTAAATTGAATTGGAAACGTGAAATTTATTACCGTTTAGTATAGTCATTACTTATTATAGGTAGGTACTTATTACTTATAGAATAAAAATCAATTAAATACTAGGGAGTTTATAATATATTTGAGATTATTTGGCAAATATATTTACATATTAATTATTTAATTAATTACTTACATATTTTTTTATTATATCTGAATCATAATCGTTATTTTTTACACTAAAAAGCGTGCAAAATCGGGCCTTTAAAGCACTAAAGCTTCAAAGTTGCTTAAGTAACAACAAATTTACTTACAAATTTTAAGCAATGATAAATACACACTTATACACAATTTACAATAAATATAGGTACATAAATATAAATATAATTTATATTTTAGGTACATAGGTAACAACGAAACAACAATTATTACGATTAATGAAACAGATTACTTCGAAAAAGGTGCTTTAATTTTCAGATTATAGTGCAGATATAATAATAATAATAAATAATAATATAATAAGCAACAAAAGAAAGCAAGCATATCTTTTAGATATAGCTGTTCCAAATTCACATAATATAACACAGACATATAACACAAAAATTAATAAATATTTAGAGCTGTCCGTTGCTATGAGAAATCTTTGGTGTTTAGAAAAAATTTCGATTTTACCACTTGTAATTTCAGCAACGGGAATAGTACCGCAATCTCTTTTTAAAAATTTAAAAATTCTGGATTTAGATAACACATTGGTAGTTGAAATTCAAAAAGGTATATTATTATACTCATGTCACATCGTGAAGAAGTTCCTTAACATTGACACAGAACATAATACACAACAAAGTCATAATGCGGAGGCGAGACGCCGGTAATTATGTTGATAAGCACTGCACTATTACTTGATAGTAATATCCGTAATAGTGTATGTACTCCGGCAAAATTGCCGTGCCGCCGGGTGGAGGTGGGATAATATATAAAAAAAATAGCGTATGGTACAGCGTGATACAGGTGTATAAGGATAATAGGTCTATTATTGTATTCAATTTGGAGTCGTTTATGGCTATCTAATATTAAAGCGCTCGTAGTGTAATAGATCTCTAAGAAAATTTTTATCAATATTTCAGTGTATTATTGTCATTTACCTACACCAAAAAACTTCCAATATTAAGGTTCAAACTCTACTTTTTAACATCTGTTGCAGATGTAGTTGCATCCGTTACCTTGAATTACCAATGAATACAAAATTCCCTAGAATGTGAATACATATTTAATTTTTTTATTTAAAAATTAAAACAAGGGTGCAAATTCTAAAAAATAACACAAAATAGTATATTATGATACAAGTTTATAAGGAAGCCTTTAAAGCACGCGCGACGAGTTTAAGAGCACGACGCGGCGGAGTGCTTTTAACGTCGCAAGTGCTTTAAAGGCCCTTATAAACGTGTATCATACGCTATTTTTTATTATACCTGCACTACAATCTGAAAATTATAACAAAAAATGTTAAAAATGTTAAAAAATGTTGTTGTTGTTTCGTTGCTATCATAAATTGTGTATAAATGTCTATTTATCATTGTTCAAAATGTAGGTGAATTTGTTGTTACCTAAGCGACCCTTAAAGCTTTAGTGTTTTAAAGGCCCTTTTTCGCACGCATTTTAGTGTCAAAATCAGGGATTATGATTCAGGTATAATAAAAAACTCTTTTTATAAGGACATTGGCGCACTCGTCCCATAGAAAACTCCCCTACGACTCGTTTTCTACACTTGGGACTCGTGCGCCAAATCAACCCTTATAAAACTCGTTGTTTAATATACTATTAAAGTACTCCTTGTAAACTTGTATCATAATACAGGTCTTATATCTCTATTATTTATGGTCCGATTTTTGTGAAATTTAACAGATGGATAATTTAAAAGGTAATATAAGTACCTCCAGTCATTTTAACTCCCTTTATTTGTGAATTAAATCGTTTAAGATTTAAAGGTAATCGTAGGTACTACAAGAAAAAGAGGAAAAATCTTGTCAATTTATTTAATTTTTCGCAATTGAACAATAATTGTTTCCACCTGCAGTTCACGCCAACAATTAAAAATACTAAAGCCTGTCTCGCTAAGGGAAGTCCATCGCTTTCAGAATTTAAACCAAAATCTACATAACCAACATTTCCTTTTCCATTCCAATCTATATGTTGAGGTATTGACATTTCGTCTATTATTAACGAACATACGAGTACCAGTTGCTTTCCTTTCCTTTGAGTTCGGCTATTTTTTGTTTTGCTGCATGCAATGCTTCAACTGTATATCCTGGAGAACCGTCAACAGTTGAGTACCACTTTCTGAGAGTGTTTGGATGTGGCAAATAATTTCCAAATTGCTTTCGTACATAACTATAGGCAGTGGATGAATAAAAATGTAGGGATAGTTGAATATACACAAAACAGTACCGAGACTTTATTTACAACTATCTCGCACACCCCGATAGTGCGAGAGGCCAGACCGTCACAAATCTGTCAGCGTCAGACCATGAGACCCATTTCGTGATTGTTGTATATAGTGGAACCAGAAATATAGTGATTTTATAAGGGATGGAGTACTGTAGTGACCCAGTTTAAAATTTAAATTTAAGTTTCCGGTACCGCCACAACAGCGCGCCAAATGTGAAGGTACTAGCGGCTAGACTAGGAACTACGAGCGGAAATATAGCGGGGAGGAAACGGGCTCGCGTGGGCGGTTGAAGGGGGAGGTCACTTTTGTTTGGTTTTTCGAAACGAACAGACCTTGCGAAGAGCGATCCAATATTCCAAAAATCTGTACATCTGAACCGATTACACTACCGTTCCGAGTAGATATTTTGTGTCCCCGTGAAGAATTCAACGTTTTTAATTCACCTGGGTAATTTATCCCACTTTCGTTGCCTTTTTTTTTGTGTTTTGTTTTGGGACCAGGACCACGTGGTAAGGGTATGTTGTAGATTTCATTTTGTTGCATGCTGTTTCTTTAAGAGGCGTCCATTTGTTAATTTTAAGCGTTATCCCTAAATTTCTCCCGGGAGGTCCATTTTTGACAATCTGTTAATTTCGAAGATTAGTAGCCGTCGTCCGGACCGCGTGCGTCCATTTTGTTTTTCTTTCACTAACATTTTCTAACGGCGCTCGACCCGCCATTTTCTTTTTTGTTTAACATTACCAACGATTATTGTATTCGTTATTTATGCTGCTTACCGATATTTGTGCCAGTTAAAGCGTTTTTTTATTTTATCGTTATTTAACTTCGCGTTTTGTTCTCTTTTATTTCCTCATTGTTTAATGTTGCGTTTTGTTTTGCTTATGTTATCCTTGTTTAATGTTGCGTTTTGTTTTGCTTATTTTATCATTGTTTCATGTTGCGCTTTGTTTTGCTGGATTTTCTCATCGTTTAATGTTTCGCTTTGTTCGATAGAATTAAACTCTGGTTATTCCTTCGTGCTGTTGCTAGATTTCGGAAAAGTTAAAGTAAAATGTTGTAAGTGCG
The DNA here is from genome assembly GCF_963966145.1 of Tenebrio molitor. Taxonomy (NCBI): domain Eukaryota; kingdom Metazoa; phylum Arthropoda; class Insecta; order Coleoptera; family Tenebrionidae; genus Tenebrio; species Tenebrio molitor. The sequence continues at coordinate 22,387,278 of NC_091047.1, read as the reverse complement.
CCCTGTGGGAGCTAGGTGACAATCAGGAAGTCGTGGGGTTGTTTAGTAAATTTCTGTGGAAGCTACGGTTATTTAGAGCCGTTAGCGGGGACGGACCTTAGTCTTTGCGGGAGCGGCGTCGGGATGTTTTCGTGAAGCTTCCGTCGACGGTTATAGAGACTTTGGGGTTTTGTCCGGAAACGGTTGGTTGGGGACGGCGGACCTAGGTCTTTGCGGCTGCGGTCTAGGAATGCTACTCGTACGACCCCGAAACGCTCTGTCACTCTTGCTGGGTCGGTGAAATAGTCCGACGTTCATTAATACCCCGAATATCTATAAACGTCGCTTGATTTCATGATGATTCAGATTATTCTTCTGAGTCCCCTCGCGGCTGAAAGTTTGTTACCTCCAGCTCTAAGCTCCCGTTGGTGTACCTTGACCGCGTAGTTCCGCGTTAAACATTGTTTTTGTCATTAATCGAATTGTAAAATATGAGTAATACCTGGGATACGGTTTTTGAAGAGGGTTTTTCATCCGTCCCTGTCTGTAATAACTGCCTTATAATTTGTTTACTTGTTTTGCAAGCTTTAAACTGTCATTTTGTCTGTCATGTGCCCGTTTTTCTGTTATTTTAAATATTGTTGCATTCATCTTGTCGTTTATCTTTGTGATGTACTCAACTAGTTAATTTCTTGTACTTCGTTAAACTTAATTTCTGTCCTTTGTATTCGTTCCAATTTCTTTTTCATCAAAGTTATTACAGACATTTTTAATAAAAGGTATTTTGCGTCCCTCACATGTGTGTTTTATTTGCGGCACTCTTCCAACTGGAACACTCACCGTTTGCATTCCGAACCTTTTCCGCCAAAAGAAAATCACAACGTAGGGCTCCTCCGATTCGATGACGACCACGACCACATTTGTTACCGTTTTGCGCAGGTTCAAATATTTGGCGGAAAAAGTAATGTATTCAAATCATTACAGTACATTAACTTGAGAGGGTCAGTTATGGCAGGGCAATAAACTTCTGGCACTCGTCGCGCGACTGGGTTCTACCGACCTTTGTCTCCGATGGTCCATTTTCAGACGGCTCAAAAACATCTGTCATAGAAGATTTATAACTCTCTTCAAGTTGGTAATAAAAGTGACCCCAAAATTGTAAAAGAAATTATCGACCAGAGTCCATAAAATCACTATATTTCTGGTTCCACTATATAGTCCTACAGAAACTCTAGTGGAATTCGGCTTTGGTTGTAAATTTAACAACAACAACCGAAGAATAAGATTTTATTATCAAGTAATAACCGTTGTCATAAATACAACTACCACTACCTGTAACATCCCTGCCTGAAGCTAACATTGCGAACCCCAAACTGACAACCCTCATTAGCATTTATCAGTAGGATTATTGCTGCAGCATAAAATTCTATTTTTCAAGTGACAAACATAAATTTACAACCAAAGCCGAATTCCACTAGAGTTTCTGTAGGACTATACTTATTATTCGGGTATTTAAACTAAAGGGCGGACTAGGTCAGTCGAAGACGAACTGTGACAGAGTGCAGGGTAAAGAATCCAATTTGATTTTGTTATTAAAGTTTGTGAAAGGTGTAGTTAATTTACACATGGTGAGTGTATCACTGAGTAACCTGTTTGTATTGGTGATGTGGTGAGTTTACCTATTTTAATAATAATGCTGCCAGTGTGGCAGATCGAGTGTGTCGCTGACAGGGATCAGGGCCGCTCATCTGTTTTTGGTGATCACAATTGATTGAGGGTCGCTGAGACGCTGAGTGTTATCAGGGCGCCTCGTTTGATTACAGTTGTGCAGTGGATTGTGTGAGTCCTGGAGGTTCTGAGTGAGCCCTATTCTTTCCCTAACAACCCCGGACAGAGCTCAATGAGTTAATGTTAATTGATAATTACCTAAAGTACTAGAGCTCAATGAATATGTAATGATAATTAATTGACAATCACCAAAGGTATTAAGAGTTGACGTTGACATTGTGATGGACTATATTTGAGATGTGTGTGATTTATTATTGTAAATATGTGTTGGTTGTGCTCGCACAACACTTTCAGCGAACTGGTTAAGTACTCACCACCCCATTTTATTATTTTACAGGAGGTAAGCCTGTGATAGATGTGCAGACCACGATCACCTCGATCCACGACACAAGCCGTCATGACACCATTGTTAACGTAATGTTCACCCAATTATTTTATTTACTGACAATTACCAAATTACGACATCCTGACACTGCATCAAGTCTAATGTGTTATATTATTGATTGACAATTTAATTAGTATCAGTATTATTATTTTTGTATGCTGTCTCTCTCGCACTCGCATCATAGCCCCTACACGACGAACTTGTTATCGATTTGGTGAAAAATCAGTAGCGAAAAAAGCGATTTTCAAAAAATCGATATTTCATACAGAATTGCAGTAGGCACAAAGTGAAATATTGTCATCAGGAGAAAAGCAAAAAAACAACATAATACCGGGTGATCAAGAAGGACTATTTAAGTTGGCAATACAATTAAGAAAATTTTTTAATTGGGTTATTTATAACACTGCAACTGGATATGTTTTATTGGTTTATTTGACAAATATCTGATATAGGTATAGCATTAACAACGACAAGCCACCAACAACCGGAAGCTACTCCTGTTATACGATTTAAAATACGATCCAGTGTTACCAACTTAAACAGTCCTTCTTGCTCACCCCGTATAAAAAAATTTAATGACGCAGTGTCGCAATCACCTCGCAGTCTCGGACAGTCACACTCACACATCACTCACACATCACGCACATGATCGAGCGCGCCGTTAATAAAACCTCGGAGAGACAAAACAAATTCGGATAAGTTCGGCGGGAATGTTTTGTTCAATTTTTCTTCTATTTTTGATTGGAATTTGCATTTATCAAAAAAATCGATTTTGGACAAAAAAAATCAATTCACCAGAAAATCGTCTAGTTTGAAATCGATTTAAAAAATCGTAAATTTAACAAAAAACAATCGATTTACGAAAGTATCGATTTTATCGCCCATCCCTAATGTTAACTAACCTAACTTTTGTAGGTGTTTTTGTTTTAGAGTTAAAAGTGCTTAATTGTTACTAATTGCGTTAATCCGTGATACGTAAATGCTCTGTTATATTGCCTTTGACGAAAAGTAAAAAAAAATGGTGTATCTAAAATTATTGTAATATAAACCCGGTTTATTCTAGTGGACATTAACGATTACGTAATATAAAATACAATTACAGTAAGATTTGTACTTAAATTTTAGTGTAACATTCTCGTAATTTTCTCAGCATAATTGACCCTTGATTGTAAATACAATTAAAATTAATTTTTATTAATAAACACTTAAAAAATTGGTGATATCAAAGTGTTATTTGCCGTAATATTGCTCGACAAGATAAAACTTATACTCAAAATCAGTTTTAATACCCGGTTAATCTCCACATTCTACCGGTTTAATTCTGCGTGGAAAAGTAATTTTCTCGCCTCCACGCATATCTTTCACTGTAATTAATAAAACGGATGCGCTTTGACTCGTCAGTTTCTTCAGAACACGCATAAAATGCGCCGGAGAGCCGATTTAATGATGGAGGGTGATGAAGAAACAGTTGCCTTGGACGGCTCCAAGAAAATGAGAAGCAGTATCCACAGCATCCCCATTGCTGTAGCTTTTGGAACGATCGCAATGTTGTTAGGTCTGTACGGTCTTGTTTACACGATCGACAGTATTCTGCCCACTCCTCTTTATCTGGCGGACGAGGTAGGTAAATTCAGAATATTCGCAAAAGAGTCAACGTTTTAATTCGCTTGTAGCAATCTCAACCCGATGCTTTCATAACTGAAAGGGCGCGACACGATTTAAAACTGTTGACAGATATAGGACCTCGCATAGCAGGGGGCTACGAGAACGAGGTCTTAGCTGTCGATTTTCTTAAACGCGAAGTTAATTTCATTATACAAAGAGCGCACAAGAACCAGAAGGTTGAACTGGATATCCAAGTGGTTAGCGGCTCTCATTACCTGCCGACTAAACCTTCTGGCAAAATAGTACCCTACTCAAATTTGCAAAACATTGTCGTGAAATTACACGCTGCTAATAACGCTTCTCAGAGCGTGTTGATCAATGCGCATTTTGATTCGGTGCCCACAAGTCCTGGAGGCAGCGATGACGGAATTAATTGTGCGACGATGTTGGAGGTGTTGAGGAAATTGTCGAGGGAACCTAAACGGCCGCTCAACAATTTAATATTTTTGTTTAACGGAGCTGAAGAAACAGGTCTGCAAGCCTCACATGGCTTCATTACCAAGCACAAGTGGGCCAAGGACTGTAAAGTCTTGCTTAATCTGGAGGCTACAGGAGCCGGAGGGAAGATAATTTTGTTCCAGTCGGGACCTGCGGCGCCGTGGCTGTTGACTTATTACTCTAAGGTGCCGCATCCGTATGGACAAGCCGCCGGTGAAGAGATTTTCCAAAGCAATATCATTCCGTCAGATACCGATTTCAGAATTTTCAGGGACTACGGGGGGCTTGTAGGAAAGTGGAATATTGTTTGTTGACAACTGAAACCAGTAATGAATCGTTACAGGTTTTGATATGGCGTTCTTCAAACAAGGCTATCGCTATCATACTAAGTATGACGATTTTGAACATATTCCTCTCGGTTCCTTCCAGCACGTCGGGGACAATACACTCTCTTTGGTTCGCAGTCTTGCCAACGCACCTGAAGTATCAAATCCCAAAGACAATCCAGGGAAAATTATCTTCTACGATTTCTTGGGACTATTTATGATCTCGTACACCCAGACTGTGGCCCATGTTGTAAATTACGTGGTCGTTGTACTCTCATTGGCAATTTTTGCCTTTAGTGTACACACTTTCAAAATAGGTGAATCATCGTTTTTGCACTAGTTTTTTTCTCAAAACTTTACATCATCGTATTCCAGGATACTCCAAACAAACTCTAAAATATTTTGCTTTGACGTTCGGCGCTATAATCGGTGGATGGATCGCGGCAGCAGTTTTCGCTGTCTTAATATCACTTCTTACCGATAAAATTGGATATTCCATGAGCTGGTATGGCAACCCTTGGCTCATTTTTGGACTTTACTTAGCGCCAACAGTCGCATTTTCTTCCGCTCTACTGCCTTTTATACGTCATGAGGTAATCATGCTCTTATCAGCTACAATGGATCATAAAACAAGAAACTAATAAATGTATTATTATCTATTCACTTTGAGTGTGACCGCAACTAAAAAAATAGTAGGCGCTGTTTAGCAGTGTGCAGCATACGTTTTTACGTTTTACTCTAAATACATATTTGTGTGGTGTGAACATGATGTGAAAATGTCAGAATTGTCAAAACTTGACAATGGTAGTAGTAGTACAGTATAAAGCAATGATTTCAATGTATTTATCAAAATTAATAACGGAAATCAATATTTGAAGTAGGAGAAACTAAAAACGTCTGTCTGATTCTGGGATCACATCTGTTGGAAAGTGAGGTTATATCCAGGTACAGATCATTCAATGCCAAAACTTCAAAATCACCTCATGCAATTCTCAATATAAATGAAGAACGAAGGAAATGGTCATTTGGCGGTAAGACAAACGCGAAAAATGTCTGGGTTTTACTAAAGGTAATCAGACCTTTCAATTAATTGCATTGATTAATACCTAAAGTGCGTCTATCGATATTTTAAAACGACCTTTTGCTTCCTTCAGTGGTTTATTGCCCGCTAACAAAGATTGTCGTAAAAGTGGTGAGTAACCGATCCTCAATAATCCGCAGGTACCATCGAGAGTTTTTGTTACAGGGTAGGTAAATAATCCCCTAGTAATGAGACCATCATAAACGACCCAAAATGTTAACTAGTGTTTAAAAAGTCGTTTCAAAATATCGATAGACGGACTTACAAATATTTTCAGATAAAAACTAATCAGACAGAAAGAAACACGAAGTTTAGAAACATGTTTTATAGGAGATGAAAAGGCAGAAGGCATCAAACTACAGCACTTACTAGCCAAAATGTACCTACAACAAAAAAGCACAAATAGAGTTAACTTGATTGGTGATGTTCGTCTTTGTGAGTTGTTTTTTGTTGGCTTCAATAAAATGTCTCGAAACAAGTCAATATTAAGCGTTTGGTCTCAACTTTGAGAAGACGACGTGGTCGACGTGACATTTCCTTTTTGAATTCTGAAATTTCGTAACAACCAATGACGTTATATCTAACTAGACGCGCCGTAGAGTGAGAGGCATTGACTTTTACATAGAAGTGAGACAGCGAATAAAAGTTAGCGGACCGTGGGCAAAACATTCTGCAATTCTGCAGCAACTGTGTGTTCCTTATTCTTACCGAGGTGTTGTAATAAGCATTGTAATCGCTTTAACACTAAAACACCCATCTTTTATAAATAATACAGATGCAACAGTAAACTGTTGCCGCATAATTGATAAATTATTCGGGCGTCGGGCGGGATTCACCAACGCCAGTTAAAGTTAAATGTAGATTTAAATGCTTCGTTCCTTTAGTTACCTACTGTTATAACAATGTTTTCGTATATTTTAACGTACAGTTAACTTTAACTGGCGTTGGTGAATCCGGCCCTACCTAGGTACATAATAGGTACGCGAAATTCACTTGGTAAGAATCCTTTCAAAAAACCTCTTTCAGAGGTGAATATTACTTCTACAAATTACTAAGGCATTCTTTGCTAAAGCTGAAAAGTGCATCATAAACTTGAAAAATCTGTCGGGTGGAAAATGGTTTTTAAAGAAAAAAAACTGGCTTTATTGGACTAATAATAATTAACATACTTTCAGTAGAATTCATTATCGAAAGGTAGGTATATAATCGAAAAAAATTTTTTTTTCGTATTTATTAACGTACAAATTAAGTGAAGATCATATTGAACCCTTTTTTTGCGCAATTAGGTCAAAAGGATTTCAGAATACACTGACGATGTTATTACCTACATTTGTGGCTACATAGCCAGAAAATTAAAAAATTAAAACGCTACAAGCATTCGGGGCACAGATTCCGCATTATTATCGGAAATTTTTGTATTGTAAAACAAAAATGTTATGTACTTATTAAGTTGATTAATTATATTTACTAATCTGAAAATAGTACATATATTATGTGTGGCTGGTTTGTCTGCCTCACTGCGTTCGGCGCCAATCTACCAGCCGCAGCACATAAAACCATTTTTGCTCCGAATAACATATATGTACTATTTTTTCTTCAAACCTTCATAACAAATTATTTAAGACATGTTAAGAAACCAGGTAGGAATTTCAAATGATTTAGCTAGTTTACTTTACAGCCGCTCATCAGCGGAGATAATAACTTTACAGCCGCTCAGCAGCGGAGATAATAACTTCAGGGACGCCCTCAGCGGAGATAATAACTTTACGGACGCTCGTCAGCGGAGATAATAACTTCATGGACGCTGGTCAGCTCGTTAAATGCCATGACAATGAAGTGACACTTTAGCATTATCAATGCAGCAATGCAATGTCATATTTTACGGACGTTTGAAGAAAAATAAAATTAATTGTACAGAATGTTCTCAATTGGTACCTAAACCAAAATTCAATTTCCAGACTAAGTCGAAAAGATGGGGAGGTTTAATTAAACTGTTTGTCTCTGTTGTAGAAATATGCAAGATCGCAGAAATGATTTTTAAAAATAATAAAAATTTCGCTGGAAACGTTCTTATAAAGGCGGGTACAGATCAAGCGCGCCGATCCGCGCCGTGCCGTGCAAAACGTTTGCAAACGTTTGCTAACAAAATTCGTGTATGTTTGAAGAACTGTCCAGACTGACCATATGCGCGGATGTTTGACTGTGTTCGGAGAGGTTCCGAGTTTCGTACGTTTGTTTCATTCGAAAATACCGTCTTCCATTTTAACTAAATTGGAGATATCTAGACAGCTGTTTGCGTTCGCTCTTGACGAATTCACCGACAAACATAAAAAATCCGTCCAAATCGAGCCCTCACGAACAAGCAGATTTCTTTGATGTACCGACATCAGGCGGATAATGTTTGCGAATGCTTGTTCGTGCGCGTTTGTGCTCGGTAACCCGCCCAAACTGACCGCGCCTGCAACGTTCGCGAACGTTTTGCACGGCACGACGCGGATCGGCGCGCTTGATCTGTTCCCGCCTTAAGGCTTAAGTTATTTAAAAAAAAAATTAATTGTAGTTTATTTAACGAGTTCGCGTGTAAATTGGACTTTTTTTGGCATGAGTGAGCCACTTTAAAACGCGAGTGAAACGAGCGTTTTAAAGGCCCACGAGTGCCAAAAAAGCTCAATTTGCCCAAGAACGATAGGGTTATTGTTTTCCGGGTTGTGCCGCGGTCGTCTGGATTGATTTGCGGGAAATGCTACATCGGACAAACAGGACGTCCAATACAATGTCGATTAAAAGAACATAGTAGGGCCATCAAGCAGTATGACAAGGAGAAATCAGCATTGGCGGAACACAAATTCGAAGATGGAGACCACACGTTCGACTTTGAAAAAACAGTAGTTCTGGCTAAAACAACTAAATACCATCAAAGATTAATGAGGGGAGCAATCGAGATTAGAAAAAATCCAAATAATTTCAACAGAGACCAAGGTGTTGAGCTTTCTAGCACGTGGAATTCCGTTATTCGACCATGTACGCACGCCCCCCCCCCCCCCCCCAATTTCACTCACCGAGCCACGCCTACCACCCCCACCACCAATCCCACGGGGACCGCTCCCACCACTAACCATATAAATAGTCCAACACGGAATAGACCAAACACGCAAACACCAAACCAGTTTATTTACAAGCTCCGAAGATGCTCCGAAGAAGATAGCAGCATGGCTATTGAAACGTCAGCTACCCAGCAATCCAGACGACCGCGGCACAACCCGGAAAACAATAACCCTATTGACAACGGCCGTGAAAACCTGCATTCGATTACCCAAGAACGAGTTGAATACAACGTTTTTTTGTTCGACGAGCCCCTTAAAGGCTCCAAATCGCTTAAAATCTTTAAAATTAGCTTGACGTTTCGTTTTGACAAGTTGTGACATTTATCAAAATTCGTTCACACAGGAGAAAATTCTCAAATTCTGACAGTGTCGAACAAAAAAATTATTTTCCTGAATTAAATGTTCATATTTAGAATACGAATACATCATAAGAATATGCAAATCAATGAAGTTAAAAAACGTATTAGACATCACTGTTCAAAGTCAATTTTGTTTCATTATAATTATATTCTTACATGTTTGTTATTTTACTCTAAAAAATAAACGTTTCTGCCACTCTAAGAAGTAGTACAGTTGCGGCCGTTGAAAACTCAGACACTTTGACAACGCCAAACTTTTAGCTTTGTCAATGGTATTGAAAGTGACGTTTCTCAAAATGTCACTCAAAACATTATCCACATTAATTTCTCTCGCAATGGCTCTTATACTCACACCGTCCCTCAGTCAAACACATTTTTGCAAATCAGATAATTGCGGCATTTCAAAAGTTACGCGCGATTCTGACCTAATATGTCAAATACTGACACTGACTTTATAATCCTTGATGAAAATCCTGTTTACGCTAATCAAATTTCGGAATTTATACAGAGTGTTTAAATCTTTCCTGTCTGAGATTTCAACGGCCGCAACTGTACCTAATAATTTATTAATCTTTTCATAATATACTAATAAACTTGATTCAATTTCAGTGTAGTTGTTTTATTACAAATTAGTAAGAATTCTTATTAATTTCCCCATAAGAGCCAATATATAAGTTCAGAAAGTTGCCCATAGTCACGTGGTAACAATCAGCATCTCTTTGTTAAATCTCATTCATTCATATGCTCCTCACTCTTATGGTTGAAATCACTTCATCGCATTGCCCGACCCAGCTACGGCGCATCTAGAGTAAATTGTAAGATCATTGGTACCAACACTCAATTTTATACCGGGTGATCAAGAAGGACTGTTTAAGTTGGCAGTACAATTAATACAATTTTTTAATTCGGTTATTTATAACACTGCAACTGGATATGTTTTGTTGGTTTATTTGACAAATATCTGATATAGGTACTATCGCGGCCATCCAAAAGTGAACGGTTTTTTTTAATAGTTTGATTTTTACTTTAAATCATAGGCGTCCTAAAATGTCAAAGTTTGACACTAGCGTTAAAAAAATTATTGAAACTATTTTTTTTAAATGCCACATCTCACTCCGATTCAGACAGCTAGGGCTATTGCAAAGCTAGAAGAAAATTGGTCGTTGGCGGCTGTGGCGAGAGAATTACATTGCTTTACTTGCATCTTCAATATAAAGAGGCGTTGGCAAGAAAAGAGGCTTGAGAGGCCAATACGAATAGGTGTTGGAAAGGTTTCTTTACTAACGTTTACTTTCATTTTAATAATGTATTGATTACTTCTTTTTATTAAAAATTATTTATTACAACTTTTTATTATTAAAATAGTAACGCCTGCTGCACGAACGCCAATGAATACAGTGAATACGCCTGATTTAATCTAACGAAAAATACGGAAATTTTCGCAAGCTATCGTTCACTTTTGGATGGCCGCGATTGTACAGCATTAACATATTAACAACGACAAGCCACCAACAACCGGAAGTTACTCCTGTTATACGATTTAAAATACGATCCAGTGTTACCAACTTAAACAGTCCTTCTTGATCACCCCGTAGATATGCGCACAAAGTTTACGTCGAAAAACGTTTGCGCAAGTCGTTCTCCCACAGCGTTCTCCGTTCTGTCTTCTGTGAGCGTGACGTTTCTGCCAGAACGGCGCCTCCGAGATTTGCCAACTGCGACTGGATTTAGTGTTATCTAAAATTCCCTATCAATAACCTAGCAACTGAAAAGTTACTAGGGACTGGTCACAATTAAAATGAATAGATAGGTATTACTTAAAAATATCGTTACGACTATTTGAGATAATACAGGGTATTTCACGAGTGATAATGAGCCCTGCGGAATTAAAAAAATTGAAAAACCCACAATACATTTCCAAAGTGAACGTGGCTATTTTAAATATCGGATTATTTTAAATTATGAATCCATGATGGCTTTACTTGCAATAATTTTATTTATTACAACTGACTCTTACGAAAAAGTTAACAGTTAATTGCAAAAAAAAAAACGGGAACTGTCAGAATAAAATTTCATAGTGTGGAAACTTCTTACGAGAGATAGGTTAGGATTATGGTCAAAATTCAGTGACATTTTTTTTAAATTATTTGATAGGTGTTTTCAAGTAGACAATTAATTAACAAACGGACAAAACTAAATTTACATCAGGAAATGAAAAAAACTTTTTTCACAATTTCATTTTACCAAGCGAACTACACAGCTAACCATATTATATGTTTTTTAAATCAAAAGAACAAAATTCCACGTTAACTTTGGAAATGTATTGTGGGTTGCATTTTCAATTCCGTTGGGCTCATTATCACTCGTGAAATACCCTATATATTACAAACGTTATTTTTTTCCGATTTAATAGATACCAACACGTTAAAGATCTACAACAAGAGAATATATACACTTCAAAATGTATCTTTCTCTCAACAGAAAAAGGTTGCAACAATGTTTCTTTTTTAGAAATTAAGCCACAATGTTAAAGCTCAAATTCAAGCCCATTGTGTAAGATTTATCTGGACTCTGATATTATTCATCGGTTCCATTATGAATATCAGATCAATGTATGCATTTTTAATACCTGTGTTATTCAACACCACCGGTTTCATCTTGATTCACATATTCAGACTGCAACATACAAGTAAATCAACCACCACAAAGACTTCACAAAAATACAGTAGATCTGTTTTAGTAAGAAAATGGCAGGTAATATATGTTGTCAGTTTAATAATTCCTACAATGTTCCTGATGTACACTGCACTAACGACGCTCTCGCTTTTCGTTCCCATCACTGGGAGAATCGGTTCAGACAAGAACGCAGATCTCTTAATAGGACTCTTGTCATCAGCCTTGACAATACTGATCATTTCTCCATTTGTAAATATCCAATATACCAACTAGGAACCAAATAATATTTTATTACAATTACAGATAGCCCTCACAACTTTGGTTAGACATTTCAAATATTTACTGGCGTTTCTGGCACTGGTTTTTGCAATGAGTTTCATTATAATTTTAACTCCTTTAGGTTTCCCCTATAGTGGCAACAAAAATTCCCCAGCTCCTCAAAGATATTGGATGTTGGTAAGTTATCAATCAATAAGTCAGAGTAAAAATAAGAATGACATACCTACCACAACTGTTTGACTTTGCTTTTAACAATGACCAGATAGTCAGTGGATGCGAATCTGGCCAATTGTTATATAATTGCTTTTATTTATAAATACTGTCATCATAGCACACCCGTCGAGTGTTTCATGATGAAAATGGTGTCGAGAGCAAACAAGATGCGGGCTACTTTTTACTAAACATGGATCGCAATTCACCCCAGAAAGTCGAAGGCCACGTTAAAGACATCGCAAAAGCGACATCGCTCGATGAGGACTGCAAGAAGTACTTGTTGTGTGGTTTACCTCTGGCCTATTCGGAAATGATCCAAATTATGTAAGTACTGGCCCAATTCTAAAAGTTGAGTATATGTTTTTACTCTTTTAGTAAGTACAGCAGTTGGATACCTGCGGGGCCACCGGTGCTCGACCAGCCTGTAAAACTCAACGTTTTGTCCAAGGTTCAAGTTTCTCCTACGGTGTTGAGGTACAACGTTTCCATAATTGGTCCGGATCGCGTGGGGGTCTATTTATCCCCCAAAAAGGGACACAAGGTGTTGGCAATAAGTCTCATTGATAAGATGCCTTCAGATTCGGAAACAGAGGTGTGGAACGACCGCTATCTGTATTACATGATCCACATTTGTGGTAAAGAGATTGCTCATTTGAAATTTTCTTTTGATCTGGAGGTGCCGGCCAATTCCAGTGGCGCAACCACCGAAATTGCCGTTTCAGGAATATACGTACACGACAATCTGAACAGGAAAATGCCCCATTACGTACAATTTCTAAATGAATTCCCAGATTGGGCTGACCTTACCGCTTGGCTTGGTTACTATGAATCCTTTTGGATATAAAACGCAAGAATTGTGTTTTCAGAGAAAATTATTTTTTGAAATTTACAAATTTTATTGAAATGTTGATGTAATAACGACAATAAAGGAGTCGAAATTCACCGTTTTGTTAATTATTTATAATTAATTATACAATAGCGAAAAAACACTACATTCCTACTACAGAAATTAATTTTTTTCAGAATGCGATTTTATTTTGACGAAAAGCTACAAGGTGTTTACTGGTTGCCTACAATTTTACCATTATAAATATTAATATTGTATACAATTTTACTAGATTAAATTCAATATTGCCTTTAAAATAATGAATCAATGAGATAAGTGGCAAACAGTATTACATTCGTTACGTGCCCTTAGCAGATAGGTAGTGTTCTGTCAAAAAATCCAGGCAGAGAGACAATAACAATGAAAACGGTTTACTCTAAACTATGGCTATGGTAAATAAACAAGTATTATCATTGCGGAGTTAAATGCGTTTTGGGAGTGCAAAAAACATAATATTTCGGTCTCTCTGTTAAGGACGTTCCAGGATTGTCATTTCAATATGGCGCAATAGTGTCCCAATATCATAGACAAGAGATAGATTTGTAGAACAATAGCTGTTAATTTAAAAGAAAAAAATCTTTCCATCTGTCTCAGAAGTAATTAGCTCTCAGTAAAAACTATACCTAAACTTTAATCGGGCAAATGCGAATAAACTGCGGAAGAACTGGACAAATATAGCTGTTATATTGAGTGTAAACTAAACTAGACCGGCCACTGTCCAAAAATGTGAAAATATAAGTAGGTAATTGTCGAAAAGGGCACAAAACAGGTGAGGGGCATAAATTCTAGTTAAAGAAGAATTTTAGTTACATAATGTGTAATTGTTAAAGCAATTATGACATCATTGTTCTCCAATGTTTTTATTTCTCCGTGACCGGTTCCAAAAATTTTTTTTGCGAAATCGACCGACAAATTTATGAGTTGGTAATGTAATGATTCTGATTGGATAATCGCAAACCAATTTTATGGTTTTATTAAACATTTTATGTTGCACGACTTACCAGCCAAAGAAAAACTTCGACGTTACAACGGCAAAAAATTATCTATACGACTACGTCGGCTGGGAAATCACAATGCCAGCAATACGTCTGGTAGATCCTCTGGTGTGCAAGGGCGAATTCTACAACACAACAAATTTGCTAAATTCGTTCTGCTCATTCTCTTGAATTAAATGATAGTCAAGGTGTTATATAATCTTTTCTCGTAAGGTCAACTCAAAGATGTGAAATAATGCAATCTTTTTTTAACATGATAAGACCACAGAGTTTTAATAAAAAGTGACGTATCAGTGAACACATATTACATGATAATAGACAAGCATTTGATTAATCAGCTAAATGAAAGGAAGAATGCATAACGAGAAATTAAGAATGGCTTAGAACGTTTCTAAATTTAATGAATTTAACTGATGATATGATGATATTGTTGCTAAATGAAAAGAAAGAAAATTTAGGTTCAGAAGTTCCCAATAAATGTGCGCAATTAAAATAGTTAATTACTGCTTTAGGAAATGTAGAAAGAAAGTGTTCAATAAATGTACAAATTGTAAAGAAAGAAATTGAATTTGTATTTAACCTTTAAAAGTTCTTTTCTTCACATCAATTAAAAGTGACGCTTTGATTAACATAGGCTAGGACTAACAAGGAGGGGTCGTTAGCTGTCGGACGGCTTTTTGAAACGTCTGTAAATTTATGAGAAAAAAAATGGCCAATTTTGACGCGTTTCTTGCGCCGGTGGGCGCCAGACTGCTCGCTCGAACGCTCGACGCCCCGGGTTCGAATCTTTTTGCCGGAATGTTTTTTTTTATTGCTCAAAGAAAGATAACGCATTACTGTAACCTTCTTTATATTTTTTGTTTTGTTTTTTGATTAAATTTTGTATAAATCAGGTTTTAAAAAATATATTTTTAAACGCCTTTAGCCGACTGGCCCACCATTTTTTTCTCGTAAATTTACAAGCGTTCGAGCGTTTTCTTTCAGGGTGGTGATATGGGCACTTGGGGCAACCACCCTGTTTTTTTTTTTTTTTGTTCAAAAAGCCGTCTCACATCTGCCGACCTCTCCTGATAAGAACTATAATCCGCCGCTGATCACAACCGAAGTCTACATCACAAATGCTTTCAACAAATTATTCAGTATCGTAGATGACATCAATATTTCATATAATAATTCATCAAGCGAAGAGAATTATATTCAACCAGTTGCTTCAACGCCTTTTTCTTTCGGAGAGTACTTCCTTCTTAATCAGTAAGATTTTTTTCTTTCCAAAAATTGGCAATCATGTCGAGGCTGAAGTAAAAGTGAAAAACAAGAAATCTGGTATATTATCTATACTCTCAGAATGTAAAGACCGCAAAGAGAAAGTACTATAAGAGCATTCTTTTGATTTAGATTTTTTTTGTTTTGTTTGTCGGCATTTAGTTGTAGTGAAATGAAGGCAATCAGATACATTTTACGAGCAGCAAACAATGAGACATGACATGAGGCATGCACACCTAGTCACACCTATTGACATTCCATACACATTTGCCATCGTTGTGCTTTTGACTCGAATGTCTCAACGGTCTCTTCTATCAAGTTAGGTTGTCGGAAGATTCCGAGCAATTTTATTTACAAAGAGGCCTAAACATACCGAAAAATTTTACAACACAACATGCATCAACTTTACAAAGTTTGAAGCACAAGAAATATTTTGACTGGCTGTCAATACGATTAAATGTCAGAATGAGTTTGTCAGTCATTTCTGTTGGCGTTGATATCTATGGCAGTCATTCCAGAAGATCGTCCCCTACAAGCTCCTTCTTCCATAGCGTAGAAAAAAATCACGCTACAGAAAATTTCAAGTGTGACCGGATCACTTTCTGTTTCAGAAGCAGTATTCACAGCATCCCGATAGCTGTAGCTTTCGGAGTGACCGCAGTGTTACTAGGTCTGTACGGTTTTGTTTACGCGATCGACAGTATTCTGCCCACGCCTCTATCTCTAGTAGATGAGGTAGGTAAATTTGGTACCTACAATTGCAAGAAAATAAACATACTGATACGCTCGTAGCAATCTCAACCTGTAGCTTTTATAACGGAGAGGGCGCGACGCGACTTAAAAATATTAACGGATATAGGACCTCGAGTAACGGGAAGCCGCGAAAACGAGATCCTGGCCGTCGACTTCCTTCAACGTGAAATTAATATCATTGTGCAAAAAGCGCACAAAAATCAGAAGCTTGAACTGGATGTCCAAGTGGTCAGCGGCTCCCATTACCTGCAGAGTAGTATAATTTCCTACTCAAATTTGCAAAATATCGTCGTGAAAGTGCACGCCGATAATAACGCTACTCAGAGCGTACTGATCAATTCGCATTTTGATTCGGTGTCCACAAGTCCTGGAGGCAGCGATGATGGAATTAATTGTGTGGCGATGTTGGAGGTGTTGAGGAAATTGTCCAGAGAACCTCAACGGCCGCTCAACAATTTAATATTTTTGTTCAACGGAGCTGAAGAATCAGGTATGAAAGCCGCACATGGTTTCATTACGAGGCACAAGTGGGCCAAAGACTGTAAAGTCTTGCTTAATCTGGACGCTGGAGGAGCTGGAGGGAAGATAATTTTGTTTCAGTCGGGACCTGCGGCGCCGTGGCTGTTGACTTATTACTCTCGGGTGCCGCATCCGTACGGACATGCCGTCGGTGAAGAGATTTTCCAAAGCAGTGTTGTTCCGTCAGATACCGATTTCAGGATTTTCAGGGACTACGGGGGTCTTGTAGGAAAGTGGAAATTTGTTTGTTAACAATTGACATTTGCAACGAATCGTTACAGGTCTTGATATGGCGTTCTACAAACAAGGCTATCGCTATCATACTAAATATGACGATTTTGAACATATTCCTCTCGGTTCGTTCCAGCACGTCGGGGACAATATCCTCTCTTTGATTCGCAGTCTTGCCAACGCACCTGAAGTATCAAATCCCAAAGACAATCCGGGGAAAATCATCTTCTACGATTTCTTCGGACTCTTTATGATTTCGTACACCCAAACTGTGGGCCATGTTGTAAATTACGTAGTCGTTTTACTCTCATTGGCAATTTATGCCTTTAGTGTACACACCTTTAAAATAGGTAAATCATCGTTTCTCACACTAGTTTTTTTCTCAAAATTTACAGCATTGTGTTCCAGGATACTCTAAACAAACCCTAATATATTTTTCCTTGACGTTTGGCGCTATAATCGGTGGATGGATCGCGGCAGCAGTTTTCGTTGTCTTAATCTCACTTCTTACCGATAAAATTGGGTATTCCATGAGCTGGTATGGCAACCCTTGGCTCATTTTTGGACTTTACGTAGCACCAACAGTTGCATTTTCTTCCGCTCTATTGCCCTTTATACGTCATGAGGTAATGCTTTTATCAATTACAAACGATAATGAAACAACAAAATTGATTACGTAAAACATTGTTACCACTGCACTGTTTGATAAACATATTACGCGGGTTAATTTTTTAAGATCTAGATGTAATTTTGAAGGTTTCAAAATTAATTTTTTTCGCAAGAGAAAAAGGTTATTGTACAGTGTGTTTTCCCTTAGAGATTAACCCACAATGTTAAAGCTCAAATTCAAGCTCATTTTGTAAGATTTATCTGGACTCTGGTATTATTCATCGGTTCCATCATGAACATCAGATCAATGTATGTACTTTTAATACCTGTGTTATTCAACACCATCGGTTTTATCTTGATTCACATATTCAGACTGCAACATACAGGTAAATCAATCAACACAAAGACTTTCTTATAAAAATACAGTAGATCTGTTTTAGTAAGAAAATGGCAGGTAATATATGTGGTCAGTTTAATAATTCCTACAATGTTCCTGATGTACACCGCACTAATGCCGTTATCTCTTTTCATTCCCGTCACTGGGAGAATCGGTTCAAACAAGAACGTAGATCTCTTAATAGGACTCTTGTCATCAGCTTTGACAATAATGATCATTTCTCCATATGTAAATATCCAATATGTATACCGGTTAATAAAATAATATTTTATTACAATTGCAGGTAGCCCTCACAACGTTGGTTAGACATTTCAAATATTTACTGGCGTTTCTGGCACTGGTTTTTGCAATAAGTTTCCTTATAATTTTCACTCCTTTAGGGTTCCCGTATACTGGCAACACAAATTCCCCAGCTCCTCAAAGATATTGGATGTTGGTAAGTTATCAATGAATGAGTCAGAGTAAAAATAAGAACTACTGTTGAACTTTGCTTTTCAAAATGGCCAGGTAGTGATTATTGGGCCACTGGATGCGAAACTAGCCAATTATTTTATTTATAATAATTACTATCGTAACAGCACACCCGTCGAGTGTTACATGATGAAAATGGTGCCGAAAGTAAAGGAGATTCGGGCTACCTTTTACTAAACATGGATCGTAATTCGCCCCAGAAAGTCAAAAATCACGTTAAAGACATCGCCAGAGCGAAATCGCTCAATGACTACGACTACTGCAAGAAATATTTGATGTGTGGCTTACCTCAAATTAAGTAAGTTTTGCCCCATAAAATACAGCTAGAGTAACACGAATTGTTTTTAACACTTTAAGTAAGTACAGCAGTTGGATACCTGCAGGACAACCGGTGCTCCACCAACCTGTAAAACTCGATGTTTCGTCCAAAGTTCAAGTTTCTCCTACGGTGTTGAGGTACAACGTTTCCATAACTGGCCCGGATCGTGTGAGAGTCTGTTTCTCCCCCAAAAAGGGACACAAGGTGTTGGCAATAAGTCTCATCGATAAGATGCCTTCAGATTCGAAAACAGCGGTGTGGAACGACCGCTATCTGTATCACATGACTCATGTTTGTGGCAAAGAGATTGCTCCTTTGAAATTTTCTTTTGATCTGGAGGTGCCGGCCAATTCCAGTGGCGCAACCACCGAAATTGCTGTTTCAGGGATATACGTACACGACAATCTGAACAGGAAAACGCCCCATTACGTAAAATTTCTAAATGAATTTCCCGATTGGGCTGACCTCACAGCTTGGCTTGCTTGCTACGAATCCTTGTGGATATAAAACGCAAAAATTGTGCTTGCAGAGGAAATTCTTTTTTGGAATTTACCGATTTTATTGAGAAGTTGATGTAGCTTCATAATAATAAAGGAGTAGAAATTCACCGTTTTGTTAATTATTTATAATGAGTCACTGTCTATTAATAAAGCACAATAGAAGTACAGAGGTTTCGATTAGAAGTCAGTAAGTGATTTAATTTAAATTTTTGGATAAATCGATTACCTACTACATATAACGAAAAAACACTCGTACATTGCTATACTACAGAAATTCAGTTTTTTTCAGAATGCGATTTAATTTTGACGAAAAATAGGGATTTAATAGGAGTAGTTATTTACGATATAAATTCCCACTTATAGACATTATTAACGCACGTATTGTGAAGAATTTCTCCACGAGGACGACGAGTTGGGGTAATCACATAGTCCGTTAATAAAGTAATAACACACGAATATCGTACAAAGTTTTATCTATCACCGGTAAAATTGTCTTAAAATAGACCCACTTTGATGGAATAATAAATTAATCAAGGTGACGATAGGATCTAATTGTTTTCAAGATGATAGCAACACGTAGTGGTCTAACTATACTCGCGTCTTAGGTATCGAATAACAACAAACAGGAACTTTACATTTTTGGGAGGTAAAACTATTGTTTTGTGCTGTAATTTGCTTGTTGTTGCCTTGGATTTGTGAAATGTCACTTTCATTACCGCACCAGTGAGCCAATAATTATTATCATTCACTCTTTTGGATAAGGAAACTTTTTCATTTCTAAAATGCGTGCGATATGGTACGGTGCGATCAAATAAATAAAAAAATCAGAGTAGGCGAAAATGGTGGTTTGAACCAATAATCAAAAAGCATCAGAATAGCACAATCCAGGTAACTCGATTTTTTTTAATTGATCGCACGTTACATCTTATCTCACGGTGATAGATACAATAAATGTTCAATGGTTTGTAGTGACCCAGTTTAAAATTTAAATTTAAGTTTCCGGTACCGCCACAACAGCGCGCCAAATGTATAGGTACTAGCGGCTAGACTAGGAACTACTAGCGGAAATATAGCGGGGAGGAAACGGGCTCGCGCGGGTGGTTGAAGGGGGTAGGTCACTTTTGTTTAGTTTTTCGAAACGAACACACCTTGCGAAGAGCGATCCAAGTTTCTCAAATTTGTAAGTTAGGCCGGAACAATTCCACTACCGTTCCGAGTAGATATTTTGAGTCCCCGTGAGGAATTCAACGTTTTAATTCACCTGGGTAATTTATCCCACTTTCGTTGCCTTTTTTTTGTGTTTTGTTTTTGGGGCCAGGACCACGTGGTAAGGGTATGTTGTAGATTTCATTTTGTTGCATGCTGTTTCTTTAAGAAGCGCCCATCTGTTAATTTTAAGCATTATCCCTAAGTTTTCTCCCGGGAGGTTCATTTTTTTGTAATCCTGTAATTTCGGAAATTAGGAGCCGTTGTCCGAACCGCGAGCGTCCATTTTGTTTTTTTTTCCACTCACATTTTCTAACGGCACTCGACCCGCCATTTTCTTTTGTTTAATATTACCAGCGAGTATGGTATTCCTTTTAAAGCGTTTTATTTTATAGTTATTTAACCTCGCGTTTTGTTCTCTTTTATTTCCTCATTGTTTAATGTTGCGTTTTTTTTTGCTTATTTTATCATTGTTTAATGTTGCGCTCTGTGTTGCTAGATTTCGGAAAAGTTAAAGGTAAAATGTTGTAAGTACGATCACATGGGGGCTAGGTGACATTCAGGAGGTCGGAGGGGTTGTTTAGTCAAATTCCCGTGGGGGCGACGGTTATGTAGGACCGTATAACGGAGGTGGTACAAGTTCTGCTGTATGCGACTCTGAGAAGCTGACGTGAAGCCCCCGTCGCAGTTATAGGGATCTTGGGAGTTTGTCGGAAACGGTTGGTTGGGGAAGGTGGAACAAGTTCTGCTCTACGCGACTCTGAGAAGCTCATCGTACAACCCCGAACGCTTATATCACTCGGAAATGGGTCGGTACACAGTAGTCCGACACGCGATACCCCGAGTACCTATAAATGTCGCTGCTTTCAAGACGATTCAGATTTTCTGAGTCCCCTCGCGGCCGAAAGTTTGTTACCTCCAGCTCGAAGTTCCCGTCGGCGTACCTTGACCGCGTAGTTCCAAATTAAACATTGTTTGTCAGTAATCGAATTGTAAAATATGAGTAATACCTGGGATACGGTTTTTGAAGAGGGTTTTTCATCCGTCCCTGTCTGTAATAACTGCCTTATAATTTGTTTACTTGTTTTGCAAGCTTTAAACTGTTATTTTGTCTGTCATGTGCCCGTTTGTCTGTTATTTTAAATATTGTTGCATTCATCTTGTCGTTTATCTTTGTGACGTACTCAACTAGTTAATTTCTTGTACCTCGTTAACCTTAATTTCTGGCTTTTGTATTCGTTTCAACTTCTTTTTCATCAAAGTTATTACAGGCATTTTTAATAAAAGGTATTTTGCGTCCCTCACATGTGTGTTTTATTTGCGGCACTCTTCCAACTGGAACCCTCACCGTTTGCATTCCGAACCTTTCCGCCAAAAGAAAATCACAACGTAGGGCTCCTCCGATTCGATGACGATCACGACCACATTTGTTACCGTTTTGCGCAGGTTCAAATATTTGGCGGAAAAAAGTAATGTATACAAATCATTACAGGTTTAACTTTAGATAAGCTTGAAAACAGGACGTACCTACGTATTTTGGTTGATAAGAGAAAGAAAAGTGTGGTGTGACTACAGTGTTTACTGATTGTGTACTTTTAAAAATTGAAATAATTTCAAACAATATCAACCACCCAATTTACTGTCGCGAGCAATAAATTTTGGTCGTCAATGTCATTTCAAAATTTGGTTAGATTGTCACAAATTTAAAAAATTTCCCTGCCTGATTATGCCATGTCAACAAAGTGTCAAAAAATGAGAAAAAAATGGCAATTAATGTCATACAATATGATGATAGGTTATGATATTTACGACTGTTTTACAATGGAGCATTTTCGATTGCGTCAAAGAATGACCTTGACGACCAAAATTTATTGCTCGCAACTGTACAATTATACATGTTGTATACAGTTTTACTGGACTAAAATTGTTAAAACTTAAAATTAGTATTTTTTAAGAAATATGTAGTTCTTTGAGCGCTATTCAATTTTGCTTTTGCAAAACAATTAGGTAATCAATGAGATAAGTGCTGAACAATATTCGTTATGTGAGCCTTAGCAGATAGTGATCTGTCAAAAATCCAGACAGAGAAACAATAACGATGAAAACAGTTTATTCTAAACTATGCCTATGGTAAATAAACAAGTAGTTGCGAAGTTAAATGCGTTTTGGGAGTCCAAAAAACGTACAGCTAAAGTATTGGGACATTCAAAATGATTGTGGATAAGTATGGCAACTATGTACGAAAATTTATGTGGCAACTCTGTGGTAGGATAGAGTTGACATTTCTTTGACAGTTCATAGTCGCGCAATTTTGAAAACTGTCAAATCAATGTGCAATGGTATAAGAAAAATCCAATGCAGGCTTATGAGATGTCATACAAATGTCAACCCACACAGTTGCCACATAAATTTTCGTACATAGTTGCCATAATTATCCACAACAATTTTGAATCACCCAATATATTTCGGTCTCCCTGCTAAGGACGTTAGAAAATTGTCTTTTCAATATGCCGTAGTATATGTATAACATTGCTGTCCCATCATCATAGACAAGAGAGGTTTGTAGAATAATGGCTTTTAATTTAAAAGAAAACAAAATGTTTCCATACGAGTCCCGAAGTAATTATGTATCTCAGAAAGAGTTATAATTATAAACATTGAGCGCACAAATGTGCACGAATTGTTAATAAACTGCCAAAGAACTGGACAAATATAATTTTGCAGCAGCTGTTATATGGAGTGTAAAGTAAACTAGACCGGTCACTGTCCAAAAATTGAGAAATATAATTGCCAAAAAAAAACCACAAAATAGGTTGGGGGCATAGACTCTAGTAAAAGAAGAATCTTAGATTCATAATGTGTAATTGTTAACGCAATTGGACATCATTGTTCTCGAATGTTTTTATTTCTCCGTGACAGATTCCAAAAATGTTTTTGCGAAATCGACCGGCAAATGTATGAATTGGTGTGTGTAATGATTCTGATTGGATAATCCCAAACGAATTTTATGGTTTTATTAAACATTTTGTATTGTGTGACTTACCAGTCAAAGAAAAACTTCGACGTTACAACGGCAGAAAATTACCCATAAGGCTACATAGGCTATTGTCTAGGGGTTGTAAAGCAAAAAAGGACGTCGACGAAGGTGATCAACGCCAAAAATCAAAAATAGAAAAAAATTATTTATGAAATAAAATACGAATTTTTGTTCTGTACTAAGAGACCGAAACACCGAAAAACCTTGCGACACAACATGCATCAATTTTACCAATCTAAAGAACAACAAAAACAACTAGCTGTCTAATATGATTAAATGTCATAATGAGTTTGTCAATTATGTGTGTTGGTGTTGATATGTATGGCAGTCATTCGAGATTGTTCCCTACAAGCTCCTTCTTAGTAGAAAAACAATGACGCTACAGAAAATTCCAAGTGTGGCCGGATCACTTTCAGTTGATTCGGACGATTCGAAAAAAATCAGAAGCAGTATCCACAGCATCCCCATTGCTGCAGCTTTCGGAGTGATCGCAGTGTTAGTAAGTCTGTACGGTCTTGTTTATGCGATCGACAGTATTCTGCCCACACCTCTGTCTCTAGCAGATGAGGTAGGTAGATTGCTACATTTGCAAGAAAATAAACATACTGATACACTCGCAGAAATTTCAACCTGATGCTTTTATAACGGAGAGGGCGCGACGCGACTTAAAAATATTAACGGATATAGGACCTCGAGTAACGGGAAGCCGCGAAAACGAGATCCTGGCTGCTGACTTTCTTAAACGTGAAATCAATATCATTGTGCAAAAATCGCACAAAAACCAGAAGCTTGAACTGGATGTCCAAGTGGTCAGCGGGTCCCTTTACCTGCAGACTAAGCTGCATGGCAATATATTTTCTTACTCAAATTTGCAAAATATCGTCGTGAAAGTACACGCAAATAATAACGCGACTCAGAGCGTGTTGATCAATTCGCATTTTGATTCCGTTCCCACAAGTCCTGGAGGCAGCGATGACGGAATTAACTGTGCGACGATGTTGGAGGTGTTGAGGAAATTGTCAAGGGAACCTAAACGACCGCTCAACAATTTAATATTTTTGTTCAACGGGGCTGAAGAAACAGGTATGAAAGCCGCACATGGTTTCATTACCAAGCACAAGTGGGCCAAAGACTGTAAAGTCCTGCTCAATCTGGACGCTGCAGGAGCTGGAGGGAAGATAATTTTGTTCCAATCGGGACCTGAGGCACCGTGGCTGTTGACTTATTACTCCCGGGTACCGCATCCGTACGGACAAGCCGCCGGTGAAGAGATTTTCCAAAGCAATATAATTCCTTCATACACTGATTTCAGGATTTTCAGGGACTACGGGGGGCTTGTAGGAAAGTGGAAGATTGTTTGTTGATAACTGAAATTTTGTATTGAATCGTTACAGGTCTTGATATGGCGTTCTTAAAACAAGGCTATCGCTATCATACTAAATATGACGATTTTGAACATATTCCTCTCGGCTCGTTCCAGCACGTCGGGGACAATACCCTCTCTTTGGTTCGCAGTCTTGCCAACGCACCTGAAGTGTCAAATCCCAAATACAATCCAGGGAAAATCATCTTCTACGATTTCTTGGGGCTATTTATGGTCTCGTACACCCAGACTGTGGGCCATGTTGTAAATTACGTGGTAGTTGTACTCTCGCTGGGAATTTTTGGGTTCAGTGTACACACATTTAAATTAGGTAAATCATCTTTTGCGCGCACTTATGACTTTCGGTAATTTTCAGTCTCAGTGCAGAGGAAAAATTTGCTGTAACACCTCTTTTACTGCTCAGACCTCAAAATGTTATTAACCTTTTTAACTCAAGATTTCACACCTCAAAATTTGGCACTTTAAACTCCAAAGACTCTGTAGATCCAGTAAATAATTAAACATAGTTTGCTTTATTATGTATTTTAAAGCTTTAAAATGCAACTAAAACCTTCTGAAATATAGTTTAGTAATCTGAAATACAAATGATGCTTTCTCAACAACAGTTTAATACAAATACTACAATTGACGTTTTCTGAAATACGGTTGAAAAAGGTGTAATATTTTTCTGAAAACGTTACGTTGCAGGATACTCTAAAGAAACTCTAACATATTTTGTATTGACGTTTGGCGCTATAACCGGTGGATGGATCGCGGCAGCAGTTTTCACTGTCTTAATCTCACTCCTCACCGATAAAAGTGGCTATTCCATGAGCTGGTATGGTAACCCTTGGCTCATTCTTGGACTTTACGTAGCACCAACAATCGCATTTTCTTCCGCTTTCCTGCCTTTTATACGTCATGAGGTAATGAGGTTCTTATCCGCTACAACGGATTATAAAACAACAAAACTGACAAATTTATTATGTAAAAAATCGTTACAACTATCTGATTTAATTTTTAACACGTTAAAAATCTACAACAAAAGCAAACTTCAATTTTTTTTCTTCGCAAGAGAAAAAATTATAACAATGCTTGTTTTAGAAGTTAACCCATAATATTGAAGCTCAAATTCAAGCCCATTGCGTAAGATTTATCTGGACTCTGATATTATTCTTTGGTTCCATTACGAACATCAGATCAATGTATGCACTTTTAATACGTGTGTTATTCAACACCATCGGTTTCATCTTGATTCACATATTCAAATTGCAACACACAGGTAAGTCAACCACCACAAAGACTACTAAAGATACAGTAGATCTGTTTTAGTAAGAAAATGGCAAGTACTATATTTTGTCAGTTTAATAATTCCTACAATCTTCCTGATGTACACCGCATTAATGACGTACTCTCTCTTCATTCCTGTCACAGGGAGAATCGGTTCAAACAAGAACGCAGATCTCTTTATAGGACTCTTGTCATCAGCTTTGACACTAGTGATCATTTCTCCATATGTATAAATATCCAAAATGTATAGGTGCCAGTTAATAAAATAATACATATTTTATTACAATTACAGGTAGCCCTCACAACGTTGGTTAGACATTTCAAATATTTACTGGCATTTCTGGCACTGGTTTTTACAATAAGTTTCATCATAATTTTCACTCCTTTAGGTTTCCCCTATAGTGGCAACACAAATTCCCCAGCTCCTCAAAGATACTGGATTTTGGTAAGTCATCAATCAATGAGTCGCAGTAAGAATAAGACAGACTCCTGTTGTTTTACTTTGCTTTTGAAAATAAACAACTAGAGTCATTCTTATGCTTCTGCAGGCAGACCTGTCGAATTACTTTATTTATAATTAGAATCATCGCAGCACACCCGTCGAGTGATTCATGACGAAAATGGTGCTGAAACTAAACGAGATTCGGGCTACTTTTTACTAAACCTGGACCGTAATTCACCCCACAAAGTTAAAAGTCAAGTTAAAGAAATTGCCAGAGTGAAATCTCTGGATGCTGATTGCAAAAAGTACTTGTTGTGTGGTTTACCATTAGTTGGTTGGAAAATGATTCCAGCTATGTGAGTGCTCACCTAGTTACAAAACTGTCGAGTGACCAAATAAAAATCTGCTCAAGAGTACTTTCTGGGAAATTGTTTTTCCATATGTTGTACCTTATGAAACTTTGTAGCTGTCACAGTGGCCAAATTAAATCTCCAATTTATTTTTAAGTAGCTACCTTTGTTCACCATTTCGTGCTCCCAGTTTTAAAAACCCTTTTTTCACTATTTTATGTACCATTATGCTGGACATAAGTACTCTCGACAGTATTTTTATTTGGACATCCGAGACACCAATAATTTTAACACTTTTAGTAAGGACAGTAGCAGCTGGATACCGGCGGGACAACCGATGCTCGACCAGTCTGTAAAATTGGACGTTTTGTCCAAAGTTCAAGTTTCACCTACGGTGTTGAGGTACAACGTTTCCATAATTGGTCCGGATCGCGTGGGTGTCTATTTATCCCCCAAAAAGGGACACAAGGTGTTGGCAATAAGTCTCATTGATAAGATGCCTTCAGATTCGAAAATAGCGGTGTGGAACAACCGCTATCTGTATTACATGGACCACATTTGTGGCAAAGAGATTGCTCCTTTGAAATTTTCTTTTGATCTGGAGGTGCCGGCCAATTCCAGTGGCGCAACCACCGAAATTGCTGTTTCAGGGATATACGTACACGACAATCTGAACAGGAAAGTACCCCATTACGTAAGATTTCTAAATGAATTTCCCGATTGGGCTGACCTTACCGCTTGGCTTGGTTATTACGAATCCTTTTGGATATAAAACGCAAGAATTGTGCTTGCAGAGGAAATCGATTTTTGGAATTTACAAATTAATTGAGATGATGTAGCTTCAATAATGACAATAAAGAAGTTGAAATTCAGCGTTATGTTAATTATTTACAATTAACCACAGTCCAATAACAAAGCACCATAGAAATACAGAGAGGTTTTGATTAAAAGTCAGTAAGTAATTTAATTTAAATTTTCGGACAAGTCGAGTAGGTAGTAAGTATAGCGAAACTTTGTTCTATAGGAATTGAATTTTTTAAGTGAAAACTTCTTTAAGGTAGCCATACACGAGCGAGATTTCCTCAAGGTTCGGTCTGAGCAGTCCAAGCTTTGAGGAATTCCTCAACATGTGTGGCGGCGTCCTTGAGGCCGCGGTAGGTCGGAGAAACAAAAATCCCAAACAAAAATCAATTCTTTTTTTTTGTCTCTTGCTGCGTGTATTGTGTTGGTGATAGTGGGCCTTGAGGAAAATCCTCTCCGTGTGTCGGCGAGGGTTCGGTAGAGGAAATCCTTGCGGGAATCCCGCTCGTGTATGGCTACCTTTAGACGGTTTCATGCGACACGCAAAAATCGTCAGGCTCGGGCCCGAGAACAACGAGATGCGAGGCTTCGCTTGAATTGCCAAAAATCATCTTTATTGACTATAACGTCATACCGACTCCCTCAACGGTCATTTATATGCGCCAAATTTAAAAATCTACTAGTTATTACCTACCTACCTTTTATGAAACCACCAACGAAGTTCATTTCAAAATCAGTCTTCATCCTTTACGATGCCGATTCTGATGTGCAGGCTGCTATTAATTCAAATAATGAATACGACGCAGACATGTATTTGGTAGGTATTGGGGACATCGAATAACTGACCTGTGGTGGCTGCATCCCTCTAGAGGGCAGGGAGCGATATCTCAATCGGCTGCGTTATCCAACTCCAGGTGTCTTTCATCGCTTAGATGAACGAGTGCGGACTGGACATTTTGAAATTGAAAGAAATGACGTTGGACACCCAAGGACTAGGATGACTCCTCTCACCTCACATGGAAGAGGAGATCCTTGCCGCTATCCGTGACGATCCAAGAATTAGTACAAGAAACTTGGGTTGTCAGTTAGGTGTGAAACACCATGGAATGAGAAGACATCAAGCATCAAGCTTCATATTTGTCATAGATTTTTTTTTTAATCTACTTTAGTTTTTGTTTTATTCCACTGACCTCTCCCAACATCATAGACAAGAGATTTATAGATTTGTAGAAAGCCTGAATTGTTCTCCAATGTTTTTATTTCAATGTGAGCGTTTCCACAGAATATTTTGCGAAATTGACCGGCAAATTTATGAATTGGTGTCGGTAATAATTCTAATTGGATAATCGCAAACGAATTTTATGGTTTTATTAAACATTTTGTGTTGCGTGACTTACCTACCAGTCAAAGAAAAACTTCGACGTTACAGCGGCAGCAAATTACCCATAAGGCTACGCAGGCCGCAGCCTAGGGGTCGTAAGGGAAAAAGGGGCGTCGCCGAATGAGGCCAACCCCAAAAATCAAAAATATGCAAAATGCATTTATGAAATAAAATACGAATTTTTGTTTTCTACTAAGACACCGAAACATAGCGAAACAGAACATTAACTTTACAAAGCTTGAAATGAAATGTCAGAATGAGTTTGTCAATCATTTCTGTAGGGTAGGCGTTGATATACTGTGTTTTCAATTTGGTTGTAGGTCGTAAAATTTTATGGTACTTTAAGTTAAAGATCTTGCGGGGCTTATAAATCCTAGTTTACCAGTAGCAGGTAATATTTTAAGCAGGGTTGTATTGTACATGTACATAATGTTGTTCCGTCAGATACCGATTTCAGGATTTTCAGGGACTACGGGGGTCTTGTAGGAAAGTGGAAATTTGTTTATTAACAACTGAAATTTGCAACGAATCGTTACAGGCGTTCTACAAACAAGGCTATCGCTATCATACTAAGTATGACGATTTTGAACACATTCCTCTCGGTTCGTTCCAGCACGTCGGAGACAATATCCTTTCTTTGATTCGCAGTCTTGCCAACGCACCTGAAGTATCAAATCCCAAAGACAATCCGGGGAAAATCATCTTCTACGATTTCTTCGGACTCTTTATGATCTCGTATACCCAGACTGTGGGCCATGTTGTAAATTACCTAATGGTTCTACAATCATTGGCAATTTTTGCATTCAGTGTACACACCTTTAAACTAGGTAAATTATCTTTTGTGCACACCTTTTTCAACTGTATTTTAGAAAAAGTAAAATATATTGAGTATACATATACAGAGTGTTTGGAGGTTGCTCTACCAAATTCGTACAGCTCAAATTCATATCACCGAAGCGAACCAATGCTAATTACTAACTAAGGTTGTTAGTTCCACTGACTTCTTAGGTGTTTCGTATTTGTACCAATTTATAAATAATTTTTTCGGCTTCCCTAACTGCTGTGATTTACCGACGGTTTACGCACGGTTAATTTACTCTTTTTACAGTAGTATTCATACGTTACCCTAATTTAATGTAAAAAACACATTTACATAATAGGAATTGAGAAAATACAACCTATCGGGTTGGCAGCTCTGTACGTCAAAAAGCTTGACATGTTATTTCAAAAAGATCTGCAAAAGTGGAAAATAAAACATTGGGTCAGCCGAAAAGTCTAATACAAATGTCGTACGGTAGGTATTTTACAGCACTCCAACAACTGAGACACTCGGCTTCGCCTCGTGCCTGAAACCTCGTGTTCACGCTGTAAAACACCCCTACCGTACTCTAATGTAAATTGTAGTTGTTCTCACTTAGTGCGGTGGAAAAATTTGTTTGCTGTACCTAACACTCTTTTAACTGCTCAGACCTCAAAATGTTAATAACCTTTTTAACTCAAGATCTCACACCTCAAAATTTGGCAGCGTAAACCCCAAAGACTTTGCAGATCCTGTAGATAATGAATACATAGTTTGCTTATTTTAAAGCTACCCTAGTCTGAAATGCAACTAAAGCCTTCTGAAATATAGTTTACTAATCTGAATTACAATTGCTATTTTCTGAAATACAGTCGAAAAAGGTGTAATATTTTTCTGAAAACGTTATGTCATCGTGTTACAGGATACTCTAAAGAAACTCTAACATATTTTGCCTTGACGTTCGGTGCTATAATCGGTGGATGGATCACGGCAGCACTTTTCGCTGTCTTAATATCACTTCTCACCGATAAAATTGGGTATTCCATGAGCTGGTACGGCAACCCTTGGCTTATTTTTGGACTTTACGTAGCACCAACAATCGCATTTTCTTCCGCTTTCCTGCCCTTTATACGTCATGAGGTAATGAGGTTCTTATCCGCTACAACGAATAATAAAACAACAAAACTGACAAATTTATTACGTAAAAAATTGTTACTATCTACTATCTACTTGATAACACCCGTTAATTTTTTTTTTATTTAATACTTACACGTTAAAGATCTACAACAAAAGCAAACTTCAAAATGTATTTTCTTCGCAAGAGAAAAAATTATAACAATGATTGTTTTAGAAGCTAACCCATAATATTAAAGCTCAAATTCAAGCCCATTGTGTTAGAGTTATCTGGACTCTGATATTATTCTTTGGTTCCATTACGAACATTAGATCAATGTATGTACTTTTAATACCTGTGTTATTCAACACCATCGGTTTCATCTTGATTCACATATTCAAATTGCAACACACAGGTAAATTAACCACCACAAAGACTTAATAAAAATACAGTAGAGCTGTTTTAGTAAGAAAATGGCAGGTAATATATTTTGTCAGTTCAGCAATTCCTACAATGTTCCTGATGTACTATGGCGGACAATAAATTTAGGCCGGCCTGTCATTGAGTTGACATCAAAATGTGAAGCTGGCATTATGTTTAACTAACCCCATTTTCGATTTTTGTCATTCTTGTCATCGTGACAGCGATAATCAAAATTAAAATTGGGAAAAGAAGCGTGCACCAGAGAGAAGTGCTACTACAAATCAGTTATGCTAGTGCGTCATGATCTGTAAGTTACAAAAAAGGCGAAGGAAACGCCAAACAGCTTGAAAACCTTCAGTTTGACAAACTGACACATCAGTCATAATGACAATAAATGGTCGCTTGCATTGACTTTTTTGAAATGTCGGAAATTTGCCGGCCTAAATTTATTGTCCGCCATAGTACACCGCATTAACGACGTTCTCACTTTTCATTCCTATCGCTGGGAGAATCGGTTCAAACAAGAACCCAGATCTCTTAATAGGACTCAAGTCATCAGTCGTGACAGTACTGATCACTTCTCCATTTGTAAATATCCAACATACCAACTAAGGATCAAATAATATTTTACTACAATTACAGATAGCCCTCACAACGTTGGTTAGAGATTTCAAATATTTACTGGCATTTCTAGCACTGGTTCTTGCAATAAGTTTCATCATAATTTTCACTCCTTTAGGTTTTCCCTATAGTGGAA
Source organism: Tenebrio molitor (assembly GCF_963966145.1). NCBI lineage: Eukaryota > Metazoa > Arthropoda > Insecta > Coleoptera > Tenebrionidae > Tenebrio > Tenebrio molitor. Next base: position 22,355,079 of record NC_091047.1, on the reverse strand, counting down.
ACACAAATTCCCCAGCTCCTCAAAGATATTGGATATTGGTAAGTCATCAGTAAACGAGTCAGAGTAAGAATAACTGGAGTCACTCTTATCCTGCTGGACGCAGACTTGTGGAATTACTTTATTTATAATTAGAATCAGCCGTCGAGTGATTCATGATGAAAATGGTGTCGAAAGTAAACGAGATGCGGGCTACTTTTTACTAAACATGGATCGCAATTCACCCCAGAAAGTTAAAATGCAAGTTAAAGAAATTGCCAGGGTGAAATCACTGGATGCTAATTGCAAAAAGTACTTCCTGTGTGGTTTACCATTCGTTAATTGGAAAATGATTCAAGCTATGTGAGTGCTCACCTAGTTACAGAACTATCAGGTGACCAAATAAAAATCTGCTCAAGAGTACTTTCTTGTCAAGTTGTTTATTTTCTGTATGTTGTAGCTTATGAAACTTTGTAACTGTCACAGTGGTCAAATTAATTCTCTTTTTTTAAGTAGTTACCTTTGTTCTTCATTTCGTGCTGTAGTCCCAGTTTTAAAAACCTGTTTTTCACTTTATTTTATTTATGTAGAGCATTAAGCTGGACATACGTTAGTAACATTTTTCGAAGCACTCTCGACAAATTATTTATTTAGTAAGTACAGTAGTAATTGGATACCGGCGGGACAACCGATGCTGGACCAGCCTGTAAAACTTGACGTTTTGTCCAAAGTTCAAGTTTCTCCTACGGTGTTGAGGTATAATGTTTCCATAACTGGTCCGGATCGTGTGGGAGTCTATTTCTCCCACAAAAAGGGACACAAGGTATTGGCAATAAGTCTCATTGATAAGATGCCTTCAGATTCGAAAACAGCGGTGTGGAATGACCGCGATCTGTATTACATGAACCACATTTGCGGTAAAGAAATTGTTCCTTTGAAATTTTCTTTCGATCTGGCAGTGCCGACAAATTCCACTGGCGCTACCGCCGAAATTGCCGTTTCAGGAATATACCTACACGATAATCTGAACAGGAAAGTGCCCCATTATGTACAATTTTTAAATGATGTTCCCGATTGGGCCGACCTCCCCGCTTGGCTTGCTTGTTACGAATCCTGGTGGATATAAAATGATAGAAATGTGTTTTCTAAGGAAATTATTTTTTTGGATTTGATGTAGCTCCAATAATGCTAATAAACGAGACGTAATTCACTATTTTGTTAATCAGTGCTATAACAGACCATAATAGAAATACAGATGTCAATAAGAACGCAGTAGTTTGTTTAATTAAAATTTTAAGTTCATATTCTGGGGTTACTCCCAAAGGAAAAATGCACATTTCAAAAGTTAAATTTAAAATTCACAATATTTTAGTTTTATAAAAATCAACTTGCATCAAAAAGTTGAAATGTTGCAAATTACACTGGGTGTGGTACATCTTTAAAGGAAATCAAGGACACGATCATCAATTTTTATTGAAATGTTGAAACCACTTCACTTGTAAAGACAATAAATTCAATATAATTACATGTTTTTGTAACAACTGTAGCATGTAACAGTAAAACTGAAATAAAAACGGGATTGATGTTATTTATCCAGTGACTTTGGGCTTACATTTTCATTCTGTTTGACCCTTACATACAGCGCTATTACTATCAAGTTATGTTATCAGAAGATCCTGAGCAATTTTACTTACCTAAACCTACCCAAGGACCTTACAATACGACATGCGTCAACTTTACAGAGCTGACGCACCAGAAATAATTTCAATCAATTCTCTGGTGATGACTGCCTGTCTGGTACGGTTGAATGTCAAAGTGAGCTTTTCAATCATTTCTCCTGCATTTTTGCTGGCGTTGTCCATGGCGGTCATGCGAGAAGACTGTTCGCTGCAGGCTCCTTCCTTCATAGCGTAGAAAAGCAAAGACGCCAAAGAAAACTCCAAGTAGGACTGGATCACCTCGTCGTCCAAAGAGTCGTAAACTGGCAGCTTAGCGGACGTCTGAAACACCATTTTGTCGTTTTTAAATGTCTCGCTCGACTCGACCAATCAGCGTCCTCATTTTAAAATGTCACCAATCACTTTGCGTGATTTCGGCGGCTTCTTTAAAAATAATAGTCTTACCTTGATGGCGGACAGACTGAACACTGGCAAAGTTTGTGTGTTGTAAGACACGACAGACTTGAATCGGTTGTACACGATTTGTCCAGAACCAAAGGTGTGTTCAGATTTTAGAATGGAGTCGGCGAGTTTCGAAGCGTCGCTGAACGTCGGTGGCAGACGTCCGATCTCGTTACAAGACAGAATGATATTTTTCCCATACATACGTTGTAAAATCAACCGCGATTTGTCGCCGACGCACACCACTTTCAGGTTTTGTTCGTCGTTCTTCAACTCGTTGCGTATCAAGCGAACAACGCTGGTGTGGACAGCACCGCATAGACCTGGAACGATTTGATTTGTTGCCCTTCTGTTTTGATTGAGCATTATTTACCTCTGTCTGAAGTAATGGCAATGAAAAGTTTTTGGGGTTGGTCCTGTGGGGCCGCAATCTCCGCCTTTTCGTAGAATTGTGAGGCGCCGTTTCCGATGGGTCTGATTTGCTTGAGTTCACGCTCAGCACGAGAGTATTTGGCGGCTGACACCATCTTCATCGATTGGGTGATTTTCTGGATGTTTTTGACCGACTTCAAACGAATTTGAATCGACTTCAAGGTGGCCATGCCCCTCTGTTGCTGTTGTAGTTGCACATTTTGGGTCACCAGAGGCGCCAAACTCCCAAAACGACCCAGCATGACTGTGATCTGCAAAATTGTTACAGTTGACCCAAAGATTATGTAAGCGTTGTCATGTAATCCGGCTACAAAATTAACTCTGAAAAACGGTACACGGATTGTTTCACTAATGCAAACAGCACATTTAAATTATTTACGACACTTGGTGTTAGTTTAAAATGTTATATTTTTCGAAAAAAGATTAAATTTTCTTGGATCACCACTAACCTTGCCACTTCAGCTGGCCTCGGAAAGAGCGATGAGCGGCAAAGTAGAGAACTGCTCTGGTAAATTTACGGTTCTAGCCTCTATGTCTGTTGACATAAAGGCTAGGAGAAAATAAATGTGACAAGTGTGATGACACTGATGACAGTTAGAGGGCGCTGAAACACTTCCTGCAATCTGACAAAATTTTAGTCAAAAATATTCAAATTAAAAATATTTAGAGCAATTGAGCAATTCAGTTGATCTCTGCTTGATGAATAAGTTCAAGTAATGATCCAGGTTTAAGGCGTTATATTTATTTATGTCAGTTATGTCATCGTAACACTCCTAACCTAAAATTGTTATATCCGGATTCGGCGCTAAATTTGAGGACATTTTCAACTGAACTGAAAAGAAACACGAAACACGTATCGTAAATGTAGGCACAATAGGACCCGTATATCACAGAAAATAGCTCCCATTACCAAAGTCCTTCAAAAAGATGGATTAGCTAGTTATGTTTCATAATATGATGAAATCGATAGAGATCCTGAGAATAAAGCTCGAGGAATCATGATTAATGCGGCTCACATCACCTCTCACATAGGAATAGGATACAGCACCAAAAAGCATCAATTTATTACGCTCATCCAGATTGTCCAGGTCATGCAGACTTCATTAAAAATATGATTTCAGGAGTTGCACAAATAGACGGTGCAACTTTAGTTGTAGCTGCTACTCACACTGCTACTGAAGGACAAATCCACAGAACACTTGACAAATTAGAAAGCTTTAAGCACGGGCTTTAAGTGATTGACATTTTTTCTCAGTTATTTCAACCATGCTTCAACCAGAGAATACACTTCAACTCAGATTAGCAGCATACTGGATATTTCGAGCGCATTACCTACAGGTGTTCCAAAGTAGCGAAAAAGCCCCATAACTTGTTTGTTATTAAAGACTTACTGCACATTCGGAAAATATTACGGTATAATTGATTTCATATATAAGTTGTTGTATGTATATTTAATACCTATACAGGTTTATAAATTATCCGATTTTCGACATTTCCCACTAACTCAATAAAATACAATAAAATATAATATAATAACTAAAACTAACTAACTAAATAAGACAATAATTCAAAACAATAACAAATTAGCAGCTTTCCAAATACAATTATCCCTCCCCACATATTGTCCCTCTTCTCCACTCAACCTTCTTCATCCATTCGATCCCTCTTCCGTCCTCATTCAACATTTCTTCTCTACTTTCCTCTCTCTCTCTCAATTCTACGCATTCATTCAACATATGTTCTATCGTCTCCTTTTTTTCTCCACACATCCTGCACACTCTAATCCTATCCTCATTCCAATATTTATTCTCTCTCTCCTCATTTCCACACCTAAATCTTGCTATTATCACTCTCTCCTTTCTACTCTCTCTTCCTAGGTACTTTGGTAGTTCTTCCGTTATTATTTTTTCATACTTCCCATTGTACCTAGATACCCTAATTCTCGTTCTTCTTTCCTGCACTTGCACATCTCTGTCTCTCTGCACCAATTCATCTGTCATTGCTCTGCCTCCCTCTCGCATTCTTTCTATCTCCGCTCCTGCATACCCATTTCTTTCGAAATATGCCTCCCTCTCTTTCCATACCCCTTTTCCTATTTCTTTCCTTTTTTCTTTCAGACACTCTTGCAAAATTCTACACTCTCCTCTCTCTATCAACCTCTCCTCAAATCTTATTGCTCTCTTTCCTGCTTCTATTCTTATTCCATCCCTTTTTGTTTCCTCCATCACTATATAGCCCGGTGTCTCTCTATCTACTCCTAGCACCCATTTCAAATATTTTCCTTGCACCCCTTCCAACCCTTCTTGCTCTCTCCATCCCCATATTTCCGCTCCATACATCATCACGCTTTTCACCAGACTATCAAACATCATTATTCTCCTTCTAAAGTCATGTCCAAATTTTCTCTCTCCTATCCCCCATACCGCTCCTATTATCTTATTCGCTTTTTTCACTAACTCTCTCACATGTGCTGCTGCTGTGTTTCTTTCATTCATCACATAACCTAAATACTTAAATTCTTTCACTTCTTCAATTTTATCCTTTTCCCATCTCCACTCATTTATTTTTCTCCTACCACCCCCCTTTCTAAACACCATCATCTTGGATTTCTCTACATTCACCGTCAACTTTTTCCTCCTCATATATTTCTCCATGTTTCCCAACATTTCTTTCATACCTTTCTCCTCTCTCGCTAGCACCACCAAATCATCCGCGTATGCCAAAGACCACACTTTTTCTTTGCCCACCACGACCCCCCCTGCCTGCCCCTTCCTGAACATCTCCTCTATATCTCCTATAAACGCTGCAAACAGGCTGGGGCTTAGTGGACAACCTTGTCTTACTCCCTTATACGTCTTGAAACATTCACTCACTCTTCCATCCACTCTCACTATACTTATCGTCTCTTCATATATCTCTTCTATTTTTGTTACCAGATGCTCATTTATCCCTTTCTTTCTCAAGTATTCCCACAGTAAGTCTCTTTCCACATTATCAAAAGCCGCCTTCAGGTCTACAAAAAATGCATATATCTTGCTACCCCTCTTTTTTATCTCATTTCCTATTATATGATTCAAGATATATACGTTGTCCATAGTCCCTCTACCTTTCCTAAATCCCGCCTGCCCGTCTGGTAACGCACCCCGCTCATTCATTTCCTTCATCAGTCTTTCTTCCACAATCATCGCGTATAAGGAGCGTATTAAGGAGCGTGATCCCCCTGTAATTGCTGGCTGTATCCTTTTCTCCTTTCTTATATATGGGGCATATTATCCCCTCCTTCCACTCCTGGGGGAAGCCCTCTTCCTTCCACACTCCATTCATTATCTCTAACAACCTATCAACTTCCCTTTCAGTTCCATATATCCACGATTCGTTCTGTATACCGTCCCTCCCCGGTGCCTTTTTCCTTTTCAGTTTTCTTAGTTGTTGCTCTAATTCTTCTCTTGTTATCTCTTCTATTTCTCCCACTCTGTGTTGTCTCTTTTCCTTTTCTTGTCTGTTTTCCTCACCCCCCAACAACTCACTGAAGTACTTTCTCCATTCCTCCATAGTAATTCTATCACTCACTATTTCTCCTTTTTTCTTTCTTTCCCTATTTATGTATCTCCACACCTCTTCTTCCGTCTTTATACCTTTCATCTTCATTTCTTCTTCGATCCGTTTCTTTTCCTTCTTCTCTTTGCATACTAATTTGTACCTCTTGCGTGCTCTCTTGTACTCTTCCTTCGTTGCTTTTTCTTTTTTCCAATTTCTTAGTTTCTTTCTTGCTGCTTGCTTCCCTTCCCTGCATTCTTTATCCCACCACTCGTTTTTCCACAGCCCCATCTTCTCTCTTATCTCTATCTCTTTTTTTTCTGTTGCATTTTTTACGTTCTCGCTCAGCTCCCTCACTTTTTCGTTTATTTCTCCTTCTTCGTATTTTGCCTCCCTAAGTCTTGCTCTATACTTTTCTTTTCCTTCTTCCGTCCAAATATTCTTCACAATTTTTCTTTTAACATCCTTCATACTTCTCTCTTTCTCTCTTCCTCTTGTCCTCACTTCCAATGGCATATGATCCGACTCCACTCTTTCTCCCACCTTAAATTCTTCTATTTTATCCCATGCTTCTTCATTCACCATAACATAATCAATAACTGTCTCCCCTCTCAATCCAATATACGTGTACTCCCCTTTCTCGTCTCCTATGCAGTTTCCATTAAGTACGTCCCATCCTCTTTCTTCTACTAAGCTAACCAGTTCTCTCCCTTCTGCGTTTTCTATTCCATCTTTTGTTGGTCTTCTTTCTATTGTTGCTTGTTGTTCTTCCATCCGCCTTCCTTTTCCCCCAATTCTTGCATTAAAATCCCCCCCAATCACCAGAGTTCCTTCTTCCTGCTCTTTTACTCGCTCTTCTATTATTCTCTTCGTTTCTTTCATACTTCTGCTGTATATTGTTACAATTCTCCATTTTCTCTGTTTTCTTTTTACCGTTCTTTCCATAAACCCTCTTTCTTCTTTTACTCCAGATCCGTTTTCTTCTTCCAGTCCCTTTTTCACACCCATTATTATCCCACCTTTCGCTCTCCCTTTCTTGCTTTCCCTCTCTGCATATTGACACTTCCACTCAAACTCTCTCGGCATTCTCTTTTTCAATCTTTCCCAGCCTTTTTCTTCCACCCACGTTTGATTTAATATATAATGAAATTGAGTATAAATGTTCATCAAGTGAGCTGTGCATTTGTAAAAGCACCTTTAATTTAGTTACATTACAAAAGTCACATTTATGAAGGTCATGTCCAATAAATCTTTACTTGGTAAAAATACAAAGACAAAAACAAATAAGAATTACTTTAATTCAATCAGTAAAAAGACGTAACATTGCTTTTGAAATCAGCAATGTTAAAATGGACAAAAACTAAAAAATTAATCAAATCGGGTTCGCGCTGAGCAAGCAACTTTGAAAGTTAAAGTCACTAGCTTTAGCTTTACTACCAACTGAAAATCAGATTTTCATGGCTTGCTTAGATGCACATTTATATGAAATTGAGTATATATATAGAGGTGTCCCAAAATAATTAAGACACTAAAGTTATATACAGTATGAACATAAAGTTTCGAACAAAATTCATAATAACGTTATGTGATGTTTTTAAGAAAATCGCTCGAACAGATCGATTTTATTTCGAAAAATACCATCCTGTGACGCATAATTTGTTTAAGTGACGTCATCAGTTTTTGTGCAATGACGTCATCACCAATTTTTTTAAATGACAACCCCCACTTTTTTCTTCTATTTTTGATAGAACTTCCTACTACCTAAACGATGAATGGTTGCTCCCAATTTAGTGATTTTGATAGCACCCTAGATTTGACTATACAAACTCTATACCGTTTATGTTTAAATGAGTTCCGTGAGAGATTACCGATACTTTGAAGTACACATAAAAACTACGGGCAGTAGAAGTAAATAATTCTATAGATGGTTTTTACATTTCATGGCTATCGCGATCAAAAGACTTTTTTATCATACAATACTAATAATATTGATAAATTACACTAGCCAACAAATTGAAAAAAAATATTTGTGACTGATATGATAATAGGTGCATTAGGGTGTATCATCCCTTCAAATTACGAATTTAATAACGAAAATTCTTCATCACGTTAAAATTTGTAGTTACAGGCTAATCATTTTTGTCTATTTAGGTAATCGTACAATTTTTCATTTATAAAAAAATTGTTATTTATGCAACAAGTGCAAAAAGTGAATGATTATTGCACGCGACGGGAAAATTGTCCCTCGAGCCGCAGGCGAGTGAGACAACACGTCAAGTGCAATAACACTTTTTGCGGGTGTTGCATACTGTTATGATTTAAATCGCCGCACGCTTGTAAATGTTCGAGATTTCTCTAGAATGTTCTAGAACCCATCGCGACAAAAACGTACACGGGCTTCCGCCGAAAAATCTGCGCAGAGAGGGGGCGAAGGGACAGGGACAAAAAGGGGAAGTTCACAGCTGTTCGCGGTGTTGTTAGTGCCTGGGGATAGTCAAGGGGACAGTGATTCACTGAATTTGCAGGGCTGACGAGACGTCGTAGTGAAGTTCACGAGGGTCGTTGGAGAGAATTCGTCCAAGTACCACCGCCCCAAATCGCCAAGCGGATCAAGGAGTTCACTACGGAAAGTCTCCGGACCGAACGCCTTGCGGATCAAGATCTCGTCCGGTCCTGCCAGTCCAGGTCGTTCCCGGACTCACCGGAAGGTCCCGGATCTACCCACCAGCTAAGTCCGGACGGAGCAGTGGTGACCCTTCAATTCTCTAGGTCGTGGCTTCCACATTTTATTCATATTTTACGGATAGATTAACTTTCCACGTTTTCTATCACCTCTCATTTTTTATTGCATTTAATTTCATTTATATTCAATGACCGACCCATTGAACACATTTTATTACCTACTCATTTCGTCACTGTCTCATTGGCAGTTGTATATAATCCATTTTTGAATCAAATTTTAATTTTTTGTCAAGGGCGGACACTTTTTATATTTATACACGGCTTCACCGTATCAGCTGGGAGTGACCTCGTCAGCATCGAGCTATCGGCGAGCACCAAAATTTCTTGCGACGTTTCTTCATTGGGCTGATAACGTTCAACGACCCCAGTTGTCAACCGGCAGTAAATCCGGAACTTGCTGAAGGGAAGGAGGCTCGACATCCTACCCTCACCGGAGGGCGGTGTAATCGTTCTAGCTCCCGAAAAAGGGTCGGCCTTCCACCTCCTTATAATTTCGCGACTTGCTGTCAACGGTGTCGGTAGATTGGCTCGTTGGGTTCACGTCAAACAGGGAAGCTCGTGGTATAATTAGTTTTATATTTTGTCCAGGATAAAGTGGTAGAAAATTAGCCAGCATTGTGTCAGGTTACTTGTTGACAGATCGTGGAGTTTTTTTGTTTTCTTTTTTTGCAGATTGTATCATTTCGTTAAGTTGTGTTGTGCTAGATAAAAATTGTACATTTCTAGGTTTCATTTCATTTTATCGTGACTTGTAACAACAATTTAATTTCGCCACGAATTCGTTGTGTATCATTTCCCGTATTCCGGGCAGTTCTCACCTTTTTTTCAGCCTCAGTCGACGATGCTTGTGGTTCGCATTGTAAGCCGAGTCGAAGCCCACGACCTGTTCGTTATACCCCTGAACATTCCGGATTTGTAACCGGTAACAGGGTTGCCCAGTTTCGGGAGGGTAATTTATAACGTACAGCTTTCCCATTGTAGCTTGAGCTGTGAGGGATGCGCAAAGTTGAATAAAGAGGTCCGATAAAGAGGCCCTGGAAGCAGCAAAGAGATGCGACAAAATTAGTGTTAGACCACTGCGCATCCGACTCTCACAGCTCAAGCTACAATGGGGAAGCTGTAACAATACCTACAACATTTTTTCAACGATCGAACAAAAAAACGTTGTATTTAAATCGATAAACAACAGTTCAGTCCTGTGCGTCGTGTGTGAAAATGCAATAAACACTAACTTTTTGCACGATCGTAGAGAGAATGTTGACAGATGCGTGCAAAAAATATTTTATTGGACTAGTGCAATTAAGAGGCACTTTTTCCACTTAAAACAGTGCAATGAACACTCACCTTTTGCACAATAGTAGAAAATAGTTATTTAATAAACTAGTTTGTTAATGAAGGCGATTAATAATCGAAACTGTTTAATAACTCAGATTAGTTGAGATTATTAATCGCCGATTAACAAACGAGTTGATTACAAAATTTTTTCGTTGACCGCAAACTTTTTTTTTGTGACAATCATGGTAGGTACCATGGTGACAATCCAACTTGAAAATTTTTAACCAATCGAATTGCAGCATTTTTCAAATTTGGACCAATCAAATTGATTTATAGTGAAAAAACACCGAGTAGAGTGAAAAAACAACCAGCTGAGTGAAAAAACAACTAGTGGTTTTTCAGCGAAAAAATTTATGTCAAAATGAAACGTCAAATTTATTAGGTCAACTCAATAAAAATTTTCTCGGTGGATTGTCAAGTCGAATACAATTCGTGGTCTAATTTTTTCTGCAAAATTTGTAATTTAAGACATTCGTAGCTTTTGCTTTTGGAAAATTACACTCGTCTCCTTCGTCGACTCGTGTAATTTTCGTTGCAAAAGCTACTCATGTCTTAAATGACAAATTTTGTCGGAAAAAATTAGACCACTTGTTGTATTATATATGACAAAATTTCAAATTAAAGCTAAATGAAAACCAATTTCATCTTTTTCGATAAAGATGAGACCTTATAAAATACCTTCATCCTTTTTTTGTCCTCAGGGTAGGCCATTTTTAAATTTTTCAACACTTTCTATTCACTTTTCCACAAAGAGTGTCAGAAGACGTCAACTCCATTCACATTCAATTTCACGTAAAAATCACGGTTGCTAAGAAAACCTAGTTACCTTTGAAAAATATGCCATGCGAATTATAACCAAAAAGGTCGGCTTTTGAAAAAGTGAATTCGTAATTGTGCAGTTATGGAACTATAAAATATAGAAAATCCTGCTGCACTACCGGCTGAGTGTTGGTAAGTGCAAACAATGAATGTTCGAGGTTGTTTATACATCAAAATATCATCAAAACGTCAAAATCGCAAAAATCGTTGATTAATGAAAAATAGTGTATTAATGAGGTCCATTAATACACTATATTTTAGACAAAATAATTCATTAATATTGAAATTAACAAGCGGTCAACGGAAAAATATATTAAACAACCAAGAAAATTAATTTAATCAGAAAACAAAAACAATATTCTAAGATGTCCTATTTTAACATAAATCTGCCGTCGATTACTTTTTTGCAAAGGTTAACTTTCTTTTGTAAGGAGTTTTATTTTCTCTTATCTGAAACCAGCAATAGTCCCTCATCATTGCTGGATCCCATTTCGCTTGGTACCGTTTTTCCATTGTTAGTATATTCTAGTGAAATCTCTCTTCTTGCTCGTCACTTAGGGCACCTAAATTTTGGGGGAAAAAATTTAAGTAAGAATTGAGAAAGTAAATTTTAAGTGACATCACACACCCCATCTTACAGTAATTTGTAATTAATTCGTTTATTATTTCTTCATAATTTTCGGCTCTTTTGTTGGGTAAAAAGTCGTGTGTCACGTTTTTAAAAGACCATCAAGTACTTAACTCAATGTGATTCAACTTTTCTTCAAATTGTGGATCCTTTACAATTTTTCTAATTTGTAGTCCAACAAATATGCTTTCATTGAAATTGGCATTACTCAGTTTTGAAAAGCAGCACTCTCTGTATCCAAAACCTTGACAAAATGTTTTATTAATCCCAGCTTAATTTGCGATGGGGGTAGTAAAACATTTTTACTCTTTTTAGGATTCACTAATGGTAAATTCTTTATGTTAGCTTGTCCTGGGACAAATTCCTCTCTTTGGGGCCAATCTTTTACTTTGAAAATAGACACATTGACTCGATTACAAATTAATTTGATCGCTCTTTACAACCGAATGCTGAACAACTGACTACCATCTTCCTGAAATGAAATATCACTCATAATGTCTAGATACTTTATTAATCTGCAATCTTGATATTTGAGATAAAATTACAAACTTCAAAATCCACTTTTGAGCAAACGCAAGATGCGACACAATAGCATGGAGGACTTTCAACTATTTTTTTATTATGTTCGTTAACAGTTAGATTACTAAAGGATAAAAAACGTAAGATGTCTTCAAACGCCTTTGTTTTTAGCATTATTTGTATATCACACATTTTTCCTGCATTAGGTTTAAAATTATAAAGCACTTCCCAACCACAAGGGTGTTCACAGTTGTCGATGAACTTGTTTAGCTATTTCATTTGAGAGTACAGTGGTGGAGTGGGCTGCGGTAAATCAACATCTATCCGTTGTTGACTGTAAATCGTTACTTTCTAATACGTCTATGATCCATAACTGGAAACTGGAACGTTTTCAAACCACTTTGCAAGACACGATTGCGCAGCACACTACTAAAGTAACTTTTAAAAGATTATCAAAAAAGCCTTGGATCGACTCCAAGATTCTAAAGTTGATTAAGAAAAAACGATCGTTGTGGCATACCTTCAGGCAGACCGCAGACCGGGGCAGAGGCTGATTATAAGAGCTTTTTATAATAAACTTTCCACCTCTATTAGGGATGCTAGAACTGGATATGCGGCGAATATTGCTAATTCCAGAGACACCAAACACTTTCAGAAGCACATTCGCACTCAACTGTCGGGTCCAGGGGAACTCCACAGGTCAGAGATAGTAGGTACTGTAGTTTCAATTTAGTTGTAGGTCGTAAAATTTTATTGGATATTATGAGCGATTAAAGGGCACAATGGTTGGGTTTGAAAAGGTTGGGATGCGGTGCGTGCCGTTTGCCGTACAATGCAAATATACCAAATGTACAATACAACCCTGCTTAAAATATTACCTGCTAGTGGTAAACTAGGATTTATAAGCCCCGCAAGATCTTTAACTTAAAGTACCATAAAATTTTACGACCTACAACCAAATTGAAACTACAATACTGGCTCCGTGACAGACAACAGCGATGTTGTCAGTTGTCACCGACATTTTTGCCGGTGTTTTCTCCAAATTCTTCACGAAAGAGCCACGGGATCGGATCCCCGCTGTCCCCAGCCCGCCCAATTCCACTTTTCTCTCGCATATCGATTTTCTTGAAACAGTGTGTGAAGGTGTGCAAGTCTCCAGGACCTGACCTTATCACAGCCAAGGATCTTTCAAACTGTGCAGCCGAGCTTAGTGTCCCCTTGTGTGTTTTAATGAAGCAGTCGTTTAGGTCGGGGGTTCTACCTCCGGACTGGAGATCGGCAATAGTGCGTCCCATATTTAAAAAAGGTGACAAATTCGACGCTGCTAAACAAATTAATTAATTGAATGAACCCAGACATTTATTACAGTATTTTCTCAATAAAACAATCTTCTTATATTAATTATGGAATTCCACAAAATAACGCAAGAAAAAATTAAAATAAATATTTTCTCACCTAAACTGTAAAAATTTTCCCACTATTGTAAGGAAGTTCCGTTTTTCTGTCAGGCTTGCAAATTCTAATCTTACGGTCTCCTGTGCAGCGTAGGTGTAAAGGTTCACAATTAGTGTGGGTTCATTTTCGTCATCTGCGTTATTATCAGGATTTTCATCGTCCGATGCACCGTTATCATACGTTGTTATATCGGTGTCGTATAACAAAAAAAAACCTTTCCCATTTTCGTCTATGAAATTTATACTGACACCCTGATGTACTTTTACTTTTACGGTCACATCTGATAGCTCAACAACCCCTCTTCCGTATTTGATGACGCTGAAGCTTGATATCTTCTTCTTTACTAATTTGGTCTTCTGTCATTCACGTTGGAACTGACGAAAATCCATTATCAGCATTTTCATATCCATTTTATCTAAAATAAAAACTACCTACTTATTGGTTTTTATCATTGGTTTAATACACAGAACAGTGGTTAACATTTAAAGTAAAATTCTAAATTTGAATCTAAACTAAACATAATTGTCATTTTTCGCAAGTGAAATTGCAATTAAAGATGAATTATCTAGAAATGCGGCAAATGTGTTACTAACTGAAAATAGTTCCTAGATTTCGGATGTGTTAATAGCTTATTTTGTAATTTGCCTCCATTTTGATTCTCTAATAGACATATTAACGAACGCGACGTCATCATCTGGGATGTCCGTATAGCCATTATTTCACGGAACATTTTACGAAAATGTTTAGGTTGGCAAAGCTTGATTCGTCATGCGTGTCAATTTAAATTACAAAATGTGCAAAGAATTATTTATCAGGATTTATCAGGCAACAAATTCGCGACCGTATTTTTGGCAATTTCACGTATTTCAGCGGGCGTACTATTGCGGGCAAAAAAAGTGGGACATCAAATTTCTGTCAGTTTTGAAAAATTCGATGTAGTTCAAGCTTTATTGTCTTTTTTTATGACACTATTCTAGCTGACAGTTTAAAAATTTATTTTATACTCCTATTTTCCTTTTCCAAATGCCCTCTTCTTTTGATAAAGGTAGATTTTGATTGGGACTTTGCATTAAATAAATATTCACTACGTGCTATTTTTTTAGTGCATATTTTTATTTACAATCATTCCCTACAACCTGCAATACTTAATGACAACGTCAATCAATTCAAAGTAGGGTTAGAATAAGATAAGGGTTATTTCACATTAAAAGTCAAGACAATGACGTTGATGTCCCACTTTTTTTGCTCGCAATAGTACATGAAAGATTATCTTCCATATTCGTGTTTTGTGACAGAATTTGGATAAAACAAAAGGCGACTTTGAAGACTTGATCAAATTTTCACTTTTAAAATTAAGACATTACCAACCGCCACAGAAATCCCTAAATCGAGGAAAGTAAACATTTTTGTTTGAAAACGGCTAAAAAAGGGCAAATTACAAAAAATAGTATAAAAAAACTCGTTTCATAAAACCTTCCTTGAAGCACTCATTCTTTAAAATAACTCGTGGCTACGCCACTCGTTTTTTAATCTTGAATTCGTGCTTCAAGACTGGTCTTATGAAACTTGTCTTTTAATATACTATTAACGCATTCAAAACGAATGCGTTAACAGCTTTGTTAAAACAGCAGATTAGAAAATAGTAGTTTATGAGCGTTTTAAAGGCCCACGAGTGCCAAAAAAGGCCCAATTTACACACGAACGAGTTGAATACGTTTTTTTGTTCGACGAGCCCCTTAAAGGCTCCAAATCGCTTAAAACCTTTAAAATTAGCTTGACGTTTCGTTTTAACAAGTTGTGGCATTTATCAAAATCCGTTCACATAGGAGAAAATTCTCAAATTCTGACAATGTCGAACAAAAAAATACGTTTAAATAGAATTTAAATCCTCCTAAGGGTATCCGGTATACTAAGTTTCACGGAGATTTTACAAAGGGTTTTTAAAATAATCAACTGTACCCATACTTAATAGCGACCTGTATAATAATAACAATAACGACAAAACAGTATTTTCCTGGGTAATCTTGTAGTTTACGTCGCCCAAACTGCGCATCTCATACGCGCAGCCCCATAGACTCTGCATTGTTGCCAGATGATAATTAGAATTGAGCGCGTCTTTTAGTTGGATGTGTACGACTTCGATACGTTTGTTAATTGATCTGTTTCTCTGGTTTAGTTTGTGTTTGGTGCTTTTTTTAACTTTGTTTCGAAACAATGGGTGGTAGAGGAGCTTCTGGATAGAGTATAATTGTATAATTAAAATCACCGTCACGTGATCTTAATTGTGAATTTTCTCTTATTCGATACAAATAAATAAGTCTGGCAACGCTGTACACATTTAGCATGGTGCACGAAGCGATGCACAGTTTGGGCGACGTAAACTACAAGATTACCTTTTCCTGTTTCTTATTTTAAAACAAAATGCAATTCTTGTAAATAAGAGAAGTACTTTATCAGATTATTCAGATTCATTCATCTCCTTCAATTTTAAAATCCATCTCCAGAATTTTATTTCTAACGACGCGACGTCCTTTGAACTGAACGATTTCGTACAGGTGCAAGCCAAACAAATCGATTTGACAATTTTGACATTGAACGCACCTAACCTCTCAGCTTCCGTCCGTGCTCAGCTGTGGTGCTCAGCATAAGATAAGCTAAAACTGAAAGTAAAAATGGTTGTGAATTCTCTCAAATCTTTAAACCAGCTTGCCTCATTTTTAAGGGTACAACCTGGTAAAATCACTCTCAATGAGGATACAGTATGTTTTAAGTACTATTTTCTGTCTTCAAATGTTAACATATACCGATTTTAGCTACCCACACGTGTAGTTAATAAAACTACGGTTTCTGGGTATGTAAATATAATTCTGCAGTTTACAAAGGAAGGTAACTCAGAATTGGAAGGTTGTAACAATTTAGAAAAAGCGGAAGTACGACAGTGGATTGAATATGCCTTGCTGTACGCTACCCAAGGTGAAGTTAATCCCTCTTCTAGCCAGTTGCTGAAAGTAAGTTCAATTTTTTTGTTTGGTTTGGGATAATTCTAATATATTTTTTTATTTAGGAATTAAATACAATTTTATCCAGCAAAACATATTTGGTGTCTCATAAATTAACAATAGCCGACATTTTTCTTTATTATGTACTTCAAAATACTCTGGTAAGTAATATTGTATTTGTGTACTGTTTTTTTTTTTAAATATGATTTTGTGTCACACAGGAAAATTTAACAATATTGGAAAAGGAAAAATATGTGCATATATCACGTTGGTTTGATAATATGCAGCAGAATTCTTCCATTCGCCAATCTAACAAACTGGTAAATTTCAACACTCTTTATTTGGCAAGTCTTGCACCTGCAAGGCATTAAGATATTAAAAGTATTTATTCAAAAGCAAAACTTACATATTTTCATTTTATGTAAATACATAATTAATTTATTAAAACATTTTTAAGTATTATTAATTTTATTGACATGTCACACAGTAATGATTAAGTGCTTGTATTTTATTTTCCCACAACAACGTAAGGATAGTGTCCCCAGTAGTGTGGATATACATATGGATATGCTATGTAGGCACTTTCAGATCCTTCAAGGTCCTTCTTCTGGTCTGGATCACTGTAACATCAGCATTAGAAATATAAATAACAGTTTTGATTAAATTTACTCTCTGGTCACTCTCACGTAACGCGCTCCTGCAATTGAACGTGCTGGTAAGACGTCAGGTGCGGGGATAGCAATCGCTGCTGCTACCAACATCGCAAAAATGCAAATTATCTGAAAAAGAAGTTGTTTTGACGAATTTAACGACGATCAGTTTAAAAGCTACTTAATTCAATTGATTTATTTTCAGTGCTACTTCTATTTAATTTTTTCATCGACTGAGAAAATAAAACACGTTTGTAAACTTAGTAAGAGAGGTTGAATGAATTCATAACAAATATGAAATTTGGTTGTTTCTTTTTGCTTTTAAAAATTAGTAGTTGAGTTTGTTCTTTAAAAGTGATGTAATAGATAGAAATTCGACTAAGTACTAAAAAATCGGAAGGTACCTCTGCAAAAAGGAAGAAAACCACGGGATTTGAGTAAAATATAACAAGTAGACGAATCTGACACTTTATATCAATAATTAAAAAATAGTTGGGGAATTTACAGGATAAGATTCTTGTGACCATACGGTCGAATCAAGAAAAGTAATACGAGAATACCTACGTCGCTTAGAAATAATTTTGCACAATGAATTGAAATTAAGAAAGTTATCCAAATAAATTAGGATCGATTTAACCTATTATAAACTACCTGTAGCCCAGGGGCGTCTAAGTGAGAGCAGAAACCTAAAAGTCAAGATTTAAAACCCTAAAGTTTCGTTCCTTCTATTTTAACTCTAACGGCCCATAAGATTTCTTCGTGAACATTCTTTGATACCGGGGTTCACGAATCACAATAAAAATTAAATAAAAAAATAAATTTAGACGTTTAAAATTACAATGTAAGAAACATAAGACGTGAAGTAACGCGACTGGACGTCGCTTGGATTAAAATCGACGAAACAGAAATAAGCGAGGCGAGCTCATACTTGGCACAGATTAACCAGTACTACATACCCCCCTGACGTCATATCGTGACGAAACAAAGTGCAGACACAATCGGGAATTTTCCCTTTGTGACAATTTTTTATTGAAGAAAATCGATGGATAGGTTTTCGTGTTAAGTGGATTCAAACAGAGAAACAGATAGACAATTCCAAAACCTTATAAAATGTCATTTCTATCACCTACAACGAAGCCTACTTTCTGTTGAAGTAGGTACCTAATAAAAAAATCTTTTCAAGTAAGTCACTGGTCAATTTTAAAGTATCTGGTGTTCATTTAAATTTCCGGTCAAAGTTAACGTTGAAGAGTCGATTGTGAACGCAACACTCGTGTAAAAACACAAACAACGCAAAAACTGAGGTAAGATTTAAACAGTTGATGCGTACACAGCGACTTTTCAACGCCAACTTTGACCGGAAATTGAAATGAACACCTGATACTTACCTAAAGAACTAAGAAGTTTCAAAATGTGATCTCCTCCGATCTTTTTTGGGTACTTCGAGCTACAGTGAACCATTTTATTTTTTTAAATTGTATTATGCACTTATGAACATGATATTTTATTAGAAAATACTGTCAGTTTTATTTAATTATCTCATCCAAATGCAACAATTCGTTTTTCTAAGTGAGCAGCATTCATAGAAACATCCGTAATGAGTAATGGCAAATAAATCCGGCCTCGATGCCGTGTCCTTTTTTTTTTAAATACCTAATTTAAAAGAGACTTACACTACTTAGTTAAAAGAGAAATTTAAAAATTCATCTACAGAATGAAAGGTATTCAACACAACACTTTAATACAATTTTTAAATTTAAAATCGAGTAATAAGTTAACAACAAAAGTCAAATGTAAATGAACATTTTACCTTTATTATGTATTAATTATAACACAATAAATTTATAATTACATATTTTGCAATTAGGATAAAACCGTTTGATTTTATTTTTAAAGAAGCATTGCAACAACAAAATTAAAATAAAATAAACCAAATTAAGCAGTAAATAGGATTGTATTTTTTAATATTTTTTTAATAAAACTCTACCTACTAAATTGATTTTTTATGAGTCTAATAACTTTTACAATTTTTTTCTTCAAATATTTAATTATGTATGTACTTACATACCTACATACAAAGAACAAAAAAGTCGTAGAATAAATGTCTAATTTTGACATTTTAACAATGAGTGCAAATATTTATATACCTACTACGGCTTTAAATATTTTTCTGGACCGGAAACCCATTTTCTCATTTTTAAAACAAAATGTTTCACACGACTGTCAAAGCTTAGAGAAAAGTAAATTTAGCACTTACCGAGAGCTTCATGTTCGCACTTGATACCTTAGAACCCTTAGAGAACAGTATTGCAATTAGAACAATCGCAAGGCCTTTATATAGATTCTTAGGAGATGTTTATTAGGATTCGTCGTGCCGATCGCAGACACGCGTTCATTTAAATTATAATTTTAAATCGTTGTTTTTGCTCTCCCTTCACTTATTAGTGCTTATTTCAATGAGATTAATGACGATCGTTTATTATTCATCGACACAATAGGAAGCTCCGGTATTGTTTCTCACTTTATCTAGATCTCCTTAAGAATCAGTCAAGACTATTTGTAATTTAACGATGTTGACAGAGAAGATGAACACGTGAGATAATTAGATGTCGGTTACGCTTAACATCATGAAAATTTGGCAAAACGGTGGAAAACAAGAAAAACAGTCTCATTGTTCGTTGAAGGATGTTCAGCGTTACAAATTCTCGGAAACATTAACGTTCCTCATTCAAGTTCGTCGCGTTTCTATCGTGTCTAGTCATCTGAAGACATCCTCACTACAGGAAGCAATTATTAGGTTCTTGTTTGTTATTCGCTGTGTAATGAACGAATTAAATACGCCGTGTAACTAATCCACAAAATAGGAAAAACGCTTTTGTTGCTGTTGATAAAGGCGATGAGCTGATGCGTGAGAGGACGACCTTCGATTTATCCGGATTCACAAAAAGACAATAAGACAGATGTGCGACAATATCAAGGTCTGATCTGCTGTGGTAAATGGCTCGGTGCGGCATATTTCTTCTTATTGATTTGCACAGATAATGATACTTGAAGTACTTATAATAACGTTTAGAAGTGTTTAGATGCAATTTAAAACTAGTTCCTAACTGCCTCTTCTCACCAACAAAACATTGCTGATTAAGTTAATTACTTAATTATTATAGTCTCTTAATTTGGTGTATTTTCAATGTAACGTTCTTTTAAGTTAACAGTCAATGATAGGAAGAATGAGTGGCATGTTGAGGACATTATGTCTATTATACAAAGCAAATTTACTTTGTTTCTAATTGTAAGTAAATTATCGCTTTAATTAAAATCAGGATACAGTAGGTACACTTGTTTTCACAATAATTCTTACGCTTTATGGTAAGTATGTACTGTGAACAGACTGACTAAATTGGATTGTTTTTCATTTTTATCAATATTAATAGACCAATTAAATTTTCAATCTTAAAGTGAATTTTTAAAAGAAAATGTAGATAGAAGACAAGGGGCGGCTATGACTTTGATAATGTCAGATTTTTCGTATCTTTGCTAACTCGCTTAATAAACGTCAAATAACTGTCACTATGAATCAAAGTTTTAACGCAAAAATGGTTTTTACTTCAGAACATAAAAGATTCATCTTACTTTCGTAATGGTGTTTTCAATAACGGAAAATGGACAGCGCTGTTGTCTGTTTGACCGAATTTCGGCAAAAATGTCCAAATTTAAATTAAAATAGGTGTATGCAACCAAAAATACTTCAGTGCATTCCAGAGAATCTTTCTTTAGTCTAAATAATTGTTGATTGCACGGTATAATAATTATTGGTGAGATTTTAAATAGGATTGTAGCTTATCTGTATTATTCTTTTAATTATATTGACAATGTTGACCAGAGATTATATTATGAGAAGAAAATTTTGTTAAAAATAAAATATAAAATGTTAAAATTTCAAGTGTACCGTTGCGGACACGGAATTTTAGACGTCAAATTTATGTCAATTCAAAAAATGTCAATGTAAGCCACGCTTTATTGTCATTATGATTGACGTTTGAAACTATTTGACATTTGAAAGTTTATTTTTGGCATGTCAGTATGATAAAAATTACAAAAATTGAAAGTGAGGTTAGTTGCACCTAAAGCCAGTTTTACATTTTTATGTCAATCGAGTGACAAATTGTCCAAGATTCCGTGTCCGCAATAGTACGTTTTTTTCTACATTATGTTGTTATAATTAAAGTTTATATGATTTTTTTCGTAGTACCTATTGTAAGTGTATTTATTTTTCTTGTACCTATTATTGAAACTCACATGAAAAAAAATTAGTCAGAGTGGACTATGGACCAAGGTCCGCATCTCTTTATTCTCTTTTCTTAAATTTAACTGTGTTGCTTATTATGAAGAATTTTCAAAAATGTGGTCAAGTGGTTGGTGTTTGTTTTGGTTTCCGTTAACGTATGGCTTAGCTGTCAAATATTTCGTGCAATACGAAGTGTTGAAGTGTAGGATGAAAAAATGGGAATGGACAACCATGAATAGATATATGTATGTATATTTTAGAAGCCACTGATAGATCAACAATTTCAATCACTTTCCATATGATTATTGTTCAAGGACACATTTTTTTCTTAATTGTCCGGAAGGAAACTAGTAGAAGGGTATCACTGTACATAATTGTCGGATATGAAATAGCAAAAATTCTTATTTAATAATTATATTTGACAACAAAATAGCACTTCTTTTCTTTACCTTGGTTAGAATTTGCAAATCACAAGTGTTAAATAAAACGCAATGGTTACAGAAGTGATTGTTTTTAAATCGAAATTCAAGACGATTGTTCATTATTGTTCATTAATACTCATTAGTTGGTGCTAGAAGAATAAAAACTAATTGTGTTGCGTTACAGATTTACATTTGATTTTTTCATTTGATGTGTCAAAATTATTATTATTACACTACAAATTTGTAATAGTAATTATACACCAAGGTAGAGAAGACATTTTTTAAGCCGAAGTAGTTTATAAAGCGAGGCTTAAAATTGTCTTCTCTAGCGTGGTGTATATATAATTTTTTTCACTACTAGATACGTTAAAACCCTTTCTAATAATAATTATTAATTAAATTTGTTTTTTCACTACTAGTCTCAGAAGGCGTCATTATTGACTCTCGAACCGACCCCAGAAGTAGAATTTCTCTCCCAAGGTTAATAATAATTTTCATTATTAACCAAGCTCAATAATGAACAGCCGTCACCTAGCAACGAAAGATTTTCTTTGATTTTATTGGTTAACGTAGACAGACGATTTTCAATTTTCATAGCAACCGTTGAAAAATGAGAACTCGGATCGTCGCATCGAACAAACAAATTTAATTAATAATTATTATTAGAAAGAGTTTTAACAGATCTAGTAGAGAAGACAATTTTAAGCCTCGCTTCTTTATATAATAAACTACATCGGCTTAAAAAAATGTCTTCTCTACCTCTCTACTATTCTCCGATGCGACGATCCGAGTTCTCATTTTTCAACGGTTGCTATGAAAATTGAAAATCGTCTGTCTACGTTAACCAATAAAATCAAAGAAAATCTTTGGTTGCTAGGTGACGGCTGTTCATTATTGACTACTAGTTAATAATAAAAAATTATTAACCTAGGGAGAGAAATTCTACTTCTGGGGTTGATTCGAGACTCAATATTAAAGAATACACAACCACATTATAGTTATACACCAGAAAGTTGTTTGGAAAATGACAGTTACAAGTTATATTTTGATAGAACAATTTTAACTGACATTCATATTAAGCATAACAGACCAGACATTATAATTTTAAATAAACAACAAAAGCAAGCATATCTTTTAGATATAGCTGTTCCAAATTCACACAATATAACACAGACATATAACACAAAAATTAATAAATATTTAGAGCTCTCCGTTGCTATGAGAAATCTTTGGTGTTTAGAAAAAATTTCGAATTTACCACTTGTAATTTCAGCAACGGGAATAGTACCGCAATCTCTTTTTAAAAATTTAAAAATTCTGGATTTAGATAACACATTGGTAGTTGAAATTCAAAAAGGTATATTATTATACTCATGTCACATCGTTAGGAAGTTCCTTAACATTGACACAGAACATAATACACAAAAAAGTCTAAATGCGGAGGCGAGACGCCGGTAATTATGTTGATAAGCACTGCACTATTACTTGATAGTAATATCCGTAATAGTGTATGTACTCCGGCAAAATTGCCGTGCCGCCGGGTGGAGGTGGGATAGTCAAAAAACGCCTTCTAAGACTAGTAGTGAAAAAAATATTTTTTGTACCTCGTAATGTATTAAAACAAAAAATTTTAATTTAATTTTCGTACAAAAAATATTCTACGAACCACTTGCGTGAAGACATCTTCCGTTCATTCGCGCATTAATTAAAGGCACTCGCTCCTTCGTCGCTCGTGGTTTAAAAAATGCGCTCATGCGGGAACGTCGTCTTCCCGCACTTGGTTCGTAAATAACTATTGCCGACGTGATGTTTATTATGACGTTTTTTTTAAATTTATATTTTTACAAATAAGTAATAAAAGTAATTAGTTACATAATTTATTACTAGGCATTTAATTTTAGAAATAATGCATCATATGATTGGTTAGACTAGCATTTTTATTAGATAAAGCAAATATGTAATAAACCATACAGGAGACAATAAAACCACTGAATTTTTATTTGTGAAAATTTATTGCCAAATGAATTATTATAGGTATAAACTAAAACAAAAACAATAAATTCTCAGAAAGAAATCGTATTTAGTCTGCATCACCTGGTTTGGATTAATTTGCAAGTTTTACACAATACTTTGTTGTGTCTGTCTTTTAGGAAATTTGGAGTCAAGATTATATTATAAAAAAACTCAAAGCAAAAATCTTGTTATAGCAGATTGCAGAGTTGCAAATAGCAAAATAAAAAAATGTTCTTAATTGAATTGCCAACTCAAACAGACGTTCTTGATCACCTTGTAGTAAATTGTTTTACGTATATTAGGATACTTCACGAGTTTAAAGTTCCACTTCAGTCAAATTGCGACATTTTGTAAAAATTTTAGTTCGTGCGTCTTATTTGAACAGCGAAGGTTAAGATAATTTTGAAATATGATGAATGTTGGGGGATTTCCTCCTGCGTGAAAATTACGGCTAAAAAATACTCACAATGTTTACAACTAAAGCTAAGCTATTAACAGATGAAAATTTGTTTAACTAATAGTGTTTATATTATTTAAATGTTAGTACCTGAATGGAATTTAAGTTTTGCTACGTATTTTTTCCGTTGTTAGAATGTTACTCACTCCAATCAAGTTCGAATTTTAAGGGCCGGTTTCATAATAAACTTAAAGTCGACTTTATCTTAAAATGACTTTAATGGATTGTTGCAACAATATGTTTCTATGGTAAATGGTAAATTTTAATGTTAAAGTAACTTTAGGCTGATTATGAAATTGGGGGTAAGTTCTAAAGAAAAGCCTAAAAATGCACTTAAAAAAGATGAATCAAATCCCTTTAAAAAGTAATAAACAAAAAACCCCTGAATCTAAAACGGGTTTTAATCAGTCATTGGACTTGATTCTAAATTGCTTTCGCTTTGAACTAAGCAGGTTCATAAATGGTTCATTTAGCTTTGGTGTAGACGCGAACGACTTTAAAAAGGGAAATACAGTTGACCGATAAGTCCGACAATATGGACTGATTGATATACCTATGTAATGTGGAAGCGGTTCTTTATGATTATGGGAACATTTTGGCTGTAATTGTAATGGAACCAGAACTGCTCGTATTTAAATGAAATCAGTGTGTGTTTAAACGTAAATAGTTCACATGAAGTGTTTTTTATTTTACATTTAAAAGAAACACATTAATACAGAATAATTTTGTAGCTCATATTTGTGCCGTTCATAGCTCTTCAGATAAATTGTAGAAAGAATGTTTTCAAGGAATTTTTACGGTCTTAAGCCATCAGAATAAGAATAATTGTTATCTTAGGGTGGTGAAAGAAATATTATATTTTTTGAACAAATTTACCAGTAGTTCTGATTTGGACTATACCTACTTGAAATAATTTAAGTGAGAGAAAAATAAAATTATGTACTTTTAACTAGATCTATAAATGACAAATAATCTGTCAACAATAAATAAATACATATAGCAAAACCTGAGAACATTGATTAGTATTTAACGTAATGTTCAGCAGCCATATCTTGCTGGCATTGTCATTTCAGAACCAATGATAATAAAATAGTAGATTATATCATTAAGAGTAGAAGGAGTCTTTTTGTGCTAAGCCCAGAGATTGAAGACTGAGACGAAGTCGAGTTCGCAACTGGGCGAAACACAAAAAGACCTACTCTGAATGATAACTAATTTATCTTCAAGTGGATCATAAAAAAAATCGGACATGAACTCATTTATTTTATTTTGGTGCAGTTACAGTAAAATGACAATTTTCAAAATTACAATTTTCCTAGGATTTGAAGTGTTTCAAGTCCGGTTAAAAAAAAAGCCACTTCAACCGTTTTTGTAGAGATAAAGGCGCGATTTTCGACCGCTTGAACATAAAGAATTTTGCAGGCCCATGGAAATATACAGATCGATCATTCTTTTGAGGATCATTATAGGGAATAGGAGTCGAGCGATGCATCATTTTAGAGAAATTTAAATTATCTTTACAATAACACTATCATTTTATTACTGTTTACTGTTAAATAATAAAATCTGCTCAAATCCATTTGTAATATTGTGTAGTACTTTTGGAGTTATTCCACAACATTTTTCTACAATTCTTTGAGGTATTTCTGGAATTGTGGCATGCTGTGCGACACAACAAATACACTTTAGGTGTCTCCATAAGAAATAATTTAAAGGATTTAGATTGAGTGATCTTGGAGACAGCTAACTGGACACTTACCAGGAATCGGGTGCCCAAGAATTTCCTGATAGTGGCAGCACAAAGTGAAGGAGCTCCATCTTGCTAAAAATGAATATACTTTTCTTTATGGGTTGTCTCGAAGAAATGCAAAATATTATTTTTAGGTAATGGTTTAATAAAATCAATTTCTATAATTTTTTGCTCTAAGATCACATTCTTCAAAGAAAGTGTATCTCATCGAGAATTAAAAGGGTTGACTTTCATGTATAAGATGAGGATGAAAAAAATTATGAAAAATTGAAATGTAAATTTTCATTCATTCAAATATGTTCTTCATTTCTGAGTAGTTTCTGCACCCACACATATAACAGAAAAACAGTGTTCTCAAGAACACTCTTTTTCTCTCTAGAAGCTCGAGAAAAATCAACAATAATTTTTTCCTTCACTTTCACTTTTTTAATAAAGAGCCCAGACTACCGAAAACTGTTGCTATTTAAATTTAAATCATTTTGAAACTATGAAACAATGAATTTTTATGTTTGTGTGCAGAGAAAATGTAATGAGTCTGAATTAAATAATCTGCATCAGTGGCTAGTGAGCGAGGGTAATTTGTAAATATAATGACTAAAATATGTTGTGAGCATTTTAAAATCTACGGTGACAGGCCCATATAAGGATCTGAAAAAAATGTGTAAAAATTTTTCACCGGTGTTTTATGGGATATCGTGTTTTGAATAAATTTTCGATCAAGGTCAAGAAATGCGCAAATTGTATACTAGCACAGAATTCATTTAAATTTATTAAAAAGATTAACTGAAAAAAGACAAGATCTAACAAAGTAAAGATATTTTGGCGACGACGGTGTCCTTTTCGATAATGTTTTTGAGCTGCGTTTTAGTCAAAACTGCCGTACTGACAAAGTTTTAAAATAGTTATTTATTTAACGAGTTCGTGTGTAAATTGGGCGAGTGAAACGAGCGTTTTAACGGCCCACGAGTGCCAAAAAAAGTCCAATTTACACAAGAACGAGTTGAATACAACGTTTTTTTGTTCGACGACCCCCTTAAAGGCTTCAAATCGCTTAAAACTTTAAAATTAACTTGATGTTTCGTTTTGACAAGTTGTCACATTTATCAATATCCGTTCACATAGGAGAAAACTCTCAAATTCTGACAGTGTCGAACAAAAAATACAATTGTCTCTAAAATAATTCAGAAAGAATAGAGTTTTTGTTTTGATGCCTCCTTTCATTGAATATGTTGAAGTGAATCGTGAATACTTTGAAAAAAAAAATAAAGACGTTTTGTGAAAAATAAGATTTGCTTTATCATCAGACTGCAGAAGCTTTGACACCAATCTACAAATAAATCTATACCAATCAAACCCATTTTTATTACGAAAATATTACATTGCCCCATTCTTCTGTGGTTTCATGGTTCCATGATTTTTCACAAAATGTTAATATTGCTTCTTTGTGATCAGTAGTTGAAAGGTGTTTCTTCTGCAACCACTGTCGCCTCAAATGCTCACATTCATGTATTATCCTTTGTAAAGTTCTCATACTTTCTCTAAATTTCCTAAAAAACGAAGAATTGCAAGCTTCATATAGAATTCTTCTTCTTGATCTTATAATTTTGTCAATGGTTTTCTATATCTTTTTGAAATTATTAATTACATGAGAGCTGCAATTGCTTCTTGACGCGATACTTTGTTCCAGCTAATTAAATTAAAGATATCTTTGAAAAAAGTCAAGACTCTACAGTTTGTTAAGACAGTAAAAACAAGTAAATAGTAATTTACGCAACAAGTGCAAAAAGTAGTACTTTTTCCACGACTGGGAAGTTTGACCGCACCAACCCTAGGCGAATGCGGTAATCCCATGAGTGGAAAAAAAACAATCTATGCATGATTTCTTTGCAGTATTTTTCGTACGAATGTCTGAAATTAGGCACAACACACAAAACAAGGAAACAACTTCAACGCATTTATTATTTATTAGGTTTTGATTAAGATACGACAATTTTATTCGAGTTCCAGGTTCAGACACTTGGACAGAGACTGCGAGAATTCACATCCATCGTCGGTGTCTGCAACACCACCAAGTCAAATTTGTCCCAACTGTCAAAGTTGTTTACCTGAAGTGGACAGCCTCCCGAAACATCTCCTCGCCTCGCGAAGCGCTCTGATTCGTTTCATATCATTAGACAAGTGGTCCTGAAGCCATTTAATCACCAAAGTCTCCGACGGGACTCTGTTATCGTCCAACTGCAACAAAACCACCTTTCACAACCCAGGTTTTTCCACCTTTCATCTCGTACCACTTCCAAATAACCGAAAACGCACTGGCTGACACACTGCAAACATTTACATAATTAGTGGTTTGGGATGGTTCGAATTGTTGTGAATAATTACCTGCGAGTCATCGTCGTCGTTATTGGAACGTTTCGCTCGCAGATTTATGTCGAAATTCCTGGTGTATCCTGGACCGCTGACCCCGCGCCTCATGTTACCCACGTTTCCGAAGCCGTAACCGTTCCTGCTGTCGTAACCGTAGTTACCTGAAACGCCACATGAGCCGAGCTTGTGACACCGACTCAACTCACCGCCGTCACTGTTGCCCCATTGGTTCCTCCCATTCCCGTCGTAGTAACCACGGTTTTCATCCTTACAGTCGCTACCCCCGTAACCATTCGTATAACCGATATTGTAACCGTTGCTGTTGCCGTTATTCGTGCTTCCATAGCGATAACCGTTGTTACTACCGGTCCGATTGAATCTCTTCATTCCTGAATTATTGTTTTTGGATCCGCTTTGGTTCGACTCGTTCGATTCTTCCTCGTCGCTGTAATTTTCATTTTTGTAACGGTTATTGCGGTTATTCGAATTTCCGTTGTTTCTGCGGTTGCCATAGCGATTGTTGTCGTCGTTCGAGTCGTCGTCGTTATCGCTGCCGTAACCTGAGTAACGGTTACCGCGATTCCGATTGCCGTAACGGTTATTGTAACCGTCATTTTCGTTACTGTTGTCTCTGTTGTTGTAGCGTCTGTTTGAATTCTTGCGATTGTTGTTGTTACCACCGAAACCATCGTAGTTGTTGCCTCTCCTGGGTTTGTTCGACCCTCTCCTGTTGTTGTAAGAGTCGTTGTCGTCGTAGTTATTGTCCGAGGTCTCCACGCCGCATTCCGACAGTAATTTGTGGGCCTCCTGCTTCAACAAGTTCTCTTCTTCGCTTTGGTTCTTCGTCGAGTTGTAAACCGATTTCGTGTGGTTCTTCATCACATCTCCCAGTTTGTTCCCGTTGTTCTCCAAAGGCTGGATCAGTCCTGGGAGGATCTGGAGGAAGAACAGGAAACACAGAATGTCGATATTCATGTTGGACTAGTTCCGCGAGATGATTGTTGACGGATTTATAAATTATCAAAACAATACCTGCCAGTCAGTTTTCAGGATAATTGCCGTAATTGCAGTGGACATGATGAGGACGTTCGTTGATGTGTCCTATTATTTTAATTCGGAACTGTGTAGTTAAAATAATGACGGCGGACCAAGAAGAAAAGGTCAGTTGATGTGCCCTCAAGCTTTGCATAACTGATGCAGAGGTTGACGCAATTTGTAACGATTTGGACGCCGATGAGGCAATTCGATGGTTTGCTGAATGAAGAAAATTCACTTTTACTTTTGTGTGTGCACTTGACTTTGAATTTGTTTCACCTTGAGAGAAATTGAGCCGGCATCAAGACAGGTTCTGTTGTTAGCTCTGTCAAAAAAAAAAAAAATTAACGGCTAGACTAGCTACATTTTTAAAAATCCTAAAGACGTAAATTCTGCTTTGCGGGATGATGATTTTGATTGTCTGTTATTAAATCTGCAGTACATAAGAAGCGCTTGATCGCAGGGGTTCTTAATGATTTTTGGCGGATCGTGATTAGTTTTTTTCAGCGTTGAGGTTCGTTCAACTGTTTTTAATGGTTCATAACTGTCTAGGTAAATATGTAAAGAAAAAACCCAGCAGGTAACTAATTCGTCAAATTATTACTTACAATGCAAATAATTTTTATGATGATGACTTGGAATTCACGTGTGTGTTTTTGTTTACGCTTTTTATGGCGGTTCTAAGTTTTCAGCTCAATCTATCATGCACAAGCTTGATTTATTAACTTTTTTCGGATTCGTGCTTTCAAAAGCAATTCTTAATTGTTGGCGTTTTTTTCGTAGTAACTGATTACGTAATTTCAAATGAGCAATTTTAAAACAAGCTTTTTTGCAAAGGATGGGCTCAAATTTCGCATGACCTTTTTGATTCTAGTTTTTCTTTTATAACAAAAATGTTAATTGTGACAGCGTTTGGTTGAAGCACACATTATTTAACTCAAATTATTGTGATGATTTTATCAATCAATTAATCGATTTTACATATTTTATGATCGAGGCATTAAAGAAGATCCTGGTTTGTTTGGTCGTCCACCTTCATTTTGTCACATCTTGGAATATTTTTAAAATGAGGAAAATCTTATTCTTTGAAATTAATTACACCAAATATCCCATCAACAATATACTCGTAATTTTTCACATACCTATTATTTTTACGCTTTTAGAACATCATAAAGTTGTGTCTTTTTGATTTTTCCGTTTCTTTCTTCTTGTGGTCGTTTCAATTTACTTTTTCTCATTGAATTTTACCTACTTGTGAATATTTGAAAAAATCGTATACACATTTAAATATTAATTAACTTTTATAATAATTGTCATGAGCAATTTTATTGCTACAAATATGATATTGCATTGTTCTCATAACAACAACGATTATCACAGTTACTCATAGGAACACACCTTGTATGTAAATTTTATCTAATTTCTGTTGTTCGTCCTTTCCATTAATTCAATGGCTATAATAAAATTGCTTATTGAATTATAAATATCTGCATATTCTTCTTGCGGACAGTCGTACCAAAATAGGTATTTTAACTGAAGATACTATGTCACCTGCGTTATATAATATAAAACAACAAACACCTAAGCCCCCATATTATGAATTCGGCCTTTCCGCCGTCAATATTTCAGATTTACTACGTGGCCCGTTGTCAACAACCAAATTTTCATTTAAATTCTTCCCTACTACAGCTTGCATCACATTTGTTTGTCCGTTAGCAGGACCTTTGGATTTCCCCGGTCAAAACAAATGACCGGTGTTATTGCCTTTAGAGCAATATCTTTGTTTGTCCTATAATTTATAAAACGCTCCGACCGCACCACCTCCGGAATTCACCTGTACGTCCAAACGAGTAAAAACACTATGTTAATTGAGAACTAATGAAAAATGGTCGTCGGGGAAAACTGTTTTTGATTAATGGCACAAAGCAATAACACAGAAAATCCATAATTTTTCGATAAAATGAGAAGCTGCGCCGCTGGAACCGATCAAGCCAAATCGCGAAAGAGCTAATTTTATGCTCCATTGGGTACGTCCATGGCTGGATTGGTTGGGTTCGATTCATATTTTCATAAATCCGTTTTAATGGAGAATTTCGTTGAAAATTTCGAAATGTCTTTATGGTGGCGTGGAAATTATAATGCACTTGAACTTGCTTGGCAGAAGTTCTTGCAGCATCTTTGTTGAATAGGTGCACCATACTGGCCTTGACCAGACCCGATTGAAGACGGAGCACTGATCAGCGGCGGTCATCAGCCTTAGGTACAGAATATAAAAGCCTCCACCTCGACGACCATAGTCAAACACATCTAGTGATATCGAACAAGATGGTGCACAAAACGGTGAGTTTTTCCCTTTTTATTTTTGTTAAATCTGATGAAAAAATAAATTGTGATTTTCATGTTTTTCAATTTTTTTTTTAATCTTAGCAAAATATAAAAAAAATAAATCTTAAAATTGTTTTAGGTGAACAAAAAGAATTACAATTCCAATGTAAAATTATCATTAACTTTTTCAACGTTTTTAAAAACAAAAAAAAAATATTTTTTTCTTCGACACTGTCAGAATTTGAGAATTTTCTCCTGTGTGAACGGATTTTGATAAATTTGACAACTTGTCAAAACGAAACGTCAAGCTAATTTTAAAGATTTTAAGCGATTTGGAGCCTTTAAGGGGGTCGTCGAACAAAAAAACGTTGTATTCAACTCGTTCGTTTGTAAATTGGGCCTTTTTTGACACTCGTGGGCCTTTAAAATGACCCACGCGTGCCAAAAAAGGCTCAATTTACACACAAACTCGTCAAATACATAAACTACTATTTTCCACATTACCATTATATTTTTTTTAATAAATTATAAACATTTTCAAAATACATATTTACATATAGAGGTGAATCTTTTTTTTTTCAATAAAATTACAGAATAAAATAATAGTTAAGCACTATTTTGATTTTTTTTTTATTTAACCCAAACTAATAACTTAATATTTTAGTTCTTATTTTCCACTGAAGAAAAACTCTTCGAGCCATTTTTTTTTCAATTTTATTCAAAACATTTTTTATTTCAGATTCATCTACATATTTTTTATTTTCCAATAATTAAATTTTGAAATGAATTATAAAAATTATACTTACCTGAAAAATTTTATTTTTGCGGAACAAACTTATTTATTTAATTATTTATTAAAATTTAACATAAAATAACTTATTTATTTGTAATTACATATTACAACAAAAATTTTATACCGAGCTTCTCGTACTTAATTAGTTAATTACCTTATTTTTCACTTTTACTTCCAAAGAAAAAATTTTTTTTTTCATTTTTCAATTTATTTTCCTTTAGATGTTGACTGTTTTCGTGGCGGTATTCCTGCTGTCCGCCTCTTCGGCACTCCCTGTGGAAGAGCAAGCTCCTTCGCAGGAGACCCAGCCTCAGTCAATTTCACAAGAGCAAACCGCTGAAAAGGTGGTACCTCTTGAGAAAGCACCTGAAGAAGCGGACATAGCTCCGGCACCTGACGCCGTTGCTCCTGTCCCCGCTGAAGAAAAGTCTGATTTAGACACTGCCAACACTTTCTGGGGAGGCTACTACAGAAGGCCCTACTATGGCGGTTGGGGTGGATACGGTGGCGGTTGGAGACGTGGATGGGGAGGAGGATACGGTTACGGCAGAGGCTTCGGCGGATGGGGCGGTTACGGGGGATGGGGCTGGGGAGGCAGGACCTATTGGGGTTGATAAAACATTCCGTTAATGAAGTGTACAATTACGATGAACTGGCACCTGTACGAAAACAGATTTGATCTATTTTAAAATAAGTATTGTGAGTGCGGAGACTGTAATAAAAGGTTGTACTTTTTATTCATTATACAATGCAATAATAAAATGATTAATTTTTGGATTCTTCATTTAAGTTAGATTACGTTAACCTTCTTTGTAAAAGACAACTAATAAATTTTTTATAAAAATGGCTGTTTTAATTTATATTGTAGATTACATACTGAAGAGGAAAATGTTTCATTCCTGTCGAGAGCTAAGATAGTTTACCAGGCGTAGCCGAGGTGAACTAATGCTCGAGACAGGAAGGAAACACCTTCCCACCGAGGTTTGTATAACTATTTTATTCAGAATCATTACATTTTTAGCATTTTAAACAATTAATTTGGTGCAATTTCATTTCTACCGTTTTTCGACAATTCGTTAACCCCATTGGAAAAACGTCATAACAGGGCGGAAAGTGGCCTATTACTGACCAAGAGAGGGAAGAAAAGATAAAAAGAAATGGTTAACTTTCCGCCCTCAAATAAGGTTACGAATGCGCATATTACAATACGATTCCGAATAAAATATGTTCTCTTTCTACGACGCACAAATTTCATCATTTTCACTGTCAGAATTAGTTTATGTTTTATGTATTACTTTTTTAATAAAAAAGTGTATAGCAAACTATAACATTTCAAAATAAATATGACGTATGAAGATGCGCTGTATCGTAACAGTTTTACGGTTTGTGCATTCAATGCTATCTATGATTTATAAATGCAGTTTTGCAATTGGTCACAATTCGTGGAGTAATGAGTCATTACTCAACTCACGGCCGTGGCTAATGATGAAAGTACTACTTGTGTTACAAGTTTACAGTTGTCAAAAGCAAGAAAAACAACAAAGAAAATTTTAACTTAAGCTAGAAGAAGAATCAGTATCAATAAATATCAAAGATAAAAGATAACTAATTTGTTAGCGATAACTGGACTGGAACTATGTAAACAGTAGGAGTTTGAATAGTGCGGGTGACATAGTCCCTGCGTCAAGGGGAAGCAACCCCCACCTCTTGTAGACGAGAGAGCCGCGGCTGGCAGGCCTAAGAGGGGGCTGCGGCCTCTTCCTCCAGCAACGCACAAATGTATTGTTGTTTATTGTTAACATTTTTGTGTTTTTATAATTAGTGGTAAAAATAGTATAAATATGTATCTTGATTCTTACGTTTACTTATAGGCAACGTAAAGTAGCACGAGTATTTAGAGTTGCCTATAAACAAAATTTATTTAGGTAATTAATAAATTATACCTGTTCACGTTAGAATGAACCACGACCTCCTAGATTAATAAGAGACTTTTGTCTCTTAACGGCCGCGTGAGTTTTTAGTACGAGGCCTTATTTCTGTTTTTGTGAGGGCGACACAATACATTGCATATTTGGTTGCCTACTATTCAATTTAACAATAATCAATTATGTTACAGTGCAATGTGAAACCAAATAAAAAACGCCGTTTTTGCATATTGAAACAATGTATTGTAAAAAAAAACTAATTAATAGGATGATTATTTTAATTTTAATAATTTTCTCTTTTTGGTATTAATATTGATTTTCTTAATTTTTTGTGATTCTAAATTACAATAATTTTTTAATACTGCAGGCACTAATTTGGCTACTATAATGTTACATACCAACTTAAAATGACACTCGCATTGAAAAATTGGGTTATTACAAAGGTAGGATACAAATACATTCTTTAAAATGAAGTCGACCTTGTTGGTTGGAAGAATTAGGCAGAATTTTTACCATAATTTGAATGGCATATATTATTAAAGCTACAAATTTTTCATTGGGGTAATTTAGTCTTCCACGATCTTGATTGTAAATAAGTTCCAACAAGGCATTTGTTTTCTCAATAGAGGAGCTTCGTAAGAGGGATAAACATAAATCACAATTCACAGATTCTTGAACTTTCATAATTAGATATCCACATAGAAATGCTGTAGCTGCTGATTCTATATCACGTGAACTGACATCACATCTAAATGTAGTTAAATTTTCTAAATCTTCTACTATTTCGTCATTTAGAATTATGGCAATTTCATGACTATCATTATAGTCAGAATTAACGTCAAGCTTTACATTGCTGGTGTATTCAACTCCATTCATTGCGTTACTATTATTTATAGTTTTTATCAAACCACTTCTTAAAATTTGTCTGAGAGCTGTTCTGCAATCTGTTAAATCATTACAACCACCACGAAGTCTGACGTTTGCAAATAATGATTCCACCGAATCCGAACTAAAACTTCTTGTCAAAACGTAGAAAAAATCAAGATCGCCAATTAAATATTTAATACATAAACTTGTGCTTCTTGCAGTAAAAATCAATGCTTCAGCTGTTTCTTTGCTTAATCCCTTAATTCCGAGATTTTCTGAACTGGATTGTATATCATTAATATATTGGATAAATTCTCCATTTAACCATGATAGTCGAGCATCGTTAATGTTGTTATAGGGAGCAGTATTAGCATCTCTCTGATGAATATGTTGGGTTTTATTGCTCACGTCGTGCAGCTGGAAAAATGTATACATAGTTTCCATATATTTCACAGTTGCAGTGCAATCCTTAAAATGAGCCAACTCTTCGCCACCATGGTCAGCAAGGTATATTAATGATGCAGTAACCCGTGGTGAAAATATTTGCACTGCTAAATATACTTTCATCTTTTCAAAATTGGATGGATAGAGATGTTTTTTGGTTAAATATCTGACAGGCTTTGTTATTAGACCTTCTTGAATATCTAAGAGTTCTTTTAAATAATTTGCCGAAATTTGTCCATCAGACGAAGCCATGTCATGATCTAAAAACAAATTCCGTGCGTTTTTGACTAGGTGGCAATAGTCAAAACTCAAAAAAAACTTAAGTCCGGGATTGTATGGATGCGGGACTACATTTTCCAATGTGCCATTTCCAAAATGCTTAAACAGTGCAACGTGGGATTTGTGATTATCCCCTACAATTCTAATAACAAAAAACCCGCACTCACTAAGCATCTTCAACACTTCCAACGTTAGTTTATATAAATCCTTTCCAGTCAATTGCCTATGAAAAAAGTAGCTTGCGGGTATTATGTATTTTGTTGACAATCCATATATTACGAAACAAAGAAGCTGATTAGCGATAACTGGCTTAGCTCCAATTTTATCCTGGGACTGATTTATTGTTTCTAAACCGAATATACGGTCCTCTGCTTTCGAATAAGATATGCTTTCTCTGACAGCCATATCGTCAACCACCAAAGAACAAACTTTTTCAGAAGCTCTCAAGGTTTTAATTTCACACATTAGTCTGTGTTTGATTAAGTTATCATTTCCTGTACCAAAGTATTTACTTAATGTTGATTTGCAGGGTAGTTTGAAAAGTAGATTTCTTGGAAACTCGTATCCTTTTGGCGAAGAATATCTCCACGCAATGCACTGGCGAATGGTTAATTCTGACCATCTTGGAACCTTCTTGCTATAATTCTTAATTTGGTCCAAAATAAATATGGCTCGGGGATTCATATTAGCGGCATCAGTTTTAATTGTTTGCATACATTTCCACTCTGAATTATTTTTGTCTTTTTCCACTCTTACTCTTACTTGTTCTTTGAGTCTGTTGTAGCGAATCTGCAACCGCTTTAATTTTTGTGCCAAACACAATTTTGTACAGAACAAGTCTTTTATAGTGTTAGACTTGATTGTCGTTTGAGTACCGATTTCACAAGAACATCCAAAGTTTTCCAAAATATTAGTTGCTATGTTCATATCATCATTTGAAGACTAAAATTGTATTAACATAAAATTTGGTTTCATTATGATGATAAATATACCTTAAATATAGAAGGTATCGCTCCTGTAACTAACATTCGCCGCTTCGTGGTCGAACGAAAATCATTAGGCTTAAAGTGCTCACTACATACGAGTGAATATTCCTTTAAATTGGGAATATCTAAACATATATCAGTGCAACAATGTTAATACCTATACTTGTATATGAGGATAATTACACCTTACCAGTATAATTAATCAATGTTTGTTTCCATTTTAAATTCAAACTCAAATTTGCGGGAAAGCCATGATACGAAATGTTGTTCAAATTATGTGAATTGCAATTATTTACACAACATTTCCTTATTTCAGACATATTTTAGCAGTTTACGAGAAAAATATTTGTCAATGAAACACGCAGAATGAAACAGTGACAATTAAAGTGTTGGTGACATTATTTTGTCATTCGTGTCATCAATCCTTTTTAACACCCGTCTCCTGTGATGTTTAAATTACTACCGCGAATTTGCAAAAATTTACAAAACGGATCAATAGAGGGAGTTAGTATAGAAAAAGCTAGAAAAAACAGACATTTCATGAACTCACGCAGCCGTATAAGAGACAAAAGTCTCTTTCTAATCTAGGAAGCCGTGGAATGAACATTAGTGGTGCAAACTTTCATATGAGTTGTCATAGTAACAGGTCAGTCATTTGCACCACAGATGTTTTTCCCAACGTAAACAGGTATTATGTTATGCACCTTTAATTAACTTGGCTTTAACCTTTTATAGGTACCTACCTACTTCTTTTGATAAGTACCTACATATTACCAATCATTCGGAGTAATTTAGAAAAAAAAAATCAATTTATATTAGGACCAAAAAGAATAAAAAATTGAAATAAATATTATTTGTGTCTTCTTAAAGGTTCAATTCAAGACAGTTATACAGTGTAGAAACTACATATGGAATAAATTCAGTAATTTCAAAAATAATGACATTTGTCGTAAACGCTGAAACAGCTCAATTTTTATTTCTCATATTGCTTATTTTAAGTTGCTTCACTTGTTTACGACGTCATCTATTTTTGAGCTATGACGTCATTACCAATTTTTCAAAATGACAACCCCCAGTTTTTTTTCTCTTTCTGATAGACCTCCCTACCAGCTACCATCTTACATAACAATTTTTTTCGGAAATTTTCAAATTTTACTTAAAAAATTTATTGAAATTTTTTATGTATAATTTTGTCAAAAATAAATTACTTTGTATGATTTAGGGATATTCGTTACTTACTAGGTTGCCATAAATTTAGTTAGGTTGGAGGATATGTGGTTTCTGGTGACAAACAAAAGATATCGTAACCGTAAGGCAGCGAATTCTTTGTAACAGTTGCATATGGCTCTATTTCTGGCTAAGTAATAGATGTTTTTTTGTTGCACAATGAATTTTGGTTTCTGGCGGCATATTTAGTTGGATTTAATCTCTCACTTCATAGTAACCAACCTAAAGTATTCAAAATTACTTTTGAAAATTCTAGTTACACACATGAAAAACGTTATTTCCCTAAAAGTTCGAATTCTAGGGAGCAATTTATTTTTGACATGAGAGTATGTACTTAATTTTTTTCTATGTGGTTATTTAAAATCGAGGGTTTACTTTAATAGACCAAACAATGTAGGTAGGTACAGTCGGAACGTTATGGATGTGGATTGGGAACTTGTCGTTAAGTTGGCACTACCAGCAAAAGTAACTAGGCGCGCCAATAAGGTTATTGGAATTTACTTCATGGAACAAATCAGCCCTGACATTATTGAGATTACTTCAGTGTTGTGATTAGGATTACACTCCTGTGTGAGTGCCAAATACCTAGTTTGGGCAATTTCAACATTTGCGTTACATTTTATTGTTAACCTTAGATGTTTGTTTGTTTTTCTTTGAGGTCAATTAAAATTTTTACAATAAAAACTAAATTACATTTTTGAAGTAAAATTTCCCATTTTCTCAAAAAAATTGTTATCTAAGGTATCAATTTTTTTCATTTATCGTTTAACTACATAGTACCTACCAGAAAAGGATTTAAAAAAGGTGTGGGTTGTCATCTCTGTCTTATTTTTTTGAAATTGATGAGTGATAACTGATTCTATAGCTCTCAGGTTTGAAGATACCTATGGGGCTCAAAAGATTTTGACAATTTGTCTTTTACCAGCCAGTGGCCTAATAATTCTGAACGATTGTGATCAGGTTTGCACCCAGTATAAATATAATTTAGGGATATAAAGTTTTACATTTAGATATATTCTTTTAAATTTCACCTCATGAATTGTCGATTGTGAGTGAACCACTGTACTGGTTACGGATCACGGATCGGCTGTTTATATCTTACGTTTTACACGAGTGGTGCATTCTCAATCGACTCTTCAACGCCTACTTCGACGGCAAATTTAAAAAAACACGTTTACATTGAGATATTTCCCAACCGAGTAATTCCTGATGCACGCACATTTACGAACATCTTCCAGCGACTACCTACGTGACTATGGCATATTTAGCCCTTCAACACAGGATTTGGGACATTCCCGAAGTGACAGTGTTTTGGAAATTGACCCTGTGATCTTGGAAGCCATTGACGAAGAGCCAAACTTGAGCATAAGAAGACTTGACCTACGTGTAGGTGTTTTTGCTTTTATTGTGTATCGCACGTTACATGAATAAGGTTTACATTCCTTTCATGTCCAACGGGTTCAAGCTCTTTAACCTGGCGATTCAGCTCTCAGGATGGCCTGCCTGATTCTCCAAAAAATTCATGAAGCACCAAACTTTCTCAGGCAACTTGTGACCACTGATGAAGCTGGTTTTACACGTGACGGAGTATTTGACAACCATAACCCATGTCCGGTGTGATGAAAATCCTCATCAAGTCGGAGATCGTTTAATTGGGCCTCATATTATACCCCGAGATTAAATGGCGCAGCGTACTTGGTACATACCTACCTACACGACGGTGTACCTCCTCATTGTACTCGTGACGTTACACAATGGTTAAATAACAATTTTGGGGAAAAGTGGATTGGTTGATATAGCCTCGTTTTATGGCTAGCTCGGTCATCTGATTTAAATCCATGTAATTTTTTCTTTTGTGGACACATGACACAATTAGTGTACGCTACCCCGGTTAACACTTTGAAGAACTAATTGCTCGTGTTACGTAAGCCACTGAAAATATTGAGGCGAATTCTATGATGCTAGTCCGGACGGAATCTAGGTACGAAGGGCACAAGCCTCTATTGACAACCCAGGGAGGCATTTTGAAAATTTCTAATAATCAATTAATCAATGAGTTACTAAGCTAGCCCAACTACTCGTGCTTTTTTTGATGTTAGTTTTTACCAAAGAAAATTTACCCATTTTTATCTTTATTTGAATGACTTTTGTAATCCCTTATTATGAATGAATGTGTAAACCGTAATACAGGGTTATTCACGAGAGGGGTACTTCTGAATTTTTTTTTTTGCCGCAACCAATAATACCAATGGCAGTGACTACTAAATCAAATTAGTTATTTCATTTAAATTAGAAATCAAAGTAAGTTATATAGATTTGTCACAAATGTCAGATAACCTGTATTTAATCAAAATTCAACAAATAAATTAACAAATTAAGTTAATGTAAAAGGTGTTCGAAGTGTCTACCATCGGCTTGTAAACATCCGCAGCGACGACAGAATTCTTTCCACGTTCTCCATAAATGGGAGCATATCAGTCTTTTCGTCGTTATTGTAAAAACAAATTTTTCGAATTGACAAAGATTTTTTGCTTTAACGTCAAAGAGACAGGACTAAGAGCCGTCGTGAATTCAGTCATAATTATTTTCAAAATTTGAAATCAAGATATTGTTGCAATGTGTATAATGGGTTGCGGCAAAGAGAAATTCAGAAATACCCCTCTCGTGAATAACCCTGTATGTACAGATTGTAGTCGAAGCAGGCCATGCCCATGTTATGAAATTTTTGCCGCTTTCATGTGAACTGTCAATTTTTGTCGCTGTCATTGTCTCTTTTAGGTGAAAAGTGCGGTGAGAGTTTTGTTTATTTTTTTTTAAATTAACTATTAAATCCAAAATTATTGAGTTGTTTTGCACCCAATTTAACTCCTGTGTGTGAACGGTGTGTATTCACTTATTTCCAACATTTTGATGTTTTTTATATGGAGCGGCAACCATAAATTTTACAGTTTTTACGCTTACTTGGATTACAATCATTTATAATAATCCTGTACGATAGGCGTGTACGATTTTTGGGGTTTCGTATATTTTTAATTTTAACTCTTCAATGGCACATTTTCAGAAAAAATGGTAAACAAAAATGTTGATTCTTTTGACAAGTTCTCTTTGTGGTTAAAGTTTCTACATGGACTTCCATAACATCCTGTATAGATTTCTTCTCCTTCCAATGTAGATATTTTTAATTTTGACATAGGCAATGGAAATAAAAACCACAAAACACCAAGGATTTTAAAGTCTTGTAGAAGCATGTTCCGGAATCGTAATTGTAGAATTTACGTTGAACTCTGGATGACCAGACTCACATTGGGGTTTATATCTACATACAAACTAACAAGAAATTGACAAATATTTCCTCAGTAAACTTAAATGTCTTTAATACCGAAGCCTTTCTTGTTTTCAAATTTTTACTCAAATTCGTATACAAAACTCCGAATATTAAGTGCGTGCAGCTAAGCTCCGCTCACAGGCCCTTCATAGGTTCGAATATGTGTTTAATTTTTTCCCAGTTCTTGTAACTCTAAAATAACATAATTAAATTAATCCACAATAACAATAAAAATCACTTTGACTTACTTCTTCCATTTTTTGCATCTCTAAAGCATGCTGGTATTTCAATTTATCAATTTCACAAAGATGTTGCCTTTTAATTAAATCCAGTTCATTGTTATGTTTTGCTGAATCCAGTTCAATGCTATATTTGAGTTTTGTGATCTCACCTTGTAATATTATGATTTTTTTTAATTCTTTACTCAAGGATGCATAGGGGTCGATCTCAATATCCTCATCATCCTGGGGTTACATAATACATAATTATACAGGTGTCCCCGAAAAAGAAGACGAGTCCATAACTCCCTTATTTATCGGAGGATTTTAATTATCTATACACCAAATTAAATGGTTGTTAATAGGCTACCAAAGCCCCAAGGGATTCAAGGGTAAACTGTCAAAATATTTTTTTTCAAATGGAATTACATACATACTTTTTTTATTAATTCTGATAGAGATTTTTATTCTAAAAACAACAATGTATCACAAGTATACACTTACGTACCAAAATTTTTTTTTTTTTTAAACACTATTATCGTTTATGTTCTATTTCACCAATGTATATCTGCGCAATCCCACATGTTATTATTTATCATGTTCGTCATTTGTTTCAAAAAGTTACTCTTATTTTTTTTATGTGAAGTTATACTTGTGATACATTGTTGTTTTCAGAATAAAAATTTGAATTTTTTTTTTTTGACAGTTTAGTCTTGAAGTCCTTGGAGCTATACGTGAATTTGGTAGGCCAGTTTGTAGCCTATTAACAACCATTTAATCCTCCAATAAATAAGGGAGCTATGGACTCGTCTTTTTTTTTGGGGACATCCTGTATAATTTGTATTTAATTATGTATAATAAATTAATAACGTAAAAAAATTACCATTTTATTTGGTGGCCCTTGAATGACAGATGAAAACCGAAATTGTCTCATCATACCAGACTTAATGTGACCGATGAGGGTACGAACTACTAAAATCGACATTTTTATTGTTTGTCGGCCTTTGAATGTTGATACACTCGAAAAGCAGCTTTTCCTGAAAAGAGACTGGCACTGGAAACTGGACCTCGACGGCGAACGACAAGATGGTTACTCTGTGATGGTTACCCCATCTGTGCCCATACCGTGGCATACGGCGCATACCGTAGAGGGCGCATACCCATAGAGCCCATACAGGGTTGGGGTTATTTTCCTTCATTACCGGGAGAGTCGTTTCTGAACGACATAGAGATTAATTAGATTAATTGCTGGTTGCACGACCGGCCTATTCAAAAGTGTAATTTGAGTGATCCCCGCAGAGCGCTAGTATACGGGCGCTTTTGGCGCTTTTTGGGGATACTTATTTTTTTCACCGAGAATGTTTCTCGTACAATGGTCGGCAAAAAAAACTAGCCATCACTTTTGTGTCAAAATCCAAATGTGTAATTAATGCTTTTTTGATACTGACATTTAAATGATGGCTTGTTTTTTTTTTGCCGGCCATTGTACAAATGAAAATGACATTCGAATTTAAAATCAAAAATACAAAAATACAACTGTATTCAGTACAGTATCAGAAAGAAAATATGAACTTAGGTATATACTTACTGTACTCAATCTTAACTCTAAAATCATGTCTAAACCTACGTATTTTTCCGTATTTTTATTCTTTATAAACTTTAGCGCCTAAGGTTCTCGATTATAAAAGGTAACGACACCGGTTGCGACCATAGATAAAATAAAAATACAATGTGGAAATTTTAATTGGAATAAAATTCATAATTTGGACATAGGTGGTTTTTGTAAAAAATACCGAAACACGTCGATTTTTGTTTTTCCCTGCCAATATTTTCGCGCATATGGTTTTGCATATCTGCTCCCGGAAGCTCGCAACCACCCCTAACCTTTTTTTTTTCAAATGTAAGGGTATGCCAAGTGACACCTCGTTTGAAAGTCCACTTCGCAAATAATACAACGCACTATTTGTTTCCTGAAAATTTTCAAAGCCTACGTGCTAAAAAATAAAAACCCATTTTATAAGTTGAATTCTACAGGGTTATTTTAAATGATTGTAGTCGAAGTAGGCCATGCCCATGTTATTGCCTTTTTGCCGCTTTCATGTGAACTGTCAGTTGTGTCGCTGTCACTGTCATTTTTTAGGTGAAAAGTGCGGTGATGAGGATTTTATTTATTTTTGTTAAATTAACGATTGAATCCAGAAATTTTGAGTTGTTTTGTACCAAATTTAACACATCATTTTGATGATTTTTTTATGTGGAGCGGCAACCATAAATTTTACATTCAGTTTTCACACCTACTTCGACTACAATAATTTAGAATAACCCTGTATTTAATGCAACAAATGCTCAAAATGGGCACCGTTTCATTTTTGGCAAATTGCAAATCGATAGTAACATGCATCCCTTACGTTTCGTAACATTTCCGGTGTGATTTGCCTAATTGCATTTCTAATACGTTGCTTAGGGTTTTCAATACTGTTCG
Source organism: Tenebrio molitor (assembly GCF_963966145.1). Classification (NCBI taxonomy): domain Eukaryota; kingdom Metazoa; phylum Arthropoda; class Insecta; order Coleoptera; family Tenebrionidae; genus Tenebrio; species Tenebrio molitor. The sequence continues at coordinate 22,310,667 of NC_091047.1, read as the reverse complement.
GTTCGGTTTCTTTTATGGAAATCTACCAAAAAAAGTGACAACGTTTGACTCAAGCTAGCGCACAAATTTACCTATACAGGTCGGGCGAGAAAGGCGACTTCTAATTAATGAAAATTGGCGATATTTTATATACCCATAGATAAAATAAAATACTATAGAGTGCAAAGTCCGTGCGACATTTTATAGCCGAGGCCATCTATCGGCTTGTGGCAGGTGCAAAATTTCAGAGCCTGTTGTGATTTTTACCTCCTCCCCTAAATTCCATTCTATTTTATTATTCGTTTTAATTACAACACAAATAAAATACTCCCATTATTTTAGGTGTTTCTTTTATTTGTTTTATTTTCAACTTTTTTTACACATTGCTAAAGCTTGATTATAAACTTCATTTTTATATGAAACCACCCTGCTCTCTTTATCGCTTAAAATGGTATTTATCTCTTTCGAAAACCTAAATATGGAGATATTAATTATTTTATTGATGATACTTATAATCTGTTTCAAAATCAAAAATCCACCAACACTGCATTCTACCTCGAAAATACAACCGACAACGTCGCCAACTTTTGTTTTTAGTGTGTTTGCAAATGTCAGAAAAAAGTGGGGTTATGAAAGAAAACTGTTGACAGTTGTTTAGGTCGTAATTCATCGTGTTTTTTATTCTCATTTTATTATATCACTCAAAAGTTATGATACGGTAGCTACCACCTTTTTGTACATAATAATTATTTTGTGTTACGTAAATAAACTCAACAGTTCAATGTCAAATTTTGGCGGGAGGTTGGGCCAACCCAAAAAATGAAACTTATTCTAGGGATTTCTTTTTTTCTGCTAACATAATTCAACAGGTGGTGGATTTTTGATTTTGAAACAGATTGTACGTGTTCGGCAATTTTTAATTCTGGACTATCCATCTCGAAACCAAGAAATTCGTTGATGTCGTAACCAACGTGCAGCATTATCGACATTTCATCAAAAATTGAAGTATATATACAATTTGTCCCAATTCCTTAGTTTTGAAACAGAATTTTTTAAATTTTGAAAATTTAGTATACCATGAGGAATTTGTAAACTGGGTATGGCTAACTTCGTAAACTTATTACTTGCTAAAAACTTCTTATGTACTTTTAAAGTACAAACAACTAAAGTTCAAACAACAAACCCTGCGAGGATCCAACATGAGAATTGCCCGTCTGATTCAACATCTCATTGAAACGTTGAGCGTACTTAGAAGGATTTGGAAAGCTATGCCGCGTTGGATCTAAACGATAACAGATCTTAACACTGCAGACTCGCATCTTTATTTGTGAATTCAAAACTTTTTAACATAAAATCTCAAAAGTGACACAATTGAAAACATTTGTTTTATTTAAATCATTTAAATTCCGACTATACGCCCTCTGGTGGCTTGTGGTAGGTGCGCAAAAACATTTGCACAAAATTTGTAATGTGCTTTGCATTCTATAGTATTTTTATTTTATCTATGTATATGTATACCTATATGCTAGCGCATCAAACCCTGGTGGCACAATTACTAATTTTGACTTGGTTGGCTAAATAATTCGCTTTTTGATTTATGGGCACAATGGTATAATTTCCCCACAAAAGGTATAGCCGACCGTTTTAAACATTTTTGCCATAAAATTGACATTTTCCATTGTCACCTAAATTTACGACAGCACAAGTAGCAGGTCATAAATAAAAATGATTTTCATAGTTAAAATGTAAAATTGCGTTTAATTCAAAATCTAACTGCTGATTTCGTAAATAATTATAGAAAGTGAATCTGGTTAGGTCAGTATACAAATCAGAATTTGACTTTTTGGTAGAAATTTACTTTTTTTTTTGGCTTTGTTTCTAAGTGAAAAATTATCAAAAAATTATGAAATGTACCTTACCAATAGCCAGGTAAGTGTGAAAAATTTCGACAGTTTTATTTAATTAGAAGTCGCAATGCCCCAAGGCGATGCCCGACCCCGTACATCGGAACAATCGTTTTTACAACAAAATATTGTTATTGATATTCTAAAATTATATGAATCTAACACTTTATATCCACTGCAAATACAATTAACAACAATGTGATCAATTCACAGTTGTCGTGCTTTTGATAAACAACTTTAAATCTTTGGTAAATAAGAAGTTAACCTAAAAACAATAGAATTATCTAGTAACAAATCGTACATCGTCTAAACTGAATTTTATGAAATGGTAAAACCGTTTCAATAAAAACTGGTAATATGAAAAATAAGTATACATATTATTGGTATGTAATAAATAATGGAGGCTACCGAAAAAATGTATTCGAACTTCGAAGGATTTATGACGAATGTAATAAAAATTTACTTCTACCGTTGCGCGTTTATGCAGACAATAAACATTTTCCCAAAAATTCTTCGTTTTTTCACAATTTCATTTAACTAAGCATATCAAAATTTATGAAACTGCACAGCTAACCATGTTTTATGTTTTTTAAATCAAAAAACAAATATCCACGTTAGAATAAATTCCCAAATAGGTATATTGTGGGTTGCATCTTCAATTTTGCCGGGCTCATTATCACTCGTGGAATATTCTGTATACGAGTATGTAACTGTTCGTTTATTATTTGTAGTATAAAAAATATGAATTCCTAACGTTATATTCTTAACTTCAACTCTTCAACACCAAACAGCAATTAAGATCTTTGGAGGAGCACTCAACTGTATCTGCATACCTAATTTTCTTTTTGCATTTATTTTATTTGAATTTCAAGTGATTAAAATTAGGAACTATTTCTTATAGCTTTATAAAGAACTTCCTGAATTTCATCAAGTCAGAAAGAATTAATTTCCGTAACTATTTGGTCTCCATTACCTTCAACGTCTTTTGTGAAACAATTTCTTTATATATTATTGTAGCTTGTATGTATTACCATTTCTTATTTTTCAATAATCTGCTTTATTTCTTAGCGCATAGTAAAGTAAACCTATCCTTCAAAAATTAATCAGCTGATTCTTATATTTTATTTTAATTAACTTTAGGAGATATGTGAAGATGGCAAAATTGTAAATTGAAAGAACATAAATATTCGATTATGTATTTATTTATTTATATTTTGTCATCGACTAGTATGGAATACAAAAGTAATTCTTTAGTTACTTTTCCTTATATTTTAAATAATTGCTACATCCAAGCTAACATATTGCAACAATTTTCAACAGCGTTACAAAGTATTAAAATATGGATATAAAAGTAAAAAAGTATTTAAACAATATACACAATGCTTATACATTTAAATAAAAACCAAACAAAATCACTTTCATTGTCTTAGACGAGCTCTTCGGTCTTGCAAGGCCCTGTAGACAAACAACGGTCTGAAAACGAAGACTTCGGCTACATCCAGATCATCCAGTGTATCTCCTGCATCATCTTCACTTACGGCTGTGACAGTCGTAGGCATTGATCGGGAAACGGTCACAGTGCTTATTAGTATTACAACAAGAGTGATAATCTGGAAAATTATTACACGTTCAATAAAAGGACAAAATAAATATTATTGCACACTCACCACAAAGAGCTTCATTTATGTTTGATTGTCACCGCTCACCGTGAATCTTGATTTTTTCTTTGTTGTTGACGAACAAATTTGGTTAATGATTGTCTCCGTATCTCCTTATATACCCGTGACTTTGTACAAGAAATCAAGCCAAAGGTGCTAATTGTGTTGTTGGTTAAAAAAAGATTATTTATGGAGTTTACCTATTATTACAACATGGCCACATATTTGATACCATTAGTAAAATCGTGATAAATCGAAAGTATAACACCGGAAGTCATGAACCGTGTTTATCATCACATCCTCAAATCTTGTCACTTATCGCTAAAGTTCTGAAGCAGAAGAAAAATACAACGCAGTTTTCTCGAACCTTCTGTAACGCAATTGTTTTCACTGAATGCAGTTGTGACAGTGTTAATTAGAATTTCTTATTGACAGAATTGGTAATAGTTTCAATATTTGTCGATATTGACCTAATATCTGGATGAGACACAACAAAGTAAGCGAAGGATCTACGAGTGGGTTGAAAAATAAAACAAGCTAGGAAAAATAATTTATTCGTGGTTCAAATAAATACATCTTTAGTCAGTCTTTGGCACAGATGATTAGAGTTATGTAACAATTCGTTCTTTGCGTGCGTAAAACCTACGTACTGTGTAGAAAGGAACGAAAATAAATGTATGATCTGGATATTTCAGAGTGTCGGCTATTACTTCGCCCCTGGAAGGATTCAACTCGCCTACGTATCTTCTATGACGTGGTCCATTGTCTTCTTGGTCCAAACTGCTAAACGTGTCGTCTTGTCTATTATTAGCTGATTTTGGTCGACAAACACTTGAACTCACGAAAATAGCAACGATTAAGAAAAACACTATTTTTGCCATTTTAGCACTGGTAGCGGGAACGTATATGCAAATTTGACTGTTGAACTAGTAATGAAGGATTCAGCTTTACTTGTTGAATATATATAGGTTGTGTAATTTATTGCAATAATTTTGTTAATATATTATGCTAATAAAAGAGATGACGTCGAAAATGAATTTTGATATTTAGATAATGGAGTTCAATGTTAAAGACGTTTCTGGATCCGCGGAAGCGTTAATCATATCACTTCGGCATAGTTTATAATTGAATTATGATATAATCGAATTAGAATCGGAAGTGATATCTGTTTGAAGTGAAGGAAAAGTACTTGTTTATGGTGTGGACTTTGTGGAATAATAATTAACATACATGACTACATGAGTAACGTGTGGAAGATTTGTTCGGTTTTGAAACATATAAATAAGTTGTATTTTAATGGATTTTCCGTAAATATTTAAATTAAAAATTCATTCTTGTTAGGACCCGAGATGACTTGGCGTAATGTTGTTACGCAATAGTTGCGACATGACACTCCTAATTGTATTTTTGAAAAAAGAATAGTTTTCGTTTATATTTATTTGATAATTTATTATTTTATATACTTATATTCCCATGCATATTTTTATTTTTATTCAACTTGCTGTTGAACTACGCTTAAAGTTGATTTAAAATATCACACTTTTAATTGTGCGTAAAATACCACAAAATTGTATAATGTGTTGCCTAATTTAAGGAACATAAATTATAGTTATTTAATAAACTAGTTTGTTAATGAAGGCGATTAATAATAATCGAAACTGTTTAAAGCACGAACGAGCATAGCGAGTGAGTGCCTTTAATAGTTGAGATTATTAATCGTCCTTTAACAAACTCTTTTTTTTTTGGTTACAACATTTGAAATTAATACCAAATTAAAACCAATTTCATCTTTTTCGATAAAGATGAGACCTCATAAAATACCTTCATCCTTTTTTTGTCCTCAGGCCTCAGGGTAGGCTATTTTTGAATTTTTCAACACTTTCTATTCACTTTTCCACAAAGAGTGTCAGAAGACAATAACGTCAACTCCATACATTTTCAATTTCACGTAAAAATCATGTTTGCTAAAAAAAACTAATTATCTTTGAAAAATATGACATGCGAATTATAAACCAAATTATTAACCAAAAAGGTCGGCATTTGAAAAAGTGAATTGCAATTTGTGAATTCGTAATTGTACAGTTATGGAGCTAGAAAACCTTGCTGCACTACTTGCTGCAGTGTTGGTAAGTGCAAACAATGCATGTTCGAGTTTGTCACCAGCTAAAACGTCAAAATCACAAAAATAGTGTATTAATGAGGTCTATTAATATACCTACCATATTTTAGACAAAACAATTCCTTAATATTGAAATTAATAAACGGTCAACGAAAAACTAAATTATTAACTTTTCATATATAATCTATTAAGAGCCGTTTTGATTTCCGGAAATTATTTCGACCTGTCGAGTTCTTTTTGCGTATTAATCACCACGAACGCCAGTGAGTGGTGATTACGCTAAAAGAACGAGACAGGGAGAAATAATAATTTCTGGAAATCAAAACGGCTCGAAATAAATTCAGCTAGAAAATCGCATAAATAAAATTATTTATAAGTGTGTATTGATGAATGAATGGCCGCGTGATATGATTTCCAAAAATCTCTCTAGAGTGATTTCTGGAAATCAGTGTGTTGTGTGATGTCCATGGTGATTTCCACTAAATCATCGTCTTATTGGTTGCTAAAGTAAAAATTACAAAATTTGATTGGTTATAATTTTATGAATGCGATTTTCAACACAATGCTTTATGCTTATTTTTTTCCTTAATATTAAAATTAGAGTGGTAGTTTTTGGCAGAATGTTATATTTTTCTCGTGATGGATATCTGGAAAATCTGTTGCGTATTCAGTGAATATAAATTTCTATTACACTTTAAGTAGAAAAGAGATATCAACCCTCCCCATTTTTTAAATTAATTATTAATTCTTACATAATATTAATTGCAAATGAATCAAGCTTTTAGAATTGCATGGAATGTATTCTTCTCTAAATGATGTTTGTTTAGTTAAAATAGAAGTATTTTTAATTATTGAATTAATTAAAATCGGAAGCCGGCATTAAGTGTCCAATGTCCAAACATGCATTTGTCGTGATTGCCAATTTTAAAAGTGGAAACAATTTGGTGAAAAGATTTTTGGATTTATTTTCTTGTGGAACCTTCCACGTCTGTTTGAAATAGTTTCCGTAAATTTTTCCTCGCTTATTGCTTATGCTCGTATTGTTCCGTTTGGAAAAAAGAATCGGAACTAATAATGGAAATAAATTTCTTACACTTAGGTAAGTTTTATGTAATACCACTTTGTACAAACCTAAAGGTTCTATATTTTTTATTCAAGTGATTTTAACAACAATCAAAGCTAAACAACTTGGTCTATTAGGATAAATATGTAAATGGAACTGTTCAAATACAAATAGAAACAAAAGGTGAATATTTTCAACACTCAAATTTTGAACTAATCGAAGCACATATCTAACGATTTGATCTACAGTTAATTCCAAAGTTATAGAGTACACCTAATTTTCTACAGTGTAAAATGCACTTACATTTTTTGTCAAAGATCAATGTCAATTTTGACAAACAAAATGCCTAATCTAGGCGATTACGCGAAAGTGGTCATTCTTTCCAAATTAGAAGGGTGGTAGATTCGGAGGGTAATCCAATATTATAATATCGCGAAGAGCACCGTGTAGAGAGGATAAAACAAACAATATTATGGTGCTCTAAAATATCAGCGACATTTATGTTGTCAAACTTACCTAACCTATATAAAAATATGACGTCCACATTTTAAAAAGACATCTTCACATCTGGAAAAAACTGTAATAAATCGACTTCTTGATTTTTGAGGTATACTCGATAATTTTGAAATTAACTGTACCTGTACATTATGGTTTTGCTATTGTAGATTGAAACACATTAACAATAACAAGTCAAAATTGATCAGCACTCGTACAACCTGTCACACTACAAATTCATATTATGTGTAAGAACAGACTAACCAATCAGGTTCTAAACTATGAAATTTAATTATGATTTTTTAAATATTTTTATTTGCTTACTCAGTAGCATTATTAGCGAATCGCCACTAATTAACACTATTTTAGAATCTGCGTCTCTAATAGGGCTATTATTGTATTCAATTTGGAGTCGTTTACGGCTATCTCTTAAAGCACTCGTACTTTAATAGATCTCTAAAAATTTTTTATCAATATTTCAGTGTATTATTGTCATTTACACCAAAAAACTTCCAGTATTAATGTTCAAACTCGAGGTACTTTTTAACATCTGTTGCAAATGTAGTTGCATCCGTTACCTTGAATTACCAATTAATACAAAATTCCCTAGAATTTGAAAATTTAATTTTTTTATTTCAAAATTAAAACAAGGGTGCAAAATTTAAAAAATAACAAAAAAAACTCGTTTTATAAGGGCATTGGCGCACTCGTCCCATACGGGTCGTTTTCTACACTTGGGACTCAAATCAACCCTTATAAAACTCGTTCTTTAATATACTATTATGTAATTAATAAACTTACAGCTCAGAATAAATTGTGTATCTATTGTAAATTTTTAATGAGGAATTTCACAGCAATCTGTTGTTTAGATTTAAGTAATTTTTGGACGGCTAGGCAAGTAGCGGTAAAGATCTATTTCTTTGCTGGAATCTACGAGTAAGTTGTTCTTGTCATGTCATGTCATGTTTAGTAACACAAATATATTTAAAAAATAAAAACATCACAATAACGCTAACCAGGAAAACAAGGAGTTGATTATTCAATAAGCAAAATAATTCGTCTATTTTTAGGTAAACTTTACTCAGTAAAAAATGTAAAAAATAGAACAAATAGAGTTGTTTGTTATAACATTTGGTATATCAAATATAAAATACACCGGTTATTTGCGAAGAAATAGAAAAGTTACCCCCAAAGTTGATTAAAATATTTCAAACACTTTCCTTTATAACTTATCACTTTTTGTTACAAAATTGTTTTAATAAATATGTTGTCCTGTCCAAAAGTGCTCACATCCTAATATTTCAATTTCAAATTTGAAACGTTACAGACAACAGAAATAAATTCAGAACTTTTCAAGTGGACACCAAGTATATATGCACCATAAAGAGGGGTTGAATGTAAATTCTTTGGTGGTTCTTGAGGCAGGTTTAGAAACACGTGACTAAAATCTGTTACATTCCACACCAAATTTTTACATCAGTGAATAATTCTGCAAATACAGATCTTACTTAGCAACTAAGTGTGATGAATACTGAAATTATTAATCAATTTTAGGTTTAAGATTATTGTACTTTTGTTTGTAAAGTTTAGGACTAAAATTTATCAAAACTAAAATCAAAAACTTTCAAATAATGAAGGCATTGAAAGAATTACAAATATTGTGAGATCGTTTTGGCTTTGGTGTATTTAAAAAATGTTGTTACACAGTCTAGGACTGGTTTTACAAATCTATGAGGGGCATGATGACCAACTCAATAGACCGGGACCAATGGCTTAACGTGACTTCCGAATCACGAGATAGAATATAGCCTTTTTTTTTTTTCGCCCTGGGTCGGAATCGAACCCGCGACCCTCGTGTCCCTGAGCCGAAACGGACTCCCTTAGGCTATATTCTGCCTATACAGTGAGCGGCAAAAGTATGGAATAAATTCTTTAAAAATTAAACAAAATTTTTTTGAAAAAAATATTTGGACAGGTCAATTTTAAGTGTAACAGTTCATGAAGCTCTCATATGTCGAAGAATCTTGGTGATGGTGGCAAATCCATCTCGGTTCATGATTTGAGAAACCAGTGGACTCAATATTAAATTTAACGAACATCTTTACTTCGCGATTTGCATACAGCAATGAACATCCAAACTTCAGGTAGGTATTTATTTCTTCAATTCTTCTTCCTCTTCATTCGTCTTCAATTCTTTCGTAGTTTGAGATTTCCAGTTGTTTTCGTAAATCATATGACCCGTTTTATTACTCCAAAAACAAAGTTCTTCTAATAACGGTTCACAAAAATAAAGAAGAAATCAAACCAACACCAAATTACCTCTACCTCTGGATATATGTAGTTTGTTAACCCTTCTATTTCTTTGATTATATTTTTGACTTTAAAGTATCCCATTCGATTTATTACAACAGCACCAAATCTCATCCAATCACTGACAGAAACATATTTCATATTAGTGTCCACATATTCATCTTCATTTTTCATTTACATTATGGATCGGGTTCGTCTGGAAATTTAATATCTTGTTCTTTTTTGTCAGAAGTGAGGTGCCACATTGCTCAAACAATAAGTCTAAATTATTTTTCGATAATTTGGTACAGCTCAGGGATGATTAACGACGTATTTACAACATTATAAAATAGTAGTTTATTTAATGATTTCGTGCGTAAATTGGGCCTTTTTTGGCACACGAACGAGTTGAATACAACGTTTTTTTGTTCGAGGAGCCCCTTAAAGGCTCCAAATCGCTTAAAATCTTTAAAATTAGCTTGACGTTTCGTTTTGACAAGTTGTGACATTTATCAAAATCCGTTCACACAGGAGAAAATTCTCAAATTCTGACAGTGTCGAACAAAAAAGATATTGGAATACTTTTTAAATTTTTCTACATCCTGGAAAGAAGAGTCATATTTTTAAGATTCGAATACGTTCTTCTTCTTGAATACAAGAATGTGTCACATTTAGTAAATTATTTTCAAATACTGTAAAGAGTAATACAACAAAATCTATTGTTATTTCCATTCTTATCACCACCAAGTATATTGCAGAGGTTTAAAGGACTCCACCCAAGTCAAAGTCACCTGTACATATATTTCCAAAGAAAAATGAAGACAGAATCCTTTGGCAGTCTCCGTCAGTACAGAGTTAACACGGTTAAAAAGCGTTTGAAATATGTAATACATGAAGGAAGGCTAAAAATGGACATTGTGAATGAAAATGTATTGTGTAATTTATCAAGTGATTATTGATAATATTTCAAGTTTTTTTTATTTCTTGTTTACAAAAACAAGAATTTTTTCATAGAACTATTTTAATTTATTGTATTCCATATTAGGAGTCCAATTAGGAATGAATTTATTAAATATTGCAGAAGCACCGTTGAGCGTTGGGAATTTAAAATTATCCTTTGTCATAGGTTTTTCAAGGAATTGGTGAGTTTAAATAAATAACATCGACAAAATTAATGCTTATTTAATATTTATTCAATAAACATGTAACAAAAAGGAGAAAACTGGATATATCTAGAACATGCATCTATAAATCAAAAAAACGTGTCTTGACACATCAAATTTGCAAGAAAATAAAAAAAGAATAGTAAAATAATTATGTATATTTTGACTAAAAAATACAGTCTTGTGGAATTGATTGTATAAACATCCGAACTTACTAACTATTCAACATTATATTAAATTACAAAAGTACAATATCACACTATTCTCCTATATTTATTTTTATTTATTTTTTTAATGCAAATATGCCGCGAAACCCTATTTCGAATAAGTATAACAGATTCAAGTTGTCCTAATTGCAAATGTCGAACTCCATTAACCTCGTCTTGCAAATGCAGGTAAGAAAACAGCCGTCTCAGCAGTGTCCATGTCTTCATCTTGCAGTGACCTCCCGTGTCGTCTCGCGAAACCCGGCAGGAAAATGCTGCGTTTCTGTCGTCCACTGGACTCGTCATCAGCTTCCATCGCAATAGATCTACCTTGTCGCCTCTTGGCAAAGGACGGTAAGAAGAGTTGGCGTTTTTCCCTCTTGAAGACGTCGTTGGCGTCGAGGATGTCAGTTTCGTACTTGATAGATCTGGCTTGTCGATGTTTTGCGAAGGACGGTAAGAAGACATGCCTTCGTTCGCGCTTGGGATCTTCTTGGTCTTCGGCTGAGCGCTTGGAGATCTTCTCGACTCCGGTCATGGGGAAACCGTCGTCGGTCTTGAGCGATCTGGTGATTCTTTCCATTCCGGTCAGCGGGGTTCCCATGTCGGTCTTGAGGGACCTCTTGCTTATTCTCTCGGTCCCCGTTAGCGGCGAGGCGAGCTCCCTCTGGAGCGACCGCTTGGAAATCCTGATTTCGGGGAGTTCTTCGATTTCGGCGACCACGTACTCTGCTGGGAAGTCTTCCAGGGCGATGGGGTTGCTTGAGGCTAGCACGATCGCCGCAAGGAGGCACAACAGTAACATCGGATTCATTTTTACACTTTGTTGCACTTGACAACACACTTGCTCGATCAGGTTTCAATTGATTGACTGGAGCATGGCTGCTGGTATATATAGTGGTGGTAGATTTTCGTTAATAGACACTAAATGGCATTGACGCTTTTCAACAGCCGCTAATGTTTATTACTTATTAGAACACAAAAAGATGATAATTATTTAATTAAACACAAACTATACGACGAACGTCAAAAGCATGCGCTGCTTTTAATAGATTTTTTTGAATAATCAAAATTCACTACAAAATGGACAGCTAGAAGCGCCTATAACTGGTAACATTTATTAAAGCGGTGTCGGAACGTCATAATAGTTATTTATTTAACGAGTTCGTGTGTAATTTTGGCTTTTTTTGGCATGAGTGGACCAGTTTAAAACTCGAGTGAAACGCGAGTTCTAAAGGTCCACGAGTGCCAAAAAAAGCTCAAATTACATAAGAACGAGTTGAATACAACGTTTTTTTGTTCGACGAGCCCCTTAAAGGCTCCAAATCGCTAAAAATCTTGAAAATTAGCTTGACGTTTCGTTTTGACAAGTTGTCAAATTTATCAAAATCCGTTCACACAGGAGAAAATTCTCAAATTCTGACAGTGTCGAACAAAAAAATAATTTATCTTTATAAGGCGCTCTAATTTTAGATTAAATGTAAATATTTAAATGCCACGTGCGTTTTTCTTGATCAATATAGTTTTAAAAATGCCTCTAATTTTGCTGATTCATTTTACGCGAACCATTAGCATTTAATTTATTCAATTTGACCCAATCTAAATTTAGTTTAGTCACATTAACGAGAAAAGTGCTTGAATTTCGGAGAAAAACATATCTGCACAATAAACTAAATAGTTTAATAAATATTTAAATATTACATTAAACAAATTCAATTATTGACAGAAAAGACACAATAGATGAATAACCACACGATTTGCTTTTTTCACATATCAAAATATCCAGTCTAGCGAATTTTGACTCATTTTACACGAATAATTAGCATTAAACTAAAATTCTATTGATTGACATACTATTTTTAGTCACTGTTTAAATTAATAATTGTATTATTATTTATTTATTATACAGGGTTAGTCACGAGAGACTTCCGATGAAAATTTCGTTATTTGCAACCGAAACTACAATTTTCAATGGTTTCTAGCTTCCTAAATTTATAAAAAGTAATACTTAAGTCAATGATTGCTGGTCCTTATTGTCTGTCATGTCAGTTTTCACATTTATATTAACTTTTGCTCATAACCTCAATAAAGAGAAAATGTCATGATTAATCTTTTTCGCCAAGCTACTTGGATTGCTACCTTATTTCGAATTAAACAAAATATCAAGTTGTAGGAGTTTCTTGTATTTTGGGTTGCATATAACGAAATTTTAATCGTGAATAACAGTGTATATCAAGGGAGTAACGAGTAAACTGAGTGTTTTTATCCCGCACGTAAATTTTATTGCCAGAGGGTTACTAGAGCCCAATGGCCGATAATCACGTAAGGGATAAAATATCACTTTAGTCCTATAATCTGTTTCAAAATCAAAAATCCACCACCTGTTGAATTATGTTAGCAGAAAAAAAGAAATCTCTAGAATAAGTTTCATTTTTCTGGGTTGGCCAAACCTTTCGCCAACATTTGACCTTCAGTGCGTCACAAATATCAAATAATAAAAATGCCTCGAAAAACAAGGAATCTTTTAACCGCTAAATTAAAGCGAGCGTTTATTAAGTGCTTCCAAGAATTTAAAAAACACGATGAACTACGACCAAAATTACTGTCAACAGTTTTATTTCATAACCCGACGTTGTTCTGACACTTTCAAACACACTAAAAACAAAAGTTGGCGACGTTGTCGGTTGTATTTTCGAGGTAGAATGCAGTGTTGGTGGATTTTTGATTTTGAAACAAATAATAAGTCTTATACGCTATTTTTGCACTTCCCAGTGATATAAATAATCATTTTGACGAGTTCGTTATTTCATATAATATATGAACATAGTGCTATTTGGATTACCCAGTAGGTAACGTCATAGCAACGGTGTCAACAACATTTTTCAATCTAGTGCCATTTTAAGTGTTGAACCGAATTGTAACTTCACAGTTTTATTGATAAGAAATGAATGAATCTACAAGTTTTGACATAGACAAGGCTGCTGATACGTCACGGAAGAAAATCCAGAAAAATTTACGAACAGCAATATGAAGGTTTTGTTAAGTGGTGTATGGAGAAACGAGTGAAAAACTACAATGAAAACGCTTTATTGGTTTATTTTAAGGAAACATCAAAAAAGTTAATTTTTTACTTTTGTCCCTAGGAATTTTAAATGTTACACTTCCGTTCACTGAAAAAGCATACACTTACATTTTTCCTGTGTAAATCAGATTTACCATTACCTGGTGTCACTGTCATTGTCAGTGGCAGGTAATTGGTAATTGAAATAATTCGATTTCAGTCAGTAAAAGTGTACTTAATGCCTCCCTCTAGTGTTTCTGTTATCAACATTATAGGTATTGTTCTTTATTTTCAAGGTTTATTGTGGGTTCTCTTAAGTCTGGTAACCTCTGTACACTCATAGATTGCTTGACATAAATGTTACTAAAAATGTTCACTCTACGCTACAACAAATAGATCCTGCGCGAAATTTTGAAAAATGGAAAGAGCAGGTTTACACGTGATGTTTTATTATTATTCTGCATGTTTGCACTTAGGAAAGACGAAAGAGAACTTCAGTAGAGTAGAAGTAATATATTAGGTTTTATTAATACAGGGTATTTCACGAGTGGTAATGTGCCCGACGGAAGAAAAAATGCAACCCACAATACATTTTCGAATTTCCGAAAAAAGCTGGCTACTGAAATTAAAATATCCAGCTTTTTTCGGAAATGGCTAAACACAAGCAAGAGATTATTTAATATGTACTCCTATTTAATGCATGAACAAAAATTACCTCTGTATTATTTTCGATGTTTGTACTCTCGTGTCAAAAATGGATTACTCCCTAGAATTCGAACTTTTAGGGAAATAACGTTTTTCATGTTGTGTGTAACTAGAATTTTCAAAATTTATTTTGAATGCCTAAGGTTGGTTACTTTAAATTGAGAGATTAAATCCAAATAAATATGCCGCCAGTAACCAAAATTGATTGTGAAACGAAAAATCATCTATCACTTAGCGAGAAATTAGTCATTTGCAACTGTTACAATTAACTTGCTGCCTTACATTTTTGCGATATGTTTTGTTTGTCACCAGAAACCACATAGCCTCCAATCTGACCAAATTTATGGCAACCTAGTAACGAATATCCCTAAATCCTAGGGAGTAATCCATTTTTGACACGAGAGTAATTAGATTCTTGAGGCACGCACTCCACAAATTTAAATAAATCAACAAGAAATCGCAACGGAACAGATCAAAACAGCAACACGATCAAAACTAATAACTTTTAAAACCAGAGAATCGCAAAACAAAGCTCTAAAGATGAAAAATCGCAAATTTAAATGCTTAAACCACTTGACAGAACTGACAATTTCAAATTTGAAATGTCATATAATTTATTTTTCGTTTGGGTTTCACAACAACCAATGAGAATCAGTGGCGCGAATGATTCAAGATATTACCAACAGAATCTATGATACTTTCTTAATATTTTAATGTTATGGTTTGGGGATGTTGTTATCTAAGGATATTTAAAACAATGCATTCTATCAGTGGACGTAGTCTATAATCAAAATTCGTTTGTAAATTCTTACCTGATAACTTAATATGGGTAAACATGGAAACAAATATCAAGTAAATTTACAATGCCAAAAAATTGCAAAAATCTCTGTCAAGACTTGTATGCTTTTTCCATTAACAGTAGTGTACTTTATGTCTCTAGGGACAAAAAGAGACACTTTAAAAGGACTAAGGTTAGTATTGAAAGTTAGTCTAAAATTCGTGAGGTATGATTTATTATGAAGTGGCGTTTGAGACTACAAATTGTCTACGCTCATCTATTGAACGGTTATTTGCATAGAATCCGCTACGACATGGTTTGTTTCCTTTTTGATCACTTTGTATGTTCATTTTCTGTTCTCGTATCTCTGTAGTAATCACCACATTAGCGTTCTTAAATTTTTTTCCTGATTGCCAATAGACACATTTTTGAGTAGAAATTATATAATGTAGCCAGACCAAGAGTAAATTTAGCCATTTATCTCTGAGTCTTTCTTGGATAATTTGTTGTGATGAATGTGACTCAGAGTTTATCACTTCTTCTAGGAAATTTCATGCAAAAGTTATGGCAATAGCTTACTGGGATTCAGGTGGAATTTTTTTGGTTGACTACAGCGTGGAGAGAGTTCAACAGGAAAGAAGAAGTGCAGAAGAACCACATTTCCTACTAACTGTACTGCCACTTGTTTCCTGAAAGAGTGTATTTTTGTATTCATCTTTCAAATGAGGAAACAGTGGTGATGGATGTAAATGAAATGCAAGCAAAGAATTTTTCTCAGGGCATTGTAGCATTAGAACATCAATACAATATTTTATTCAGTGGCTAACTGACGAGGGGCAATAACCATTACATGCGAGTAGAATACAGTACTTTTTCTACGACGTACAAAGCTTCGTGAAAAATTATTGTCTTTATAATCTAGGCGAAGATTTGCTAATACAATTTTACAATTGGTCACAACGGAGGGGTAATGAGTCATACTTACAGCCGTGAGTAATGAATAGTATTACTTAACGGCAAATGAATGTATAATGAATGCACCTATTGTTTAACAGGAGAGGAAAGGCATTTTTTAGATTCATGTAGTTCTATAAATGTAACATGACGAAAATAAAAAAAATAAATAAAACATAAAATATTTCACCATGCAATCCCCTATGGCAACAGTAAAAAAAGAACGCACTGTTATAAATAAACTAACAAAAAAACAGAGTGTGTCGTAAAGACGTACGATAGAAGTGAAACTTTTGTATTACAGGGGAACATTGTAATTATTCATCAATCACTTTTAAATAGCATATTCAAGCAAAATTGTATATTTTAATGAAGAAAATAAATTATAAACAACGATAACACTAAACAATATCGAAATGCGTAACTCATTATTCATTAAGCCTCCAAATTAAAAGAGAGGACATTATCGATAAATGCCGTGAGTGTGACAACGACACACCCAACAGTGTTTACCCCCACCACTTTTCGTCACAGAAAAAGGTTGCCGATCAGAAATTTAAAAAAACTTCCATAAAAAGTTTCACTTCAAAAACATCTTAAGCATTTATGAAATTCCACTGCACTATTATTACATACCACAAGATTCTAAAAATTGTAGTTGTGCAATACATTCAAGGAAACCCGCAACGGAAGAAAACAAACATCAACAACAAACAATACAGACTATAATAAGTTAAAGAATAAAAATAACTAAGAAGTGGAATGCGTGGGAAATAATCCACAAATACTTAAAATGTTATTAAACCGTCTGTTTGCACAGTGAGTCAAAAGTGGTGAATAAATATTTTTCCAGAAACGATTATTCAGAATTCAAATTATAATTAAATATGCTCAATCGATTAGGTCACGGCTTTCGAATGTACCATATTCGTTATTACTATGGTAATAATAAATTTTGAACAGAAGAATTCGACGTATCCACTAGAATACTACATACGGTAATTCTGTGTGAAACATCCATTGTACTATTTTTACGATGTCAACAACTTCCCACGAGAAAAATGACAGTTTGCAGAAATAATTACCCAAGATGTCTCAATAGATGAATCATAGCATCTCGTGTTTTCGTCAGACAAGCAACGCGTGAGAGCAAACTTAACAAAAATTTTCAATATCACTTCCACGTTGGCCTTTACCTACTTCCGGTCAATGTCGAATAGATTGCAACAACTACCTTCAAAGCAAACGATCCACGGCTGCATCCTCAAAGTGTGACAACAAAAATTGCACAATCCGGAACCGTTCGGAACAATTGGGTTTATCTGCGATGCAGTTTTGCTTGACTTCTATTTGCCTTTCAGACCGTCTGCGCAGTTAGCACTTGGACCTAATGGATCAAATTTTGCTCAACTCGGCAGGTCTAATTTTTCAAATTAAGTATAATGAAAAGTTGTTGTCCAGGCGAATATAGGCAAGGAGCGCGCTTCCTAAATGTATTTAAATAAATCATTAATGATGATAGCGATGTATAATGGAAACATTTAAAAATAGGTGTTGTTTATAAACAGAGATAATCCTTTCTTCACCCAGACTGTAAGCAACGCAAACTTTTTATCTCAATGTAGTGTAAATAATACGCAGATGTGATATAATTTTCGAAAAAAATTTATTCAACAACGATAAAAAAACATAAATATGTCAGTCTTATATCATAACAATTATAATAAATTACAGAATACATGACCGTGGTTAAATAATATCAATGATGGTGATGATGACTGCGTTGACAGGTAGACTCCCGGATTAGAATCGTTCCCTTATCAGACCCTTGTGGAAGAACCTGAACCTCAAGTCGTCCATGTTGGCGTACAGATCACTGATCGACCTCTTCACCACCGCAACCTTTTCGTCTGGGTCTTCCAGAGGAACAACCACCGGCTCGTCCAGGTAATGCTCTTCGCCTTCTTCTGCCGACCTCTTCGATATTTTTTCGGAAGCGGGAAGAGCGATCTCGTCGGTTCTGACAATGAGGAACCTGCACTCGGCCACCGCGAAGATGGTCAAAATTGCGAAGACGACCAATGGATTCATTTTGCTCTTGGAGGTTTTGTTGGCTCGGGAGATTGGTGAGTATTGGTCGGGTTTGAAAGACGGTTCCGTATTTATATTAGTTTGCTTACGCAGATAAAGCTGCTAATGTGCAATAATTAATATTTTGTTGGTTTTATCTGTTCGGTGATAATGACTTGTCTCCACAAGTTTACGGTTTAATAAAAGCAAATAGAATGGCACGTCTTTTTCAAAAAAGGGTCCAGGAGGACAGTTCGAGAACATTCGAGAGGAGGTCAGATGTTGGCGTTAGTCTGTGGATGTGTTGGTAACAAAGGAAAATGTCAAATCATCATTTTTATTAATGTGATAAGATTACAGACTTATTTAATACTGAACTCATTTTCTGAATAATTATCTCCAATGTGTTTCAAGGAACTGAACAAAAATAATTCGTTGGAAATTAAAGATGTTTTTTGTTCGGTAACAGGCTGATTAGGTGTTTGATAATATAATGATGTTTTTCCAAATTTAGTTTTGTAATTTTGTGAAATATTACGCCATATTATATCTGTCAATTACCAATTTAAATGTAGTGAATAAAATGTGGTTACTTTTTATTTCAGTATTTCAAATTCAGAAATGAAAGTCATTGTTGGTATTTGTAATATCGGATGACAACAATGCTTGAAAGTTTTTGTTTGGGTATAATAAATATTTATAAAAGAAATACATACATATTAAAAAAAGTAATACAGATTATTAATAATATTATTGTTTAGTCGGAATATTTCGTGACTAATTTGGTTCTCTTAGTACATACTAATAAAAACAATAAGAATTTAATTTTTACACTAATAAATTTTTAATAAAATACAAGAAAATAGACAGGTTATTCAGATAAGAATTCGAATTTACTTGAGGTCAGCAGGAAACCCAAAACTCATCAATCAGGGATATCTTTTCGATATTTTTATTATAAATAAAACATGTAACCAAGCCACGAGTACTTAAATTTTTTTGAAATTTTCACGTTTTACTGAGCTTTGGCCATCATACACAAACGACGAAAAAACAGATATGCTCCTGATTAATTGACTGCATACCATCTCTACGCCCAAAAATTTCCTGATCGTCGACAACCAACAGATAAGATATTTAAAAGCCTAGAACGAGAATTACGAAGAAACTGGTCATCGCGGAAAAGACGAAGACAAAAAAAACAAAAAACGGAACAATGCATAGTACCGTGCCTTCAGATAAATTCGGAATTATAGTAAACTGTGATTTATATATTTTGTCTATTAACGGTTGGTAATAGATGTTTAAACACGTGTACTGTGCTCTTCAAGGTCACTGCTGTGCCTTTAAAAATTACATGTTACCAACTTCATAATAACTGCAGCAAAAGAAAATAAACGAGTTCATGTTCGATTTTTTTTGTGATCCCCTTGAGGATAAAATTGTATCATTCAGAGTAGAAGGTCTTCTTATGCTTCGCCCAGTTGCCGACCTCGACGTCGCGTTGTCTCGGTTTTCAATCTGGGCTTTATCATTATGCAATTACTTGTACCAATTTTGGTTAATTTTGTGTAATTAGAAGTCGTAATTTCGAGGGTGGAAGTAAAACTTGCCTCACCACGTATTTAATTTTGTAATGAAAAAAGGTACTTACTGGACAAAATAAACACATCAAGAAATTTGCAAAAAAAATTCCACTATTAACTATTTTGTTTTAGAAACGTATATCTAATGTGCTATAATAGTATATTATGCAACAAGATTTATAAACGGCACTTTTGACACGCGTTTTATGTTAGGCACGAGCGAAGCGTAGCAGAGCGAGTGTTTAATAAACAAGTGTCTAGAGAAGTTTATAAATGAGTTGAATACTATACTTTTTCTACGACCAAATTAACAAATGGAACACACAAACGAAACAAGCAACTTTTTTATTAAATCGTTAATTTAAACATACAAACTAAATGAACATACCAAATAGGAATATACCGGGTATCAACCACCAAACCTGGCCATAGGCACATTTAAAATTACCATGTTTAAAAAAATATACGAGTTGCTATGAAATATATTTGTTTAATGTCATATTGACAGCTGTAATTATCATCCGTACAAACTACAATGCCATCAGGAAGATTTTGTTGTAGGTAGACGTAGAAAGTAGAATTTCTTTTGGAATTTGGAAAAAGGAAGAACGGTCACAGGGCAGTATTATGCTTAATTATTGGGCAGATTTGACGATGTATTGAAGGAAAAACGGCCCCACTTGGCGAAAAAGAAAGTACTGTTCCACCAAGCCAATGCGCCGGCACACCGATCCCTCGTTGCTCAGCGAAATTGGTGGAATTGGGCTGCGAATTGCTGCCACATCCACCGTATTCTCTAGATTTAGCCCCCGCGACTTCTCCCTGTTTCCAAACATGAAAAAAATGGCTTGGTGGAAAAAGATTCGCATCGGACGAGGAGTTCATTACCGAAACTGAAGCCTATTTCGCAGTTTGACAAATCCTATTTTTGGAAGGCTTGAAAAAGTTAGAAAGTTGTTGAGCCAAGTGTATCAAGCCAAAAAGTAGTTATGTTGAATAATAAATCGATTTTTTTTTAAATTTTTGCCTCTTGCCTAACACGGGTACTTATCAATCTTATCATACCTCCCTCGTAGGTATACTCCATACTATGATAGATTGCACGTTTTTTGACAGAAGGCAGACACAGAGACAAGTGTGGCAGAAATCATGCAAAAACAATTTTTTATGTTAAATCCCTATGGCCAGGTTTGGTAATTGACACTCGGTATATATTTCTCAGGATACAAACTGTTGGTGGCTTCAGGTCCATATTTGAAAAATATAACGAATTATTCCACTGCAATGACGTTTTCTTTCACGCCGGATGCGAAACTGATAAACGTCAAAATACCAACTTGATCTAGAGCTAAATATGTCCAAAAAATTCAAGCCGTGTTTAAAGAAACTTCGAGCGTGTTTAATATCCCGAAAACGCCCGAATGGACACCAAGTTGTGACTAATGAACAATCGTTTTTAAAGTGACGTTTTGTACACTATTTATCAGTGCAAAATGTGACACTTTAGAGAAGGAAGTAGAAAAAAGGAATAATTTACCACTTAGTAAAATTTTACATACTCTTTAAAAATTTGAAAATGTATGTAACAATCTATAGGTGCTATTTTAAAAGAATGACCCATTTCTGATAAAAACGCATTGGAAATTTTACACACTTAGGAATCTGATCTCCTACCAATTGCTCTAAGTCACATTTTTTTCTTTCAATCAACAAAAAATAAAAAAGTAATTAATCTTTATCACCCGGTATCAAGATGTTGCAACGTGAAATATGTTCCACGACGTCAGATTTATTTTAAACCTTCTTGTTTGATTACTTCAATTTTTTTTGTATTTATAACATTTGTACGTTTTCATTTTTCAGTACATTGACTTGTCATCTAGTTAGAATTCTAGAATAACCAACTAAGAACAAATAAAGGGATTAAAACTAAAAACGTCAGGTCACGTCAGGTCAGGTCATGTTCCAAAATTTTTCAAAAATTAACACTGTAAGTATTATTTTTATTTATTATGTATTAGTTGTGAAACATTAATAAAGCTTATTTCAGAGCTGTTTGTCTGCATTGTTCTTAACATGTATTATGATTTTAACGTTTTCGACTTGCTTGAAAACTCAGCCACAATGGACTCTTTATTTAATTTTTTTTTGAAATCCCTTTCCATCATCCATTTTTTAAATAAATAATATTCTATTTCACACCTTTTCCTTGATTTTTTTTGCAAGAAATCCAATTATGTCGCTTAGCTTTTTCGACGATATCTTGGGGAATGATTTTTCTACACTACCAGTTACCACCAATCCATCGTCCAAAATTCGTTAGTAAGCTTGAAATAAGCTATTTAAAAAAACGCGATTTTTGTACAAACAAGTTCAGTACTGATTCCATTTCGAAACCAAATCTGATTTATATAAACTTAGAGTCTGTCTCCTAAGACATTTTCAAAAACAACATGATGGCGAATTTTTAACACTAGAAAGCAAGTGGTCTTAGTGTTTTTTAACGATGGAAGAAGAAAAAAATTTTGAGATTAACGTACACAATAAAAGAATGTTATATGAGTAAATAAATAATAACTAGAAAAGTACACCAAGGATGTCCAAAATGCAAGGAAATGATTTCAAGGGAGAAGAAGACGTGATTTACTTAACGCTTATGAAGCAAATTACGAATACATCTACGTAATGTAGAGATAATTTAAATTATGAGAATTTCGTTACGTAATTCTTTATCTCAACTATTAGTCAAAATCGAAGTTATTTTTAGTATCAAAGGAGATGTCACATCTGATTCACACAATATTTCTTGTGGCCGTGTAATTGATTCTAGAAAATAAATATTTTTCATATTTTTTCAACCACAAATACGTGAGTTTACCAAAACAAGTACATATCTATATTAGACGCAAAACAGATACTATTGTTAGATTTTTTTTACACTTTATTTTTAACTAGTACACAAATATCATTTTTAAAGAATATTATCATCTTTCTATTAGAGACATAGAATAAACAATTACATACACAGTGTTTTGGCTACAACTATTATGTGTATCTTTTCTATGTAGTAGGAAATATTAATAGTATATTATGATACAAGTTTATAAGGAAGCCTTTAAAGCACGCGCGACGAGTTTAAGAGCACGACGCGTAGCGGAAAATCTGAAAATTATAACAAAAAAGTAAATTGAAACACCTTTTCCGAAGTAATCTGTGTCATTAATCGTTGATATAGAAATGGTCAATTGTTGTTGTTTCGTTGCTATCATAAATTGTGTATCAATGTCTATTTACCATTGTTCAAAATATAGGTGAATTTGTTGTTACCTAAGCAACCCTTAAAGCTTTAGTGTTTTAAAGGCCCTTTTTCGCACGCATTTTAGTGTCAAAAACAGGGATTATGATTCAGGTATAATAAAAAATATGTGTTTTATTATTATTATTATTATTATTATTAAATTTAATAATCAGGCAGAATGGATTCCTCATTTAGAAAATGATATACCAGATAGTAATAATCGACATCATATTCAAATTAGCCTGGAAATTTTAGTTAAAAATATTAATAGTTCACATAATTGGAAATCCCCTGGAGGTGACCAAATTCATAACTTTTGGTTAAAAAAATTTACTTGTATTCATAAATGCTTACTTGATCACTTTAACGGATTTATTAGGGAACCTAACACATTTCCAGAGTTTTTGGCCCATGGTATAACATATCTGAAACCAAAAGATTCCGATACTAAAAATCCATCAAAATATAGGCCAATCACATGTCTACCTACAATTTATAAAATTATGACATCTTGCATTAAAGTAATAATTTAAGACCATTGTCAAAAATTAAATATACTTAATGAAGAACAAAAAGGTTGTGTTAAAGAGTGTTTTGGTTGTAAAGAACAACTCATAATAGATACGGTAATAATGGAACAAGCTAGAAAAAATAATAGAAATATTTATACCGCATTCATAGACTACAAAAAAGCCTATGATTCAGTACCACATTCATGGTTAATTAAAATTCTTAAAATTTATAAAATTAATTTAGATTTGATTAACTTTTTATCTCATGTTATGACATTTTGGAGAACTACTTTAAATTTATCAATAAACAATAATAAATTAAAATCCGAGCCTATTCAAATTAAACGGGGAATTTATCAAGGAGATTCTTTAAGTCCTTTATGGTTTTGTCTAGCCATTAATCCTTTGACAAATCTATTAAATAGCACTGGATATGGTTTCAATATTAGACTTAATAATACCACACTATCCAAATTAAATCACCTTCTTTATATGGATGACATAAAACTTTATGCATCAAAAAAGAATCACATTTTATCTTTACTAACAATAACTGAAAATTTCTCAAATGATATTGGGATGAGTTTTGGTATTGATAAGTGTAAAATGCAATCAATATGTCGCGGTCATTACGAACATTTAGAATATATAACTCAAGAAGGAGAAATCATTAAAAATTTAAATAAAGGAGAATTTTATAAATATTTAGGTATTAATCAATCAAATCATATTCAACACTCAATTATAAAAGAAAATTTAGAAAAGCAATTTTATTTAAGAATTAAATCTATTTTAAAATCAAAATTAAACGGTAATAATTTAATTAAAGCAGTTAATATATATGCTGTTCCATTACTGACCTATTCTTTCGGAGTTATAAAATGGTCCAAAACTAATTTACAGAACATAAACATTAAAACTAGAGTTCTTTTTACCAAATTTAGTAAACACCATCCTAAATCTGCTATTGAAAGATTTAATTTACCACGCGAAAACGGTGGTAGGGGTTTTTCAAATCTAGAAATACTGCTAAAAAATCAAATTGCTTCACTAAAAAATTATTTCCTCAATAGAGCTCGTGATAACACCTTTTTCAATGCTTTGGTTTCAGCCGATAAAGGCTACACACCTTTAAATTTAAGTGATAATATAATTTCAGACATTGTTAAGCCAAATATACCTGACACAATAGCAAATTTAAAACAGAAGTCTTTACATGGGAGATACTTTAAAGAACTGGAACAACCAGAAGTTAATATTCAGGCCTCTCATGCATGGCTTAAGAAATCAAACATTCACCCTGAGACGGAAGGTTTTATATTTGCAATACAAGATCGTGTAATAAATACAAGAAATTATAAAAAACACATATGCGGTTTACAATCGATAATTGATAAATGTAGGATTTGTGGAACTGAAGGGGAAACAATTGAACGCATCATTTCTTCTTGTACCGTTTTGGCTCAAAGCGAATATAAAAAACGTCACGATATATTCGCAAAAATTATACACATGAATTTAGCTGTTAAATTCAATTTATTAAAGAATACACAACCACATTATAGTTATACACCAGAAAGTTGTTTGGAAAATGACAGTTACAAGTTATATTTTGATAGAACAATTTTAACTGACATTCATATTAAGCATAACAGACCAGACATTATAATTTTAAATAAACAACAAAAGCAAGCATATCTTTTAGATATAGCTGTTCCAAATTCACATAATATAACACAGACATATAACACAAAAATTAATAAATATTTAGAGCTGTCCGTCGCTATGAGAAATCTTTGGTGTTTAGAAAAAATTTCGATTTTACCACTTGTAATTTCAGCAACGGGAATAGTACCGCAATCTCTTTTTAAAAATTTAAAAATTCTGGATTTAAATAACACATTGGTAGTTGAAATTCAAAAAGGTATATTATTATACTCATGTCACATCGTGAGGAAGTTCCTTAACATTGACACAGAAAATAATACACAACAAAGTCAAAATGCGGAGGCTAGACGCCGGTAATTATGTTGATAAGCACTGCACTATTACTTGATAGTAATATCCGTAATAGTGTATGTACTCCGGCAAAATTGCCGTGCCGCCGGGTGGAGGTGGGATAGTAAAATTAAATTAAGTTAAATTGTGGAGGCAAACCTTTTACGCAATTTTGTTTAAGCGATTAAGGAGTAAAATTCTAAAATTTAATTAATTAATATTGTCAGATGAGCTAAAGCGGAGACTAGGTAGTTATATTGAAATTTTAGTCATGATTCCCCTTGTGTTGATCATAACGCTTTTTGAACTGTCAGAATTTGAGAATTTTCTCCTGTGTGACGAGACTTTGATAAATGTCACAAGTTGTCAAAACGAAACGTCAAGCTAATTTTAAAGATTTTAACCGAGGGAGGAGTTGAGCCTTAATGGTAAGGGGAATTTCGCTGGCAAAAACGTAGAGACTGTCGACTGGAGTTGTACGAAAGGCTCCATAAATTATACGAAGGGCGGAGTTGGCGATTACTTCTCCGAGCTTAAAAACTGTGTTGCTACACGCTCCATATGCAGGGATTCCGCCTGATCAGACTTCTGTAGATCTGAAGTAGGTTTAGGGTGTCTGCACCCCACGAGTGATATGCCAGGACTTTGAGTAAGCCTAGTAGCCTGGTACATGTTGATTTGAGGAGGAATTTGATGTGTGCACTGCATGATAAACGAGAGTCACTATTAGTTCAGTTTAGTTCACAAAATACAATACCATTTTGGGGTTGTCCGAAAATAATCTATTTTTTTCGGATTTTGAAGTTTTTTCAATTATTTTTTCATGTGCCAAATTTCCTCTAAGAAGTAACATTTCGTAAAAATGATACTACTGATATGCGTATCCTATACCACTCCTGGATAAATAAAGTATCTATAGTTCATTTTTTAATGCTGTAGAAAAAGTCAGGCAGCCAAATATACACTTTCAATAGTTCACTAGATTCCTATTTCAATTTTGTAAATTACTTCAATCCATGATGCCACAATAAATGCATTAATGTCAAATCGTGTCACTGTCAATTAGGTATTAATTTAAAGGCTAGTTTGGTCAAGGGTTTTTATACTTAATTATCGATGGGCTGCACAGAACAAATTATGTTCAACGAAAAAGTAAGTCGGCCTTATCCGTATTCGAAAAAACATGATTTTGAACATTTACAAACATGTCTGTGATGAACATGCGGAACTTAAGGTTAGGGATACGGTTAAACTAAAGAAGAGCAGATGTGGGAATTGAATGTGCGTATTGAAGTGACCGTGGAACCACTGATTATACACCTTGGAGAGTCTGATGACGATTCGGATTAACCGGAAGAATTCGAAGATGAGAGTTGATTTTTTAAATCCATAATATGTCTGAGTTATCGTTATTTATTGTTTCTATTTACTAACTTACTGCTTTTTTATTCATGAATTCTAGATTAAACACATTATTAAACACGTTTTCTCATTTCAATTAAATTTTTTTATCGAATGTCAAAACCTTGTCAGACTGACGGAGATTTTGACAAACAGAATTTTTAGCGGCATCGTGGATCCATATCAATTATAAATGAATTTAAGGTATCTAGGCAGCCTTGATGACTGTATATTGGGTTGTCTGACTTTTTCTACAGCATTAAAAAATGAACTATAGCAGACAAAGTTCCATCGAAACCGAAAAATGTAAATTTTTAATTTCACACATTTCTTAACAAACACAAAAATTATTTGTCAGAAAGCATTGCATTCCTTGATGTACCGGGATATCAAAAATTATCTTGGTCAAAGGTGGTTATGGATTGGAAAACGTTGTTTCGTGTGACGGTTTCTTTGGTACGAACGATTGGCCTACCAGCACCTTTTTTATGAGTCACAGAGCCAGTTTCGCGAAACACACCAACACAATTTGTAAGGCATGCGTAAAAATCCTTCGGCAGCCAGTGGTATAATAATTCTGAATGATTGTGATCAGGTTTGCAATTATTTCCAGCATTTCCAAGAAGTGATTTTAGGGCGGTTTTACCTCAAATAACGTATGGCAACATGGCTGAGATTTTTCTTTCTTATTTCCATGGACACAACAAAAATGAAATATTTGCAGACTATTGGGATACGTAAAGTCCATTCAAAAATCAAAAAACCACCAACGTCGCATTTTCCTCGATAATTACTATTGGCAACGCTGTCTAGTGTAAAATTTGGTGAGACTTGTAATTTTGACGTTACATGTTTATTAAGTGTCTTGTTTTTCTGGGCATGTTTAAGTACAAATAATAAGAATCAATAAATAAATGAAACGAAATTCAAATCAATAGAATTTTATTTTGAATCAAATAAATTTCATAATTTATAGTTACCAACGTAGTATGAAAAAATATCTAAATACCTAGGGTTTTCTAAATTTTACCAACCTAAAACAACAGGTGGTGGTTTTTTGATTTTTGAATGGACTTTAGAATGTTTTTAAATGTTGCCACATTTAGTGTAACAAATAGGTCCACCTCTTCTACAAAAAAGAAGATTGACTACTTAACAACGTACTGCTAAGGCGTTCCGCGAATTTATGGGGCACCCAGTATATCTCGAGAAATCTATACATATAGGTACTTTTTCTTTTTTAAATCATTAACTTTAAAACAAAATTAGTTTTTACTTTCAAATTTAAGTCTCTTGAATTTGCTAAAGATTTAAAATAAAATTATTTTTCATTACTTTAAATTCAATATTTTACAATTCTTTGAATAGAAAATCCAATATAGAAAATTATTATCGGTAGTAGGTACGAGTACATACAAAGACTAAGTAGGGAAAGGATTCTAAGTATATTTTCTCTTAATATCTCCAGAATTACAAATATAATCTTAAACTTGAACATATTTTTTTAATTTAAGCATTTGTTGTCGATTTGTAAAGCTTAAATCCTATAAGCATTATTATTCCCGTTTTCGTGAATTTGTTATTCTTAGCTTGACAAAAATAGAATTTATTTTTAACCTCAGAGGAATTTGTCTCAGTGGTGACAATTAAAATATAATGAGTGCTTGTTGACTTTATTGTTCATGTTTTTGTCTTAGCGCGTCCACTTGTTATTGCAATGAGTCTGATACAAGTACTAATTTGTGTAGTTTACTCTGTACGTACAATTCCTTTGTTGAATTTAAAGCGGTTTATTTATTTTTTAAGATTTAAAATTAGAAATTGACGTTATTATTGTTTTGCAGCATCCATTGCTGTTCATGTGATTTTGAACCCATTCTCATAGGTGATGTAACTTTGTAAAGCGACTATAGAAAAACCCAAACGTAAATTGAAATATGAATTTCTAATTTTTTATTTAACTTATTATTCACACGCAGAAGGTGGACAAATTCTATTGGACGATTAGACATTTATCACAGGGTTTTAAACAATAAAGCTCCACTCGCCAAACAATACTGAAAGCTTTCCAAATAAATACCCACAAATGAAAATACCAAAAGCTCATTGATTTTATCACGTAGACTGATTAGAAATTTTCATTAATTGTACCGGATCAAAGGGAAATTTGAATAAAATGTATTATGTAAAAGTAAATTAACAATAAAATTAGTCCGTAGCATGCACCACAATATTATGTCAAAAATTGGAACGAAAAACTGAAAAAATTAATACTGTTTGAATTCCCAATACGAACTGCCAATCATTACAAGAGTTCAAATTAGTGTGTTGACATTCGGTGAATTGACAACGTGCTAAGTGATGAGAGAAGGTCCGGAAAAGAAGTTAAACAAGTGGTACTGGCTACGATGAATGACTTATCCTGCAAATTTACAAAATAAATTTAATACAGAAATATCAACTGAGCCATTTGTCAACTAACTTTTTTTTTCATTATCGTGGTAAAAATGACAACTGTAACCTAATTACAAGAAATTTATAGTGGATTCTTGTTTTATTTTACTGTTATGAAACTACAAAAAAGAAGTTCCGTGGAGTTTATGCTTGAAATAGAACAACATAGAAAATGTCTTTGCGGGAACTCTATATTTTACAGAAATCTTTTTTCTTTCAAAATACCTTCATGTATAATTGAATTTTTTTAATAAACAATTGTCAAAACGTTATCATGTTGGTATGAGCCAAACAGTGATTTTTATGAAAATACGATTAGTCACACTGAGTGTCAACATTTTTTTAATCTAACTGAGCCTGTGCCCTGACGAGCGAGACTTTATTTCAAATTCGAAAAATATTTCCACTGATTTCTCATTAAATTTGTTTTGAAAATGAATTCGCGGAAAACAGGTCCGGGAAGTGAAATGAACATAACCTTAACTATGATTTGGTGTCAAGTTGTTATCCAGCTGGTCCATATTTGCACATTTTGGGGTGGTACAGCGTGGTTTTTTACTTAATTTTGACATTGACAATTGTTTATTAAAAAAATTTCACTATAGTTGGGAAGAACAGAAGTGAATAAACCAAAGATGCATAATGTTCACCATCTCGGTTATTCGAAATTCTTTTACCTTCTTGGGATACTGAGGACTATGTCTTCCTCTTGTGAAAAAGCGAAAATATGATTTACCACTCACATTAAAACAATAAAAGAAGAAGATTCTAATGCGGTGAGAGGGTGAAAGTTTTGCCTAAGTTCCAAAGTCTAAAAAATAATTTTCGATTTTACCAACTGAGGTGACTGAAAAGCAGAAGACATATTGTTCTTTCGTTTTTCTTCATACACCCTCTCTGGGTTTCTTTTCAAAGACATTTCGACATATGTGAATAAAAATAATATTTTGTAGAAATGTGTAGGTATCTATTAATTAATTTCGTCAGAAGTGTAGGTATTCTGTACATTTTCAGATTTAAAGTTATTTTTTGTGGAAATTACTTGAAAAATCAAACTAGTGTAATAATTAGTTTCGACACAAATACACTCTGTAAATCTTCATTTTTTTTTAAATTTTCACCTAATAATTTGGAACACATTGTTTTGTATCTATACCCAATGTACTCGCATTAATGTATCGTAAATATTTATCCTACTCGGGAAAAATACACGGCGTGATGATAATAAATTAATTGTTTTTGTCTTGAATTATCGGTAAAATTCCAGAATAATTTTACGCGGAATTGAAATGTTTTGATTTTTCGTGCATTTATTTACGGAAATTCTGCGTCGAAAGTAATAATTTATCGCAATAAATGAGTCACTCCAATTATTAAGTTTATAAAACCTTTATTGTATATAAACATTGAGGTTTGCTAGTAATGCTATAATTAATCACTTGACCGTACACAAATTAATCGATTAGTATCGAGCGATCAAATTAATTTGTAATCGAGTTATCCATGAATTTGAATCCGTATGTCTTTTGCGATTGATATGTCGAGATCTAACCTGCGTTTCAAGCTGTGTTTATTGGAGCGTGGTTGAAGTAACGACATACGATTTCGGATTCATGGATAACTCGATTACTAATTATTTTGATCGCTCTTTATTTAAATCCAAGTTCTAAGAATATTTATGTAGTATAAATTTCTAATTTAAAAAACTTATCTCATATTTTATATAACATATTACGTTCAAAAGAAAACTGTTATAATTTTGTTCTTAATAATTAATTAATAATTCTTAATACAGTATACAGTACCTAGTATAAAATAATCACCTACTGTACACTACCGTTTGGGTAATTCCGAGGGAGTTGGCTATGATTTTGAAAATCAATCAATACTTGGTGTAGATCATTTCAAAATAAAAGACTCTTTTATACAGGGTCATTATAAATGATTGTCCCATCGCAGTTGGCGTTGAAAACCCACACAAATTTGGAATGTGCCGCTAGCTTCGCAACGTTAGACAAACTAGTAGACAAATGTACACTACCGCCAGCAGCGCTACCTATCGGCGATGCTAGTCTCACTCATGTTATAAAGCTTACGGCACATGCAAGTATGTCATCAACGCCTACTGCGATGAGACAATCATTTATAATGACCCCGTATATCACAAACGCATTTATAGAACTATTTGTAAGTAGGTAATCAACAATCTTTACAAAAATATATTCGTATGTGCAAAAATCGTCGATAGGCCGTATCACCTGGGCTATGGAGGGTACATGACCATATACCATTTTGGTCAAAATATCTAGTTAGGAAAGTCTTTTTCCCCCTTTGCTTGATAAGTTTCAGTCTTGTTTTGTTTCGTTAACGTACTTGCAGCTCTTACAGCATTATGTGGATCAGTTGTTCCCTTTGAAGAACAATGTTTGTATTTGGTCGGCATCAGAAATAAAATACCTACTTATTTAATTAAGTCGAATTTATTTACTTGTCTTATAGCAGTCGAATGCGTGTATATTTGAGAATGTGCAGTGTGTATTTGGATTATTTTCTAATAATATTGTGGAAAATTTTAAATTATATTCTTTTTACTGAACAAGTGAACGTGTTTCACTTGTGTTTCATTAATGTCATACAATTTCTGCAATAATTGAGAGGTTAATATTTTATAATATTTTCGGTGGCTTGCGGTTATCATCGCCGTGTGCAGTTTGTAGTAAATTATGTTGATGATACTGATATTTATTTATTTTCAAAATTTGATGCAATGTTCCACAATGAGACAGTTTTAATTTTCCACAATCGGACATGTCTCATTACGGAAATGATGTTCAGGAATTAAGAATAAAAAGTCTCGAGGAAAAAGCAGAAGCTTCATAAGCACAGATACACCAGAAACGCACTTACTAGAAGAGAAAGCATTAGAAAAAGAAAAGGAAAAGGAACATCTAAAAAGAAAAGTTTTGTTGAACCCAAGAAACGGACTCCGAAAACGGAAAAGAAGAAAGCATTAATATACAACTAATCCAACAAGGAAAAGAAAGCATTGGATCGAAGAGGAAGTTTAAATTTTTTTGGGTTAAACAACAAACTTGTCAGATTTTATATTAATACCTGATCACTTTTAACAGATAAGTTTAGCAAGTATTTGTGACGGAGCTAGTAAATACAAGACGTTTTGTTCTTTAAGGACCAGGAGGAGTGAGACCAAAGATGAGTTTATGATTTTTTTTAATGAAGTAGAAAATTGTTGAATGTTAAAAACGACTCTGTAGAGAAGAAAAAGTTTTTCGTATGTTAAAATGACGTGAATATGAACTAAAAATAGAATTTAATGACTACTAAGCTCTTGAGAAGTTGCTAAAAATATTCTATTTAAATCTTGAAACAAAGTTAGAGTTAGAATATATACATTTGATTTTTTACAATTTAATCATGTACATACTAGGATTTCCGATCTTGAAAGAGATATTTATAATATAATAATGTTGTTAACCAAGACCTCCTCCACTTAAAGTACGAAGTTGAGCTGGAAAAAACCTGCTCTGAATATCTGGTTGTGCATTTGTTGGCGTCGTCACTTTCTTGCGTTTTGTTATAATTTTGGACAAGTCGATAAGAAATAATCTGTATCCATGTTCATCATTTATGTAACCTAGTGTCCGAATATAGTGCCCTCCACTCTTTCTCTCAAATATTTCACTGAACTGACCCATCACCACGAACATTTTTTTACTGTCAATCATTCTCTTTTCACCTGTTTCGTAACGATCGTTGTAACTCTGCAAGAATAAATTTAAAATCTAACTCGGACACAATAAAGATCGTTTGTACTTAAATGTGTAGTTTCCAAATTGATCATCAACGGCATTTTCTGTAACGAAATCGTTCAACTTATCCGTGTTCCCCGATTCTACAAGGTTAGTTGTGATCTCTGGACCTGGCAAAGTGTAGTTTGCATAATTTAGTGGACGCGGTGGTCCGAATTGTTCGACCGACTGACGAAGTACGACAGAATCTTCGGTTTCCGCTGGTCTTACCTTCTGCCGTTTGCACTGGGCCAGACATATTGACCAAAAGGCGAAACTCACAAAAGACTGTAAAGATTTTCTTTCATTACAATTAAATATTTTTTACAAAATTATTTTTCATGTGTCATTATTTTTATTAATGTTCGAAGATACCTTGAACATTGCTTTAATCGCATAAATATTCATGAGTTATGTACCTAAGTAAGTAATGTCGATGAAGATCTTGTTTTATTTGATGATCTATCAACAACAAACCTTAAAATTACACTTAAAGTAAATTCACCCTTTTAATTCCTAATTAAGAATATATGCTATATTGTTAGTTGTTACACATGTATTATTTACCAGTTTTATGTTGTTTAGTTCCATCTATCTTTATTTCAGGTTATCGCCGCTCAACGTTTACTGTCTCGAAACCAGCTCTCCTTGTATAGTAATAACAAGTTGTATACCTACTCCACGAGACTGTTAATATCCGGAAAAGTTATAAATAACTATGTACCTATGATTAACAAAATACGAGAATCTGTAAGGGCCGGTTGTATAAAGCTTAGCTAACATCGTGTCAGCTAACAACGCCTCAAGTCGGAAATCCGCCCATTTGATTGGCTGATTCAAATAAAATGTTAAATATCATCCAATCAGATCGCTTGACATTATGTTAACTTTAACAACGACTTGACATCGCTGTATGAAACCGGGCCTAATAAGAGTAGAATTAAATAAATTTGGGGAATTTACAGCGCATGCGCCTGATTACTTAAAGCAACTCTAGGATATACAGGGTCGCTACAAAGTATGGCAACAGTTAAATATCTCGAGAATGGTTTCTCGGAAATCCTTGAGATTTGGTAAGGAGTTGCCAATTTTTTCAGTTTTATACATTCATTTGTTTTCGAGATACAAAGCTAACTTGAATTTTTTTAAATGGCAACAGGGGTTAATTTCATGATAAAGAGTGTTTTTTTTTTAATTCAACACTGTATCACATAATGACCGTTTCATTTTCTGTGTATCATCAAAAGTGTCATCACTTCAGCACAGCTTCGTCTCCTATCACCATATCCAATCATCATTAGAACTTCTATCCGCTCGGTTTCACTTAAATGAGGCATTTAATAAATAAGTAATTAGATTGCACACACTTTGACATAAATTAATATGTAATAGAAACTGTTTATTTATTTTTGAATTAAAATTAAAAAAAATTTTTTGACCATTCTTATGTAAACTATGATTACATGTGATACATCGTTGAATTTAGAAAAAACCTCTTTTCAAAAATCACAAAATTAACCCCTGATGCCATTTAAAAAAATTCAAGTTAGCTATCAAAACAATATCATTACCAAAATTAGAATTGTCAACGGCGATGTTATTAGCTAAATTATTCAACAAAGTGTATCCAATCATTTCTCACAAAATTGACGATCATTATTTTTGGACGGATAGTACAATCGTATTGTCTTGGCTTTCGGGTGAGCCCACACAGTGGAAGGTTTTTGTTGCTAATCGGGTGTCAGAGATTCAATCACAAACGGATAGCGACCGTTGGTATCATGTAAAAGGTGAGGAAAATCCAGCCGATATAATATCGCGGGGCTTATTACCTAGTCAATTACGTAATTCAAAATTATGGTTTCATGGTCCAAGTTGGTTACATTCACACCCTGATACATGGCGCTGCAATCATATATCTAACTACACGCAGTCAGAAAATATACCAGAAGTCAAAACAAACACTTTCGTAACGCAATGTGAATTGGACCTAGAGATTTTGAGACGTTTTTCAACATTTCCTAAATTACAGCGCGTGATCGGTTACTGTAAAAGATTTCGGTATAGGACGATTGCGCCGGTATTACCTGACTTGTTTTAAGCGGATGGTATGATTGCGCCGAGGCGACCCAAGTGGTTGTTAATACCTGGGCACGATTGCGCCGCACCCTTGATTCTGTAAGCCTTTCAATAAAATACAGGTAGTAGGTAATGGTGGGCCCCAACGATGTTTAAAAGCAATTACGAAAACTAAATAATATAAAAGATTCTCAACAAACCATTTATTTACAAAAAAAATATATACAACACCTTTTTCCGTGCTTTCACAATTACGGAATTTAACATTTTCTAAAATTACAAGAATCTTGCCACGTTCACTAAGCATCTTCTTCATTGTAGCGTTTATTCCAGCGATCACTTGAATATTGTTGGACGAAACTAATGATTTTAGTAAAACGCTGTCCGAATATTCCCAACTACCCCTACTTTATTTGCAAACAGGTACAGGTACCTTCCTAATTACCCTTCCCGTTAAGGGATTAAATTTAGTACCGGCGCAATCGTACCTGTGGGCTACGGGTAGTTTGAGAGACCCCGGATTATAGCAGGTCATATCGGCGCAATCGTCCCCTGCCCAAAGATTTATCTCCAACTGTCGTAAAGTAAAGGCTGAGCGAATCGCAGGTAACAGATTATCTCCACAGGAAATAAGTGCGTCAACCAATACAATATTAAAACTGGTCCAATTGGAATCATTTCACCAAGAATTGTCTCTTTTAAAGAATAACAATTTAGTTTCTAACAAGAGTAAAATCAAATCTCTTAACCCCTTTATCGACCATACAGACGGATTGATCAAGGTGGGCGGAAGATTGCGTAACTCACGTTCAATAAGTGCATATAAAAAATTTCCTATTTTGCTTCCAAAGGGACATTTTGTCACGACATTAATTATTATCAGACATGCTCACGAATGTCAATTACATGCAGGTCATCAAGGCACATTAGCCTATATAAGACAAAAATATTGGCCAATTGCGGGACGTGATGCTGTACGACAAGTCATACATCGATGTATCAGGTGTTTTAAAACAAATCCTACCACATTCGATCAAATCATGGGTGATCTACCATCCGATAGAGTAACTCAAAATCGTCCTTTTCTAATTAGTGGTTTGGATTTTGCCGGTCCAATTTCCCTCAAGGAAGGTAGAGGTCGCGGTAAGCGAATAGTTAAGGCCTATATCGCGTTATTTATATGTATGACAACAAAGGCAGTACATGTTGAATTGGTTGGTGATCTGACAACCGAGTCATTTCTAAATGCACTTAAACGTTTGATATCGCGAAGGGGTATGGTTTCAAAACTTTACTCTGACAACGCCACGAATTTTATTGGATCAAAAAACGAGTTACAAAAAAGACTTCAATCTGATCACAATATAGAATGGCATTTCATTCCACCACGTAGTCCCCACATGGGAGGTTTGTGGGAAGCAAATATTAAATGTGTCAAAAATCATTTAAAAAGGGTAATTGGGAACGCGAATTTGACATTTGAGGAACTGTACACTGTTTTAACCTCTATTGAAGCAATCCTGAACTCACGTCCTCTGTGTCCTCTTTCCAACGACCCCAATGACTTATCCTATTTAACCCCCGGCCCCGGCCACTTTCTCGTCGGCGAGCCTCTCAATGCACCAGCGGAGTTCGACCTCACAGATGTCAACATCCATCGACTCTCACGGTGGCAACACGTCGAGCGAATTCGACAACACTTTTGGAAGCGCTGGTCCAACGAGTACCTTACGACGCTACAACAACGGACCCGGTGGATCACATCCAAGGACAAGGTGCCGCATGTGGGTTCATTAGTGCTAATCAAGGAAACCAATGCACCTCCACTGCAGTGGAAACTTGGCCGCATCACTCAGCTGCATCCCGGACCAGACAAGGTGGTGCGTGTAGTGTCAGTGAAGTGCAATTCAAGTGAATTCAAACGTTCGATAAACTATTTATGTCCGTTGCCCACAGACTAATGAAGTTTCGGTTATGCGGTTAACAATCGAGCATTTTTTGTTTTATTTTTTTGTTAATTATGTATGTGTATTTCATTGTTCATAGTATTAAGGTCTTATTGAAACAAAAATATGTATGTACACATTCTCATTTTTATTTCAATGGTGGGCGGCATGTTGCACTTCTGTTACGTCCAACTGTACCCACGAAGGTCTGGACGGGTGCTTACACTCCCACCCTCAGTTTTCTAGAAGTAGGTAGTATTTAAGGTAAAATTTTGTAAATAGTAGATAGAGAATAACTAGAAACCAGAGACGAATAAAGTACTCAACAAAAGTGACAGTTATTTTTTCTCGAATAAAGACGTCCATCTCAAAGCGTTCAATTCGATTGCAACAACCCAGCAAAAACACAGCAGACAAAAGGGTTACAGTCCTAAACAATCATATTATTTATTATCAAACGAAATAAGCAACTTTCTGGATGAGATACCATCAGCAGTGTTGAATAGAGTCGTGTTTCATCAGGACGGCGCCATACCACATAATGCACGCAAGAATTTTGTATTTTTAAATCATTTAAATCATTTTGGTGAACAGTGGCGGCTCGTGACTCGTTGACGAGGGAGGGCTCTGTCACATGTACAGTTACGGCCACGGAATTTCGTTACTTTACTGTCAATTCGAAAAAACTTGTGTAGCCTAAACTTTATTGTCACTATGACTGACATTCAAAGTTTTTGTAACAGATATTCTGTCACGCACAATAAAAATCAAAATGCCACATGACATCCATGACATGACATGGATGTCAAAAATTCAAATGTGGGGTGTGTATATAAAACCTGTCTTACAGCTAATGTCAGTTGAATAACAACGACTGACGAAATTCCATGGCCGTGACTGTACATATTCAAGCTGTTTCCTAAAAAACGCCACAAACCGTAGCTTCCGTTATTTATTGTCCGATTTTAATAATTAAAAAAAAACAATACAATGGTTATAAAAACACTACAAAACGTCTTAATTTTTTATTTTTTTCAACATTAATTGTTATGTCAATTAAGTGTCACTTTGTTTTTTTTTAAATAGAAACATATATTAATTTATTTTTATTCTGGTAGAGAATTTTTTTCTGACTTCAATGATGTCTAACACGTTGATTTTTGTCCAATAAAAATTCAACACAATAAACAACATTTTTATTACATTACAATGTTTATTAATGAAATCAAGCGCGCTGTGGATGTTTTAAATCACACACACACCTTCTTCGGTCCACTTATTGTCTCCATTAAACAGTAGGTACACAAAACAGAAAAAGGTATTTGTTTCTTCAAAACCACATATCCACGGCGTTTTTTATAAACACTCTTATTAAACCGGCGGGTAAATGCACCTTTGTTTTTGTATTGCTTCTGTTCATAAACAATATTTAAATTCGGCACTGGTCGACCGCAATTTTTTAGATAAATTCAACCAAACTTCAGTTTTTTTAAATCACACTTTCATTTTGTCAACGTTAAAAGTGTAAATACTGCCAACACGCGTCAAAATCTCGTTTGCAACGAGCCTATGAACGTTGGGCGCCGACTTTGCTTGCCCCAAACGGCCTCGTGAAACGTGACGTTGTCAATTTTGAATTGATGAGGGCGTTATGAATTCATTACGCCCGCTTATTCTTATTACGCCCTGTATTATGCCCCGGTTGTTATGGACATGTTTACGTATTTCGTATCCTAGGAGTTATCATGCAATTATACTAAAGTGAAAAATAAATAGCTATTCCGCCCTTAGTAGGAAATTTTTCACTTTTCCTAACTCAAATTAGTATTACAATGTTAAAGTTTTCCAAACTCCAGTAGAAAAAATAATCAAATACATGTAATAAATCGAAACGTTTCTTATGTAGTAACCATGAAGTCATTTTTTGTTCAGAATGTCAAGTCGACAGTAATATGTAAAATTAATGTATTATTATGTTGATACTACATATTATATAAAATTTGTGAATATCTTTTTTTGAATAAAATTTAACCTTGTAAAATCATTATTAAGTTTAAAATAAAACAAAAATTAAAATTAAAAATTTTATAGAGTAAAACACTTTGGGGTCATAAGTGACCCCATCGGTATTACATGAGACAAAAAAACAGGTATTATGAGGGTTAAAGTACTAAGCTGAGCCTGTTGAGCTGGAGAAAACCTGCTCTGAATATCTGGTTGAGCATTTGTTGGCCTCTTCACTTTCTTGCGTTTTGTTATAATTTTGGACAGGTCCATAAAAAATAATCTGTATCTATGTCCATCATTTATGTAACCTAGTGTCCGAATATAGTGCCCTCCACTCTTTCTCTGAAATGTTTCACTGAACTGACCCATCACCAGGAACATTTTTTTACCGTCAATCATTCTCGTTTCACCTGTTTCGTAACGATAGTTGTAAGTGAAATATTTCTTTATTCTGCGTAATCTGCAAGAATAAATTTAAAATCTAACTCAGACACAATAACGATCGTTTGTACTTAAGTGTGTAGTTTCCAAATTGATCATCAACGGTATTTTCTGTAACGAAATCGTCCAACTTTTCCGTGTCCCCCGATTCTACAAGGTTAGTTGTGATCTCTGGACCTGGCAAAGTGTAGTTTGCATAATTTAGTGGACGCGGTGGGCCGAACTGTTCGACTGACTGACGAAGTACGACGGAATCTTCAGTTTCCGCTGGTCTTACCTTCTGTCGTTTACACTGGGCTAAACATATTGACCAAAAGGCGAAACTCACAAAAGACTGTAAAGATTTTCTTTTATTACAATTAAATATTTTTTACAAATTTATTTTTCATGTGTCATTATTTTTATTAATGTTCGAAGATACCTTGAACATTGCACTCATTGTAGTATGTAATTGTATAAATATCCATGAGTTATGTAAGTAAGTAATGTCGATGAAGAATGAAGATCTTGTTTTATTTGATGACCTATCACCAACAAATCTTAAAATTACACTTAAAGTAAATTCAAAATTTTAATTCCTAATATAGACTATATTTTTACACATGTATTATTTACCAGTTTTATGTTGTTTAGTTCCATCTTTATCTTTATTTCAGGTTATCGCCGCTCAACG
This sequence comes from Tenebrio molitor, assembly GCF_963966145.1. Taxonomy (NCBI): domain Eukaryota; kingdom Metazoa; phylum Arthropoda; class Insecta; order Coleoptera; family Tenebrionidae; genus Tenebrio; species Tenebrio molitor. Next base: position 22,270,019 of record NC_091047.1, on the reverse strand, counting down.
TTTGCTGTCTTGAAACTTGAAACCAGCTCTCCTTGTATAGTAATAACAAGTTGTAGGTATACTCCACGAGACTGTTAATATCCGGAAAAGTTATAAATAGCTACCTATGATTAACAAAATACGAGAATCTGTAAGAGTTAAGAGTTGAATTAAATTTGGGGGGGAATTCACAGCGCATGCGCATGCGCTTGATTACTTAAAGCAACTAGGATATATACTATACTACAGGATATCTCAGCTAAGACTTTCGAGCCTAATATCTCGGTTATTTGCCAACGGATTTTTATGAAATTTAAAATACAGATATTTTAGACCGTGAAGGTTCAATTAGTAATAGTAAAATTACATCAAGTTAAAAAATGTAATTTTAACACATGTTTCCTTTATCGAAAATTATGCGCGATTATTATTAGATTGTTAAACATTAAAAAATAGGGGTCTACACAAACAATTAAGTAAATCACTTGTCTGATTCAACGAAGAGATTAGATTTTGTCGTTAAAAATTTAATGTAAAATTTGAAGGTATTTGCGCAGTTACCTTTTGAAACAATTGATGATTAATTGCCAAGCAACATTTTGTACACTCTTTAAAGTCTGTCAAAATTGGGCGCGTTTTATTAGCAACGTCAAATTGTGAAAATTTATTGAAAATACTCTAAAAATAGACTACAGCGGCAGAAATTTCAATATTGTTGAAAAAGGAAAAAAATTTTGCCTATGGAGAGTGTCGTCAGAACTTCAATGACACACTTCGTTTTCTCGTGGAACACTACCCAAATGTAGGTTTTACAAAATGTAAGGTTAAGAGAATCGTCAATTTATTTGAAGACACATTAATTTGCTTGTAAGTGCTGAAAGAGAAATGTTGATCTTTAGAAATTTAAAAAAGAACATTTTTATTGATTTTCTAAAAAGCCCTTAACAAATTATTTTAAAGATTAAATGTAAGCAAATGAAATCGTGCAATATGCGAAATCAATTTTTTTTATATTCAATTAATATTGCAACAAATATTTACTACTTGATATAGGTACAATCGCGGCCATCCAAAAGTGAACGATTGCTTGCGAAAATTTCCGTATTTTTCCTTAGATTAAATCAGGCTGTATTCATTGGCGTTCGTGCAGCAGGGGTTACTATTTTAATAATAAAAAGTTGTAATAATAAAAATGAGACTAAGAAGTATTAATACATTATTAAAGTGAAAGTAAACTTTAGTAAAGAAACCTTTCCAACACCTATTCGCATTGGCCTCTCAAGCCTGTTTTCTTGCCAACCCCTCTTTATACGTATTGAAGATGCAAGTCTTACTGCAATGTAATTCTCTCGCGACAGCAGCCGACGACCAATTTTCTTTTAGCTTTGCAATAGCCCCAGCTGTCTGCATCGAAGTGAGATGTGGCTGATGTAGCATTAAAAAAAAATAGTTTTCATAATTTTTTTATCGCTAGTGTCAAACTTTGACATTTTAGGAAGCCTATGATTTAAAGTAAAAATCAAACTATAAAAAAAAACGTTCACTTTTGGATGGCCGCGATAGTACTTACATTTTTCTACCGGGTGTCCCAAAATTCGCGGAACAGTTTAGTCGTACGTTCTTAAATAGTCATTAAAATAGGTATCAGGTAAAAATGTTTAAAAAATCAATCTTCATTTTTGTTGAAGATATGGACCTATTTGTTACACAAATAGAGCAACACTTTAAAACATTCTATCTATCCCAATAGTCTGTAAATATTTCATCTTAAACACTAGATAAATTTGAAATGTTACAGGTATTGGGTGATTCAAAATGATTGTGGCCAAGTATGGCAACTATGTACAAAAATTTATCTGGCAACTATGTGAGTAGGGTAGAGTTGACATTTCCTTGACAGTTCATAGTCGCGCAATTTTGCACGAGAGGCTAAATAACCCAGGACGATTCTTACCAATACGCATGCGTTAGTAACTTGGGTGCTTTGTTGTTTACGTATCGCATGGTACTGTACCGCGTGCTGCGCGTAAGGCAAAGAACAGTAGATGAGTAGAACACAAACTAAAAATATAATTATGTTTTTAGAATCTTTTAATAGGTCTATTGTTGTATTCAATTTGGAGTCGTTTATGACTAAAGTCCATTCAAAAATCAAAAAACCACCACCTGTTGCTTTAGGTTGGTAAAATTTAAATAACCCTAGGTAGATATTTTTTCATACTATGTTGGTGAATATAAATTATGACATTTATTTGATTCAAAATAAAATTCAATTGCTTTGAATTTCGTTCATATTGTTTTATTAGCAGCACGTTTCATTTATTTATTGATTCTTATTATTTTTACTTAAACATGCCCAGTTGCTGCTAAAAAAAACTGTGATGAAATGTTTGCACAACGAGTTTTATAAGGGTTGATTTGGCGCACGAATCCCAGGTCTAGAAAACGACACGTAGGCGAGTTTTTTTCTGTTATTTTTTAGATTTTTTTTAAATTTTTAAATAAAAAAATCAAATTTTCAAATTCTAGGGAATTTTGTATTATGTAATTGGTAATTCAAGGTAACGGATGCAACTACATCTGCAACATATGTTAAAAAGTAGAGTTTGAAGATTAATATTGGAAGTTTTTTGCTGTAAATGACAATAATACACTGAAATATTGATAAAAATTTTCTTAGAGATCTATTAAACTACGAGTGCTTTAATAGATAGCCATAAACGACTCCAAATTGAATACAATAATAGACCTATCAAAAGATTCTAAAAGCATAATTATATCTTTAGTTTGTGTTCTACTCATCTACTGTTCTTTGCCTTACGTACAGCACGCGGTACAGTACCATGCGGTACATGTTTTAACAACAAAGCACCCGAGCACCCGAGTTACTAACGCATGCGTATTGGTAAGGATCGTCCTGGGTTATTTAGCCTCTCGTAATTTTGCAAGTTGTCAAATCAATGTGTAATGAAATTGAAAAAATCAAATGCACGCTTATGAAATGTCATACAAATGTCAACTCTACCCCATTCACATAGTTGCCACATACATTTTCGTACATAGTTGCCATACTTGGCCACAATCATTTTGAATCACCCAATACTTGAAACATTACATTTAATGTGCATATAAAGGGTGTTTTTTAAAATTTGGCGTCGAAGTAGGCGTTGGAGAGTTTATTGAGATCGCACCACTCGTGTAAAGCCCAAGATTTAAACAGCTGATCCGTGATCCGTAACCTGTATGTATAGTGCGTTCACAATCGACAGCCTACTTCGACGCCAAATTTAAAAAAACACCGTTACATACACTGCGTTTTTTATTTCGCTGACAATATAATTCATGTATCACGTGATCATGAATGATCCAATGAAAACGCGTAAAGTCCTTAGTTGCATGCTTATCACAGCATTCACAGCGATAATAAAAAACAAAAAAAATATTATCTTATTTACTTTCGTCGTTACGATTTTTGATTGAAATAAATTTGTCAGTTTGACAAATAAATGAATAATTTTGTATTTCATTCATTTGTCTCATCGAATATAACACGTGGTATGATTAATCATGGATGATATTAAATTCGTGAAATTGAAGCAGGACATTTCACTATAATATCATCGATAATAATCATACCACTAGTTATATTATAGCAGAACATACAATGTAAAATGGCTATGTTCAGTTCTAAAATGGACAAATCAATTCATTTGAAATAGGCATATTCGGTATATTTCTAACACATTTCATCATTATAAATTTTAAACTGTAGATATAGAAAATTCAAAAATGGAAAAATTCTCTATTCATTTTTGCTTAGATTAATTGCAAACCTGATCACAATCATTCACAGCATTGGCTAGTAAAAAACAAATAGTCAAAATCTTTTTTAATATTTAAAATAAACGACATCATAACTGCACCTTTTGAGCCCCCAAAACATATTACTGGCTGCATTTAAATTTCGTGTGGGCCGGAAAGTTATGTGAATCAGTCTGTATAAATATTTCTTTTAAAAAAATCATCTGCAATGTTGGTTGTATAACCTCTTGTAAGGCTGAAATACAGGGTGTTTGGTGTTTAAGGTAACAAACTTTTCTGACATGCACAACTAGATTAAATGAACAACTTTTCTTAGTGACATTTTTTTCAATTTGCTTTTTTTATTATGCTGAACTAAACTGACTAAACTCTGTTTCCACTGTTTGAGAGCCACTGTTCGTATCTGTAATTATTAATACCAAGCTAATAAAGATTTGTAAAGGAAATTGCCTTAGCTGCCGCCTTTATAATTTAGAAATCCGGTGGATCTGACACAGTAGTTCTTCAAATTGAAAAAATGGTAATTGTTCACTTTAACTACTTCTGGAATTTTCGCGTTTTTTCTGGCTAGACAGCCTCAGGGCGTCCTCCTAGATCGTTTCCCATCATTCAAACCTTGTGCAAATGAATTTTCCTTACCCTTTAGTTATACTAAGACATTGGCGCGACCTTGAAACACAACAAGAGAGAAAAAAAAGGCATTTGCACAAGGTTTGAATGGTGGGAAACGATCTAGGAGGACGCTCTGAGGGTGTCTAGCCAGAAAAAACGCGAAAATTCCAGAAGTAGTTAAAGTGAACAACTACCGAAAAAATGCTTACTAGAAAATTATAACACATACAGGGTTATTCACGAGAGGGATACTTCTGAATTTTTATTTTGGCGCAACCAACAATACCAATGGCAGTAACTACTAAATCAAATGTGTTATTTCTTTTAAATTAAAAATCAAAGTAAGTTGGATAGATTTGTGAGAAATGTCAGATTGGCAGATAACCTGTATTTAATCAAAATGCAACAAAATTAACAAATTAAGTTAATGTAAAAGGTGTTCGAAATGTCTACCATCGGCTTCTAAACATCCGCAGCGGCGACAGAATTCTTTCCACACTCTCCATAAATGAGGAGCATGTCAGTCTTTTCGTCGTTATTCTAAAAACACATTTTTCGAATTGACAAAAATGTTTTGCTTTAACGTCAAAGAGACAGAACTAAGAACCATTGTGGATTCAGTTATAATTATTTTCAAAATTTGAAATCAAGATATTGTTGCAATGTGTATAATGGGTTGCGGTAAAAAGAAATTCAGAAATACCCCTCTCGTGAATAACCCTGTATGTACTAAAAAATGTTACTATGGCGGGCAAAAAATTTTGAACGATCAAATTTTGGCATATCAAAAAATGTCATTGTAAGCTGCCCTTTACTGTTATTATGACGTTTATAAATTAAATCGAAAAATTAACGGTTTGAAGTAAACGTCTATCAAGTTTATAATAATAATTTAGTGATACCTACAATGCCAGCCGTATCTGAATTTACTAAAACCAAAATAGTAACCGGAGTAACCCTTCACCAGAGGGGTATGTCGTATGGGCAAATGTCGACGAATTTAGGGTTACCGAAGAGCACTATCCATGCCATTATGCGGAAGTGGCAACACACTGGGACGGTGGTTCGGCGTCCAGGTTCTGGAAGAAGGCGGGTGTCTTCCGTGGAACAGAACGAGGCACCCCCGAACTATCACCGAAATCTGTGCCTGTCCATGAGGAATAGATTGCTCTTGGTTGTACAACAAAATGGAGCAATGATCAAATATTGACTGTTCAGTTTTATTTGTAAAGTTTTTTTTATTTTAAACTTTTAATTTTAAGTTTAATAAATAAATGTTACATGGAACATTAGAGGACTAAGCGGAAAGGAGAACGAACTAATAGAAGAATGCCAGAAAATAAATGTAGATATTCTAGGAATCACGGAAACAAAGAAAAAAGGACAAGGATCAATAGAAGTAGTAAACGGGTATTACCTAATTTACAGCGGAGTACCGACAAATGAAAGAGCAAAAGCGGGAGTGGGTTGCCTGATAAACGAGAAATGGAGAAAGAAAATACTAGGATGGACATACATATCAGAGAGAATAATAAAAGTTGAGGCGAAGAATGGAGGAAACCCAATAACAATAATAATAACGTATGGGCCAAACGAAGACGAAAAAACAGATGAAAAAGATAAATTCTGGGAAGAAATGAATTTAGCTGTGGAAAAAAGTAATGGAACAGTATTCGTCATAGGGGACCTAAACGGAAGAGTTGGAAAAAAGGATAATACCACAATGGAAGTAATAGGAAACCATGGAGAAAATATAAGAAATGGAAATGGACGAAGATTAATAGAATATTGCATAGAAAACGACTTAATCATAGCAAACACCTTTTATACACACAAAGAAATAAATAAAATAACAAGAGAAGTACAAAGCCGAGTAGAAAAATCAATTATAGATTATATAATAGTAGAAAGGAACAAAAGGACAATGGTAAAAGACGCTAAGGTCCAAAGAGGACCTGAAATCTATAGCGACCATTACATGTTAGTAGCGAAAATAGCAAACGGAACGAAACAAGATACGGAACAGAGAGCAAAGAATAAATCGAAACCATGCCATGAAGCTACAAAAACGTATAAGCTACAAGAAAAAGAGCAAGCTGAAAAATATAAAGAATATGTAGAACAAAAAATCGAACAGACAAAAGAAGAACAAGAACAAATGGGCATAGAAGAAGCATGGCAAACATTCAAAACAATACTACAAGAAGGAGCCAGAAAAGTATGCGGAACCGTAGTAATAAATAAAAATAAAAAACAAACAGCTTGGTGGAATGAAGAAATTAAGAAAGAAATTAAGAAGAAGAAAACAAAATGGGAAATATACTTAAACACAAGAACAAGAGAGTCCTATATGAGTTACAAAAGACAACGAGAAATGGTGAAAAATTTAGTAATAGAAGCAAAAAAGAAATCCTGGGAAGATTTTGGAAGAAAGATGGAAAAAAATAAAAATGAAAACCAGAAACTATTTTACCGTGTACTAAAAAATTTGAAAACGGAGAAACAAGAACAGCCTATAATCAATAGCATTAAAACCAAAGAAGGAGAAGTACTAACAGAAGAGCATAAGATTATGGAACGATGGAAGGAACATTTCGAAGAATTACTGAACCCTACAAAGACAAACAGAGAATCAACAGGAAAAACAGTAAAAGAAGGAAGGAAGAACAAAACAGAAATAAATAACGAGAGAAATAGAGAAAACGAGATTACATTAACAGAAGTACAAGAAGCTATAAAAAGTATAAAAAACGGAAAAGCAGCAGGACACGATGGAATCACCCCAGAAATGATAAAACACTTAGGAGGAAACAGCACCCAAATATTACTGAAGATATTCAGGAAAGCATGGGCTGAAGGCAAAATTCCACACGACTGGGAAATAGGAGTACTGATACCAATATATAAAAAGGGGGATAGATTAGATTGCAACAATTACAGAGGTATCACACTTTTGAGTGTAGTAGCAAAGACGTACGAAAGGATACTAGAAAAAAGACTTAGAAGAGAAATAGAAGAACAAATGACAGACTCACAAAGCGGTTTTAGGAAAGGCCACAGTATCCAAGACCACATCTTTACAATCAAAGAGAGCATATACAAAACAATTCAGAAGAACTCAGAATTATACCTAGAATTCATAGATTTAGAAAAGGCGTTCGACAGGATACCGAGGGGAAAAGTATGGGAATGCTTAGAAAAAAAAGGGATAGACCCACAACTTATAACAGCTACAAAAAGTTTGTATCAAAATAGCCGTAACTATGTCAGGAGTAAAAACAACAGATCGAAGGAATTCATAACCGTAGATGGACTTAGACAAGGAGGAGTGCTGAGCCCGCTACTATTCATAATAATGATGGACGAAATAATCAAAAAGACCAAAGAAAAAGTGAAGCAAGTAAAAATTGGACACTACAAATTAACAACAGTTAAAATCTCTGAATGTGCTTTTGCCGACGATCTTGTTGTGTTTGGATCTACCGAGAAAGAACTTCAAGAAAATCTCAACACATGGAACAAAGTATTAAAAGAACAACAGATGAAAATAAACATAGCAAAGACAAAAATAATGGTAATAACAAAAGACGAGAAAAATGTAGACATTGAAATTGAAAATACAAAAATCGAACAAGTCAATGAATTCAAGTAGTATTTGGGAGTCACAATAAACAACAAGGGGAAGCAAGATACAGAAATAAACCAGAGGATATCGGCGGCGACAAAACTATACCATTCACTAGGCAAAACTTTCATAGGAAAGAATGAAATTAGTAGGAAGACCAAAATGACTGTGTACCAAACAATATTTCGTCCAGTATTGACATTTGGAAGTGAATCTTGGGTAATAACAAAGAGACAAAAAAACAGAATACAAGCAGTCGAAATGAAATACCACAGGAGAGCACTAGGAATAACAAAAAGAGACCATAAACGAAATGATGACATAAGGGAAGAATTAGGAATAGAACCGGTAACAACAACAATCGAGAAAAATCAATTGAAATGGTATGGACATCTAACCAGAATGGTAGATACAAGGCAAGTCAGAAGAATATGGGACGCAAGAATAAACACCAAAAGAGGAAGGGGAAGGCCCCCCGAGTCTTGGAACGGAACAGTCGCCAAAGTGATGGAAAGACGAGGATTAAATTGGAGAGAAGCGCGAAAGATAGCGCAAGACAAAAGAAGCTGGTCCGGATTTGTCCACAGTTAAATAATTTAAGATAACTTATAACAAGTAAAAGTAAAATTAATAATGAACCCCTACACCAAAGGGTAAAAAGGGGTATTGATTATATATATATATAAATAAATGTTATAATTTGTTAGTATTGTGGATTGATCTCTACTTTGAATTTCATCTATGATGAAGACATTCCTGATTTTGTGTTGATGCTAAACCTCTAAGAACTAGATAGGTACGTATCTACATTCTACACCACTCGATAGCCTAGGGGCTGCAGCGACTTTCGCAATTTCGACGGCAAAGACGAAACGATTAAGATTCATCCACGTTCACCATTCGTGAGACCACATAGGCACACCAAAATTTTTGTGTTAATCTATGATTGACTAATCTGTCACTGGTGACATGACAAGAAAGGCAAAAATAAAAAATGAGGTTAGTTGACCATAAAGCCAGTTTTACGTTTATATGTCAAAGGAATAACAAGTCGTTCAAAATTTTTTGTCCGCCATAGTACTAGAATAAAAGTTTTATTTTGTCTATTTCTTTACACAGGAGAAGTGTGTTACCTTATACCCCAAACACCCTGTACAGGTATTTTACGAGTGATAACTGATAATGAGCCCGACGGAATTGAAAATACAACCTACACTACATTTCCGAAAAAAGCTGACTACTGAAATTAAAATATCTAGCTTTTTCGAAAATGTATTGTGGGTTGCATTTTCAAGTCCATCGGGCCTATTATCACTCGTGAAATAGCTGTATAACAGTAGGAATAAATTTTTCCCGCTTATGCTTTTAGGTTCTGTGTCAAGAATTAATTAAAGGTTAAAATGCGTAAATCAAAATAAATTTGTTCGTATCATCACGTTTTTAAATATGTACAGTCGATGGACAAATAAAACTGGGACAAAAATGACAATCACATAAGTCAAAATTTACAAATTTGCATCGTTTAATTACGGCTTTATCACAAATAGGTTAACTTTGGTGTGACATATTATATAGCCACTGACAAATATATTGACAATTCAACGGTTTGATTTACATAGATTCAATTTTAAGTGTCCCAGTTTTATTTGTCCACCGACCGTACATTTTTCAGTTTTGTCTTAATTGTTACGCCACTGACGCCACCCACCAATTCCCAACTTTTCTTCCGCTGTCAAAACTAGCGCGCGCTTGCCGTGCTTTTTATATTTTTAACAGTGACGTTCAGTTCAGTGAAGTTTTAAATTGACAGTGACGTTTTGAACTGACAGTTGAACACGTAAATCAGATGATTAATACAAAACATCGGAAAAATAGCTCAAATTTAATAAAATTGTGCAACTAACGAGCTATTCCTCCCGTTCCACTCCACCAACATGATTGAATCTTGCGCCAAGAAACGCATGTTACTCGGTATCACGTTTCTAGGAATGTAAGTATTAGAAACCCACCAATTCGACTAGAAACTATCTGACCTTATAACACAACATAATTTTAGTTTAACAGTTCTAGTTTTAATCATCGAGTCCCACTGGACGGAGTCGAGAAATCCCGGTAGGAAACGGAACTTCCCAATCGAACAGAACTCCACTTGTTGGGAGAAGGAAGAGTACAAAGTCGTGAAAGACTGCGAACCGTGCTCGGGTACGAGAATCCGTTTAACATAGAGCGAGTCTAACCTCACTTTGTAGCTTTCGAAATTGCCAGTCAAAGCATCGGCGTGTGCATTCACACTCACTTCAAGGAGGTCTTACGTTGCGCTAGCGGCGAAACCGTTACGAGAAGTTGCGACCGGACGGCTTACATAGACGAGAGGGCTTTTTGGAGGTTCGAAGGGTTCATGTTCCTGTCAGCAGCAATTTCCACCTTGTGCGTAATAGCCAGAAAGAAGGTTCTAAACAAACGCATGCTCCAGAGAGTGCAAAGACAGTTAGCCAACAGCGTGTAGATTGTAACAATGGATAATATTTATATCACAGCATACCAACTCGATAAAGTCCAGTTTTTGGTCGACGTCGAGTCACTAATCATAGTCAACATTTACAGAATCGCGGGTCACGACAACATTAAACTAAAAATTAAATTGACAGATGATGAGGGCAAAGGGGGGCGCGTCAATATGGACATGAGCCGCGTCTCGTTCGAAATAATCCAGAATTGTCCAGAGGTTGCGAATTACTGCGCCTGGCCGGTCATCGTGCAGGACAACTACGTAACAGCGGGTTTGTGCTCGGTCGCCAGACAGATCATAAAGCGCAGCGAGCACAAGAAGGTGAAGAAACTGCTCGGCTTTCGGGACGCGTGTCTCATGGCGTGCAGCGAAAGCTCGGTGTGGACCAAGTTCTGCGAAGTGGATATGGTGTCCACCGTGAAAAGCGTCCTGACAGACCCGTCGCGCTGTCTCGACGGCGACGTCCTCAACTTGCCACAAGACCTGATCAGGTTTGAGTACCACATGGGCCAACCGGTGCGGATACACAACGTGTACAAAGTCGCGCGGGAACAGAGCAACGACAAGGCCATCCAGAGCTGCGTTCCCATAGAAAAGCTCGACCTCCACCACACCTTCGGGGAGGGACCGTTCATGACTCTCTCCGACGTCATTTTGTTTTCCTGCATGCAGATTTTTTTGGACTTGTATCCTGAGGAGAAACTACTAGAGAAGTTACCTCTCACTATGGCTTGGTTCAACACCATGAAAGAAAAGAACGTCAGCAAAGTTAAATTTTCTCTGGACGTGTTACCAAATGACGTAAACGAGATTGTTGAGCCTGAAATATTGAGACAAAGTCTTTATACGGCAGATCCTTCGAGGTACAAACCCGAGAGGCGAATTTACACCAAACAGAAGGACATCACAAATTCGTTGAGAATCATCAACAACAATCACATTGAGATCGTCAATTCGCTTTATCCGTTCGGTGACGAAGTTCCTTTTGATTGGTCCAAAATTCCTTCGGAGGCGAACCCGATGAGCGGAGCTTTGCCGGAAAACAGAGCTTACCGGAAGTGCGACCAGCTAGCAAACCTTGCCAAAGCTGTAATAAAGTTGGTCGGTGCGAAAGAATGCCGAATCGTGGACTTCTGCAGCGGGAGCGGTCATTTGGGCATACTTCTAGCTCACCTGTTGCCCAACTCTACTGTCATTCTAGTCGAGAACAAGGAACTATCTCTGGTGAGAGCTAAAGAGAGGATAGTCAAGATGCAGTTGGATAACGTGATCATTTTGCAATCAAATCTGGACTACTTCGTGGGCGGCTTCGACATCGGCGTGTCTCTGCACGCTTGCGGTGTCGCCACCGACCTTGTGATACAGAATTGCATCAAGAATAAAGCTCACTTCGTCTGTTGTCCGTGCTGTTACGGCGGCATTCACGATTGTTACCACTTGACGTACCCCAGAAGTGCGGAGTATCGGAGTTTGAACATGGACCACAAGGACTATTTGACGCTAGCGCATGCGGCAGATCAAACCCATGATCCCAACAATCGCAAGACCACCCAAGGGTTCATTTGTATGGACGCTATCGATACTGACAGGAGGTTGTACGCCGAGAGTTGCGGATACGAGGTGCATCTAGGGAAGTTGCAGCCGGTTTCGTGCACGAATAAAAATAATTTGTTGGTTGGAATTTGTAGCGGTTAGTCCGAAACGTTTTAGGAAATTGTTTGGGATTTAATTTATTGTGGTTGTGTTGTAGTGTGTATGTCGTTAGCACACAATTTGTTCCGATACCGTTGTATTTTTTGTATTTGATTGTGTTTTGATAAATATATGTAAGAAAGTCTAACAGAAGTTTTGTTGCTTTTGGTGAAAGTATTTGAACGATTATTATTTTTCAAGAAAATTTAGGTTTTAAACAATAATTTTTAAACAAACAGCTCTTTAAAACCTTTATGTCTTAGGTGAAAAATAGATAGTAAGAAATTTAAACAATAACAGGTACTGAATAACGACTGTTCAAATAAATTTGTCGCCAAGTACTTAGAACGTGGTTTGAGTTTGACACATCATTGGAATGCATAACTTCAGTTTGATCCTCTACGGTTTGATCATACCTTGTTTAAATGACAAATTAAAAAGTTTTCTTCACATTCAGTCTTCCCCCTACAATTTTTGTTTCATGAAATATTTGACAGCTGGTGAAGCTACGCGATACGCTGACGGAAAGAAACATTTTTTTGATCGCACGTTACTTTGAACAAGTGTTGTCGGTCATTTAAATGTCCGTCCAATAAATGACTGGTCATGATCATTTATCGGACATGTCATATATTGATAAATGTCCGGACATTTATGCATGTGGGCCCAATGGGCAATATGACATTATATTTTTTTGTTTTTCGTCTTACAGGTTGGTTAATTGTGTTTTACTGTTTAGTTCTATTTATAAAATACATTTATAATTAAAAAAAGTCATGAAATTATTCATAATTCTCATATTCGTATCACAGTTTGGATATTTTTTATTTTTCTGTTGTGTATTTATTAATATGGGTTTTCGAATGTCTTAACCCTAGCAAATCATATAATTCATATATCGAATTAAAGGTCTTGATGAGATCAATAAAATAACGTCACTCTAAAGTTATTCTATAAATTACCAATAAGTGACTGGTCATTTCTCGGTCACATTGGACGGTCATGTCACAAAAAATAAATGACCGGACATTTTGCAACACTACAATATTTAAAAAAAAACAACCTAGGTCCCGAAGGTACAGTCGCGAGCATTGTTGTTTTTAGAATAAAAATCTCTATCAGAATTACTAGAAAAAAGTACCTAAGTGTTCCTATTTGAAAAAAAATATTTTGAGAGTGCTCAGGGCTATCCGCGAATTTATTAGGTCCTTATGTAGCCTATTCACAACCATTTAATTTGGTATATAAACTATTAATAATTAAAATCCATCGATAAATAGAGGAGTTATGGGCCCGGTTTTTAGGGATACCTGTATATAGGCAACCAGTAATATACATTGTTAAAATAGTATACTGTGGGTACATACTGCTAGGAGTAAAAAAAATATTTTTTTCCGTTGACCGCTTGTTAATTTCAACATTAATGAATTCTTTTGTCTAAATTATAGTGTATTAGCTGACCCGGCGAACTTCGTACCGCCTCAGAATCAATAAATGTTGTGTTAACTTATTAGCTGAATTGAATGAAGTTTTTTTATTAAGATAAAATGAATAATCAAAAGGAAAACTCCCATGAATTTACGACAATTCATTGAGTTCTGAAAAATTAAGTTTTTTCGGTAAATTCATTTGCAAGAAGTCAGAGTATAATGAGTAGTAGAGCAAATTGCTGTGTCCCGAGTTGTAACTAACTATGCAGTGAATTTTTTATCAATGAACCATAGGGATTGACATGGTGTAAACTTTATTTCATGTCGGAAAAATAATTTTGAAATTAGCAATAGAAACACCATTGACACGAAATAAAGTTTATACTTGTAAATCTCTATGGTTCATTGATAAAAAAATTCACTGTATAAAAATAATCCGGAATTAACAATCACCATAAACGGACTATTTTAATGAGTTTGGTTGGGATGCAGTCAACATCTGACGGGAAGAAAATATGGAAAATTAAATTAAAAATTGGAAAGAGAATTACTAAGCATATGCGTGTTTGTTGGAAACATTTTGTAGATGAAGATTTTGTTTCACTGCTTTGTTGGTTTCATGGTTTGGACGCACTGTTCATTTGTTTTTGTTTGATAGTTTCGAGGTTAGATATGCCGCACAGCAATAAATGTTCAACCCTAAAACAACTTCCCCCGCGACGTAGCATTACTTGGGGTAGCATTTAAATAATTACAGACAGTTGACGTACTTAAATGCATAATTAGTTAGGTAGATACAGGTGCGATACACTGAATAAGTGAATAAGCCCATTTCGAGCGTTAGCCATGACATAGCAGCGGGTATGTTCCTGTACGGATGTTGGCCTTGTAGGGTCCTTTGATGGTTGATATAAACGCGAGATTAAAAAAAAAACAAACAAAATTGCAAGGGGACAAATCCGGCGAGCGGGCTCTCTACTACAAATTGCCCCTTATTGAGGTGAGACTACAGTTCTTCGTCTTGTCGCACTCCCGGTTTGTCTGAAATCATGGTCTGAACGTAGTGACCCATGTAACAATTGATTTCTGGTTCGGGACACGACCCAACATTGAAGCAATTACGGAAGGGTTGCGATCACAAAAAATCAGTTTGAAAAGTAGACCTCGACGGCAAACGCAGGCTTACCACTCTTCCAACGCATGATGGCAGGGTAGGGAACAAATCTTGAAAACCATGGCTTCCGAATGAGACCACTCTCGTCCCATTACGACCCCTACAGTCTGAATAGCGCGCATTTCAAAAAAGGAAGTTATGTTGTCGCACCCTGTACAATGCAAAAGTAGGTGTTGTTGATCACCATTGATCACAATTGGTGTTAAAACTCAGCTGACGTTAAATCTCAATTAAGTTCAAATTGTCGATGTGCGCACAATGACAGATTGTGACAGATGACATAACCTTTCAAAATGAATTTTCTTCATAATTTTTTTTTCGTTAGTTATTCGATGTTTTAATAGTTATTCTGCTAATCGGGGCGAAGACAAATCCAACAATATAATGATCATAAAAATCTCTCCAGGTGTTCTCGAGTTATAAATAGCGTAACTAACCCGACTTTGTTTTATATAAGGAGTGTTTTTTTAAATTTGGCGTCGAAGTAGGCGTTGAATTGTCGATTGTGAACGCACTATACAGGTTACGGATCACGGATCAGCTGTTTAAATCTTACGCTTTTACACGAGTGGTGCGTTCTCAATCGACTCTCCAACGCCTACTTCGACGCCAAATTTAAAAAAACACCCTTTATATAGATTAATGGACCTCATTAATACACTATTTTTCATTAATCAACGATTTTTGCGATTTTGACGTTTTGATTAAATTTTGGTGTATAAACAACCTCGAACATGCATTGTTTGCACTTACCAACACTGCAGCAGGTAGTGCAGCAGGGTTTTCTATATTTTATAGCTCCGTAACTGCACAATTACAAATTCACTTTTTCAAAAACCGACATTTTTTATTATAATTCGCATGTCATATTTTTCAAAGGTGACTAGGTTTCCGTAGCAACCGTGATTTTTACGTGAAATTGAATGTGAATGGAGCTGACGTCTTCTGACACTCTTTGTGGAAAAGTGAATAGAAAGTGTTGAAAAATTTAAAAATGGCCTACCCTGAGGACAAAAAAAGAATGAAGGTATTTATAAGGTCTCATCTTTATGGAAAAAGATGAAATTGGTTTTGATTTGGCTTTAATTTCGAAATTTGTCACCAAAAAAAAAGTTTGGGTTCACGAAAAAATTTTGTAATCAACTTTTTTGTTAATGGGCGATTAATAATCTCAACTATTAAAGCCACTCACTCGCTACACTCGTTCGTGCTTTAAACAGTTTCGATTATTAATCGCCTTCATTAACAAAGTAGTTTATTAAATAACTATTTCACTACTAGTAATAAAGTCTAGCGTTTTCGGTTGTCATAGAACACTGAGAAGTTTCGTTTTTCTACGTTGGCCCAGTGACAGGTAAATAATTTTTCATTATTAACCAGTGGTGAATAATGGAACAACCATCACCTAGCAACGAAAGATTGTCGTCTATTTCATTGGTTAACGTAGACGATTTTCATACCAACTGTCAAGAAATGACAACTCGGACCCGTCGCATCCGACAAAATAATTTGATTAATAATTATTATCAGAAAGGGTTTTAACGTATCTAGTAGTGAAAAAAATAGTATATAAACCACGGTGGAGAAGTCCTTTATAGCCTTCGCGCCTTACAACCCTCGGCGCGCCTCGGGCTCTAATCTTGGCGCTCTGGCTATAATCATGAACTTCTCCACCTTGGTATATAATATACTATTTCAGTACATACTAATGAATCAGGAATGCACTTTTTTTAAACTTATAAACTTATTCAATGGTGTTACATTATTTACCAATGTGTTGATTGTTAAAGTTTACAATTGACATATCTTGTAAATTATTGTGTAATAATATAAAATATTATATTGGACGCTTTTACATTGCAGCATGGAATAATTGATTTCATAAATCAGTTCTTAATTGATTAATACAATGTTCCAGGCTATACTTTATGTTCTAAACTCTAATTAAAATTATCTTTTAATAACGTAACATGTTAACATGTAAATATTAATTTCCTTTCTTTGAAAATGATGCAAAGACAATTATCTTGTAGGTTTCTTGTTCCATAAATATTTCATCTAATAATCATTATTAATGCCGATAGATACAAATTTACGACAATTGAAATAGTTTATTGACGTTTAACACGAGAACACGAGTCAACAACAATTACCTAGTCTCATTCATAAATATATTAAATGATCTAATAATCAATTGGAATTTTTTTCTTTCGTGGGTAATTTATGCTTGGAAGATTTTAGCACTAACGGATCTTAAGAAGATCATTTATAGATTTTAGTATGTACATTTATTCATATTTTCAGTGAACAGTTTACTGAACAAAAATTTAAAAATCTGTTTTCTATTCCTATTAAATAATTAAATCCTTTTTGAGAGGATTTCCCTTGCCATTCAACGTGGAAACGCTGCAAGCATTCGGGGCACTTTTCCAGATTCCGCATTATTATCGGAAATTTTCGCATTGTAAATTAAAAATGTTATTTTATGTTAAATTTTAATTACAATAAATATTAAATAATACGTTCATCATAATGCGTTTGTTGTTACCCACGACCGTGAGTAATGAGTTATTACATTTGCTAATTGCATTATGCCAATACTAATTGCATTTGCAAACCGTCACACAAACTGTACCTACTATCCATTAAAAAAAACTCCCGACATTTTTGATATTTCGAGTTTCTCAAAATTATGTAATTAATGATAATCTTTTGAAATTTGGATCGGTAATAGGATGATTAGGTCCTATGTACAACCAATTAAATTATTATATGGTCAGTAGGTACTTTACATTACTTTACATCTACATGTAAAATATTGCAAATGACAGCAAATGTCACGGGAGTTTTCTGAATAGCTAGTATAAACCATTCACGATTATTTCAAATTCGGACTATCTATGAAAATCTGACATTTTAGTTGGCAATATTGTGATTTGTCTTAATAAATCTATTTTAGGTTATAATTCAACCGAACACTGCTCCCAAGTTGTTACATTTTTTAAATAATTGAACGCATTAGGAACAATAATCGTAAAATTGTAATTGAAATGAAACATACATATTTGTAGGGCAGTTCTGGGTAAATTCTTATTAACTAAATTAATGACGGAATTGACAACAATGCGAATATTTAAAAACGAAACGTCATATGACAGGACCTGACGCCAATCTAACAAAAAAATATCGCGGCCTCCTGCGTGTTTAAAATAATCGTGAACGGCATATATATACAGTTGCTATGATGCAACGCGATATGCATGTGCCATAATTATTATTTTGAACTGTTATTTTTAGAAGTACTAAATGAAATGAATGATGAAAATTACTAAATTTGTACCTCGTAGAAAAACTATCGTATCCTACTACCGTGTATTGGCAATTACCCACTCGTGAGCAATTGCCGTCACCACACGCTCATTGAAAATATACTATTATTTTATTTTTCAATACGTTATTTAATTTTTTCTTTTTTCTTTCGAGCATGTTTGTTTCTGAGTTGTAATTTGTTGAGGTTTGTAAAACGATTGCAATAATTTTTTCAGTTTTGTGGAAGCCGTCATTCATATTTTGCCACAAAACTTGGGCTTGTAAAATCTCTCATATGAACTAATTTACTTCAATAGCAAAACAAATAAAATATGAGATGGTGATATATAATCTAACAGCGACAACAAATTTTGCATTTTATTTCACAGATAATAATTTAACGCAACCATAAAGTAATTTGATGTTGTTTATGTTTATAACATGCATTCACGTGTGTGCACATTGGAGAGCAACGAAACTATAAATAATTATAACAGCATTGTTGGAGAAATAATAAAAATTTAATTCGTACTATTTGTTTACGGATCCGCAAATTTATGGCTAATTGTAAAACCGCAGGTTGTTAATAAAAATAAAAAATATTTGATTTGTGTTCTGCACACTATGACAGTACGATGATGCCACGTAAATATACCACCTTCAATTAGGAATCCCATTTAAAATAACGACGCTAAATTAGTTGATTTATAAAGGTATGTTGAGTTATTAAAACGAGCCCATCCTTTACCGACGTTAGCCGGATAATTAGGTTTATGAAATAATATGTGCTCATTACCTTGATCTAACAATATGATGATGTGTTTGAAGTTGCTTTATTAGTGGTTGCATTAATGTCCATTACTGATGGATACAAAATAAAAATAACATAAATGCCAGATATTTTACAAACTAATTGGTAAATAAATGTGATTCAGTTTGTTGTTAGCAACAGCATTATGTTACCGATAAATATAACATCCAATTTAGGTTCCATTTTCATACTTACCTAGTTATAGATTTAGAATTCCCGAATTTCCCGGTTCGTAAATTTCAAATCACTAATAAAGTAAAACCGATTAATTTAGGTATTTTGACATTTATTATGTCACACAAAATTTGTCATACATAATTTTCTACACTATTACAGTTCCACTAAAATTGTACACGTCAAAGAGAATTATTACTAACATAATTTGAAATTAGTTATTGGATACAAATATATGAAACTCTTAGCCAATCACCATATTTTTATACAGAGTCAACATCAACGCACTAAATAACTTTTTTTTTTGCACGACCTCTATATAATGAGCAACTTAACTCCCTGATTGTAAGGACTAAGGAGTAAACTGGCTCTTTTTTCTCCTTGGGCAAAAAAAAACATATCCAACTTAAGCTTTTATGTCAACTTTTTTTCCCTTCGATGAGTGAAATAGTTATTTTCAACAGGATGGGGCAACAGCTCATGCAAGTCGGATGACGTTAAATTACCCAAGGGGATTTTATAACAATTTTTTGATTTTAACACAGACAAAAAGTTACTGTATGCCAGAAAACATTTTTTTCTTCAAACGTCCGTAAATTATGACATTATCCTGCTGCATTGATAATGCTAAAGTGTCACTTCATTGTCACGGCATCTAACGAGCTGACGAGCGGCAGATAAAGTTATTATCTCCGCTGAGGGCGTCCGTGAAGTTATTATCTCCGCTGATGAGCGGCAGTAAAGTAAACTAGCTAAATCATTTGAAATTCCTACCTGGTTTCTTAACATCTCTTAAATAATTTGTTATGAAGGTTTAAAGAAAAAATAGTATATGTTATTCGGAGCAAAAATGGTTTTATGTGCTTTGGCTGGTTTAAAACTTCATTTTTGCTCCTCATAACATAATATACATACTATTATTTGTCCAACATAATCCATTGTAACTTTATACACGTGGTACATGATAAATTAATTCTAGAATCTTTAAAAAATATTCTTGACCTTTTACATTTATTAGAACTTGCGAACAGAAATTTTCCTTCAAAAAGAGCACAGCTTTGACACTTTACGATGACGTTCCTCCACAATTTATTGACGAAGCTTGGTTGCTAATGAGGAATAATCTATACTTCTGTCTCAATTTTACCTTGTTCGAAATAATTTGTTAGAAGTATTCCGGTATTGCTCCAAAACAATTTCTGAATATATTTTTTGGTGAAGGAATCAATGTTTCTAATGTTTCTACTCCTTTCACTGTTTTTCGCTTTATGAATTGTAACGTTTCGTGCACAGTGCTATCGAAAAATGATAAGAATTCTGCTCAAAACAGCTTCGAAGTAATTAAACAATATTACTCTCGCTCACTTTTGGTCAGTGTTCTTCATTTGAGGATTCACCCATTGATAATTTTCTCCTTCCCAAATCGTGATCAACTGATGACAATATGAAAGATATTTCCATTAACTAGAAAATGTTAGAGATTTTATTTGTGCATTCCAATACCAGACACTTGCCGAACACAAAAAAATCAATCAAAATTCTGGTGAATTAACAGACAGCCGTTAATTTAAAGAACAGATTAATTTCACATCTAATTTTCCGTATCTGGATCAGCCGTCGTGTCGATATTATAACCGACGTAAGAATCAATATTCAAATTAGATACAACTTATTAAAAAGCGCGAACAGATCAGGCTCTTAAAACTCGTTACAAGAATGAGAACTTCCTCAAACTGGAATTGACTTTTAAACGCCTTTAAAGGTAGACTAATTAATTCTGTATGATGTAATACAGTAATTCAATAAATTGAATTATGAAATATTAAAATAGCCGAGCTATAATCGATCCTTTGAAACGCCATCCGTCGGACCAGGTTTCTGCGGTGTTAACTCCTTTAAAATCGATTTCCACTTCTTCCACAACTATTGCGCTATCATTTTACGATCCCGGTGGTGATTTTACGGACGTCCTTATCGTGCCTCGGGTACAATAAACCGTTTTATGTCGGTGTCTCATAGTTTTTTGTAGCAATACGATAATTAATTGTGAAGTTGCCGATCAATTACGGCACTGATTGGTAACACAGCGGATCATTTTATTGAAATAGATAGGCCATATAATAACAACTTAACAAATAAAGCGCTTCGTTTACTAATTTAATTTTATGGTTTAATATCGACCACATGCATGTCCATCAACAGTTATCTTTATAGCTTATGCATTCTTGTTCGATTTTATAGGAATTCCGACTAGATGAGACCGAAATACAATAATAAAATCAGACGTTCGGAATGTATTTGAGGAATTCCGGGGCAACGTTTCGGACATTTATCATTCAATTAAAAGCGCTTCCTCCTTAAATTGGATAAAGACAACATAATAAATGGCCTCGGTTCGCAAACAACTTGTTAATGTTTCTCGACCAAGCTTTTCGCACTGTCAACTTCGGTCGCATTTTTGTTGATTGACATGTTTTGGTTGGGTCATCAAGTCAAAAAAGCTTCGGTAATTACTGATTTGCAGATGTATATTTCGTTAAACTTTCTTGTTATTATTGTGAAACTTCGAAGAGTTTTGTTTTCAGTAACAGGAAACTTAAAGCACTCGAATCATGAAATTTAACATTGTGCAATTATTCAGTTCTTCCTAAAGCGCCGTTTATTGCAAAAACTAGAACCACCTGTTCACAGCGAGGACAATAATTACACGAGAGACTTACTTCGAGGTATGTACTTTAGTAATGTGGTATATATCCAATTTTTGGCACTAATTAATGCATTTAATTATTTAATCAGAAAAGAAATTTGTGCAAAAAGACACAACAAAAGAGAGTAGAAGGTTTTTTTGTGCTTCGCCCAGTTGGCGACCTCGATTTCGACTCGGTCTTCAATCTCTGGGCTTAGCACAAAAAGATTCACTTCTACTCTTAATGATATACATCATCTATTATTACTTTATAGTTTGGGTTCACATCTTAGTAGTCTTGCGTTTAATTTGTTTCATAAATAAAAAAAATACAAAACAACTTCCACTATTTTATGTAAATAATTAAGGATAAAAGAACTCTTAAAACCTGTACACTTCAAGATGGGGACACCTTTTAAACTTTTAGCTCCCTACCCAAACAATCGAAAATTAATCGGAATTTGGAAGACATTTTTTTTTGTAATTTAATAATTTGTATCATAATTTGCGAATAAAAAGCTTTTTTACGTATGGGTTTACAACACTCGCTGCTCTCATGCGTGTAACCTTCCTACTTCTAAAACAAGTTGTATTTTATACATATGTTTTATAAATGATTATTATTATTTAAATTATGATAGGGGAGTGTATGTATGCATTTTTTAAAAAATTTCAAATCCCATGAAAGGAGTCCCTCACAAGGACCCCAGTTTTGCTTTGTGAAGCTCTGCCACTAAAAACAATTTCTCATTTCAATTGAAAAGGGGGCAACGTATTTATGAGTTTCTGACCTACAGTTTGTTACAAAAGAGGCACCTTATTTTAGATGTTAATGAAAGGAAAAAAGTTTAAATATTTTATAGGGCTGCTACGCCCATGTGAGGACAATTATGTACTCCGTTAAAAAAAAACTTTTCTATCGTGTGTTCGTGGTGATGTTATATTTGGTTTCAGTTTAGTAATATGTAGTAGTTTATTTAATGAGTTCGTGTGTAAATTGGGCCCACGAGTGCCAAAAAGGCCCAATTTACACATGAACGAGTTGAATACAACGTTTTTTTGTTCGACGAGCCCCTTAAAGGCTTCAAATCGCTTAAAATCTTTAAAATTTGCTTGACGTTTCGTTTTGACAAGTTGTGACATTGATCAAAATCCGTTCACACAGGAGAAAATTCTCAAACTCTGACAGTGTCGAACAAAAAAAGAACTTTTAACCTCAACTCGTTTGATTCCTTCTCTTTTTTATTTCTTATATTGTTTTACAAAGAAATTAAAAAAAGTTGTAAAATAGGTCTTCTCTTTATGGCATTTCCTCAAGTACTTTACTAACTTCACTTTGATCATATCTCCATTTGTTGCGATACATGATATTTTATTATTTATTTTGTGAACCCAGCATCTTTCTACCAAATAAGAGAACGACATCTTGCCAAAATCACAGGGAGAGGATGAAAACTTTTTTCCTTAAGGCGTTAATTCTTATGGAATTTTAAGAAATTTTGTGCTAATCCACTATAAATCTATGTTGTGATGTGGTATTTTTTCTTTTCGAAATCATTTACATTTGTAAAAAAGAGAGTGCCACTTGACAAAACATTCAACTTGAATTTTTTATTTGGGCGGGAAATTGTAAAAATGAAAATTGATTTATTGAGCTTGTTGGTAAATAACCTAGGAAGTTATAGTCACAGAGAGTAAGTGTTTAAATCTAAACTAAGCTGTTATAAGAGGGAAATACCAGTTCGACTACTTTGTTGGGCTAATTAACACATAAGAATGCGGAAAAAACACAAATTTGATGGTTTTTATGGAAGTGAAACATTCCTATTTTCTGCAAGTGTTGTTGAGCAAACACACCAGAAATTTAAAATACTTAGTATAGTTGGGAGAACGGAATTTCGCACACCAATTTAATCAATCATGACATATGTGATCATGACTGACGTTCCACCTAAACTGTCACGAAAATGCCGCCAGTATCTCATTTTAATAAAATTATATCAGTGAAATGTCCAATGTGTGCGAAATTCCGTTCTCGCCACTGTACATATGCAATTTGTAGAGAAGTCAAGTCGAGTGATTATTTTACAATTTTAAACAAATAAAAACAAAACAACCATGACCCAGCAACAAACAAATTGTTTACATTTCTTGAGCCAATACTCGAGGAAATTTTATAGAATCGTCTAAGTGCTAGAGAACAAGAAATGGACAATTTAATACAAAATATTTTTTTATTTTGCGTTCACAAGGGACTCATTATGATATTCAAACGGGTGTCGAAATAGCTTTGTTTTCGATACTAACTTTTTATGTTGTAAGTTGGTTTGAACTGTTAAATAAAAATAAAAACATTCAAACATAACCTCAGATTTGAAGATCAAAACTTTGTATGGAAATGTAATATAGTTTGTCCAGCGTGAGATTGGTTGACATAAAAAGTCACTAAATTCTGCGTAGAGAAAGTAATACCTAGTTCACGTAAAATTTGAAATATATCTTTCAAGCAGTAATATTTTTGCCATGAAATTATGCTCTAATTAATGTATTCTAGTGCATTTTGTAGTGTTAGGTAATAATTATTAGGTTAATTTAATAAAATTTAAAATCTCCCAATCTCTCGCTGGACGATGTATACCACCACATTTATTAATTTTATTATTGATACGAAGGACAACGTAACATTTTATCTGCCCGCCCATTACATTTTCTTAGTTACCCATCAAATAGGTTGTTAAGACGATCTGATTTATACAGAAAAAAATTCTGACATTCGAATTGCCTTAATGACATTTTATTTTTTAAACCTAAAACAATAATTGTGGACTTGACAGCAAAATTCTACCTTAACTTTTTTACATGGCAAATGTGATGAAAAATTATACAGACTGAATCTGGCTTTGATTCTCATTGGTCAATTTATGTGGGCGGAGCAGATAAAAAGTTATAATGGCAATACTACAGAGTGTCTATAAAAGAACATATATCAAGAGTCCTGTGGAATTCGAATATATTTGATTTTTGCCGCTTTGTCGCATATTGTGGTACCAAAATACCAAATAGAAAAACAGAGGTTATGTAACTTCATAAATTTTCCGAAAAATTCTTCCTTGCAAGCGTTTATTAGAATAAGCCCACTCTCCATTCTACAGGGTACCATTTCGATAATACGACATCACAATGAAGGTGTTTTGCTCTAGCGATAAAACCATTGCGGTTTACTGAAAAGATTGCTTATTACTTTGTAAACGTACGAAAATAACTGTCGTAGCTTCCTACTTCGTAACTTGTTTTTGGTATTCACAGTTCACACTTATGCGAAAAAACGTTTTAGTTTTGATAAAGACTGTTGAAGAAAATCACAAGCAAAACAACTAAGATGCCGAACTCACAATTGACGCTAACATTTAATTAATAATTTGTCATTTGACATCTAATTTGCCGGCTTCAACGGCTTGACATAGTTCGGCCAAAAAAAATATAGAGCCGCACAATTCCACAGGAATCTTGATATATGTTCTTTTATAGACACTTTGTATAACATTACATTGAAATTAGTTAAAATTAAAATAAAGACCTTCAAGTATAAAATATTTTTTAAAGAATTTGTCCCTGGAATTGAAAGCAAGTTTGCAATTTGATTTCGATTTTCAAATGTTTAATTAGTGTCATATTACGAGTAGTACGAACTCCACAAAAGTCTATATACTGAGTGCCCCAAATTTTGCAGAACAGCTTAGGTGTACGTTGTTAAGTAGTCATTAAAAACATCAGGTAAAAATGTTTTTAAAAAATCTTCATTTTTGTACAAGATATGGACTTATTTGTTCACTAAATGTGACAACATTTAAAAACATTTTATTGATTCCAATGGTCCAAATATTTTGTTTTTGTTTTGTCCATGGATATAAGAAAGAAAAATCAAAGGCATGTTGCCATTCGTTATTTGAGGTAAAACTGATATAAAATAATTGCAAACCTGATTACAATCATTCCTTTATTATAGCATTGACTACTATAAAACAAATAGTCAATTGAATTGATAAAAACTCAAAAATCTAATAATTATGAAATAATCTAGGGACTTTTGCGTAGCATGAGTTATGGTGGCATTTCTGTGAAATTTATGTCAAATGTCAAATGTTTTAATTATTAACAGGAGCTCGCTAGAGATGCCGGACGCCGGCCAGCGTACTATTACAGCAATACCGACGTAATACATACGTATAAAAAAAACACAAAAAGTTCCTTTATCTACTTTGAGTTACAAATAGGCTCATTATTATACCGAAGACAGTTTAATACTGAAGCATATTATTAAACTGTTTTTGGTAACTTTTAGCTTTTGTTATATTGGTAACATCAGCCGTTTGACGTTAGGCGTCAAGTAACGAATGAAGCTACGAGGTAAATTTAGTAAATATATCCTTACATTTACATTTGTGTAACAAATGTCTGTTGCCAACCCACGCGAAAGTCCCTAGTCTACTATGAAAGCTTGAGCAGCTGAATTTTCAGGGATTAGTAAAGCAAAGTAGATAAAATAGTATATTATACTCGTTTAACAAGACGTATTATCACATTCGCTACGCTCGTCGTGCTTTAAACACACTCATGTGATAATACAACGTCTTGTTAAACTCGTATAATAATATACTATTGTGACACTACTTTTAGTTTCACAAAGACTCACTTATGATACCAAAGTAGAAAAAATCTTTTTTAATACATATTGAAAATAGACAAAGCTGCACCTTTTGAGCCCCCATATACAGTGTGGAAACTTTAACTGGAATAAAATTCACAACTTGGACATGGGCGATTTTTGTAAAAAATCCAGAAGCAGGTCGATTTTTGTTTTACCCTGCCTACATTTTGGTGCATATGGTTTTTGCATATCTCCTCCCGGAAGTGCGCAACCACCCCTAACTTTTTTTTTCAAATGTAAGGGTATGCCAAGTGACATCTCGTTTGAAAGCCCTCTTCGCCAGGAATACAACGCACTATTTGCTCCCTGAATATTTTCAAAAAAAATACGTAAAAACCAATTTTATAAGTTGAATTCTATTTAATGCAACAAATGTTCAAAATGGGCACCGTTTCTTTCTTGGCAAATTGGAAATCAATAGTAACATGCATCCCTTACGTATTGTAAGATTTACGGTGAGATTTGCCTAATTTCATGCCTAATACGTTGCTTAGGGTTTTCAATACTGTTCGGTTTTAGGCATGAAATGAGGCAAATCGCACCGGAAATGTTACAAAACGTAAGGAATGCATGTTACTACCGATTTGCAATTTGCTAAGAAAGAAACGGTGTCCATTTTAAACATTTGTTGCATTAAATAGTCTTCAATTTATAAAATGGGTTCTTATTTTTTAGCACATAGGCTTTGAAAATATTTAGGAAACAAGTAATGGGTTGTAGCCCTTGCTAAGTAACCTTTCAAACGAGGTGTCACTTGGCATACCCTTCCATTTGAAAAAAAAAATAGGGGTTGTTGCGAACTTCCGGAAACAGATACGCAAAAACCATATACGCCAAAATGTGGGCAAGGAAAAACAAAAGTAGACCTGTTTTGGGATTTTTTACACAAATTACCAATGTCCAAGTTATGAATTTTATTCCAGTTAAAGTTTCCACACTGTATTCAAATCTAAAAGATAGTGACTTATTATTTTTCTCATAATTTTCTAGCATGTATTTTTTAGAGATTTTTTTAATTTAAAGAACATAATAAATGCAAAATAAAAAAAATAAAATATTGCTTTGTGCTTGTCGTGCCTGAAACAACTTGTGCTACAATGTAAGGTCTTATAACACTTGTATCATAAATCATAATATGTATAATATTATTTATGATGTTTAAACTGTTTTCGCCATCAAATTTGAATTTTACTCTATTTAAAATCGATTAAATCCATACATATACTTAATAATATACAGAAATACACAGTTATTGAAAGTCATAAATATTTTATAAGATCTTATCATTAACGTAGGGCAGCAGACGCTACTACTGAAATCAAATAATAAAAGTGCATTTAAAACAAGTTTCGCGATCTTGCTTCGAGAAATATCAAATTTTGGATTTGTGATGATATTGATTGTTTTTCTAATTGCAGGTGTTTACCGATTTTTGGAATTGTTGTCGTTTTATCATTTATTATAAAAGAATAGATTAAAAAAAAATTGTATTTTACTAAAAAAACTACATTCGAAAATGTCGTTACAATACTTACAAGTAAATATTTACACTACGTTGTCAATAGAATCAGATAAATTCTAATTGATATTGATGTTGAAATTAATTTCAATTAATTGGTAAAGCTGACTTCAGCAAAATTTTAATGAAATTGAAAAAACATTCTTTTCAATCAATACATTTGGTTGGATTTATTAATCATTATGGATTACATATTAAGACAATGGACCGTTTATATTATTGTATTAATTATTATTAACTAGTAGACAGATCATCATTTTGTTCCTGTTCATTTTGTCTACTTAGAGTAGGAAATTTATTATGCAATATTACATACTCACTACAGAGTTTTTTTTTTAATAAATCTATGCACTTTACTCATGATTAATGAAACATCAATTAAATTGTTTAAGCAAATTAGGTACTCTTTTACTATTTCTTTACTACTTTTTACTATGTATTATTTTTTAATTTGGAGAAATTTTTATCGACTATTGTTACTGTTATTATTTTTTCTCGTAAAATTTGAATTTTTGGTTTGAAAATAATTCGAAGGATATACGTATTTGAATTTTGCCTTGATGATTCACGGCCACGTCGAGAGGGACATTTCCCTCGGTGGGGTAGGTTCGAAGCGCTGACATTTCCACACCGCCGTGGGCCTCCAGTACCCCGAAAACGCTCTTACACATCGGTATTTTCTCCGTCGATTAGCGCGAATTTCCTGTACGAGTGTGTAAAAAACTGGAACCAGTCCCGCTAATTTATGGTATCGTCGCTGTGAGGTCCCAATAATTCACGAGCGCCACGTGTCCGTTCCTAAAAATTAATTTGAATGGCAATTTTCTTGGGTCGTTCCAGCCACTAAACTTTGGCAATAAAAGCTCATTGTTCCATTTAAAACAATATCCTCGACCGAACTGCACTAGGTTTGGGCACATGTCGAAATGGAATCTGATTGGACATAACAGACCAAGTCCGTATCGTCTACTGCTATACAACACACGTTTAGTTCCTTTTCGCTCTTCGCGCTGTTAAGCAGACCGGACAGGCTGCGGTGGTCCAAATTTCACACGTGACAGGACTTCAGGACGATTTTGTGCCGGTGCAGGACGATGACGGGGGCCTAGTGCGATGGCGGGATTTTTCGAATGTGTACGGTGATATGTAGTGTTGTGCTCCGTTTTCGTCCATTTCTGCCGTCAGGATGCACGTTCCTGCTGTTATCCTCAGGTGAGTGCGCCGAACCAGTCGATTATGTTAAAACGCGATCAATTAACGGTTTCATTAATTCGAATGGGACATTTCGGGCGGTCAGAAACGGACGACTCGCTCCTTTCGCCCGATTCTGCCGAATTCTGCAACGCTGAAATTCGGAGCTTTTTCAGACGAGAATGAGAATCCGGCCTCAAGGAGGCACGCTTCGGTTAATTTTAAAACATGACCTGTTTACATTGTTCCAGTGAAGAATTTATCCTGAAATGATACGAATGGAAACAAAAATTCGCAATTCCACTTAACATTTACTTTTCCTTCTAAATTCGACTTGGCACCGGTTCCTATTTGATTTTATTAAATTGTCACATCAAATGTTTTGATAAGTGGTTGTTCCGCAGCGCAGGCCCCACTCTCGACTTTGTCATCTGGTTTGTCACTGTTGGGAATTAAAACCCAGTGAGAAACACTTATCGAAGTCGTTCTAATTTTATTTTTTTGCGCGCTTTGTTTGACAGCTGAGATTTAAACAGTGACAGATTGACGTAGGTAGTTCTATTCTATTTTTCAGTTTTATTACTTTCTCACTCGCCGAAAATCGAACCAGTCCAAAAATATTACAAAATTCATAAAAATTTCTTTTCGTATTTTTGACGTGCCAACAAAAAATTCAAATAAATTTACTAAGCCATGAGTTATTACAATTTTAATTTTCACAGTATGGTTTTTGTCTTCATTACACCGTTGTATAGGAATTAATTAATTCATACACGGCGCGCCAATTGACAGATTGTAGAAATGTGGCAACTCTGGAGTCATCTGAGCAAATGAAACGACTCCGTAGCCGAAATTTTCTACAATACAGTCACGTAAGGCTTCTTCTTGATGTTGTTTTTATTTAGAGATAATGAGGTAATATGAGAGATGTAGCGGCTTTACAACAACGTAAGGTGATCACAACTAACCTCAAACTATGCACATGACATTTGTGTAGATAGCTGTCAAGCTTTGTTACAGTGTTGTCACGTTTAACCAGTTCCAGAGAGATTCGAATGTCAACGTTAATAATATTCGTAATTGTTGTAAATAAAATACATACGTACGTTTTCTGTACATATTTAAATCTTATTTAATCATTTGCATCGACTAATAAGTTGCTAACATTACAAAATATATTTTATTAAGTTAGCAAAGAACAAAATATCTTTTTGTGAGTAAATGTACAATTGCCATTATTTGCGTAATTTATTTGTATTGAGGCATTGAAAAATTTCGGATTTGAATAATTTTTGTGTATGTCTGACAGATCGTCGTAAAATGTTCGTGATGTGTCAATAATAATAATTATTAATAGATGTTAATTCATCACGCAACAAATTTTGCGTCACAATTCCGCTTTTAGCCAATTAATTAGCACCATCATCAATCAAAGCGCGTTCTGATTGATTCTTAATGCGATCTAGATTTATTGGATTTGACCCGGCTTGATAAATTAAATTTTTTCCAAATTTTCAATTTGACTAACCTTGAGTGATGAGTGAATGTAACACAAGTTATTGGTCGGGAGCTGTCAGATTTATTATTAATAATGTCTCAACATTGAGAAAAATGATCTCTTCCTGACACCATATATTACAGTTGTTGCGTTGTCTGTCTGGTATTTAGTTACGTGTTTATTTACAATAAATTTTGGACAAAGTTGTTGTGTGCAGAGTGAGTTACGGGTTCGAAAGACGTTTCTTTTGTGCTCCACGAGCTATTATCGCTTTATTGCACAATGTTTAAAATTTATTGTTGTCATGGAAGACATTGTTATTCAAATTCTCTTTGACTCTCGTTTGTATTTCAAAATTGCTTTGGAGAAATTGCCGAGAGTAAACACTGAAAGTAAGAATTTGAAATTTTCTCGTGGAGTGAGGAGGAGTCGCACGATCTGCGCCCAGTGATTCATGTAATCTTGTAACCTCGTTATTTACATGTCGCCGGTTACATTAATGTAAAAGCTTTAACGCAGCGCTGCTTCCTCTTTGAAACCGCACTTTATTTATACTATCGGGTTGTTAATTTTTCAAATTGGTTTTCAATTAAATTTTGAGCGTCTCTGTCGGTTGCGGTTTTGGCGGAATGACCCTAGAATGTATAAGGTCAATTAAAATTTCTAGGTAATTTTACACTTGTAAAAGCTCGAACAGTAGCAGACGTGTCGTATAAATATCTAGTCATCACGACGTGTGGAAGAGTTGGAATTGGTGTTTACACAGTGAGGAGTTCGATGACAAGAAATAAATTTTGGGACGTGGAACCATCAGTAATATACATTAATGTGGAATATAACCGTGTCCAAATTCCTAGTCATAACTTGATGAAGTAGGCACGTTTAAAATTTATTAAGCATCCGGTATTACGAAGGTATTTATGGTGACAGCGGTATGACAGAATTTTTCCTTATTGTGGACTTTACTGGCATTCTTATAGGCATAAATGAGTCTTCCGACACATGCAGATTGATGCTTTCCTTGTTTATTACTTACAGCATTAAATTCACTTTGTATAAATATATTTTTTTCGTTTTATTAACTAAGAGGGGACAATGACACATTTTACGTGTTTATAATTTGCAATTGTAAGCTTTTGTAAGCGTTTTATTTAATTTTTATAATTTTCTCCAACATTTTCTTTTCGTCTTTTGGTTTACATATTTTGTATGAGGTTAAGTGGCTAGACTTGGCCTCATTGTATTTTATTTTTTCATTAATAAAGACCTATCATAAAAGGGCACAGTATCGAGGCCGCAAGTAATGATGATTCCTTTGAAAGTAGTATTTTTATATTATCATTTATTTTGCTATACGCCCACTTTTTACACGACATCCAAGTGTCCTCATGCTATATTACGGATTACAAACAACACTGAAATCAAGTAATGTAGCTATGAAGCAACAAAAGACGGGTCCACCGGCGGCCACCCATCCAAACATTGATCGTGCTATCCGTTGCTAAAGTCCAGTGATTGTATGATGATCATTATTATTATTACTAGAGGTATTGGATTCTCTCATGGGCTGTGACCTTGGAAATATCTGCGCGAAGACGGAGCGATAAACCAGTGAAAAATCTGTAAATGAAAACTGAAAACGTCGACAACACCCTTAACTTCCTTCTCATTTAAAAAGTTGTGGCGTTTCGTTGACCTGAGCTGGGAGGAAAGTTTTGAAATAATTGGTGAGGTGTTTGAGATTTATAAAAATCATAAAATCAGTGATTTTGAAAAGAATTTCAAAAGTATTTTTTTTAAACATTGTCAACAGTAATTGCATTTAACTATGAGCGTTTAGATGTTTTCAAACATAAACTAGGCAAAAATGAATAGGGAATTTTTCCTTTTTTGAATTTTTTATAAATACCGTTTAAAATTTGTAATGAAATGTGTTACAAATATAACGGAAAATTTTCACTTAGGGTTGGCTATGGATCATTCTTTGTTTTCCGTTGCACCTTAGACACTGACAAGTTTGACATTTCAATAAATATTTCTTCTCTTAATTTGGTTATGTTTCAATTGTACTGACTGACATTTGTCGTTCGTTCTTGCGTGTGTCTAAAGTAACAGAAAAATAAAAACTCGTTCAAAGCCAACTCCAAGTGAAAATTTTAATAGTCACCCGTTATTAATCTACACATTAAATGTAATGTTTCAAGTACTTGTAAGATTTTAAATTTATCTTGTGTTTAAGAATACGTGGGAGGATTGAGGCAATTATTTTGCTTTCCAAGAGAAATTGTTGAATTCCCTATTCATTTTTGCCTAGTTTATTTAGCAGTGTAATAAAATTCATTTGCTACCACATAAATTATGCTTTTGGGATTTTTGCTATTTCAAAGTGACGTCGGTTTGAAATATCTTTGAAAATAAAATAGAGAATGTTGTTTCGTCCATGCCCTTCTATTATTATCCTCAAAGAATATTTTCCATTCCAAGGATGTTGAACAAATTTAGATTTTTTAAAGTTGTGGTTTTTAAAAGGACTATTGGAATTATTTTCATCATCATTTTTGGAATGATGTTAACAAATCAATAACGTTGTGTCGAAGAACATTCTGGGGAGTAGTATTGTCTCCATTAAGAATGATAGAACGAGTTCAATTTATATTTTATTGAGTGTGTTTTTTAATGTGGTAAATCTAATCTCAAGAGTAAAGAAGATAAAATGAGAAATTAAAAATAAACATCCCTTTGTGCCAATTATGACCAAATTGAAATCTTGATAACTTCTGATTTTATTTTTGAGCAAACGTAATTTCTTCAATTGGTTTTCAACATTTCAATTTAATGTAAAGGAGTATTTTGTTGTTTTTTTAGGGTTTGTTTTAGTGAGAAATAACAAATTTTATTTTATTAACGTTGCGTAAGCTTCAATATCGTAAAAAAGACCAAGAACCTTGGCACTGACTAGAGAGTAAATATTAGCTGATTAGCAAAATCCATAATAGAGTCTTGACTCGTAAACGTTTCTAGATAATTCTTGTTCGAAGCAATTTATTGCAACATTTCGAGCATCGGCGCTGTTCCATCACAAAGAACTGCCAATTGCGTGATAAGTCTAATTTCAATTGAGCATTGTTCGGTGGGATCGTGTGGCACTACAATTTTCCCAAGTTGCTGTGGTGTGGAGAGCGACGTGTAAGACAAGTCCAATAGAAAACCTGCAGTACCCAATAATTATCATATCCTAGGGTAATATTAACAGACAAGATCTAAGACATATCACAGTTCAACATCAGCATATTTACTGTACGGCGCTCACACATTCCAAGCCATTTTGTCAGTTTTCCCCATTTAAGGCTAATCGATGGTTTTATGAAGACCCAACACCATTAATATTTTGGGATCGTCGAAATTTCTGTAATAAATTTGTTCGCCGTGGTCGTGGAATGCGTAGAATTCGTAAAGTCGAAAAAAATATTTACAAAATTTTATTATTCCTCTGTTGACTTTGATAATAAATGCCGTCTTATCTCAACATCGCCTCCCGACATCGCTCATTTCGATCATACTGACGTGTTTAGATTGTACATTTTATTAACGCAATTATGCTTTTATGGCGCGGTTTTGTGAAAGATCGTCACTTCCTAACAGACCACTTCAATTTATACAAACACATTTTTTATACGATATTCAAGTTTAAGTGGGGCGATAAAAACGGTCCAGTCGAAATAAGTTTTATGTTATTTCGCTTTTCCAGGCCGGAAAATCGCATCTCGGGAAATTTGATGATGTTCTTGCTTTCAGCAAAAAGTCTTATGTGTTTACAAAACACGCTATCGCGCACCGGATCGCCGATTCCGTTCATTTGGCCCCCTTTGATGGTGCATAAAAGGCGGAAACGTTTTCGTAAGTCACGTCGTTTCCATTGTTGGGGAGGGATTCTTTACATGGACCCATCTTCAACTCAATCATGTGCCATCTACACTCGCCCGTTTCGAAAATAATTAGTCCTTGGACCGGCTCGGTGAAAAAAAGTCGCTCTTTCCTATTGTTGTCAGAGAGGCTGAAATGAATTGTATGTACGACTGCATTTTAGATTGTGGCTGACTATAAATCATGCAATCATCCGATAATAAGAGAGTGTCAAATAGAGTGGCCACACATAAATCTTAAACAAAAAGGAACTGTCTGGACTAGGTGCTAATGTGTTTTGACTAGAGGTAATTAATAAAACGATTCAGTCCTAGTTGGGCCATTGTTATTATTTCGAGACGGGGCTCAATTAATTTAAAATTATAATTCAAGCCGGGCTCCGGTACAGACACCCATTAAAGTATCATAATGCAACCACAGTTATTATCATATCAATTTTATTGGCACAATGCATTATTGAAGCCGTAAAATGGGGCACATGTGGCTGTTCAACGAACTGAAAATTCATGATTTCACACTTTTATTAAGTGTGGACGAGTTTTAAAGTCGGTCGCAGCGACCGAATCATTAGAGGGGCCACAATCAGTGCTGGAAAAACAAAATGCCAGAAAATATCCAGTCACATCTTCACGTTGGCTTTTCTTTTAAATTGTTTTCATCAGTAAATATGACACTGTTTACGGCTAACCTATGCAGGGTATTTCAGGCGTGATAATGAGCCCAATGGAATTAAAAATGCAACCCACATTACATTTCCAAAATTAACATGGATATTTGTTTTTTGATTTAAAAACCATAAAACACGGTTAACTGTGCAGTTTAGTCAATTTTGACATAAACGTCATTCGCTTGGTTAAATGAAATTGTGTAAAAACGAAGAGTTTTGGAGAAAATGTTTATTGTCTGCATAAACGCGCAACGGCAGAAGTATTTTTATTACATTCGCTATATGTCTGTTTTCATACATTTGGAAATGTATTGTGGGTTGCATTTTCAATTCCGCCGGGCTCATTATCACTCGTGAAATACCCTGTATCTATTTCGAAACTAAAGCAATACAGGGGTAGAAGAAGAAGGAAGAAAGAAAGAAGAAAACACGTAAAAAGGAGATCAAACAAAAATGTTGCAAGTAGTATTATCGTGAATGCATAATATTGCGCATAAAAGTGAAATCAATTCTGCTTCACGTGAAGTGTTTGGTAAATACGAGCAGTTTTATGGTTTGTAATTTTTTTTATATATGTACATACAATAACGATTGTAATTTTTTAAATCAATTTCTTGTTGTTATTTGCCAGTACGTTTATATTCCGAAAATAATTTGCCTATCATAAAGTGATCCATGTGGCACAATTTTCTTGTGATAAGCATTCTGCTTGTAATGGATATTGGTTTTAATGAGAAAAAAATCTCCCAACAAATTCGCATTATGTACTTCATGTTAGATTAGAATTTTTTTAAGGCGGTGGTTTTATAAATTTTTGCACATTAATGTACATATTTATGAAAATTTCGTTGAAAATATAAAAATTAAGATAATCAAACTCATTTATACAGGGTGTTTTCGAAGTTGAGGAGTTCCTTGTAACACAAGGTACTATACATTGTTCTTAAGAATTTTAGCCTAAATCTTCTTAGTAAAACGTTTGTATTAACGGAGATAATTTATTGTATATTTTTATGGTTTTCTAAAATTTTGAGTCGCTCTGCGTACTCTCTGGACGCCGCAGCTGCATTTTGAAAACGTGATAACATTGCCCATATACATTAGCAACATATCCGTGGGCTCATTATTTTCGTAATGATAAAGCAATTCCGACTAATTAGGTGACAACTCTGACAGTATTTTTGATTAACGTCCATGCTAATTTGATTTTTTTTGTCAATTCTAATTTCTAACAAATCAGCGCCAATTTGAGCAGGACCGGTTTCAAAAATTTCAAAAAAATTAACTCATTGTATCTTTAATGCCGTACACATTTTAGTAAGGTGATTTTGGCTAAAACTCTTTAGAACAACGCATACTATCACATGTTAAAAGGAACACCTCAACTTCGAAAACACCCTGTATAGGGAAAGTTTGAAATGTTTTTGCATGTTGAATTTTGAATTATTTAAAAATTATCGAAGTCTGAAAAATTCTTACTTAAAGTAAGACCAGTAAAAACAATAATATTACTAATCACTCTATAGGCCGTGCCAAACCCAAATAACCACCACCTGTTGAATTAAGTTGATGAAAACAAAATTACACTAAATATATAATGGCAATTTTGATATTACTGTAGAATGCTAGGACCAATCAAATCTGAGTACACAACGTTGCGGGTTGATTTTTTGGATAGAATGCAGTGTTGGTGGTTATTTGGTTTTGGCAAAGACTATACGGTCATTGTTCACTTTAACTACTTCTGGAATTTTCGCGTTTTTTCTGGCTAGACAGCCTCAGGGCGTCCTCCTAGATCGTTTCCCGCAATTCAAACCTTGTGCAAATGAATTTTCCTTACCCTTTAGTTATACTAAGACATTGGCGCGACCTTGACGCGACCCTGAAACACAACGAGAGAAAAAAAAAGGCATTTGCACAAGGTTTGAATGGTGGGAATGGTCTAGCCAGAAAAAACGCGAAAATTCCAGAAGTAGTTAAAGTGAACAATTACCGACTATACTTTATGTAGTTCCTTGAAATCATTTTTATAATTACATATCTAAAAAGCATATTTCCTCAAAGTAATGTTTCCAGGAAGATTACTCGGAATACATAGTTATCAAGAGTTATTGCTCAGTCTCAATATCTTGTATTGACAACAAGCATCACTTGAGAGATTTTTGATGAAGTAGTTAGTACAATACAAGGAACAATTATGCAATAGAGTGAATAATGTGTACTTGAAATAAATTAAAAAATCTATTATCTCAAACCTGAAGTTTGGTTAATCCGTTAACGACAACGTCTACACACATACATACATACATACTATCGGAGGAACCAAATTTAAAAAAATCTTGCAAAATCTGATTGGAAATTATTTTTTTTCAAAACATGCTCAAAGTAGATCAAATGAATTTTTGTAAAAATTAACTTTTTTTTTTTTTGAATAGAAGGAATATGAACCAAAGAACATTCCAGATGGTATCCAAAAAATTGGTACTCATTCTATTTTGTAAATCATAACACGTACGCCCCACATAATTTTATATTTTTGAAATCATTTTCGAAAATACGAATTTTATGCATCAACTTGTTTGGAGATCCAATTTTATGGTTCACGCACATTCAAATATCGATATTACTTAATAATCATAATTTAAGATTCTTACCAGATCTCAAATCTATTTTAGTTTGGAGTTTATAGGTTTTCATTTAATTTTATGACTGTTTTATAATTCTCGTGCAAGTAAATTTCCATTGCTTATAAACACAAAGGACCAAATTAAACCCACGAACTTTTCTGCCAACAGTATCAACACAAATTAATTACATAATAACAGAAAATCCGAAATGAAGGTAAAAATGTTTTGAAAATCACCTGGTGATTTTTATTCGTTCAACAATAATTGTTACAAATTGTTTTATTGCAAAAGTCATATTTGAAAACAAGAGTTCGTTGGCAAATTATATTTAAAAAGTACAGTTTCAGTAAATCTAAAATTGATAAGCCAAGCAATAGTACCTAATTCAGAATATGTAACTCTTCGTAAGCCAAAATCGCTTGTTCACTCTTTCGTAATATTTGTAATAATTTTTTGGGTCAAAATTGATTTCAAAGCCTAACATCAAGATCTGGTACATACCTTACCTAATATTATTCGTGACATTATCCAATAATGTACGTTAATTTCTCATTGAATGGTCTTCTTGTGATGTGGCAATAGAAAATTTGCTCCACGTGTATTTTCGGCGTCCTTCGTAAGTCCAGTAAATATTTTTATTTATAGTTGGTAAGTCGTAACTGACGTCATCAAACGAATACTAGTTTGTAATCTGGGAAATGAAACGAGATCAACACAAAGAAAATAGGTGACATTGGTACTACATTGTTATCATCCCACGAAAGAACTAGAACACAACGGCGGTCAAAACCGATTTAAAAATAGTGTAGGCCAATCATGTTGGAGTTTTCCGGTACACACAGAGAAGCAACAATCGATCATCGAGTATCAAAGTTAACAAGAATCAACAATGTGCAATGTGTTGGAATTTTTGTGAATGAAACAAGGCGCAACATTGAAGGAAACGACTCATATTTCACAGAGCCTCCGTGACGTGAATTTACAACTTCAATGGGTTCCAAATCCTTGTTTACAAAGTACCGGAAGAGTAGGCGAGACAGCTGGTGTTGCGAATAATGGGCCGAAGGTGTTTTTCCAACCTTATCGACGGGCCCATTATCCCCCAATAAAAATAAATTTGCCAGCGTAAAATTAGAAAACGCAAACACTTTCAACTAGGCCAAATTGAATGATCCCAGAAATCGGACAATAAACCTAATTAGTACCGGCACGTTCGTTCTGGTAAAAAATGGACGATGCTCTTCTGTTCATCCCAGTGAAACACAACACCAAACATTATTTTTTGTCGAACGCGTGCTGCTTATACAAATTACAACATTCGCACCGACTTTTTCATTCGGTCTGTCAGCACCGGAGTTTCGGCTGGTTCGAACTGAGTTCGGTGATATTTCAGTGTCGAACTAGCTACAGAGAGGCTTCATTAATTACGGATGCGAGCCCGGAATAATGTTTTTATCATATTGTTAGGTCGTGGTTGAAAATTTGTACGAGTTGACGTGGGCGTGACTCGTTTTTTTCGGTGTCGACCACGAAATTAACTTGTAATATTTTATTTATCTCGATTTTTAAGGCGCCGGTGTGAAACGGGTTTATCAACACGTAATAAGTCGTTTGGGGGAACAGTTATTGTGGTTTAGCATTACCATGGATCATTAACGACCGATTTTACGGCACGGGCGTAAATCCAATCTATCTATTGTTTATATACAAATAAATAACCACCGGCTGTATCGCTAGACCATCATTTCCGATTAGTAATTGAGTTTTGTTGGATTTATTTGTTGCATCCTTTATAGTAAATGAGCAATTTTATTTGTCATTAGCTTGTGCGCCTGTGACTTTGCTCGCCTGTATTAATTAACCCTTTGAAGGCTACTGTGGTACGTATTGGATGATTCAAAATGATTGTGGTCAAGTATGGCAACTATGTGAATGGGGTAGGGTTCATATCGCACGTTCAAATGAAATCCTGGGCTGGGAAGGTGTTGGAAATCGTCAATTGTTGTGCTTTTTAAAGCGTAGATTAATTGGAGCATGTTGACAGCTAACCTAAAATTTAGAGCCAAAAATGTTTTCTTTTTTTCTTTCTTTGCAATGTTTTACATCAAAAATAGAATAACGTAACGATTCCTATTCTCGAAGCAAATATCTAAGGGCACCCTTTGCTGAAAACAAACATGTTCAATTAACAAATGTCATTCGTGTCAAACGGCGGGAAATTCAAACTTTACACTGTTCTAAACGGTTTAATTTTTTCAACGGCTACTTAGCCCGGGATTTCATTTGAACGCCCGATATTTGTATGTATGACATTTCATACGCGTGCATTTGATTTTTTAAATTCAATTGCACTATGGCCAGCTCCATTAAACTTATGATTATTATTATTATCATAGGTTTAATGGAGCTGGCCATGATTGCACATTGATTTGACAACTTTCAAAATTGCACGCCTATGAACTGTCAAAGAAATGTCACCTCTATCCTACCCACACAATTGCCACATAAATTTTCGTACATAGTTGCCATACTTGGCCACAATCATTTTGAATCGCCCAATATTCTAAATTTTTGCATTGACAGTTAACGCGCTCAATGAAAGTGTTTAGGAATGTAACCTCAATATCAGATTGATAGCACATTCAAAATTTAAAGCAATTAAGAGATTAGAAGTAATCTGGCAACTAATCGTACCTTAGACCATAAAGAGATTAAAATGTCATTTCTGTGAGGTGACACGACCGCATTGGTTAAATTAAATTCAACGAAATAGAAATGGGTGAGGAGAGCTTACTACACCACATATTGTCGACACAGATTTATCGTTACTGCGCAGTTTGCTGACCTCATGTTGTGATGAAACCAAGTGTAGAACGCAATTAGTACTTTTCTTTTTTTACCAAACGTTGAAGGAAGAAAATCGATGTGTTAGTTTTTGAGTTAAGTGGATTCAAACAGAGAAACACATAGACAAAAATTATAAAAAAAATTACATTTTATTGATATCTTTCTAAATAATGTGTTTGGAAAATTAACCTCATTAGATAAGAATGATAATGGTCCTGGTAATGCATTCCCATTACATTTCTTCACTTTAGTGCCACGTTATCTAAACCTTTACTGATTGTGTTCAGTAAGTCATTATCATCTTCGTCGAAATTTGCTGATTTAAGTATGAAAATTTTTACTAAATATGTCTGGAGTCTTGTTGTGAACTTCATTGTATATACAAATATACAGAGTGTCCCAACGATCTGTACACCGAAGATTTTGTTTCGACCGTAGAAGGTACAAAGAAAATTCCAACAGATGAGAAGAGAGTTGTCCTACTAAAAGTTAAAAATGGCGACACAAGAATATTTTTTTCGAAAGCTGACTTGACCCGACAATCATTTATAGATACCCTGTATATTATTTGGGATTTGTATGTATGTATTTTTAAATGTAAAAAACAGAAGAAGCTTGTATTACACCTTGACTCATCGTCGCAGGTATTTTTATTTTTATTCGTACGATGTTGTGAAGAAAGTATTTTTGTGGT
Source organism: Tenebrio molitor (assembly GCF_963966145.1). Classification (NCBI taxonomy): domain Eukaryota; kingdom Metazoa; phylum Arthropoda; class Insecta; order Coleoptera; family Tenebrionidae; genus Tenebrio; species Tenebrio molitor. Next base: position 22,228,521 of record NC_091047.1, on the reverse strand, counting down.
CAATAAATAAAGTGAGTAATCTGAATGTGGAAAATTCTTACACGGCGTAACGTTCGTCCTGTAATAACCTGTAGGAAGTAGCCCATTTTCCTGTCAATCAAACGAACGTGATAAGTGTTTTCAACCTGTCAAAAACAAATAGGAAATCGTAAAATAACAATTCATAAAATGACTAAATGCAGTGGCCCGGAACGTGCGAACGTGACTATATTTTGTATTTCGAAGCGATTAATAAATGTGTAAAATTTTTACGAGGGTATTTTGTTAAATTTTTTTACGTGAAATTAAATCCCCCCACGTACGTGTTAAAATTGTGACCCAACAGGAGCTTCATGTGTTCTCTGCGAAATAGGAAATGCCGTCAGGTGTTGTAGATAAGAAAACCATTATGGTCTCGGATGCGATTTTGAGTTCCACACAGTAAAAAGACAAGAATATCGCAGAAACAACTTGGAAAATCTATCGTAACAGACTGGCCAGCAAGAAATTCAAACCTGATGCATCCAGACTTTTGCAACTTCCTGAAACAAAGTTACATTATTTAATTGAAACAAAATGCAGTGAAGATGACGTACGCATAATTAACAACGATGTGCAAAATAGGTTCAGAATTAAAGCGTCATATTTTTAGAATAAGAACAAGATTATTAAATTTTTTCTCGGTGTTTAAAGTACATTAAAGTAAAATAAAATCAATTACAGTTGATAACCTTTCAGAAAATGTGTCACCATGGACATTAATAATCTTAAGTCTATAATGGAACAAATTGTTATTTACTAAATTAAAGAGACAGCTATTTTTAATCTATTGAAAAAACTTCTTGACCTTAATTGTAGTAAATTTCAATTATCTATTTTTACTGGATAACATGTGTACATGCTTTTTAATAGTTATCGCCAAGCAAGACATAAGAATATTTATTTGTTTTCCAAGCGAAGACAAGCCGAAAAAATATTCATAACGCGTTAGGAATTTAGTGGATTGACTTTAACACGTGATGAGAATTTTTATTATACTCTGTAGAGCATAGAAGAGCGTTCCTGATTAATATACTTTTTAATTTTGAGTAAACGGTAGAATATGTTTTTTAACGGAAGTAATAAATTATGTTTCTTGGTAGGGTTTAATTGTTATTACATCTTAATCATGCATAATTCAGTTAATAATGTTATATGAGTTGTAAATGTGAAAAATAATGTTTAACAAAAATTAGGTAGGACAGGAAATCAGAAACATTTCTTTTAAGTATTACGACGTTTTATCTCACAGGTGCAACTATTGCAAAAAATCCACGAAATGAAGTTTCATTCAAGTAAAATGACAGCTGTCAAATTTAGTCCCTTGTGAGTAATTTATGTCAAGTTAAATGCCAGCTGTCAAATTTACACACTAGTGTGTACTTTATCTCACTTGTGATTAAAATTTGACTTACTTCCGTCACCGAAAACAATGGTCTAAGGTAGCTCAAAAACTCCACCTGTAAGATAAAGACTATTTCACTCCTTATAGAGTATAGTTATACTGTTTATGGTAATAATGAAAAAAGTCAAAAAAATATCGGGTAGTTTTTTTTTTCACCTCATAGTGGGCGTTGATGAGTCTGCGAGTTTATGAATGCACTATACAGGTTACGGATTACGGATCAGCTGTTTAAATCTTACGTTTTACACGAGTGGTTCACAATCGATTCTTCAACGCCTACTACGAGGTGGAAAAAAAAACACTCAATACAAGGTGTGAATAATTTGTTATTAGGTACTATTATTTCACTCCGGAATATTATTTCACTTTGAACATGCATTGGCATAACCAAATCATAAGGATATATTGAAAACGACTGTAGTTGTCTTAAGGTTTTTGCTTTAGAAATGTCAAATTTTGTGTTATGATGGTGATTTTTTCTCATTGCAGACAGTCTTAGTAAAAATATTGTATGGAACTCATGCATAAAATTATTTTTTTTTTTACTTATGGGATTGTCTGAAACTTCCCATTCGTGGAAAAAGTACTACTTTATGCACTTGTTGCATAAATTACTGTTAAAGGTCTTATAGAGATGGCAATCAAAGACAAATTCTGAATGTAAGAATATGTTTCAAATTTAATTGTGTAGAACAAATTGAGCTAAATGTCAGTTTGTAAAGATCAAAATAAGAAAGGGATTGCCGCATATTAAAAATTCCCTAAGATTAACCTTGCGCTTTGTCCGACATTTTGGAAAATGCCGGCAAATTTTCAGTTCTCCACTTAAACCGTTGATAATAAATAAGATAATAAATTTTATGCTTGGTGAAATAAATTTTTGATGGATTGGTGTAAACGGATAATGAACAATTTTCTTCGAGTTATTGGCAATTAACGGTTATCTTGAGTTATTATTAACTCCAACATTTTCTAAATTTACTTCGATGCCATATTTTGGTTTTCTTTGTTCATTCCTTTAGAAACCGTATTTGATTCGATATTTTCCAATTGAATAAAAAAATCATTTTCCTTCGTAAACCCGCTAATAGATTTAAATTTAAATAATGACGATGAACAATAAATTATAATCACATGCAGCGTTGCTAAGATAATATAATAATAATAATACTCCTTTATGGTCCAAGAGAAAAACAAACTACAGGACAATAGGTACTTACGTAACTTAAATATTAAACATACAAAATAATAAATTAATTTAACTTTAGAAATTAACAAATATATGACAAGAGAAAAAATAAAAATAAAAAGTAAACCGAAATTCTTAAACAATTACATAACATTAACAAAACATGATCCACATCTGCATATTATGTATTGAAGAACGGAAAATGTTTGTTTTTGCAGTTGGTAAGCGAAAAAGTCCCCTGCAAATACAGTTTTTACTAAAAGTTTTTGTCCTGTAGGTGGCTTATTTCACATTTCCACCATTAGCGATTAGAACAAAATTTCATCAATACTAGTCACGAAACTACCGTGTGACTTTTAATGATTGAAATTATTTTTGTTCGGTTGGCAACACATTTGCGATTTTATGTTAGTACAGTTGACTGTCAAATTGCCATTATTTATTTCTACAATCTTAACCTAAAAAGCGAATCAACAGACAACTCTTTGACAAATGGCTAGGCGTATCAATTATTCGGGAGTGCCAACCCACTACATTTGTCGCAATCGAAGTCTCCCGGTAGGTACTTAACGGATTTTTAAATGTTAATTACTCGTGGATGCAAGTGTACCAAGTCCCTTGCTTGTCATATTTTTAATTTTTTCTTTTTCCTGTTTTTTGGGATAAAATGTACTACATATAGTATACATACATACTTTTGAAAGGACTAGATGGCATTTCACTGCAAAATTTTTTACAGAAAAATTTTTTGGAGCTTAGTGTAGTTTATTATTTTTTTACCTTTTACGATCATGCACAGTGTAAAACATTCAATAACTAAATCTTAACCTATCCGACCAAGTTAAGGAGAAGAAAGAGATTGATAAAATCTTTTCATTTCGCTTTAGCGAAACTACTCCTGATGCTCTTGGTATTGTAACTATCAGATTTTAACCTAGTTCGCTATCCTTCCCGAAAATACCATTCTGGAAATTAATCCCTACGTACAAATAATTCATTATCTCAATTTCTCTATTGACCGCCATTCTTCATGTTTATGGCTGCTGAACAGGCTCTTGCTGCAGTAATTTAATTACTTGTATTTTTGCCCCTTACAAGGACATAAAACGTAGCTCGTGCTGCGCCATTGTTGTTTTGCGTTGGGGAAAAAGCTCTTCTTAAATTCGGCAATCGAATTATGGAACGCCTAAACCGGAAGAAATTTAATAAAACAAAGAGAACTGATGTAAGAGACTGTTTTGTTGTTTAATCAAATCGACTGGAGTCAGTTTTCGTCATGGTTGTTTATAGACTGGGCCAGTATTTAGTCGCCCGTCTAGACTGGCGATTTTTGTTGGGTCTACGAGACCTCTGACCCAGCTGTCTCGTCTTTAGAACTTAATACGGCTCCCTTTAACTCTATTATGTCAATAAAATATTAAATTTGCCTTTTATTATGACTGATGAGGAACCAGGCCGAAAAAATCGTTTTAATTGCCGTGATCATAAACGATCCTTCAAACATTATGAAACGATAAATAATAATGAAAGCAAATGTGCGTTGAGCAATTCTCAGAATCGTAATTCAAGAATTACATAATCGCAACTGGTAAATAATCGAAGGAAGCGATAACGTAGTCGCATCATCGATCGTAATAGGAAATGCACTTGAATTGAGTCTGATCTGCCTTACAATGTCATCATTATAGATAATAATATTTTAATGTTGTTTTGTATTTTTTTTTATAGATGACCTCTTCGTCTTCGCTCCGAGCAACATTATTCTTCTAGTCATGTCTTTCGAGTCTCTCATTCATAACAGGAACAGATTTATAATAATAACGCAAATACACCTTGCCCATAAATCACATTAATTTCTATTGACCTATCGAGAAAGCCCATTTAAAACAATTACGATGTTACCTCCGTTGGACGTGTTGAAGTCACGAGAAAACGGTAATTTACGGCGGTCACGGAGAGTAAATAAATTAGAAGTAATGGCACTGATAAAAAAATTGTTTCAGATAAAATCATTTAACGTCAATTTTAATTGAGATATTTTATTAAAGCGACGGTAACATCGGAAGCGGTAAGGAAGGGGTGTGGACAGCAACACCCTTTTCAAGTTCTCAATTCTATCAATAATTCTTAGGAGATAGCAGGTCTACTGTCGTGATACGAAGTAGAACTTATTGAAGTTTAAAACGTTGCCGAAGTAATTCGGAGACATTAAAAAGGTAGCAAACTACAGTTTTACACGGTAAATCAGTGGAAAAGTGACATTTTACACCTCGTGCCGTTTTAAATTAATGTAATATGATACTTACGTAAATTCTACGCTTTATTGCTTTATTTGTCCTCCGGGCTTTCGGATTCCAGATAACGAACACAAAAATTAACATTTTTCCCCTATCCTCCACGCCTTTCTTTTCTATCTTTTTCTATCCTTTCCCTCCTCTTTCACATCTCTTTCATCCATCTTATCTCCCTGCCGTCTTCATTTAGTAATTTCTTCCCGTTCCTTTCTCCCCTTCTCTCTCTTTGTCTGTGTCTTTGTCCCTTTTACTCAGTTCAACATTTATCTATCTTCCTTTTGCTCCTAATATATTTTTTTTTAGCCTTTCCCCTTTCCTATCAGGTACCTTTACGGTCGGCTTGTTTTTCTCATTTTTTCCTGTAGTGCGGCGGGGCTCCCCGACCACCCACGCCCACCTTTTCTCTTCTCCTCTTTCTGGACGACACAACACGAATACAACAACACACAACATCCATGGGAGGGAGGCCCATCCGGCCTGGGATTCGAACCCTGCTGACGTCGCTCTTCCTTCCACCACCCTAACGTCAGCCCCTGATAGACATACACACATCCATGGCCCGGCGGAGGTTCCTTCCTTCGAAAAAAGCCTCCCCTTCGGTGGGATTCGAACCCACTGGCGCCGGGACCGCGACCTCGGAGCACTGTCTCCGACAGCCATGCGGCCACCGAGCTACCTCCTTTTGCTCCTAATCTTTCCATTTCTTCACTGGCATACCCGTTTCTCTGATAGTATTTCTCTCTCCCTCTGTTTCTTCTCCGTATTGTTCTCATTTCTTTCCAGTTTTCGGTTAGTATCCTGCACTTTTCCCTTCCATCGATTTTGTCTTCAAACTTTGGCGTTCTCTTTCCCGCTTTCACTCTCAGCCTTTTCCTCTTACATTCTTCCCTCACTATGTAAACCTGGCGTTTCTCTGTCCACTCCTAGCACCTCTGTCAAATATTTTTCTTGCACTTTCTCTACCTCTTCTTATTCCTTCTTGTTCCCAAATCTCTGCCCCGCACCTACATCAATATACTCTCTATCATGCTCTCAAACATCATCATTCTCCTCCTAAAATCACCTCCCCACTTTCTCTCTCCTATTCCCTAAAACATCCCACTACCTTATTTGCTTTCCTCATTATCTCTCTGATATGTGCCTTGTCCGTGGCTCTTTCATTGAATGGGTAACCCAAATATTTGAACGTTTTATTGTCGTTTACTTGTTTTATTTTCCGTCCTCGCAGTTCCACTCATTCTCTTCAGTCTTCCTCATTCTCTTATTGAACACCATTATTTTCGTCTTCTCAATATTCACTTTCAGCTTTTTCTGCCTCACATACTTTCCCAGGTTCTCTTTCATTTCTCGTTCACCCTTGCCACAATTACCAAGTTGTCCACAAACGCCAGGCGCCACACTTTCTCTCTAGACTGGATTAGTGCAAGAAATTTTCAGATTCTGCAGAACTTTTTCTTTTTCTATCCGTTTGATGGACTGCTTTTAATAGAATTTGAATAATGCAATAACTGTGATAATCTATTTAATTGAATCCATATATTTTCTTTGTGTTCATTGATATGATTAGTAACCATTAACGGACACATTTTTATCACTAGTAGTCAATGATAGGTCAACAAAAATATTTGACACTTAATCTAAATAACGTGTCCATAACCTTAATTTACAAAGGCGGTTGAACATACATTAACTCCAATGTAGAACCATTATTATTTAAAAACAAAAGATTTGGCGTCCTTGGAAAAGGTATTTTCTACTTTATTGTTCAAAGCTCTTCAGGGTGAAAGCGTTCTCATTGAACATAACATTTTTTTCACCTTTCCTACTTGATGACATCGGTGTTTAGCACATTATTCTCCTATTACATACAGTCTATCACTGCGACAAATAATAATAATAAAAAATTTCGAAAAAATAGTCAACTCTTATTATTCTACTGCATATTTTGCAGTTTTGACACTGGATAAGATTTAAGTCTATCGTGAAGAATTCTGTGACGATACAAATCAATGCTTTCGCGTGTCACAACAATTCTGAAATGACCGACATTAACTGAAGAAATTTGGGATGGTGAGCTTGACAAATGAAGATGTAGATAATTTAGAATCTGGCGTTTTTTGCTTAATTAATCTAATTAAAACATAATATTCTCTAGTATGGTAGATAATTAAAAATACATTGCTCTCGTAAAATATAAAAAAAAATCTATGAATAATGACCTTGAACTGTAAGCAACAAAAATGAACAGATTCTAATTTGTGGTTCAGTTTCATCGGGTTTTTTTTTAGACGAGAACGACTCCTGCCCATTGCCCCCTCTGAAGCATTGCCGTCTAAAGATAAATTATTAGTGCTAAAGACTCATTAGAGATGGAAACGAATCGGTTATTTAATAGCCAATTTATTTCTCCATAATGTAGACTAATTAGTATTTAGTTGTCTAATTTACACAATAAATGTTTTGGACTAGTTCCAGTCGGACAACATTGTGCCGAACTGTTCCTGCAATAAAAAATAGTTTAATTTGTTGTTATAGGAGGCGCCCACGTTGTGACGCCACCGGAGTCAATATTAAAACCTTCCAGTTCCTCCCATTAAATGTCGTTCGCCGTTTGGAAATATCGTCCACTAAAAATAGAACTTGAGCTGTACGCATTGGCATTTTTTTAAATCGCGATCGTAACTATGCAGAGTGTGATTTGGACGTGTTCGCCTCAAGAATGGACCGAGGAGCGACGCTCCGTCCGGAAGGACAAACCGAAGATCACCGCTGTAAATTAATTGTCTCAAATTCTATTATAAAGCAATAACAGTTAACCGTTAGAGCCTACCGAAACGTTTGTCTGGACGATGTAATTAAAATAAGTGAAAAATGCGGGGTCAATGTTCAAATCTCAATTATGAAGTGGAACCATTGCTCTATTTATAGGCACCGTAAAGGATTACCTCATTTCGGAAAACGGGAAATTAATAGGGCAGATAATGAAGCAGCGGCGAGTTTTATCACTGGAATTGCAATCAAACGGTGCACTGTTTATGTTTATTGACTGAGAAGGTCGAGATTTCAAAAATTGATTCTTTACGCAACGTGGGACACCAAAGAGGAACAGTTTGTGATTCTGTGGTACTTTGATGGAATTTTTTGTCATTAGGAAAGTGATGGTCCGCATGGATAGTTGTGTTTTTGGTCGCATTACAAAGGTGGATTCAATTTACCTGGGACGTGAATAATTGGGAGAAATTGTGGAGGTTTACCTGGATACAAAATGATCAACCCTTGTTTTGTCCCCTTGTCAGTTGACTTATGTGGGTAGAGATAAGCTGGCGGTGTTTTTGTTTAATCTTGTGCTAACTACTAATTGAAACAAGCTACACTCAATTTAATGGCTTTGTTGTGAGACGGAAAGGAAATTATTTGCTTCTTTTATCGATTAGGCCGAGACCTTTGACAGACTAAAAAATTACTCGATCGGAAATTGGAATTAGGTGAAGGAGATAAAATCGTAGGCAATTTAATATAAAGGAAAACCTGCGTTTAGGTAGAAAACTACCCTCTAATGAGGGTATATGTATTTTGTAATTTTACTGAACTGAGATAGAAACTAAGGTATTAGAATGGAACAGAACGTTTTCTTTTACCTACAATTTTTTTCTTTCAATGATTTTTGTCATATACAGGCTGTTTCTGAAATAAGTGCCTTAATTTTAACTGGTAATAGAACTCATTAAAAGAAACAACTTTTCTCTCTGCCATTTTGGCGAAAAACGTTGCGGAATGGCTTAAAAAACTAGAAAACCGTTCATATCTCCAAAACTAAGCTACCTAAAAACGTGAAACAACCAGATTCTTACGAAGTGGATTTTTTGCTATACGGGTAGATTTATTTGGATTTCGATTTCGGCGTTAAAACACGTTTTCTGGATGAAAATGGATGTTTTTTTCATATTAGCGCTGATCTCAATTAGCCATTGCAGTATTTAGTGGCGTAGGGCTATTTTAGTGAAAAATCTCTCCAATTTTTTTTGGAATTAAAATCGTTTTTCGGCAAAATGGTAGATAGAAAAGTTGTTCCTTTTGACGAGTTCTATTACCAGTTAAAATTAACACACGTATTTCAGAAACACCTTGTATTGTGAAAAACAAGGCGAAGTAAATTGGTGTTATAGTAATCTAGAACCTAGTAGTGTAGGTCCAGTAGGACCATAAGGTTAAAATTTACAAAGCACACTACGATGTTAGTTATTTACATTAGATTACGTTAGGAGTATTTTACAACGCGAAAACTAGGTTTCAGGCACGAGTCGAAGCCGAGTGCCTTATTAGTTGGAGCTCTGTAAAATATCTACCGTACGACATTTGTATTAGACTTTTCGGCTGACGAAATATTTTATTTTGCACTTTTGCAGATTTTTATGAAATAACAAATGTCAAACTTTTTAAAAATGAGATCAAAGCTGCACCTTTTGAGCCCCCATATCTTCAAATTTAAAAGGTATAGAATTTTTGTATTATTTTTCTCATTATTTTCTAACATTAGTTGACATTGGGGCACCCAGTATGTTATTTTGTCTCGTTTACGAACACTCATCCCTCATTTAAACTCACTTTTTATCTTCTGTTGTCAGTGCAAGTAGAATTGTAAAGTTTGTGCATGTCCATAATGTGGGGTTCCTAATTGGGCTCTGTTGTTTGCTGAATGATCTCCTGATTAATATTTATGAGGCACATACACCCATGATTACCTGTCCAAATCTTCGACAAGCTTTGATCAGCTTATCAAATATTCAGGAGCCACAGATCTGTCATGTGTGTCTGGAATAATGTCTTCTTCCATGTCCTAACCTGTTAAACATAATTTTTTATGTTAAGTGTTTACTGATATATCTTTTAAATTTTTCAATATAAATCAAACAGAATTGAAAAATCACCTTCAAATTGTCATTCGGAGGTAAAAAATTTGAGATTTGACAGAAAATTAATTGAAAACATTACAAAAATGTGAAAATTATTAAAATCAAAAACTTATTTTTTTTATTTATACATATTTTGTTTTTGTAAATGCATTTTTGTCTTTACAAAAATGTGTATTTTTAGATTTTTCCAAGCTCTACAATTCAATTCTGTGCTTTCTCAATGACCGGTGACAGCAAATAGAATTTTTAAAATCTTTTCACGTTCATATTCAAATGTTGCGCCTAATCAAAATTTCTTTCAAAAACGGTCTTTTTAGGCACCCTTAATGAAAACGGTAATTTTACGTACTCACAAGCGGACGAAAAGTAACTCTTTTTCGGACGCTGATTGTGGCGCCATCTGTTGGTCTGTTTAGTAAGTTAATAACGAGACCGACAAAACCGATAATTGTCCTATCACCATAAATGAATGTAAAATAAGTAATTGTGTTGCAAATATGTAGTAAATTTCTAGTTGGCAAGCTGATAAAAAAAATACGTACTACAGTAATAAATGTATCTACATATTTCTAAAATAAATTTGTAATTTTTCCAATGATGTCTTTTGCTTTGTCGTGCGTGCGGTCGCCTGTTTGTAAGTCTCGGCTGCGCCTCGGGCAGAAAACTCGGACTTGAACGAAAAAGATGCACTTTTTTGCCTTGATACACAAATTACTATTTAAACAAACTAACGTAAAATCTACTGAATAAGTGTAATAGGGTTTTCTGTCTTCAAAACGACGAACGATAAGGATGAAGCTTAAATTATTTGAATTTGCCTACACTGAATATGTCCAAAATTTAGGCAAAGAAGTTTTTTTGCAAATAAAACTGGTTAACCAAAAACAATGCAGTTACAAGTCCATAAATTACACTGCATCTATGTGTGCGGTAGAACACGCACCCATTCCAGCTGTTGACTTAAATATTCGGTGGTTGTTGATTGTTAATTGATTTATTTAATTTGTTCATTTTACGTAACAGATAGATTTATGAGAGCAGTTGCGCTTCCACTATTGCCCACCATAATTTCCACCGACAACATTTTAATTAGTCGCATTAATCTTTGAGAAGCAAGATCGCCTCACACTCGTCTACATTTATGTCGTTCGGACAGCGAGGACTTGAAGTGCTAATAAATAATAAGAGCAACCAAGCCCCGTGGGGCTGGTTAATGTACACACACACCAATATCAAATACAACTATAAAACATTTAGAAGCAAGCATTAATGCGGTTTATGTGTTTGGATTTGTTCGAGCTATAAATCCGGCCAATAATTCCACAATTAATTCCTCAATGTGACACATGACATTGGGCTATTTACGGCCGGACCTTTTTTGGGGCCCTTATCACACCTCTCGTTTTATCTGATCGTAAAAGAGCCCGATAAGGGAATTTCTCTGGGCAGCACAAATATGGTATAATTTTGCCGTATGTATTCTAAATGCGCGCGCCTCGTAAACTTGGGACCCATCAAAATTCCTGCGAAGATATGGAAATTTCTGTTGGGCGGTTTGTTTGTACTTCTTTAATTAAGGATCAAAGAGAAAAACTAGTGCAAACAAATACGTCTGAGTGGAACTAGATTGGCACTTTGACTGAACAACAGTCTGAATCAAAACGATTTGGTTTTTATCTGTCAGGAGTCACAGTGCCGTAAAAGGTTTAGTGATAGGTGGTCGTGTTCAACACTTGTTACTATTAGCTTGACACATGTATGTTAAGTGAATGTAAATGAGGACGGGGTTTTTTTAGGGATAAACTCAACTTTTTTCATCTGATAATTATATTAAAGACGTAACCTTAGCACGGTTGCCGAAGTTATGTAATTTATTTTCACGCTTGTTATGTCAAGTTGTCTAAACAATTTTATCAGCTGCTAACAACAATGCTAAAAATGTTATTTGCATAGGCATTTTGCTTGGGACACCGATGTATTCAAATTTATTCATTAAAAACACACAATTTTTTGCTGGTTATTGGAGGCGGTCAAAACAAAACTCCTGGAACAATTTTATTACAGATAAAACTTGATATCCCAACTCTCGTCGCCTTTGGAGTCAAATTTTGGTGGCGCCTCACATTTTAACAGCGGCGTCGAGGGCTCAAGTGGGACAAATGATCTCGTCGCCGCTGGAACTTCTCACAATTACCACTGTTACCACTGTTGCTGTTGAGAATATTCCAATTTGCACACGCTGTAAATATTAACTGTGCACACAGTAGAGTAACAAATCATTGAGACACGTATTTGCACTACAGATTTGAACTTGGTGTGTTTAATTTAATTTGTGTTGAAATGTGCAAGCGTGAATAAATCAGTTTGGGCGAAAGAAATGCTCGGGAAAAAAACTGATTTGGTTAAGAGAGTGCCACTTCATTTTGATCGGAATTCGATTTTTCACATTTTTTCGGAGTTGATATCTAAATTGTTTATCGGTCGCGTAAATTTCCTCGAAACTGTTTAGTTAATTAACTCTTGAATGTCACTCGGATCTACAAAATTTCAATATGGTAGCAGATGTGTGTGTGGTCTTGGGTTGATCGCTCTATTTGCATAAGGTGGGAACAAATTGCCTCCGAATTCGTGTTGAAATTTTCGTGAATTTACTAATTTGATTAATGTTTATATGAAGTAGTACTAGGTGTTTGTTTGTGCTGCTCGTCAAAAAAAAAAAAATCAAACAACACTGAGTGAAAATAATGAAATCTTCATCTGGGCAACAACAAATGTTTTGAAGGCTTCAAGAGCAAAATTTTTAAAACGTCCGCTTAATAGTCCGGAGCTGGCACCATGTGATTTGTTTTTGTAGCTCAAAATGAAAATAATCTTGTTTTTCAACTAACTCAGAAAGAGTGGAATTTGTGTTTTCTGTGTTGGGTCCATCAAATGCATAACTGCAAGGGGGGAATAAAAATATTTTTGGAAGAACCAAATTCACTTCATTTTAGTGCACAAACTATTGGTGCAAATTACGTATTATGTATTATCAGTATTATTATTTTTGTAAAAGGGAAGTATTGATAATTCTTTTAAAACTATTCCTATATTATTATAAAGGGGGCACGGCATCCAGACCGAATTTATTGATTGGATATTTTCGCGATTTCTCCCTTCGACCCTCCATCCAAACATCCGATCTTGCTCCACCTCACTGCTTGATAATTATTACACTGTTTTGTTCTTTGAAACAATTATTTCCCTCCAGTCCCATTTTAGGCATATGTATTTTTTTGATAAAAAGAAGATCGAGACGCTTTTGTTTAAGTTTAAACAAGAAAGAGAAATATAAATTATTTTCTTTACGTAAGTACTTATTTAGAAAAAAACATTGTACAAATGTGAAAATCAAAAATACGTATTCTACAAATAAGAAAATGTTTGACACTAAAAGACCTACTCTGAATGATATTATTTTATCTTCAAGTCTAAAGTTTATTTTTTAACGTTGAACGGCCATCTTGCTATTTTTGATTTTGACATCTGTCATGCACATGGGCGACTCGTGTTACACCACACTGGCACCGGTTAAATATTGGCTAATATTTTCGTTATTTCGCTATTTTAGAGCTCTTTTTACTTTAATTATGAAATATTTCTTGTAATTATAGATAATTAAATCGTGAGAAGTGTTTCAAGTCCGGTTACAAAAAAAGCCACTGCAACCGTTTGTCTAGAGATACATAAAGGCACGATTTTCGACCGCTTGAAGATAAAGAATACCTACCATTACATGTATTTCCATCTTTTCGGTACAAAGTTTGGAGGTTATGTTTTTTTTACTTCTTATTCTATTCCTTTGGTCCTGACCTTTTAACTGTTTGTTGTTGCACACTATTTTTTTTGTATTCTATTTTCCAGTATCATATTTATTTACATGAAGTTATCACTTTTTTATATTTTCTACGTCCAATCAACACTATAAACATTTCAAAAACAGATGTTCCCTTAATCTTGACTTCGACAGGACGTAACGTGCAAAAAATAAGTTGAAGTTATTGCCGATTAAATTAGACCTCATGAAACATCCGTAAATATTGCACAAATAAAATCAAGGAGTCGGTTGTAAATATGTCGAAATACGGATCAAAGAATAATAAACTTTCTAAGTTTTGGCACAATTTTATTTATTATGACATTGCTGAAACATTTTTTGCAGACTTGACGACCAAATAATTTCGCGTTCTAGATTTCCTGCTTCAACAAAGAACCCAAAATTTGGTATTTTACCGAAGACGAATATCGGAACTGTCAAGGTTATGACCGAATTGTTATGCAGCCTTTGAAGAAAACGTCACGTTAACTGACAGTTCGAATAAATTATTAGTCTGCTGTTCAAAACAATAGTAGTAAATTACTTGTGGTGTCTTCCACATTTTGTCTAATTTTAGAACGCGCGACCTTGACATTCTATTCGTTTTGATTACGGAAACCCATTCAGAACAATCTTTGTACGTGTTTAGTCTGTCCGCACAAAAATAGTATTGAAATCTGGCGAACGCGGTGGCCGCTCCATTGGAAAACAGATAGTTATCTAATTTCCTCCTGACAAACTGGCGCCGAGCAGACCTTGTCCATTGTGCTTCGCAAATATAATAAAAAAAATACAAGGAATTTGCATATTTACATGCGTAAAATTTTGCGTTCGTCTGGAGTTTTCTAATGGTGCTTAAACATTTTGATGTGGGCGCTCACGGTCATTTTCCCCATTATTTTAACACGAGGTTCTCTAAAGTGCCTCACCTATGAAGCATCGTCTGGTATTGTTCTAAGATTTAAAAGGCAGTTTTCTTTAGTATCCCGTCACGATGCTTTCGTAGTCATTTAATGTACCTAATGAAGGGTAACAGTTTTTCGAAGCAAATCCTCCATATACGGTCCCAACATTAAACCGATATCTTCAATCGGTCTTCAGCTGGGGCCACACAAGGTGCTCTATCATATTATCCTCGTTACACGGGTAGTTATAATCTGAGCGCGTTATTTACTTGCTGCTGGTTTTCGATATGTTTTCTTCGTTTTTTCATCTTCGTGGGCGAGTCGTTTCCACATGTCGTGCACCAGGTTAAATCACGAAAATGCTGTAGCCTCGGTCTTGTCAGCGGTAGTGATGTGAAGCCGTACGAGCATGAAGAAACATGAATTATGACTCGATTCAATTTACAACAATGTAAACTTAATAAATATTTATTCATGAGGTCCAGATCTCGAGTGTAACAATGGATTCACGCTTCCCACAAAAATTTCTGTTTGTTGAAATTTTCTCGGCCCGTTTACAACCTGTTGGAACGTGATGAATTTGATAAGGTAAACAAGTGGGGCCTTTCTCGCCTCGAGATAACGTTTTGCTGCACGTTGTGAAATCCAAAACAAGATCAACAAATATCCCACAAAATCCCGTCTGTATCGGAAACATCTTCGCTTTATGAATTTACAATGTATACGTTATGTGAAAACTAGACGGAATTGCATTCCACACGATTTTTTTCCGGATGACTGGTAAAATGCTCTCAAAATAAACTTGATGGAGGATTTGGTTGGAAGTGTTGCGACACCACCCCAAGGATTGTCGTCCGCTAAATTAACGCCGGTTTTTAATACACGAATCGTGTAAACACTTCAATCGAGCTAATTCAACCGTGGCGCTGCCACAATCAATCGATCAATCAAGCGCTGACTTCAATGGATGCAATCAGTGCGGTAAAGGCCACATTTTTGTTGCAGGTATGGAGCGGAGCGTTAAAATCGCGAGATTGCTACAAAAAGACGACGCAAAGATGTGTACATGGCCACTGGCAAGTATCTTATCACGAGTGGAATTTATTGTACATTTTTAGCAACTGTTTGTAAGAATTTAGACATTTCAAATTTATCTGGGTTAAATTTTTTATTTGGTAGTCCAAAACTTTTGATAAGTCAACGTTTAACTTCTTTCATTTGGAAAATGTGTCGATCTTCACCAATATTAATCAGAAATTTTGTTTCCTACAGAGAAAGAGGATTTGAAATTTTACAAGAATAGTTATATCAGACAAAAAAAAAATTAAATGTCGGGTCAAATTAACTTGCAAAGTGGACAACTGTTTCCATGTGGAAATAGAGGAAATTTTCAAAGGGATAATTTTTGTATTTCTAACAATAGTTCCCGCGAAAATACATTTTTTGAGCTCACTACCTTCAAAATAACATTTCGCGACCGGATAGTAGTGCGCGAACGTCGATTTCGCGCACTTGTGCTTCAAAAGGGCATTCGCCTCTTTGATCATTCTAAAAATAATTTGACTTGCTAGTAATAAAATTTCGAAAGAGTGAAATTAAATCGGTATCATGTAATTAATTCGATTGACACTTTGGTAATCGCATGGATAAGCGCCATCCTATGCACAAAGGGTATACGACAAATCAGACATAATGTTCGTTTCAAAAAATATTGTACGAAATTCGATGCGAGAAGACGTATTCGGCACATTCGTTCAAATGAAACACTCGCTTCTTCGACGCTCGTGCCTCAGATAATGCGCTCATGCGCAAAAAATGTCTTCTAGCACTCATTTCGTAAATAACTATTCTATAATTGTTTTCAGAAGTAAATTTTAAAATTATCAACGCAGTGACCATTTTGCTCTAATAGAAAACAGTGCGTGAAGTGAAAAACAGAAAAGCTTAAGTGTGTAAAATCGCATTTCACACACTGTTATGTATGGTTTCTATGGTTTCAATCTTACAACAGTGTAAAAAAAATATACATATATGTAAGAAAATGACCCACTTCACCCATAGATAACTGTGCGTGAATATCAATTTTTTGAAGCAATTATAGAAAAAATTAAATTATAAAATAAATTCTGAAAAAAAATTGTTTGAAAAAACTACGAAATCTTATGATTTTATATTACATTGATGTACTTTTTGGTAAGACTTTTGTCAATGGTAGGTTCTCTCTTTCAGTTTTCAAGATAAAGCGAAGATCGATAAAGTATCGATTTTGAAGGGGTGATTCAACCCTTAAATATGCATCTGAGCAGCTAATGTTTTGTGGAAGAAATTAATTTGTTTATCTAATATTTATTCATTTATCTCACAAGTTTAGTCAAGAATTTCTAGATCATTCACAGTTAAGTTTCAACTCTGTCACAGAGCAAGAGATGAGGGTTGCCCATTGACCTCCATTACTTCGCCGAATTATCTCGCGAAAGTAGATTAAAGTTTCTAAATGACCCGAGATATATTTACACAGTCGCAGACATCCTTCCTGTGGACACTCGCCTTAACACACATTTCCCAAAAAGAAAAATTGAAAGTAATCTCACAGCGCTTAAGCCATAAATGGCACTTGACGAAGATTGTCAGCGTATCTGATCTGAAAATATTGGAGTTGGTCGCGAATGTCCAGATCGTGTCATTGACAAGCACTAAATTTGGCACGACGTGGAGACCTCTTTCCGAAGATTAAATCATCGGCAGAGATTTTACGTTCTTGTGGCGAAAATCGTGTCAGATTCTTAACACATAATGGGGTAAGTATTGGTAGTGGAAGTAAAAAGAGTCCGACTGGCGCACCTAAATTAGTGTTAATTTTGTCTGGAGAAAAAAGTGGAGTAAGACCGGTATTATGGCAATCATCAAATTGTCTCCAGACCGTGTTATTACCCGTACGATTTATTTAGGAGCTCGTTTCGGGAACGAAGTGTGCTGGGCACGCAATGTTTTTTCGAATTCACTTCGGTTCAGAGTTGTTAAATGATAGGTAGGGTTAACACCTGCATTAACTGTAAAATACCAAATTATCGTCTAATTATATTATAATTAATTAAGTGGAGCCCGCAGTAATCGGTGAGAAGCAGGCAATAAAAAAATCTTGTGAACACAGGTTTTTTCGGTTACATTTTTGAAATTTGGTCATGCTATGCGTTTTGATGCACCACTAAAATGGTAGTTTAACTTTTTACATACATAACAAGAAATGATTATAATTGGGCTTGTTATCATTCAAGGTTTATAAAGTATGTATCCAAAGTAGTTAAAGAGTTACACTCGTAAAACACAACTTAACATCTGTTAAAAAAGGCATCGTCTTTCATCAGAAATTCATAGCCAACTTGATGAACTTTTCATGTGAACACCCGTTACATGGGACATGGGCGAACATAAAAAATACGACAATCTATCCAAATGAGTCCAAATGGAAAATTATTCTTTAAAAAAAAACTAAGTAGACCTATGCAATTTTTTTCGAAAGAAAAGATTTCTATAATTCAAAAGCTTTGGCGCTCAAATAAAATAATTTGTAAAATTGTGTTATAAATTTGTGCCACAAAAATAAAATCAATTTCTCAGAAGCCCGTTGTCACACATTTAACAAATGTGAAACTTAAGCTCTCTGACCTTATGTCATCCGGTAAACTTACACCAAGCTATGAAACATGCTTTAAAACCGACTCTTTCGCACCTTTGGTGGGTTTTTGTTTTATTGGAAAGCCCAAGAAACTAAACAAAAAATTGCGTTTTTGTAAGCTATTAATTTCATAGCGGTTAAGAAATTAAGAATAAAAAAATATATGATCTCTTAATTTTAGGAACAACAGAAAAAATCTGAAATCCAATTGCAATAGATTGGATTTAAAAAGAATTGTCTTAGCTAAACTTGGTTTAGATTTTATTTTTTTTCACAGACTGGAAACGTAAATTGTACTTTCATTGTATTCTTCACGGTTAAATTAACATTGCATTAATTTTTTTGCGATGTTCAATTTTCAAATACAATAAGCATTAACGAAGTCCAGTAAAAAAGGCAGTTTTAATTAATGTGAGACAATGAAGGTCGTACAAATTCATTATCTTATTGTTCCAGTCTCACAGGAACGAGATTAACTAATCCTTATTCGCATTTCAGGCTTTTAGTGTGAGCCATTGTCGGTTTAATCAATACTGAAAACGGATTTGCAAATTTGCATAAATTATTCATTTGAGCGCGAAAATGGAATCTCATCCAAGTTTAAAACGACAAATTCCTAATTCTATAGAGATCAGCTCAAGTGAATGATTAATTCGTTTGCGTTGTTTGTTATCAGTGATTCTTAAAATTATGGGTTGGGCTACTTTTGCCGAAAATGGACGCACAAAAGAAATCGTAACTGAAATGATGAGATGCACTTTGTTTATTTTTTTAACACCGAAATGCATCTCGAATTAACATTAATCGGATTGTGAATAAATTGTTGACTCGCTTCTTAAGATAAGGAGGTGACATTGTGTGTAAATTTTATTTAAATTGTTTACCAACAAAATACTGACAGTATAAACAATTATGTACTAAATTTTCTTCACTCCTAAGTGTCATCGAGGGTAATATAAGGCACTCCAATTCCGGTTCACCCGGAAGCTGTTTAAATTAACCACAAAATTAGTGCCAATATTTGCTTTCAGTACACACTGTTTGTGATTAGTTTTCGTTGTTGTTTGTTGGCTCAACATTAAAACCAGAAGCGATTTTCCTAGGCGTAAAACGAACCAACTGGAGGTTTTATCACAGACAATAAATACCTCAAGCTCGTCTATTGAGTACAATTAATTTACTACTTTACGTTACTCTATGTAAAATAATTCTAGAAATTGTATCCAAGATTTTGCACGCACAGCGAGTATTCGATATGATTATCGCTGTAATTTAACCACTTTCAGACTGTAATACTGTTTTCACATATTCTGTGACAAATAAAATTCCCTTTTATGGCTGTGAATTTTTTACAGCTGTCTCACACTTAATTGCTTTTAAATTGAACGTACGTCTTGTAGTTATTTTAACAGGACATTAAATTCCGTTCCAATCAGAACATTAAATTATAAATTTTCAATTTTGACACGAACGTGATGGGTTCCCCACGCATCTCTTCCTTTTGTATTTATCATGTGACAAACGCTTTAGAAAATGTGCATGGCCATCCAACCAAGAGCCGAAGGATTTATTACCCTTGACCTCCATTTTTAACAATTTTTATCTTAGTAAACATTATAACTCCCTTAATTAAAATGAAAACATTACAGCGTTGGTTTTGTTTGGGATTATGAAATATTCCGAATATGATGAGAACCTGTCAGAAGTTATTGAACGTCCCCTCTGGCAAATTTCCACCCACGTCCTACACCCACCAATTATAAATTCAGATTTCAGGCGTACTTTCGTGATTTATTTAATTACTCGGTGATTAGAAATTTGGCGTAATTAAAGGTAAATCAGTTTTGTTTGATTTAAGAAAATGTACAAATAAGCAGGTGGGTTGTGTCTGCTCGAGTAACTATAACAGATTGTATTTATTATGTTACGATGTGTTGTAAGCAGTGGGCAGGTGGTATATTAAGGTCGGTTTACGTTCAAAGCATGGCGTAGATTGCGTAGATTTTTGAAACAGTTTATTACAAATTCTTTTGAAGTATACGACCTTTCGAAGAATCTGGTAGGTATAAATACTTGCAGATACCTAATTTGAAGAAAATGGAGAATTTGTATTCATAACCTAAAAATCGGTATTTCCCGGTTGTCCTCAGAGTGCGGAAACAACGATTTTCCGCACGCCGTGTTTTTTACTTTGCAATCATAAACCAGGGGAAATTGCATTGTAATAACGTGAGCAGAACAAAATGAACGTTTAGTCACATTTGCAGTTGTAAAATTAATTCTCATCAACACAAAAAATAAGCAATTCAAAAAGGTAAGAGTAATAACAGGGGAAGAATTTGTTCAACGTGTTGTGTGATCGTAGTAGACGGCACCGACCCTTTAAATTTTAATAATCTACTAATCAGCGCGGAAGGTGCTACCAACTCAATGGTAAATAATTACCAATGTTAAATGATTTACATTTTTAATTTTATTTTTAAATATTTTTAAATTATTCCTTACAAAAAATTTGTATCTAACTTTTGCGGGAAGAAATTTCCCGCATAAGTTAGGTAAATAACTATTGTACGTTGGTAAGAATGAAGTCATGTTGAGTTGAAAGCTCTTAAGAAATGAATATTTTTTAACCAAGCTTACATTCGAAGCTATTTTATTCGTATAGAAATAGTCTGAATTTGGGCTAACAAATATACTCATGATCAGAAAATTAGGACGAATTAGCCAGTGGTGTAGAAAGTAGGAGGGTTCAAAAGTTACGAGAAAGTGTTTTTGAAGAATGTGGTGCTACTATAGCACAAAAAGTATAAAACATTCGCTGTAAGAAGGGTGATACTAGATACTATAAGGTTTTGATTTTGACATTATCTAGGGGTTAACCTATTAATTTCAACAAGAACAACTTTAGGGAAAAAGTGATCAATAGCTTATCAAATCCACTCATTGCTTTTACATTGGAGCTTTTACCCTCCTAATTCCAACACTACTGGCTTCTAGGAGTTCTAAAATTTTGGTCGTTGGCATATTTTTACAATGGAATTCAGAATACGAACAAAAGTTTTGTATGACACAAAGAGAGCCTTGTTACTTATTTTTCGCTAACTAAGAAACTAACCGATCCAGTAAGGTTTTTACTTTTTGAAAACATTTTAAAGATTTATGTGTATAACAAATAATCGTCCACTATTGATTTAATCTTATTTTTAAGTACACAAACAAGTAAAACTTATTTTTTAAACAAAATTTCTTGTTGTTTAAACCTTCTCGGAAACTTTGTTCAGTGAACTCTTTCGCTGTAACGAAGATTAATGGAGGTAAATATTTTATTCAACCACAATAATAAACGAAAAATCCCAGACCGTTGACCATCAGTGTTATTTTTAACAGCGTTTCACCTCATTTTAAATCTCAAAACTCTCAAACCCAATCACTAGTCAAAATATCCGAAAAATTTATTTATGTAGTCCGAACAACTAACATCGACTGATACTCAGCAACGCGTTAAACTCAAAGAATATTTAAGCAAATGTTATTTTAATTATCTGTCTAAATGATGATTTTTCACTGGTTTATCGCTCCGCCTTCGCGCAGATATTTCCAAGGTCACAACCCATGAGAGAATCCAACCCCTCTTGAAGAAACTAAGAGTGTCAAATATCTCCAAGTTACAAATGAATAATTTACAAATTACATTAGCAAGATTCTAACTTTCGGGTTTTCCAGTTTTCTAAATTATACTTCTTGTTTAAATCTTGATTTTGTAGAAACGAGTGTCTGGATCACATCGCACTGTGACCTTTGTGCCTGCCCCGAAGCCTCCTCTCTGTTTATTTGGTATAATTCTTGACAGCCGGGCATACTAATATGATAAAACTGAAACCCGTCGGCATTACATAATCCTTCTCTCGAACCAATCGCAATATTTTCCCAAAACCGTAGAAAAACTGCTCCATTTCATTCGCCGATGTTTAATTAAATTAGTTTTTAATCAGTCAAAGCGAGCGTGAGAAATCTAACGAAAATAGAACCGGAGGGCGTATTTCCAAATTATGAATATTAATAACAATACAGAAAAAAATCTTGCTCTGGATGCTAATTAGGATAAACAAGCCGGTAAAAATCATAAACAAATATGAAAATGATATTACACGTCGGTATTTTAAGAGTCACGATCTCGTTAATTAATTATAAGTGGCTTAAAGCCTGTCATGTTCGGTTCAACGATTGAAAAAAATGTTTCGAAAGAACGTAGGTACTCCACTACTGTTTGGCAACAAACACACCTATGTCTTAAACCGTCCCACCCATCAAACGCGGCTTACCTTGTACAAATCGATTAATATAATGGAAAAACGGAGGTAATGACTTTTGGCGCCTAAGAATCGAGAGGAAAGGTCGCGAAACTATTAAGCCTGGTGCATCATCATTGTAGTAAATGCCACCGGAAGCCCAGCCTAACATTGATCTCGATACTGGTAGATTCGCCAGTTTCATTCATGCGGCCGCGACGGCCATAACCAATCAAACAACTATGGATCAATTAGGTCGTTCAACTTTCAACCTACAGACTCCGATAGGTATTGTTGCATTTCCCGAATTATTTCCCGAGCAGCGCGTGGACGAAGAACTAAAGGTGCGTCTACACCGCGGCGGATTGCGCAACAGCACAAGATGTTGGGGGTTTTTAAAAATAAATCAACCGTGTAGGTAATTCTAAACCGAGTAAATTCCTTGAACGTTTAAATTTGAAAGGAAAAACACTTTACCCGCAGTGAAGCACTGTGGTGGATCGGCATGGGGAGGCTTTTCCTTATATGGTATACGGCCACTTTTTCGGTTTAGGGAAGAAAAGATTAAGTTATGCGTTGGTCTTCGCAGTCTTCCGGTATAAAACCCAATTGAAAATCTTTGGGATCATGTTGACAACCAAATTTAAAATTATGGGTAGCAATAAGAACGATCTCTTTGATGGATTGAACGAAGCTTGGAGCTGTTAAATATCGAAAGGATATTAGTTGTTATAAAGTTTTTTTTTTAATAAATATGTACTGGAAGTTAAAATTTTTTTTGTCCAGGTCTTATTTGCCATGGTTTTTCATCCTGTGTCGTATTTTTCCTAGAAACATTTTTTTCAAAACTAAAATGGTTAGATGGTTGGTCCTATTTAGCGCAAAATTGTTTGCAACAATTTCAGCAGTGTTTAGATCGTACTGTGAAATTGTTTTGGCAGACTGAAGCATAATCCGAAAAAAAGTTAGCCGAAGGCCAACCCAATTTACTTCAGAAGTTCTTGATGATGTTGAAATTGTGAAGAATGAACCAAAAACTTCCCTTCAGCATTTATCTCTGCAAGTGAGTGCTGTGGAAAGTTGTCGCACAATATTAAAAATGAATTTAGATTTATGTATATTCTTACCGCATGACCTGTGTTCCGGAACTGTAGCCACAAAGGCTTTAGTTTTGAGAATATACTTACTCCAAAAAGTTATAAAGGGAATAAAAAGCAAAATACATCATGAAGAAGCTGGTGGACACTTTGAACAACGTTTATAATAAAATACCATAAATCACTTCTTATTCTATCTGCGTTTCCTGGAAGGTTTGTGAGGTTATGTTTAGCTTTGAGATGAAGCAGCTACATCTCCGATTCGCATTTTTTCCACAGAACACGTGATCAGTTTTATATTTAAACACCCGTCATTAACTGGCTAATTACAACCCACAAAGTAGGTAAGTGCCTTAATAAATTTAAGAAGTTAAATATGAATTTTGCTTAATGGAACCTTGATATAAGCTAAATTAAGTGTTTTACGTAGTTTTACGAAATTTTATGAAGTATTTTTGAGGTAAGTTGAATTATCAAGGCCTAAAGCATCTCCTAATCTCTTTCGAAACATATAAATGTCTCTGTTGTCGAGACTCGTAAATCCAAACCTATCTCAAATTGATACTTTTGTCTTAATTTTTTAATCATTTTATTTAGTGCTCGATAAAATGACACATTAAATAAGTACAGGTAAATGGATACATTTATGGCACATTTACAGTTTACTACATTCTATAATCAATTTATTATCTACATTTTTATCCAGATTTTACAGCACGAGTGGTATATTTTAATTTTACTGTTTTCAACTCTCAAAAATGTCTATGGTACATTTCATTTGAATTTCTAGTTTTAGATCGGCTGTCACAAATAACAGATCTGGTTCGCTGCGTCTCATTGTCATTTGTTTGATTTTTCGAAACACCAAGCACAGTAATTCTTGTCTTTACCTCCCCATTATCATCTTATTAACCTCATTCTCGGTGTGTGCACGGCCGATGTCGACACACATCCAGATCATTTTCGACATTTTTAATAAACAGATGGGCCCACGCATATTCTTCGCATCTCGTGTCAATCGAGCGCGGCATTCTTCGTGGATTTGGGCCGCTCCAGCCAACGGAGTAATTTAAAATCGGAATAATTAACAAGTCGGATTCAATCCTGCCACCCTAAAGCCATGTCGAAAACATGATTTTTTTGTTCAGAACGTATTAGCGTAGATGTTACTCACCGAAGATGGTAACACTATATCCGGGCATGAAATGTTATAGTTGTGACGTGGTGTACTTTGTCCGGAAGATTAGTGAAAACGTTTTGAGTCTTGATGCTCCCAGGAGGTCTAAATTGTTGACATAAAATAGGGTGGGAGCAACGTATTCTCTTTACAGGTCGTTGAACATGTTCCAATTAATTTACAAAAAATCGAAGTACTGTCAGGTGATGGATTTAAAGACGAAACGGAGGCATTTCTTTGACGTTTGACAAATTGGGTTACTTTTGAAGGCGCCGCCGTCAAAGATTCCATAATTTCGACCGTTAAATCATGTTACGATTAGTCTTATCACTAGGATGGAATAATTAAGATAACGACTAAATAGGAACAACTGTCATTCATTCATGTTTTATTGTATTGTTGTTATAGTAGAAATCCTCGATGGGTTATCAATTTTTCTCGAAACATTGGATGGTTATCTTGCTCGAGATGAATCCAGTCGTTGTTTCCCGTTTTGTTTAAACTAATTACGTTATGATTAAAGTACCCAGGCGGCCACATTACTGTCACCCTTAGCGCAATAATAAAAAAATAATTTAATTAGAACGTTTTTATCATAAAGGAAACCAGAATCTGGGAACAAAGTGGCGCCTCTTCCAGGACTGATTATCTCCGTTTTTAGTGTCTCAGCTGAAGTTGTTATTTCAGGTTTCTTAATGCGTAACGCATTAAATAATTTAAACGTTGGAGTATAAAATGCAGCTTTATAAAATTTTATAGTGCACGACGGTGGTCATCAAGTATTTAAATTGGAAATGTGACAAGGCGGCTCTAATAAAAGTGTTTTGTGTTTCTGGTCGTGTTGTTTCAGATTTGTGGCATTCGTGGAATGATAAAAATATATTGAAGTTAATCTGAAGTGAAGATAATTTCATTTTAATTTTTATTGCTTTTATCAATTCTGAATTGTCTGAGTTCTTTGTTTTATTCAAATGTATTTCTAGTTTTTACGTTGTGGATGTCGTTGTTCTTTTACCGAAACTACTTCACCCAGTTGCGACCTCGACTTCGTCTCGGTCTTCAATCTCGGAGCTTAGCACAAAAAAACTCACTTCTACTCTTAATGATATAATCTACTATTTCAAATGTTTATGTTATTGTTTACGTTTTTGCGAAACTGTTGGAGTTGGTGGTGGTAGAAAATTGTTAGTAGAACCACGAAGTTAAACCTGGTGCAGTAGTTTTCAGTTAGCATTATTATTTTCGAAAATGAATTCTTAAATGTGTCATGAAGAATCAAGACACAGAAGAACATTTCTTGAGTTCCTAATTTTAACTACCTATATACATATTTTATTAGCCCATAATTAGAATTCTAATCTTTGAAAAAATAGAGCTGTGCTTGGTACGCAGTAGACTTTTTGGAATGTTAATAAATCAAAAAATGCCACAAATATTTTGCATTACGAGTATGTACATAAAAATACAAATTAACGACCATTTAAATTTGAAACATGTCATTCACCTCTTAATAAACTTTTTGGTAAAGCAAACCGCTTCGATTATATCAATTTCTTGCAGTTAGTAAATCTGTTAGCGGTTCATTTCGTTATGCCCATGTTTGGATTGATTGAATTTTTTAGGAAGTCAATAACACATTCAGTTCGGGTTGTATCTCTATTTTTGCCACAGCTCTGTTAATCATTCAAGCCTGTTGACATGCCTTATAAGGCAAACGTCGCAGAAACCCACCGACTTCATGGTGGCATTTCAGTCTGATTGGAGTGATGTTAGAGCATAACTAGCTGGAATTCTTGGGTTGCAATATCGTCTAATGTGTGGCGAATTAGTTGGGCTTGGAATCATTCAGCATGAGTCAAGTTCAATTGAGTCGAACATCTGCAAGGAGAATATGTAGAGCAATAAATTTAATCATCTCTAATGTACCCAATGACTTTGCAATAACTTTCACGGATATCTCGTTAATATGCCGTGTCGATGGTATTTTGATTACCCGCCCATCCGAAATTATAATTATCGGTTGGTTATTGACGAGTCAATTATAGTTTTTAAACAAACCCCGGCTTCACCCACAATATTTACCATTTTATTTAATTACCGATTAACTCTGACCATGGGTGGTACGAATAAATCAGTCGCGGTATTACTTATGGGTCTAGCGCACCTGGGTCGTACCATGGGCTCGTCGATCAGCTCGAGATAACCCGACACTCGCAGCTATTAGCATTTATGAAGTGATAAGAGTTGTTCACACCTACCGGGAAGTGTCATTGCTCGGATGAATTAAAGGCGAAGAAGCGCCACCAGTGCCAGATTAAAGACCCTGATGATGATCAAAGGCGAAACGGATGATGTGTGTAATTAAAAGCTGGTAGTGCTTCGTTTTCCGTGTCTCCACTAACGCGGGTAAATAACTTAATAATGCATTGCGGCCATTACGAGCGACCATTGTTAAATTGGCTTGAAATTATGTCCACGAGTATTTATAACTTCCTCATTGATGCGAAAGACTCGGTGGCGGCGTCGACGATTTCATTTTGACCGATATTGAAATTCACAAAGCATTTGAATGGGCCATAAATGTCGCTAACCACGTGTGTTTGTAAACACGTGCTGCGAAAACTTGAATCGTTACATTCTTGCACACTTGCTTCTTCTTGTCAGGCGCCACACTTTCATCCGACCGTCACGGTTCTAGCACAAGATGTTGAGCACCGTTCATTTTTACATTTGTACAACTTGTATCTCGTGGAAGCGACAGTTTTTTTCACGTTTTTTTGTTAAAACGATTTTAAACGTGTGACAGTCTTGATGATTGGCGACTGTAATTTCTAAACCAGTAGCAGTGATTTTTTCACTTTATGAATTTCAAACGTTGGATCTTGTCCAATCTCCGAAACGAGTTATTTGTTTTGGTTGGGTAATTCTAAAAATTGAATTTTTAATAAAGTTATTAGTTATTCTTCCTTGCGGTGCTCCAACAAATTTTTCTCGAAATGGAACACGTAAATAGAATTCGTAACGGGTTTGTCGGAAACACAGAATTTTTTTTACCCATAAAAAAGAAATATGCACTCAAAAAATGGAAAGTAGGATATACAGGGTGCCCTCGAAATATATGTAAAAAAAAATATCGGCACTTGGTGAGTATGACGAAGTTAATTAAAAAAAAAATCTAGGAAAGTTTTTTTTGTTTTTGAGATATAAAGCATTGAAAATTTGCTCGAAATTTTCAGTATCTTTTTTCTTTTTTCTCAATTACTTCAGCTCAGTAGCGTACTGGAAATTTCCAACAAACTTTCAATGCTTTATATTTCAAAAACAAAGACTTCCTAGAAAAAAAAATACATACATATTTAACTTTTATTAATTGTCACCAACTACCGATGATTTTTTTGACATGTATTTCGAGGACACCTGTATAAGTGTGGTAAACATTACTGTAATAAGTTTTGCAATAGGTTTGATAGCTTTTGTAGTTTTTTTTTTTTTTTTTTTACTAGCAACAGGAGTCAATGAGCGATTCAGATTTTTGTGAAAAATGCTCTCCAACTTATTCTCCTTGGCGGTAATTTTTGTTTTTTTAAAATTTGATTGAAAATTGATAAACTCAAACAAAATACAAAATAGAACTTTTGAAACATTTTTATTTACATATTTTACGCCGACCCCTCCACCATGAACGCACTATAATCATTCGATTAGTGAAGCTAAGCAGTGTCAGACACGGTCAGTATTTGAATAGGTGACTGTGTTCCGTCCTAGAGGTGTTGGATTCTCTCATGGGCTGTGACCTTGGGGATATCTGTGCGAGGGCGGAGCGATAAACCAGTGAAAAATCTGTAAATGGAAAATTGGAAACTCAAAACATGCAATTAGACGAAAGAGAGACAGCACTAACGTAACGAATGACGATGTTTTCCGGTCGGGATTGTAGCGCCTGCTGGAGACCGATATTTGTTTGCGCAGATATGACTCATAGCCCATGAGAAAATCCAAGGTCTCTAACTGTAAGCTTCATTACTTCATTTTATATTGTGTGAATAAACTTCAAGGTGGAGGTTGTATAAACACCGGGAATAAATTTTGCCGCGTTTTTCACACTTGTAATGCGTGTGATATGTGTAATTATTACTTAACAAAATGTGATCAATCAAACACCTAATAATTATTTGAACTATCTTATTCGTTCTATAACCATATGCAACAGCCTGTCAAAAGCTCAGTCAAATTCTTAGATAAAAATGATTGAATAATTAACAACAGTGTTGTAAGAATGTCGAAAGAAAACTTAAAGCAATCGGTGGTTATTTAAATGTACAGAATGCACTCATGTTTATAACATTTTGTGAAATACAATACTTTTTATTTTGTTCATTGCAAATTGTTTTCGTTTTCTTTGCTATGGTGAAGATATTATTGGCACAAACTGGATGCTGCTATCTTATCTTGAAGCAATTTGCGAATTAAACCGTCAATTAAAACCGCCTGTTAAGTCACACTGATGACCCGACGAGTTAGCTGTTAGCAGCTAATGAATTTTCACAATATGAGCATTTCAATGAATTCATTTTGCAACTTGAGGTCTACACCTATTGGCATTATCAATTTGTATCTCTCAAAAACGTCAATCAGATTAGAACCATCACGGCGTGATGCGTTAAATGTGGAATTAAATTCCGTTGTCGCGGTTTTGCTTTAATTAATGTCAGTTAAACTGTCCATTGAATAATCGAATTTGGTAATCCCCTTGTAAATCGCCGCCATTCTGATCGACATTATTTTCGACCAGTCGAAATTCTTGAAAAATAAAAACACGGAGATTTTTATCGTTAAATCCATTAAGAATCTTCAGCGGCAGATCATTTTGATGGACTGTTCTCCATCCAGAGCCAACGGTATTCCTTGATGATCCTTGTCGATCAATACACGTGCAGCACCTCACCATTAACCGTGTAGTCCTAGTCCAAATGCAAATCCAAGTGTTACTTAACCCCAGTAGAGTGAGGAGATAACGCCGTATTATGAAGCAACGAATGTGTTCGTTGTGAAAATGAGAGTAAATAACTACTTGAAAAAAATCTCTTGAATTAAACATGAGTCTGAATAAATTAAAACAATGTGTGAGAGCACGCTACACCCATAAATTTCGGAATTAAAATCCTGTTTGGAAGACGTACAAATTGTTTCAACAATAAAAAAGTCACCCCTCCTGGAACCTTTGACTTCGTTGTAGTGGAAGATAATATCAAGCTATCATTAGCAAGGGTGCGTCTAGCCCAATTAAGTCAATTGAGTTTTTTTTTTAAGGAATCAGTCCCAGAACGAGTTCAGGGAAGAGTGGAAGTGTAAAATAAATTAGGACAAAACGGCTACACCTACCTACAAGCTTTCAAGCTTTATTTATACGAATTTATGGCAGGCTAAATGACCCATTTGTAACAATGGAAATAAAATTGGGGGACACAAAGCGTTATTGTGCTGCACACTGTTTCCAGGACCCATTGAATTTTTGATTTAATAAAGGTCGTACCCAGAGAGAACAGAGTGAAACGCCTCCAGCACAAAGAAATACCTCGACGGTGTCGGTAGTACCGAGCCATATTTTTCAAACATTTTGAATTATTATTAATGGCGGCATTCCTTTCAGTAAGTTATTCAAATTGCCTTTCAGGCATACGTGACGATTCAATAATCCAGTGAAATACCGATGTACTCTTTAATGGTGGAATTTGTCATTTGTTCCTTGTGTATTACTGGAGGTACAAAAAATCCGGAGGCTGCATTTTCGAACATTAACCATTCGAGGAACTTATCTTTGATCTGTAGTATGTAAATACAGCTTTAAATTTTTTTCACGCATTAACAAATGTTTCCACACAGCGGAACATATGCGGTAGAGTATTAAGACCTTTATCTTTTATAATAAAATACTTACAAGATGTGTGTTCTGTTTACATGGGATTCACCTATGTAGTACAACGGATTTAGACAGAAGACTAGTCGATTATGATTTTACAATCTTAAGTCAGATCATATTTCTTCTTGTAAATCTCTTGTCGTACATTATGGAACATTCGCTGTTTGTGGCGGAGTGAGAGGTACTGTCCAGATTTGGTCCTAACATAAAATATGTGGGAGATTGACTGAAATGTGTATATCTGAAGACAGTGGGCTGTAATTGGTGATTGTAAAAATTTGTTGAATTGGGAAATTATGTAGGTGCGGAATTATTTTGATAACACAAAAATTTAAAAATATTTTTTACATTTTTGGTTTTACAAGATTTTCGAAACATTAATTTTATTTAAAATGGTAATGGAGTGATAGTTTAGAATACAACAATTTAAGTGCTTCTTAGTTTTTTAACACGAGCGAAAATTTTAATTGCGATTTGTTTGAAAAGCTACGCTGATGCCAGCGACAAGATTTTTTGATTTGGTGCACCTGGAAATGTTTAAAACATGCAATTAGCCTAGAACTAAAGTGGGAACCTACACCCTATAAATATTTAATCAATCGGGGAATCACCCCGTCGATTTCCATAAGCTTTGTGTGCCGAGTGCGATCTCTAATTTGACCGTAGATGACCTACAAATATGAAATGTCATGCAAATATCAAACATTGGTATTATAAAGAAGTGTTGCCACTTCAGGATATCGTCGTATTCCCGGAGGACAAAGAAGCATTGGATCTTCTTGCGGCAAGTAACGAATTCCTCATCAGTGTTAGCCGGAATTGCATTAGCATAACTAGATACGTTACTATTGATGTCACCGTCTGAAAGAAGTCTCTATTTAGCAACCTACCAAACAAAAAAATTAAATCATTGATAATATGGGTTGGAGAGTGCTTTTCGCAAACTTTTCGTGATGATAAACTAGCACTACCCAAATCTTAAAGCTCGTGTCTTCAAAATGTAAACAATAGTAGATACTACTAGCGATTGTAATTACGATAGTATTGTATTGTCTGATTATGATCTTATCAGTGTTATATGCAAATATAAAAATACAATATTGTTTTATTAAAATACGATTGTAATCTAATATGTTACGAGTGTAGCGTCATATATCGCCCGTTCAAATGAAATCCTGGGCTGGGAAGGCGTTGGAAACCGTCAATTGTTGTGCTTTTTTAAGCGTAGATTAATTGGAGCATGTTGACAGCTAACCTAAAATTTAGAGCCAAAAAAATCTTTCTTTTTTCTTTCTTTGCAATGTTTTACATTAAAAGTAGAATAACTTAACGATTCCTATTCTCGAAGCAAATATCTAAAGGCACCCTGTACTGAAAACAAACATATTTATAATAAATGTCATTGGTGTCAAACGGAGGGAAATTCAAACTACACTGTTCTAAACGTTTTAATTTTTCCAACGCCTACTCAGCCCAGGATTTCATTTGAACGCGCGATACAAGAGAAAATAATTCACGTGCCACATGATCCATTTTTAACAATTTTATTTGGCTGAAATAGAGTAGCAAGAGCCATAATATGAAACAAAAGAAAGTTCTTCAAATTGCTGATTATAAGCTGATACGATCAAAATGCAAACCAGCGTTTATGAATTCAAACTTTCCTCATCTATTCTTTTACCAAATGTAATCTCGTGATATGAGTAATAATCGATGATATGACTCGTGAAACCGAAGCAGCACCTGTTTTTATGAACTCGTCGAATTTACAGTTCGATTCCACGATTCATAGATATTATCCATGATGATTAATGATCATACCACTAGATGAATATTTTGTTAGTGGTAAGACATCAATCTCGTGCGAAATGATTTTTTATGTACATCTTCAGGTAATATATTTCTTTATCAATTCTGTCAAGTGACTGATCATTTCTAACTGTATTGACAAAACTGATGATATGATCGCGTATGGAAGATTGTCTCAATCGGTATTATCTAACAGTGTCAGACACATCTAATTCTAACAAGAACAAATACGAGTATTTAGATCGTGTATCTAGTCGAATGTGATTTTTATCGCGATTTTGACTCCTCAATTGACGAAGACAAATACCACTTAGCTTTGTCGATACATCTTTGTTTCTTATGGTGGGTACTCAAAGGATCTTGACACCTAATGATATACAGGGTGTTCTGGAAATGAATGCCACTCTTCTAATTGTTAATAGAACTCATCAATTCGAGTAACATTTTTTGAAACATTTCTTCCAAAAATCCCCCTTTCAGGAGATCTCACACAACAAACTTTATCAAAAAGCGACGATACAATTTGATTTGATATTGAAATTCAGGCTGTCGTCAGAGTTTGCGTTCGTGAATTGTAGAATCGAGAGAGTTTATGGAACTCACCGACGATATTAATTTCCTGTTGACATTGACGTAGCCGTTGAGATTCATAATCGGGGGGTTCTTGTCGATGGCCGTCAAGAACATGTGCACCTCCTGTCGCGTCCGTTGATCGACAGCGCTCAAATTAACATTGAGTAGTCTTTCCCTGAATTCGGGGCCCATCTTCCTCGACGCGTGATGCGCCTCGTTGCATATAATATAAAGCAGCGTCATGCAATAAAAAGCGACAATAAACAAACCAGCTTCTTTGAACGACAACCCCTGGTCCATGGTCTCCGTCACAGAACCGTAACTTGCCACGATGGTCGTCAGTAAAATCAGCAGGCAGTACACACTGTACATTCCGCTGTAGGCCCTGCCTAATTGCTGCATCATGTGGGACAGGTCCACCCACAAATCTCGATAAGCGCCCAACAAACTGGCGGGATCGGTGGATTCGAGGGCGTTGTGCAGATTCTGGGCCATCCAGGTGGCCACGCGGCCCTTCGCGGTGCAGTTTATGAACCACAAGGCGCAAAGGCCGTTCAGCATTGCGAGGATGTGGTAATAGCCGAATGTGTGCCAGAAGAGCATGTCGGTTTGCAAATAGAACTGGGCCAACATCACCGCGATACCGACCGCCCAGGATATTACGCACAGGGAGTAGGTAATTAGAGATAAGTTGTGGAAAATTATGGGGGTTCCAGTCACCTCGAAGTATTTCAGCTGAAACGACAAGAGTCTAATTGGATTTTAATTTAATTTTAACGGAAAAGCACGAACAAACACAAATTATTTGCTAAGAATGTACAGGGTATCTGGAAATGATTGTCTGGTCCAGCTTGCTATGAAAAAGTGTCAAATTTTGAATGTGCCGCTTAAAATAATGAATGTCTCATTTTTAGGTTAGGTTGTTGGTTGTTAACAAATTTCAACTGTGTTTTGCTCCCGCTAACGGTAATATATTTAATATCAAGACTGTCACGAGGAGAATAGTCATCCTCCCATCATACTCGCAATCCCAATCAGGTATTTTTGGATTTTATTTTTCAACAAAAGATTTTTTACTGCATGAACCGTTATGCTTATTCATAACGTGGACTGTAAATTTTGAAGAACGTCTCTAAATACATACATAGATATCCGTAATTAAATTGTTAGAACAACCTGACTTTAGTGGCGATATTTTATTTATTTATTTTATTTTTTGATTGATATATGTCAAGACGATATATCTGACTTCTAAGTTCGAAGAATCAAAACAACATACAATAACAGCTTCAAACCGTTATCAATGTAAGTGTCAGACACAAAATCTTTCAGTAATGAGGCGACAAAAATTGTTTGACATTTGATAAGATGATAAATTAGTACGCATTTGTTTTACATATCATTAATACAAAAAAGTGTTTGTTTTTATTTTGTGATTAAAAAAAAACTCAATTAAAATATGTCACACTTTTACAATCTCTGCATGCGCTAATTGTGATATGATATTGAATGGGATTTACCTGAAACCTCGTCCACATATTTTTGAACTTCGCCACCTCAGTTCCATTAGTCCACGCCGCCACAGGTAAGAGGAAGTGCGGTATTAAAATACTCAAGAATATAATTCCGTAAACGTATTCGTCGAATCTCTTTCCAGGTTGGAGTATTAGGTTTAATCTCTCCTTGAAAACCATGCTGACAAAAATCGTCTCGCCAGCAAATAAAAAGTAGGCGTAAATCGATGTCGACGAGAGCCATCTGAAATATTAATTTGTTGGTGATGTTTTCATTATAATTTTCATTCATTATCCCGTAGATATTTCACCAATATGAGATATTAATTTGTTGGTGATGTTTTAATTACGCCATTTTTTACCAGACCCGTGTGGGTATTTCGCCACATGTTTTTAGATGCTTAATTTATTATGCGAAGTGGTAATTTTCGCCGAATCGCGAGGGTGTAACTATATGTTCAACAGCGGTTTCCAGATATTAAAATTTTGATAAATCGTTCGCTGGCAGTGATTTAGTGTTCATTTAAATAGGAACGGCTTAAGTAATTTTAGGTGAAATGTGAGCTCCATTATTTTACAGATACTTCTAACTGCTCTTAATTTGGAAAATTTATCACGGACTTATGTGCGATATTTATAATCTCTTTTATTACCCGTTTAACACCACAGAAAGGATTACGCTTTAATATCAAAACACAAAAGATTACATACACCGACACGAGTTCAGCCTTTTATTCATTATTATAGCTGTTATGTGAAAACCGTCAGATATCACCCTTAATGAAAACAGTAATTTTACGTACTCACGAGCGGACGAAAAGTAACTTTTTTTCGGACGCTGACCGTGGCGCCGTCTGTTGGTGTGTTTAGTAAGTTAACAACGAGACCGACAAAACCGATAATTGTCCTGTCCCATAAATTATGTAAGTAAGTATGTAATTGTATCGCAAATGGTAAATTTCTCGTTTTGTTGTCAAGCTGATAAAAAAATAGTTACATGTATGTATTATGTGTGTCAATTTGAAAAAGGTAAATACAAAAATAATAGATTTGTAATTTTTCCAATGATTTTCCGCCTTTTTACGAATAAATGAACTGATCTGTTTTAAAACAATTAGTTAAAATATCACAGGACCCAAGAAATAATAGTAGATTATATCATTAAGAGTAGAAGTGAGTCCTTTTGTGCTAAGCCCGAGATGTAGTCGAGCAACCGGCCAACTTCATCTCTCGATTATCGCGCGTTCAAATGAAATCCTGAGCTGAGTAGGCGTTGGAAAAATTAAACCGTTTAGAACAGTGTAAAGTTTGAATTTCCCGCCGTTTGACACGAATGACATTTGTTTATGTTTAATCGTGAGGTAATTGAACATGTTTGTTTTCAGCAAAGGGTGCCCTTAGATATTTGCTTCAAGAATAGGAATCGTTAAGTTATTCAATTTTTAATGTAAAACATTGCAAAGAAAAAAAATTAAAGATTTTTTTTGGCTCTAAATTTTAGGTTAGCTGTGTCCCAATGAATCTACGCTTTAAAAAAGCACAACAATTGACGGTTTCCAACGCCTTCCCAACCCAGGATTTCGTTTGAACGCGCAATTACTATTATTATTACTACATATTACCTGAACGTCGTTTTCCCTTTCCCGGATCGCTCTATGGGCATGACTCCCATGATCTGGAAGAGCACCAGCAGACTCTTAGTGGTTTGGTAAAAATTGTCATACTGGTCCAGCAACTCCGGATCTGGTTCTTCGTCGGCGTTAGTAACCGACGGTGAAGCAACCACCTTGACAATATTTTTCCTCCGGACGGCATACTCCGGGTGTAAATAGTTGGCATGTTGCTGCTTTTCATCGGTCTTGTACGGCTGGTTCATGGTGTTTTATTGGACTAATATTTCAGCTATCGCGTGATGCAAGTTGTTACCAAGGTGTTGGCTTAAAAAATATAATCCTGTTTAATTATTTGGACGGTTTACGACGGACCCCGTACAGAGTGATCAATCATTTTAATAATTGACCGAATTGGGCCCCACCTTCTCCGCAATTAATTTGTCTCGCCCTATCCGTGTTGCGCAAGGGGTTAATTGTTGTTTTTTTGTTGCAGGGCGGCGGCAACCCTCATTCTGTTTGATGCAGGAATGATGTACGAGTCGAAGTCGAGGATAGTCAAAACTCCGGGGACGTATCCTCTCGAGGTAGGCACAGTTTTATGAACCAGTCAGTGTGAACATCTCTATACAAATACACCCACTGCTTGTATCTCCCTATCTGATAAATTGTTTCTTATCGGATTACATGGAAACCCGCTTTGTTTTTTATTTATTGAGTACCTCGCACGCCGGATTCCATTTGTCATAGTAGCTCTAACGGCTTCGATTATCATAAAACCATCAATACCGTTTAACCAGAATATTATTTTCCGACACTTTGTACAAAGATCAAGGCTAAAGGGGAATTTGTTACAACCGACAGGACTACCAACGAGGTTGGTGGGCGCCAGTGGCGTAACGTGGGTGCACAAGGTGGAACCACGCTGGTAGTGACTTTACTGAAAAAACTGGACTATTACACTGTTCTCGACTTTCTACTCTCTATTTACCATTGTAGTTACCTGATTTGTGTCTAGCAGAATTTTTTTAGAACATGATTGATGACCTTCAAACCATATCCAATTTAGAAAACTATTACATTTCGCTTTTACCGTCTTTTTAACATTTCGATATAAAGTGATAACCTCTTCTGTTTTTCCTCGTCTTCACCAGTCGATCGCTGTACAATAGACATCCAATTTGTACCGAGTCCAATTTATGAAGACATCCACATCTATTTTCAGCTCGACTAGTTATTTCTAAGTCAAGGTTTCGCCATTGATTAAACCGTTTTAAAAACGCTATACAATAAATTATTTCGCACCGAGCTAAAAATCGCCATGTAATTTCAGAACGCAATAAATTGTTGCGTCTTATTAAATAAATTGCTTGTCATAAATTTAAACAGCTTTTGTTTGCATAATATTTGCATGCACGAAAGTCTCCAAAGACTTGGGGGATACGGTAGTTGCATCATTAGTGTTAAATTCCGGCGGTGGCAGTCGTCGGTGATAATTGGTCGATAAAATGTAAAACATTTTTCTTCGATTAGACGACGAAAATCGTTTTCTAATTAATTATTTTTATAAAGCGGTATCGATTCAGTGGTGTGTAGTTTCGCTTTGATGTTACGAAACAATCCACATTTTATGTATCTGGATGTTAATTAGGACGAATTTCTAAACAAATAAAGCAACTGAACGGCCGTTTACATTTTAACGACGCACATATTTCCAAGTGGAGTAAGACTTGATTGCGTTTATCGCATCTTCATTCAGCATCGCGACGA
This sequence comes from Tenebrio molitor, assembly GCF_963966145.1. Lineage (NCBI taxonomy): Eukaryota > Metazoa > Arthropoda > Insecta > Coleoptera > Tenebrionidae > Tenebrio > Tenebrio molitor. The sequence continues at coordinate 22,190,506 of NC_091047.1, read as the reverse complement.
AATCTTCACCGTTTCACTTCTTCGTGTTGTAAATCTGACGCTCCATCGAATACGATCCAGAGATAATCCATCCGTGATCATGTTATGTAAATAACGCAAGATCCCAACCCCTGTTTGTCCCGAATGGTAATCTTGCGATACGTCCGTTACGGCAACGCTACATGTCAGCCGATATCGTATTTTCAGATTTGACTGGCTGAAAAGGCCGTTTTAATCTTCCAGAACTGTCCGACCCAACGTTTTTCACATTTATTTTGTTTATTTACCAGGAATTTGTCCCGCCATTCACTGTCCATTCAAATTGCGTTTTTGAGGAGAAAGGAGCTTAAAAAGCTCGCCGGCATTGTTGCCGTTCGCGTTTCATTCTCTCACTGATTTATTGGTAAAGTTTTATTTTGGTGTCGTTGTCCTGTTTCATTTTTATTTCGGCTGAAAATGGAGCTACTGCTTGTAACGGCGAGTCAGATGCATTCGTAAAATGTAAATGCTGTTGTCACAATTGTCAAACTTATTTAGTAATCGTTTGAAACGTGCACAAGAAGCTATCAATATCATGTTGGGATGGAACGCAACTTGTTCCGAGAATTTTGTCATCCTTCAAGAATTGTAACTGTTATTTCGACTTTTTATTTTTAAATTGGCTAAAATTATATACAGGTGTCCCTTTCTTGACAGTGACATTTTGTTATCTACGTTATTCGAAAGACGTTTTACACGACATCCGGAATATTTTTAAATTATACAATTCGCATTATGAATATTGTTTTATTCATCAAATTATTGAAATTTATATTTTGCCGTAAGTTCATATCAATGTCATTGTTACTTTGACAATTTGAAAAAGTGTAGAAATTAGAATTACCAGTAAGTTACTGCATTTAATGTTATATTAAATTACGAAATTTTTTAAATCGTAGAAGAAATTATCAAAAAGTATAGAAACTGAGGAAGAAATTATTTGAGAAAGGATTTCTACAGAGTGGTAAAGTAATGCACAAAATTCGGGGCTGCAGGTGTCTGTGATACACTGAGGTAACTTGGAGAATAAAAAAAAACTTTATTTAGAAATAATTTTGGCAGGTGTATTCGTTACTACTCGTAACGGGTGACTATTAAAATTTTCACTTAGGGTTGGCTATGGATCATTCTTTGTTTTCCGTTGCACCTTAGACACTGACAAGTTTGACATTTCAAAGCTATGTTTCAATTGTACTGACTGACATTATTGTCGTTCGTTCTTGCGTGTGTCTAAAGTAACACAAAAAATAAAAACTCGTTCAAAGCCAACTCCAAGTGAAAATTTTAATAGTCACCCGTTATAATGAGTAATGACACTATGATGTCATAAAATATAGTATGATCAAAAAGTCTTAAGTGTAAAAACCATCTATAGAAATATTTACTTCTACTGCCCATAGTTTTTATGTGTATTTCAAAGTATTGCTAATCTCTCACGGAACTCATTTAAACATCAACGAGGCGAATAAATCCAATTACATAAGATATCTTGTTAATTCCACGGCAACCCTGATACAAAGACTTTTTGATCATACGATATTTGTTTTTAATAGAACTATGTACATTTTTTAAATGTCACTAGAACCCTAAATCGTTAAGAATTACGTCAAGAAAACGGGAAGAATTATTAAATGCTTATTATAAAAGATTCAAAAAATACAATAAAAACTCAAATTTAATTTCTTACTAGCTTTTACCCGCGGCTTCGCCCGCAAATTTCAGAATGTTTTAAAATTATGTTTCTACTTTCATGTATTGTGATAAACGCAGTAATTTCAATATGAAGTTTGTCTTTTTACGAAGAATAATTAAAACTTTACTGTAGACTATTTTTTTCTTGGACTATATAAACAAAAAGATCAATACGATAAGAAACTAACACTATGATCACTTACCAATTCATGAAAATACGCCAACATAACACTTTTCTTTTCAGTTGTAACCTTATTTAGATCCTCCTATTGTTTGATTGTCTCGTTTGATTTCAGATGCCTGCCTTTTGATTTTTCCGGTATTAAGCTATTTGAAGCTTGTTCTGCTTCATTTAAGACATCTTCCGGTAAAACACAATCATTCAAATACATTTTGCGAAATTGCCACTTTTATAAACAACCAAATGTAACTATGACATCTGAACATATCATGCAAACGCGATTTCCAACTCGAAAAAACTTTTTTTGTGCTTAACAGGCTTAAAAATGATAATAGGGGTTGCTTATTGTGGGTGTCAAGCGGCGAAGGTGACGATATACTCAGAGGATGAAATGGGGTGAAGCGGCGAAGGTGAGGGTATTTCCAACTCGGAAAAACTGTCTTTTTTTCTTAACAGGGTTGAAAATGGTACTAGGGGTTGGTTTTTGTTAAATTAAAGTATACAGTAATTTTCTTCTTGTTTTGAAGATCAAGTGTACAAAATTTCATCAAGATCGGAGTAAAACTGTAGATTTGCATACACAATATGTAAACAGACATTCAGTTTTATATACATATATAGATTATGTATTTTGAAATTTCCCTAAAAAATAAAAAAACTTTTAGGATTGATTAACAAGATGTGCTGTTATGACACTATGTTTAAAGAACGTCAGTACTAATAATAGTGTTTTGTTGAATTGTTCTATGTAGTGGTTTCAATGACAAAATAAAACATTCGAGGTACTATTGATGATTGGGTATGGTAATTTCGGAGGCATGAGGAGGTATGTTTTGTGTTTAACTTGGAAAGACATTCTATGGCCCTTTCCACTCTCAGTAGAATCGTTGCAAAATTTCAGGAAATGGGAAGTGTGTAATATTTGCCGTAATCTTCGACGTCTCTAAATAAACGAAAATCCAAATTGAACGTTCTATTAGAAGCAAAAGAAAATCCATATCGTTCTACTGGACAAATTGCACTAAACAACAATCTGGATGACTTGATGTCACATTTCCAAAAAAAAAAAATCCTCAGAGATCCAATTGATTCATGAAGTAACGAGAACGATTTCGATTGATTTTTGGAATTTTTTGAAGGATAGTGTGGCGGTGTTATGAATATTCTTTTTTTTTCAAATATTCTATTTCTAACCATACTGAATCATCATAATTGTCGTTATCGGTTACGGAAAAATCCACTTCTTTTTAAACCATATTATATTCTTTCATTAAAAAAATGTCAGTGGCGTGTTATAATTTTTTTAGAGGTTCAAAATAATTCGTAAGTGACTCAGTGCATATGTTTTAACCAATATGAGTTGATTTCTGGTGTATGTGTCCAAAAAATACTGTTCCAAATTTATTTTTAGATTTTTATATTTCTTGTTAAACTATTTGTACTTTTAAGAAAGTTTATTTAAACAGAAAAGGTCGTGCTATGAAAGATTAAAAACAAACGAGGTTGTATCAGATTTGGATTTTTGGATACTGTTAAACATGGCAACCCGTCTTATTGTTAAAAATTATTTTTTTGAAAATATTTATGAATTTTTATACCGGGTGTAGAATTGGTTTACGAGACATAGGATTTTACATATAAAAATAAAGAGTTTCAATTATTGGCTCCCCTAACAATTTTATGGCAAAATGGTTAAAATGAAAGTTAGAGAGAATTAAAATTACTCTCTAATTTCAATCTTAGTTTTATTCTATCATCTTGTGGTACTGAAAGAAAGGCAAGAAAAGAGTTAACACAAAAATACTAAAAAGTACTTCTAGGCATGAAATTTTATTTATTTCTTTATTATGGAGGATCTTCTTTACGAAACTTCCAAGCAACATTTGCTTGAGGTTTCCCAGAACGACCAATTTCAGCCATAGAAACAATTCGAAGAATTTGAGAGAAGTTTGAACATTTAATGGAAGATACCTTTTCATTCGTCCTGTAGTCCTGTACGAGTTCATTTGAAGGGCAGATCAAAAGAAAATTAAATAATAGTAAAACCACCCGACAAATAATTTTAGAAGTAAAATTTCATTGCTAGTACTGCTTTTTAGTATTTTTGTCTTAACTCCTTTCTTGCTTTTCTTTCAGTACCACAAGATGTTAGAAAAAAACAAAGAGTGAAATTAGACAGTACTTTTAATTCTCTCTAACTTTCATTTTAACCATTTTGCCATAAAATTATTAGGGGAGCCAATAATTGGATCTCCTTATTTTTACATGTAAAATCCTATGTCTCGTAAACCAATTCTACACCCGGTATGTATTTTTATTCGTTGATATTTTCTGAAATTTTAGATCAGTAGATTTATAAATCATCGTTACTGTTAAATGTAGATTTTTTACAATACTATTTTGATTTTCTTTATAATTATGTTTTTTTACTTTTAGTAAAGCCAAATTGAAAGCTGTGGGACTAGTGTACCAGTTTCCGTATTTAAAGTAAGATCTGTAGTTAACTTTAAAAACATTCTGAAGGATGTTCAATTTTTTGACGAGGCCATTGAAATAAACTTTTCTGTTGCAGTAAGAGGGTAACCGTAAAAGTTAATGAATCGTAAAATCACATTGTTTTCAAATCTGTTTACGTTTTATGTTTTGTATATCATCAATGAAACAATCCAAATACTGTCAATTTACGACGTATTGTTTTTTTATTAACGTCAAACCGATGTTTTTACACAATTTAAAAGAAAATTATGAAGCCACCATTGCGACATACCTTACATGCAAATATGTAAAATATTTATTTTGTATTCCACAATTAAATTATTATTGTTTAGTTTGGGACGTTACCATTGTAGATACACTTGCAGATAGTTACGTTTGGAAAACTTCTGAAGTTTAAGGTTTTGCCGCTGAAATGGCTTGCAAATGCAAACATAGCAAATATAGTTCAATTATTTCGTCAAATTACATATCTAAAGGTTTAGCCTTTGAAACTTTAGGCCCTTGGTGCAAAGAAGCCATCGATTTCATTAATGTCATCAGAAACCGACTTATTGCGGAATCAGGCGATTCAAAATCAAAGAAATTCCTTTTCGAGAGGATTTCCCTTGCTATTCAACGTGGAAACGCTGCAAGCATTCGGGGCACTTTTCCAGATTCTCATTATTATCGGAAATTTTTGCATTGTAAATCAAAAATGTTATGTAATTATGTTATCAATACAATGTTCTTACTTATTCCCTATTTATAACTATCGTTTTATAATAATTTATTAAAACTACTAGAGCGAAACAATTTTTACCAATACGAGACCAGTATCTCCAAATTACTCATATTATGTTGTTTTGAATGAATTAAATGACCAAATAAAATTACGAAATGTATTTATGGGAACATTTCCACAAGCAGAACGGCAAAATCCATTGATGTTTTGTATTAAGATTTCCAGGAAATGAGATTGCATGTCATCTTTATACTCGTAGATGTCTGCAAGGTGATTACAGTCTTTTCATGAAATTGCTTTATTATACGCGTATAAATACAGAATGAAGGCGACTATTAGTTCAGTGTTAAATAAGCAAGATGAAGTTGCAATGTTATGCATTTATACGTCAAACCGTGAAAAATACAATCGCACTATGTTGTGCCAACGTCTACTGATCTACCTATGAATGAGGCTCTGTTCTAAAAGAAAAGCTGCGAAATTTGATCAAAAGAAGAAACAATACACATTGTATTAGATAATTATGTCTACAAAGCGTCGCAATTAAGAACAGTCGTCTGTTGAATAAAAAAAATTCAGATTAATATTCATTTAGAATAGTCTGCGTGGAATGTAGTTATGTGGATTTATGTGCGGATGATTATGTGGTTCATTGTCATGGCAGACATAAAAATCTGAGTAAGTAGTTCAAGGATAATCCAATAATTGTAGGATTGCTTTATTCGCTTTAAATAATTTGCTTTCCTGTGTTATAGTCGCATTATCAGCACAATAAAAATCACGAACTGATTTATCTGATTTGAAAATTTATTACAAGCAGCTCATGACGACTAAAACAGCATGAAAAGGGACGAAATAAAATGGAAATTAGTTTCTGAATGTATTAATAAAATCAAAGTGGTGTATTATATGACAACGGACTAATCTACATCTTTTTACGAGCGCAGCGAGCCCAATAATTACACGAGAGATGAAAAGGCACTTTGGTCCCGTTGCATCTGTGCTTTTTTTTGCAGGACCTACTGCACTTTATCATTCAATCGTAAAAGAAATTTGCACAAAAAGAACAGGGCTTACTAAATTTTTATTTTTAGTCGTAATATGGATGAATATTTGTATTGTGTTTTTCAAGAGCTAATTTTCTTGTTCATACATTACGTTATTTTTACTTTGGCAGATCATGTCAACGTAACAATCCGACTATCAGTTATTTATCTTGGATGTGCTTTTACCTCCAAGGGTCTAAAAGTCAAAAAGTCATACTTTACTCCCTCTTTTCAGGAGACTAAAATAACACTATACAAAAAGTACGAGGAAAAGTGTTTTATTTTTCTCCTTTTTTCCATGCTAATCCATAAGATGTTAGCCGCCCCTTACCTTCAGAATAAGTTAGAATCTTGTAATGTGAATGTAGCAATTACAAGAAGAAATTCGGAATCCGAATAACAAGTAGGTGATAAACTCCAAGCAATAAATACATACTTATGATTTAACTCCACCCTCGCGAAACACCTCCACAAGTGCAAGAACATATTTGCAATGATGATTCAGTGTTTTCAAATAAAAGATTTATTTTGATTATAAACTGCTTACTTAACTGTGAAGATCTTCACAATTAGATGCGAAAAATTGTACTTACAGCTCTCTCTCTCTCTATTTAATTTTTGTACTTACACTTAAGGTAACGTGATGTTATATATCTCATGTCACTTCTGGATAAATGAGCCATCCGCCAACTAAAGTACCATCGAAATCACTTAAGAATTTAAGGCTACAGTGGTGCACTAACATACAAAGAAACATACAATACACGCAAACACGTCACCTCTCTCTTATTGGTATGTTTTAATGGTGCATTTTGTCAAAATTGCTCTGCCTAGAACGTATGGAGCTGTTGAAAGTATTGTAAAAGAATTCTCCTTGGCAATCGGCTTGTGCGTCTGTAACGTTTCTTCTTGCAGATGCTGTTCAATGAATGGTCGCGCGTCTTTTATCGATAATTAATGAGGTAGTTAGTGGTTTTGAATTATAGGAACAGTGCTAACAGCCTTGTACGTCACATTAGCGCACATTTTGACCACTTTGTGTTTCCGTCAAAAATGTTGATCGTGATCTGAGTAAATTGGCGTGGAAGCAGTTGAATGAAGCAGCTCGGGTCATTATAGAAAATGCTGTTTGCAGCTTGAGCCGTACTTACAATGTGTACCGGGTTAATGAGATCCACAAAGGGCCGAAACCAATTACCGATCTAATACAATAGCTCGAAGAGAGAGGGAGAGCTCGTTCAATATAATTTGGTATTCTCCATTAAATGTATTATAACTGTGCTTGTAACAGCTCATCATTTATTCTCGAGGCTCGCACCTCAGCCGCACACATTAAGATGATCTTAACGGTCTTATCGGGGAGTATCATCTAAGTTTGTGAAACACTTCATAATCCCGCCATTGTTGTGGTTTCACAAATTATCGCATCAGTCGAGATTCGGTCGGACATCTGAACCGGTCGACTTGCGTCTGGAGAAAATTACAACAAATTTTTCCCATTAGCATAGAATTAATATCAATCTAAACGGAATTAATTTGAATTAATTTTATATCCACAGTGTCGGCCTCCCGTATAAACAAACCTGTTTTTCTTTTTTTTCTGTGTGCTGACTTTAATTGAAAAAATTCTACGGAGATGAATGTCGGAATTTCCTCTTCAATTTTTCCATTGAATATTTCATAAGATGCGGCTTAAAAAAATAAATCAGGTTACTGAAAGCGGCCGCTCCACTGAACTGTTATTGCATAAATTTGATTAAGTCGAATTAAAATTCGTTTTAATGTTATTAAAGGCGAGCTTGGAAAATTCGGATTATACTTTTTAATTACTGCTTGGCAGCGACAGCTTTTTTCGGATTAGATGGACGGCGGCAAATTGCGCTACCGTCTGACAGTCGCATAAAGAAATCGACTCATCATCGGGATGGTGATTGATTCTGACGCATCAAATCTCCAATCGAAAGAACAATTGTGTAGTGTTTGTTATTACTACAGATGCAAACAAGCGGAAGAACTACGGTTGCTCTTGGACTCTTGAAGGTGCAACAAGCACCCAGCGTCTCTAGATAAATTTAAATAAATATTTGTTATGGAAAGAGTGGAGCGATACCTACGTGAGGTAATAAAGACTCTTTATGGTAATAGATCCCTTATTTTATTTTAGTTTGTTTTTTGGATTTGAAGAGTTATTTTAAGGCAAAAATGCAAGTGATTAAGATATCCCCGACTTACGATGGAAATGTTGTTACACCACAGATATACTTTCTACGTACTCAAAATTTTGTAATGTGGACTAGAAATTTTGACTGTTTCGATAACAAATGGCCCCTCTAGGTACCCACCTAGGACCACTAATAATAATTGTCCATAATATTTATGTCAAGCGAATCTGCGTTAAATAGCAAACAAAAACTTTGCGTGAATTTGGTCTCAGACGAATAATTTTTAAATTATTATTATTATCAAAAATGACATTTATGACAATCCTGATCGGTGCGACCTATTTTTTATTATTTCGCAAAAATTGCAGAGCACAAATGCGTTGAAGAAATGCGACCCATTTCTGAACCTTCAATAATTTGAGAAGTTTATAACGACCGACAGCAATGGACTGTCCTAACCGTTCCAACCCTCATAAAAGTATTAGTACGTTATAAAGCATAAGCCGTTCTAAATATCGTTTCCTACTACTATAATACTTCTGCGATGTTTACCAGGTGTTCATTTTATTGTTGAGCAGTAAGTACATCATCGTGGTTCTAGGGTACCAAAGTAGAATAGACCACTTATTCACACACCAAGACGAAATAATTTTCAATTAGTTTCATCGGCAATTTTTTAATTTATACTTTAGCCTGATTATATATGTAATGAGCTACGTCACATGCAGTATTGTATGTATTACACATTTCAAAAAATCCGTGTCAGTTCTGTGACACTGTTATTTATTAATTATCTTATCCTGAGTGACGTGTCAAAAATGTTATCTTTTGTTCCATATATGTATTTAATTTTTTTTACGTTTCATTTTTTTTAAATTTAAATGTATACACAGTGTAAGTTAAGCAAGAAAGGTTTCGATGTTGATGTACATCTGTTGGAATTTTTGAAACAATAAACCTTTTAACAGCAAACCATGTAAGGGTTCACATTTACATGATTAAGAAATAAATCTTGATTAGTATCTAAAGACGTAAAAATATTCATATTGCTTAACAACACATGGGAGATATTTTTTATACAGCACTAGAGAAGAGTTTGTTGTGTAGGCAAATGAGTGGATAATGACCACTTGGTATCTTCACAGTCACATGTGGCTCTAATTTGACTTTTAACAAGTTGAATAGTTAAACAGTAGTTAAGCAAGTGTTTACAAAAAAGTATTTTAGGCAAATATTAAAATTATGGGGAAGATACAAAAAGGATCAATACCTAAAATGAAACGATCTAAACTTAATTTTACATAAAACTGGGAAGAAAGGAAAAATTTCGTTTATAAAGCAGTTAACTGAGATTTTGTAACGGTGGTGGCAAGACACTGAAATCGTATAGAATTGAGAAACGATTCTTTGTTATTAGACTTCGTAATGAATGTTAATAAAGCAATCGCCAAGAAAAGGAAAAATCTAAAAAATGAAAAGAAAAGAAGAAGCGTTGTGAGCGGAATAAATGAATAACACCCCGAGTTTAAATCTTTCTAAGCAGAAAGCAGTTTGTATCATTTACGTTTATCGAGTTTGTTGGACTGGATGACTGCGAAGGAACTAAATAAATACTTTATTTGCCCTCCCGGCTTTCGGATTCCTGATTACAGACATAAAAATAACAATTCCACAAATTAAAAAAAAAATCCTATCCCCTGCTCCGTTCTTTTTCTATTCTTTCCCTCCTATTCCAGCTCTTTCATCCATCTTATCTCTCCCTTCCGTCTTTATTCAGTGTTTCTCCCCTTTCCTTTCTCTCCATCTCTCTCATTTTGCTACATCCATTCCACATGTACTCAATTGTTTTTCTCTCCTCATAGCACATTCTGCACCTTCTTTCCTATTCATCCATCCAATACCTGTTTTCTCTCTCCTCGTTCCCACATCTAAATATTGCCATCATTTTTGTTTCTCTTGCACTTTCTCTCCCCAGGTACTCTGGAATTTCCTCTGTCTCACACCACTCATACTTCCTCTTGTATCTGGATTCTTTGATTCTTTCAGTTCTTTCTTGCTTGTCTTTGTCCCTTTCACTCAACTCTACATTCATCCGTCTTCTCTTTGGTCTTAATCTTTCCACTTCTTCATATCCGTTCGGTTAGTATTCTGCACTCTTCCCTTCCATCCATTTTGTCTGCAAACTTTACCGCTTTCTTTCCCATTTTCAACTCGTTTACTTGTTCTATTTTCCTTGCTTCCTAGTTCCACTCATTCTCTTCATTCTTTCTCTTGTTGAACGCCATTCATTTCTAGCTTTTTCTTCCTCACATACTTTGCCAGGCTCTTCATTCTTTTATTTCTCTTTCACTCTTTGCAACAGTTACCAAATATTCCGCAAATGCCAGGCTCCAAACTCCCTTTCTGCCTATCACACTCCCCCCGTTTGTGTTTTCTTCCATATCTGCCACATATATCGTAAATAGCAGGGGCTAAAAGGGCAGCCCCGTCTCACTCCTCACTCTCAAACCATTCCCCTTCTTACTCTCCCACCTTCACTTTATTTTCTCCTCAATCTACCGTACCAGCCATTCCTTATTCCTCTACCTCTCTCTCATACACTAAAATATTTTCTCTCTGTCTGTCTTGTCTACAAACAGTACATAGATCCTCCCCCCTTTCTTCTTGAATTCATTCTTTGTTAAATGATCCAGGATGTATACATTGTCCATAGTACCCCTTCCTTTTCTGAATCCTGCTTGACTGACTGGTATCACTCCTTTTCCTCAATCTCCCTCCTTATCCTTTTTCCTGTGTTTATCAGAATTATTCCGCGGTAGTTTTCTACTTCATTTTTCTCGCCTTTTTTGTAAATAGGGCAAATTACACCATCTCTCCAATCTACCGGGAATCCCTCTCCTCTCCATACTCCGTTCATTACTTCAACCAGTCTCTCTACTATTCCTTTGATCCCCTACCTCCATGCTTCATTCTGCTCTCCGTTCCTCCCCGGTGCCTTTTTCTTTTTCAGTTTCCTTATTTGTCTCTCTACTTCTTCTGCTCTTTTCTCTGGCACCGTCTGGTTTTTCTTCATATCTGTTTTTGCCTTTCCTTTTTGCTTTCTCCCTTCCAGAAGTTTCATGAAGTACTCTTCCCGTTCATTGTTATTTCCTCGCTCATTAATTTCTTTTGACTGGGAAGGAACTATATCTAAAACTTAGAAAACAAAAGAGAACTACATTATCCAACAGTAAAAAGAGTATTATGAACGATCCAGGTCAAATTCTAGACTTTTGGGATTCAAAAAGGAACTTTGTGCGATGAAGAGTGACTTAGTGAGCCATGTAAAATACAATGGTGGTACTATAATATACTCTACCGAGGCGTCTTCCATGTCTGTAAACCCTTCATTGATCAATTTGACACCACGTGCCATCGTATGATTTGGATAAACTCTTCAATCCAAGACATTTTTGAAGTCATTTCATGCCCTTTCTTCCGAGTAACATACCCAACGAGATAAAAGTTTAGTGGGTGACCTTATTTATCGAATTTTGACACGCCATAACCTTAATTTTTAGTTCAATTTTGATCATACCTTGTGAAAGTTACCTTGATTGAGCTCTCAACGGACCTACCTACCTTACAAGGTTTTCACTGTAATCAGAAAAAGCAAAGATGCATGCAAAGTAGCCACACAAATTGCCAATTTATGCAATTGCAATGATTTTGTAAAAAGTAAAGTTGTCTCTGTTCTGCTTTTAAAAGAGGTTCTAAAAAATGAAATCTAAACTGTTAATTAACCTTTAACGATCTGAACGAGCCCGTCAGTGAGATTTGTAGGTTTTACCTCCTGAAAAATGGCAGCATTATTCATCAACACGTTTCTGCAGTAGCGAGTGGCGTATGATAATCCTTCCTTCAGCAGGTGAAGTATATTCAGTTTTAATGACATAGAACAACGTGCGACGATTTTGAATTGTAATTGAAGTATTTGCTTGTTCTTCCTTGCTGGCGATTGGTATAGGGGCTCGTGGTTGGCGTCCATGGCAAAACAAATGGGTCATAAGTCTCCGTTATAGCCAAAGTAACGAGCACAGGAAGACATTACTTCAGTTCAGTTTACCGCAATCTGTAGCTGTGCAGCGCATTTCAAACGAGATGTGTCACAATAATGGGAACAAAGGGTGTCAAGCTATAATGAGAGAAGATGTTTACGCATGGATGTAACGAACCGGTTAAATTTAGCAGAACACTTCAAAGAATTTCATTTGGACGATTTTTTCCCCAACTGTAAAAATAATTTCAGCGAGTCCGTCTGGTCGGATGCATCGAACTTTGTTATTGCCGTCGAACGCTAGATGAATAGCCAACAATCCACCGATATTCCTTGCACAAAGCTGCCATTATTTATGCTTAACGAATGTACAATGCACAACTCAATTGCGGTGCGCTTTGTATGGATTAAGATGGATAGTATGCATTACAGCATAATTTAAGCGGAATAGGACGCGTCTATCTGTGCAAGCGACATCAAACAATGCGAAGGACTGTTCATGTGTCCGTTAAAAGGTGGTGTCCACGGAAAAAATCGAATTTGAACGCGACATTCAAATTCACAATGGAATTCCGGACGAGGGGCGTTATGTGCATTTCCGTCGCCTCACAAAAGAGCCTTGTTCTAAGCCTCGGGGATTTTATTGTTGCATTTTGAAAGCGGCCGAATAATTTTCTGGTTGTTTAATGAGTGCGTCTTGTGGAGTTTTTCCAATAATGTGTCAGCAGGACTGAAAATCATATGGTGTCTTTTATTTGTGACCCTGAAAATATGAAAATACTCTTCATTTCTAATGCTTATGAAATTTAAGATAAGAGCAGTGTATGCAGGTGTAAGTTTTTCAGAGATAAGGTGGAAAGATAAACAATGTAGCAGATGCAGGATGTGTTGTAAAACTCACACAAAGTGTAGATTAATTAGTAGTGATTCTGATTATAACACTTTTAGAATTATGAAGTTTGAGTCAAAGCGAGAGTGAAATAACGCCATCACTGGTTTGGAAAACACTTTGAAAAATAATACGACTTCTGGAATTTTATCAATGAAGAGAAACGAAATTCATTCTTTTGCCTTCCTACAGTAAAATCAAATCTTTCATCAGTAGGTACATCAGATAACAATTATGTAAATTAGTGTACCTAAATTAATCTTTCGCAATATTTCTGAATCGGGCTACTATCACCTATTTATCATCTGCAGTTACTCCAAGCTACATATTTACGGTTCATCTTTACTTTCATGTCAAGAAACTAAATACAACTCATCATTTCATCAACATGGATTCTTCAAAGGGCGCATCACTATCTCTGGTTTGGTATCTTTTATCCAATTTTTATTATTTTAAATTCGACTGGTCAATATTTATAATGTCATTTAAGTGAACCTGTCAACAAATTGAACTTGTTTGGACAAACTTCAAGTGTTTCTCAATACTCTGTACTTGGCTCTTTTCCTTTTAATATCAACGTCAATGATGTCAACACAACCTTGGGTGTTAACTTCCTTCGTTATGTCGAGAATGTTAAGATCTGTGATATATTGGAGACTGACTTTTACTAGAAGCCGTTCTAATATTATTTTTGGTTACGTTCTTGATTCTACTATTCTTGTCCGTTCGGGTATAGATCATGATCGTGTTATCTTAGATATCAAACTTTGCTTCGATAATCCCAAGGATTATTTATTATACAATGAGGTAAAAAAAATGTCAAAATCGATTGTGGACCAGAATTTGCACGGCTTTTCTTAAATTTAGTTTTGTTGCCTGGTGTGAAGAATTTCTGGAAGATTTTCTCGCCGAAGCAGCCGACCATTCTTATGACGCAGTTTATCAGTTGTAAGGAAAACTATTGAATTATTTAGAGAAGACGGAAGTGTTGAAAGAAAATTCGGCAGCGAAAGACTAAATAAAAAACAGCCGGGGAACTAGGTAGTGTGAGTGAGAGAGCAATTTCATCCACATTCATTTGAAGGCAAATAAAGAAACAAATTAAGACAACATACGCATTTTTGTTCATAACCTACTTTGACAAATTTTTTATAGCACTTATTTTACTTTCTATCGTATTTATTTATTAAATGTTTAGAATTTCTTACAAAAAAAATATATTGTTTTTTTGCTAATATTGTGTGGAGCCCAATTTTTATTTCTGCTTTTGAAAATATCAACGACGATCCTTGGCACTTCTTGCTCATAAAACTTTTAAGTTTTATCCTGTACATTATTCTCAACACGAACTCCTGCAAACGTTTATCTTTTGCTTTAATTGTCTTTCAGGAACTCTTACATATTATGGTATCAGCTCGCACAATTCTCCAATTTTCTTCATCAGACATACGTCAGAAAATCTCTCTCTATTTAAGATCCCATAGTTTTTCCAGAAAGTTCGTTTCATACACTCTTCTAAATCTATAATATTTTCTCATCAAAGTAATTGATGCAAATGAGCAAATTTCCGGTGGATCAGACAATCTCTAACAACTAATACGTGCTTCCTTCCTTCAATTGTAAGCATCTCTCGTAAATGCATTTTTAGATATCTAATCTAACGACCAGCATCACTGAGTTGATAACTTTATTTGCGTCGTTGCTAGATACAACCGTGTAAAATAATTCATTTAGTTAATTTTCAGTATTTTCAGCACCTCCATCAACAGGTATCCTCTCTCCTCCTTTCATTTAGCAAACCTGCTTATTTAGACAATTTATTTCTATGTGCCGCAGTTGTGCAGCAACTCTATTTTTCTTAAATTTAAGAAGTACTTTCAGACAATTTGAGCGAGTCATTACTCCTAAAATGAAATTGATACTATTGATATAACAGGTGTTCAATTGAAAAGTTCATCGAATTGGCTTTGATCTTTGTCGCTATCTTTGTCTAACCAACTTAATTTACGATGTCGTTGTCTTTTAAAAAATAAAGTGAAAGCCAATTCGATGAACTTTTTAATTGAGCTCCTGTTATCTTATGTGACAGTGCTGTTAAAAGCTTTTCGCTTGCGTTTTACATTTCTTTTCAACAATATTTTTGTTTTTTCAATTCTATTTATCCAAATATTTATCTTTAGTAGAAGTAATGACTATGATGACTAATGATGACTGAAATCATCTTGCCCAAAGGTTTTAAATTTACTCCAAGTAAAAACTGCCATAGTGCTTCTAAGGCCACATCGAAAATGCTCAAACTTAATGGTGGAATTTTCTTGTGAAAAGGAAATGAAAACCTTTTCTATTAACTTCGTTCTGAAAATATGTAAATCAAATTCTTTCTCTCTTGCAGCTTTTGAAATTGATCATTTTCAATTTTAGGGTGTTGCAAAGGAATATTGTATGGTTCTCTAATATTTATATAATTAATTATGTATATGGAATTTAATATGTGTTTCCTTATGGTTTGTGAAAACTTTGGATAACATGTATCAAAAATGCAAGGTTATCATCCACACAGCAATGTTTCTAAAATATTTCAGTTCTAGTTAGTAAATCGTATATATTTTAAATCATTTCCTGTTGCGTTACAGATTTAAGGAGTGATTTGTGGATAGTAAAGTAAGTCCTTAAATAAATCACGGACCATCCAGTATTTTCTAATATAAAGATTAGCATTTGAATGAGGCAGTTTAATTCTCAACTTTACAACAACGACATTTATGTTTACTGTTATATATTATTATGTTTACCATTTAAATACTAAAACGGTCTGCATTCATAAAACACACAAATTATATCTTGAAAGGGTAAAGTTGATGCCATTTTCTTAAAGAAATGTCACTTAATAATAAATTTTTATTGCTTCAAGATGACCTGGTTTATATAATTTCTAAACAGGTCCAAAATTTCAAAATTATTTTCCTTGTAGGTGCCTATTAAATAATTTTAATAGCAAATTATAACGAATAATCCATAAATTGTTCTTTCTGCGTTCTGTGTTATTCACAGTTGATAAGTAAAATTTTTAAAATAAACAAAAGCAAAATATTTTTAATTAGGTAGGATTATGTATTTAATAGTCAATGAGCTAAGTGCCACTAAAAAGGACATCGTGTGAACTTTTAATTATGACGTTGCAAGTCATTCAGCGAAGAAAATATAACATTTTGCATTAAAAATAATTTCAAACATCAGACTTCATTTTTTATTTTCCCCTCTATATTTAAATTTTTGTTTATGAGTATCAAGCGACCATAAAAGGTTGTAACATTTTTTGATATGTTCTCGATGCAAACGTTAATCATACTTTTCTATTAAAATTATTAAAAACAGCATTTCCGGACCCATTTGCTATGGCATCTTCCGTGGTTTGTTGCAGTTCCTGTAATTCGTCCATCGAATTTCCAAACACTACGTTTTTTAAGTGGGAATAAAAAGAAATCAGGAGGACTCAAGTCAGGTGATTGGCTTGACCACAGTCCCACACTTCAATCGATCTGAGAAGACCTCCTCTAAATAATTAATTGTTGTTCGTGCCGTGTGAGCAGTAGCTGAATCTTGTTGGAAGCAGCCGTTTGTTAGTTAAACATCATTGAGTTTATTTATAAATGATTCAAGAAGAAGTCTTTGAGCGTTAATAGTTTCATTAAAGAAGATTGGCCAATTATTCTCCTTCGGGACATTACAACACCAAAGTCAATTGGATGTAATGGCATGTCAATAACATTGTGGGGTATATGTTGACCAAGTAGTATAATTTTCAGAATTAACGAAACCAGAAGGTGAAACCAAACCTCTGCAGAAAAAAAAGATCATGTCTCACAATTCGTTAGAAAGCAAATTGTCGTTGTACCAATGACAAAATTAGATTCGTGGAAATAAAATGAAGATGTAGTAGTTGTTAAACCAAGGAATATTTGTAAGGATGTAAATGTAAATTTTTCTTTGAGATTTTTCTTGTGGGGACGTCTACAAATGAAGACAATTAATTTTGGAGGGGGAAGGGAAAGGGTTAATTGTTAATTCAGATGTACAGTCGATGGACGGCTTTATCACAAATAAGTGAACTTTGGTATGACATATTATATAAAAACTGACAAATATATTGACAGTTCAGTAGTCTGATTAACATAGAATAAATTTTAAGTGTCCCAGTTTTATTTGTCCATCGACCGTACCTATTTGCTGGGACAAACGACCCAAGGAAATCTGTGGATTGTTTAAAATGTTCACAACATCTAGTGTAGCTCCTGTAGCACGTCAATTGTGCTGTGATGATGATGCTCGGAAAACACGATATTATACTTCTTCTTCTAGATACAAAACATGAAACTGATGACATGCCAATTGTTGTGAATATTTTGTGAACCATTTTCATTAATGGAACCGTTTGGGAAATAGGCCGTTGTATCTAATAGATGATGTGCTCAACAGTGTTTATAATTGTATAAAATCATTTAACAATAAATGTCAAAATGACTTTTGTGCAGGCCAGTGATTTAATTTAAACATTAGCTTCCTCGAAGCAATTTTTCAAAAGTATTACCAACCCGTCAAAAAGAATCATAACCTTTTATAGTCAGCCTATTATATTCCCCTGTGTGGAAGGCAGACTTACTCCAAAACAAAGAGTTACAACTTATACAATAGAAAATCTACCAAACTTTTACAAGATTATTTTATTGTATTTTCTTTTAACCATTTTTTATTTTATAGTTCTTCGTAAATATTGTTGTTGAAGGGACACAATTGTTGAAGAAGCTCGGTAACAGAGCATTTACGACCTGTGGTGAAAACTTCCACTCCGGCTCTTTTTATAACAAAATTTATGGAAGTCCATAAATTAAAAATGTTTAAATTTCAAATGTAACTTGTCTGCAGTAATAGATTTTTCTAAGCCGTGATATATGGGAATAGTTAAAAAATTGGACCGAAAATATGAACCCCACTATTAAAACGCAATAATCCTGTAAAATTTGAAACTGTGGTTTGGTCATGACCACAGGTAATAAATCACACACTGCTATTCCTTTGTCTTGTTCTAGAAGTCTGTATTGATTCTCACTTACCTCTTTCAAGGTCCATAACATGTATCGAGACCGTATACTAAAGAAAACGCCAAAGACTGTGGGAGTGTGGTCAGCATGGAGTCCGTGGACGGCGTGCTCGAGAAGCTGTGGGGGTGGCATCACGCAACAGACGAGACATTGCGTTACCAGACCTGCTGATTCGAGGTTAGTCCACATATTCAATTTTGAACCATGAATGAGTGCAATTGTTCACGTAAGAGATCTATTATTGATTTATTGCATCATTTCCCATTATCATTTTCATCGCATTGTCTGGCCCTACGTGATGAATCACAGTCCTTCTAAAAATAACGTGTCGGTCATGACGATTTTTTTACGAAATTTATTATCGTATCAGGACCAGATTGGTCTCGAACAAGATGCGCTCAGTTGGAATCGACCAGTTATTCTCAGAATCGATGCGATTGAAGGATTGTCCAATCTGATCGATCTATTAATTAAGTGTTATCGATTAATCTGTAGGGCTGGGTCTGCTTCATCGATGATGAGATATTGTCGGTGCGCTGACAGCTTCTTATTTTAGTATTTCGCCATGGCTCTCCCAAAATTTATGGACTGGAGGACGGACGGAAAAAGTTTTAAGGTTTAATTACTGACTAGATCAGACAAAAATAAAGACAAGACAATGCCGAAAGTTATTCCAAAAAATTAAAATCGATTCGTAAATTAACCGACATCAGCTTCGCTGAAAATGTTTGTCATCACTTTTGGGGTTTTGGAGGTGCTATTATTGCCAGCTATAAACATTTGTAAAGATGGTTATTGTCCTTGTTGTAGTAAAGCGTTGACTATCAAATAAGAAACAGTTTCTCAACGACAAGTCATTAACATGTGAGAACTTTGGTTTCTTTTTAAATTGAATGAGACATTCTACCATAGAATTGTGAACAAAAATAAAAAAATTGAATAACTTTATTCAGGGCCGTGAAAAAATGATGAAATTATACTCGCATGTAACGGCTATTGCCTGCTAGAGCACTCTTCATCATTACGCGCTCTTTGAGTAATGGACTATAACTAACCTAGACCGGCGATAATAAATACGCATTTGTATCGCCTAATGAGATGGTAGCTTTTCATTGCACTGGGCCTTGATATTTTGATGTTAAGGTTTATGAACTATACTGTCTTGTTTTTGATCGCGCGCTGGTTGCTTTGGTTGCTTTTGCAGATAAATTTCATATATGAACTGTTCTTGGTCTTTATTACTGATGAAACAACGTCTTGGACAAAGTTTTCATTGAAAATACGTCAGTAAATCATAAAAAGTTATCCACTTTAATGAAACTTGTTCGATGAAAATGTGGCAAGTGCCTGTTACATTGATTTGTAATTAAAGCGAGGAGCAATATCCATTAAACTTCCGAATAGAGATTCTATATTGTGGTGTAAAACAATTTACTAGAAACTTTGTAGAAACTCATTAGAACTGATAAAATTTTTTTTATTTTCAAACATGTTTGCGATTCAATAATAATCGAAGGAGACTATTTCCACAAAACGCTAACGATAATAATCAAGTACAAAGTGCATCATCGTTGCTTCTAGATATATTTTGTGGTTTGTGTACTGAAATACAATGACTTATTCAGTAAATAAGAATTCTTTTGTTATTCAGTAGTAAGTCTTCAGGACATTTACTGCTCAATGTCAATAAAACTGCCTAGTGAACAGTCGTTATTACGGTATATTGTTGTTGGAGAAATCAAACCGGACTCGTCTTTGCAATTTCTAAAGACTTGACAGTAATAACATAATTTTAATTTTCAATACAGGATCCATTATCTTGGGAGTTGTAAAGATCCATTTATACCAAGCACACACTTACACAACACATGACAGTTATTTGGCAAGGTCTGGAAACTTACGTGAATTGCTTATAAAGTTGCTGTTAATGCAATGAAGCATTTTTAAAGAAATTTATCTCAAGGAAATCTCGAGCTTGGTGCTAAAATCAATGTCAATAATTGTGTCTCCTGTGTTACGTTAAATATCTATAGTAGAGTCATGTCTATAGCATTGTCATTTAAACTCTGAATAGGGGTTGTCTTTTTTTGAAGACAATATTTTAGGATGCACGGCAAGCAGAAATCAGATGATGTGGTATTCAACCCGTTATCCACAATGAGCGGTACTAGCAAAATTCAAGTTTAGCTGTACCTACAAGAGTACCGTACAAAAATGCCGCTTTATTGAACTTGGCAATATTATATCGGGTGTTAATTTCAATGTCTCCTCAAAGTTGGCGTTGAAGAGGCGATTGTAAACGCACCACTTGTCATTCTGCAGAGTAAAAACACAAACAAAGCAAAAAATGAGGTTAGATTTAAACAGCTCTAATCTGTAATCCGTGGTGCGTTCACAATCGGCTCTTCAGCGCCAACTTTGAGGAGAAATTTAAATGAACACCCGTTAGCTTTTGTTTTGATAGGTTTTGGAAGCCAAATCTAGAGCAGAATGGAAACATAGTTTTATTTTTTGTGTCTTTAAGATCGAGTTGTGATTTTTTTTTAATAATTATTAGGTATACGAAATCTGTATGAAAATGATTTGGCATCACTCAATATACATTTTTCAACTTTCCAATTTATTTTACATTCAGTATTACAAAGATGTAATATTCGTAGCACCTCTGGTGTATAAAAGACCCAGTTATAAAGACATTGTAGATCATGAAACTCGCTCAAGACTTGAAAATGTTGCCACTAAACTGGCCACCAACAACTTACACAACATGTTTGATTAATGTCTTACACGAGTACTGTGTGAGGGATTCAGGTAGCCGTAAACATGTTATTGTAAATGTCTTCGAGTGGGCAACACCATTCAATTAAATGGGTCAAATATTTGTACCACATTTTTATTACATTTAAATGAAATACGTTTTTAAACGGTCGAAGTAACAAGATCAGTTAAAATTTCACTTGTTTTTCAATTTCCTTTTAAACGATTAACGAATGGAAGCAATTTGGAGTGATTAATTATTTCAGTAATTAGTACTTATCTTCTTCTTCGATCAGCTGAAAGACTGGTGTAGAGAATAATTGTGTAATTAAAGCTTTGGCTGATTCAATTATTCCACCAATTAATTAGGACAATAATCGATGAGCATTAATTAATGGATCGCGGTACACAAGAGCTCATTTAGATTTGTTATTACACTGTGTGTACTAATGACGGAGTGACAAAAAATAATATACAGGGTGATTTTGAAAGTTGTGCAGATATTTTAATCACGAGCTACAGGCTTCATGTAGAACTCGGAAAAATGTTTAAAAAATTCTGTGTCAAAAAATAAAATGACATTTATTTTTTGAGCTACAATTTTTTTTAATTGCTTTTAGTTTTCTACGTTGTCTTACAACCCCGTCGGTAAAATTTCGGCACATTTTAAAAATACACCCTTGTATATCATGTTTTATAAAATGTACGCCAATGCGAAGTAACCTATAGGAAATATGCTTTAAAACAAGGAAACCGCATTGGTGTACGTTTTATAAAATATGATATACAGGGTGTATTTTTAAAATGTGCCGAAATTTTACCTACGAGGTTGTTTGACAACGTAGAAGACTAAAAGCAATTAAAAAAAATTGTAGCTCAAAAAATAAATGTCATTTTATTTTTTGACATAGAATTTTTTAAACATTTTTTCCGAGTTCTACATGAAGCCAGTAGCTCGTGATTAAAATATAAGCACAACTTTCAAAATCACCCTGTATTTTGCATCTTCATACAGGATGGTCCATCTAAAACGAAACTGGTGTGTTATACTTGTCTATAAAGGATTTTTTTACATCTGACAAGGAGAAATTTTCCCCTTTGTTTTTTTTCTGTAGCCCACCCTGTATACATGTTATTGTTACATTTAACCCGTTAGTAGTTGTGTAATTAAACTAATGGGACAGGTTTCTAGGTATTATTCTAGCACTTACATATTATATTCGCATATTATATTCTTCTGTGAATTAATTAAAATACACTTCCAATTGAGGCACAAATTACATATTACAAAATAATACAACAAATCAAACAACACCGACCGATTCCTGGCGACAGTCTGCTAATTATCCACAACTTGCAGACCAACAATTATTTAATTTTTTCAGACATCTTTTTCAAATTATGTACAACTAATTAGGTACATTTTTTGTTGTTTTAATCACTTGATGATTTGCAAAAATTAAATTTTTTCATTTCATTTACTAATGACATCACTCAAGCTTAATCCTCATTCTGCTGTATAGTTTTTAATTTTCGAACTTCTCTCTGAATTTCTCTTTCATATTTTATGAGATTTTCCATCGTACTGAAAGCATTAAGGCTACAACCCCTCATTTTCCTGGTGACGTCTGAACTCGTTTCACGCTAATGCATATTTATTTGTTTATTCTGGGGTTATAAATGTCTACAACAGGTAATAATCATGTAATGGTAATTGAAAATGCCCCCGAGCGTGGCTTAAGACGGGATAAATAAGCAATGACGAAATTACAGGTCTGGGAACAAAGCGTTTTTCCCTGTTGGCGCCTAAATTACGACTAATTCATCGAATTATGTTGGTGCTACTTGAAACGGGAACACAAACAGAATCGTATAACGAAGCCAACCGGAAAATCGCATCTCATGAAAAAAATTGTATTTTTCTAGTATCATCTCATGACCGAATTATGTATTCAAGTGGTTAGTCATGCTTGTAAACATTCCGAACAACATGCATATTCTCGCTTGCTTTTAATGTAAACAAAAGTATTAGAATGTTGCCAGAATGCTACATGAGTTGGCTTATTTTGTAAAATGGGCGTAAACAAAATTTAAAATAACACAAACAGAGACCGTTTTGCTAATTTACCTTTACTATGCTGAGGTAGGTATTAAGCGTATGAAGGTATTCATTTAGGTAATATCCCTCATATAAAGGTGTAGACTGAAAAATAGAACAAATATTGAATTTATTAGTTTGTTTTAACTACTATAATTTAGTCAGTGGGGTCATACGAAATAGTAGATTATATCATTAAGAGTAGAAGTGAGTCTTTTTGTGCTACGCCCAGAGATTGAAGACCGAGACAAAGTCGAGGTTGCAACAGGGCGAGGCACAAAAAGATCTTCTACTCTGAATGATATACATATACATACTACCTATTTTATCTTCAAGCGGATCACAAAAAAAAAATCGGGACATGAACTCATTTATTTTATTTTGCTGCAGTTACAGTAAAATGACAATTTTACATTTTTCAA
Organism: Tenebrio molitor; assembly: GCF_963966145.1. NCBI lineage: Eukaryota > Metazoa > Arthropoda > Insecta > Coleoptera > Tenebrionidae > Tenebrio > Tenebrio molitor. The sequence continues at coordinate 22,166,889 of NC_091047.1, read as the reverse complement.
ATTTTGAGGCACCAGTAATTCCTATTTGTCTCGTTGCAATATTATTAGTACTGGAAGGTTCAATCATATGAAGTAGTAAAGTCTACTAAAGTCTAAAATTTATTTTTTAACGTTCAACGGCCATCTTGCTATTTTTTATTTTGACATCTGTCATCCATGCACATGGGCGACTCGTGTTACACCACAGTGGCACCGTTTAAATATTGGATAATAATTTCGTTATTTCGGTTTTTTAGAAGCTTTTTTTAAGTGTTTCAAATCAAACCATCTTAACCCACAGCGTTCAATTTCATTCCATTCACCACCCTCATAATGTCTTCATTGGGTACTCAACGGTACAAACTTAAAATCTTTTGCGCTTGAAGTTCATTATTTCTTCTTCGTAGGTCCATTCTGATTTGTCTTTGATATAATGCATCAATGCCACCCTTGAAACCAGAAAATCGAATGAACTCGTCATTGATTGTCTTCACTTTTTCAAACCGAGAGAAAGTTTGACGCCTCATAAATTAAAATTGATAGTCCTTCGGCACAAACGCTCCTCATTCTTGTTATCGTCGTGTGCTGCCACCAGGATGCCCCTTCATCGATTTTTGTTGAAAAAAAATCAATCTCGTCTCATCCTCGCCGTGAAAAATGATAGGCCCACCGGCAACAATGCAATAAAATAACGACAAAACATAAATGCGCGGCCGACCATCTGATTGTCGAATTACCGAGATCAACTGCGCGGAAAATTGGGAATTTATTCTTGTTTCAGTACCACAGAGGAGACCGCGTTTGAATACGAGACGAGATAATTTATAATCTCTTCCCAGATATCAAAGTGTGGTCGCGCAGTTCGTCTGAAGGGGGCCTAATCTCTTCGCGTTTTTCCAACAGCCTCGACAGGTGTGAAATCCACACCTGTCCCTTTTTATCGGCGACACTCCGTTGGTGCCGTCGATTTTTTATTGCGAAATTATTGCGTGTGGCACACATTTTATTGCCTTACTCATATTTAATAAATCGTAAAATTACATCCTGCAGCCGTTAAAGAGCTTTACGGCGGTTTAAATTACACGGACGTCTAGTCTGGAACAAGAATGACATTTTCTTGTTTTTATGAAAACCTGAAAACACGACAGGAAACTGATGCCCCATTAAAAACGAGCCGCTGCTGTTGCTTGTTTCAGACCGCAATTTTTCAAGACGAAGTTGTACGATTCGATTAATTGTTTCAGGATTTATTCGGGATTTGGGTGCGATGAATAATAAGAGCGAAGGAATTCGGGAATTGCATTTTCATTGCATGCACCTCACACGGATGTAGTCATGGTTTGTGTCATTTGTAATTTATTCATAAGAAAGTGAAACGGTGGGTCAACATCTCATTTACGCCCACCATATTTGCAGGTTGATATAACTCTGCGGAGTTTACATGCGGCGAACTAAAAATAAATGAAAATGTAAAAACTTCGTCTAAATATAAAGCTATAGAATTGACTGCTGAAGAAATTATTACCTTTACTTCAAACACAACGCACCACAACATACGCAATGGCAATTTTTTTTTTTATTTTACATTTTTCAAAATTCAAAACGTTTGATATTTTTACCTTGATGTTTTGTTGATCAGATTTTGGAAGATTTAAAATCTACCATTTTCTTGTACATACTCAATATTGTACTCATTTATTTCTAAATAAGTGCGACGCGACGCCACTGGTAAGCACATTTTTCGGTGAAATGTCAAAGAAACGTCAGTTTTAAAGCAACGGTGTTGATGTTAACCTTGAAAAAAAAAATCGATTTCGATTTTGAGAGGTAGGCAACCAATAAAACGACCGTGTGTAACTAGCAGGTATACATATGTGTACGATTAAGGTAAGATACACGTTTCGATAAAACAACAGGTGAGGTAACACTCTTGATTTGTTTTCTTGTTGATCACTCTGTATAAAAACCCATTTCTCAAATTTTATTAGGTCTTGCGTCCTACACATCCTTTTCACGAAATACTTGACCATTGACCACAATTTTTTTGAAAGACATCTTACTTTCGTCAAATTTCATTTACTATTCGTCAAAAAGGAAATACTTTCGTGGCGCTTTGGAACAGCTGAAATATAGTAATATAGACAACTGCATTTTAACTGAATCCATTATCCTCTCTCTCACCACTTTAATTGTGAATAATGGTAATTTGTAGTCATCACCAACAGGATTTTTAATTTTAACATGGTCAAAGATTATTTCTTCTTAAGTTACCACCAGAATAAACCTACTGTATAATAGATGCAATCGTCCGGGTAGCGCCTTGCATGCGGCGTTGTGGGATTTCTTCTTTTCATTAGCATATGAGTTATTTGATACATCAGGGGCGAGGCGCCACTTCATTAAACATACAAACACTTGTTCGGGATGCGAGATCCGTGCAGTATCTCTAAGCAGGCTTTAATTGAACCTGACAGCAAAAGGAACGAAACGTAAACAGATAAAGGGAGCCCTTTATCATTTTACAAGACGTCGGTAATTAACCGGAATGACCGCTGCCGGAGCGAAATCACGAACACTTTTTGTATGTGCGGTGTAAACCGTCTAATAAATTCTTAACGTTAATAAAGTGGCCGTGATTAAATTCCTTCATATTCTTATTGCCATCATAACTTCTATTCAAACATTATCAACGTATTAGTGTCGTTGTTCGGCATTTTACGGTCTCGTAACTCCCGTTTATTAACTTATTTATTACGCCAGTGCGTAATGAGCATCGCTACAATTAATTGGAATGTGCTATTTTAATTTTATTGCACGAAACAAATCGTTATGTGTTATAATAAATTCGTGGAGTTTATGAATAATCCCATAAATTCATTTAATTCAATAAATTAGCCGGACTTATTAACAAGACAGATTCTGCATGAAATGATAATTACGTGTCTCATAAATTAATTTCTCTCTGTAGAGAGGGATTAACTCTTAAGTCGCGCACAAAAAAACCAACACGTTCACATAAGCTGATAATTTGCTCGACCAATGCTTCTTTATTATCGGAACAGATTTATTGATGCGTAGGATGACTGTTTAAAAGCGGATTTTTCAAATTTACAATACTCAAAACAAGCAAAATCTTGACGTTTTAACTCTCTTTGTAAGAATTTTGAGATTTATTGATTCCTTTTTTAATCCCAAAATACATAACATGATAATATTTTAACCAAGAAAATACGAGAACGTATCTGATAAATTGGTTAAGCAACGAGTGGGATATAGACATCATTATTGCAAGCCGTGTGAAGTGTGGACAATGAGACCCTACGCTCTAGGCAGAATTCGTGTAATCACAAAATTGCGATAATAATGTGAGTGTGAGTAATATCCCACGTATCGCGTCAAAATTTTTATCGACGACCACTCAAAGTACATATTAAAATCGACACATTTTATTTAAATAAAAGGTAATTGTTCACTTTAACTACTTCTGGAATTTTCGCGTTTTTTCTGGCTAGACAGCTTCAGGGCGTCCTCCTAGATCGTTTCCCACCATTCAAACCTTGTGCAAATGAATTTTCCTTACCCTTTACTTATAATAAGACATTGGCGCGACCTTGACGCGACCTTGAACCACAACAAGAGAGAAAAAAATTCCAGAAGTAGTTAAAGTGAACAATTACCAAATAAAAATTCAGTTCAAAGACAAAGTGGAAATAGGCACTGATTAAAATCAAAGTTTACGAAGACGAAGACCTGTTTTCAGATACAGAAGTACCAAAGTAAGTCATCATTTCAGTTCTCGTCCGGGAAACCCAAGAACCAAATGTTAATAATTAGCATCTTTATTTTTTTAACATTATTTTGATTGTTTACATTACCGCACGGTGTGCAGTAAAATATTTATTACCGCACAGTATGTATATTGCCCGGTCGTAGATAATAAATTGTTATTTATTCACCATTATTAAGTTAAATTAACTTAAATAATTTGTCTTGTAAAATTTCTTCTAATTATTTGATTTTGATCGCTTTCTGCCCACTCATTTTAGTAGGACATCCGTATAACCACAAAGGTGCTTCCTCGACGACAATTATTTTTAGTTGACATATCTGCCGTACATGTTTTAGATAAGGTCCAAGTTGTAAAGTTGTAAATCGTGATAAGTGCCCACCAGGAAGTTTATCGTTTGAGGCCTTGACATGCTTGCCGACACACAGGAAGTGACCTCGAAATTTTGCTTTAGTGTGAGGGACCGTGAAAAAATTTGGGAACATTTAATTAATGCTAACTTGATAAGTCTAAAACGGAAGTTGGAGTCGTTTCGCATCAAAGGAAATTGTACTGAGTCAACACGTGTCTGTTTTAATATATTTAAGTGTAGGAAACTAATAACCGATAAAATGAAATATTATACACATATCGTGTATAATGTCAGGAAGGAATTTAAATTGTTTTCTTTGGATATACATCAAAGAAGTGTTAAAAAATCGGCGCGGACGCCAAAACACGAGCTAATTGCTGTTACGTTGCGGTGGATCATGTTACCAACCAGCATGAGGTCTAATTTACTCGCTAATGGCAGAAAATTTCTTTACTGGAAAAAGTTACCGGTAGTAAATCCACCAGCTTTGAGGCAACTACAAGATTTATTACATAAGCATTGCCTGCTAAACATTTTTCAAAAAAAAAACCGGGTGATTTTTTAAATATCACATCTAGCCCATTACAATATACATCGTTTGTAATTATAATATATATAACCACCGGGTATCATCTACAAAAATTTAATCATCTACCATGTGTAAAAAACTTCTCATTTGAATTTATGGCTTATAGAGAGTCATTGTTTAATTTATAGAAACGTTAATCTAAACCACCACAGTAAAGTACAGAAACGGAAATTTTGAAAATGGAAAGTTTGAAAATTTACATATCGTCTGAAATGAAACCAAGCAAAAACCGTCCACAGGGTGCAGCATGCTTCTTACAACCAAGTGGCAGTAGCTCAAGCTTCTACACTTGATGTTTTCGTAGGTGCCAATTCAAATCTCTTTTGACAATAGTGCGAAGAGTTTCAACAGACGAATTGATTTCTTGGCGGAAGTGTCTCAAAAATTTCTTTTCTTATTCTTCCAATCAATATCTCACATCGTCGATAACATCGCAGGGATATTTGCGATTCCTGTCGTTTTCTTCTTCCGCTGCCGGTTTCTCTAAATTGACTTACCCTGTAAGCAAGTCCTTTGTAGAAAGCATTTTCCAGGTAAGCGTCCTCTAAGTTCTTGCAAGCAACTTTCGACTTGCTAATTGTCTGTCCATTTTTGAAGTAGAACTTTATGATGTTTTATGTTCATTGCTCAACGCCATCTTCTTCACTTCTTATTAATTCATAAGTTAAACTGTTGGGTTTAATAATAATGTAACACCTGTTTGAAAATAGTTATTTGTGTATCAATGCCAAAAAGTGCATCTTTTTTGTCAAAGTTTGAGTTTTCTGGCCGAGGCGCAGCCGAAGCTTGAAAACAGGCGAGGACAAAGCAAAAGACATCATTGGAACAATTACAAATTTATTTTGTATCTATCTTTTTCAAATAGATACATTTATTAATACATTATAACAATTTTTTCATAGTATTTTTTATCAGCTTGCCAACAAAACTAGAAATTTACAAAGTGCATATTTGCAATATCTACAATTATTTATTTACATAATTTATGGTGACAGGACAATTATTGGTTTTGCCGGTCTCATTGTTAACTTACTAAGCAGACCAACAGATGGCGCCACGGTCAGCCTCCGAAAAAGAGTTACTTTTCGTCCGTTTGTGAGTACGTAAAATTACCGTTTTCATTACAGGTGTCTAAAAAAGGTCTTTTGTTAACACTAGAACATCCGTTAAATTGCAAAAGGCGACTTTGATGAGACATAGGCATGGGGTAAAAGTAGCTAATAAAGATATCTCTCTCTGTGAGTACGATCGAGCATAAATCTAGATTCATGTCCACGCCAGAGTAATAATTACGATAAACGCACAATTGGAAAAATATTGCACATAAATAACGAAAAACCGTATTTTACTGGAAACGGACTTAATAACGGTGCTAAATCTTATGTAAATTGTTAGTAACAGGAAATTTCATGGCGGAGACGTCACTTAAAAAAGGAACGCCACATCTTTAATGCCATAATAACAAATATGCAAGCACATCGGACAAGGTATAATTAAATGAGTGATATCTACTGTAATTTATTATTGACAGTTAGCCAGTGGCCATACCCTTCCTATTCTATAAATTTTTCGCTCGTGACTTAACACCAATACAACAATTGTAACAAAGTCCGATGGGTGTTAGCAGTCGAGTTCTTTTATCGGCTGGCGATGGTAATGAACACCTGTTGGACGTCGAGAAAAAAATCTCGCGAGCGCCGCTATTAAACGCCTTTTGGTGCCTTCTTTGCAAGATGTATCCGCATAATCGGGCGTGCAGAATAGAGGAAATGACGTTATCTCACGCCCTGACCACTTCACTGCTCCGGAACAATAAGGCATTAAATCAGGATCGTTGTCAAATGCCAATGTTGTTCTCCATACCACTTGCACGATGTCATCTCCTATTATCGTCCATTTTTTCGCCGGAGCCGGCGGGAGTTAAATGCAGTATCGACTTGCGTGTCTCTCATTATCGCCGAAAAATTAATTATTTACCGAAGTCGAGGACCGGCCGGAGGTTCCCACCGATAAGCATGGCCTTTTTGTGACCAGAGGCGAGACCTCTTTAAAAGTGGTCGCGAGATTGTGCCATGATTATACCTATAAGATGGACGATAAATCACATCAGATCTGTTATTATATCGCGTTTACACATAATTACCACGTTGGACGTGTTCTAAGCGACGACTAAATTAGATAAAACTAATTTATTGTTAGATTTACTTCGTCGTGGTCGGTGCCGATTCGTACTTTATTATCGCGACTCTCGCATAAAATTATGCGCTAATTGTTCGACTGTTTACACTAGGCGGACGTTAAGTGCTAGGTAAGATTGAGGATTGAAAAATTGTAACTGCTGTTTAAATATCTACTAAAAACTATCAAGTGTATGTATCCGCATTGGAGGAAACAGAGCGTTAATAAAATGTGATAGGTTGTTGAAAATTTAATGCTAGAGTAAGAAATACGGCGAGCTTTTCAGATATTCATTTTTATAACAAATGGTTCCTGTTGAAAAAATTCGATACAGCAGGAAATGATAATTTACTCAACAAAGTCACTCCTGAACGTGATTGCCAGATGGATAATTTCTAAGGAAACCGTCAAGTGTTCTGTTCGCAAGAAAATCCTCTCTTCACGTAGTATTTGGAAAGATTATTCAACAATGTAGACATAATTTTCAAAGAAACTGGTTTAATTGAATATCAGAGATTTTTTTTTCACGAACAATAATTTCCTCAATAACAAAATGAGGCTCATGTTTGAATATCCACATGTCAAGATCAGCAAAGTCATTTTGATATCAACACACTAAAATAATTCAAAATTCACTTTTTTGAAAGTTGTGACCTGCGTAGTCTCACGATCCACCCCAATAGAATTTTTATTAAGTTGTTTCAAAATCAGGGTTTGCCTCAGTCGGTCAACTGTTGAACAATTGAAAAAAAAATGGTGGATGAAATATGGGAAATTTGGTCTAAAACTCTAAAATATTTGTTCTGAGTTCAAAAAACTTTTAATTGTTTGAAGATTTGTTTTTTTTTTTTAAGATTTTTTGGTTTAAAAAATATGCATTTTGAACGTTCTGTCAATTTGATCTTTTAATTTGTTGATATCAAAATTACTTTACAAAGAAATTATTTTTTGTAAAAATTTCGGTGTAAAATTGGAATTTTACGGCTACCATGTTTTCACATTTCAAAATCGATAGATATCTGAGGAATCATCAATTTGAATGTCGTATTTGATATACATGGGCATAAATCAGAATTGAATGGTCTTTCCAAATCTGAAAAAAATCGGAACTTGCCATTTAAAGAAAATGGCGTAAACGTCATAGCACAGAAATGGAAAGGCGAAAAAATTTAAATGATCTGGAAATGTTTCTTTCAAATAAATAAAATTGACGTGTTCGAATTCTTTTCGAAAAGCCGAAGGCCAAAGAAAATAAGTAGCGCCAATATTCCAAACTTTTAACTCGGAACTGTGTACTGGGTGCCCCAAAATTCGCGGAACAACTCAATGAGGTAATGTCAATTCATGTTAGAAAATAACGAGAAAAATAATTAAAAAACTCTATACCTCTTAGATTTGAAGATATGGGGGCCCAAAAGGTGCAGCTTTGATCTCATTTATTTTAAATAATAAAAAAGATTTTGACTATTTGTCTTTCACTAGCCAGTGGCCTAATAGTTTTGAACGATTGTGTTGCGGCGTTGTACCGCAGGAAAAGAATTGTTGATTTTTAAATATTTAATAACTTCCAAACAATAACATTAACAAAGTATAAGTAAATGATTGTATAAAAATGGTTATGTCTGTTTGAATTTGTTTGACTGATCTGATGTATCTGTCGTATCTGTTGGATGCGTCTCGCTTTTTAAGAGAGGGTGGTGGGGTGCGGTCCTCCCTGGTCAGGTACCTAAACTAACGGTACAGGTCGGTCCTGTACATTCCTGCCCCCCTTTGAACGGTCCTGTTCAAAATCTTCGGTCGGAAAGGGACATATCCTGTTCGTGGCTCTCGTCACAATTCCTGTGGATGTTTTGATGGTTGCTGTTCGTATCAGTCCATCTGGTCCAGGGTGTACCTCGAGAATGACACCCATACGCCAGCACAGGGGATGAAGATTTTCTTCCTTTAGGAGGATGGGAGTTCCTGCTTGTAGAACTTCTTGTGATCGTTGACGCCACTTGTTTCGTTGTTGGAGTGTGTTCAGATGTTCCTTGCTCCACCGTTTCCAAAAATGTTGAGTCACCTGTTGAACTCTTTGCCATCGTGAGAGGAGATTTTCCTTAATTAATGTTAAATCTGGTTCACTGTTTGATGTGAGTCTGCGTCCTATTAGGAAGTGTCCAGGGGTTAACGGGGAAAAGTCGTTTGGGTCACTGGATAATGGGGTTATAGGTCTGGAGTTTATACACGCTTCGATTTGTACCAATACTGTTAGCATTTCTTCATATGTAAACAGTGCATTGCCTACAACCCTTTTTAAATGAAATTTAATTGCCTTAATGCCGGCTTCCCAAAAACCTCCGCGGTGTGGAGAACGAGCAGGTATAAAGTGCCATTGTATATTCTGTTGCTTTAAAGACTGGATGATTTCGTTTTGAAAGTTTGCTGATGTAAATAATTTTGTTAATTCCCGGTTTGCTGCGGTAAAATATGTTGCGTTATCTGAATGAATTGAGGAGACCTTTCCTCGTCTAGCCATGAAGCGTTTTAAAGCAGCTAAAAATGCCTCACATGTGGCATCTGTAACTATCTCAATATGAACGGCTTTTGTTGCAAAACATTTGAAAAGAGCAATATAAGATTTTATTGTTTTTTTGCTTCTGCGGTTACCCTCTTTTATTAAAATGGGACCTGCATAGTCCACGCCGCAGTGTGAAAATGGCATCGACGGTGTTACCCGTATTGAAGGTAAATTTCCCATTAACTGATCTGTTGTTTGAGGGTTTACTTTAAAACAGGTATGGCACTTGTATATTAAGTTTCGCACAACTGACCTGGCTGATAATGGCCAATATTTTTCGCGAATTGCCGTAATTGTGGCTGATGGCCCTGCGTGTAGTTCTTTTTCATGTTGATCTAAAATTATTAATTTTGTTATATGATGTTTAGATGGTAAAACGATTGGGAATTTTTGGTCATAATTTATGTGTGCATTAATTAATCGACCACCAACACGAATTATGCCGTTATTGTCTAAAAATGGATTTAGATTTAACAGTTTGCTGGACCATTGTACTGGCTGGTTTTTCGTTAATTCTTTCAGTTCTGATTCAAATTCTTGTTTTTGTACAAGTTTGATTATCATGTTAGCAGCATTATTTAATTCAGCGACGGTTAGTGTTTTATCAGTTTGTTTTAAGTCATTTTTGGATGAACAATTTTGTATAAATCTCAGGCAATATGCAAGAATTCTTTGTGTTTTTGCAAAAGAAGAATATTTTGTTAGGAATGGAAGTTCTAATTTAACCGATACCGCTAGAACTTTGTTGTTGGTACGTTTCTCTGAATCATTTGTTTTCGTTTCATCAGGTAGTGAGTTTGGCCACTCGGTTTTGTGATTTGACAGAAAAGATGGGCCATGAAACCAAAAGTGATTGTCGATTAAATTTTCTGGAAGCACACCTCTCGAAACTAGGTCCGCGGGATTGTTTTTCGAACCAATATGATGCCAATTGTCGACTTCAGTTAGGCGTTGAATTTCCGCTACCCGATTTGCTACGAATATTTTCCAAGTATTTGGCGATGAGTTAAGCCATGATAAAACGATAGATGAATCGGTCCAAAGAAAGACTGATTTAAATTCTAGATTTAATGTTGACAAAATTTTGTTAACCATTCGCGCTAGAAGTACTGCCGCGCACAGTTCTAGCCGCGGTAAAGTTATGATTTTCAGCGGGGCCACTCGTGATCGAGAACATAAAAGTTCGGTATTGTATGTATTGTTTGTTTCATCGCATGTTCTTATGTATATGCATGCACCATAGGCGGCCATTGAAGAATCACAAAACCCATGCAATTCAACTTGATTTTGTGCATTTGATATTATTTTTCGGGGTATTTGCAATGTATTTAGCATGTGCAGCTGATCTGACAACTTCATCCATTTTTCACGTATATGAATTGGGAGAGGATCATCCCAATCAAGCTTAAGTGCCCACATTTCTTGAATGAGAATTTTTGCTTTTACAATGACAGGTGAAAGTAATCCTAAGATGTCATAAATTTGAGCAATGGTTGAAAGTACGGACCTTTTTGTCGGACATTCTTTGAAATTTGCATTTACGGTATATTTCAGAGTATCGTTTTTACAGTTCCAGACTAATCCTAAGGTTTTAACTTCATGTTTATGATCAAGCTTAACTGTAGAATTTGCACCTGTTTCATGAGCAGGTAAAATTTCTGAATAATTCGAGGCCCACTTTTGTAGTTGGAATCCTCCTTTACTTAATGCGCTGATTAGCTGATTTCGTAGTTCGATTGAATTTGAAATTGTGTTAGTTCCTGTCAACAAATCGTCTACGTAAAAATCTTTTAGAATTACTGGACTGGCTAACGTAAAATTGTGTTGTTCGTCTATGGCTAATTGTTGCAGACACTTAGTTGCTAGATACGGCGCTGATGCCGTTCCATAAGTAACAGTTTTCAGTTCATAAATGTTGACAGATTTCCTAACATCATCACGCCAAAAAATGCGTTGAAATGCGGTGTCGCGTGGATCAACCCAGATCTGGCGATACATCTTGACAATATCGCACGAAAAAGCAACTTGATGAGTTCGAAATCTGGTAATAATTGAAAACAGATCCTGCTGGACTGTGGGTCCAACCATCAACATATCATTAAGACTGATTCCGGTGGTAGTTTTGGCGGATCCGTCAAAAACTACTCTGACCCTTGTGGTGGAGCATGATTCTTTAATTACCGCATGATGCGGAAGAAAATATTGATTGGCATGACTGTTGTCCTCTGGCACATATGGTGAAACTAACATCATGTGTTCTAAATGCAAATATTCATTCATGAAAGTTGTGTAATCGCGTTTTAACGTTGGATTTTGATGAAGCCGTTTTTCAACTGAATAAAACCGCTTGAGGGCCATTTTATTTGATGGTCCCATGAGTAACACGTCACCCTTGAATGGTAATCGAACAACAAAACGACCATCGCTACCTCTCCTGACCGTTTCTGCGAAGTGTTTTTCGCAGGCAAATTCGTCTGCTGATAACGGTGGTTGATTGTCGGTTTGCTCTTCGAGTTGCCAAAATTTTGTCAATTGATTAGAAAGTTCGACGTCTGGGTTTTTATTGGAGGTAAAGCCGACAAAGTGTTTGCCGCTGTTATTTTGACCATTTATGATTTTGCCTGTGACGACCCATCCTAAAAGGGTGCGTCGTAAATAAATCTGTTTGTTGAGAATGTCGATTGCTTGGGAAAAACCTATTATCCTCCAGAAAAATTCTGCACCAATTAACAAATCGATTTTATCGCATTCATTAAAATGAGGATCTGCGAGCTCAATGTTATCGGGAATGTTCAAATTGGCTCGCGAGTATGTTTGATTTGGAAATTGTTCTGTAATTTTTGGTAATATTAGGCAGTGCATTTTTAACGCAAACGAGTTGTAACATGACTTTATGGAAACATTTGCTGAATATTTCACGCGAGTTTCTATTTCACCTACACCTGATATAGGAAGATTGATATGATTGGTTTTAAGCGAAAGTTTTTTACACATATTGCTCGTTAATATGTTACTTTGAGACCCGCAGTCTAAAACTGCTCTACAATTATGATAGTTACCGGCGGAATCTGCTATTTTAACAATCGCTGTGGCCAGCAAGACAGTTGTTTTGTTCGAAATTGATAAGGTTAAATTGTCGTTAGCTGACGTGGATTCTGAAAGATGAAGTAGAGTGTTGTGTTTTTGTTGACATTCTCGACAGGTATTGACTGACTTACAAGCAGATGCAGTGTGATTTAATTTGAAGCAATTTCTGCATGCTTTTAAATTGTTTATGGTTTTGATTCTGTCTGAAGTGGATAAGTTGAGAAATTCTGGACATTTAAAGACCATATGTGACTCTGATTTGCAATGTATGCATGATTTATTGATGACTGTTTGAACAATTTGATATTTTGACTGACTAGTTTGCTTGTTGAAGTTTGTTTTTTGTTTCTCATTATGTTGATTTGCTTTGTCGTTTTTAGACATACACTCTAAAAGTTCGCACCGTTTTCCCAAAAACTCAAGTAAATCCTTTAATTTTGGAATGTCTGTGTTTAATTTGGTTTGCCATTCTTTTCTCGAAGTGTAGTCTAATTTTTCGCAAATTAGAGGGACAATTAGGCAATCCCAATGATCTACCGCTTGTTTTTGTACCCTTAATGCTTCTATGTTAGTTGTGATGTCATTTAACAGTTTTCTAAGCGATACATGATTTGCTTTGGAAATAACTGGACTATTGATGATTGCTAGAACGTGCTCTTGCGCAATTAATCGTATGTTATTATACCGTTTTATTAATAACTCGTATGCTGCATTATAATTATCTGTCGAAATTGTGAGAGATTCAATTGTCGCTGAAGCTTCCCCTTTTAAACACGATTTTAAATAGTGAAACTTCTGGCAGTTATTTAAATTTGCATTGTTATTAATTAATGAATTAAACGTGTCATAAAACGGCAACCATTCAGTGTAAGACCCAGAAAATTGTGGTAAATTTAGGGCTGGTAATTTGACGGCTAATTCTGGTGACGATTGATTGTTACCACCGCTGTTATTATGAGAATTAGACGCACTGGGAGATTTAACTTTGCTGGTCAAGTTTTTAATTTTAGCTACTGTATTGTGATACTGAATCTCTACTTCTTCCCGAGTGTTATCGTCCTCCTCGAACTCGAACTGTTCAATTTCATCCTGATACTGTTCAAATTCCTTAAACGCGTTTTCTAAATGTGGTATTCGACTTTCTAATTGACATAAATCGTCACCGTCTTTAAAGGATTTGACAAAACTTTCAATTCTCGTAATTTTTGATTTAACAGTGGTTCGTTTCCTTTTCCAACCCGGGAGATCAATGGTCATTTTGAATTTGATTGATTAGGTACAAATTACGCGAAGAAATGCAACGTTGTAGTGATACAAATTTAGCATGCACGGAAAATGTAGGAAGGTTTGATGGAATTGACAGACTCACGTTTTGATGCTCTGTGATGCGATGGCGATTGACGACACGACAGTGGTGCTTGGATTCTTGAATGTAATTATAATGTTTATTGTTGAAGTTGATGCTGAATGTTGATGCTTCTGAAGATGAATCACGGATTCGACTTCCTCGTTGGCTGATCACGGATCGCACTTTTTTGATTGTCTGGATCACGGATCCGACTTTCTTCAATTTGTTGACACTGGATCACGGATCCGGCTCGATTGGACCAAAATGTTGCGGCGTTGTACCGCAGGAAAAGAATTGTTGATTTTTAAATATTTAATAACTTCCAAACAATAACATTAACAAAGTATAAGTAAATGATTGTATAAAAATGGTTATGTCTGTTTGAATTTGTTTGACTGATCTGATGTATCTGTCGTATCTGTTGGATGCGTCTCGCTTTTTAAGAGAGGGTGGTGGGGTGCGGTCCTCCCTGGTCAGGTACCTAAACTAACGGTACAGGTCGGTCCTGTACAGATTGTGATCAGGTTTGCAATTATTTTCTCCATTATTTCCAGCATTTCCAAGTAGTAATTTTATGTTCGTTTTACCTCAAACAGCGTACGGCAACACGGCTTTGATTTTTCTCTCTCATTTCCATGGATACAACAAAAATTAAATATTTGCAGACTATTGGGATTACGACCTTCTAAATAGTCGAGACGCAAACGCTCTCTCCGGCCTGTTCATTTGAGCAAAATACCATTATGCACTTGTAAGCCGTTTGGCGCTAGTGAACGGGGGATTTGAGTTCGGAACCACGCGATTTGAAACTTGGCTTTCTGTCATTGTGTTGTCACTTTGTCGGATAAAGGCATTTTAATCGAAATTTTCGGTTAGTTAAGCATATTAATTGCATAGATAATCGTTCCTAATATACATATTCTTAAATACAACGAAATTTATGGAGATGTGAGTATGAATTTAATTATTTCACGGAATTCAGTACTTGCTATAATACCCACAACATTGGAAGTAGATGAAGGAAAAGAATATGAAGATTTAAGCAGGCAAAGGAGTGTTTGCGGTGACAGAGAATGTTTCAGTCGGGATCGGTACATTAGCAGCACTATTGGAAAGGCTTGCCTACAACGTTATGTTAGTGAAGAATATTTTTCAAATACATTTTAAATTATTGCAAGTCCATTACTGATTAAAAGATTTTTGAAATCCCTACCTGGGCAAATATTTAAACTTTCTGAAGCCAATTCATTAAATGTTTTTGTCTTTTTATAATCCTTACACGTCTCCAAATAGCATTTTACATGTCATCTTTTTGACATTTTACGTTTCGCGCCAATTTCGGCGCCGGCAAAGTAGCGCCAAACGGCGAACGCCGAAAACTGGCAAATGAACAGGCCGGAGAGAGTCAAGCGTCAAGCGTCTCGACTATTTAGAAGGTCGTGATTGGGATGCATAGAATGTTTTTAAATGTTGCCACATTTAGTGTAACGAATAGGTCCATATCTTCTACAAAAAAGAAGATTGATTTTTTTAAACATTTTTACCTGATCTCTTAATGACTACTTAACAACGTACTACTACGTTGTTCCGCGAATTTTGGGGCACCCAGTATATGTATTCAGAATTATTTTTAGATGATTTTCGAATTATGTATTTGAACAAAACTTCAACTGTTTGAACATCATAATTGGTCGCACTACGCACTTTCTCAATTTTTGCAATTTTATAAATGAAAAATTTTACTCCAAAAATTTAATTTAATTTTTATTGTAAAAATTTTAATTGGCCTTAAAAAAAAACAAACAAACATCTAAGGTTATCAATAACATTCAACGCAATGTTGAAACTGCCTCCCGCCAACCATTTAGCACGTACCGACACACATTGTACACTGCGCTCAATAATGTCAGGGCTTATTTGTTCCATTTCAGCGCGAATTCTCTGCCGCAAATGTTCTAAATTGTTTGTTCCATTAAAATAAACCTTCGATTTTAACTAAACCCATAGAAAACAAATATTTGTCTTAAAAATTAAATTAAATTTTTAGTAAAGTAGGCTGAAGAATATGCGTTTTTTAAAAACAAAGTTGACTTCTTAGAGGATTTTTCTCAGAAATTAATAGTTACAGTTTTATCGAATTTATTCCGAACTTTACGAACGCACTGTATACTCGTATGTTTTTATAAAATAGTAGCATGCAATACAGGGTCTCTTTCAGAATTAAACTGGCTGGCGTGCTGTTTCTTTTTTTAACCTGAGGACTTACCCTCATGTTTTATATCTACATATTTCGGTTTCAAAATTTTAGGAAAGAAATCTTCAATTTAATCAATTAAATTTTTATTGAACCAGATATCTTTATTTGGTCAAAGTGGAAGAGTGAATTGTGAACACACAACGAATTGCGGATCACGGATCATCTCTTTAAATCTAACCTGACTTTTTGCGTTGTTTGTGTTTTTACTCTGCAGACTGACGAATAGTGCGTTCACAATCGAGTCTTCAACGCCAACTTTGACGAAAAATTTAAATGAACACCCGATATTAGTAGCAGCGTTGTAATAGACAATTCAAAAATTGTTCAGTGCCAATTCTATTCTTCACTCTACTGTGTGAACCAGATATCTTTATTTGCTCAAAGATGTTTTAAATAATCGCGTACCCATCGTGTTAAAAAATAATAAACAACATATTTCTCCAACAAGTTGCTGTTACTGTAAAGTATTCTAGTTTTCAAGTTTTGACATTTATTGCTTTTCAAAAATAGATTTACAACAAAATTAGTTGTTTTATGTTTGTTTTCTCAATAAACTGCATCTTTGTTTGTCACTCTTAAAATAATAATAAAATAAATTATTTGTGTATAAATTGACACCACATGAAAGAACTGGCATCTGTTCGAATTTTTTTTTGCAAGTGTTTACTCCTACAAAATTTATTCTGATATTCGCTTTATTTTACTCAGAAACAAACCGAAGACAACAGCGTATAAGAAGCTAAAAATGTACAAAATTCTACGAATATTCTTTGTAGTTTCTTTAAATGTTCTTATATTACAGTAAAAGATTGTATTATCTGAGAAATGTAGAGTGCTGTTGGAAAGAGTGTTAATGCACTTTAGTGTGTTTTTTAGTAGATTTGGAAGTGTCAAAATTTTTGCTACATCGAAATCTATTTTTGTTGAGCAATACCAAAACTGTTTCAGTCTCGCATTTATTACAGCTTTAGATAGTTAAATAAATACAGTCGAGAATAAAACAATTTCGCATTTACACTGTTTACGTTGAGTCAAAATCCAAACAGTTAAAACTGTGTCAGCAGTTCAAAATTTTATTAGCATTTCGATTGATTTTATTAATGCGTTTACGCAGGAATGTACATGACACACATGCCTATTTTTGGAGCTGCTTAATTTTCTTCTAATTAATATCACCAATTCTTATTTACAGATTTGTCCGCAGACAAAGACGGAGGCGACAGGCTAATGGCTGCGTGGGTTTGTATAAGCGGATTCACCTCTGCAATACCCAGGTAAACAAATTTACTTCCTTATTAATCTCCAGTCAGCTTCCAGCAGACCGGGACAATGATTTGATCGGGATTTTTTTTAAACGAAAAAATTCCGACGCGAGCGACGTGTGCGTGTCGTGATTTCGCCAGAGGGTCGGGTCAAGCATGTCTTTAAATCATTTATAAAGTTGACACTCGTTGCTACCGACTAATTTCATTGCCCACCCAAGCATTGTTTTGAAGACAAATCCAGTTGTATTGTTGCAGAGCTGTCCATCAGGCACGGATTTTCGCTACGAACAATGCACCGCGTTCAACAACAGGCTCTTTAAAGGGAAGTCCTACGCTTGGGAACCCTTTCTACACGGTAAGGTTTACCAATAAGAAAAACTCACGGCAGCTATTTTACTGGAGAAAATTTTGATCAATTTTGCTGTCAAAAAACGTGGCTTCTAGAACTTATCTAAACTAGTTCGTTACTAGCAGTAGAGTTATCTACAGCTAAGAAAAAAAGTAGTTTCTTGTTACCGCTTTACTTTAGGAAACCAATTTGTTTCTGAAATTGGCAAATACTCCATTGCTGAAAATCTTGGATATCATCAAAAATAAAATGTGAAAAAAAGACTGGAAAGAAGAGAATGTGACAAGTTTTGCAATTTCTAATATATTTACTAGTGACTTAAGTAGAGGAAACCAAGACCAATTTTCATTTATTAAACTAAATTTGATAAAAAATGTAAGACAAAAGGATAAAGTAGCAGATCAAGAGTGAAAGTGAAATTGTTATACAAGTAGTAGAGAATAAAAGTGATGTTTGGACAATTGATGAATGAAGTAAAGATATGGGAAAGCTCAGAACAAGAAATAAACAAAATAGAAATTACAACCAGATTAAGTAGAAGTGAAAAGGGAAACTCAAGAAACATAAAATTGCATTTAGCAAGGAAAGGGGAAATCGAATGGAAAAAATACTAAATAAAAGCAGAATTAAAGGCCATAATTAAAAGTAGGAAATAAAGAGAACAAAAATAATACATTTAGCTGACCAGAGGAGAGCCATTATGAAGAAAAACTATATCCCTTCGGCAATTTTAGAAAAGATCAAAAATGATGTAAAGTTAGAATTGTCAATTAATTATTCTGACAATAATGAAGTTTCTAATAATTTAGTTGAAAATTCTGTTGAACCGCAAAGTTTACCAAATCATAATGACTCTTTCTGTTGTCAAAATAATTCAACACCAAACAACACGATACAAAACGACATAAATAATTTAGACTTGAGTTATAATAATAGACCACTATTACCTAAACAACAAAGCTCCAAAAAATTCTTTGCAATGATTGAAATTTTAAATCAATTCATTTTACCTAAATTTGTAAATAACACGACAAGTTTTAAAAAATTACACAGTATTATATATAGTGGAGCTTTAACAATTATCAGATTAAATGGTTCAAAAGAAATTGACCAGACAAATAATATAAAAGCTAAAGAATTACCAAAATGGGAACGAAGACTAAATAAACGCATTAACAATATCAGACGAGATTTAGGTAGAATAACTCAATATTTAAAGGGTATAAATTCTAATCATCTAAATAACTGTATTCAATCGATTTTAAATAAAAACAGAATACATTGTTTAAAATATAACGAATATAATGAAACATTAATAGAAATTAAAGACACTTTATTACAAAAATTGAATATTTATTCTAAACGATTAAAAAGATATAAAAATAATAAACAACGGAAATTTGAAAACAAACTATTTAGAAATAATGAGAAGTTGTTTTACAAAAATTTAGCAGATAATAAAACTCAAAATAATAATGGTATACCAAATATAAATGAAATTAAAGAATTCTGGTCAAACATATGGTCAAATGAAGTTCAATTTAATAATCAGGCAGAATGGATTCCTAATTTAGAAAATGAGATACCAGATAGTAATAATCGACATCATATTCAAATTAGCCTTGAAATTTTAGTTAAAAATATTAATAGTTCACATAATTGGAAATCCCCTGGAGGTGACCAAATTCATAACTTTTGGTTAAAAAAATTTACTTGTATTCATAAATGCTTACTTGATCACTTTAACGGATTTATTAGGGAACCTAACACATTTCCAGAGTTTTTGGCCCATGGTATAACATATCTGAAACCAAAAGATTCCTCCGATACTAAAAATCCATCAAAATACATATAGGCCAATCAATGTCTGCCTACAATTTATAAAATTATGACATCTTGCATTAAAGTAATAATTTACGACCATTGTCAAAAATTAAATATACTTAATGAAGAACAAAAAGGTTGTGTTAAGGAGTGTTTTGGTTGCAAAGAACAACTTATAATAGATACGGTAATAATGGAACAAACTAGAAAAAATAATAGAAATATTTATACCGCATTCATAGACTACAAAAAAGCCTATGATTCAGTACCACATTCATGGTTAATTAAAATTCTTAAAATTTATAAAATTAATTTGGATTTGATTAACTTTTTATCACATGTAATGACATTTTGGAGAACTACTTTAAATTTATCAATAAACAATACTAAATTAAAATCCGAGCCTATTCAAATTAAACGGGGAATTTATCAAGGAGATTATTTAAGTCCTTTATGGTTTTGTCTAGCCATTAATCCTTTGACAAATCTATTAAATAGCACTGGATACGGTTTTAATATTAGACATAATAATACCACACTATCAAAATTAAATCACCTTCTTTATATGGATGACATAAAAACTTTATGCATCTAAAAAGAATCACATTTTATCTTTATTAACAATAACTGAAAATTTCTCAAATGATATTAGCATGAGTTTTGGTATTGATAAGTGTAAAACGCAATCAATATGTCGCGGTCATTACGAAAATTTAGAATATATAACTAAAGAAGGAGAAATCATTAAAAATTTAAATAAAGGAGAATTTTATAAATATTTAGGTATTAATCAATCAAATCATATTCAACATTCAATTATAAAAGAAAATTTAGAAAAACAATTTTATTTAAGAATTAAATCTATTTTAAAATCAAAATTAAACGGTAATAATTTAATTAAAGCAGTTAATACATATGCTGTTCCATTGTTGACCTATTCTTTTGGTATTATAAAATGGTCCAAAACTAATTTACAGAATATAAATATTCAAACTAGAGTTCTCTTTACAAAATTTTGTAAACATCACCCCAAATCTGCTATTGAAAGATTTAATTTACCACGCGAAAATGGTGGTAGGGGTTTTTCAAATCTAGAAATTCTATAGCTAGTGCGTTATCTCTTGACACGCGAGATGCGCGGTGGGAGGAGTTTAGCAGGGAGAAGGAGAACTATCGACAAAGATCGGTCCAGCAGCAATTCAACAACGGCGATTTTTTAAAACGGGTGGGAGCTGTTCGGGACTAGTCGTCTGAATTTGGTCTTCTGCGCAACTTTTACTCGCGTGTCAAGAGATAACGCACCAGCTCTACAACATAATCAAATTGCTTCACTAAAAAATTATTTACTCAATAGAGCTCGTGATAACACTTTTTTCAATGCTTTGGTTTCAGCGGATAAAGGTTACACACCTTTAAATTTAAGTGATGATATAATTTCAGATATTGTTGAACCAAATATACCTGACACTATAGCAAATATAAAACAAAAGTCTTTACATGGGAGATATTTTAAAGAGCTAGAACAGCCAGAAATTAATATTCAAGCTTCTCATGCATGGCTTAAAAAATCAAATATTCATCCTGAGACTGAGGGTTTTATATTTGCAATACAAGATCGTGTTATAAACACAAGAAATTATAAAAAACACATATGCGGTTTACAATCGATCATTGATAAATGTAGGATTTGCGGAACTGGAGGGGAAACCATTGAACATATCATTTCTTCTTGCACCGTTTTGGCTCAAAGCGAATATAAAAAACGTCATGGTATATTCGCAAAAATTCAATTTATTAAAGGATACACAACCACATTACATTTATAAACCAGAAAGTTGTTTAGAAAATGACAATTACAAATTATATTTTGATCGGACAGTTTTAACTGACATTCACATTCAGCATAACAGACCAGACATTATTATTTTAAATAAACAACAAAAGCAAGCATATCTTTTAGATATAGCTGTTCCAAATTCACACAATATAACACAGCATATAATACAAAAATTAATAAATATTTAGAACTCTCCGTTGCTATGAGAAATCTTTGGTGTTTTTGAAAAAATTTCGATTTTACCATTTATAATTTCAGCAACAGGAATAGTACCCCAATCTCTTTTTAAAAATTTAAAAATTTTGGACTTAGAGAACACATTGGTGGTTGAAATTCAAAAAGGTATATTATTATACTCATGTCACATCGTGAGGAAATTCCTTAACATTGACACAGAGCATAAAACACAAAAAAGTCAAAATGCGGAGGCGAGACGCCGGTAATTATGTTGATAAGCACTGCACTATTACTTGATAGTATTATCCGTAATAGTGTATGTACTCCGGCAAAATTGCCGTGCCGCCGGGTGGAGGTGGGATACGAAACATAATAATTTGCCTAAGAATTAGAGAGAATACCTAGTGTATATGTAGTGTTAAATTTAGATCTAAGTTTGGGAAAATTCGATCTGCATTTTAGTTAGAGGTCCTAGATTCCTTAGTGAACTCAGAAGTGTATTAAAATTTTGTGTATTTTGCCTTATTTCCTTCCGCCTCGAAGGTACTCGTATTCCACACAAGTATTCCACATAGGACTGTGCTTTTATGAAATTTGATATTTACGAGAAGAGTTAAAATTTAACCAGGAATTTTGCTTCCGAAGGCAAGAAAAGGAAATTACTTTTTTCGATAATACCTATAATGGAGTAGAAGCGTTGTGTATGCAACTGGTTTTGTACTTTATTTAGTGTTTAAACCGATGATAGAAAGAACAATTATTATCCAAGAATAAAAATTGTTTTACATAGTGTAATTAGAGTGTACACTTATTGAGGGATTGAGAGATAACGAAAGCTTTTTCAAAATAACTTTCAATTATTCAGCCCGTTGTGCAACACTCAGCTACCGCCTCATGCTTCAAATTTCGGCCTCATACCTAACAGCGCTACTCATCTGAAAATAATTTATATTTATTAGAGACAAATAATCTTATTGTTAGTTTTATTATTGATCATTTTCAACGAAAAGGGTTTTACAAAAATTTCTACTCACAAGTATATTTTTTTAATTGAAATTAATACATATTAACGGATACATACACAGGTAATTTTTTTTTGAGAATCCTTAGATAATTGTACCTAATAAAAGTCAATTACACTATTTTTTATATCGGGTGTTCATTTAAATTCCCGTCAAAGTTGGCGTTGAAGAGTCGATTGTGAACGCACAACGAATTACGGATAACGGATCAGCTCTTTAAATCTAACCTCACTTTTTGCGTTGTTTGTGTTTTTACCTTGCAAACTGACACCCGATGTTATTAGCAGCGCTGTAATTGAAAATTGTTCAGTGCCAATTCTATTCTTCACCCTACAGTGTCATTTTTTGTTAAAAGAAAAATTATATCATTTTTGTTCACAAAATATTCACACCTAGATCTCAATTTTTAGATTTTAGATTGAATATAGTTGTTCCGTAATAAACTCCACCCCAATTTTAAATGACACATTTAACGAGAACACCATTTTAGTATGTCTGTGAAAAAAGTGATTTTAAAGTAAAAATTATAATTTTACCGAACAGTGAAGTCGTCATCTCTTAAAAATGTTAATCCTAGGCTTAACATTAGCGACACTAACTAAAAAAAGTTGGTTTCTTTTAAAAGACTAATGATTAATGGACAAATAATATCACTTGTTTCTATCGTAGCGTTAAAATGAATGTATGTTAGAATAATGGCGTATAAAATAAAATATGAAATTGTTCTTTTATTTGTTATTAATTTTTAATTAAAGTTCTAACAGCCAGAAGTACTTCAGACACGCCTTTTCCATAAAATACTCTTTATTAATTTAAATTTTAATGGCTTTTAATGGATGGTTTTCAAATTCTACTCCCTACTCTCTGTATTCAAGGGAATACATTTTTATTACAAACATTTTATAATATAAACTGTTACATGTTTATATTCATATTTAATTTAGAATAATGTTTTCATTTTGATTGGATTAATATGAAATTATTAAAATGGCCTGGAACAGATCTAATGTGTTGTCTAGTGTCTAGTGTTCATACATATGCAACCAATTATACGCCTGCAATAGAGTTGTATCTAATTAACTTGTTAGAAACAGTCAAGATGTTGGTGTCGTACTCTATCTCTGGATGATGACTGGAATCACAGATAAAGAGGCGTTAAACTTTGTAGGTCCATTTATTTTATGGTCACGTTGGCGGTTTCAATTTTGTCTAAGAAACTATGACGGGCAGATAATTTGAAACATCTAACCCATTTAGTGATTGCTTAGTTGGAAAATGAAGACATAATGAAACGATGAAAAAGTAGCCATAAATTTATGTTTTTATTATTATATTTTTAATTATCTCTGTAATAATTTTAAATGAAAAGTTATTCAATTATATAAATTTATTTCTGACTTTGTGACAAGCCAGCTGCCAAATAAATAATTATCTTCTTTATATGCAAATTGTCTTAAAGCATATTTTGATTAAAATAAATTGTAAATCGAGACCAAACAAGAAATTCCAATATCAACATCGATCCAGTGGATTTGTCGAAAATGAATTTTATTTCATTATCTGTAAAACTGGTGCCTTGTAAATAGAGTGAAACGGGTTAATTTTGTGGAATTCAATCAAAGAAATTGTTGAAAGGAACAGAATGTTATTTATAGCCTGTGAAGACCGTGTTAATTTACTGCAAAACTGGCGGTTATTTATCAATATTATAATTGTCAAGCTATTGCGCATCACTTCATTACTAATTAGTGGTTATTAGATCCAACAATTTATCAAGATTTTAGACGGTAATGGGTTGATTACAACCAGTGCTTCCAGTGATCATTTGTAAAACTGCTAAACATGACACAGCTATTTATTACAAATTATGCAAATGTTTATTTATAAAATATAATGGAAATAAATAAAAAAATCAAGCAATATGTAATGCCATAAATAATTGGACGGCACTAACGGTTTGAAAAACGTCCGAATATTAAAGTCTAATTTATTGCAAATGTCATTTTAAAGCCTCTTTCGTTTGGTAAAACATCTTGTTAGGCAGGTATTTTAAACACATCGTATTTTTTGTTCTTAACAGCCGTCTTTAACAAACTGAAAGAATAAAGCTCGAAATGAAATGTAGATACGTTCGTGCGGTCGATCATACATAAAACATACAGAGTGTTTAAAAGGTAATAGGTGAAGGCCGTAACTTCTTACAGTTGCTTCAAAAATTGCCTTAATAAAAGTTGTTGAGTGTTTTACGACTGTTTGGAAGTTCCTAATCGTATTAAATTTACATCGCTGTAGAGGTTTAGTGCAATCAGTAGAATCGAAGTTAATTTTTTCAAAAAGCGGAACCGCTTTTTTTGTACAGAGTTTTACATTTTTAAACATGAGAAGTGTAATTTATTGTTTAAATTAATGTCGTCACATAGCATACGTTAATGTGTTGTGGTATTTCCACTTCTAGAAAAAAACCGAATCATTGAAGACTGCAAGCAACTAATTTTTGAAAATCTACCCCGTCTTTGTTATGTACTCGTAAAAGTACTAAACATGTACAATGGTATTTATTTGGACAGTTTTAATTAAAAAATTTATTTATTTTTGAAAAATAACAAGATCTTGTAGCCTGCTTAAATATTATTTTTAGTGGAAGTGTGTGGAAATTTTTGAAGATGCAAAAAGGTAAAATTTAAGTAAAAAGCATGTCAAAAAAGCCTTAAAGGAAGACCAATAGTTATAATGAGCCCGACGGAATTGAAAATGCAACCCACAATACATTTAGCAAAGTTAACGTGTATATTTGTTTTTTAATTTAAAAAACATAAAACATAGTTAGCTGTGAAGTTTGGAAAATTTTGGCATTAACGTCATTTGCTTGGTTAAATGCAATTCTGGAAAAACGAAGAGCTTTTGGAAAAATGACTATTGTCTGCATAAACACGCAACGGGAGAAGCATTTTTATTACATTCGCCATAAATGAGGATCATGTCTGTTTTCTCATTGTTCGAATACATTTTAACCGTCGTATTTTAACTTTTTCGTAAATGTTAGTTGTGACAAATTAAATTATTGGAAGCAAACCCATTGTGGCTTCATACGTAATTTCATTTTAAAACAATACGATATTTAAAATAGCCAGGTTAGCTTTGGAAATGTATTGCGAGTTGCATTTTCAATTACGCCGGGCTCATTATCACTCGTAAAATGTACCTAGTAGGTATTTTTGGAAAAGAGAATAAAACAAAGTGAATAAAAGAGAAATGGATTCTGGTAAAAATAAAATAAATAGAAATATGTTTGACGTGCAGCAAAAACTACCTACTAAAATGAAGAAAAAGAAGTGGGTTATGAACAAAAAAAAACATGCCTTTTTTTATTTTATTACCTTGATAATGAGGTTTAACGGTATTTTTTCACATACGTTGGGGTTTGTTCTTCCTTTTCTGTACAAGTGGGTGTTTTAACATCATGTGATTTGAAACTTTTCGGAAGTCAAAATTTCATTTTGATACATTATTTTCTAAAGAAATTAGTTCCAATAATTTAGTTTACCTTGTGAAAATGGGATCAGTGAATCTTGAACTGTAGTATAGTAGCCACACCAATAATTTTTGCATATCAACTCTATCTAGTTAATAGAAGTTACATTCGATCACCATCATTATCACTTTTCGTTACCATAATTTTAACATTCTGAACCACTACTACACTAAAAATGAGATTTTTAATTGACCATTAGAGCTATTAACTTAACTGTAGCATATTTGTCGGTGTTAACTTCGGCATCTCTGCAAACTAATGAATGAATACATTATTAACAACTTGGTCAGTTAAGTTCTAGAAAATGTTATTACATATTATTAAAGACATCTTGCAGCAAGCTTCAGAACGAAACAACATTCTGCTTTTTTATTTGCACTGTATTATTCCTGTATTGGTGCAAGTTTTCCCTACGGTCATGCAGATAATAATTAAGTTATTATAAACATGTTGCAAATTATAGTGGCGAGACTATTAGTAGAACCCGTATTTGACCGACAAATTTGACGCCAAGCTTTTTATATGTTAATTCCAACCTCACAAGCGTTTTTGAAATCACAGTAATTTTTACGGTAGCAGAATATAAATTTAACATAATAAGTAGATCCTAACAGTCGTACAATGTTCAAAATTCCATTTTTTTTAATAATCCAATTTCGTTTTATTTTCAGAAAAATTCAAATTGTAGAGATACAGAGCTGCAGATTCAACGACTCTCGTCTCTGGGATGAGTTGAAAGTGCTGCTCCGGTTTCACACGTCGTATCATCGATTACTAATCATATCATGAGTTCAAATTGGAAATAGACGCCATTGGCTCTTCTTTTTCATGTCTGTATTTTTTGGGATCGACTTACTCATTACTTCCTTATCATATCAGCGACTTCTTCTCAACGATTAATGTAAAAATAAAATTAGTAAAATAAGGTGATACACTGTTTTCTTCTTACCACGCTATTTCAGCCAGTTAAAATCGTTGAAAAGGGATCATGTGACACATGCATTATATTAGAAAAATAAATGTACAGATCATTACGTTTTATTAAAACACAGCTCATTATAGACCACGATCATTATTTAGGTTTTTTTTTTCTTAAATTGCGAATGTTATTTACAGGTCTGTTGACCGTCCTTCGCATTCTAGACGTCTTTTTTTTCTGTCACGCCGGTCCTTCTCTGAAGAATATTCTTTGTTCGTACCTTTGTCTTTTTTTAGATTTTCTCTGATGCTCTCGTAAGTGATCCATTTGTCTTCTATATTTCTTATATGTTCTATTTTGGATACCTTGCATCCTCGTCATAAGTAGTCCATTTCGACTACGTCTACACCTTTTCCAATTGTATTTCAGATAATGTCAATTGTATTTCAGATTAGTAAATTGTATTTCAGATTAGTAAATTGTATTTCAGAAATCGTAAATTGTATTTCAGATCGGTAAATTGTATTTCAGAAAACGTTATATGAAATTCAGAAAATATCATTTGTAAATCAGAAAGTATCATTTGCATTTCAAAACGCATCATAATTGTGTATTACCGAGGAGAACAATTCTGTCTTTTGCCAAATCTATGTACATAAAATTTGTTCCAAGTAAAGAAGCCTTCGTTCGACAACGCCAATGCTTCTAACTTGTCGAACCCGAAGATCAGTTGTTGCGTATGTTTTAATTTTATTATTATTTTCTGAAATACAAATGATATTTTCTGAAATACAATTCACCTTTTCTGAAATTCATTTAATTTTTCTGAAATACAATTAGCACCTTCTGAAATACATTTTACATTTCTGAAATACAATTAACACATTCTGAAATACATTTTACTAATCTGAACTACATTTGATATTTTCTGAAATTAATCTCTTACTTTCTGAACTACAATTGGAAAAGGTGTAGTCTTTCCCTTTCGCTATTGGTAACAGTCCACCTCTCGGCTCCGTACCATAATAATACTCACGATGATGGAGTTTAAAATTTGGACTTTAGTTTTATTTGTAATTTCTTTCGACCATAGAATCGCACTCAGTCTTTGGGTCACATGCTTTGCGTGTACTGTTCTTCCATTTAACTCTCTCTTAGTGTTGCCCTCTCTAGATATTTTTGTCTCTGGTATGGGATGTTTTTTTAAATTTCACCTCAAAATTGGCGAGAAAGTCAATTGTGAACGCACTACGGGTTACGGAGGATCAGCTGTTTAAATCTTGCGTTTTTACACGAGTGGTGCGTTCACAATCAATGCCAGCTTTGTGGTGAAATTTAAAATAAACACCCGATATATTCATCCCACGTTTTTATCACATTACCATTTACATTGAGGTCGTTGCCAATTTTTCATAAATTTGTATACCCATTTGTTTTTTCTTACAGCCCCTGAGAATTTCTTCTAGGAAGATTTTGAATAGTGTTGAAGACAAGCAGCATCCCTGCCTAAGCCATTTGTTTACTCGAAATGGCTGTGATTTATGTTTTCCTAGTTTCATAAATTATAACACTACTTTGATCTTTATATATTTCTCTAATGGTATACAGTGTGATTTACGAGTAATAATGGGCCAAACGAAATTTGTGATGCAGCCAACATTACATTCGGACCGATTATGTGGATTTAAAAAATATATATTTTAATTTTAACATTCTCAACATTGCATTTGTCAAATTTAATCATAATCATTATGCGGAATAATCAATAAAAACACAAACTAAAAAACAATGGAGGACATGTACGAGTATTGTTGGTTGCATCACAAATTTTGTTGGATTCATTATTACTCGTGAATCACCTTGTATATGTAACATTTTTTATGCTACTTCTTTCTTTGGGGTGGTACAATATCGCAGGCTTTTTCCAAATCAATGAATAGCAAATGCATTTCTATGTACATATATTGTTTGCTTTCCTCTTTTCTATTAATTATTTTATAGTAAATCCTCCTCTAGAAATTCTCTATTTGATTTTGATTACGAGAATAATAAATCAAAAGAAACACTTACTAGACCACAGTTTTTCCAAACCGTTTAAAACATGTTTGAAAAAGTAAATTATTTTTTGTTTGATTCTTGTCTATCGTATCAGCTTATGTTGAAACATTTTTCTATCTTGGACCTCCTTTCAGCCCCCGACGAGTGCGCCCTGAATTGTCGCGCTTCCGGGCTGAATTTCTACGCCACCCTCAACAAAACAGTGATTGATGGTACTTCTTGCACGCGTCCCATGACTTCCTACGGCAGACTGGCTCCCAAGGGCACGCGAGGCGTCTGCATCGACGGGTACTGCAAGGTAAGTCACTTCGATCTCTTCATCTGTCCTTCAAATTCGAACAGAATCTGTAATTCGGTTCGCCCATCACCGCTCCTCTAATCAGATGCGTAACGGTCAGTTCTTCGATTATGTGATGGGTAGGTAATATGCAAACAACCGGCACGGTTATGATAGACTTGATTATTATAATGGCCTCCGGTTTTTTTAATCTGGCAGCATGCACTACTCGATCTGCAATAAATAATATTTTATGTGGCCATCGGAGTCGATTGTGCACCGCGGGCATCAACAAGAATTCTCTTCGACAATTCCTTATATTTATTCGTCGTATATTTATTTAATTATTGCCTTGGACGGCGTCAGTGCTATGCTAATGTGGATGCCGGACCGACTGAAAGACTTTTATAAAGCAATAAATGGACATGATACGTGTGTCTTGTGCAAATAAATTATTACGGTTTGCTGTTGAAATAGGCAGTGGTTTGTGACGGATTGATTTATGCATTAGCTGATTGATAGTTTGCTTAAACTATTCTGCCATTATTATTATCCTTATTATTTTATCACGTTCTAAATCACGCTAAACTCGGCATAACACTTTTACTATTATTTCCAAGTATGTACTTAATAACGTATTTGAACTAAATTAATAGGTACGTTTTGTTGGGACATAACCGGAATCGGTTTATGGTGGAACGACCGTTTTATTGGTGCACAAAACCGACTCCGACGAAACTTTTCATTCCGTTAAACTACATAGAATGGTCGGTTTGAATGTTAGAAAGTGGGGATTTTATGACAAAACTGTCAAAAATTTTAAGCCGTTTTGTTGGTGGGATGCATTCCGTTCAGTCTGGATGACCCAACAAAACGCACCTATTATAAGCAAATTGGAAGTATGTAGTTGTAAAGTTATTAAGATAAAACTAAAGTCTGTTTTTTTTTATAATCAATTGTCAAAGTGTTGTCCGGTTGGTATGAGCTACTGGTTATTTGATAGTAATTACGTTGGCAACGTAAAATGTCAACTGTATGTCAGTCACTGATGTGAATTGTGAAGGCGCTTGCGCTAGTGAAGCCGCAATTACATTTAAATAAAAATAAAAAGTTAAATAAGTTTCCGAAAACAAGGATCTAACTCAACGAGAAAAATTGGCTATGATTAGATTACGTGAAGAAATGTAGAGAGAAAAACCGACCATGCTAAATTGCAGTAAAGATGCACACATATTCGAGGTATTTTCTTTTATAATTTTAATATATGGGCCAATGGTGTTCGTCACTGAAAGGAACTGATTAGAGAGGACTGGAAATAATTAATGGGAAATCTACCAATTGAGGACATTCTTTCAATAATAATTCAACTTTCCGCAGAATCATATTCGGAAGACGATTGGGGGTTAGATTCTAAACTGCTTATGTTACCCATTAAATAAATTCCCATTTTCCTGTGCATGTTCAGTTCACTTTTCAGTGTCATTATGGTCTTTATTTCTTGTCTTTTGGTATAAAATTTGGTTACACCTGAAACTTTTCTGACATTTGAAAATTACTGCCATAACCTCAAACCTGATCTAGGGAGATTTTACGATAGAGCTGTTCCGATATGAAAGGTTTTAGGGTGATACAGCCTGTTCTTTGAGGGAATTTTGACACTGACAATTGATTTAAAAACAAATGGACTTTAGGTAGGTATGTTCCGTACTCTGATAGTTTGCACGTTTTTTGACAGAAGACACACACAGAAACAAGTGTGGCGGGAATTAATCTGCAAGATTGCAACGGTTTTCTGCATAACGTGAAACAATTGAGATGGAGAGTTTAGCATTTTTCACTGCGTTATGTTTTGGAACTAGAATTTAAAAACGTGCAATCTATTCAGCGTACGGAGTATATGTATGGCGTCTCGATCTGCAGTGGTTTCGCTAACATGTACGCATCCAACTAGTCTTTTTCGTATAAATTCTAAAATAAAATATATTACATTGTGTGCTGCGGAGAATGTGGAATTGCACGTTATTCCCGCATTTACTATTATTCTTATTATTACTATTATTTGTGCGGCGGCAATTCGATAGAAACACAGTTCCGCATTGTCTGGATTTATCCGGGCAGCGATTATTTATTTTTAGAGTAGCCAACGTATTAATAATTATCGTATAAGAGAAACTGGATTGAATTTTAACGAGGTGGTAGTTGTAGGTCGCAGTTATCGCGCTAACCGCGAGCCATAGATGTAAAGATTGCTGCCAAGAAACAATACAAGAGTGGCTAACGTTATCATTGGTTTTTATCAAACCAACGTTGCCCGTTTATATCATATGCGAAATGCGGGATTATAATTCCAGATTCCGGTTGGATGCAATTTCGTGTTACACCTCGTTAAGTACAACTAGCGTAATGAGGCGTCTTGTTATGCAGTCCCACCTGGCCGAAGCTGGTCGTCCCACACTGTTTCGCTCTGTGTTTGCCTTTTTCTGCAGGGATTTGTGGAATGCTCTTGCCGGAGTTCCTCGAATTTGTTCTGGAGAAAGATTTTTTCGAAAGATTACATTAAAATTTTAAACAAATAGATGCATTTTGACAGTTGGGAGAATTCTACTTAGATGAAATTTAAATATGACACTTTATATGCAAATGTGGTGTTTGCAAAGAAGTTACGATATTTTGGTTGCGGTTCCTGATGTTGTTTTTACCATAAAGAACTTGAACCTCCTTGGGAGTTCTGTATTGACTAACTAAATGATGAGGTTTGAGAAAAACTACAAGATAATTCCATGAAATGTCAATTGAAGGTCTACAACTATTTTGCTGCAAGACATGACTGACAGTGTACCAATGGCATTTCCTGATTATTCTTTGATGAAATACGACATTGGTTTTACTATATTTTAATTTATAAGTGCTATAATTAAATAACTTCAATAACTGCAATGACATTTATTTCCTGCTAAAAGTTTTTCGATTTGTGTAAAATGAAAAAGTTCGGAGAGCAACAACATGTTCAGGATCGTAGTGAAAAAAGACCTTCTTCACCATTACTCTACTTTCCTACGAATTTTTCAGTTAAGCTGACACCAAAAATTCACATAACACTCCTCAGTGTTGGTTTGAGCTGACGGCAAATAAAAAATCGTTATTATCCTAAAAGAGTTATGCCATGACCTTTCCACTAAATTGACCAGATAATGCTTTATTTGCCCTACGAGCTTTCGGATTCTTGCTTACGGTTGTAAGTAATATGTAATTCCAAAAAACAAAAAAAACATTTTCCTTTCTTTTTCCTTTCTGTTCCTCCTTTTCCATCCTATATCCCTTCCGTCTTCATTCAGTATTTCTCCCTATTCCTTTTTCTCCCTTTCTCTCATTTCGCTACATCCATTCCACATGTGCTCAATTGTTTCTCTCTCCTCACAGCACATTCTTCTTTCCTTTCCTTCCGTCCTCGTTCCCACAACTAAATCTCGCCATGATTTGTCTTTCTTTTGCACTCTCTCTCCCCAGGTACTCCGGAATTTCCTCTGTCATACACCTCTCATACTTCCTGTTGTATCTGGATTCTTTAATTCTTTCCCTTCTTTCTTGCTTGTCCGTGTCTTTGTCCCTTTCACTCACTTCTACATTCCTCCTTCCTTTTGCTCTCAATCTTTCCACTTCTTCACTGGCATACCCGTTTCTCTGGTAGTATTTTTCTCTCTCCTTCTTCTCCGTGTTGTATCCTGCACTCTTTCCTTCCATCCATTTTGTCTTCAAACTTTGCCGCTTTCTTTCCTACTTTCACCTTCACCCTATTCTTCTTACACTCTTCCCTCACTATCTAACCTGGCGTTTCTTTGTCCACTCCTAGCACCCTTCTCAAATGTTTTTCTTGCACTTTCTCTACCTCTTCTTGTTCCTTCCATCCCCATATGTGCCTTATCTGTGGTTCTTTCGTTGAATGTGCAACCCAAGTATTTGAACTCTTACTCATTCTGTTTTCCTTCCTTCCCAATTCCACTCTTTTCTCTTCACACTTCCTCTTTCTCTTGTTGAACACCATCATTTTCATCTTACCACTAAATTGATCTAGTTTCATCTTTTTTGGAACTCTTCGGGAATCGCTCTAAATTTTCTTTTATAACTGCCATCCAATATGTTTCTGCCGAGGGGTAAATACATTCTCGTTTATTATTTTTCGTTCTTCAACTGCTTCAAATTATTAGATCATTTAAAGGTGATCAATGGTATTTCAAATGTTTTTTCTGATTTTGCTGTGTTATTTAACTTTTCCTATTGAGAAGTTTCCAGTTTGTCGAATTATAACAATATCTCTTCAACTAGTTTTTTGTAAGTCCGTTGTTTACAGTTTGTCGAAAATCGAATGCCGGAATAAATTTAGAAACAATAATCCGGTATTAGCAGTAATCAGTAATCACCCAAAGGAAGAAGAGGCATTTTTTATTTTTTAGAGAAGAAAACCATAAAATTTAAGCAGAGTTAGCACACTTGTCGTTATCAAGGTTGCGTTATTTTCCAATTTATTTTATTCTTAGTGGCTGTAACTCGTTTTGAGGAATTTTTGAAGAAAATATAGTGGGAAGTATGAAATGAAACAGCATATGTAGAGAAAATGATTGATGGAAAGAAGTATAAAAAATTTGGGATTAAAATATGTTCAATCAGTTTTAATAATGTTAATAAATAATGATTTTTGTATAAATAATTTTAAAAATTACCCAGAATATTAACTTCTGACAAATCTATTTTTCTTCCAAGGAGAACCTACTTTCTGTTTTTTTTTTTTTTTGTACAGAAACATTGTGTATAATATGCGTCACTTGGACTCCTACTACACCTAATATAGTAGCGCAGTCCTAATTATTACTCACGATTTTCTACATGTCTTTTTACAGCATATTAACCGCACATAATTTTGTAACACTTTACAGGAGATTACTCTGTCTAGGAGTTGATGACTTTGTAACTGTTTCTTGTAGAATTTGGAACTTTTCGCTCGACTCTGACCTAGACATCTTGTTACCCATTAGCATTATTTATGGTGGATGCTTTTCTAAATCGGGTTAATAGTGTGCACCCATTGCATCACAGAGTGCAAGGCACAATTATATAACATAAAAACGTCAACGACAAATATCTTCCGCTCTACTACCTTCTACTACAAATCTTTTCGCAAAATTTTATGCCATTGAACAAATAATGCTCCCTCCACCACATTTTTTTCTAAATTAAAGCTTCATACATTCGATTTATTTTTTATTACAAAAACCCAACTTCAAGTTCTTAGTTAGCCGATAGGCATTGCAGCAATTATTACTATACTGGGGGCATTAAATTTCCATTTTAATCGATTGTGAACAGATTAACTACCATAAATTAAAACAAAAACGTAATTGAATAATCAGCTACATTTGATTTATTCAGTTCTAGTTAAAGATCACTTCCTTGTGTGCTTAAATTTTAAAATTTTGTGTTACTAGTTGGATTTGGACACCATTTCGATACACCTAACGGAGAAAATTCTCGTTCGGACTTTCACACCACCACACACTTTACTTTACCTAATTTATGATATCAGACATTGTCTGCGGTATCAGAAAGGTTAAAATCGAATGTCCCTCAGTTGTTCGTATAAGGGCAGAGCCGGAATAGCACCATAAATTAGCCCCCGCCGGCCTAGAACGGCCATTGATAAGTCACTCCAAGATTCAGGTGGCCGCCTCTCCCCATCCATCCGAGTGGGTGAACATTTTCTATAGTCCCACTTCAAAACTTCCAGAAGTTGACTTCAGAACTGAATTCTTCACACTCGCTGTAATTCACCTCAAAAAGAAAGAAGTTATTTTTCTCTGCACCCAAATAAAATTTGTTTCGGCGTTGCGTTGTGTTGCTTTTGTACAAATATTTTTTATGTGTCGTGGGACACATATTTGGAGTCAATTTCTCGCGTTTGGACGTCGTAGTATAGATGCGCTCCCATATGGGTGGCTAACGGTCCAGTTCTTGTAACAATGATGGAATCACGTTAATAAAGCATCAGCCGAAAACACTCATTTTGTCTGTATTCGGATAAGTCCATCCAATTTCCATGTGGTAAAATGTAGGTTGTTCAGATTCAACTTTTGATTATATTATCGTCACCGCAAACACCTCGAATGGGGTTATAATGATCATTCGGGATAAACACGGTGAAAACGTCAAATAAAAACTGGTTTGCTGTGAAATTATTAATAAAATGGGTATTTGATGGGTTGTAAACGTGGTTTAACGGTCATGATGTTTAATTTTGCGGCGTGAGATTTTATTTTGCGGTACGACGTGATGGGCTCGAGGTAACAACGCAAAGCTCTCCTCGTCGACGGTTTTTGTCGGAAATGTCTGCACGGAAGGCGGCTATCTCGAGATAGTGGCAATTAGTGTTGGCAAATTGCTCAGTATTTTTTTATTTTTTCGGTTTCAATGAGATTTATGAGACAGCGCCTATTAGCACTTGAAATAAATTGGTCTAATTGTAACGCAGTTAACTGTTATTATCCGGGAGAATATAATGCATTACCCGTTAGATACCGAACAACCACTTAGTGGGTAACTGCTCACCTCGTGGATGCGTTTACATCAACTGACTACTTTACTACAATTTTACTAACTCAGTGATTATACTCTATATTTCATCTATTTTGCTTTTTCTCAAGTACTCTCTAGTGGTACAAAAGAAACAACTCGTAAAATAGAGATTGTTAAGCAGCCTGTTGTATGCAACGCTAAATTCACTTTTCATTACCAAACTGTAGGGGTCCCACTAAATAGCTTATTGTGTGACAAGCGATTAAAGTGTATCTTTTCATCCCTCCTGTAATTATTTCCCTCTCTTCAAGGCATGACAAGGAACGAAAAGATTAAAATGCATCTTTTTCCAACATCGATTATGAAAATGATACTTTCATCACTCAATTTAGTGAGGAAAATAGGCGTTTGCATCACTAGTGAGGAAAATTTATTTAACAATCTACTACATTAACAATCGACTACCTACTTATTAATATAAAAATTTAAACACTGTTATTTATACTAATCGAAACTCCAGATCCGGAAAATTCAAAAAATAGGGGAGTAAAATAATTATAAAAAAATTTAAAATTGAGACTCATTTTCTTAAGCGATTTTTCAACTCGCAATACTATCCTCATTCACTGGCGCTCGAGAGTATATCATGTATTGCTCGTTGAAAAATCAGGCACTTTCATCACTTATAGTGTAATATACTGTTTCACCCCTAGTGTGATTATTGTACGAACTCAGCCGAGGTGCATTGACAATCTGCCCAAAAAGAAAATAGAAGAAACTCTGCAATTAAGCAGATTAAAGATTAATGACGTTTTAGGATTCACTTCAAGGTGCAGACTATGTGATGAGGGAAATAAAACTTCTATTACCGAATTATGTACTTCTATACCAGAATCCCAAAAAAGCTTGAAGAAGAAACCTATACACAAATAGCGAAGCCCTTCATTTCGTGGTAGGTCGAAGGTCGTGGATTTTCTCATGGGCTATGAGTCATATCTGCTCAAACGACGAATATCGGTCTTAAGTAGGCGCTACAAACCGACCGGAAAATATAGTCATTCGCTACGTTAGTTTTGTCTCGTAGACGTTCCTCCATGTATTACCCGTTAAGTTTTCATTTGCAGATTTTTCACTGATTTATCGCTCCGCCTTCGCGCAGATATTTCCAAGGTCACAGCCCATAAGAGAATCCAGCACCTCTAATTCGCTAGTGGAGTGAGTCACGTACTACTACATCTCACGCAAAATTTGGAAACAGTTGAAGCAAAAAGAACGATAAGTTTTAATATGCATATAATTGTTCAGTCGTAGTTTATTGTACCTTCGGTAGTAGTTTATGTGGTGCATCTCGTCAGCAAAGCAAAGAATCTTGACTTGAAGCCACCGAACGTCGCCGTTTTCCTGTTAAGTCGCTAAATTATATGTACATTTACTTAATTATGTTTCCGACGTGTCAGGTTAAGCGGGATTAGAATAAATCGAAATAATGCGGAGCCGTTCCTGCGCCAGAAAAATCATTTAAGCTACAAAACGACCTAGAAAAAAATGAAATAAAACCAGCATAAATCCTCTTAGAGACTAAGCCTTGGCTCTATTGTTCCTAAGCTGTCAATAAATATCCAAAACAATTTAATTCGACTTTGTCACAGGAAAGCTCTCGGTTAATCTTTGAATACTTTATTGAATGGCGCGCTTGTCGAGCAGCAATTTATAAAGAGCGAGGGTTCAGAATTTTTATTAAGGTAAACCGATGAATAGAATTTGCTGTTAAACATCCGTCGGGCCGAATAATTTTGGCACGGCGATAAATTTCGATTTAATTTAGTCAATTTCCATTCAAACCGATTCCGGGTGTTTTTTCAGCGGGCACCTGAAGCACGCTTAATTATGTAATTTTTCACGACTACGATCGGAGTTTTCCTTTTGAGACCGGTGCTGTAATTATGTGATTAAGGAAAATAATAACACGCAGATTTAGAAAGGAAATTCCTGGAATGAATTTACATACATAACCAGAAAAAAATGTTTATGATATTTTAATTAATGTTTTGCATTTGTCATCTGCGAATGATTGGCGCTCTCTCATAAATCATGGACAAGATTTTAATGTCGCATTGTAAGAGCCTGACAAAACTGTTTTTGTGTAGCTGTCAGAAATGCTATCTTTCCGTTTTATTATGGTGTTTTATTACATTTTTCGTCAATTTTCCTATTGCTTCAGGCTACGGAGTGACGTCAACGAACGACTCCAACACAAAAATCACATTTGAAAAGTTGTAAAATGTCAGTTATGACTCAGCTCCATTCAAAACGCAAAATTATAAACACGGGACAGATAAACAATAACAAAATAAAAAACTGATATTGTAAGCAAATAAATAAACACAAAATTGATTTGTTATAATTTTTGCGCATCAAATAGGTATGTATTCCCATCCAAAATTATATTGTTGTTTAAATGTGTCTGCCCAAATGAAATAATTTCAAATTTTTCGCACAGTACGTAATACTAGATTATATCATTAAGAGTAGAAGTGAGTCTTTTTGTGCTAAGCCCAGAGATTGAAGATCGAGACGAAGTCGAGGTCGCAACTGGGCGAAGTGTCGTAAAAATGTAAAATAAATGTTCGATTAAAAAAGAATCACAATGTAAAAAATATTTATTTTAAAGAATTTTATTGGTGTTTAAGTTTATTACGTGGACTTCCATAACACCCTATATAAACTGAAAAAAAATTGCTAAAATGCTTTTAATTGGTAAAATATCCCCAATCGTCCACTTTCTCTTCGTCTTTTTTGTTTTGGAGGTATTTTCGCAAACTAGATCTGTTGTAAAAAGTACATCATGCATTAAAATAAATATAATTTGTTATGAAATTTGTTCTCAGTTATGCATGACGCACGTGTTCGGTTTATTTTTGTCTCAGTTACAAACAAACAACTGGATGTTTCTGAATTAAATTACGTTAATTATGTAGAATAACAAATCCTCTTGGAAATCATCTTTTTCGTTTACTTCCAATATTTTTTTTTTTTGCAAATCAATACTGAAGTACTGGGAAAGGCCGGTTCATATTTTTCAATTTCCGATTGCCTGCCTCCATTATACTCATTTCAGCGGCGCTGCTTCTTCTTCCTTTTCCCGCACGCAATTTCGCCGCTGGCGTTCCATCTTTTTCGCTTTTTTATTTCCATTTTTACGGCGCTGCAATCTGCAATATCCCATTCGATCCGACTCCTGCCGTAATGCAATCCACACCAGTGCGAGTTGACGTCTGTATCAATTTTCTAAATAAATGCGGCACCACAGTCGTCACTGCATTAATTGCATTAGGCGCGCATTCAGATAGGAAACAGATGCGATTTCACATTTTTAGAATTCGGACGAACCTTGATACACCGCGATCAACGTTTCGCTGGATGCATTCCGATTATTTATAACGCGAGATAATGACGAAGAGCTATTTCGGGCTGTTGAAAAATTCCGTGCAAATTTTATACGTTTTCGTGCTCCTGCTAGCAATTTGTTTATGCGAGGTGATAAATTAAAAAAACACGGGAGGGACGATAACTCAATCCGGCGACGACGGTGCGTGGTGTGCTTGCAGAAGAGGAAAACGAACGCAAATATGCACCGATCGAGTAAACATTGCTTTCGGTTTGCCAATCTGTTTGGCAAAGATGAAGACTGCTTGACTGCAATAAGAAAATGTCGTATTTCGAATGTCTATCAATACGAGTGGAAGCTGGAAGACGTTAAGATGTTTAGATGGCTGTTTCCTTCGGGAAGACAGTTTGATAATATTTGTGCAATATTCATGCTCGTATTTACAGACAGTCGGCGTAATATTTTTATTTTTGCAAAAATAAAATATGGAATATGTCACTCCAACTTATCAGGCACTCGGCTTTGCCTCGAGCCTGAAACCTATTAGTTGTCGCGCTGGAAAATACACCTACCGTACTCTAATGAAGTTTTGTCTGTTTGACAAAAGGGCCCGATTTCAAGTCATGGTGGCAAATAGGTGGTGCAGCGCAAATGTGTAGCTATATTTGTCCTACACATTAATTACCAATACGCGTCATCTTTCTCTCTTGCGCCGTTACCATGACAACAAGTGCGACCGTCGCAAGTCAACTTGAAATCGGCCTCTAAGTCTGTAGCTTTCCAATTTCAGTTCTATTTTCTATTTTCAAAAAATGGACACCTTATTAATTCTCCAAGGAAAAACAAAACACAAAAACATAAAAATATATTAATGTAAATTGGAGTCAGAATTTGGTCAAAAAAATGTTACCTAATAATCTACTGTGTAGTCTCATCGTCGTTGCAGTATTTTCAAAGCAATGTTGATATCTTTTGTGCGTTTCTTCCTATTTCTCTTTGCATATTGTATTTTTTGAAACATGGCGGCACTGGTCTTGTTGACATTAAACCTGTAGAGCTTTATTCAAATATTTCGCAACTTAAATAACTGTGATGGCTGTTAACAACAAGTGTAACTAAAACGAGGATTAAACCTTTAATGTCTCTTTGTGGTTTGTTTGTTGATTTGGCAAAATTACATGGCAACATAATCACATAAATTATATCGATGAAAGGATAGTGATGATACTATTTCAAAGTTCTTCCTGTTAATTTAAAAGATGCACTGACCGAACAACTCGATGTACATCGAGTTACATGATCCAGCGAATACAAAAACTTGATGAAATTGCATTCACAGCGATTCTTACATCAATTTTGGGCTAAATTTAGAACTTGGTCTTCTTACTTAAGTATCAGATGGATGTTCTAATTTTACTTCTTAAGAAACGCGACAGGTAAAACCGTTTTTGTGGAATGAAAAACATGTTACATTTTTTGGCGAAATAAATATCTTTTGGATAGACTTCAAATTCCAATTTTGGAATATTTTAATGTTTCTGTTCAAACATAAAATTTCTAATATTTCTAGTTTTCCAACTTTGTTAAAAAAAATAATTCTGGTTCCTAATGTATAATTATGTGTAACGTGTGTCCAAAAATATTGTGGGCAAGTGACAGGTGCTTGCTTTTGGCGTTAATTTGACATCTGTCAAATGATTCGTGAAAGAGACCTGGTGGAATTAAAGTGTGGAAGTGAATGACCATCAATACGAATTTGAGAAACCGTTGAAAGAGGATAAAAGGAAATATGTAATGTAAAATGAACCGAAAACTTAAATTCGTCGTTTATCACAAATGAAGATCTAAATCAAAATGAAGTTATGTACCTGAAGGATTTGTTAACTAAAAAGACGATCTACATTTAGAAAAGAGAAAGAATACCACGACCTACTTAACCATAAAATTGATTTGAACGCTCGTTACATACATGAATTGAAAATGTAATGTAGATTAACCTGTTTGAATTTTATGTTATTTTTGATTAATTTGTGTATGTTAATACACGTAATTGTGTTATTAGTTGCACCGACAGTAAATAAGAACCTTAATCTAATATAACATCAGACATAAGACATAACTATCTACCATCACTCTTGAATGTCTTGCATTTCAACACAAAAGTTGTCACCATTTAACTTATATTTTTTATAACAAGTAGACATTTTAATTAAATCTGCTTTGGGCGTCATCATGTAAAATATAAACCGATTTAAAACTGGAATATTGGAAAGAAAGACATTCTCCTGTATTTTTAGCACAGCGCGTGTCCTTTATGAGAGTGCGGAGGTAATGCACTAATATTATTTTTTACGTACAATAAACATTTGAATGAAGAGACAGAGACAAGTCAAAATATTTAGTCTGGAGGAAAGAGGTTTACAATGTTCGATGCTACTAAAGTCGACCTTTCACTTTTAATTCGCAATTGCACGGTTTTATTACATCCGTTTTGTGTCAGTGCAAAATTTGGATAACTGACGCATCAACTTCACTGCATTCAGCTGACCAACATCAATTTTCTTATGCGCGCGCTCATCTAATAGACAACCGTTTGACGCTCAGCTGATGTGAACTAGACTTTAGACCGCGTTTGGTAAATGTAATTCTAGTTTCAGGATCGGTGTTGATTTGCGAAAGTAAATAATTGTCGATCATTTGTAGAGTCACAATTTATTCAGGACGGACAAATTCTAAATTAAATGGTATTTGCCAATTAAGTGAGCAGACAAAAATAATCATATAGATCTGTTTTATGCAGATTATTTTCTATTTGTTTTTTAATTTATGTTATCTTTCAGTATACCCAGTTACAATATAAATTCCGGTCAGATATCAAACATCTACCACTTGTTGAATCATGTAGATTAAACAGTAAATATTGTCATATACAAAGTGTTCCAAAATAATTGTGGTATTGTAGGGTGCTTGAAACGGAAAAACTAGATTGCCACCTTTCGACGATAACGTCCCGCACTACACCAAACCAAACATAACCTCCAAGTCGTTGGCAACTGTCAAATATCATGTCTGTCATTAATTACCTGTTGTCAAAATTTAAAAATTCACAAGAAACTGAAATTATGCCTCGGGTTTACCCAACGAAAACTTGTCAAAACATTTTAATCATTTTATTATTCTAAGGAGTTGTAATTGGTTTCAAACCTTTACAAACTGATTTAGTTAATATTATTTGGTTGATAGACCTAACCTCTCTTATACCTGTCATTTTGGCGGTTTTTGATAGTTGGTATCACTTCTCTAGTGTGCGTCAAAATTCAAAACACACAAATTGTCAAAACCTACTACGATACCAGAATCATTTTGGAACATTTTGCTCACTCTAAACAACTGACTCTGATACACATCATCCCCCTTTTTGTCCAGATGCCGTCTCTGTCTCGAACATTCCAGGTAGGCCTCGTGTTTCGCATGGGATCATGGCTTACTATTTATCGTTGCGAGAAGGTTGCTCTTCTGGACGTGTCTAGATTGTTTTTCGCACGCTACAGTATTTTACTGAAACATGCATTAATTTATTCAATCTTATTTGTTACATCTTGGGAGATTTTCCAATTTTACAGTAATTATCAAAAACCTTCATCACATAAACCCTTGAAACATACATATTACATACTTAGTTCTTATAGAACCTTAAAGCTCAATTGTATTCATTATTTATAATTTTATACCTAATAAATTTGTGCAATATTCGAATTATGTATTTGGTATATTTAAAATGTTGTGAGCCACGGTTTTTAAAAGTGCTTTATGAAATATTTATATGAAAAGCAACATTCTGCCAAGGTTTGAACTCATCTGAACTTGAGCCAGTTGACAGGATTATTAAATCAGTGGTGACTCCGCTCGCTTATTACAAAGCTCCTTGCTATCCTAATTGGCCGATTGATATCTTCTTACGTGTATTTAACGTATTTACGAACTCACCTTGCGACCACACATCA
This sequence comes from Tenebrio molitor, assembly GCF_963966145.1. Lineage (NCBI taxonomy): Eukaryota > Metazoa > Arthropoda > Insecta > Coleoptera > Tenebrionidae > Tenebrio > Tenebrio molitor. The sequence goes on along the minus strand of NC_091047.1, from coordinate 22,123,536 downwards.
GCTTCAATCCTGTTCCCTGGCGCCACAATATTTTCCGAACAAACCCATCGTCATGTCCTATTATGGCAAGCCGTGCTTTACTCCACAAACAAGACTTTCCTGAAGACTTTCCAGCTGATCAACTCGTCGCCTGAAATATTTGGATTGACCTTAACTAAATTAAATCTGGCCAATAATTTGTAGTGTAATGAAACGGCGCTGTTGCCTCTCTGGTCCATTGTTTGAACCGGTTCGTATTTGAAATGTCTTCATTATTCTAAATATTTTCATCATTAATGGGACGGAAAATTAACTATATGTCCTTGTTTTTCTGGTATGCTAATTCGGAAGAGGCTTCTACGTGCCACTGAAATTGAGATACTCGTGGGAACAAATGGAATTACGGGGTTTTGGTTTTCGGAATATAAAATAATGGAGAGGAAAAATTCCGAAAATTGCTTTTTTAATAGGAACGAAAGCGGAGAAGCTGTGACGTCTAAATGGTCCACATTTATTCATTCATTATAGTCTCTCATCAAATATTAACTCAATATGTGATTAGTAATCGACAATACGACTCGTGAAACCGGAGCAGCACAATCAGGTCGTCCTATGGAATCTTGGATTTTCTGCACTCGTATGACAATATTGTTATCACAGCTGAAGATATTCTGGTGTAGATTTTTGTTATTTCAATGTAGTTCTGTCGACTTAATCCCGTACGCCACTGGAATTTGAATCCTAATTAATGTACATACTTGACATGGGCTAATAAAACCGCATCCAGGATTTCAAGAATTTGTTTATCGATCGTTTTAATCCATATTAATGTGCTTCCGCTGCATATTTTGCAACAGAATCTGGGATTATTTGTCATTATCCCTAATCGTAACTTGTCTCTGTGACAAATTGTCGTGTATCCGATAAAAGAGGACTCTATCAAGAGAACACGCTCGACGCGGAGGAATTGATTATTTCCGATAATTTGTCCGTTTAAGTGACAATTTAAGAAAATGTCTCGAGATAAGAGGGTCGTCGCGGCTTCGAAATAGATATAATTTTGTAATTTAAGTGAAAGATCAGATAATGGAGGCGATTGCTTAATCGCCGGTGCGGTTTCCATCATGTAATCGCCTGTCCTATCCAGCGCTTTAATATAAATTTATCGGTGAAGCTATTAGCGCCCCCTTCTTTTGCTTTGATTTTTATTGAAAGGTTAAATACACCAATGAGACCCGTTTAGTTTGAAAATTGCACCGTCAATGCAACTGCTAATTTGCATAATGGGGGTAATTTTTCACCGACTTAGAAAATCCCAGCTACACTCTTTTCCTCATTGTTGGTGCGCATTAAATGTTAAACGACGACATTGATAGCCAGTTAAACTTTTACAGCTCCGCAGCGATTTGGTATTTGTTATTAATTTAAGATAGAATTTAAATGTAATCAAAGCCAATAACCGACGACATGTGGAATATAGGAGGGGAATTTTCCGTCAGCGCATATTTGCACCGTGGGGGTTCATTTTTTCTATTTACACGGTGGAGTTATTTACGGAGGAAATGTCGACAAAAATCAGATTAGCGATAACATTTAACACGGAATTTTATTTATAACCCCAAATTGATTGTTTTATAATCGGTTCTATTTTTATAATTCGATGGTCACGATAAATCAGAGCTGCTAAAATTTAAGTTAATACACTAAAATGTGTAGCACTAAAAGTGAAAAATATTAATCCATTTTTAGAAAAATAAAAAAGTATTAGAAACTGCAATGAAAATGAAAGTAAAACATTAATGTCCTTCAACATTTTATGTAAAATTTTCTGTTTACCATTGTTTTTCAGCTTTTGCCAGAACTCATTTGTCAGTTATTTTACCAATTCGTTCAATTTATTATTGTGATTTCTTTTAATATAAAAGTGCTCTCACAGAGGAACAATGCATCGCAAAGCACCGTTTTGCTTTCCACAATGAAGTAGTTTTTGAAAGAACCGTTTACGACTGGTAGGTTACCAAAGAAAATAAGACTTTCAGGAGAGTACACGGAGTAGACCGAGTACACTATAGAATTATGTATATCGGGTGTTCATTTAAATTTCTCCTCAAAGTTGGCGTTGAAGAGTCGATTATGAATGCACCACGGATTACGGTTCACGGATCAGCTGTTTAAATCAAATCTCACTTTTTGCGTTGTTTGTGTTTTTACTCTGCAGACTCACGAGTGGTGCGTTCACAATCGACACTTCAACGCCAACATTGAGGAGAAATTTAAATGAACACCCGATAGTAGTACCATGGACATCATTGGAGTGAGTGAGTGCTATTAATAACTTACTGGGAATAATGGAATGTATCGATCACAAAAATGTGTCAACAAAAAAAAACAACAACGTGTAGAATGGTCCAGAGAAATTTTAAGGGGATACGAGGAAGGTATTTTCTTCAGTAGCTGTATACATTTTGACCTCTGTTCATATTGCACAGTGCTTCTGTTTCAAAATGAAAATTCAAACGTACCAAAAGAACTACATACTCGTATTTATTGTGAACAGTTTTTTTTTCAACTGTTTCACTGGCACAAATTGATGTTTTAACACACAAGAAAAATGAACTTTAAAAATCAATTTTTATTTTAAATTGGTAGATAGAAAATTGAGGATAGGAGGATTTTCCAAAAAAAATCAAACCTGCTCAAGTAATCAAAATCAAGCGATGTGAATACAATTTTTGAAGTAAAAGATGTTTAAATGTGAGTCAAATTTAAGGTTATTTTGCAAATATATATGCAATAAAAAAAATCAAGCAGTATGAAAACCTCTGTTATTTAAATATTTAAGAGTAATTTTTAATTTTCTTTTGATTTATGGATTAAATTTTGTATATTTTATTTATCGCTATTTAATGCTAATTTTAATTTTTTTTACGTTTTTAATAATGATATTAAAATGAAGACAAGATGTTTCTGCAAAAAGCAAATATTTTGTCTTGACAAGGCGAAAAAAAAGACAAATTAGAGTTCACGTAATTTATGGCTTCGTGTGATAAAATGCATAAAATTATCATTAAGAATATTAAAAGAGAAATTATTTTTAAGCTGCTGCTTAACCAACCAAAAGTCTTCTCTTTGTTAAATCTTCAGTCTAATGGACAAGTGATGATTTTTGGAGAAGTCTGACAACGCTGAAAGCTCCTTGATGACGATTCTTTAGGTACTACATATTTAGCTATTTGATAATTTTTTCAAACTTCCGCTTCCTGTAATCAAACCTGTTCTTATCTGCTGTTTTTAATTTGTTATTAATTGGCACCGTTTTTGCGATTAAAATACGGAGCAATGGTTTTAATTCAGATTAAAATAAATACCGCACAAAAAGGTATGATTCTTCTTTATCAACAGGTTTGTTTTGAACGAAGGACATTTAACTGCAGATTCATTTTTTACTGAATAAAATTTGTGATTATTTGTAATTATTATTAGAGCCTTAAAACAAATACATAGATTCAGCCTTTTGCTAAAAGTCACAGTAAGTGACAAGACGCAGGAAACAACTATTTCTTAACAGAACCAAAATTTTGTTAAAAAAAAAATCTGGACTAAAATGAAGATTAACAGCTTTTCTATTCATCTGAATGTCTACAGAAGTCACAACTAAATATTATTTATAAGGTGGATGATTTAAGAGAATACTTCTCCTGCAACGAGCTACTGCAACAAGCAATTCCTCAACAGATTATTGATTCGTCATAGAATCATGTGATGTAAATATATGCGCCATTTAATACATCCTGTATAAAGATTTTTTTTCACTACTAGTAATAAAGTCTAGCGTTATCGGTTGTCATAGAACACTGAGAAGTTTCGTTTTTCTACGTTGCCCCAGTGACAGGTAAATAATTTTTCATTATTAACCAGTGGTGAATAATGGAACAACCGTCACCTAGCAACGAAAGATTGTCGTCTATTTCATTGGTTAACGTAGACGATTTTCATACCAACTGTCAAGACATGACAACTCGGACACGTCGCATCCGACAAAATAATTTGATTAATAATTATTATCAGAAAGGGTTTTAACGTATCTAGTAGTGAAAAAAATAGTATATAAACCACGGTGGAGAAGTCCCTTATAGCCTTCGCGCCTTACAACCCAAGGCGTGCCTCGGGCTCTAATCTTGGCGCTCTGGCTATAATCATGAACTTCTCCACCTTGGTATATAATATACTATTTTTTTCCTCTAAATTGGTTTTTACACAGGCAAAAATGAAAAATCACAGTAAAAACGTTCCGAATGGGAATTTCGTCGTCGAACTTGCTCATTTCGGATTAAAAAGGAGCAACAATTCATTGCTTTCACAAACCGTCAGTTCAAAAGTTATGCTACATGGGCATAAATTAGAATTTAATAATCTACAAACTAAACTGAGGGTTGCATTTTAAAAAATTGCGATGACGACACTGCAAGTAACACGGAGGAAAAATAAAAGTTATTGGAAAATGTTTCTTTTACAAAAATAAAATTACCTGTTTGGGTGCTTTTAGAAAAGCTCAGTCGCAAAGAAAATATTGCCATTATTCCAAAATTTTGGCGCGCACTGTTAGTTGAAGCAAAGTTGCTTACTGCTTGCGCGGTCATCAAGAATAAGAAAAAATAGTTTGTTAAGATTTTTTATATATTTTTATTTGTTTTAGTTTTAATAAGTTCTGGTTTTGTCGTTTGATTGACTGAAATTAGTGGCCAGTGGTGTGTAACAAGAAATTCACCTACCACAGTTTTTAGTGCTCTTAAATTTGAGTTCTGAAGTGAATTAAGTAAATGCAGAAAAGCAAATTACAAAATCGTGCTCTGTTAAATAGTCATGAATGTTAAACTTTGTGATGTGTTTGTATAATAAGTAATTAGTTGTTTGTAAACGATTTTACATTATCTCTTCAGCTCGAGCATGACTTAAGTCTTCTTATTGCTGCAAGATGTCAATGGAAGTACGTTGTCCATTAAAAGACATGCATGAAACCTGGGTTCTGTCGGACAATTACTAGTGTCTCTCCAGAATGGATTACAAAAAATATCTTATTATGTTTAAGTGTTGACATGAAGAGTAATATTCGTTCTTCAAAAGTAGTAAAAATATTGGTCCTGGAAAAGGATATGAAAAATGTTAACGTTACAAAGATGCAGGATTTTTTTTTGTATTGGGTTTATTTGATAGAAGCGTCTTTATTTCCAAAAGGCGACGCAAGTAGCTTTTAGATACATTCTATATGAGCAGTTGAACATAAGTCACAGAGCGTCATAAATTTTCCAGAAGATACAAGTTCTGAAGGAATACGGCCGCTACCGTATTCTTTTACTCTTAAAAGCTAAGCAAGATCGTTCGGCCGTGTTACCAACTTTTATATTTACACTTAGAGCATAGCCTCAAAAGGAGAATTTACGACGTGTTTATCCTCATATTTATTGATTATTTAAATCCCCCGGCAGCGCAAGATTTAGCTGAAACTTCCACCTCCGAAGAGTCCGATTGCCGTTCGCAAATTGTGTGCATCTGGGCGGTCCACGAAGACAGGTTCATAATAACCATGCCTTTATGTTAATGTTACTCTTTATACTCCGGCAATTTTATTATTGACGTTAGCGGTCGCAGATGAGCTTAATTAGATGGGAGTAGAATGACTTTCGCGTCTAATGACAGAAATAACGTTCCTCATCGTCTTCGGGTCGCGTTCCGCTTCCCAACAAACATTATTAGCTTCGCCAGCGATGTCGTCGGGATTTTGCCGTTTCGTCGTCAGGAGTGCATCTGCAGCGGTGGAAAAAATTTGACGTTTCAAGTTGAACAGGCGTCGACTTAAGACATTTCAATTATCGGCCGTATTAGTGCCGTCTTCCACAACTTCAAAGAGCTCTCCGGGTCTTGACAGTTCAACATTAATAACCATTCAGCCGCATTATGAATGCGATATCTATGCCTGCTGCATAACGAGTCGTGAAAAAATCTTGTGAAAACGTGCAGAATCTGACGCAGATGCATTCAGGTTATTCATTCAGGACTGGAAATTTGTTTTTCAAACGAAAATATTTGAAAAAATTTCAATACGTATTTTTGAGGTAAATGAGTGTTCCTTTAGGAAATCATTTTTTTTCTCAATCGTATTCAAAACATAAAGAAGGCAACAGTAAAATAAAAACAATAATACAAATTCTTTGCCTCTATTTCGAATTGTAAGATTTTCCGATTGGTGGTAAATATTGTAGTTCTTGAGCGCTCCCTCCCCGAAGATATTTTTGCAAAAAAAAAACGAAACCAAAAAATTAGTGAGAAAAGTAAAAACCTATTTATTGATCCTAGGTTGGAAGAATTATTTAAATGAAACGATTAAACACTTCACTTCGATTTTATTTCACAAATATGCTTTGTTTTTTTTTCTCTAAGGGTGGCGGGGCTGCATTTGGTGCCCTGCATCGGCCCACAGTTCTTCACTATAGTGGACACTGGCGGAGCCTCCCCAACTACGAGAGCTCCAAGGAACGAATGTCCAATGGAAAACTCTTTTAAAATCTATTTTGGAATTTAAAACAAATTAAATTTTACAATACATCTAATTAATTTTAAGGGTAATAAAGTTTGATAATCCACACTGATGAAAAGTTATGAAGAGATAATAAATTAAAGGACTAAAAAAAGCAACAAACAGATTTTAAAATTGTCTCTAGTGTACAATAGAAATTACATTAGCTGTAATTGTCTCAAAATAAGGACATACATATATTACTAATAGGTACTGGGTATTTTAAAAAACGGATATGTGCTTTTACATCATTGTTTTGACAATTTGCAGGAATCTCCTAGCTTCCGTTGATTCGCGTAAATTCCGAATTCCGAAAGCTCGAGATTATTTTTACAATTCTCGGATGCGTAATCTATAAATAAAATGACAAGATGAATGTGGAGTATTAGTTGACGGTATCGGTTTTTGTGTAGCATGTGGTTCGGTATATTTTTAAAAGTTGCAACATGTGACAAAAATTTTGCTACGACGGATACAGTAAAAATTGCAAATTAAACACTTGTCACAAAATTCGTTCGGAAACAAATAGATCACAGCAACTGGCAAATTAGCGACGAGTGTAACAAACTGGAATAGAAATATTTCAGCAAGTTTCTTTTATTCCTGACTAGCACCAAGTGGAAGAAATTGTTTCCGAAAAAAGCTCAAAATAAAATCGTGTAAATAATTAAACAGCGGTTTCGGTTCTTGTCCCGGATTCTGGAGCAACATGTGATCGATGCACATTTAAAGCGTGTTCACCTACACCTCATAATTTTTGACGGCCAATAAATTCAGTGTTGAAACGTGGCGGATAAATTTGGCTCCAGTTTTAAATAACGTTTGACATTTAAAACAAATTTTGGGCGATAAATTTCAGTTTAACTGGCAAAATTTTGGTAATTGGTGCTTTAGTTGTGTGATTTCTTTGATACGCTAGGTGATTAAAATTGCTACAGTTATTTTTGCTGAACATATAAAAATATGTAATGCGATTTTGCAAACATTTTTCTAAAATTATCCTTGGGTAATTTTCGAATTGCTTTTCGTCGTATTCTTTCATAAATATCGAAATTGTATTATTTTTTTGACCTCCTCAACTCTAATTGACATGATTACACATTTTGAACAGCTACGTACGGTATCTTGATTTTTACATACTAAGCAAACTATCTGTCACTTTACCGCACGGACTGTACGAAAATTTTAAGCTTTCAGGGACCTCCAAAAAAACCGATTGCTTATCATAAATAAAGTCCATTTATACTAAGACAAGATACTGCCATCATTGATCCGTTCAGTTTTCAAAGATGAACATAATTTAATTGTTTTCGCTTCGCGATCGTGTTTCAAACTAAAAACCTCGCGCTGTAAAATGTAGCCTACCGCATACGTAATGTAAATAACGATTTCAAGCTGCTGGGATCTTGTCCTATTGTACCATCTTTCGAAAAGGTTTTGTTATTTCTTTTTGAAGATTTTAGTTGTCATATTTTAATAACCCACTTGTTGTTAGGTCATCTAATCCTGTTGTTGATGTTACTTAGTTACATTGAATTAGCTTCTTAATAGCAAAATTTTTTTATGATTTTTTGAAAAATGTTGAAATAGTATTGTGGAACGACTGAATGTTTGTCAGCATTGTACAGCACATGACTAGAATGTAAAGGTTGCATTAACTAAACCAAAGGAGTGAAGTAAATGAAATCACATAATGACTAATTTACTACACACATTCATCTGAACTGGCCATATGAGGAAGTCGAAATTATTTGAAATGTCTTCTCATTTACTACTCTTTAATGAAGAAAAGTTTGTATAAAATACCAATAAAACGTTTAATATTTATTCTTTAACAAACTTGTTTTATGAGGTAGTCGACGCTTTCATCCGTGTGTACACTACTAGTCTAATAAACAGTAACAGTTAATAATAATAACCGTTGATGTTCGTGATCAAGAATTATGTTGATATTAACGTGTTTATTAATGTTCAAATAACCACAAATAAATTGTTGTGCGAGCACGTCAAAGTATTTATGCACAACAAAACTCGTAAACCGCGTTTATAACATCCTTTGCTTAGTGTTTTGAACAAAACGACTTTCAGTACAACGTTTAACTTGTCGTTAATAATTTTTTTAGTGATTTTTTCGACAACTAATCGAGGGATAAATCTTTATTTCTTGTCTCGTAAGTTTCATTGTCTTGTCATCGTTAGTACTGAATGATTCTTCAGCAGAATTATTTATCGGAAACAAGTACGGAACGTTGTAAGTTGGCTTCATGAAATTCGCAATGCTCGGAGATTATGAAGCAAATGTAATAAAATGGTGCTGTTGCGGTTTCCTATGCGTCCCAGCATGTTTTCAATTAGAGCATCAATATCGGTTAGGGATATCTTATTTCAGCTTCCTGAATCTGCAGTCAAAGATGATTTATGTCCGAAACATGAAAAATTATTACAGCAGATATATTCTAGTTGTGTATGTGAAAGAACAAATTTTTGGAACCGCCTAAGAACAGTACATACTTATAAAAAAAAAAATTAAAAAAAATTGTTACTATTGAATTGAAAATTACAACATAATCATACATATACAGGCTGTATCTAAAATCACGAGGACGGAAGTTGGGCGTCCGAGCCATAGGCGAGGGCCCCAACCGGACAAGTGATTAAATGCCCATTTGCTCATGCGTGTTGAATCTGATGTATCTAAAATGCGACAGATATCTCGGAAAACTTTTGCGAATTTTGTAAAATGTTCTAAAGAAAAGTTTCATAAATTGGTGAGTTCTTCCATTGGTTAAAATTAACACACGTATTTCAAGTACACCCTGTATACATACTTGCATACATACATACATAATAGTATATTGTATATCAAGAGTTGAAAATGAAAGATTTCACACGAGTTTGCAGAATTGAGCCACAAGCCGTAGGCGCGTGGCTTAAGCAAACGAGTGTGAAATCGAATTTTCAACACGTGGTATACACGATATTTTTCCGACGACCACAAAAAAAACGCTAATATTCGGCATCCCTTCAAACTTCAAATATCATTCCACAGAGCTGCGGACAAAATAATTATGCCGTTGCGCGGAGATAGACATCGTTAATCATCGGCCCGTGTTGAAATCGTTTGCAATTTTAAATTTTCACTAAGGAAAAACCGTGTGAAATGTGCCATATTTCACAGTGGTCGTCTGAAAAAAATGATTGCATATTTTTAGAGAGATAATGACATTTCTATTATTAAATTATTATTTTTGAAAAAAAAAAATTGTGATGCATTTTTTATTCAAGTTTAAATTTTTCTTTGGAAGTTTTTTTACCATTTTTTCGACATCTAGTTGACGAATTTGTATTACGCAACTTTTGTCATTGATTTTTCTGTTTGTTTTACTTGTTAGCTGAAGAACTCGTCTTGCACTTTTTGCACTATTGTTGACTTTGCCCCACTTCGTGGAGATTTATCATTCAGTACACCAAGACTGTATCAATATACCAAGACTCTCACTTTAAACTAAATATGTAGAATGAATCACCATCTTTCGTAACGTCAACACTACTATAAGGTCACCTACAAATAATAAATACAATTTGCGAAGAATTAATCATTCATTGTGTTTTTTTAGTGATCATCTTTCGATTTTTTTGATACTGTGGTTTCACTTGTTCATCTCTCGATTTTTTGTGGGATGATTCAAGCTAAAAATATTGGCGGGACCAGAATAAGAATTCTGGTGAAGAGACAGACAGAAATTGTTTACTTACACAATATTTTAACGGATTTTTCTGCTTAAAAGAAACCATTTACAGAGAATCATAAAATGTTCAACTCAATCACAACAGTTTTAAGAGTTGTTAATTTGTCACAGTTATGTCAACAAATTGTTTTCATTTTTATTACTTTATGCAAATTTGAACATTTGAACTCTAAGAAATGAAGCAAGTTTATTTGTTTATTGTTTTATTTTTTTTCTGCCGAACAATTGCGGAATACTAAAATTTGTGTCAGATTATGTATATGATTCTAACAATAATTATTGTTATTTTAAAAAAGATGAATAAAGTTAGAGCAGAAAAAATATCTTTTATACATTTATTGACAACGGCGTCATTTAAGTTCTATTGAAATTTTTGCCGCTCTATACAAAGATAACTCTAATGTGGCGTGAGCTGTCACTAGTGTGATCTGTGTGTATTTACTTATTCACATCATTTTGATCATTTTCATATGGAGCGGCACCCATAAATTTTACATCCACTTTTCACGCCAGCTTGAACTGGCATAAAAAGCTCACTTCTACTCTTAATGATAAAATCTACTATTTGTTCGCTTAATTTTTGGTGCATTTTTTCATTGTTTCATCTCTGCACTTTAGTGTTCCGCACAACAATTTACAAACATGCAATGTTATAATATTGATTCAATGAGATTATCTGGCATGAAATTTACGATTGCATTAGGTGGAATTAGCACACCCTGACACCACATCATCTGTTTTTATTTGATGTATGACTTTGTGTTTGTCGTAAACAATATCCATCATATGATAATGCCGTAATTCCATTTGCAACTTGTCAATCAGTTCAACCAACATATCACAACGAAAAACCGTCAAGAATAATTATTGGTGCTTCGAGTTACGGCATATGGAGGACCTTCGACATCCAATTTGCACAAGTGCAACGCCGACCCAAGAGCGACATCATCATAAAACCTCCAAGAATAAGACAAAGATGCGGGGTCAATTTATAAAGTGCGACCTAGAGCACGGCCGCCCTTTTGAATATTCCATCGGCAGATAAAAGAGGAGCAGATAAAAAATCTCGTAAAGAATTAATGGAAAAATAACCCGAGAAAAAGCAGGGACATTTATGTCATATGTCTGTGCTGGCGTTGTCTAATAAATAATTTCCGATGTCGTTCCGGATCCGTCCCTTTTTTAATATAAAATATTACTTTCTCTGTTCAAATTGTTTTTTTTCCGGGGTGTATCATTGAAATCGAAAACGGAGCGGGGATGTGCTTTCGATCATGCCTTTATGAAAAAGAAAGCTGGCATGAATCACTGTTATCTATCGACCAACACTCGAGGAATTCCTATTCGGGCTGGCGGGATTTTAATTTATGCAAAGTGGCACAACTTATAAGTAAATAAAATTTGCATAAAAATAATTAGGGAGGGTCTCGAAGGAGCCCGTGGATGTCGTCGGTGAGTCACGATGCATCAGGCGAATTGTAAGTCCGACCCTGAACCGGGCCGTAAATTATCGGGTAATACGTATAAATAAGCATTCTAATCTGGCCTGTGCGAGATGTAATTCTGCAGAGACAGCATAAATTCCGTTTTATTGGTTTCTAGCGAAAGTTCAAGTGATAAAATGGATGCAGATCGCGGCGGTTCCTATAAATACCGGAGTAATCCCAAAAGTAAAAAAGGGCATGAAAGGCCCAAATATTTCACTAACTTTGCCCGTGCAATAAATAAAAAAACACTCAGGACAGGCCACAAACTGAAAATTCGTGTGGAGACTTTTACGACTTTCTTATTCAAATATTTTCAAAATGCCTGTTTGTAAACGGTAAACAGTTTGTCCCTATTGACCAAATATTGATCGATGGCGATTTCCAAGTCGAGAGCGGTACCACCGTTGCTCAAACAAATTTCGCTGCAAATGCTGAAAAGTCGGCCGGGAAAATGGTACCACTCGTTCTCACACAAGAAAGGACTCTCGAATAGCTGTCACGGCTCGTCTTTATAAATACACAAAAAATGTTGCCCAAGACAAGATCTTGGGAATATTTTTTGGTTAATTAACTTATTAAGTGTTTTATTTATCTAAAGGCGGTCCCAGCGGAGTCGAGTGATACTACACTTTGAAAAGGCCCTCAATTAGGGCGCATCTAAACGGTCTCGTACCCCTATTATTGAAAAATTATCGTATCTTTTAGTGTCTCAAAGAGAACAGCTTCTTGAGGAGCCACTATTAATGAAATCAAATATTTCCACTCGGCAGGACGAGATCAAACTGCATTCGAACTGTCTTCGGTCTAGCTCTTATCGGAGCGACCGACGTCACTAAATTAATAAAAATCATTTATCAATAAAAACATTGGTGATTTTAATTACCACGGTGCTGATTAATGATTATAATCGCTGCCACATTTGTAAATATGTTGCCAATAAAACTTTGCAACAGTACTAATTAAAATTAAGGACAGATTTGACTTAATTTTTAGTTGGCTTGAAGCCTACGCAGAATTCATCAAAAGTGTTGTTTATCAAAATGTGTCCTTACGGTGGAAAAAAGAGCTGTCTTATTATGTAATTAATCTTGGAAATTGTATCTGAATAATTCTAATTAATGAGAGTATTAAATAACATTTTTCTAATTCAGTTACGAAAAACAAGCATTGTGATATGTCATTTTAGTTGTCAAACGTGCTTCATTTAATAACTAGTGAAAAAAAGTGACACTATATTATCACTAGTGTTAAAAAGTGACATTAGTGATATTAGTAGTATTATCCTGGGAAATTATTGAAATAGCAGATTTAAACAGGATTTTAATCAGAATGTGTGCTTTTCGTAACTAAATTAGAAAAAATCTTGTATGAAACACGTAGCAAAATGGCAATTTGCAATTTGACACTCGTGGTCCAATTGTCATGTCTAGTGCAAAAAAAAAACGCTCATTTTGCAACTCGTTGCATAAATAGCTATTTTACTTTTGATGATGGTTCAGGAATTATACATTTTTTAATGAAGCCCTGCAACCTCACTTTTTTGCAAAAAATATGACATAGGTCAAAAACGATGACAGTTAAGTATTGACAAAAAGACGTAATAAACTCAAAAGTTAACGTAGAATCGAAATGTGAAGTCAAAATGGGTCCTTTCTATTTAAAAAAATAAAGATAGCATCGATTTCCGGTATTTCCGGAAGTGCCGCAATTTTGAAAATATTTCATTTGAACTTGGAGTAGTCGATTATAGTCAACTACCAATTTTCATGTCAATATGATTTTGGGAAATCAAAAAGTTTCTAATGAACGGGCTACGTGAATCAGCCTGTATGTATTTAACAATTTAATCTACAACATTAACAATATGGTTGATAAATAACAGAAACAAAAGGTTTGAACCCTGTGAAACAATTTACTAATTTACTAATGCCTTTGGAAAGCCAAATAAGCATACATTTTTGCAGCACGAAATGTTGATTAACTGGATCAAAATCTTATTATATTTTATATACCGTGAGATCATTTAAATTTATAATTAAAATAAGGCTATGACTTTTAAATTAGATTGGCAACACTGTTGATAACTTGGTTTGAATTGTCAAAGTGACGCTTTAAAATTCTGTACAAAATATGAAACGGCGAGCCGGGGAAGAACACGGACCATTTTCTATGATTATTTATCAATAAAACTGTATTATGTTTTAGTGCTTCATTTCTTTTATATTAAAACGACTGTACAATGAGGGACATGGAATCCTGGGCAGTCTGTTATTGTCATTTCAAGAAGTGTCAATGTAAATGCACCTTTACCGTCATTATGATTGATATTTTCAAAAAAACTGTCAACTTGGTTATGAGTAGCTAAGGTATGGTTTAGAAATATTGACAACTGAATCACACATCTGCCCAGTTTTCCGTGTTTCCAATAGTACATGAGAACCCTAAACGTCAACAGTGTTGCCAATCTAATTTAAAAGTCATAGCCTGCTTTAATTATAAATTTAAATGATCTCACGGTACTTGTTTTTGGGAATCTATAGATTCAAAAACAAATTGAAAAAAACATACTATATTTTTCTTTCTGAGCCGGATGCCGCTAAGCTATAAAACCACCGAAGCGCTGACAGATTCCAGTGCTTAAAAGTTTTATTCTACGGTGAAAATTTCTCATTGCGTGATGCGCCACAGTTGTGGTTTCTAATGATTCTCATTTTCCCTAGGCCATTCTACTGGTATTACAATGTTAATTCAACTTTTTCGATTTCCTGCTCTAAATATACTATCCCTTACCTGGTATCTTCCAAACATCATGTTTTCTCATTCTTACGCTCGCACACAGCATTCAGAACAAGGATGGCTAGTTTGTTAACGTGAGCCGAGAGCAAGTATCTTCTCCGACAAAAGAAAGTTGCATGTGCGTGTCTTAAGCGGTGATTATTATTGATTTATGACAACCCGGTTTTACGATATACCGGCATCGAACTCAGAAATGGAGTTGATTAGTAGTAGTAGTAGTAGTAGACTGTGTATCCATAAATGTGTGTTGAAACTGACATGTATTTGTCTATTCGCAAAAGAACAGTTTGCCACACACATCTTCACATTCTTTTAAAAGAAAACTAGGAATATTGATACGAGTTTTTGGAACTCATAACAGCTTTCAAGATCTCATCTTCGAAAAAGCTAGAATAATTACACTATGCGACATGATTTTTCTAACAAGCGTAATTTTTAGTACCGGTCTTAAAACATGCCATTTGGTAATGATTAAAAAAAAAACATGTCACATTTATAAAAAAAAAAAATTCATAAACATTAATCTAGCGCATTATTATGCGAAATAAATTTAAATCTGAACCGTTACTATTGATTTGTAATTGCAAATCTTTTTTTTTATTTAAAGTACATATGTGAAGCGAAAATCCGAGAAGGAATTTTCGTAGAACCTCAAATCAGGAAACTGATCTATGATGAAATTTTTGTCCAAAAATTAAATACCGAAGAATTAGCTGCTTGGCAATAGTAGAGATGAAAATTATTCCATATTTATCCAAAAATTGTTGGAAAATTATAAAACACCTCGCTGCTGAATGTCTTTGAAAGTGCATTTTCTGCACTCTCATCTCGACTTCTTTCCACAAAATTTAGGGGCTGTAAGTGATGAATAAGGGGAGCATTTTCATCAAGATATCAGCAGCAAGGAAAAAACGTATCAAGCTAGAAGGGATACGACAATGATGGGGGACTTCTGCTGGTTTCTGCAAAAGGAAGACTTTACTCGTCATAAAAGACAAAAACCAAATTCTTTAAGATATTTGTTTGTTAAGTTTGTGTTCAATCTCCCTTAATGCATTAATATTAAATAGTCAATCAAATTTCTTGCTTAAGTGCAAAATTTTCTAGGACATGGTGAAATTTTTTCTCTGGCGTTTTGACTGTAGATTAAAGTGATCAATCCAGGTTTTATTCACAGTAACAGGTTCTACGAGTAGCTCCATATTAACAATGACCGAATTGCAAATTTTTTTCTATTGTGTGCTGTCGCAGAGAATAATTTCGTGAATCAAATAGATGTTTTTGGAAGTCGAAAGCTTTGTGTATTTGTACAATATTCTCTGCCAAGTTTAAAATCTCTAGTATAAAGCAACAAATTCACCTAATATGTACCTACTTCACTTCCATTGTTATGGTTTTCTTAGTGTGTCAAACCTTACATTACAGCTCAAATTTCTAGTACTAGCACCTAGTACTAAATGGAGTGGCGATTACGTAGATTTAAGAAACAGGGTTAAGTTTTGCGGATCAGTCTAGCTGATTGGCCCAAATTATGTTATGTACTTGAATTGTCTGTAATGTTCGCAATACAATTGACAATTATTACTTAGTTACAGTGTGGTCTTGCTTGACCGTAGGTTGCATCAGATTGTGACTAGTCGTTCATCTCAATTGAAAACTGATTTTATGAAATTGGAATATGAGTAAGTTAATGGATTGGTGTTGATGTTTTCAATCGATTATTATCTATTACTTTGCCAACTCAGATAATAATTATTGCACTTTGTTTATTAGTCCATAAATCTGCTTTTCGGATAATTGGTTTTATTGTTTTGACGATTAATAAATATTTTGTTATTATATGTTGCGGAACAAATTGCCAATAACCGGTCAGTTAATGATTGCATCATTAATGGTTTATTTTTAGTAAACATGCATCTCATAAATTGAAGAGGTAACAAAACGGTATAACATTAATAATGCTAAACAAATCAATTATAAAAACGTATACATTATTTTTTCAAATCTAATCATACATCTTTTTGAAATTGCTAAAAATCTAAATGTATCACTGAAATTATTAAATTGAAAACAAGCAAGTGTCATTGAAAAAATCAATTGTATTAATGTGAATATTTTGCTATATTAAAATAAATTACATACATGGTAATGTAAATCCTCCGGAGATCACATGTTTGCGTCCCAATTAAACCTCACTCTTCCGTACTGTTGATGGCGGTTGCAACAGTTGGTGTTAATTTCTAAATTTCTATTTTTAGTGAAGCAAAAAGAAAACGCACTTAAGTCAGTAGTAAAAATCGTATTTTTATCTATTCCGAGACCAACGAGAAAATTCATTTAGTGTAATCCCAGATTTCGTCCTATTCCTTGTGTAATTTACTGTTTTAAGAACCCGACGACTACTTCATTATGTACATTTTTTCGAGTCTTAAACCCAATGAGTAAACATAACGACGAGACAAAATTCTTCGTCGCAGTTGTTCCCACATTAGCTACCGTCTTAATGTGAATATGAAGCTCATCTTTTATTGATAAAGTTTCGGAAAGGAACGGATCTTGTATTCAGAAAGTTAAACACTCGGATCTTTCATCGGACGTTATTGCCGCCGTAGAAAGAAGGCAAAATTTTTGTCCGACCTTATTCATTTATTTGACCTTTATTGCCCCATTTCGTCAAATGAAAAACGACGTTCTCTATAAAACATTTCAAATAAATTTACATACATTTCGCGCAAACTTGCAAACATCAAACACTGAAAGAATACAAAGTCGTCGAGAATAACGCTTATGAATACAAGAAACATACAAATCCGGACGCCTCCCCGGAGGCATCTTCCACAAGTTTTAGTTTGCAGGGTTTATAACAAAAACAGCCTAAATTTTAAGGATAACACCGGGAGGTATTGTTTCAGTTTTGTAATCATAACGCGAAAGCCAGTCTGAAGCGGATTCGCTAAAGCGGCTGAAGAAGAGATAACAGCTGGTGGTGCTGTTGTGTGATGTATTACAATAAGAAACATAAAATATTCCTGATTTGAAATTGAAACTTAGAGTCATATTATGTACTTATTACGTATGAAAAAAAAAATGTAACTGATGTCTAAAAACAACAAGTCAAGAGTTCAATGGGAAAAAAGTGTAAATTAAGGACGTAGGTGCTTCATAATTTCATACATTTTAACTAAGTGACAAACGAATATGTGTCAAAATATCTCCAAGCTAAACATAACATCACTAAATTTTAGAATAAGGAATGAAACAATTATTATTATTTTATTAATTATAAAAGATAGATACAGTGTCCACGTGGTGTCTACCACCTTGTTCATGACATGTTCTGAACATTTTATAACATTTTGAAGTACACGTGTATTATTAGTTTGCTCACACTTATCAATTATTCGTTGTCTTGTGTCATCAAAACTATTCATATTATCAAGCAATTCTTCAAAAAATGGTTGTATGATTTCTCTCCTGCTGCAGATATGTTACATAAACTTATTACCATCTTAATTTCGTTTTCTTGCAATGACTTCAAAAGAAAGGTCAAGTTTCTGGGGGTGTTTTGTGAATTCACATATAAAACCAAGCTTCATCGGTAAAAAAAAAATGACGAGTAGAGCGTCATTGTCAGAGCATTCTGTGCATGATCTTCAAATCCTGCTACCTATTGGTTATAAAGATCAACTTAATGTCCAAAATGTAGTCTTGGACATGATTTAAGAAAATACAAACCTACTTTTAAAAAATGTTTCAATTGCTTGCATTTGAATAGTAATGATTTGCCTTGCCGTATAGAAAGCACCAGATCTTTTGAATTGTTCCTTATGAAAAATACGACACAGGGAGTAAAACAATGAGACTGAGACAAACATAAGTTTGAGGTTAAATTGGACGCCTCATGCTCTGTAAGTTACGACATACGTGACAAAAACAAAAATGTTGTGAAAGGGCTTTTGCCCAGAAATTTATTTAAATATATGATAGGATGATAGGTTTACGTTTCCAAAAACACGAAAATTTTAGAATGTCAATTCTGTTTGTATTTTTCAAAAAAGGAACAATTTATCGACAAGATGTAAATACAGATTTTTTAGAAAACCTTGACATTCTATTTTTTTGCATTGCCTTCTTGCAATATTTATTTATTTATTGGATTTTAAAATCTGTCACAAAAATTAGAATGAAATACTGACTGAAAATACTAAAAAAAATTATTTTAAAAATGTTATATTTTCACTGGGACCTGAATACCATTCAACTGAAAGCTGTAATTGCAGTTGTGTAATAAATGTGTTATTTTTAAATAAATATTTATGTTGGTCAAGTTTCAGAAAACTGTAAATGATCATGTGTTATTAAACCTCAAAATAATAATTTCTGCAAGGTGCTACTAAAATCACAACTCAGAACAAAAGATAACAGAAAAATAAAAATTTGTTATTTTATGGTTATTAGCAGTTCATGCATGGACATTTAGTTTGTTGTCCATTTTTTAAACTACATATTTAGATATTATAGAAATGCTTTCGAAGCAATTCCTTTTTATTGCTTGCTTTATGAGTTTAGCTCGCTTATCACTATTTATCAGTAATTACAATAGTACTACAAACTAATAAACTCTACATAAAAATCGAACGAAGGTAGAATCAACTCAATACAAATTTCGGTATTTTCAGTTTGGATTAATTCATTAAAAATAATTCAGAGAAGTATAAAGAAAAATTTAATATACATACATACATACAAGATAATTGTTCTTAATATCTTAATTTAAATTATTGCCAAAATTAAGTCAGTAAATTAAAATCTTGTTTTCCAACATTTTCTCAAAATGCACTTTTCATAATCAGTCGTAGTTTTGAAAGAATGATAAGAATAATAGATATTCCCAGGATAATTTAGAAACTGATGTTTATTTTTGGTACGACTTACGGAAAATTAAATTTAGCAAAAATTTCACTTAAAGAATTTTAATTTAATCAAAGTTTAAACAACAAATATTTGACGAGACGTAGCTCTATGTACATTGTTCTAATCGTTAAAGAATTTACAAGCCTTCTTAATTTATGACCGTGCAGAGGATTGAACCATTAAAAAAATCACATCAAATGTGTGCGAAAACACATAATTATTAATATTTATTTGATGCTTTGATAAATTATTTTGTAAAATATTGAAGTCAAGGAGATTTTATATAAAACTAGCTGACCCGGTGAACTTCGTATCACCTACAATCGCTGTTCGTTAGTCTCGTTAAAACTCAAAAACGGCTTCACCGATTTGAATATTTTTTTTGTAACATTTCGATTAGCCATAATCAATCCTAATCAACCTTCCAACTTCAATTCATTGAGATCAATAGTACTGGCTATATCTTATACGGTTGTTTACAATTCCAATGAATTTGATGTCTTTTATGTACATGAAATATAAATACAATTGGTACCACTGTGATCTAAACGCATTTCTGATTTCCGGTTGTCGGCTTTGACAGAGTTGACAGGCGAATTTTTACGTTTACGTGGTATCATTCTTTTCAAATTAGAAGAAGAGTGGTCGATGCGAAGGGTAACCCAATAGGTATTATAACATCGCGAAGAGCTGACTCGACCGACGTTGTCTTGTCCAAATTTCAATACCTAAATTTGTTTGTGATCGTTTTGTCAATTTGTGAAAAGTTATTGGAAATGTGTAAACAAAGTAAAAATGAGGAATTTTAGATGTGAGATGAATTCTATCGGCAGTATTCTACACTGCTGAAATGTTGGAAATGTGTGATGTGCCTGGAATGTGATCGAGTTGGAACCATGCGGTTTTGTTCCAGAATTTAAGTCACAATTTAATTAAGTCAGAATTTCATGTCCAAACTAATTATTTATTTTCTTCCATTAAATTTGAAATCACAATTAATCTCAAGCAGTTTTCTTGGGTAATTCAAAATGATTATGAATAAGTATTGCAACTATGTACGAAAATTGATGTGGCAACTGTGTGAATGGGATAGAGTTGACATTACACATTGATTTGACAATTTTCAAAATTGCGCGACTATGAACTGTCAAAAAAATGTCAACTCTATCCCACCCACACAGTTGCCACATAAATTTTTGTACATAGTTGCCAGATTTATCCACAATTATTTTGAATCACCCAATATTTACATTTCGATTTCGATTGCAAGCAAACAATCCGATTGGTTTGATTCCCAATTTCATAATCAGCTGTCACATGACATTTGTGCATGTAGGCAAATAAATTGGAATAGAAATAAAACAACTACTACATTTGTCGGACAGATCGCGTAACAACACAAAAGTAAAAGCAAATGTAATTTTATTTTAATTTACTGGATTGCGTTTTTCCAGATTTTCCTTCAAATCTTCCAGGTTTTTTTCCAATTGAAAACAAAAAAAAAGCATCAAGCAAATAGGTAGCTCCTATTGTCAGTTATGATCGAGAGTGCATACAAAAATTATAATTTTTTAAATTTGTCCGAATTTTCCGACTTTCTTTGTAATTGTCCCGAATTTTTTTTCCGAAAACTTATCCAAAACCCTAACAAACACAACCAAAAAAGAATTACGCATAGCCATCTTTCGAATCCTGAGTTATGGTCTTAAGTTCATACAAAAAAGCACTTTCAGTTTTCCCCGAATTATTTTAATTTAGTTTCTCCAGATTTTTCTCCAAATCTTCCAGATTTTTTTTCTATTAAAAACTTTGAATTGAGTTATTTCCATCCCGGGGCATATCGAACAAAAAAGAAAGAATTAATCAAATATGTCGTTCCTATCGTCAGTTATGATCGAGAATGCATACAAAAATTATAATTTTTACAGTTTGCCCGAATTTTTCGACTTTCCTTTGTAATTGTCCCGATTTTTTTTTCTGAAAAGTTTTTCACGACTATAACGAACAAAAAAAATGCATATCCATCACAAAAAAGCACTTTCAGCTTTTCCCGAATTTTTCAATTTTCCGGGCAACTTTTCCAGTTTTTCTTTACATAAAAACCTCATACGGATTATTACGAACATTAAAAAAAAAATTTGCCAAATCGTTCCAGCCGTTCCTACAGAAAAAAGCACTTTCAGTTTTTCCCGAATTTTCCAATTTTCCGGGCAACTTTTCCGATTTTTTTTTCTTTTTAAACCACCCCTGAAGTAAAGCGAACAAAATAAAAAAATAATTATTCAAATCGGTCGAGCCGTTTTTGAGTTTTAGCGAGACTAACGAACGGCGATTCATTTTTATATATATAGATTAGGAAACCTCAATTTCCATAAAAATTTTAATTGTCGCGAGGAATTAAACCGCTTTTGACTGTCTTTCATCTCGGAAGTGATGATGTGACGATACTAAAGTTTATCGGTTCTAAACAAAAAATGATCGTGCCGAAGTGTAAATCCTCATAAATATCGACACCCAAAAAGGTTTCGAACCATTTAAATTCATATCTTCACATGAATAAAGAAAATTTCCAAGAATTTACGATATTTAGAATGAAATAATTTTCAAGATACGATAGTAATATTCACAGCAACCATTAATTGTTTTGACACTGTTAGTCAATAAATATTATTTACTACAACAAATTAGCATGCGTATCTTTCTTTTTTTTATTTTCATCTAGAAGCTATAAAACACTAATAAAAATCTTAGTAAAAATTATTCTCATGAAAAAATTTAAATTAAGTTGTTGCAATAAATCTTCATTTAAAAACGTTGTACTATTTTGCATAGAGATAACAAAAAAACTGGTACAAGTGTTTGTAAAATTTTAAAGTAGCATTTTGTAGGTGTCAAAGCCAACGACTCTTAAAACAGCCACATACAATTTATTTTTGAAAACATTTTGTTGTAATAAAGCCAGTGTGATATTTTTATAATGTTTCTAGTTTAGTAATGAGTACATTTCACGTGAATAAACCAAAAAATTCATTTTGTCGAAAACGGCATGGGATAATGTTACAGAGATGCCGGTCAATAGACCAATTCTTGTACAATTTATAAATACAGCTGATTTGTAGGGTTTACGGAGTTGGCTCGACAATGATGACTTAATGAGATTCCACTTCGTGAGATTTTTTAGTAATTCTTTCAAAATGTTGATTTTCTCCGTTTTTATAGGCAATGTTTTTTGAATATTGAACATACTGTTTCATCAAGAGATTACAATCTCTTTCTTCAAACCTAATGTATTCAACATTTCTTTGACTATTGTCATCTTTTGATCATCCTTATTTATTGTTTTCTATGTTTCTATGTTTTTTTTTAATCTTTGCTGTTTCTTCGCCACACAATTTACATAAATTTCGCGTTGTGGCTAAAAGAAAGTATTTCTTTTTGCTTCTGATCTACGCTGCAGTATTCTTGTAGTGGGTAAACTTTTTTGAAACTCTAAGTGTATTTAAAAATTTGAAATAGGGTTGGCTGGGGTGGAGATACATCCCCTATGCACTCATATCTTAAAATTTCAAATTTCTAACATTGAAAACATCAGAAATAAATTTACCCAAACTTTTCGATCGGACACCAGGTATTTCACCTGGCCTGACCTTGAGGGAACAGAACTGAAAAACTGAAAATAATTTAACAAAATAAAGCTCTTTTATACAGGTGTCCCAAAAAAAAAGACGAGTCCATAGTTCCTTTATTTATTGGAGGATTTCAATTATCTATGCACCAAATTAAATAGTTGTAAATAGGGTACAAAAAGGCCTACTAAATTTACATATAGATCCAAGGACTTCAAGGCTATACTGTCAAAATATTTTTTTTCAAATACGAACGCATCCTTTTTTTTGTAATTCTGGTTTTTATTCTGAAAACAACAATGTATCACAAGTATAACTTCACATTAAAAAAAATAACACCAACTTTTGAAACAAATGACGAGCACCAAGCGGAGGCTATGAAAATGCATTGCGTTACAATGTAATAACCAAATTAAGTTAGCTGGAAAAACAAATGACAAATTATAACATATGGAATTGCACGGATTTGCCTCCAATTTTTAGCACAAAATGGGGAGCATAGACGAAAGTAGGGTTTTTTCTTTTACATTTTTTTTTCAATTTTTGGTATATAAATGTATACTTGTGATACATTGTTGTTTTCAGAATAAAAATCTCTATCAGAATTACTTAAAAAAAGTATTTGTTCCCATTTGAAAATTTTTTTTTGACAATTTAGCCTTGAAGCCCTTAGGGCTATGCGGGAATTTATGAGGCCCTTTTGTTGCCTATTCAGAGCCATTTAATCTGGTGTACAAATAATTGAAAGCCTCCAATAAATAAGGGAGTTATAGACTCGTCTTCTTTTTTGGGGACATCCTTGTATCATGTTATTTTTTTCTACACAATTTCTCCGATCATTTCTTTCTCTCAAATAGAACACACCAAATTCTTATTTTAGAGTCGTCATAGATTTTTGCGAATCAAGGTCACCATAAGTAATTTTGTAAGATCTGCACACGGTAAAAAATAGACCCGACCTAACATCAATTGAAGAGCCATGGAACGAGAACTGTAGCAGCGGCTTTCGCTGTGAATCTCCCTTATTTAAGTAAGTGCATTATAATCTTGTCGATAAGTTTATATTTTTTATATCTATCTAATTGTCTGATATTTTTTATTTCTTTTTAAGTGATATTTTTTGTATTTTGGAAGCCTTAATTGGTTCCATCATTTACATCATATTTGTAGAATTTAACTGTGTGAAAGAAAAACAACTTCACTGTTTTGGTGCGAAATTATCATACGAGTAGGTACGCTTATTTTTTTTTTTTTGCTTTAAATTAAACCCAATATCCAAAAGCACAAAGCATGTTCCTAGATAACATTGTTCAGCTATTTGTCATTTGTTGTAGCCAGTTGGAAAACTTGCATGGAGTCAAAGTATATTATTCTTTTTACGGTCTCTTCGAGTCGACGACTTGGCAAGAAGCACCGGACTCCGCTTTTGCAGAATTTACAAAGTTGCAATTGCAAAGTTATAAAATCGAAAACGTACGGCTTTTGAACAGAAAACAATACAAAATCAGCGATTTATTCCCACCAGTAAAATGGTCAAAGCCGCAAAGCAAAACCGCCACCAACCAAACAACCGCAATTTCCTCAGAAACAACAGTTGTCTTCCGATTGTTCCCCGTCCCCGCTAATCCCCCCATTAATAACGATAAAATTTCCTCGTCCCATTTGATCCGGAAATTGTGGCGCATCGATTCCGGTCGCGGGATCGAATCCGCCATTATCCTTCGACGTGGGTGCGATCACCGCAACAACAACAATTCCAACAGAAAAATAACAATTTCAGCGAAGATGTGCCAGTGCGTAGGTAAACACACCATAAATTAGGGAAGCAGAGCGAAGCACGTGAACCGCCGAAGCAGCAGCGGCGGCGGCGGTTCGTTCTTGTGGGGCGTTCTAGCGCGTGCTGTTTGTGGTGTCAGTTCTGTGCTTCGGTCGGCTGCAGAAAGACGCATCAACACTCCGCTCGGAATAATCAGGCGAATACCTCTTGTGCGCGATCGGTGCGGGATTACGACGGCGATCGAGTGATCGGAAGCAGTAACGTAAGGTGGCAATTCACAACATCCGCTCCACCGCAGATTCTTAAAAATAGAGAGATTTTTATCGACACTAAACCCCAAATCCCGGTGTCAGTTAACCCAGAAGATTTTTTTTCGCGCGCTTCCTCAATCAAACGCGGTAAAAATAGATGCGGCGCCTATTTTTACAACTTATTTAAACTAAAAAAAAAATATTGATCCAGCTTATCTGGTAATCGAGCAAATATTTTCGTTGCGCATTTTTTCCATCGGATACCAAGGCTCGATCGCATAATTATTCCGAATGAATTATTTAGATTCCTTTAAACTTTGGTTGGGATAGGTCGCGGTATTGATTCGTAAATTTCCAAATGTCAACCTGGAAATAACTCGCCAGATTATGAAAATAAGCTTCATAAATATTTAAGCCGTTTCGTAATACTTCACCGGATTAATTTTAATAAAATCGTTTAACGCTTCGTTTATTTTATTTGTTGTCGTGCGCCATTTCGATTAAAAATTGTCCGACTAACGAGCTGTGATTTTTCCAGGGAAACCCGTTCAGTTTCCGAGATTTTCCCAACAGTAATTTATTGGTGCGTAACGGTACGGTCTTTATGCACGCCGGACGAGATCTAGACTGTATAAATCGCCCGGAGTAATTTTTTCCGGAAGAAAAGCCCAAAAGCGCGAGCAGCAGGACCAATCTGTCGGGTGAAATATTTTTGTGCGGCCGGTTTTTGCACATTATTCCTTATGAAGATTTGATCGGAAAAATATTTATGGCCTGTTTGTTGTTGTGGATAAGTTGGTGGCTGAAGTTCAACAAACTTCCAAACTATGCAGCAAATTTATGATGTAATAATTAAATTACGCACCAAGGTTAGCCGAAACTGTTAAATTTTTGCGAGCATGACTTATTCATAAGTCAAGTAACAATGAAAAGGACGAGGTTATTTGTTTTTTAACTGTTAACAAATAATGTCGTTTTGCATAATTTCGACAAATAAATTGGGAAACTCCGCATCAAATGCTCCGGGCGAATTTCTAGCTTGAACGAAACGCTCGCTACCATTATTAGTTGTTATTAAATAAAGTAACAAAGTAGGGATCGTATTTGTTAAATTTTAATTAATTCTGCATTCGTGTTTTTATCGGCGTAAAAGTTCGCAGGCAAATATTGACGGATTAACTTCGTATTTGCTAATTATATAACATTATGCTGCAAGGGATGTTTTAGTTATTTGTTGCTGCTCGCTCCTGGCAAAATGCGTAACAAATCGCTTTGTAAATGAAATGTTTCGCGTAAGTGCCACGTTGGTTCTGGCTATGCAATTACACGTTGCGTCCAATTTATATTTATTGTTGATAATTAGAAATAATGAAATAATATGGCTTGTCAAAAGTTAAGCAGTTTGGGGAGTGGAGTCGGCGATTTTTTATTTTTCTAACGTTCCACGTTTTGTTGTCATTGGGGAATCGGAGAAGGGAACAAGCTTTAGGACGACACCTGTTCCGAAGTGGACTCGGGGGTGTTTCAAGAGATTTTTGTTTGTTTTTTATTTTTATTATTTTTAGAAAACTTTTGGCATTTACCGTTGCCGATAAATCTGGAAGGTCTAAACAAGTCTTGGTTTTGAATTTCTGAATTACCCACGAAAGTTCACTTTCTGTTCGTGAAACTTCACCAAATTTACAAAAAAAGCGAGCCAAATATTTTTTACTACATATTTAGTTTTCATCGAGGTTTTCATGTATAAAATTAGATTTATAGTTTTTTTTTTTTTTAATTTCCAAAACGTCTCCATGTGGGAAAATTCTTTAAGAAAAGTAAAAATTCATTTAATTGAACTAAAATACAATACATTTTATACATATATTTTTTTTTACAACTAATAAGTTGGATTCTCCAGTTTTTTCATAATTGCTGTAAATTCTGATTTTTCAACTACTATAAAATAATATTTTCAAAATTATTCTGAATTAAAACTTTATTTGGAAATACATATCACACTTTACAGGTTATCAATAGTTAATAAATTAATTTATGAATTACTCAAATTAAATTAAGTGATCAATTTAACTACCAGAACTAAATCGATACTAATTTTATAATTAGGTATTTACCTGCTGACACAAATAATACATAATCTATTTCAGGGTCACGTGAAATATAATCACCAAAAAAAATCATATATTATTCGTTAAAAAAAAATTTATTGCTATGAAAATAACATTTCTCAGGTCATCGTACAGTTTGTAAACAATTTTGTGAATTTTTAAAGGTTGTAAGATAAATGATTTATTCCTGTTTTTTCATTAATTTTTTAGCATTTTTATAAAAAAATGTAACTTGAAAGATCAAAATTTACATTAAATTTATTTTTTAATCAATTTGAGTTGTTTACTAGAATCGGCTGTCTGGTATAAATTAATAACCGTAGAAAATAATTTCATTCTTATTTAATTCCAAACTATTTCCCCTTTTTTTTCTTTTGTTTCCGGTTGAAATAAAATGCATTCACGTTGTTTAGGCATAATGGGAGGCCTCGGAAATTTTGCATTTAATTTGGTAATAAAGCTATCCATTGAATTGGGTTATGCTTTTCTAAGTTTGAGGTTATAAATAGCATCAATGTCTAGTGCATTGCAGTTTTACTAGTTTGCAGTAAAAAAATACTGAGACATGTTCATTTTGATAGGTTCGCATGTCGGGCACTTTGGTGACGGAAATCAAACAGTGTGTCCAATGGTAAAAAAAATAAATCATGGCCTCCCATTACACCAAAACAATGCGAATGGTGTTTATACATACATATGTATAAACTATGACAGTCTAGTGACCTTGAGATTAAAAAAAAATTGTCAAAGGACCAAGAACCAAACCTCGCATATCTTTAATAAAATTTTATTTTGATATCTGTTATGAAAAGTTTCAGAAACATTTTGCCGTCAAAACAGCCGATCCTTCTTATGACGATGTTTACCAAGTTGCATAGCTTACTTCGACTTTGAAAAATATGTATTTGTTTGAGTAGAAGTGAACTTTATTCTTTATTTTAAATCAAATTCTCTGCGAGTGTTTTACATTATAAATTTCAAATACATACCTCTACCGTGAACGGGTTTATCTTTAATCCTACACATTTAAAATTTCAGTATAAGTCAACCCCAAGGATGCTCATGTTTTCACTATGCCAACAGCCACCCCCTTTTCAGTATTCTAAAAGATACCATACATTTTTAATGACCGATTGTGAAAGAGAACATCTTTTTTGAGATATTTGACTTTGAAAATTTGATTTTTTTTTGCCGAATAGAAAAATCCAGCTTTTATTGAAAATTTGAAAGTTAGGTCGCTGGGGGTGGCTGGAGGTGCAGTAATGATGTGACAACTATACAGAGTTGCGCATTGACACATCCAAGAATTTCAAATTTGTAATGTTAGACACCAGAAACAGAAATAAATTCATTCGAACTTTTCGCGCCAACACCCGGTATATTTAGAAGCCGTTCACTGTTGCCAAACTAAGATTTAACAATTAAAAGTATTAAATGATGCATATTTTTAAGGAAACATTTTATTTAAAAAGAACTTATTACAAAATTGTTGTTAATTAATTTTATTATAAGTTGAAAAAGTGCAAAACCTTTTTTAACAAGTTGTGAAAGATCAGTTATTTATTGAAGATATGTAAATACGAATAGAGCAATAAATATGGGTATAATTGTTTATAAATTAGCAATAAAAAAATAATAATGATGCGTGATTTGGGTGGATTTCCCCACCACCCACTTCTTCGTGGATGATGAGTCCTTGGAACGTAGAATAAAATATTTTCGCCGCCACTCCGCCGTATATTTATATGATAATGACCCAAGTTGTAAGTTTATTAAGCTGGTGAACTGAAATTTTTAAGAGGAAAATCTTAATAAACTGCGCGAAAGCGTGCCAAACTTCTTGCAAACTCGCTCATAATTAAGAGTTACAGAGTAAGTTTCCGCCCCCGAGGCAAAATTCAATTTTTACGGCGTGTCAATCCGATAACTGTTATTAGTGGCCGTTCCCGACCAAATTGGAAATTATTATTTCAAACAAAACGACACTTTTCCTCCGAACAAAGCGACAAAGAAGTTCGAATTCATGTATATTAAGTTGTTTACAGTGGAACAAAACTGTTTCTCCTCGAATAAAAGGAATTTTTTTATTCATGAGCGTTTCGGGTTACAGCCGACAAAACCGCCTCTAAATTGAACTTCATTGAAAAATCCACGCCGCCGCCATTAACCGAATTACTAATTAATGAGAAATTTTCATTCATTCCCTGCGACGATTAAGTTGTGAATTGCCATCTAGAGCGAGTGCATTTTAGGCGTGCAGTGTCTCGAGATTAGGGATCAAATGATCGAACTGTAAGAGTTGATCGGACGTTTCGCGCTAATTTAATTTAATTACCATGTGGCCGTCGATTTTTATCACCAGTATCGTTCTGTATTTGGTAAGTAATGCATTTTATGTCTTCCAACGCCGTTAAAAGACTAGTTGGAGCATCGGAAGGCATGGCAAGCGTCTTGGAACGATTTCATTAAATCGAAGCGAACCAATCAAGTTCATTGAAAATAAATATAAATAAAAGTTAAACGTAAACCGTGTATAATTAAATAAACCGTAATTATTTTTTATTGGTAGTAGCTCCAGTGATAAATAATCATGAAATGGTAGTTACGTGCATCTGTACTTGATAAATATGAGTGTGAACCATTTGTGTGAGTGTTGGTTGGCAAAATTTCGGAATTAAAACCCTCTTCGTTAATTTATCGAGCTCAATTTGATTCGAGCTAATCCAACTTTGTCGGTAATTCCTCATCTAAGTGCCAATAAGTTTAGATTCCGACTGAGATTTTTATTACGTGCCAAACAACACTCCGATCTAAAAGTTGTTAAATAATTTATGGTGGTGTTAGATGAAGCCAACAACAATAAGAAGAGTTAAATTATTTTTCACATTTGACTGAAATATACGAGTATAGTTGATTGATGTGTTAGAAAATACTTTAAATATTTCAGAAGTTACAAAGATGCTAAAGCCGTGCTGTCTGTTGCTGGATTAAAATGTACCTCGTTCATTTCATTATTCTCTCATCAAATATAAGTTCGCGATTGACTCGCGATACCGGAGCAGCACGTTCAACTCGTCTTACGCACTCGTTGAATCTGCTCGGTTTTGCCCGTAGATATCATCCATGATGTTATAGTTGAAAATAAAACTGCGTATTTAAATACGAAATGCATTGCAACAATTTGTTTTTTCCTAACATTTTATTTTTGATTTTGTAATTCCTAACTGACCCAAAGAAAAAAAATTATTAGTAGATACATATAGTTATTTCAGATACTTTCAAAAGTTGGTAAAGTGGACTTTTGATACATTTTGCTGTGACATTTTTCATCTCTTTCTTTGAGAAAATTTAGTCCAATCAGACTACTGCCGACTTTAAACTTTGGTCAATAATAATCAAATGACAACCGTAGTTAATACGCTCCTGCAATTTTCATTCATTACACTGGAGCCTTAATTATCAATATTAGTTGCTTGTTAGTGGCTAAAATTCCAATTTGATGCCAACTTGATTGTAATGGATCTTTGGTATGAAAAAAAAATCGTCAACATTTTTTCAATTGGATTGTCACCATGTGGTAAAGAAACAATGAACAAATGTGGTTTAATTATAGTGAAGAACCAAAGAGAAGAATTATTGCCATGTTTTGTAATTTTTGTTTTCAGGGTTTAGTGAAGATATTTCTGATACATTCTTGAGCTTGTAACAAACACCATACATTTTTAGCAGCACCTATGTGTTTTTCTTTTCTTGTAGTGTACTTAATAATGGGATTCAATTTACAAAATTATTTTTCATAAGATACTTTATTTGACATGAAGCCAATCAGTATTTAGAAAAATAGTTAGAATGAAGGCTCTCAAACTAATTATTTTCATTTTTAATATTTTCCTTCTAAAAGCATTGTTATATAAAATCAGCTCTGCGAGTCAAGTGGACTGAAGGGTTGGTTGCATTTTCTCCTCCACTCAGCTCTATTTCTTGTTTGTCTTTTCCGCCATTCCCACTTCATTCCAGTCTCTTTCCACCATTTGTATCCACTTTGATCTCGGTCTGCCTCTTTTTCTCCTTCCAGTGATTCCCCTAATCGAAGCTTGTTTTGTCGGTATGTCATCGTTTACTCTTGCAACATGATCTAACCATCTCATCCTTTGCACCCTTGCTACATTACTTATTGACGGTTCGCCATACATTTCCAATATTTCTTTGTTTGTTCTTCTATCCCATACTTGTCCTATCTTTTTCCCTGTGTATATTTTTCTTAGTTTATTCTTTTCGAATATTTCTGGTGCTTGTTTTTCCTTCAAGTTGAATTTTCACGCTTCACTGCCATAAATAACTACCGGCCTTATTATCGTTTTATATCTTATTTTTTTCACATTCCTTGAAATACTCTTTTTTACATTTCATATGAAGCAGTACTCCCATGCTCTTTATCCCCTTTGCTATTCTTTCTTTTATTTCCTCCTTTTCTTCGCCATTGTCAGTTATTGTTACTGCCAAATAGTTAAATTTATTCACTTTCTCGAAACTATATTTTGATCCTTCTGTTGTTACTTCGATCCTTAGTTGACCATTCGCCAATAGTTTTTATTCCATCTCTTTTAGAGTCATTCTTACCAGTCTTATAAGTTCTTCTTTTATGCCCATTTCTCTCATTGCATCATATGCTTTTTCTTTTTTTATTGTCTCGTATGCTTTCTTGAAATCTACGAAAAGCATGTAAAGAAGCAAGTTCTGCTCTATGCTGTTGTCCATAATTTGTTTTAGTTTAAACACGTGGTCCATCACCGATTTATTCTTGCGGAATCCGCATTGATACTGCCCTATCTTTCTTTCCACGACTTCATTTACTCAACTTTTTATTGCCACCGCCATTATTGTATATACAATATCCATCAGAGTTATACAGGTTGTTTCTGAAATAAGTGCATTAATTTTAACTGGTAATAGAACTCATCAAAAGGAACAATTTTTTTCTCTGCCATGTTGGCGAAAAACGTTGCGTAATGGCTTAAAAAAATAGGAAAGATTTTCCTAAAACCGTTCATATCTCCAAAACTAAGCTACCTAAAAACGTGGATTTTTTGCTATACGGGTAGATTTATTTTTGAATTTCGATTTCTACGTTAAAACATGTTTTCTGGATGAAAATGGATGTTTTTTTCATATTAGCGCTGATCTCAATTAGCCATTGCAGTATTTAGTGGCGTAGGGCTATTTTAGTGAAAAATCTTTCCAATTTTTTTTTTTTTGAATTAAACATCGTTTTTCGGCAAAATGGTAGATAGAAAAGTTGTTCCTTTTGACGAGTTCTATTACCAGTTAAAATTAATGTACCTATTTCAGAAACACCCTGTATGTACTTTTGTAGTTCTCGCACTTGGAGCTATCTCCTTTCTTATGTAAAGGACATATTAGGGTTTCTTTCCATCTTTGGGATATTGTTATCTTTCTCTATTATCTTAACTATATTTTCTTCCAAGTATTGCCCTCCTACTTTTAATATTTCTGCTGCTATTCCATTCTCTCCTAGGGCTTTATTATTTTTGAACCTTTAAATAAGTTCTTTAATTTCTTCATTTTTCGGTGCGTCTTCATGGTCCTCTGTAATTAAACTTTCTTCTTCCTCTGATTATGATGTTTCTTCTCCGATTCCATATACCTCTCCAAAATATTCAGGCTTTTGTACATTCCTCGCACTAGCTGTCTGTTGACATTCCTCTTTCTTCAATTTTTTATTCATCGATAAAATTCTCTCCTTTGCTTTTCCATATAATTATCTTCTAATCTTTATTTGTTGTTCTATGTTTTGCCTTTTCTTTTTTCTGCAGACATTCTTTACTTTCTTGCTACAATTTTCCTATTGCTCTTTGGTTTCCGGTGTTTAGTTATCAATTATCATTTTCATTCTGGCTTCCTCTTTCTT
Source organism: Tenebrio molitor (assembly GCF_963966145.1). Taxonomy (NCBI): domain Eukaryota; kingdom Metazoa; phylum Arthropoda; class Insecta; order Coleoptera; family Tenebrionidae; genus Tenebrio; species Tenebrio molitor. The sequence goes on along the minus strand of NC_091047.1, from coordinate 22,090,346 downwards.
TTATTACGTCTACACTCTTCGTCTAAAAGCATTATCTAGCGATACTACCCCCTTTTTAAATAATTTTGCATAACCGACATTGATTTTTACAGTTTAACTATGTTTTTTTTTCATCTTTCTTTTTTCTCTAAAACCATTTGATGTTTAGAATCTTTGTGTTACAAATTTTAGGTCCAATTTGTATTTTGTGTATTTTTTGTCATAAAACAATTAGTTCAAGAGATGCCAGTCTTTTACAAAAATATTGCTATACTTTTTACAGTTTGTTTTTATGAGACATTCTCTCTTTGATATCAAGAAATGATACGATTTGGAATATGAAAAATGACACTTCAACAAGTCTCATCAAGACCACCATATTCCAGTTTGGCGTAAGCAACCCCATCGGACACCTTTTAAAGATCTGGAACAGCGAAAAATGAGCTAAATTCCGTTTCTTCTTATTGGGAAGTTGTCGATAACAGTTGTGCGTCAAAAATACGATGCACACTGCTTTGATAGAAGCTCCACCGGAAGATGCTTTTTACTGCTCAATTTGAGACGTGGAGTTCTTTATGACGCCACTGTCGATGATCTGACATTAGTTTTGAAAAAACCTCGACAACTAGTCCACATTTTTCGATAATTAACGTTTAAATGAATTTCATCGTGGCAATTAAGTTGTCAGGTAAATTGCAGTGGATGCGATCAATCATCGAATTTTTCCGAGCGGTGAATGCAGTTTCGATTAGTCGCACTACATTTCTGACCAACTAACTGTACACGGAAAAAAGTGGGTAGTAATTTGAAACGGAGCATGCAAACATTATTTCCACCAGTCGACGAAAACAGTGGTCGTAACATCATCATGAATTTAAATTGCTAAACAAACTCAATAACGAAGACTATGATTATCCTGTTAAAATCCTTAAAATACAGCCGCGGGATTATTGTTATTAAGTCATCGGGTTATTAACTAAATTGATTGCGTAACGCGACTTGCACTTCTTCAGGTGCGTAAATCAAAGTGAATCTTTATTATCGGCCAATTTCGTTCCTTTATTAGCATGCAACAGTCGTAAATTGCGCCGACTCCGGATCATTCCGAGACGTGTTAACACCGGCAAATACGGAATGATAATGATAATTAGCATTTCACTTCCCATTATCCTTGCTTGTTTACGAGTTGCATTTTCACGACGATCGCGCCTTTTTAAGGAGCGCCTCGATTTTTTCACCAATTACGCCGCTGACGAATTATTTCGAATCATTTATTGTCAACAGGGGCGACAAACATATAACTCAATGTCGCACTTTTTTTTCACTTCTTCGTCTCAATACCGGGAATTAATCATTCGCCTTTTCCCGTGCATGCAATATCATATTTTTGCCAAATTTATGTGCACCATTATTCCCAATAAATTATTAATGATATACGACATTGGTGTGTGCTTTTTTTGTTGGGTCTTTAGGAGGGAAAGTATAGTCGACGTCAGCTTTAATGGCAAAGTTCCGGCCTGTTCGTGTTTCGATAAGCACGTTTTACGTTTGCGGACCAGGACTGGTCGATAGGCTCCCTGTACCTACTTTATTTATGTTCATTTATGTCAAACAGCAGCTTGACATTTTTATTATTCCAGATAAAAGTGGAAGGTCTTGGGAAAGGTTCTCTGTGGAATAAAGGGCAAATCTGAGGTTTTTCCACGAATTTCGCAATAAATAAGATGTATGTGACACAAATGATTTCGAGTTTCTCTAAATTCACCATTTTATTAAGTAACTTCAAAATTTTATCTTGACACCTCCGAGAATCTGATTTTGGTGAAGTGGAAGTGCGACCTAATGTGAAAGGAATTAGACCAGGCTGTTATTAACATCCTACAGTGGGCGATTATCATTTGTAATCTCTAATTTAAGTGTCATCGGCAACTTTGGCAAGCTAATAGTTTCATCCTGATCTTCAGAAAATATGTGCACGTTTGACTATCATTTTCTGTTGTGCATGAATTTAAAATCTCTTGATTTTGTTAGTCGAAACAACTATTGCCGATCAAAGAACCAAAATAACAATATTGTTTTGGACGAATGTTTTTTCGGTGATGAAGCTTGGTTTCAATTTTGTGGGTACATAATTATATAAATTCTAAAAATATCATGATACACGAAAAACCTTCGCGAATTCTTTGAAGCATCTTTCCACCGACAAAAAATGGGATTTTAGGAACAAAGGAAATATTAATGTTTGGTTTCACAAATAAAAGAATACAAAGTGATTAAGAATTATAAAAATTATAGATTTCATTCTTAGATTCTTAATTGATAGATAAATTCATTAAATTTTTATTTTCATATTTTTTTATCTTTAATGAAATAAAATTGCTCGTGATCAAATATGTAACAATAAATCCGTACGTTGTAAATCTAAAAAAAGAATTCATCTATGTGTAAATACGCTTAACAGAAAACGTACACTTGATGCTTTTTCAATTGCCTTCAAGCTGTGGACTTAATAAATTTTTTAGACAATTGATTAAAAAACGCAACTCGAGGCAAACGTTACGAAGGGAAGTCGAAGTTAAATATTTTTATTAAAAATTGATCTCGAATGAACGCATGTTGGACTAATGCATTATTAATCATTTCAAAGAAAGCATTTGTTGGAATTTATTATTGGTTAAAAAAAAACCGGAATCGATCGATAAGATCTGAGGCAACAAATGGAAAATGTACAGTAATGTGCTGTAATATACAGTAACCTAAATGATAATGATGTGAAGTGGTTAGTTTTAGTTTTTGTTGTTGGCTTACGGAACTTCTAACATAATTTCTGACTATTTCACATAAGATACTCAGTTATTTTCGTAGTGACAGTGTCTTTGTCCCATTGAAGAATAGTTATTTACACCAAGAGTGAGGTAGGCAAAGCTTTCGTTCACGCGAATTTCGTGTGATGCAATTCAAGTGAACGAAAGCGGCCTTACTCTCGAGTGCTGTATTTGGTTTTGTTCGATACCTCCTTAGAGTCTGTAACTTTTAGTTCAAAACTTTAAATAAAAATAAATCATATTTTTGGACGGATCTCTTGCCATGGAAAAAAATCAAATACAAAATAAACAAAGTTCTGTAATGTCAATAAAGTGGTTGTGTGCACGTTGTGGAAATTGTGGAAATGGATGACGAAGAGTTATATATTCCTGATGATGTCCTGGAAGAGGCAAGGGCCGCGAAGTACCAAATTTTGCCTAAAAAAACAAAATTACGTTACCTATCTGAAAAAATTGGAAACATTTACGAGTGAATGAAAACCAATGAGTGAAAGACAGTGAGTGAAAAACGATGAGCGAAAGTGAAGTGAACGAAAGATAATAAAACAGGAACATACAGATTTGCAATTTAATGAAAAGATTTTTTAATTCGCAGGTGCTATAGTTCTTATAATCTTAAAAACAGATCAGTCAAAAATTTGTTTGGCTTTAGTCTTTAAAAAAACCTTGACGAGCTCAAATTAAATAATAATAATTAAATGTGGAATAAAAATTGCATTTGTAACCGTTGTAACTAAAGTTCCGGTCTATTCAATTATGTAATTTGCAATTATGTACATATTTTATGCAGCATATGATTTATTAATTAGTAGATTCCCAACTAGTAATTAGTGACAGATCCAAGGACCCAACTTTGGCTAATAGAGATTTATCTTCTATTTATAGTTTTTGCCATCTTGTTATTGTCCATCTTTGACCTTGTCGAAGGCGAAATTTCGCGTAGGCCGTGGTTGTCTCGGCGGCATTAACACTGACGCTAACTGCACTCACCACAGGGAATTACTATTATTTCATTATTATCTCGTAAACGCGCATCATTAATTTCGCTAAAACACAATGAAGCTTTGTGGTCGAAGATAACACCAAGAAGTGTTAAAAAGCCAACAGGTTCTGCACCTTCACGTCTTCTTCAAACTTGAACTGTTGCACTCAGAGCTGTTCGTTTCGATTCAGTTTAATGCATTTTTAACGACTCTGAAACAATAACCGATATCAGCGAGTGTCACTAATCCGACAGAAATTGGTGTCGGTGGTGTAATGCCCCATCGGTGTCGCCGGCAATAAAATAAATCAACGAAATAATTGATCCCCATAAAACAAAACTCCGATAAAATGTGCCCCAACGTGCCGCAATTTTTAATGGGTTGCCCATGCCCGCTTATTAAATTAATAGAGTAATAACCAATAAACTCCTAATTTATATCAATTTGTACTGTTAGATTTTTTCCGATTCGACTTAATGTCCCGATAGGCAGTCGTGCATAAAACGCAAGCGTGATTTATAACCTTGTTGTTGTAAATAATTTTCATTACCATTTGTAGTGAGGCTAATTGCTGTGTAATCTCCACCAAATTTGTACGACGTTGCGACATTTGACCCCGCTCGAACAACTGGTCCAGAAATTTTGAAAAAATTCTGATAAGTCGAGGTTAAGTGGTCGATCAAGAGCACAGAATCGCCGATTAATCAGAGCCGAAGAAAGACTCGAAACGCCGTATCATCAACAAGATAAATACCAGTCGTAATGCAATCAAGATCCGGCCGTGGGATCGTGTCGTTTATGTAATTTTAATTATCCGCTTGTTGCTGGTCTTAAATAAATTTCCAAGGGAGACGTTGACCGACGATGCACCATTAATGTCTTCATGATCGAAAATTTGCTTTTGCCTCGGCGGGATTGTTCAAAATGGGCAACGCATTGTCAAAAAGCCGGATTGATGGGAATGGCGCTGCGAGGTGTACATTATCTTTGCGTAGGTTCGAGATAAATACGAGATAATGAAATCATAGTACAACGACTCCGGAAAATAAATAAACAAAAATCTTGGCGGGATCGAAAGTGTTAAGCGCCACGAAAGCTCACACCGTTTGTTATTTATTGCGTGCTTCATTGTTATTCCGGTTGAACATCGGGTGTCAAGTCGCCATATTGAAGACAGGGCTTTATTTATTTCTTTATTAATAAATTGGAAATAATTCAATTTTTGAAACAGGTTTTTTATTTATTGTACGGACATTTTTTCTGCGGTAAATATTTATTTCTGGGTTCCGCCTCCATTAATACCTTATTTTCTTGTTCCAACATGTCGCGATTTAATTTATTGTAGAGGCAATCCTAATTCGTGAAGTACGCGTGTGCGTATTAACATTTACGAGGCAAGAAAACATTGTTGTAGTTTAGTAGTTAAAACAATTAAAAATCGGATAGGTTCCAAATTTAAATTTTACTAAAAAAAAATTAAAGCGATGAAAAGAATTGAGACGTGTTTATATTGTTGTAGTTTTTTTCATTAATTTTTTCCAAGAATTCTCTGATTATATTCATGTATTAACAACGTGTAACTTAAAATAGAAACAAAATAAATTTTTAGGTTCTTTTGACAACTTCAAATTTACTGTGTAAATATTTATTTTATTGGAGCCAGAAAATACTGGATACAGCACCTATCTAAAAAATTATGTAGAAGATTCAGTCATTATTAACTAAATTGTATATAAAAACTTCTTTCAAATTAGAAATTTGTGATTGTGTTAACCATCGCAATAAAATATTTACTCTTTTTATTTATTTTATTTATTCTAATGGTTAGATAAGTCTGCTTTTTAATTAGCAAGCGGTCAAGTCAATTAAGCAATTTTTGATATTTAAATAAATTTAAATTTGATATTATGAGTAAAAATACTCAAAATGGCATGACCTGACGAGGACCGTTAACAGAAAGAGATGAGACTACACTACGAGTTTTAATTGTTGGAGAATAGAATTTAATTTTTTTCCAAGATTTGAATTGCAAGAGTGATGAAAGTATCCTTCAATATTTTTATAGAATTAATTTTTAACTTAAATTGTTTATTTTTTCAAATAAAATAAAACCGTGTCAAAGGACCCAGTTTTTGAAATAAAAATGTGTCTAACTCTTGAAAAGCACTAGATGTTATTGACTAAACTGGAGAAAATTCTTTATCATCAGAAATGTGTGTTGACCATCCCAGTAAAATATTTAGCATTTCGGGTTATTTACGAGGTGACCCTTATTTATAATGGATAACATGTTAGGCATCGCACAAGCTTTTTAGCAAATGCTCCAAGCTAAATAAAAGTGGTGAATTTTTTTTTCCGAAGTAATAATTCCAATTTGTACTGTACTTATTCTGCAGACCTTGAAAGTTGTTTGTGAAATATGTTAAACACATAAGAAGAACAACCAAAAATAAATAATTAACTTAAACAGTTTGATTTTTAAACGAATGTTCTGCATGATATAATATGTATACAGGGTATTTCACAAGTGATATAATGAGCCCAGCGGAATTGAAAACGCAACCCACAATACATTTCCAAAGTTACCGTGGCTATTTTAAATACCGTATTGTTGTAAAAGAAATTGAGTTGAAAAATAAATTTCAATTATTTGAAAATATACAACAGTATAAAAGTTATTAAATGTAACAGGGAATTTTGTTAAATTAAAAATGTCATCAGTAATTTAAAAATCAATTTTTTATTCCCTAATCTGTTTTGTGTCATGTTTATTTCTTTAATTCTCACATTTTACATTTTGATAATCATGTTATTTCATACATTGTTTGTTGCCAACGAGAACGCTTTGTAACTTCTCAAGCAATTGTATTCAGCGAATTTCTAATTTAAGATAAGATCTGAAGCTTTCGATTTTCTTTATCGTGAAAAAACGTGTTTGTGTAATGTTGCATGATTTTTAATAAAGTTGAATGTGCATGCAAGATTTTTGTATTTGAATCCACTTTGCATATCGTGCAGAATCTATATTCAAGTCTGCTCAGAACTTCGAGCAGTCATTACCGATAAGAAAAACTGCACACATCGAATTTGAACTTTCCGGTGCGAATTCGCCCTATAAAACAACTTTACCAAACTGCGCGAAAACAGATAAACAAGACGAAAGTCCCAGGGGAGGCGATGGTATAGGGTTCCCTCGCCGCGAGTGCCCATGCTGAGACTTCCCGATGAATTATTTAAATTGGAAGTGTAAAGAATGCCTGTCGACTAGACTAGAATCATTCAGATAAAAAATAAAACATTTATTTTTTCGTGGCCATGTGTTGATAAAATAAAAATACTAGAGCATGAGAATCAACAACGCGCATTTCCACCAAATAAAAACGTGAATTATTACAGCTCAATACGGAATAACAGTAATCCTGCTGGTGAAGAGTGACAATTATAAAAGACCGCCGCGATTCCTAGACCAATTACCGGTCCACACACACATGTTGGATCTAATTAGGTGTCCCACGAATGGGACACAATGGTTTAAATCCGAGCTTAATCGTGGCGATAAAGACGTTTCCTGTAAGCCTCCGGTTCCAATTAACATTACAAAAGGCCTGATTTGTCTGGGGTTGGGGCTGGGGCAAGATGTAGCTGCCGTAATTTATTGACTTACCCTGCCAGGTCGTGGTGTTTCTTTAATGTTATTATCTAACGAAGGTATGTTGTACAACGCACACTGTGGTGTTGTGTAGGGTTGCATGTCTTCAAGTTTCATCTTGTCAAGTGTTCACACGTTGGATTCATAAATCATGCTTCAACGACCACAAGATTTCAATGAAGCACATTTTTTTGTAGAAGACAACGTAACAGTGTTTAGCAAGAAGTTCGCACCATATTGCAACAATTTTACTACGACAACCGTTGTTGTTTGCCTAAAGAATAAAAATGTGACAAAATTTATCACTTTAAGTGGTGTTAGATTGTAGAATATCCCACGTACTTGTGAACTAATTTCCGTAAAATTTTCCTCTCTTTTCCCTCGTATTTATTTTCCATGATCATTGGATTTTGGTGGTTTTTGCTCACTGAAAATAGTTAGCAAAGTTGCAATTGAATCACTAGTGAGGAAATAATATTTTCTCACTAGTGAGCAAAGTGAATGTTTTGAGAGTTTGTGGAGGGCGCCAAATATGTTGTACTGAAAGTTTTTTAAATCTGTTTTTAAAATACTTTCTGAATATTAGTAACTAAAGCTTGTCTTATTTTTGACTGATTTAAATTTGTAACCTGTTATTAGATTTCAAGTGACGAAAAAACGTGAGGTAAACTTCTGGAAAAAATCATGCTAAATATATTATGTGTTGGTATCACTGATTAAACTAAAATCAGTAAACCAATCACAAACACGCAAAGCCTAACAACATAACCTCTTTTGTTCGGAATTTTGTTGATCCACGTTTTGTTGTGAAAAAATGTTTTCATGAGTTTCCTGTTGGGCTAATTTTGTTTCAGTGATTTTAACAGTTATGAAAAATAGTGATGCAGATAGATAATTTTTTACTCTTTGTTTTTGTCATTTTGATTTATTATAACTGAAAATTTCATTATTTTTATCGTATTATTTTTTCTGTAAATTTTTTGTACATATAGTAGGTAAATATTTGTGCGACCTACAAGTTAGTAATTAAGATATCATACTTATACCTACTTTAACATAAAGTAAAGAAATGTAACAGAAAAATGCGTTAAATATATGAAGTGAACCAGCACACTAAATATTGGAATGTACTGATGTGGCCCGTGCAATTTTTTAATTGAAACAGTAAATATTAAAAAAGTGCTTTAGAAATGTGTTTTCCAATGGTTAACACCTGAATTTTTCACTAATAATAATTATAATAGAAGGATACCTGGAAGGAACGACACTTTTTTTAAGAGACAGCCACATTATTTTTTTTATATCCAAAATGTGGAAACAAACGTTTCATTGAAGATCTAGTATTACTTGACAGTGACAATGTTCCTATCAAATATATATGACAACAGTTCTGATTCAAGAAGGAATCTTCGGTATTTTTGAGCGTTACTTAGTTTCTATAAAGAAGATTGGGCCAATAGATCGCCTGCAGGACATTGCAACCCAATCCGAATTTCAATTGGATGCAATGACACCACAGTAGAGATTCTGTGCTAATCAAGTCATATTATTTTGAGAGTTAACAAAACCTGAAAGTTGAAACCAAGCCTCATCAGGAAAAAAAAGTAAAAAAAAAGAATAGTAGGTGGTGTGCTGAACCAAAGCCACTCAGTAAAAATATTTTCATAAAATGAAAGAGCATACGTTTAACAACTTGTTTCTCGGTGAAAATTGGATTAAAATAAAGAAGATAAAAATTCCCGCATGTATTCAATAACGGAGTTGACGAGAGCTTCGCCCACGAAAGTGTCTCTCAAAAGCTCCATTCAAAACACAATGGATCTCCCCGCTCGAAAGTGGCAGATAAAACAGATCCCCATTTTCAAATTTCGTAAACGAGTCCGCCGCGGTGGCTTTCATTGAATATTTTCCAGTGTTTATTGAAGGCAACGCTCAGCAGCAGTGTATATTTTCTGTGTCGCCGATTAAATTATTTCAGGATCCTAAAACAAATTCAGCAAGTGTGTGGAAGATTTAGCGTGTTTATTAAGAGCGAATAATTTACCCATTTTAAAGAGTCGGTTAAGTAGAGCACCGCGCGCATTAGTTGTGCTCTAAAATGTTCGCCTAAATAGAAACATAACCATTTCTGTAATTTTATGCCTTCCAAACAAATTTACCTGTTTAATGTACGATAAAACGCGCGTGCAGCAAAAATGTGCTCTCAAAGCCGGCAAGAATTCGCGCCTGAAACCCATAAAATATGAATTTGAGAACGGCTCCCTGAAAAATAAACACGTTTCAGACCGTACAAGAGATTCTTTGCATCGCTTTCGTTGCTCACATCAAACGCAATGGCATAATTAATTCACGTATCGGGTGCAAAGGATTCGTGTTTTTGCAGTTGCTATTTCACCAAGCCGATAAATTCTTGATTATTACGGTTTATTTAAGCTCCGCCAAGGAAGTTTTCAGCGAGGAGCTGATCTCATTCGTTTTCGATGACGATTATCCGGAGGCGCTTCAAGGTTCTGATCAGATTTTCCGGATCTGGAGCTATTAACTTTCCTGTTAAAACTGATCCTGAATTATCGGCATTGATTTGTCATCGAAAAGGCAATAAAACTGTAATTGTCGCCAAACAACGACAATAACTTTCAATTCGCCGTTTTCGTATTGCCACTATGACACAATCGCATAAATAGTACATACATCTGGTCCAGCACTTATCCGCTTCGGGCAAGAAATTCGTTGTGGGATAAGGTCTTGGTCTTGACGAATTTAAATAATCTACATATTAACGACAGCGTGCGTGGTTTTTTGTCGAGCAATTTTTTGTCTATCGACGTTTGGGAGAGTTATCGAAGGAGACCCAGTTTAGTGGTTTTGGGCGTGTTATGTTATCCCTGTGGGAGCGTTCCTTCTAAATAATTTGCTCCACAATATTAACATTTTTTTCAAATCGATAGTGGCCAATAAATTTCCCAGATTCTCTTCTGGGGACCACAAGTGGCAATAAAGATGTTTCATACGACCGTTTTTAGAAGTCTTATTTATATTACAGGGTCTTGCTTTGTTCTTTTTGGTATGTTTCAACTTGCCTTATAGGGTGGCAAGTTTTATCTTTTACTCTAAACATTTCAGACAGGATTTTAAGTTTTACCGTAAACGACACGAACATTACGTTGTTACTAGCGATTTTTATTCGCCAGATGTACCGAGTTCAGTTCTGTTCCTCCAGAATTAGGTACATCTATAAATAACCGTAACCGTCTAGATGATTTTAGGTTAATTTTTCTAAATTTAATATTTCCACTTTATTAATAGTTTCATTCATTTCATAATTCAATGACTTAATTCAGTTAAGAAAGATCCTGGTATTGATGCAATTTAAGTACAAGATTTATTTGGTGAGTTCAATTACTTTATAATGTCTTCTGGATAAAATCAAATCCTCAGCCACTGTTTACTCTTAACCTAAGTTTTTGTACCCAATAATGGATATTTTTCGAATCGCTTCATTGAGGGCTATAGTTGACGCGTCGAACCAGTGGAGTAGTCACGAGGTGTTCACATGATCGTTTCTAGCGACGCGACGTCATGAAAAGTCTAATTTACATTGCCACGCCAAATTTGAGTTTTATGCGAGAAATTTAATTACCATATGGGCCTGTTCAGCACACAACTCTTTTCATGGTTTTTTACCCTGTTTTAAAGGTGTAAATATTTAAAAAGCAAATATACAGGCTGATTCACGTAGCCCGTTCATTAGAAACTTTTTGATTTCCCAAAATCATATTAATATGAAAATTGGTAGTTGACTATAACCGACTACTCCAAGTTCAAATGAAATATTTTCAAAATGGCGGCACTTCCGGAAATACCGGAAATCGATGCCATCTTTGTTTTTTTAAATAGAAAGGCCCCATTTTGACTTCACATTTCGATTCTACGTTAACTTTTGTGTTTAGTACGTCTTTTTGTGAATACTTATCTGTCATCGTTTTTGACCTATGTCATCTTTTTTGCAAAAAAGTGAGGTTGCAGGGCTTCATTAAAAAATTTATAATTCCTGAACCATCAGAAATAAATAATTTATTTTTACTTTACTGACTTGCCAAAGATTTGGCCGCTTTTTTGCGCTATCAACGACATTTTTTTAATGTTTCATACGCCTACTGCAATTTTTTAAAATTGATAATCAAAAAATGTCGAAAACTTCATTTTTTTAAATGGCAACTACCATTTCTGATACTAGATATAAATGTAAAATTACATTTTAAGGCCACTTTTATTAACATCATGTATGCCTATTTGCAGCCGTTTAGGCGTAATTTTAATTTTTTGAATAAAATTTTATTTTTTAAAATTGTTTTATTTGAATTTTTATTCAAAAATAGCATTGCAATAAATATTAGATAACAACAAAACAATAAAAAATAAGCAAATTAACAAAAAAATATTTTAATGTAAATTAATTCATTGAAAATATGTTTTTGTTAATTTGCTTATTTTTTATTATTTCGTTGTTATTTACCGTTTATTGCATGTGATTTTTGAATAAAAATTCAAATGAAACAATTGTTTGATAAAAAAAAACAATATTTCACTCAAAAATTCGAAATTACGCCAAAACGGCTGGGAATAGGCATACATAATGTTAATAAAAGTAGGCTTAGAATTAAATTTTACATTTATATCTAGTGTCACAAATGGTGGTTGCCATTTAAAAAAAGGATGTTTTTGACATTTTTTATTAGCAATTTTGAAAAATTTCAGTAGGCGTATGAAACATTAAAAAAATTTCACTAATGGCGGAAAAGATCGGCCAGGTCTTTAGGAATTCAACTTAAAAAAAATTATTATTTATTTCAAATGGTTCAAGAGTTATAAATTTGTTAATGAAGCCCTGCAACCTCGCTTTTTTGCAAAAAAGATGAGAGGTCAAAAACGATGACAGATAAGTGTTGACAAAAAGACGCTCTAAACTAAAAATTTAACGTAGAATCGAAATGTGTAGTCAAAATGAGGCCTTTCCATTTAAAAAAATAAAGATGGCGTCGATATCCGGTATTTCCGGAAGTGCCACCATTTTGAAAATATTTCATTTGAACTTGGAGCAATCGATTATAGTCAACTAAATTTTCATATTAATATGATTTGGGGAAATCAGAAAGTTTCTAATGAACGGGCTACGTGAATCAGCCTGTATATTTCAAGGATTTTGCTCTGTTCATTAATGTCAACAAATAAACAAGTTATTACAGAATAACCAAATTCAACCAAATCTAATGGGGGGGTCTTTAGAACCGAATTTACCAGACTTATGTTCAATAAATCATCCAGATAATTTATTAATAACTTCAAATCACCATTTGTACCTATTTCACAAAAATTGGATTTTGTCGATAATGAATATAAATGACAAACGATACAGAAATCCAAAATTAGTATCCGAATGTTTACCGTTTGTAAAAGAAATCTCACATCTATCAAAGACCTTTTGGAGAGGTTGTAATTATAGATGAAAATAAATTTGGTTTCATAAACTTTCCTAGTTTTCAAATAAACAAAGCATTCTGGAAACGTTCATGAGTTTTTAAATAGGACATACTTTTATATTTTATGATAATTATTATTATATTAAATTGATTGAATGTACTATGAAACCAGAAAAAGACGAAATTATTAATGAACTGTTTCCTGGCGTCCCATCTGATGTAAATGGTGTATAAGAATGGAATTTTGTACTTTTTTGAAAAGAAAGATTACAAAGCGATTTCCAGACGATAGTCTGTATTTTATTACTCCATAGAGTCGCCGCGCCGACTATACAGAGTGTAATCAAAATAGGCGAAAATATTTTAAGCCGTAAACCACAAAGACATTTGAAGACGATTTGAGATGGTTGAAACTGCGTATTTAAAAATTCAAAATTCACCTCATTCCAGCCCGTGGTCGAGGGTGATGTAGAGCAAACGAAAATGAAATGGTAAAAAAGCTACAACGAAAACGATTACCCCGCAAGAAATTTCACACTGACACTGAATTCTGAATTGTGTCGAAAAAACGTACAAAGCACTTTTAATTTTAGCGTACGATCGTTTCTGCCACGATCTTCCGTTCTTGGATGGAACTGTGTGGAAACTGTTCCCGGTACAGTATTTACACTTGCACTGCGTTGCCACCCGCCGCACCGTACGGGAACACCATATCCGTTAATTCCACGTTTGTAAAAGTTGGCATGTTAACCGATTTAATAACAAATACACGATTATTAATACAGTGCTACACCGTTTGTTGACTCACCTACGCTAACCCAACCTCCGATGAGAAGATCCTTTTTTGTCATATGAGCGTGTAAAAAGCGAGAGTTCGCTTTTTCTGTACTATCTCTTTTTTAATTTCTACTATGAAACCAAGACACATTTGTCCACGTATTCTTGAGTGTTTCAAAAAACGCATGTTTTTCCACTGACGCGGGAGTATTCAGTACTTACGTGTTTAAATATTTCCCTGTATTTTGATTAGAGGCCGTAGATCTGACGAATAGTTAATAGTCAATTTTCTCCATTTTTTTTTATGAATGTTTAATTTTTTTAAGATAAATCAAGACTACACTTTCTTGTATGATTTTTTTGTTTAGATCTTTTTTATTATACCGGGCGAGATAAGTTTTATCGTCAGCAAAAATTAAGAAACTTTAGGGTTACATTCTCTTGATATAAGACTTCAAATATGTAATCAATTTTCACTTATCACTTAATTCAGAGCCATAAAATTGAAAAAATCGATTTTGAGCAAAAAAAAAATTTTTTTCGTACACGCTTATAATTAATTCAAAGAACACATTTACGAAATTCGCATCAAAAGGAAATTATTCGTTTTTGAATTATTCTCATTTTAACATTAAGAGCAAAAAATGACCAAGATTTACAACTGCAGTGTCATAAGTAAATATCTCATTGTTGGGAAACATCTGTTGACCACTTTTCTAGTAATTCTTAAGTCCCTAAAGGGTATCATAAATAACCTACGTCAACTTCTTTTGTGGAACTGATCAAATTCCATTTATTCAAAAACCGGATGTTTTCATGATTTCAATGACACCAAATTTTTCCTAAATGTTTGAAAGGACTCTCATTGAAAATTATGTAAATTAATGTAGCAGTTATTGAATTAAAACAAAATCTTTACCTGTTTTATTAAAAATTTTGAAATTTTTAAAGACTGTTCTAGAGTGATACACAATCATTCCTGAATTTTTTGAGAATTTTAAATTGATTAGAAGTGGATGTTTCCGCACTGACGATAAAACTTATCTCAAGCAGAAATTTTTCTTGTATCGACGGCGAAGTTTGAAAAACCGAAGGAAATAAATTACTCCATTTAGAACCAAACAGGACCTCACCCAGAATGATGTACCCAAATTAGCATCTAAATAATTACAAGCGCAAAGCTATACAGTCGGAAACTGGTCTCATGAATAACGACCTGAAATACCCATTCCACGATCCTCGCCACGTTCCGACAGAGCAAAAATCCGCACAGGAAGCGGATCTGGAAGGGACAATGCTTGTTTGGTGGCGAACGTGATGACATGAATGCTCGAAAACGGCACGAAATCGTTCCAAACACACCTCTTGCAATGCAATGTGCAATTAGCGCCGGCCTGAAGCGGGGACTCCGGTGAAATATGAAGTGCAACCTGCTAAGGATTCGAGTGTCTTAAACGCTTTACATCGCCTGCTGGGTCGAGAATGCTTGGTGGTCAGTTATCCTGCTGGAGATTAAGTGTTGCGTGCATCGCGTCTGGGTGTGGGCGGTTCGGTAAACACTTGTTTCGTGCGAGATGGGGTGATGGTATCTTCATAAGGCACATCGTTTAATTTGTAGGCGATTCTGACGGTGGTGTTTGAGGTATTAGCGATCGTGTCGTGCCAATTTTCGGTATTTTTACCACCGGGGATAAAGGAATTGCTTTTACCATCATTTAGGAATCTTTGGCATGCACATGCAAAGTTAGCTCTTTTGACGTCTATTGCGTTTTATCCGAAACAATTAATTTTTGTCTATTCTGAACAGGAAAATCAACAAGTCCAATTAAAAAATTTCTTTGGAAATTCCACGAAAAAATAGTTGATATTATCAAATCAGTATATTGCGGTAATAATTTAATAATTTACAGTAGGGTGATCCCTTTACCTTTTTAGATTTTGCAAAACCTACTTTTGTTAGCAAGCTTAGAGCCGAACTGATAGGTTATCTAATTCTGCGTAAAATGTTGCACCTGTTCAGAGTTTGCTACCTAAATATTAGAAATTGTATACATATTCAGGAACGTGTAAATTTAAATAAAAAGATTATTACAGTAAATCACATCTCGACATTATTTAATCGTCCTTGGACGAAAAACTTGATCACGTTCTTCAGGTAGCTCGACATTGCTAGAGCACGAAAGATCAAAGCGGCAAAATTGTTAACAAGTGCCACTTCATGTAACGCCATCACAGCACGACATTCTACCTCCTTTTTTATGTTGCACTGTATATCCAATCAAATTATACACTCACTGGCACGTTTTGCTATCTCATAATTAAATTGCATGCAATGTTGACACTTTGAACAATCGACAGTGACAACGTCACTTTTGCTGAGACGAAGAAGTGGCATCTGCGTCTTCTTTAATAAACCATTTAAAATAGAACGGAAATGGTACTGTTCAATTAATTTTTTACATCATCAAAATCATCAAACTATCTTTTCTAATTGTAAATACGATATATTTTTTTAAATAAAATTATAGATAAAGGAACTAAAAAATTTATTTCCAAGTTACCGAAAAATGAGGTTATGTTGCTTAGATCTTGGAAACAAATGTCAAAAGCACGGAGAAAGAGCCTCCAAATCGGGACGTTCTATTAATTCTTGATTTTCGGTGTTTCACCTACAGTTGTTAGAGTTTCTTCTTGTTTCGAGGATGCAGTCAGTCGTCTAAGAACCGCGAAGAAATCGATGACGCAAACCGCCTCAGTTCCTGCTGAATAATTCAGCTAATTACAGTAATTACTATTAGCATTTTTGTGATTATTGGGTATCAAAAGAGCGGGTAGCACTGGAGGATAATGAAGTGAGTGCGGAATTCGATGAAAATAATTAATGCCGTAGCAGCCTAGCGGAATAGGCCAAGAATGTTGTCGGCAAACGTCCCAATTATTTAGCAGAGGAAGGCGTCCTTAATGGTGACACGTTCATGTTTCCAGAGATAACGTCTTATTAAACTGGATGCCACCTGCTCTCTCTTTAATCCGACCGTGCGCTCGCATCCGCCCAAACTGCGGAATTACAATGTCGCATACACGGTTTTGTCTTTATCTTCGTCAAAGCGACAATTTCACGTTGTGGTTGGGAATGCGGAATTCTTTTCCAGATGCTCGGAGAGTGTGTAATGGATTAGAAAAAAAGAGAAAAATTACAACGGAACTTTGCGATAGTCGCGGATGACATACATATTCGTTGTTACAATTTGAGCTTTTTGTATGTTTATTCTTTCTGTAACACTGTTACTTCTGACAAAATAAAAAAAGTACGTAATTGTTTCTTTCAGTTCTTTCAAAAAGTCAAAAAATAGAAATGTTTGTATTGTGAACTTCCTGGAGTTCCCGAAATTAGTAATACAGGGTGAAATTGAAATGCATCATAATATGCAAACTATAACATCTTCAATAAGTGAATAACCCGAAAATCTGGTTAAACATTTTGAACTCAAGTCCAATTTTTCTTAATTCCATCCCGAACGGGACGCTTCTGGAACTCTAATAAATCGAACCATGAATAGCCGCAAAAACGCTTTAAAACCAGAGAGTCACAAAACCTTACTATGAATGAAATACGTAAGATAAGAATACTATGTATAAATGAAAACCAAGAACTTTTTGCACCTTTTTTGCGTTGCACTCGTTAACTTTTAATCTTACATTTCCTCCTAACGAAATATCAGTAGCGTACTCAACTTTTGTGCTTAAACGGTACTGCCCTCATGCGGAGGTATAGCGCAAAACTGAATGTGAGTGATTTTCACAAATGATTTGAAGATCCTATAATTTTCATATTCTGATGTACATACCGGGTGTCCATTCTCAAAGTCGAACATAGGCAATTAACATTGTGCATTCAGTTTATAGGCATTATGCTATTATTTTTATACATCACACATTAAAGAATTAATAATAATAAAGTAATTAACATTTTAAAAGCAGTTTTTATTATAACATTCTTAATAAAAAAAAAGCAAAGAAACTAAAGAAAAAGGTAAAATTACAATAAATATTCAAATAACCCCCCGTTTTGAAATAAGCAATGCCCCAATCTGTTATAAAAAGCATTTCTTACATTAGCCAACTGCCTTTCAGTAATTAACGCGCACTCGGCAGTTATTGCTTCTCTCAAAGAATTAATGCTCGTATCTGGGTGGCGTCTTTTGTAAATTTTGCTTTTAAGGTGGCCCCACAAGAAAAAGTCGCAAGGTGCTAAATCAGGAGATCTTGCTGGCCAATTTATAGCACCACCTCTACCAATCCAACAATTTGGAAATGAATCATTTAAAAAATTTCTAACTCCTAGGCCGAAATGCGCGGGACAGCCATCTTGTTGGAACCAGATTTCCTGATTTTCTCTTGCAACTTCTTCCAATGCAGGTCCTACCTTAGTTACTAATAAATCTAAATAAGTTGCTGAATTTAAATTTCCCTCTATTTCAAATGGACCAATAATATTGTTATTAAAAATCCCAGCCCAGAATTAATTTTTTGAGGATACTGAGTTCGAGTAGAAATATTAACTCTAGGGTTTTCCTGAGCCCAATATCGCGTGTTTTGAACATTTGGTTCGTTATTTAACGTAAAAGTGCATTCGTCTGTAAAGCAAATTGCCGACAGAAAGCGACGATCATTGTTAGCACGCTCTTACATTTCATAACAGAAGGCACTCCTACTTTCTTCGTCAACAGCAAATATCTCTTGATGGCACTGTGCCTTGTAGGGATGATATTTATATTTTCTGAGGATAGTCTGTATCCGCGATTTGCATAAACCTACTTCAAGGGAAATTTGCCTTAAACTGGATGTTGGGTTCAAATTTACCATCGCCAAAACACGTTCTTCTGTACGGTCAACTATTTGTCTATTTCCTGCGATATAATTATTGTTTTTGAATATTTTCTCTTACCAATACAAAATATTATTACTTACCACCACTAGCTTCTGATTCTAAAGAAATATTTGCACATCTTTCAAATTTTTGTACAGATTTGTGAATAGTACTAACAGAAGGTATAGGTCTGGTATGAAACTTTACGGCAAACAAATCTCTAACTCTCCGCAAACTAACGCCACTGTAAAAGGTTTTTACCATAAAAATTCGTTCTTCATTGGAGTAACAATTCATTTTTCGTTTGACTTAAACCAACAAATTTCAAATTTTTTGACAAATGCTGTCAAATTTGAAAATCATGGCATGTCATATTTAAAAATCGCCAAGTTTTAAATTAGCATATTAAAGTAAAAATAGCACCTTTAATCTTATTACTGGTACCATTTCAAGCGCAATAATTTTATCTTTCTATTGATACCATTACCTTACCTGTAAGTTCAATTGGCGAGCAGGAATCAGCAAAAACGTTCAATTCAATGTTAATTGCCTATGTTCGAGTTTGAGAACGGACAGGGGGTATATAGATTTCACTCTGTATATAGGGTATAACCCGCTTTAAATAATAACAAATTATCGTGTTCATTAATCCATTGGGAAAATTTTGAAAAATCGGTTGATTCCCACGCGTCTTAATTATTTTATAATTGTTTTAAATAACTAAAATATATTTAAAAACTAATGAAGGGAGTGAGACCGGTGACACTGCGTTCAGGCCGGATTAATTTATCATTACTGATTTTATTATTAAGTACATACTGATGAAATGTATTTGAAAAACTGAATGTAAGTACATAGTAAGTATGTACAGTAAAAGCTCCCATGAGCGGACACCGTCGGTCGCCAATTTTTTGTCCGTTCAACAGAGATGTCCGCTCAAAATAAATACATCTGGTTCAAAGGAAAAAAATTATGTAGGCTATAATATTAAGTAAGAGTATATTATTCAATTCAATGAGCGGATAATAATCACTATTACTCGTGAGGATGATTTTGTGCACGAGCCGCAGCCGAGTAGCGTAATTTATCCGAGCAAGTAATATCCATTATCCGCGAGTAGAATACTATACATTTTCTACGACTATGAAGAGAAATTGTTAAATAAATTTCATTATTAGATAAACTGAAACTGGCATTTTAAAATTATTACTTTGTATACTTGATACCATTGCATTAAATTTTGCGAGTTGTCTTCATAAACTAGTTTATGTTCAAACCTTCTGTCTTAGAAACTTCTTTTTTGGTTGACATTCGTTTTCGATTGCCATTTCGCTGTAAACTCTTCTCTCTTCTATATAATGACAGATGCTTAAATTTTTCCATGTCTGTTTTTCGAATTCATTTTAACTTTACCCACTACATATGTATTGCGCAAGTTATCACGAGAGCAAATCATACACTAATAAGAGTAACTCAAAAAATTTTGATGCATGTAAAACGAGGCGACTAGCTCTGGCTGATGGCGATTGACTGGCGCCGCGTCCGCCTAAGGGAGCTTTATTTTCAAAGAAGAGGGAAAAATTGCTGTCCGTGTCCGTTCAACAGAGTGTCCGTTTAATGGAGATGACTTTCTTAACAAACTTATACGAATTAAAACGGTGCCCAAAGAACTGTCCGTTCGATAGAGCTGTCCGTTCGTAGGAGCTGTCCGTTAAGGGAGCTTTTACTGTATTCTAAAATCAATCTCTTACTTGGACTTGTACATTCGTATTCCATGTTAAAAATTTCCGAACAATATGACACAATAATAATACTGCTTTTTTGACTTGATCTATAAGTGGTAACCGTAATCTTATCTAAGTTCCACTGATTTTTTATAGATGTAGCAAGTAGCGTATATTTTCAAGGTTGGTAGATCTGACTAATTTGTATAGTAGGTTGCCTCGTTGCCATTTTAAACAATAGTTTGAATTTTTTTCCCACGCAAAAGTTACTCGTGACGTCATAATGCACTAAACTTTTACTATAATCAATTCACTTTTGTAATGACGAACTAGAGTTACTAAATTTAGTAACTTTTGTCTTGTGAACACATCTTTTTACCGCGAATTTGGGCTTTTAAAAAGTTAGGTTATGGGTCACGTCATTTGTTCTGTCAAAACTGGTCCCAATCAAAGTACATATAGTGAAATTAAATTTGTTTAATTATTTTGAAAAAAAAAACGAAAGATGCACTAAACAAATACGAAAAGGCAGTTGAACGTAATAATGAAATAATTTTGCATTTTGCTACTCAGCCTCGCCATCGTCGCTGTTTTCTAAGTCCGAATCGGAACCTTCAACCAAATTAACAATAATTGGGGATATGTCATGGTCATGGATGCTAAAGTTTCCCATAAGCCTTGTTCTTGTTCTTCATTTAAAATTTTGTACATACTTCTGGGGCTGAAGACTGTACAGCACTTAGTGAGAGTTTTATTTTAGATTAGGATTTACTGAAAAAACATCCACCACTGCTTCTACAATTTTGCACTTTTCGTATTTACGTTTCCTTTATCTAATTTCTTTTATTTTGTTGAAAGCCTTTAAAATGTGCTGCTTCGTCTGCTTGCTTATTGATGCTTTACTCCGTTTTGGAAATTCGTTCATTTTGGCAGTGACAATAAGACAATAATATGACAATTTAAATCATTGCCAACTGTCGAATTTTCATTTATTTTGCAAAAAAATTTAACAAAAAAAAAGTTCCAGTTAGTTCGTCATTACAAAAATGAATGCATTATACAGAGTTTGTCGATCATTCCCTCACTAGAATAAAACCCAAAAAGCTACCCAACAAACCCCACGGAATTTATAATCCTTGGCTTCTATTCGAACACTTAAAATTTCTGGGTTGATTTTACGTGGCAACCTACTATTCAAATTAGTCAGATCTACCAACCTTGTATATTTTGAAATACAGTGAGCGCCAAAAGTTTGGAATAACGGAAATATATATTTCTTTCTCGTTGAGCTTGTGAAAAGAACTGGGACAGGTCAATTTTGTCTTTCTCTCATTTTTCTATTCCTGCCAAATCAATGTATGATGATTAAGGATTAGTATTTTTTTTATTTGATCGACAAAATCTATTTAATTTACTGAGTTGGAATTAAGAAACTGAAAGAATGGATCTAGAAAGAAACGAAATTAGTTTTCTGGTATTGAGATAACGAAACTCAACTATCTAAGTGTACTTCGCTTATTAAAGAATGTTTTTACAAATTTTAGTGTAAAATTGGAATTTCACTGTCATCCTGTTTTTAAAAATCGATATCCAGAAATCATCAATCCAAAAATAACGGGTGTTCAAATGAAAAGTTCATCAAGTTGGCTACGACTTTTTGATGAAAGAAGAGAGCGAAAAAGGGGTGATGCTTCTTTGACAGATGTCACTTGTGTTTTGCGAGTAAAATTGTTTTTTGAGTCGACTTTTATTTTCTGTGGAATTGGACTTTAATTAAATTCAATTTAGTTAATGCACCAAGAACATCTATCCGACAATACAGTCAGCAATAATCTATCTGTTGGGACAATGCGCACAATGTTACACAAGAATTTCCATCTTTATCACTACCCAAACAGATTATCCAAGAAGATTCAATGTTACCAAACATGTAGCCAGAGACATGTCCTCTTCTAATAATAAACCTTTTTGATAACCTGGCACTCACATTACATAAAATAAATTTAGTCAAATATGTCACTTCTTAATGTGGTCCTAACCTAACTTTTGTCGTTGATCTTCTAAGACATACTTCTCTATGTTGTTGTACAAAATAATGTAATTTTGAACATTATTGTTAGAAACAGGTACTGTAGCAGGTAGTCCTGCCTACTTTCTTTGTGAGAGGGGTGAAATCACCCACCCTTATTTAAGTCGGGATATAGCGGTAAAAACGAGAGTCTACCACTATCCTTGGTACTTAACACTTGTACATCAACATTTTGTCATACAATAAAGTTTTTAAGTAGTTATACAAAGACGACTATATCATTTGAACGGCTAATATCACCACCCAACAGTGATTAATCGTTCATAATTTTGGTCCTTCGAGCCGGATGATTAAATCCATATCACACGACGGTCGTCTAGTGTAATAACAAGTGTAATACAACAACAATTCAAGAAGCAGTTTCGACACCCAGAGGGCAGCAACGATTTCGTCACCTTCAGCAAGGGCAAAAGGGCAGCACGAATAGTCACCGAATTGGGTAGCAGCGAAACGGTCATCACTCAAGACATCAACAAAGGTTAGTGGCTCTCCATCCTTTCAATTTCCCTTCCAAACTACATTACTACGTACGACCTTTTCTATTGTTCTTAATTTCGCAAATTTTCATCTCGACCACGTAAATCAAATCAATCATTATGCCCGAGACATCCTTATTAGATGAATCAATTGCCAAATTAGAGGCTTTAAAAAAGAAAAGAACCTCATTAAAAACAAAAATTACGCGAATTCAAAACTTTGTTGCTAACTTTCAATCAAATGATAACGATGTAAATCCACTAAAATTTAGAAAAACATTCATCGAACAGACATTCAAAGATTATGAAGAGGTACAAACTGAAATTGAATTACTTGATTCTTCAACGACAGCTGTTGAAACGCAGACGAAGGACCGCGTCGAAATTGAGTCAAAATATTTCGATGTATTATCATCAATTCAAACAAAAATTGAACAAATGACGCCTCCACCGCACACTGCGGCCACAACGAACGGTAACGGTAGTTGTTCCAGCGCTAATTCACATTGTTCTAATCGTGATCAATCAATCAAATTGAATCTGCCAACTCTAAATTTAAAATCTTTCACTGGTTGCTATAAGGAATGGTTGTCATTTCAAAATTCATTTAAATCCATTATTGAAGACGAAAACAACATGCTAAACAACTGTCAACGTTTCCAATATTTGCGATCATGTTTATCTGGTGAAGCTTTGCGAGCAGTCGAGTCATTAACGGTGTCATCAGAAAATTATAATGTAGCGTGGGATATCTTAAAGAAACGGTTCTGCAACAAACGGCTGATCGTCCACGATCACATAATAGCCATCACAAAGGCACCCCAAGTAACTAAAGTCTCGCATTCGTCACTTAGGTGTTTCTTAGATACGTTGAATTCAAATGTTGCCGCGTTAAGACAGCTAGAAGTACCGATTGATACTTGGCACGCTCTTCTAGTCGTAATAATTGTGGACAAATTAGACGACAATCTTGCAAGAGAGTGGCAGGCTACATTAACCGACGAGGTTCCAACTTACGGTCAAACGGTCGAATTTTTAGAAAGGAAATGTCAGTTATTGGAATCCTTAAATCTATTGCACCCCAAATCGAACGTCAATCCGAATCACAATAATGCAAAAAACAATATGTCACAAAAACGAAGCACTACATCTTATGTTGCCACAAACAAACTACATTGTACATTTTGTAAAAATGACGATCATACAATCTTTCAATGCAATGAATTTACAAAATTAAATGTAGAGGAAAGAAACGCTCAAGCTCGAAACCTGAAGTTATGTCTTAATTGTCTAAGAACCAATCATTTTGTTAACAACTGTCAGTCCAAATTCAAATGCCGTAAATGCAATCAAAGCCACAATACGCTGCTTCACAAAGAAAGACAAATCACGCAAACCAATGAAACACCAGCACAGGTAGAAAGTTTAAACGCTCATTCTATGAGGTCCCAATCATCAATTATTTTGTTATCAACCGCGATCGTTCTCATAGAAGATCGTAATAATAAGTCACATAAATGTAGAGCTCTCCTGGATGCAGGGTCCATGAACAGTTATATTACGTCATCATTTTCCAAAAAACTACGTCTACAGCAGAAAGCCGTAAATATAACCGTTGGCGGAATTGGTCAAATTTCGACGAACATCAAACAGGCCGTCCAGGTAAACATCAAATCTCGGTACAATAAGTTTTCGGCGAACTTAAGTTGTTTTGTTCTGGAAAAAATAACCGAAAATCTTCCCCTGGTGACCATAAACATGTCTGCAATAAATATTCCAAAGGAATTACAGCTAGCCGATCCGAAATTCTTAGAAACTGCACCAGTAGACTTACTTATCGGGGCTGATTTGTTTTGGAACCTTTTATGTCAAGACCGCAAGGAAATAACACTGAAGAACCATAACAAACTAATGCTGCAAAATACCCATTTAGGTTTCATTGCGGGTGGGTCACTAAATATGAACAATAACAATAGCTCAAGCACCTGCTCGCTTTCTCTAACGTCGGTAAGCGACATTTTAGAGAACCAGGTGCAAAAATTCTTCGAACTAGAACAATGCAGCAACCCTTCCGAACAAAAATGCTTTTCAAATGAAGAGATTATGTGCGAGCAACATTTTATTCAAAATACGTGCAGACAAACAAACGGAAAGTTTCTTGTTAAACTGCCATTAAAGAATGATCCTCCAATTCTCAAGTCAAACCGCGATGGTGCTGTAAAGTTTTTTAACAATCTGGAACGAAACCTAAACAAAAGGCCTACACTAAAATCAGATTATGTGCAATTCATGCGGGATTACATCTCGTTGGGTCACATGGAGGAAGTTCCGGGTTGCGAATTAAATAAACTAAACTGTACATATTTGCCTCACCACGCGGTACTCAAGGATTCTACATCGACCAAGTTAAGAGTTGTTTTTAACGCGTCATTTCGCTCAGCTGATGCATTAAGTCTAAATGACAATCTTATGGCGGGACCTACAATCCAGCCAGAGCTTTTTGCAATTTTGTTGAGATTCAGAATTTTTAAATACGTCGTAAACGGGGACATAGCCAAAATGTACCGCATGATAGAAATACATCCCGATCACACTGACTATCAACGAATTGTTTGGCGCGAGAACACCGAAGATCCGCTAAAAACGTATAGATTAACCACTCTAACCTACGGTACAAAACCGGCCAGTTTTATAGCAACAAGATGTCTTAAAGAACTAGCTCTTCAAAACGTAAATCAGTACCCGGAAGCCGCTAAAGCAATTCAACAGGATTTTTACGTAGACGATCTTCTGACGGGAGGAGACTCACTTGAAAACCTAATCACTTTACGAGATCAAATAATTCAAATTTTAGCTCATGGTGGTTTCTTATTACGTAAATGGGCCGCCAATCATCCGGCATTAATTCCAGATAGTCACGAGCCTAATCTCAACGTCAGTTTCGATAAGGATGCTTACACTAAAACGTTAGGGCTTTTTTGGAATCCTAATCACGATTCGTTACGGTATCAGGTAAAACAGTGCGACATTCCGAAAAGACTAACAAAACGCGAAATCCTGTCTAAAACTGCTCAGGTATTCGATCCATTGGGTCTTGTGGCGCCAGTAGTAGTAAAAGCAAAAATAATCCTTCAACAATGCTGGAGTTTGAAAATTGGATGGGACGATCTATTACCTGAAAGTATTTATTGTGCATGGGTTAAGATCTTGCAAGAACTCGCTCACTTAAACGAAATCGAAATTCCCAGAAACATAATAAAATCAAATCCCGTACAGGTGCAACTACATGGTTTTGGTGACGCATCACAAATCGCATATGGCGCTGCTGTCTATCTAAGAACAACCGATCATAGTGGCAATCATCAAGTTCATTTAATTTGCGCTAAATCTCGTGTGGCTCCTCTTCGCGCGGTTACGTTACCACGCTTGGAGCTGTGTGCCGCCTTAACGTTGTCGCGATTATTTAATACAGTTTTACGAACGATAAATGTCAAAATTGATCAGCAATTTCTCTGGACAGATTCCACAGTCGTTCTGGCATGGATAAACTCTACATCTTCAAACTTACAAACATTTGTAGGAAATCGAGTTTCCGAAATTCAAACGCTAACGGATGCGAAAGATTGGTATCATGTCAAAAGCGAAAGTAACCCTGCGGATGTACTAAGCCGAGGTGCTTTACCTGGTCAACTAAAAACTAATAAACTGTGGTGGAACGGTCCTGATTGGCTGTCAGAAAACAACGACACTTGGCCCGTATCTAACGTAAATCTTTCGGATATTGAAATTCCAGAACGGCGAACTGTCACTCTGACCAATATTCATTCTCGCGAAAGACAACTACCGCTTCTTACAAAATTTTCAAATTACAAAAAAACTGAACGCGTAATGTCATGGGTATTACGGTTCATCAACAATTGTAGGAAGCCAAACCAAAGGCAAATCTCTAGTTCTTTAACATGTGAAGAATTAAAAGATTCCATGAAGGCGATCATGCGTTTAATTCAAGAAGTTGCATTCAACGATGAATTAGATTGCCTTAAACAAAACAAACCGATTAACAAGAAATCACGTTTACTGTGCTTAAATATTTTTCTCGACAAGAATGATAATTTAATTCGCGCGGGAGGTAGGTTGCAAAACTCATCCTTAACTTACGATGTCAAACATCCCATCGTGCTACCAAACGATCACCATTTGATTAAGGCATTAGTCAAACACGTGCACATTGAGCAACTGCACGCTGGTGTTCAGGGAACTTTAGCCGCGTTACGTCAAAATTTTTGGATAATTTCTCCACGCAGTGTGGTACGCAAGATTTTGCACCAGTGTTTGCAATGTTTTAAAGTCAAACCAAGCGTTATGTATCCTATTATGGGTAATTTGCCCAAATCCCGTGTCGAACCAACCAGACCATTTTCAATCAGTGGCGTAGATTATGCCGGGCCTATTTACATCAAGGAATGTCGTGGTCGCAGTAAGCGTACTGTGAAGGCATATATTTGCGTCTTTGTCTGTTTTTCAACTAAAGCCGTTCATTTAGAACTAGTTGGTGACTTAACGACTCAAACCTTTTTAAATGCGCTAAAACGCTTCATATCAAGACGTGGTCATGTGTACCATCTTTATTCGGACAATGCTACAAATTTCGTTGGCGCCAATAGAGAATTACTGGAACTAAGAACATTTCTAAAGTCAGCTTCATTTAGGCAAATTACAGAAAATCTGGCTAATAAGGGTATCTCGTGGCATTTCATTCCCCCCAGATCCCCGCACATGGGCGGTATTTGGGAAATAAACGTAAAATCCATTAAAGGTCATTTAAAGAGAACAATTGGAGAAGTCGTGCTTTCCTACGAAGAATTGTATACCCTGTTAACAAGAATTGAAGCAGTCCTAAACTCCAGACCTTTGTGCCCCCTGAGTAACGATCCTAATGACCTTAATCCCATAACCCCTGGTCACTTCCTCATCGGAGAGCCATTAACTTCTATAAGCGAAAGAGATCTTACGACGACGAGGATCAACCGATTGACGCAATGGCAAAGAGTGGAACAGATGAGGCAGCACTTTTGGCACCGCTGGCAAAGGGAGTACCTTGTTCAAAACATCAATCGTTCCAAGCAGCTCCGTGGTTCCGGTTCCAGACCGTCCACCCCCGCCTTGGAAGTTGGTTCCATGGTGATTCTAGTTGAGGACAACACGCCGCCACTACAATGGAAATTGGGACGCATCGTAGAACTTCATCCCGGAAGTGACGGTGTTGTGCGCGTAGTGTCCGTAAAGACTGTCAATGGCATCTTCAAAAGAGCCACGCGAAAGGTGTGCGTTCTGCCAGCGAATGAATAGACTATGTTTGTATCGTGCAAATATTTGTTATAATTATGTATTAACCCTTTTTTTACAATTGACTTCAATGTTTGTATTTTTAATGTTTTTTTTGTCATGTTTATTATGTAACAATCCTTTTTCTAATAACCATGTTCGATCTTTGTTAATTCCAATATTTTTGAAGTCCGTGCCTTCAAGGGGGGCGGTATATGTACAAAATAATGTAATTTTGAACATTATTGTTAGAAACAGGTACTGTAGCAGGTAGTCCTGCCTACTTTCTTTGTGAGAGGGGTGAAATCACCCACCCTTATTTAAGTCGGGATATAGCGGTAAAAACGAGAGTCTACCACTATCCTTGGTACTTAACACTTGTACATCAACATTTTGTCATACAATAAAGTTTTTAAGTAGTTATACAAAGACGACTATATCATTTGAACGGCTAATATCACCACCCAACAGTGATTAATCGTTCAGTTGTCAAACATTCAAAGGCTACTTGATGAACTTTTCAATTGAGCACTCGATGGTTTATTTGCAAAACAATTTAAAATGGCGATGGCGTCATTGCGCGGAAACGGAAAAGGGCGGAAAAATTATTTCCATTATGCCAAACTGCCAGTCCAGACTGTCTGTCTGACTCAAATAATAATTGGAGTTTGGTACAACAATACAATAAAAATGCCTCATTATTGACATTACAATGTCGGGTCCATTTGTATCGATTCGTTTATTCGTCAAAATGTTTGCAGCTAAATTAGAGTGCAGTATTATTTTAGCAACACAAACACGCTGGTATTAGCAGACACCTGTACTAAAATCAAATATGATGAAATAATTATTATGTTGTTTGATTTGTATTTTTACAAATTTTCCAATTGTGTTATTCATAATAGGATCTGTAATAACTTATTTTTGATAATTTATTACCAAATTATTCGTGTAACATTTTTTTTTTGTATCACTATTTGATTTTGTATTAGTTAATTAGTACTCCATATTTAAGATTAATTTAGGGCAGTATAATTATTAGCTGCTCTGATAAGTGACTTCTTGTAGTACACTTTCATATTTCCTTTTTAAATAATGTACGAGTTTTACACACCGAGGCGGAAAATGTTTCATTACTGCTGAGACTCAAAGCTCAGCGCTTAGCTAAAACGCGAGGCAGAAATGAAACAAGCCTCCAGGGTATATGTACCATTTACAACAATCAATTTTTAAAGAAAAATACATACTTCAATGACAGTTTTGCGAAAATCTGTTTCTATTGTAATTACATTTTTAATTTAAGAGTAATTTGTAATGTTTGTCATGTTCTTCGTTAACGTCGTGAAAATGTATCTGAAACGTTGAAAGTAGAGCGGAAAGCACCGCCAGGGATAGGAGAAGAAAATAAAATGAATATTTCATTTAAAAAAAAAAAACCTAATAAAAACATGCAATTTAGCCATTTTCTTTCAACCTCAATGGAAAATTTTCCACCCGGGTCACTTGAATTTTTTTTTTGTTAGTAATAACGTCGTCGCACATGCCTATAGTTGTAAATAAAAGTAGTTTCCTAAATTTCTGATTCAATTTAACATGGAGACTTTGTAAATTTACAAAACCTTGACTGATATTGTTAAGTGATGAAGAGAATTTTGTGAATAATGTCGTCCCTTTAGTGTATATTCTGAATATCAGTTTGAGTTCATTTAATAATTCTAAATGAATAAGTTAATAAAGGAGTATCATAGATATTAACAATGTTCATTAGATTACTTTTAATTAGAAAAATATACTTCTGGTTCTGCAGCCACCCATCCGAATACTGACCACCCTCGACGTTGCTTAACTTCACCGATCGATTGATGATAGTACTACAATTAATGTTACTAATTACTATTTGACAAGAATGTCCGCAAATTTTCCAGTCAAACGTAATTCGAATTTTTCCTCACCGTCCCCCGTCGAAAATGGCAGCGTGGTTGACGCAACAATAGTGAAGATTTTTCACGGGCGAGCGTGCGAAATATAATAATATAATACCTTCATTATAGTCGTAGATACCGCTCATAATAAACATGTAGTCCGGCCCATCCCAAATCATCGTATCTCGACACCATCGAATCGATTTATCTGTTCAATCACGTACCGCCCTCAAATTAGCATATTTTTTATTTTCCAAACTTGCTGACGGAATTATGTTTCGTGAATAATTTCGGTCCATCGCATCGGTGCCGTTAAGAAAGGTAATTCCGTCAAAGCTCTGCATTGTAGTCGGATTTCACGCGTTGCCCAATTCCGAACGGATACAGTGCTAATTGTGCCTTACTCACACTCTCTATGACAATTAAATTTTATTAATGGACTTTTATAGATATCATTGCCAAATAAAAACACTACACATGAACCGGCAAAAATGGGTCAAGACGATTTACGCCAGTGGCGGTCCACACGAGATATGACGCTTTAACCACGAAAACATTGAAATATCAAAAGACGCAAAAAATTTGTCGTCTGGATTTTACCAGACTTGACGGTGAAAGCACTGTTATCGAGTGAAGCAACATCGGATGCTGCCATTATTTGGATGGGTGGCCGCCGGAGCAACCGCCGCATTTCTTTAACTCAATAGCTTCGTTACTTGATTTCTGTATTGTCCGTGATCCTTATTCCAGACGAAATAAATTTTAATTTAGACTGAAATTAATCCTGCATGCCCAATTCAGGTACCCTTAACGAACCGTCACTGCCAACCCATGTCCAGTTCGACGCAAAGAAAACCACATCATTTCCAACCTACTTGCAAATGTTATTTCCATCTTTGAATCGCAACGAATTTTAATTGAGAAATATTGGCTCGGGTGTGCGATACGTAGGCGATGTGTCAATTGATTGCCTTGTGTGATTTAGATAAATGTTGTTATACATTTAATGGAGACGTTATTGACGATACTAATTCAAAAATGACTAACAACTTCTGCATTCCAAACAACGACGAAATTTACTCCGACGAATTTCCGTGCTTTTCCTGATTTTCACTTATTTCCTCGTCAGTGCTCTTTAACAATTCTTGATATGAAAATAATATTGCTTTTGCTCGTCGCCAACTTTCAGCCGCGCACACTTAAATGTCACTTTTACCATAGTTCTATTCTATTTGTTAGTTCAAGTCGGCGAAACTAAAATTCCATCTCTTCTGCTTGAATTATTTTCCCTTCTACTATTTTCCCTCGATTCCGTAATTAACAATGTTTCATCTAGGGCCAGTTTACAGAAGCGAAATTAAGTTAATTGTAATCAAATGCGGGATTAAGTGAACACGTGATCAGATTGAACCAATCGAAGTTTTGGATTCGTAGGTTAATCGCGCATTAAAATTTAATTCGAATTAAATATTTAATTCTCTTTCTATAAACTGGCCCTTAGTCTCACAGTTTTTCTAATTACTCTTGCGTTTATTGAAAGTCAACAGGAAGTGTATTTTAGGTGTAAGATGAAATCACCAATTTGCACCTGAAAGATGTAGATACTGTCAACAAAAAAATCAATGTTCTGCGCTTGTTGAAAATCGATTAACTATCTGCAAATAATTGATTCAATCAACAGTGAAATAATGTAATCAGATATTGCAAGAATTTAACGAACAGATCAAGTGGTGATCTGCGTTTTTATAGTTTTCTGACGGGTTAAATTATGTTATTGGTGATAATTAGAATCGATTAGATAAAAAATGAGCAAGCAATTGACTAATTAACCAATTTTTTAATCGAGGCATAGCGATGTGATCAACTGATCCGTATTTGATTAGTTAGTTAATCAATGATTACCTACTTGTATTGAATGGCTTTATAAATATAGCAAGAAATCATTATCGAAGCGGAAACATCAATCTCAAAACTAGTACTTCTTGAGCAACTGCGTGCGCATTAATGAATCTTCAACGTCTTAATTATTTTAATAATTAATAATTACCACAACGTGATAATAAAACAGTAAAACAATAATAACGACGTGATTATTAATGCAACAATTTTTTTAGTTAGGGATTTGCATTATTCAGGTAAAAGGCGTGTGTCTAATATCGTTATTTTTTCGCTGCTCTCCTCTTTTTATTACCTGTATTTTTTTGATAAAATTTTAATGTTTCCTGCTTCTTTATGCATCGATTTTCGTGCGCACCTTGCTCCGCTGCGAGCTTATTCATTATTAAAAAGAGCTTTTCTCCATTTGCACTGCCAAATGTTGCTTTTAGTTTGGCGAACATTGTTGTACCCCTTTCTGTCATTATACATAATTTAATACCCCGATTCAGCACTCAGGCAGTAATTCGACCTGAAAATGGCTAAGCCACGCCATTTAAAGATTTAAAAAGTTGAGACAACGTCGGTGTAAATTTCCTTATCGCAAAATCTTTAAATGAAATTGTTTGATGGAAAAAAATTTGAACCATCAGAATCAGCATATTGCTTTTTTCTGTTCTAATACTAAGATATAAAAGTAAATTGAAATTCTTTATTATGAAGCACATTTTACACATGGAATTATTACGACACTCGCTACGCTCGTGCGTGTCAACTTCCCACTTGTGAAGAAAGTACTGCTTTATTCACATGTTGGACAGGTAATTATTTTAAATGTATCTTCCAGTAATGGAACTCAAATCCGAATTATTTTTATCTTGCGACAGCTTCCTTCTGTCTAATCGTTTTCTTGTGATAGCGATAACAATCGACAAACACTCCAACAGGCTGGAACGTAACAGACGCTGGTTAATTGTGGTAACGGCCACACATCGAGCCATGATCCTTACGGAATATAAATCGTCCTAATTTAAGATGTGTGTCTTAAATTGAGCCATTTATTTCCAGACAATTCGATTATCTAATGTCGAAAGTCACCGCCAATCATCTGTTGTGAAATAATTTTTTTATCGACAATTACGCCCCGTCGTATGCAAATGTAGCAGTAAAGACGAAGGTACGACCTTGATTGTTGCGTCCGAACATAAAAGCCCGCAATTATGTAATTACACTTGATTAGCTTTCAGTACTCGCAGCCAATTGAATAATGTTGTTTTGATCTTGTTTCAGAGTGTTAACGCCAATGGCATAATCGGCAGTGTCGACGATAATCAGGAAGAGTGCGCCGCTTGTCTTAAAGGGAAGTGTAGGAGCATCAATGGATTGTATACGAGGCCCGACTTGCCTCCTGGTTACTCCCTGGTGGCGCAGATTCCCCAAGGCTCCTGCAGGATCCTCATCCAGCAACTTAAGCACACCAGAAACCACCTTGGTAATTTAATGACACT
Source organism: Tenebrio molitor (assembly GCF_963966145.1). Classification (NCBI taxonomy): domain Eukaryota; kingdom Metazoa; phylum Arthropoda; class Insecta; order Coleoptera; family Tenebrionidae; genus Tenebrio; species Tenebrio molitor. Next base: position 22,056,864 of record NC_091047.1, on the reverse strand, counting down.
TTTAGCAAAAAAATTATGAGGCCTGGTCGCTGTTTGTTTGATTTCAAGTGCATTTGCACTAACAGAAATTTATTTAAAAAATTGCAACAACGGTAAATTTAAGTTTTTAGTTTTTCCAATAAAATTAAAAAAAAATGTATCAAAATTTTGATTGGAATGGAGGCGCAGATGTGGAAGCTAAGCAATTTGAAGCGTAGAATAGCAATGGTACTAGATACAGATAAACACATTGCCATTTCCAATTTCTTTGATACTGATTCAAATTTGTAAACTTAGTTCTCAAAATATTTAATGGGAAAAACACGTGAATAAGAATGTTTAAATGAACCAAGTAGTGTACAAACAACCTGTAAACAATGCAGCTAATGGATCATAAACTGGCAATCATTAATGAAAAAGGATATTAAAAATAGAACTGCATTCCGTTGTAAAAACCATCCGGATGTTTGTTATTGATAGCTTTACATAGAACTTTAATTTAATTCATCGTATCTTTCTGTAAGGTATCAAATAGTTTCAATAATTTCAAGTAATGTTTTCTATATCATGGAGTACCGCAGTGGTCAGTTTTTGGACCAACGCTGTTTCAAAAATACTTTTAATAGTTTATCTAGAACTACGAGTATACCACATTCAAAACTTTTTTTTTGCTGATGAGGCGATATTTCTTACTTCACATGACAAAGTGCACACATATTGTAGATCTTTACCGAAAACATCATCTCGATATAAAGCTTCCGTTTGCTCAGTTTGAATTTGTATTCTCAAAAGGGTTGGTCGTTCAAAGGAAATTGTTCTGGTAGGTCAGTTGTACAGACAGCATTTGATATATTGTACGACTTAAATCTCCCTTTCAGAACTCTCGACCAAGTCGGAAGTTCTTAAACTCCAAGAAGTTCGTGACAAGTAGTGGTTACTGTCAAATGAATTGTTCGGTGTTATACAGGTTCCCTAAACTAAAAGTAAAAAACAGACAGGGTAGCCAAAATGACATTCGCATATTCCAAGATGGAATTCACGTTTTGTACAGACAGAGATTTTCATCCTTGAAAGATTTAAACAATTTGCTTTAATGACTGAAGCGATGCACATGTTCAAATTAAATCTGTTGCATTTGATCTTCAAGTCTGCAATATATTGGATCGCCATAATGACGGTTTTAATCAAGTTTTGGTTTTTATTGCTAATTTAATTGAAATCTGCTAGAATTAGTCACACATCGCACCAATTTTCTGTAATGATAGAGTTCCGTAAGTCTCGCAGTCATCAATGTAGAACGTGTGATGGTATTTAAGATGACCAAGGTAGAACAGCCACAGTAAGAATAATACAGAATCTAACGTTCATCTTTGTGAAGTCAGAATGCTAATGCAACATGCTACATGCCTTAGTAGATTAGAATAAGCGCGAGTCGCAGATTTTGTCTCAAACTCTTACGAGATAGTAATTGGCATTTTGACCTCGACTATCGAGGTTTTCATTTACGAAAAATGTTTGCCTTATCAAACCCAGCACTAAAGGCAACAATGTATAAAGAATGTACCTACTGAACTATACAGTGCGTTTGTAAAGTTCGGAATAAATTCGATAAAACTGTAAGTATTAATTTCCGAGAAAAATCCTTGAACTGGTCACTTTGTTTTTAAAAAGTGCATATTGCTCAGCACTTTGCTTATATTGACAGCTTGTCATCTCCTAATAATGACGTCATAAATAATTTTTTTAAGTGACACCCCCCATTTTTTTCGTATTTTTCTGGTACGCCTTCGTACTAGCTAAACGATCAATGAAAAAAATTTACCCCTTACATAACAATTTTTTTGAGAAAATGACAAATTTTACTTCAAAAAATTTAATTTAATTTTTAACTTAAATTGTTTTTTCAATAGATTTAGTCACAATGGAAGGTTTATTTTAATAGACCAAACAATTTAGAACGATTTGCGGTAGAGAATTCGCACTGAAACGGAACAAATAAGCCCTGACATTATTGAGCTCAGTGTACAAAGTGTCGGTGAGTGCCAAATAATTGGCGAGAGGCAATTTCAACATTTGCGTTAAATTTTATTGTTAACCTGAGATGTTTGTTTGATTTTGTTTGAGGTCAATTAAAATTTTTACATTAATAATTAAGTTAAAATTTTTAAGTAAAATTTGTCATTTTCTCAAAAAAATTGTTATGTAACGTATCAATTTTTTTTCATTAGTCGTTTAAGTACTAAGAAGGTCTACCAGAGAAAGATGAAAAAAGTGAGGGTTGTCATTTAAAAAAATCATTGATGACGTCATTATTAGGAGACGACAAGCTGTCAACTTAAATAACGTACTGTACAACATGCACTTTTAAAAACAAAGTTGACCTCTTCGAGGATTTTTCTCAGAAATTAACACTTACAATTTTATCGAATTTATTCCGAACTTTACAAACGCACTGTATAAATAATTTAGAAAATATTTCACGCCTTGTTATGGTAATTTGATAATATTTCTAAAAAAATTCTCGAAAGGACCTTCCGATTGCTGCAATAATTTTTGTCTTTTAACAAAATAATGTTCCTCGCTTTTACATAATTATTTAAATAATATAATTAATACATGAATTGGTCCAAAATAAAATAACTTGACCTTAAATAATAATTTCCCGTCGAAGCAGCTGTCTATCCTTATGACAACGTGTAAAAAAAATTGTAAACCATTGAATTATTTCTACATAGTGTATAATATTTCTTTAGAGCAGCACAGTAGAGATCAAGGTAATAAAACTCATTACTCTAGTAGTAAGAAAGTCTTTGAAATTGTAAAAAACAATTTTGTTATCATCTGTCGCCAGATTGCTTAGTGCGGAATTATTTTTATAAAACCTACTAAAAATCTTCATATTGTAAACCTGATTTGTGTTTTTATCAGTATCAAAAATCTTCTTCTCAGTTTCAACAAGACTTTAAGACTTTGGCTAGATTCCACAAAAAGAAATCTTTTCATGTTGCTACAAAATTTATTTAAACCTCTTTCACATTTCGAACTAGAATTTGTTTAAATTCCGTAAGGTTTTATAGTAATTCTTGTATTGTCTTGAAATTTCGAACGTTTTGACAGAAGAAATCGCTTCTAATAATAGCTTTGAAAATTAGATATGACCAAAAGTATGTTGTGTCATTATTATTTTTTTTATTCCGTCGGCGCACTGAATAAAGTTTTTGTCTCGCTTTGCAATGATAATAAAATAATTTATGACAAACCTTGTCAAAGCCAAGGACAGCAGATTGACTTCGTACAATAGCGGCAATAGAGCAAACATCAATACATCCCAAGCTTTTAGTGCTGTTCTTCCTGATCATAAGTGCGTTCAGTAATAATTTTATTATTTGATGATGTAATAACAATACTTGAAGGTCGAAGAAGCTGCACCAGCTTATAATAAAATGACCATTTAACTAAACTAAAAAATTTCAATAAGAACAAATTAGCTGTTGTTGAGTGAATGTCAATTAAAATGAAAGGAGATACTACTCAGTTTAGAGAATTCCTCTATAACATAACAATTCTCGATTAACTATTCGAATTCTGTATAAAAACGAGTGACACTAGAGCAGATGCCAAGTATCAATGTCTAAACAATTAAACAGTCGTTAATTTTAATAAATGTGATTTCTTCAAAGTGTATATAAGTGTAATAGGAAATCAAAAGAATGTGGTTAGCTCAGTCGAGACGAATACACAAATGATTTTTTTTTTCTAAAGAGAAATGTGTCTTTCTGTGTTCGTACAGGCAAGGATATCCTGGGAATAAATGATCCTTGAGTCTAAATTTGGGGACTGGAGTTAATTAATGTCGGCAAGATAGTCGTCCAGAAGGGCCTCGATAAATTCTCTTAAAAAACCGATACGAAAATCTGGAAGCACGTGCGAATCGCGTCGGCTTTATTTAAAACCGCCGTCCACAAAGAACTAAATGGCAGAAAGCAATAAATTCATTACGACTAATGTTTTTGCAATCAGCCAGCGTCGTTTAGATAGCTTTGGGATGCCAGACTGGCGCTTCATCTCTGTATGATTTGCTTTATAGCCCTGAGGAATGCCAACGGATCATTCATAGTGAACGGCGATTGGAAGATCAGCGGTCCAGGGGTCGTGGAAGGAGCAGGCACCCGGTTCACATACGTCAGGCAGGATGGGCCGTCCTTCGAGACGATCAGCTCGCCAGGACCTGTGGCCAACCCCGTCGACATCATGGTAAGTCCCCCGTTAACTTAATGGGATGAGTGCGACAAGTGATTTCAATTGAAGGTCTTCTTAATGAACCCCCCGGATACTTATTATTTATGGCGATGTTTATGGCCGGTTCAAGTTAAGATGCAGTAGCGCAGGCCAATTTGTTTTTATTGGGAGAGGGTTAGCATAGGTCGAGTTTTTTCGCGTAAATAGAATCAAAGCACTTAGATCGCTATTTATAGCTTCTAATCGACGGGTTTGAGTGTTCACTTCGTGGTGTTTACTTTTTTCTAATTATCTAATGTTTGACCGCCAATTCGGAGCAACATGCCCCACATAAAAACTGTTGCGAAAGAAAGCGCCACTCAAGAACCGACTGGTCAGATCTATTTAGTCGCCTAAATGAGCATTTTGCGTTTTGACTGGCAAAAATAGGCTCTCGGATATAAATATATCGACAGTTTGGTGCATTCAGGAGGATCAACGAGTCAAGCGTACTTTCGGTACTTGAACTTGACAGGATTATAGATTTGCACCAATAAAATTGTGATGGTTATTGCAATGTTTACCACTAACTGTTTTGTCGGTAGTAAATCATTCGTTGCGTTTTTACTTTAATAGAGGTATTTTAAGAACAAAGACGATAATGAAAACAACTAATCAGTAATGATGTATTAGATGTACAAAAAAGGTTCTAATCAATTTATGCGGGTTGTATCGCGGTGTAGTGAGCTCGCCTCGTCAAACGTCAAACTCTAAGACTGTTCACAATTGCTTTAAAAATGTTTTTGTTTCAGATCGTCAACTTCCAAACCAACTTAGGCGTCAAATACGGTTACTCCTTGCCCATGGAATCAAACACCCCGATGATAGCCCCGCCTCTGATCCAGCGTCCTTCCGACCCCGGAGTCCCGGAACCTCGCCGCCTCGAGACCCAAAGAGACGAGGCCCGACCGGTGCACAGACGCACCCGACTCCGAAGACGCTTCTCGTGGAAGATCAGCGGCGTTTCGGCCTGTTCGAAATCCTGCGGCGGCGGTACGTCTAATAATAAATCCTTCCGTACGCATCACATCCCGTTACACTTTAAGGTCTGCAAGCGACAGTGGTGACATGTGTTCGGGAACACACGCAGACACCTGTGCTCGATCGTCGCTGTGCCCATCTGGAGAAGCCCATGACCCAGCCCATCCGGTGCAACCTGAAGGACTGTCCGCCGCACTGGGAGGGGCACTGGACGCCGTGCAGCGCGACTTGCGGAGAAGGAATTCAACACTTTGTTCCGAAATGTCACCAAGAGTTGAGCACAGGGCGACAGATTGTCACCAACGATATGGCTTGTCCGAGGCCCAAGCCTGCTTCGCAGGCCAAGCCTTGCATACAAGAGCCTTGCGATAGCATCCGAGATAACGAACTACCACAGACGCCAGAGACTTCACTCAGGAACATCCGACAGGAGTGGTCGGTCGGTCCTTGGTCTTCCGTAAGTCTACCACAATATCTTACAAAGAAGTACAAAATGAAGGACTGTATTTGTTTTCCAGTGTTCTGTGTCGTGCGGCACTGGTCACCGCACCCGCTCCGTCACGTGCCCCACCGGCCGGTGCCACCCCGAAGACCGCCCCAAGTACGCCGAATACTGCGAGAACGGTCCTTGTTCGGCATCGTTGACCGGCGAGACCTCGCCGTGGCTGCTGACAGAATGGTCCCATTGTTCCGAGTCGTGCGGCACCGGCACCCAAACACGTCTAGCCGCCTGTTTCCACCATGGCAATTGTAGTGACACCAACAAACCGGAGACCTCCAGGGCGTGTTCCAGCGACAAACAATGCGGCGGTCAATGGTTCACCGGTCCATGGTCGTCCTGTTCCGACTCTTGTTCGCAGACCGCCAAACAAAAACGGGACGTCTACTGTGTTGTCAAAATCCGAGGTCAGTCGCATGTCACCAATGAGATCACTTGTCCGGCTGGGTTGAAGCCTGCAACTGAGCAGGTTTGCAACGGAAAATGTCCCCCGAAGTGGTTCTTCGGCGAGTGGGGCATGTGCGAGGGGAATTGCCCCAACGGGGTGCAAAGGAGGGAGGTTAGATGCATGGATGTCCACGGAAAACACTCCAATGGTTGCGTTGACAGCGAGATGCCCATTGCTAAGAGACAGTGCGCCTGTCAGAGGGTGGAGGAACATCGGGATAGATACAAACCAGCGCAGGATGAACCCGTTGATCGTAAGTATTTCAAGGAAGGCAGTCTCTACCATGTTTCCGATTTTATGAAGGATATCCAGTGATGTTCTCAGATTATGTTCAATTTTTGGTTTTTTGGAAAAAAAATATTCTAAATTAATTCCTTTTAGATCATGTCTAAAATGTGTAGAACGCAAAACAAATTAACTCATGCATTTAGATTTATTCTCAGCGACATTTGGAGTCCATCACTTAAGAATTTACAAGAACCTTTGCTTTTCTCGTAATTTTCTTTGATTGGGACATAACTATCGTGTGTTCAAATGAAATCCTGGGCTGAGTAGGCGTTGGAAAAATTAAACCGTCTAGAACAGTGTAAAGTTTGAATTTCCCGCCGTTTGACACGAATGACATTTGTTTATGTTTAATCGCAACATAATTAAACATGTTTGTTTTCAGCAAAGGGTGCCCTTAGATATTTGCTTCGAAAATAGGAATCGCTACGTTGTTCTATTTTTGATGTAAAACATTGCAAAGAAAGAAAAAAAAGAAAAAAATTTTGGCTCTAAATTTTAGGTTAGCTGTCAACATGCTCCAATTAATCTACGCTTTAAAAAAGCACAACAATTGACGGTTTCCAACGCCTTCCCAGCCCAGGATTTCATTAGAACACTCGATATACTCCTTTTCAGTGACATCTGTGCTGTCAATATGACAGTATGTTGGCATCACTTGCTGTTTCAATTTAGTAATTTTGAATTTCCTAATTTGGCAATTTATCTTGACGCGGCAAATTGACAAATTCAAATTATTATCTATCTTTTCCGACAAATCAAGGAAAATATGTAGTCTGATTCGGATTCCGAGGATGACTTAGTTTCACCATCTTTTACACCATGTTGAAGATTGAGTTCTTGTTTGTTGTTGATGTTTTACGAAATATAAATTTTCTTTTACCATAACCTCAATTTCTTATTTGATATTTTTTTAACTAGGGTCTGAACACTGGTTATGAATTTGTGTGTACAATCTGCTACATTAAAAAAGACACTGACAGCACGGATGTCATTGAAAACGACTGTATAGATTTGATAAAAATCACTCATCTATTATGACTCGTTTAACTTTGAAACGTCAAAATTTAACGATCATTTTTTGATTTATTTGACTCTATGTTTGTTAATAGTTCTCCATTGAATATTGTTATCGAAATGTTTGCAATAAATACAGATCTTTTCAACTCATACTTCATGTTTTCTTCTTTTGTGATGTGTTAGTTAGTAGATTTACCTTGCAACGAAAACATTCAGAGATATGCAAAATTTTTGCTTGGAAGCCGCATTCAGAATATCACTCAAAACGTGAATGGCAATCTAGGTGAGGTTAAGTCCTTTCAAACAGTCAAAAGAAATTTTGCACTCTATGGCAAAAGCCATGAAAGGAACAAATAATTACAGTTTGGCAAATGTAAAATAGCAATATTAGTTCGAAAAGAATCTAGAACCGTTATAGTTCTACATAAGAGGTTAGCAAACTGACCACTAAAAAAATATGCGCTTTTGTTAAGTTTTTTTAACTTGAAAATAACAATTCCACATATGAATCACATTTTAAAACTAAAAGTCAAGTTAATAAGAATTCACTTTGGTTAGTAAAACACAAACAACGCAAAAAGGGAGGTTAGATTTAAACAGCTGATCCGTGACCGTGATCTATAATCCGTGGTGCGTTCACAACCGACTCTTCAACGCCAACTTTGACGATAAATTTAAATGAACACCGATATAAGTGGAAATGCATGTTAAGAAATTGTGAATTCTTTGGGAATCCAAGCCATTGAATAATCAAAAGTGAAGGGGAACTTAATCCCTGTCTACGTACTTTTCACATCATTACGAAGTAACAGCTGAGACTGACATCAAAATTACCTTCATGGTTGCTGCTAGACAACCAGGATTACTTACACGTTAAGTCTGTACCTTCAGAAAATTTTGATTAACCCTTCAGTTAATTTTATTTCAAAAACGAAGGCTTGTTATATTTTTTTGGTTTATGACTTCACTCGCCACCGGTCTAACAGAAGAACAATATTCATACTAAGAGACTACCATCAACGTCCAAAGTTGAACTTGGCAATGCAAAATTTGTGTTAATTTTTGAAAAATTTGTAACTGAATTATTGAGGAGGTTATGTTTTGTTGACAGGTTCTTGCATCGACAGAATCAGAAATTGCTACCTGGCAGTGCAGGCACGTCTTTGCCAGTACCCGTACTACACAAATCACTGCTGCGTGTCCTGCAAGAAGGCGCAACAAGATCTATTGGAATAATCTGTGATTGGAAGAAATATGCGTAGTCAAAACCAAGTACTGACTTTAAACAATTTAGGATTTTTAATTCTATTAATTTTAGAGAAAGTGATGTACGAGTGAAAGTAAAATAATGTGTGCATGTGATGTTCTTCCTAAATAACAATGCATGTAGGTGGAATACATTGGTTGCTACACCCGATTCTATTTATTTCTGTCGATCGTGTCAAAATGTGTAAATATATTTTTTTTATAAACTTCCAAAAAAATCCCAGTAGATCCAATGTATCCGGACCATTCTTCCATCACCGATAGAATACTCTTACATTAATAGATGTCTGTGATTGTTTTCCACTAACTATTCTAGTTGTTAAGAAGGGTGCGTGATTACTTATTCATTGTACTTCGCTTCAAGAGCACTGCCAAAATTTATTTCAACAAAAATCAATTATTATTACTTTAATTGATATTTTGCGCTAATGAGCGCGCGACTGCGCACTTGCCAAAATGTGTGTTACGTGTAATTAATTTAAAACAAATTGACTTAATTTTAGGCACTGTATTAATTTTAAGTATAGACATTACAAAGTAAGTATTATAATTTTAGCTTATATGTATTTATTAGTATAATAAATAAAAATAAAGTACAAGACTCGTTTTATTTCCTTAACAATGTTTTAATCTGATCGTAACCGGACATTATGGAACCGTTCATTGTCCACAATGTCCCTAAGATGGTTGCAATTAACGCCACCAAACGAGATTCTGCTGAAGTATAGAAGACAAACCAATTTGAATAGTAGGAATAACACAAACTGACCACTCCAACCACATAACCGAGGAGTCCCAGGAAGTTGTGAATAAATTTAAACCAAACTGGACGTGTGTGTTTGGAGTACTTGGATAACTCCCGGGAATAAGTTGCCATAACTCCGAATAGGATTGACAAAATAAACAGAATCATCGATATCAAACCTGAAAAACGAGATTAGGATGAAGTACAACAATTTACTGTGAAAAACCTGTAATTCCGTGTATGGTGTAGAGATGATAACCTTCCGCGGTAAATATGAACGTGTCTATACTTCCAGCACTGACTAAAATGGTGCCCAATGTAAACAAGCAACCGTGTATCCAGTATTTGTCTTTCCTGCTCAACTGCTTGGTCCACAATTCGTCTGGTGGGAAAAGCATCAAAGCTTCTGTCATGAAAGGAATCATCTAAAATACATAAAACAAGAAATGAAACAAACAGGATTGTAACAAGGAAAACACAAAGATTAATAAAAATTAACTTTTGAAGTGAAATTTGTCATTTTCCCAAAAAATTGTTATGTAAGGTACCAATTTTTTTCATTCATCGTTTAAGTAGTACGGAGGTCTGTCAGGAAGAGAAGAAAAAAGTGGGGATTATCATTAAAAAAATATATTGATGACGTCATTATTAGGAGATAGAAAGCTGTCGACATACAGTCCGGACGCCCTTAGTTGGCAAAAGCAAATGTTGGGCACTGGTTCGGTTGTGCGGGAGGGAGAAAGTTTGAGCGTCGCCTCTTTTGAAATCTCGGTCAGTGGCGGGTGCAAATTCATAGAATAATAATTGTTCAAAAGACGGATGAATCTGACATCGAATTGAATTGAAAGTACTAATTTACTATTTTATGATGTTTTGTTTGTTTAATAAATATTTCTTAACATTAATAAATTCCCTATGTGAGTTACGTGACTAAAGTCTTTTCAATGTTACGCCACTGGCTCGCTCTTGCGTTGCTGAATGCAGCTATGACGACTATACACGAAGCTCCATTCGGTATGCGCCGGAATTTGCCAACTAAGGGCGGCCGGACTGTAAGTAAAGTACTGAAGAATATGCACTTTTTAAAAAGAAAATTGACCTCTTCGAGGTTTTTTCTCAGAAAAGCTTCGTCGAATTTAGATGAGCTTTTCAAAAATGAAAAAAAAATCTAAGATAATTTATAGGTAAGCTGAATTGGAGAAAAATCTCAAAATATCTAAAATTATCACAAGATCTTATAAGAGAATTTCAAGGAAAAACATCTCAACACATCAAACATTGTCAGAGTAGTTTATAAGGGAATTTGAAGATAAAATTGATTAGAAATGTCTTTCAAGATAAAAGCGATATATTGTTAGGTCTTGATGAATTTTTGATTGGAATCTATAACGTCACCTATGTCTAATGCCGTATATAAAATAGTATATTATGATACAAGTTTATAAGGAAGCCTTTAAAGCACGCGCGACGAGTTTAACGTCGCAAGTGCTTTAAAGGCCCTTATAAACGTGTATCATACGCTATTTTTTATTATACCTGCACTACAACCTGAAAATTATAAAAAAAAAGTAAATTGAAATACTTTTTCCGAAGTAATCTGTGTCATTAACCGTTGATATAGAAATGGTCAATTGTTGTTGTTTCGTTGCTATTATAAAATGTGTATAAATGGCTATTTACCACTGTTCAAAATATAGGTGAATTTGTTGTTACCTAAGCGACTTTAAAGCATTAGTGTTTTAAGAGGCCTATTCTGCACGCATTTTAGTGTCAAAAAATAGTAGTTTATTTGACGAGTTTGTGTGTAAATTGGGTCTTTTTTGGCACGCGTGGACCATTTTAAAACGCGAGTGAAACGAGCGTTTTAAAGGCCTACGAGTGCCAAAAAAGGCCCAATTTACACACGAACGAGTTGAATACAATGTTTTTTTTATGTTCGGCGAGCCCCTTAAAGGCTCCAAATCGCTTAAAACCTTTAAAATTAGCTTGACGTTTCGTTCCATTCACATAGGAGAAAATTCTCAAATTCTGACAGTGTCGAACAAAAAAAATTATTATGTAAATAAAATGGAAACATATTTAAGGGTTTAACTCATTTGTTTACTCTAAAAGGGATAGACAATTATTATAAATATTTAAATAATATTGTAACAAATAAAAATAAAAGAATTATTGTATTTGATTATCCAATAGAAGAGCCTGTTTCCATGAAATTCACTTTTAAGGATAAAGATTACTTCAAAGTGATTGAATGGAGGAAGTAACACAGACACTACTGTATCTGTGTTACAAGAATAAATAAAGCACAACTGGCGTTCAAGCAACTGGGAGGCATGTGGAAAACAAATGTAGTCTCAGCAGACACAAAGTCAAAATGTGTAACTGTACAATTAAAAATAAGGATATTGCTATACGATGCTGAAACGTGGAAAGTAGACCAAGATATGACGAAGAAATTGCAAACCATCACAAACAAGGCAAGAAACCACAGTAAAACGAGGAAATGGAATTGGATTGGACATAGGAAGGGAAATGAATTACAGTGAACATCACGTTACGATTACAACAGACTTAAATCTGTGCATTTTCAAGGACTACATTAATTTTTGATAATTATGATGCAAAAGATTTATTTGTGGAAGCTGTAAGCTTCCAAGAATCGTAAGAAAAACTCGACAATAGTTTTTGTTTTATGATGGTTATTTTGTTGTTATTGTTATAAATCATTTCAGTTAGACAGCCCTGATAGTGGTTGATTTTTCACCTTTTGTTTTGTCTTTGTGGTTCTTTTTGTCTTGGCAAAATTTTCCAATTGATTTATTGGATTTTCTTGCCAATTTATCTCTAAAACAATGTCACTCGATAAATTAGCAACATACACTTGTAACAATGTAAAAATTTTACCGGCAAAATTTGTATCAATTATAAATAATACGTAGGTATATGAAAAATTATTATTCCTGATGTAATAGTGATCGATTGATTAATTTTCATTAAAAACGTACAGAATAAACACTCTATTTTCGGCCACCTCTGAAAAACGGGCAGTTTTGGAGTTCCCAGAACCGATTATACCATAAATCCCGAACTAATGAACCTCCGAAAAGTGGGCACCTCCATCAAACGGTGGGATTCCACTTCGACAAAGGTATTATTGGAAAATTACCTGCAATTTTACCTCTCAATACCGGTCATAACTTGTTTTGACAAAAGATACCTAAAATCCTTTAATCCTTTAGGTAATTTATACATCAAATATGAAAGATATGGGTGCAGTGTCTGACAAACTAAGAGACGTAGAAGGTTTTCTATTCTGTCATGATAAAAGTGAACTAGCTATAGAAGTTGTTAACATTTTGGCAAATTGTGATTCTTTAGTTTTACAAACAAAAATTAAGAACTTAAAACAAGCCTCCATTGAAACATATTTCAAAAAAATGCAATTATTACATGATGTAATATGGCAGGTAATTGTTTAAAATATTTTGTTGGTAATAAAGTAAGCATAAAAATAATCCATGTGTTTTATTTATTCTTCACTCTCAATAATGGCCACCTCCCTATAGGGGTCATTTTTACAATTCATTTTTGTGGCCTAGCGGAGGTTTTATGTAATTGCAATATTCTTATGTTTTTTCAAATGAATAATGCGAAAACGCAATCTTTAGTCGATTTTTCTTTGTAAGTTAAATCCAGGAACATTTCCAAAAGCACAAGAAAAATTAACGTTACAGAAAACACAACGTAATGTTAGTTTACTAAATTTTGAACTTCTTGGCAATGGCGTTTTGAAGATCACGATCGACCATCATCCTTGAACTTTTTGGAGCGTTCACATTAGTTTACAATAGATACAAACAGTGTCCGACAAAGCTGTGAAGGCCCAGCAGCTTAATATTTTTACAACATTGCCTGCAATACCTATTGTAAACTAATGTGAACGCCCCAAAAAGTTAAATCGGATAATTGCGAGCGTTCAGAATATCTTTTGCCAAACTACAACATGAATAACAAAGCAGCAAGATTTAAAGCTTGTGGTACGCTCGACGAGGAACATCTTCGACCGGAAATAACATTACTAGATGTGACATTCTTAACAAGAAGTAATGAATATCGTTACATTCCGATTTTTCCAAGAGAAAAAAATATCTGTTTGCTTGAGAGCTGTCTGAAAATCGGTGCACCTGATCCTTGTATCTTTAAATTATTCACCACCAGTAATTTCTTTTTGGTCATTTCTTGATTTTCGGTGATGCTTAGGCAGTTCAACTCTGCCGAACCATTTTATCGATCGTTTGCTGTTGCCACAGATCCAACAATCATTTATCTGTTTTGGAAATGCAATGCAGGCAGACCTTGAAGTGTTTTTTAAGATTGTAATCTGTCGGTATCCATTTAATTTTTTTTTATCTTATTACAATAATATTTAAGAGAGGAGAAATTGCTGCAATGCCGATATCTAATTTTACTTCAAGCTGATGATCGATCGTGATCTTCAAAACGCCATTGCCAAGAAGTTCAAAATTTAGTAAACTAACATTACGTTGTGTTTTCTGTAACGTTAATTTTTCTTATGCTTTTGGAAATGTTCCTGGATTTAACTTACAAAGAAAAATCGACTAAAGATTGCGTTTTCGCATTATTCATTTGAAAAAACATAAGAATATTGCAATTACATAAAACCTCCTAATAGCGGGCACAAAAATGAATTGTAAAAATGACCCCTATAGGGAGGTGGCCATTATTGAGAGTGAAGAATAAATAAAACACATGGATTATTTTTATGCTTACTTTATTACCAATAAAATATTTTAAACAATTACCTGCCATATTACATCATGTAATAGTTACATTTTTTTGAAATATGTTTCAATTGAGGCTTGTTTTAAGTTCTTAATTTTTGTTTGTAAAACTGAAGAATCACAATTTGCTAAAATGTTAACAACTTCTATAGCTAGTTAGTTGACTTTTATCATGACAGAATAGAAAACTTTCTACGTCTCTTAATTTGTCACACACTTCACCCATATCTTTCATATTTGACGTATAAATTACCTAAAGGATTAAAGGATTTTAGGATTTTAAGTACCTTTTGTCAAAACAAGTTATGACCGGTATTGAGAGGTAAAATTGCAAGTAATTTTCCAATATACAGCGAGGATTGTTCATAGTGTTGTAAAGGACCCATAATAGTTATTTAAGATATAAGACCGAGGTACGAGGGAGTATTTTAAAAGATGTGAGTGCAACAAAGGAACTTTTTACACGTATGTCTTACAACATTTTATCTACGATCGTGAGATCATCACACCGGTTTTAACATAAATTTGTATAAAATAATTCATTGGTTCAATATTTCATGAATAACCAAAGTCGTTTGAGAACCACGTCGTTTAGCAACCTAAACAATGTTTCCAACAAATTCGATTGTCGTATTCTGACAGTTATGTGCCATAAAAGCGAGAAATCGTGCTCTAAAACTTTTAGAGAACGATTCCGTCAGTTTCTCTAAACGTCAACTTTGACAACGATTTTTAGTGCAAAAAGTGCCTACTTTTTACGCGATCGTAGATAATAGTTATTTATGTGACGAGCTTAGTAAATTAATCTTTACGGGCGCGTTGGCACTTGTTGGACGAGTGACGTAAGGAACGAGTCTCCATAAGCCAGTAAGCCCAGTAAAGATTAATTGCTAAGCGAGTTGCATACAAACTTTTATTTCCACCTTCAGCCTTTAAATTTCGTTTTTTAATTGTTATTTATGTTTATAAAAATTTTGTAATGAAAGGCGGTGGGGCAATTATACCTACGTCGTCATGGTGTTGAGATAAACAACAAAAATACTGTCAGAAGTTTTGTGAAATTTGTTGCAAAAAGAAAGAAAAGAAAGAATGGCTTTAATGCCCGATGAAGACTTTGAAGGTGATTTTCTTGAAATGCAATAAAATAACCACGGAATTACCAACGCTGCAAGTGCGGCTCTCTATTGATTCCGTATTGATTCGATCCCAGGAGCGATATGAAAATGACTTGCGAAACGGATCAAAATGCATTATTAACGTATGTAATTGCAACAATTGATAGTTAAATTTATTTGTGTTTGTAATAAACTTTTTAAAAAAATCATTTAATTAGTTTTGATTATTTATTTTTTGATGAGCCTTGTAAAGTTTTTTTAGTATACTGTGCTGGTAGTAGGTGTCTACCTGCTTGACGACGAGTCCGGTAGACACATGTTTATGGTCTAGTCCGTTTTACTTTCCACCGCGGCCGGTAGCAAATGTCAAATAATTTGTCAGATTTATTGGTTTTTATTTATATAAAAATTAAATGTACAATTACTTACATCATTGAGATGGTTTTCTAAAGCCAAGCATTACCCTTTGATCAATCCAAACAACTTTATTTCGTATTCTCCAATTGTAGAACAACTTGTACTCTGTGAAATATCTTCCCGATGATTTTTGGAGCAATAAGTTTGATCGCGCACTATCTACCTTCTCCAAAAGGTGGTCTGGGAAGAAAACTTGACTTCTGCTTCGGTTCGGTTGTGAGAATTTATTTTATTAAAGGAAGTTAGCGCAAATGAAAGAAATCACACGAAAAACTTCGACAGACTGAATTGTGATGAATCGTTTGTTATCATAGTAACAAGGCATAGCAATCTTTTTCAGAGCCAAATTTTTTTATTTAAATTTATTTTCTTTTAAATAATTGTCTAAGTATACTAAAAAATCTTGTACGTCACACGACCGGTAGACGCATTATGGCCTCGCTAGTTTACAAGTCTCGCCCTATCGGGCTCGACCTGTAATTCACTAGCTCGTCCATAAAAACGTTACTACCGGTCTTGTAACGTAAATAGCTATTACAGGTCTCTTCTATGTGCCTGTTAAATATTACAGGGCTCTGCCTGTAATTACCCATTTACTTAGTTACCACAAATACCTATAAAATGTCATTTACTTAGAAGGTGGAAATAAAGTTAAATACCGATAATTGCGAGCATTCAGAATATTTTTTGTCAAACCATAGGTACAGTCGCGAGCAATAAATTTTGGTCGTCAAGGTCATTCTTTGACGCAATCGAAAATGCTCCATCATAAAACAGTTGTAAATGTCATTAACCTATCATCATGTTGTATGACATTAATTGTCATTTTGTTCTCATTTTTTTGACACTTTGTTGACATGGGCATAATCAGGCAGGGAAAATTTTTAAATTTGTGACAACCTAACCAAATTTTAAAATGACATTGACGACCAAAATTTATTGCTCGCGATAGTACATGTCCACGACATTCGGGATATCGTAACATGCCGGAAACTTTAATTTGTTGATGACTTGAAACTCTTCGTTGAAATCAACTCATCAGAAAATTGTTCGGCTATTGATGGAGTAAACCGGTTTTTTTTCCCCTCAGGCAAAAAATCATAACCAACTCAAGCTTTTAGTCACTTTTTTCCCCCTGGGCAAAAAACCATAGTCAATTCAACCTTTTATGATGCATATTTATTTCGAATTATGTAATTTGTTTTTTTACTCGAGATGCAGTTTGTAGTCCGGAGGCGACATCCCAGGGTCCTATAAAGAACCGACGGTAACAATCATGCAGTCCCGAGGTGCAGATACTACAATTTGCACAATCCAAAAATTTTAATTGAAAAAGCCTAAATGTTAAACATTATGGGCCGGTTGTACCAAATTACACTGAACTTCGGTTCAATTGAACTACAGTTTATTACTGAACCGGGTTTATTTAATAGACGCGTTGTACATCTCTTGTTCACAGTAAGATCACTTGAGCGACCGTTTTCGTCAAAATTAGTTATGTTGGTAGAATCAGACCCAGGTTACTCGCGGAAAACAGTTTAAATTTGTCATTGCCGACAACTGTGACATTTGTCTGTGAATGTGTTTTATGGCGATTTTTCACAATGAGTACTAATAAAAGGTCCACCAATTTTTCTACCATTGAAGAAAAACATTTACTGGGCTTGGTATTTAAATTTAAAGATAAAATAGAAAATAAAAAAACAGATATAGATGCAAATCAATTGAAGAAGGATGCATGGAAAGCAATTGAACAGGAATTTAATATTGTTGGATTTGAAAATTATCGAAGTGCATTGATTCTTAAAAGAAAATATGAAAATCTAAAAAAAAGAACAAAGTCAAAATTTGCAGACGAGAAAAAGTACACTTTGGGCACAGGAGGAGGACCGGCCAAAAAAATAAATAGTACAATTACAGATACTGAAGAAATAATCAAAGAAATAATTGGAGACCAATTAACAGGACGCACTTCCAAATATGACAGCGATACGTTAGGTAGGTACTCAGTGTCTATCTAAACTTTGAGGTCTTCTTTTACAATATTTATTTTGGCTTCCAGAAGAAGATTTGGTTATTGAAAGTTCTATTGCTAATCTATCGTCCGAGATTGATGCAACACTTCCATTATTTCAAGAATATGAAGCAGTAAACGACAGAACAGTTTGTCATGATCATGATGATATAGGAAAATCATCGTCGACACAACGTAAAAGAATATTACCGAACACGTTTACTTTATTATTTATTACTTTTTTATATACTGTAGAGTCCGATTCTATACATCATAAAAATTATTTGAACAATAATTCAGAAGTTGCTGGTGACTGGAGATCGTATTCTGCAGATAAATTGAGAACACCAAAATCTGCTCCACTAAAACGAAAGGTAACTAAGGATGGATCTTTAAGCAAAAGACTCTGCAACTGGGCTCAAAGTAAATCTGAAATGGAAGATTTAAGAAGAACACATATCATCAATGAGCAGGAACTTCGCTTAAAGCACATGCAAGAAATACATGCACTTACAATTGCACAGATGAAAGAGAAACATGAGCTTTATGTAGAAGAATGCAAACTGAAAATGAAAATTCTTGAGGCAGAGCATTTAAATAAAATAAAAACTTTAACGCAGAACGCAGGTTATTCAAACCCCACAAATTGTTCATAGTTAATTTTGTTATTAAATTTCGTTCATAAATACAATTGCCTAATATTTAAACATTTGTTAGTTTATTTAATTAATATTATTAATCGCTACCTATCATTATTCATCAGTACTCAAGTGTAGAAAAATAATGAATCAATATATTTCTAACTTCATTATTTCGGTTGTCATTTAAGTTATTGTTTTCCACAAGATTTTCGTTTACATTTTCGGTTAAAGCTATGGCCGCTTCTATTTCTTCATTTGTTTCGGGAGCCTCGGTGTCGTTTAGCATGCAAGCAATATTATGTAATATTGCTGATGCTATCACAAGAAGTTCTACTTTCTCAATCGACAGGCGTATTCCTAAAGCCAGTACAGGAAATCGTCTTTTAAGAACCCCGAAACATCTCTCTATGGGATTTCTAGTTCTTATTTGAGCTTCATTAAATAACTGCTGTTCTGGCGTTGTCGGGTTTAGTAAAGGTGTTATTAAATATGGTTTAATACCATATCCTCCATCACCTACTAGTAAATCGTTTCCAAAATCACCATTTTCAAAGCGATGCCTTAACCGTGAATTCTTAAAAATATTACAGTCATGGGCAGACCCAGGCCAACGACAGACTAAATCCAGAATTTTTAAATTAGCATCACATATACCTTGCACATTAAACGAAAAATAACCCTTCCGGTTACGATATATTTCGGCATCATTGCCTCCTGGGGATTGGATTTTAACGTGTGTACAATCCACAGCTCCCACGCATCTAGGAAATTTGCTAATGTTAAAAAAACTTTGTTTAATTTTATTTTTTGCTTGTTCGTTATCCGGCATATTTATAAATTCTGCACGGCGTCTTGCTATTGCGTTAATGACTTTGGGAATCGCTCGGCTTACTGTGGCTTTATCAACGCCATTACTGTCTCCAATTAGTTGTCCCATTGCTCCAGTTGCCAAATATCGAAGTGTTATAAACACCATGTCTGACGGTGAAAGGGCGTGATTTTTATCCGTTTTTGAGGAAATTTCATCATGAATTTCCTCAATGATAAATCTTACCACATCTTTGGGTACTCTAAATCGATTTCTAAAATCGCAGTCATTCCATTTATCAAAATTATTTGGGCGTACCCTGAAAGTTTGAGCCAATCTTGGATTTCTAATCTAAAATGAAATGTTATATTGACGTTATTTTTCTATACGACATGTTTACGATTTCAACAAGCTCTAGAAAATCTTCATCTTCATCATATTCTGGTATCCACTCCATGTTATTATTTTAACGTATAAATTGTGACCTATCAAATAAATGTCAAAATGATACTGATCCATCCTTGATCGATAGATATCAGTCGATCACTGAAAACCAAGTTCAATGCTTAGACAACCCTCAGTCACCGTTCGTACAACAAAATGATCTAACTTTAATCTAGACTGGGAGATAAACTGAAGTTAAACCAATTTGGTACAACCGGCCCTATATCGTTGGGTCGTGCAAAAAATATGGACCTCGGGAGGGAATGATTTTTACCCTTAGTGCTTTGTAGAACCCTTGGGCTACGCCCTCGGGCTACAAACTGCACCTCGGGTAAAAATCATCCACTTCACTCCCTCGGTGCATAATATACTATTTTTTACTTTTATCATTTTCCCCAAGGTACATATAAATTAAGTATGTACCATTGTGTCAAGTGCAAAGCTTACACTGTAATTTGTGTATAAATCTGTAATAAAAAAACTTGTGAAAGAGCATGAAATTGTATAAGAATATGATAAGATAAAGAACCGCTGAGTATTTTCAGAATCAGTACCAGTCAAAGCTAGCCTAAAAATTCCAGTATGTACCTATTGGCCATTTGAGTATTAAGATTAAAATAAAATAAATGTGAAAATTCTTGTAACACTAGACACGCAACGGCTAGTTTATGACAACAGTATCTTGGAACTGTAACGATATACATATTTCTTATTAACTGCTTACATAAGGGGTTCTATAAATTAATAATTCCCTAACAAATATTATACAGAATAGTAAAACAGCAGCGGAGGAAAAATCTTTGAAATCATCATACTATTTTATGATACTGCTTCAGAAAATAAAATATAAATGAAATGATAGTGGTCATTAACAATTTTACTTTTAATATTGATTTTTAAAAAGTTCCAAAAATGTTATTATTATATTGTGAGTTGTCTCTTTTTGGTGGAGATTAAAATGAGAAATAAAAATTAATTTAACTGTTACAAATTGTAGAGCAACTTTTTTCATCTGGAAAGTTTTTAACAGATATTTTTTAAATACTTATTGATTCATAATTATGGGTACCTACTGTATACACATCTAGTAAGATTATTATATAAGATAATATGTAATTAATTATCTGATAAAAAATTTCCTTTGCTATGTGATGCATGATGCACGTATTTACAGTGTTTATGAAAAGTATACGATTAAATATTAAACACAAAGAATGTGGATTTAAATATTAAGCTACAAATACTTTACTGTCTGGACAATAATCTCAAGTATCTTTATTGTTAACGACAAAAAATATTAAAAATTGATATCGAGGGTTATAAATAAAATATGTTACAATAACTAATTAACGTCAACAGAAGTGCAAGATTGGCGTTGGATAAGGTACCTATCGAAAAAGATTAACTGTAACTGACATCAAAATTTCCAAATAATGGCACATGCAGGTGATAATGATAATTTCTATTTGACAAAAAAGAGTACGTCAATCTAGGTGTAATTTCAGAGAATTGCTCTCAATACTAAACCACTACAAACAGACACTTACCCCGAGAGTACACAAAATCACGTGCCATGAAAACCAGTAGTTGTAGTACATTATAGGAATACAACAACAGTACACAACAACACCAGCCAGAAGGTTTCTGGTTGTCAAATTCAATAAGAATCTGACAGTATTGTAACTAAATGTTCCTAACTCAGACATGTTGAGCAGAGTAGAGAATTAAAGCAAATCAACGAGGATTATGATATTTCATTATTGTAACTGGCATTTGTTTATCTGAAACGTGACTTAAACCTATCTATTCTAAAAAAAAACGTTGACAACAGATTACATCTACTAATTTGTGGTTTTAATCAATATCGTAATTTATCACCATTGAAGTTCTTTTCCACGGTGTAGTGTAACACATTGACATTGTTGTCTTTTAAACAATGCCGATATCTAATCTGCACTAAATCAAGAGTTAAATGTTTCTACAAACCCAAACTGATTAA
This sequence comes from Tenebrio molitor, assembly GCF_963966145.1. Classification (NCBI taxonomy): domain Eukaryota; kingdom Metazoa; phylum Arthropoda; class Insecta; order Coleoptera; family Tenebrionidae; genus Tenebrio; species Tenebrio molitor. The sequence continues at coordinate 22,035,123 of NC_091047.1, read as the reverse complement.
TTTTTGTCCAAACTTTATTGAATTTTAGGTAGTTTACATAATAATTTAATCGTACATTGATGAGTATTTTTAATAAATATAACTACACAATTGTATACGAGTGCCTAAAATAATTTGTCAGTTTCGTAACACTAACAACGTTTTAATTTGATGATAACCAGACACTATAGCCGCATTCATCGTCCACAATACTCCCAGAATTGTTGCTATTACTGCAACTAGTCTGGATGCTTCTGTTGTAAAATAAACAAACCAGTGTGTATAAAAAGCATAACATAAGCTAACTACTCCAATCAGGTAGCCCAACAGTCCAACAAAGTTATGGTTAAATTTGAAAAACACTGGTCGTCCGTATTTTGTCAGTTTTTGTGAATAGTTGGCCATATAACCGAAGATGATGGAGAGAATCAATAGAATCATGGAAATTAGACCTGAAAGATAAAAATTTTGAAGTGGTAGATCTAAAAATGGTGGAGATGCAAACAGACCTGTAATTCCGTGTACGGTGTACAAGTGATAACCTTCCGAAATGTAATAGAAGGTGTCGATGCATCCAACACTGAGTAAAATGGTGCCACCGACCATTAAGAATCCGTGAACTCCATATTTTTGTGTCCTGGTTAATTGTCTGGACCACAGTTCATCGGGAGCAAAGAGCATTAGAGCTTCTGTCATGAAAGGGATTATCTGGAAGGAATTGAAATTAATTTGCAACCAAAAATAAAATAACAGAATTACAAATGTACAAAATAATGTAATTTTGAATGTTATTGTTAGAAAGAGGTACTGTAGCAGGTAGTCCTGCCTACTTTCTTTGTGAGAGGGGTGAAATCACCCACCCTTATTTAAGTCGAGATATAGCGGTAAAAACAAGAGTCTACCACTATCCTTGGTACTTAACACTTGTACATCAACATTTTGTCATACAATAAAGTTTTTAAGTAGTTATACAAAGACGACTATATCATTTGAACGGCTAATATCACCACCCAACAGTGATTAATCGTTCATAATTTTGGTCCTTCGAGCCGGATGATTAAATCCATATCACACGACGGTCGTCTAGTGTAATAACAAGTGTAATACAACAACAATTCAAGAAACAGTTTCGACACCCAGAGGGCAGCAACGATTTCGTCACCTTCAGCAAGGGCAAAAGGGCAGCACGAATAGTCACCGAATTGGGTAGCAGCGAAGCGATCATCACTCAAGACATCAACAAAGGTTAGTGGCTCTCAATCCTTTCAATTTCCCTTCCAAACTGCATTACTACGTACGACTTTTTCTATTGTTCCTAATTTCGCAAATTTTCATCTCGACCACGTAAATCAAATCAATCATTATGCCCGAGACATCCTTATTAGATGAATCAATTGCCAAATTAGAGGCTCTAAAAAGGAAAAGAACCTCATTAAAAGCTAGAATTACGCGTATTCAGAACTTTGTGTCTAATTTTCAATCAAATGATAATGATGTGTCTCCACTAGAAACTAGAAAAACATTCATCGAACAAATATTCAAAGAATATGACGAGGTACAGACTGAAATTGAATCACTCGATCTTTCATCAGAGGCGATTGAGACACAGACTCAGGACCGCGACGAAATTGATTTAAAGTATCTCGATGTATTATCATCAATTCAAACAAAAATTAGACAAACGACGCCTCCACCGCACACTGCGGCCACAGCGAATCCTAACGGTAGTTGTTCCAGCGCTAATTCACATTGCTCTAATCGTGATCAATCAATCAAATTGAATCTGCCAACTTTAAATTTAAAATCTTTCACTGGTTGCTATAAGGAATGGTTGTCATTTCAAAATTCATTTAAATCCATTATTGAAGACGAAAACAACATGCTAAACAACTGTCAACGTTTCCAATATTTGCGATCATGTTTATCTGGTGAAGCTTTGCGAGCAGTCGAGTCATTAACGGTGTCATCAGAAAATTATAATGTAGCGTGGGATATCTTAAAGAAACGGTTCTGCAACAAACGGCTGATCGTTCACGATCACATAATAGCCATCACAAAGGCACCCCAAGTAATTAAAGCCTCGCATTCGTCACTTAGGTGTTTTTTAGATACGTTGAATTCAAATGTTGCCGCGTTAAGACAGCTAGAAGTACCAATTGATACTTGGCACGCTCTTCTAGTCGTAATAATTGTGGACAAATTAGACGACAATCTTGCAAGAGAATGGCAGGCTACATTAACCGACGAGGTTCCAACTTACGGTCAAACGATCGAATTTTTAGAAAAGAAATGTCAGTTGTTGGAATCCTTAAATCTATTGCACCCCAAATCGAACGTCAAACCGAATCACAATAATGCAAAAAACAATATGTCACAAAAACGAAGCACTACATCTTATGTTGCCACAAACAAACTACATTGTACATTTTGTAAAAATGACGATCATACAATCTTTCAATGCAATGAATTTACAAAATTAAATGTAGAGGAAAGAAACGCTCAAGCTCGAAACCTGAAGTTATGTCTTAATTGTCTAAGAACCAATCATTTTGTTAACAACTGTCAGTCCAAATTCAAATGCCGTAAATGCAATCAAAGCCACAATACGCTGCTTCACAAAGAGAGACAAATCACGCAAACCAATGAAACACCAGCACAGGTAGAAAGTTTAAACGCTCATTCTATGAGGTCCCAATCATCAATTATTTTGTTATCAACCGCGATCGTTCTCATAGAAGATCGTAATAATAAGTCACATAAATGTAGAGCTCTCCTGGATGCAGGGTCCATGAACAGTTATATTACGTCATCATTTTCCAAAAAATTACGTCTACAGCAGAAAGCCGTAAATATAACCGTTGGCGGAATTGGTCAAATTTCGACGAACATCAAACAGGCCGTCCAGGTAAACATCAAGTCTCAGTACAATAAGTTTTCGGCGAACTTAAGTTGTTTTGTTCTGGAAAAAATAACCGAAAATCTTCCCCTGGTGACCATAAACATGTCTGCAATAAATATTCCAAAGGAATTACAGCTAGCCGATCCGAAATTCTTAGAAACTGCACCAGTAGACTTACTTATCGGGGCTGATTTGTTTTGGAACCTTTTATGTCAAGACCGCAAGGAAATAACACTGAAGAACCATAACAAACTAATGCTGCAAAATACCCATTTAGGTTTCATTGCGGGTGGGTCACTAAATATGAACAATAACAATAGCTCAAGCACCTGCTCGCTTTCTCTAACGTCGGTAACCGACATTTTAGAGAACCAGGTGCAGAAATTCTTCGAACTAGAACAATGCAGCAACCCTTCCGAACAAAAATGCTTTTCAAATGAAGAGATTATGTGCGAGCAACATTTTATTCAAAATACGTGCAGACAAACAAACGGAAAGTTTCTTGTTAAACTGCCATTAAAAAATGATCCTCCAATTCTCAAGTCAAACCGCGATAGTGCTGTAAAGTTTTTTAACAATCTGGAACGAAACCTAAACAAAAGGCCTACACTAAAATCAGATTATGTGCAATTCATGCGGGATTACATCTCTTTGGGTCACATGGAGGAAGTTCCGGGTTGCGAATTAAATAAACCGAACTGTACATATTTGCCCCATCACGCGGTACTCAAGGATTCTACATCGACCAAGTTAAGAGTTGTTTTTAACGCGTCATTTCGCTCAGCTGATGCATTAAGTCTAAATGACAATCTTATGGCAGGACCTACAATCCAGCCAGAGCTTTTTGCAATTTTGTTGAGATTCAGAACTTTTAAATACGTCGTAAACGGGGACATAGCTAAAATGTACCGTATGATAGAAATACATCCCGATCACAGTGACTATCAACGAATTGTTTGGCGCGAGAACACCGAAGATCCGCTAAAAACGTATAGATTAACCACTCTAACCTACGGTACAAAACCGGCCAGTTTTCTAGCAACAAGATGTCTTAAAGAACTAGCTCTTCAAAACGTAAATCAGTACCCGGAAGCCGCTAAAGCAATTCAACAGGATTTTTACGTAGACGATCTTCTGACGGGAGGAGACTCACTTGAAAACCTAATCACTTTACGAGATCAAATAATTCAAATTTTAGCTCATGGTGGTTTCTTATTACGTAAATGGGCCGCCAATCATCCTGCATTAATTCCAGATAGTCACGAGCCTAATCTCAACGTCAGTTTCGATAAGGATGCTTACACTAAAACGTTAGGGCTTTTTTGGAATCCTAATCACGATTCGTTACGCTATCAGGTAAAACAGTGCGACATTCCGAAAAGACTAACAAAACGCGAAATCCTGTCTAAAACTGCCCAGGTATTCGATCCGTTGGGTCTTGTGGCGCCAGTAGTAGTAAAAGCAAAAATAATCCTTCAACAGTGCTGGAGTTTGAAAATTGGATGGGACGATCTATTACCTGAAACTATTTATTGTGCATGGGTTAAGATCTTGCAAGAACTCGCTCACTTAAACGAAATCGAAATTCCCAGAAACATAATAAAATCAAGCCCCGTACAGGTGCAACTACATGGTTTTGGTGACGCATCACAAATCGCATATGGCGCTGCTGTCTATCTAAGAACAACTGATCATAGTGGCAATCATCAAGTTCACTTAATTTGCGCTAAATCTCGTGTGGCTCCTCTTCGCGCTGTTACGTTACCACGCTTGGAGCTGTGTGCCGCCTTAACGTTGTCGCGATTATTTAATACAGTTTTACGAACGATAAATGTCAAAATTGATCAGCAATTTCTCTGGACAGATTCCACAGTCGTTCTGGCATGGATAAACGCTACATCTTCAAACTTACAAACATTTGTAGGAAATCGAGTTTCCGAAATTCAAACGCTAACGGATGCGAAAGATTGGTATCATGTCAAAAGCGAAAGTAACCCTGCGGATGTACTAAGCCGAGGTGCTTTACCTGGTCAACTCAAAACTAATAAACTGTGGTGGAACGGTCCTGATTGGCTGTCAGAAAACAACGACACTTGGCCCGTATCTAACGTAAATCTTTCGGATATTGAAATTCCAGAACGGCGAACTGTCACTCTGACCAATATTCATTCTCGCGAAAGACAACTACCGCTTCTTACGAAATTTTCAAATTACAAAAAAACTGAACGCGTAATGTCATGGGTATTACGGTTCATCAACAATTGTAGGAAGCCAAACCAAAGGCAAATCTCTAGTTCTTTAACATGTGAAGAATTAAAAGATTCCATGAAGGCCATCATGCGTTTAATTCAAGAAGTTGCATTCAACGATGAATTAGCTTGCCTTAAACAAAACAAACCGATTAACAAGAAATCACGTTTACTGTGCTTAAATATTTTTCTCGACAAGAATGATAATTTAATTCGCGCGGGAGGTAGGTTGCAAAACTCATCCTTAACTTACGATGTCAAACATCCCATCGTGCTACCAAACGATCACCATTTGATTAAGGCATTAGTCAAACACGTGCACATTGAGCAACTGCACGCTGGTGTTCAGGGAACTTTAGCCGCGTTACGTCAAAATTTTTGGATAATTTCTCCACGCAGTGTGGTACGCAAGATTTTGCACCAGTGTTTGCAATGTTTTAAAGTCAAACCAAGCGTTATGTATCCTATTATGGGTAATTTGCCCAAATCCCGTGTCGAACCAACCAGACCATTTTCAATCAGTGGCGTAGATTATGCCGGGCCTATTTACATCAAGGAATGTCGTGGTCGCAGTAAGCGTACTGTGAAGGCATATATTTGCGTCTTTGTCTGTTTTTCAACTAAAGCCGTTCATTTAGAACTAGTTGGTGACTTAACGACTCAAACCTTTTTGAATGCGCTAAAACGCTTCATATCAAGACGTGGTCATGTGTACCATCTTTATTCGGACAATGCTACAAATTTCGTTGGCGCCAATAGAGAATTACTGGAACTAAGAACATTTCTAAAGTCAGCTTCATTTAGTCAAATTACAGAAAATCTGGCTAATAAGGGTATCTCGTGGCATTTCATTCCCCCCAGATCCCCGCACATGGGCGGTATTTGGGAAATAAACGTAAAATCCATTAAAGGTCATTTAAAGAGAACAATTGGAGAAGTCGTGCTTTCCTACGAAGAATTGTATACCCTGTTAACAAGAATTGAAGCAGTCCTAAACTCCAGACCCTTGTGTCCCTTGAGTAACGATCCTAATGACCTTAATCCCATAACCCCTGGTCACTTCCTCATCGGAGAGCCATTAACTTCTATAAGCGAAAGAGATCTTACGACGACGAGGATCAACCGATTGACGCAATGGCAAAGAGTGGAACAGATGAGGCAGCACTTTTGGCACCGCTGGCAAAGGGAGTACCTTGTTCAAAACATCAATCGTTCCAAGCAGCTCCGTGGTTCCGGTTCCAGACCGTCTACCCCCGCCTTGGAAGTTGGTTCCATGGTGATTCTAGTTGAGGACAACACGCCGCCACTACAATGGAAATTGGGACGCATCGTAGAACTTCATCCCGGAAGTGACGGTGTTGTGCGCGTAGTGTCCGTAAAGACTGTCAATGGCATCTTCAAAAGAGCCACGCGAAAGGTGTGCGTTCTGCCAGCGAATGAATAGACTATGTTTGTATCGTGTAAATATTTGTTATAATTATGCATTAACCCTTTTTTTTACAATTGACTTCAATGTTTGTATTTTTTAATGTTTTTTGTCATGTTTATTATGTAACAATCCTTTTTCTAATAACCATGTTCGATCTTTGCTAATTCCAATATTTTTGAAGTCCGTGCCTTCAAGGGGGGCGGTATATGTACAAAATAATGTAATTTTGAATGTTATTGTTAGAAAGAGGTACTGTAGCAGGTAGTCCTGCCTACTTTCTTTGTGAGAGGGGTGAAATCACCCACCCTTATTTAAGTCGAGATATAGCGGTAAAAACAAGAGTCTACCACTATCCTTGGTACTTAACACTTGTACATCAACATTTTGTCATACAATAAAGTTTTTAAGTAGTTATACAAAGACGACTATATCATTTGAACGGCTAATATCACCACCCAACAGTGATTAATCGTTCAACAAATATGTTAGCCAATATCAAAACAGTTTTTATTTTGTGACAAATGTTTATATTTGATTTTGAGGTTTTGGAGGTTTTGGTTTGAATCGTAGGTTTAATAACAAGTGTTCAATTGAAATGTTCATCAAGTTGGTTTTGACTTTATTTTTTAAAAGACAACAAAATCGTAAATTAAGTTGGTTAGACACAGATAGCGACAAAGATCAATTCAATTGAACACATGTTATAAGTATGATTGTGGTTAAATCAATATGGACATATCTTTACTACGAGAAGTTAAAAAAATACCATAATAAAGTACCAAGTACTTATGCAACTGTTCAAATAAGAATTAGTTTGTAATCGGGTGTTCATTTAAATTTCTCCTCAAAGTTGGCGTTGAGGAGCAATTTAAATGAACACCCGATATATTCTATAGGTTTTGCTTGAACGATAGAGTTATGTACATTTTTTATGAGTATAAGAATTTTAGATTTAGATTTAAGAGAACTACATAATTGAAATTTCTAACGTTAATGGTTAAGACCTATATTAATAATAACTTAAATCAAATTTTCTGCAACTATGTACTATCCCGGCCAAAAAATAGTAGGACAATACGTTACTGTAGATAGGTACTTCCAAAATGAATAAGTTTGAATGAGTTTTGGAAGTGTCTACAGTAACGTATTGTCCTACTTTTATTTTGGCCGCGATAGTATGTTAAAATAACATTTAGTTAAAATTAAATCCAATTATCAATTGCTTTTATTTTACTGATGGAAGTCTGTAAATCGGGAAAGGTTATTTGAACCTGATGAGAAAATTTAAAAAGCAGAAGAAATATCCAAGGTTTCACGATTTATTCTTCTTGAAAGAAGCAAAACATTGGGTGAATTTACGCAACTTTATTTGTCAACATAGTTATTTCAGACTTCCTACTTGAGAAAGTAAAAACCTCTGCCAGCTATTTCAGATAGAATAATTATGTAAAATAAGATTACAAGGAAATTATAGCAAAATTACTTTAGTTAATGACGACGCACCCACAGAAGACAAAGATATAAAAGGCAAATATTAACTTCATGATGAGGTAGGAAAAGTATGGGAGAAAATGCCGAAGTACGACGTGAAACTCTTAATAGGAGATATGAATGCAAAGATAGGAAGAGAAGAAGAATACACGAATATAACGGAAGGAAGAAGTAGACATGAGGTGAGCAATGGAAATGTGAAGGTAATATGTAATAGGTACAATTCGCAGAAGAAAATAACATGAAAATCAAAAGTAGGTACAATATTCAAGTACAAAGACATACATAAGGAAACATGGGTCTTGCCAGATGACAAAGCAAGAAATCAAATAGATCATCTGCTGATATAAAATACACAACACAGGAATATTAAAGATGTGCGAAGTTTCCTATGAGACGATGCGAACTCGGATCACATGCTAGTTATAGCAAAGTTGAAATAAGAAATGAGAAACGAAGGAACTTCTTAAAAACGAAATAATACAGGAAATAGAGATAGACAAGACTATATCATTCATTACTAGGGCCCGGATTTTAGGCAATTAAAAAGTCGGAAATAGGTGCCTAAAATAGTCCCTTAAACTACTGCAAATAGTCCCTTAAAAACTGAAAATAAGCCATACTAGGTCCTTAAAGTTGTGGTTAATTAAATTAAAAAATGTGTTTTTAAAGTTTTAAGTAGGTACACACAACAAGATATTTACTAATTATTTTTTATTAATTAATATACAATACTACAAGTTTGTTAGTTATTTACATTGTTACGTATTTACATTGCATACAAGATATTGCTCTAAATTTTCTACTTTAAAACATTGTCGGTTATCCACCAAAATGGACTTATATTTTGAAAAACTTCTTTCTACCTCGCAAGAGGTAATGGGCGCAAATTTGTAATAAATTTCTTCCATTTTGGTGTCATGTTCCGGCACATCTTCACCTCTAAAAATTCTTGCCAATTCTAGAAGAAATTTGTATCCAGGATTTTTTTCAGTAACATCTTCAAGTTTTTTTAATGCTACTGCTGCTACAGGGCCTGGAGATTTTTTTAGGGAGGTAAATACGTTTTCAACAATTTTGATTGAATCGGTTAAAGGTAACCCATTTTTTTCCAATTGAGTAATACTTTCGCAGATTATTTTAAAATTACTGCGAACATAAATTAATTGGTTTTTTATTCCGGGTTTCTTCATTATAGACTGTGCTTTTTGAATAGCAACAGCAGAACTTCCATCAAAGGACATGACAACCTGTGAGTAGTTAAAAACAGTTTAACAATCAATTAATTTGCTTATCTTTTATATACTTACTTCTTTAATGGAATCAAAGTGTTCGCTGTAAAACATAGCAGCCTGAAGCCATGTTCCCCATCGTGTTAAAATTGGCTGTGGAGGCAGTGGCATTTCTTTTAGTTTTTCTTTGTACATTTCAACTCTCAAAGGTGCCTTAACGAAAATTTTTTTCACGTTCGAAATTAAATTATCCACATCTTCATATTGATAGCGAATTTTTTCAGCCACTAGATTTAAAGCATGCGCTAAGCATGTGACATGCACAATTTTTGGATAAAACACCTTAAGGTGTCTACCAGATTTTATCATATATGGTGCTCCATCCGTTACAAACAAAAGAAACTTTTCAGCAACAACTCTGGTACTCCACAAGATTTCTACGCATAGAAATTTTAAATCAAAATAAATTTAAAAAAGTGAAAAACCCTTACCTAAAGATTGATTTACGAATCTAGCTATTGTCTCATGATTTGTTCTTTCTAATTGTTTAGACGCCAAAAGATAAGATTTTCCAGGTTCATCTTCTGAAAGTTTCCCAACCAGACAATTCGCCACATATCGCCCAAGTGCATCTGTTGTTTCGTCAACTGAAACCCATATGTTAAAAGGATCCAGCTCATTCCGAATGCGGTCAATAGTCTAAAAGTGAAAATAATTTTAAATTAAATATTAAAAGATAGTATGTTCATACATCTTTGTAGCATTTTGGTAAATAATTTTTCCGTAAAGTAGACTCATCCGGAATTTTTCTACCACAATATTTTGTCAGAAAATTCTGAAACGCAGGATTTTGTAGTTTGTGCCATGGTATATTGGCAGCTAAAAAGACGTTACAAAGTTCCATATTGAATGTACTATTTGCCGATTCCTCCAAGTTCTGTGTCAGCAACGTTTGCCGAAGCGGTGTCATAATGTTCTCTTTATGGATGGCCGTTTGCTCATGCTGTTGCAAGTGACATTTTTTTTCGCATATAAACTACAAAAAATAAAATTTTCAAATAAGTAAAAAATATAAAATGACATATTTTTAATTATGCTTAACTTACCAGTTTACCACAAGCTTTACAAAACATTTCTCGGGTTGATTTTATTTCATATAAATCTTTCTTGCTTGTCCACTGTAATATTTTTTCGCGTAAACTAATTTTTTGTTTCGGCATTATGTTCACTTTAAACAGGTTCACAAGAAACACGACCACTGCACGGAGATAAAGTAAACGAGAAATGACAAATTTGTAATGCTTATATTTACGTCTCCCACCAAATTTCAGAGGAGATGGTTAATTTTATATTTCTTAAATTTTTAGAAAATGACACCCTTAAGGTTTCTCTTATTGTTTCACTTCGGGATTTTAATTTTCGTTTTTATGGCAAGGACCATTTTATAAACGTTAAAGCTTCTAACAATACCTAAGTATCAGAAAACATTAGACCGCGTATACCTGCACCCCTTCGAACAGAGGCAAACAGATAAACTCTGTAATTTATGCCAGTCCAGTCTAATGGTTTGTGGTACTTAGGTATTGTCGGAGTATTTACCGCTGACATCATGGTCCCAACCGTAAAGCGAAAAAGTAATTCCTGTATTGTACTGCACTTTGTACATTTCAGTAATTACATCTCCTTAAATTTTAAAATCATAAAGCATTGTAAATTTTATTGAGGTACCACTTTTACATTTTCAATACCGTAAACTTCCCAGAATTCGAAAATTGGGAAAAAACCGCAAAAATGAAATTGATTTTTGGTCATTTTAGGCATGTTCAGGCAGTTAAAAGGTAAAATAGGTATTTAAAGGGCATTTTAGGCCGAATAGGCAGAATCAAATATGGCTCTAATTACTCTAATTAAGCCAGAAATCATTTATAGACAAGTTTCATACATGTGCCTTAAAAAATAAAAATAGTCCATTTTGCCTAAAATCCGGGCCCTATTCATTACTTTATAAACCAATAAGAATCTTTGATTTTCTTTAGTTAACATGTATTAGAGCGATTATTGTAGTAACCAGGGCGATTTCGAATATACGAACCTTTGTATATTCGAATATACCAACCTTTGTATTTTCGCTCGCCGCCTCAACTTACAAAAATTTTTGCGCTAGCCGTCACATTAAATCGCTCTGCTACTGAATGCGCCCAGTCGGTTTCGGGAACCTGTTTATTTATTTATTTATTTATTTTATTCATGATATAGTCTACCAACAACTCGACGTGTTGCCGGAAACACCACTCGATCTACGATCTCGTGATGTTTCCGGGCAACACGTCTCGTATAATCGAGAATTTTCAATCCTCTCGTTGTACTATTGGGGACAAATTACTTTGGTCGTCAAAGTCAGTTGACTCACATAAAGTTGTAAAGCAAGCATTAGGACGATTAACCTTATTTTTTACTACTGTCAACCACTGTCACTGTCAAACTCATCATTGCAAAATGTTAAATACCGAAAAATGGACAACTGAAGGAGATATTCCTAGGAGGAAAAATTGAAAAGGTTTCCACAAGGTAATTTGGCCCATGGACAATCCCCCAGAAATAAGGGAGATGATTCTAAATTTTTGAATGGTGGAAGGTGCCATATTTTTGACAAGAGAAAAGTCAATAATTTGAAATTGTCATCACTATTGACTTGACGTTAATGCTTTGTTTACATTAATTTGTTTTGAAGTGACAGAGGAATGACGACCAAAGTATTTTGTCCCCAATAGTATAATATATGAAAATTGAAATAATATCCCAGGAAGGAAAATGTTATGAAGGAAAGTTTGCAAGAAAATGTAGGACGTAGAAAACCCAAGGAAATAAGGATTGGTTTACAGATTTTAGGTGTCAGGGACATATTGGTAGAATGCCAGATCATAGACATGTGAAGAGATCGTTGCTACAGGGAGAAGATTGAAAAAAGAAGAATGAAGAAGAAATGAGTGGGGGCAGTTACAGCAGACATGAGAATGCTAGACATAACCGATTGGAAGAGATCGTCATAGAACAGATCTCAATGGAGAAAAATTGTTAAGAAGAGAAGAAGAACGACAAAGATAATGTGTTGTAACATATCGAGTGGCATCTGACACGAGTAATTCATGGGCCTATAATACTGTTTTATATATTATACTGGGTGCCCCAAAATTCGCGGAACAACTCAATCGGGCAATGTCGACTCATGTTAGAGGATAATGCGAAAAAGAATAAAGAAAGGTGCAGCTTTAATCTCGTTTATTTTAGATATTAATCAAGATTTTCATTATTGTCTTTTACTAGGCAGTCGCATAATAATTCTAAACGATTGTGATCAGGTTTGCAATTATTTTCTTCATTATTTCCAACATTTGCAAGTAGTAATTTTATGTCCGTTTTACCTCAAATAACATATGACAACATGGCTTTGATTTTTTTCTCTCTCATTTCCATGATACAACAAGAATGAAATATATATTTGCAGACTATTGGGATACATAGATTTTTTTTAAATGTTGCTACATTTAGTGTAACGAATAGGTCCATATATTCTACAAAAAAGAAGATTGATTTTTGTAAAACATTTTTACCTGATATTTTAATCACTACTTAAAATGTACTGCTAAGCTGTTCCGCGAATTTTGGGGCACCCAGTATATGTAGAGTTATTTGATATAACGGGTGTTCAAAGAATAGAACGTTTAGATTTAACTGTGTCTATACAGTGCCTTTTTTTTAACGCTGGCCATAGGGATTTACATGCTAAAAAGTTTAGGGTCTGTTAATGAGCTTTTTAATAGGAATTTTTAAGTGAAATCTGGTAGGATATTAGATTAGTATTTTATAAATCAATTTCAGTTCGGCCCATCGTACAAAACAAAATAATCACGGAGTTAGAGCAAAAAGAAGTTTATTAAATTTACTACGTGGCTTGCCAAGTAGGCTGACGTAATGTAAACTCAACAAGCGTCAAACAGTAATAATTTTCAATGGACACCTTTTCAAATAAAGAAATGATTGAATGGGAGAGATTTTGAAAAATGGGCAGTTTTATTTCATAAACATAAAACATAGGACATCATAATTACATCAAAATAAATAAAATTCTACTTCAACAATTTTAAACTATGTACTTTAATTATTTTTGAATTTTCATTTCATAAATTGTTCAAACTGTCTTCCATCGGCTGTAAGACACTAAACTACTCGTAACTAAGACGATCATAAAAATTTTGTCGAACATTTTGTAACTGTGTAACGATTATAAAACCTTCTGGGCAAGAAATAATGTAATAAGTTAAAAGTAGTTTTTTTTAATTAATTCCGTAATTATTTTATTCTGTAGTATAAAATAAACTTAAATTGATTTATAAAATACTAATCTAATATTCTGCAAAATTTCACTTAAAAATTCCTGCTAAAAAGCTTATTAACACGATCCAAAGTTTTTGTCATGTAAATCCCTACGGCCAGCGTTTAAAAAAAGGCACTGTATAGACACAGACTATACCGAACCACCGATTAGTTTCTGACTACCAGTTACCTACTAATGAACTGTTTTGATAATCTTGGGCAAAAATATGTTTTTCTACGATTGTTAAATAAAATATTTACTATCTTTCACTATTTACAGTGCGGAAAACATCTGTTCATGGAAATAGTTTATGGACAGTATGAAAATTAGTAACAAGTGTGAAAAAAAGAATCAAAGTTTAGATTCCTGTTTTGATGTTAATTTTTTTTTTTTGGATAATTGCAGACGATCGTAGAAAAAATGTTGCAAGAAACTCATGCATAAAGTGAAGAGTGATGAAGTCAAACTTCTCATTAGTGGAAAAAGTACCACTTTATGCACCTGTTGCATAAATGACTATTATTTGCGTTTTCAGCTACTCGTTTACCTCTGTCACCACCGTTACTTTATCGTAACGAGAGTAAAGGCCGATTTATAGTTCCGTAACATGCACGTATGGCATAACATATCAAAATTGTATCCTATTGAATCAAATGTATTCATTTATAGATCCGTTACCATAACATAAGTCCCTATCCGTTTACATATGATTTGGCCAATTTCAATTATTAAAGCCGATTTATAGTTCCGTAACTTGTACGTATAGCATAACATATGAAAATTGAATCCTATTGAATCAAATGTACTCATTTATAGATCCGTTAACATAACATAAGTCCGTATCCGTTTACATATGAATTGGCCAATTTCAATTATTATGTTATGTATCATGAAAGTTGCGGAATTTTAAAAAATTTTCCATAGAAACGGTTAGGTGTAGGTACGCTGTCAATCAATTCAATTTAAAAATATTATTGAGAAGGTGGAAAATATGAAGGAAATTCTAATCGTACAGTGTGTTAAAAGGTTCAAGCCACTGTACGATAAGTCTTCCAAAGACTTTGAGGGCAGTGTGAAGAAGGAAATGATTTGGAGTAGCTTGTTTATCCGTGTTTTTGTAACGCGTTTCTTTCGTGGTTTCTTCCTTTTTTCTTTATTACGACCTAACTCGTGTAAGACTACAGCACAGGCAGCAGCTTCTAAAACGTCGTCTTCACAAAACACATTTGATAATTAGTTTGACATTTAAAAAGTCAACAATCGTATCACGTTTTGTCGTGAACTATAAATTGAATTTTAAAAGTTATGTTATGTTTATGATTTGTGACTATGTTATGCTGTATGTATACGGAACTATAAATCCTGCTTTATGTTATGTACCATGAAAGTTACGGAATTTTAATATTTTTCCATAGAAACGGTTACGTGTAGGTATGCTGTCAATAAATTCAATTTAAAATCATTATTGAAAAGGTGGAAAATATGATGGAAATTTTAATCGTACTGTGTGTTGAAAGGTTCAAAGCACTGTACGATAAGTATTCCAAAGACTTTGAGGACGGTGTAAAGAAGGAAATGATTTGGAGGAGCTGATTTATCAGTGTTTTTGTAACTCGTTTTTTTCGTGGTTTCTTCCTTTTTTCTTTATTACGACTTATCTCGTGTAAAGGTGCAAATCCACGATGAGATATTTTCATGCAATTTTGGTCTCATGATACAAAAATTTCACGAACAACTAAATTTCATTGTGGAAACACTCGTGCGAGACATGAAACACTGAAACATATAGCAGGAGAGGAGGAGGAGTCTCCTGCAAGTTGTTCGTGAAATTTTTGTATCATGAGACCAAAATTGCATGAAAATATCTCATCGTGGATTTGCACCTTAAGACCACAGCACAAGCAGCAGCTTCTAAAACCCCGTTTTCACAAAACATATTGGACAATTGTTTGACACTTAAAAAATCAGCAATCATATCACGTTTTGTCATGAACTATAAATTGAATTTAAAAAGTTATGTTATGTTTATGATTTTTGACTATGTTATGCTATATGTATACGGAACTATAAATCTTGCTTAAGTAATATGAAAGTATTCCTTTTTAATTTTGAGAACAGTAATCAGTCGAGATTAGATTAAATTTGACGAATAAAGAATTACCTACTCAAATAATCTGAAACAGATATTATAGACAATTGCGGTGTAAATGCAGCTCGTGATAGTATTGTTTATTTTAAGAACAACTTTGAAACGAATAACGAATTAGAAGCATAGTACTTGATTTAGTCACTTGCTTTAGCTACTTGATACGTGTACAGCCGCCTTTACGCTTCGCCTCGCTATGCAAACTAATTGCCCGTCAAAAAAAGTACCACTTTTAATCCAAATAACACAATCTACTATTTTCCACGACTGTTATAAAAAAATTAACTATATTTTACTATTTTTAGTGATAGTGAAACAAAGCAAAAAGAGTGAAATACCGTAGCGTGTCATTATTTTACTCCGATATTGTGTAAATACGAGGGCATCAAATTTATTTTTATTTTCCAACATAGTCTCTTTTTAAGTCCATGCATTTTTTCCAGTGATGATCTAGCCTCTTTAACCCTTCCAAATAAACTAGGCAAAAATGAATAGGGAATTCCACAATTTTTCTTGGAAAGCAAAATAATTCCCCCAATCCTCCCACGTATTCTTAAACGCTAGATAAATTTAAAATGTTACAGGTACATGAATCATTCTATTTGAGGTGTATATATTTATATTTCTAACAGCATTCATTACAAATTTTAAACGATATTTATAAAAAATTAAAAAATGGAAAAATTCCCTATTCATTTTTGCCTAGTTTATTTAGTACTTGAAATCTTTCGCTGCAAAATAGGCGCCTACGGACGCGATAACCTCCTCATTCGATGAAAATTTCTGTCTTTTTCAGAGCAGTTTCACCTTTCGCAGTCCACTGTTTTGACTGTTGTTTCGTTTCCGGAGTATAGTGATGAATCCAAATTTCATTGGCAGTCGCAAAAAATCCCACTCGTTTCGCTTAAAACGCTCCAAAAGAGCCGTGAAAATGTTCATTCGAATTCGTTTTTGGTCCAAAGTGAGCAAGCGCGGCACCCAACGTGCGGATAGCTTTTGATAGCCCGAAGCTTCTGCTATCTCTCAAACCTTGATTTGGCGGTCGTCGATACCATTTCGTCAAGTTTTTGGATGTTATCGGTCGCAGTTACTGGCCGACAACATCAAACAAGCTGGTACGACCACCTTTAAATTTGGCTGAGGGCTGACCATCTTTTCACCGTGGAAATGATGAAAGACTCACACAATAATGAAGCGTCCAAAATGGCTGAAATCTTTTTAGGTGTTTGTCAAAGCCTTTACGCTTGTAGTACTAGAATTATTTTGACGAGTAACGTCAGCTTCTTGTTGAGGCTCACAAGATTTCAAACCATCCTCCTAGATGCACCGAAAAACCGAATCAAAAGAGTGCATTAAAAACCCTTGAAGTTGTCTAGCGATCTTGGTTTTAATTAGTAATCTAAAATTTTAGGTTTTATGTTTTGATGTTGATTGTTTTTTTAATCGAAGTGGGTCCTAGAATCGCTATTTATGTAACCAGTTAGGAAATGCGTTATTTTGTGTAACGAGTGGAATATTTGCGGGACGAGCGCAGCGAGATCCCGCAAAATCACACGAGTTACACAAAATTGCATTTCCTAACGTGTTACATAGAAGATTTTTTCTAATTTTGACAAAAAAAAAGTTTCTTCAAACGTTAAACGAAGTAATGAATTTCATTAATAATAAATTATTATTGTGTTAAAATATCAAGTAGGTAAGTAGGCACGGTTATTTTGCTTAAAAACAAAAAATATGACAGTGTCAACTGGTGATACAATAAATTTTTCCTAACCAGTTAGGAAAGATTTTACTTTTCGTAACCAGTTACGAAAAGTGTGACGTTTCCAAACGTCAATTAATTTTGAAAAGTGTCACTTTATATGTCAAAATTAGAAAAAATATCAAGTAGGTAAGTTGGCACGGTTATTTTGCTTAAAAACAAAAAATATGACAGTGTCAAATTGATGATACAATAAATTTTTCCTAACCAGTTAGGAGAGATTTTAATTTTCGTAACCAGTTACGAAAAGTGTGACGTTTCCCAACGTCAATTAATTTTGAAAAGTGTCACTTTATATGTCAAAATTAGAAAAAGAATATTGTACAGAATTCATGTATCATCAAATTTTCACTCATACTTGTGGGCTCAAACTCAAATAATATAATTTGTAAATTGAATATTTTCAAAGTTACTCCAAGACTTTTATCCCAATTTGTTATTCACATTTGTTTAGATTATTACATTTAAAATAAAATATGAAACGAAATGTTGTATATAACATTTAATATTATCAATTATTATTTTCTAAATATGTATTTTCATGACGTCATACAACAACTCTATTTTTAACACCCGTACGTTATCACTTTTATCTCTTTATAAATAAATTAATTATACAACAATACTAGATACACATTTCTACTATCATTGTTGATAAAAACATAATTTGAATTTTCATCTTTTTCGGCATCAAAACCTATGATTATTTCGCACATAATTAATATTTTTATCAGTATGATGGTACTTATTATTAATAACAAAACACCGTCAACAAAACTAAAGGATAGGCCCTTGATAACGTATCTAAACCTAAGTAACATAAAATAATGCTAAACTTGACATACTCTAACAGAAACCGCGTATCCAAATCAACTCAATCCCTTAATCCTCTGATCAATGAATCCTTAAATTAAAAATAACGCCAAACAAATTTTTAGCACATTTATGACGTTGCAATAAGATACTTGCTGGGAAAAACCCATATACAGTAAAAGTGGTACCACCACAATTAATAAAAGAAGTACTTACTCCTAGTGTGCACAAAATCACATGCCACGAGAACCAGTAATTATAATTTATTATCGCTATCCAACAGGAATATACAAGAACACAAACTAGCATATTCCTCGCGAACAAATTAACAACAAATCTGATTGCATTTTCACGAAATGATCCCAACCCAGACATGACTAGCAGCTCACAGTACCGACAAAGAATCTTGAACTGTTCGATTTCTTGACGTTAAAGTTTACAGAGGACGGTGGAATTCCCCTTTAGATTAACAATTCTGCCATCTGGTATTGTTGTTGCAGATTCTTGTTTATTATTCTGAAATATCAGTGCCCTTGACAACATAAACGTTATTCTTAGAAATAATGTTTTATCAGAAACAGTGTAAATTTTGTAAAAGCATATTAATGTAATCAGAGGACTGGGGGAAATACGTTGATTGCATAACGAAACAAATCTGACGGTACAACTGTTGTGATTTACTTGATATATTCATCAATAATGCATAACAAATTACAAATTAGCATAAATAAGATTGCACTAATCGAGGTCGAGGTTTTACTCATACAACAACTATCTATCCTTATCTCTATGATAATAAATTAAAAACAAATATTATCTGTGATTTCTGGTTCATCTGCCTAGAATGTTACGAATGTGACCGTAAATAGACTTGAAGGTGTCAAAAAGAGCCCAGGCGTACAGAAGAGCCATTGTGATAATAACGGCGAGGATTATGGTTTCATGAGACATCCTGCTGAAGTAATCCTTCAGCCCGAATCCCAAAGTGACAAGTCCCAGTGTAAAACCAGTCACACCCACCAAGGAGTGGCAAAGTTTCAGCCAAACGGGAGAAATGTAATTTTTCAGGGTCTGAGACTGGGAAATTGTTATGCCCAAGAAGACGGACATCCAAATCATGATCCAGGCGACCAGACCTGAAAATTTCGTTCAGTTTTTGTTTTGTCTTCGTTTTCGCTAACCTAGAATTCCATGCGTGGTGCTGAAGTGACTGCCCTTTTTGCTACTGATTCTGAACGCTATCCCGACTGTTATCAAGACCGTACTTGTGATCTGAAGAGCGGTGTGAACGTATTGTTTGGTGGACCTTGCCATGCCAAAGGTGTAAATGTTGCTTTTCGTGAACAAAATAAGACTCTCCATCATTATCAGCATGATCTACAAAATATGTTTTGTGCAACAAGAGGAAGAATATCATAGTCAATCTTACCCCAATTGGTGTCAGCACCATGTGCCATGTTCCCAGTGAGTTTACCTCCTCGTTGATAAAAGTCACACTTAAGATGTAAACAATGATTACTGCTACAGCTTGGTGGAAAAGGATGTTCAAGATCCAAGAAAGTCTTTGGATAATGCTGACACTCTGCACGGTCATTTTGCTTGGATGATAAAACTATATTAGGTAACTGCTAAATATTTTCTCTACAAAAAATGTTATCGACAGATTAGTCACAGATAAAATTCTTATTGGTCACAATGAGGTTATTAGCGCAGTTCCAAAAACAATGAAAATGTAGAAACTGTCAAGCCATAGATAAGCACATGTTAATTAGTTTCGTATCTCTGAAAACGTAGCATCTGAAAAAATTAGGTCAAAATGTGTATTTTATGTGGGTTTTGTTAAATTAGTTGGCTTAGCCGTAACAAATTCCTCCAATATGTTTTTGTTGACATGAATCAGCGGATAACCGAATAATAAAAATATCAAAAAGTGAAGAACTGATAAGAGATGTTGAAAAGTATTGTCTACGATTATGTTATCTGTTTGCAAATAACGTCAGATTACTCTATCACTGATAAATCTGAAAGCTAGTATTAAAATAACCTAGATCGTTTTTGATTTAATTCAAATATCCTGTTTTAAGTTATTTTATTTACTATCAATCAAAGATGTCAACTTTGTGACATTCATTTGAATGTTGTAATGACCAATCTTTAACACACTTGTGTGGTAAAGTGCAACGTAAACTGATCGTAACATATTGGTATTTTTGTTGTTATTTCGTTGATTTCAAAATAGCTTCTTCGATTCTGAGAATTTTGGGAAAGATTTTTGCTATTGTGACGTGAATTTGAAATGAAATAATTCGGTCGTTCAGATTGGCCATTTTTAATTAAGGTGAAAATTTATTTTTATAGAACCGTCAAAACAACGCCACATTTTTGCATCGTTATCAAGTCGCAAAGTGTGTCATTTTTGATAGATCAAAAATATTTGCCAAAAAGTTTCCTTGGATGCTTTAATAACTAGATATTTTGTCATCGTAAAATAGTGAAAAATAACTATTTGAGACGTTAAGCGGTCTCTAAAAATTTTATTTCACTTCCAAATTTTGTTTTTAGCCAGTTACAATGTAAATACCGAGTGATAAAAAGGGACTGCTTGAGTTGGCAATACCTACAATTAAGAGCATTTTGTTATTCGGCTGTTTGTGATACTGCAACCGACAGATATTTGACGTGAAATCAACAGCTACAGAATTGTAAGTTATGTACTTATGTATGTATAAAAATCAACGGTACAAAAAGAAACAACTTGAACTGTCAACAGTCAGTGTGCCGGAAGTTACTCCAGTTATACCATTTAAAAGTAAAAATCAGTACTGCCAACTCAAACAGTCCTTTTTGATCACGCTGTAAAATAAACAACGCAATAACATTAAACAATGGATAATAATATAAAATAAAAAATCAGTTTAAAAGCACTTTCATGTGAGTATCATTGATTGTTTCGTTTCAGGGAATACCTTATCGATGTTAATTTAAAATTTTTGCTACACTTCACGTGCGGCGAAATGTCAAACAGATTTTTATTGGGAAACAGGTATTCGAAGTCCTAATCTAATATACAGGATACGTCCTAAAAATGCCGCAAGCCATATCTCCGTTATTTATGGTTAGATTTAAATAAAAGAAAAACTAAAATAAATCGGTTTATAAACACTATAACCACAATATACTCTTTTTTTTTCAAAAAGTCGTTTAAGGTCAGATGATAGTCAACTTGGGTTTTTCAAATAGTTTGGTATATTTTTTTATTCTGATTTTGAAAGAGATTATTTTTCTGAATCCAACGATATGCCATAATGTTAGAATCATGGATTTATTACAGCGTGATCAACAATGACTGAGTCTGTTGGCAATGAAACAATTGAAAATACTGGTGATTTTTGTCTAGTAACTGGCACTGACCACGCACTGACCGGATTTTTTAACTTGAGATGACATTAAAAACATTCTTGGTTATGCAGGTTATGTTTATACTATTACAAAAATGAACCTTCGTTGGTAAATTTTAAATTTGCCAAATTTCATTGTTACCAACAGACTCGGTCATTCTTGATCACCCCGTAGTACTGGATACCAAGAATAGTAAACAGTAACAGGATTGCTGGATCGCCTGAATCTGTCCGCGCAACCTCTCGTTAGCTGTGACGTAGACTGCAGTCCTCACTTGACGCGTTTCCCATTGAAAAGCATGGATGGGAGAATTAATCTGCTGTGTTTAAATTAAATCGATTTGAAAAAATGCCATTTTTGTTGAATATTTTATTATAAAATTATGTACAGGGTTATTTTAAATGATTGTAGTCGAAGTAATGTAATAACATGGGCATGGCCTATGTTATTACATTTTTGCCGCTTGCATGTGAACTGTCTGTTTTGTCGCTGTTTTTAGGTGAAAATTCTTTATTTTTGTAAAATTGACAATTGAATCCAAAAAGATTGAGTTGTTTTAAAAATACATATTGAATTGTTTTGCACCCAATTTAACTCCCGTGTGTGAATGGTGTGTACTCACTTATTCACATCATTTTGATGTTTTTTTATGTGGAGCGGCAACCATAAATTTTACATTCGGTTTTCACGCCTACTTCGACTACAATCATTTAGAATAACCCTGTATAATATTTACGTATACAAAAATATAAAAAAGTTGCGGAGGACTAGAAAGAAATAGGTAGGTATAGAAAATTTTATTCTTCACTATGTTTAATTAATAATTTTATGTAACTTTCTAATTTTTTTTTCTTCTACCGATGTCGTCCTGTGGAATTTTTCTTTTCATGCCCCTTGTAAATTTGGATTTTAAATTTCTGAAATTCATCGTAATTACATACATATTAAGCTTCGCTTGCAAAAATCTTTAATTAATTGGAATGGTAGTCGCTTCTGTTTTGAAGATTTTTTTTGCTCAATTTTGTATATCGGGTGTGTCAAAAAGGTCGGATAAACTTTTATCCACGAGCTACTGGCTTCATGTAGAACTCGGAAAAAATATTTAAAAAATTTTATGTCAAAAAATAACATGACATTTAATTTTTATGATACATTTTTTTTTATTGCTTTTAGTCCTCTACGTTGACCCACAACCTCGTAGGTAACATTTCAACACATTTTAAAAATACACCTTGTATATCATATTTTATAAAATGTACACCAATGCGGTTTCCTTATTTTAAAGCATATTTCCTAGAGGTTACTTTGCATTGGGGTACATTTTGTAAAATATGATATACAAGTGTATTTTTAAAATGTGCCAAAATTTTACGTACGAGGTTGTGGGACAACGTAGAAGATTCAAAAAACAATTTAGAAAAATTGTACCTCAAAAATTAAATTTCATTTTATTTTTTGACAAAATTTTTTAAATATTTTTTCGGAGTTCTACATGAAGCCAGTAGCTTTTTGACACACCGGCCACACCGGATATATACGTCCTGTCCTTTTCGAAATTATTCACCATGGTAGGATTTAAGATTGAAAGTACTAGTCCGGCCAAAAAATTTTGTCCACCCTTTTTTTGTGTGCAAGTTCCATTTCCTAACTTTTTTTGAAAACTGTTCCGATGGTTTTTATGTTCCTCAGCATTTTTTTTTTTAAATCAGAGCGCTCTTTAGATGCATTTAAAGATACTGGTGGGTGATGAGAATGATGAGCTGCTTTGCAACTCATTTACATCATCATCAATTTCCTCTTTTGTAATCGTAATTTCCTTCTACAACAAACAATCCACTCTTTTCTAATAATTTGTGAAACAAGAATGAAAATTTTTCGGCAATCTCTTTTTGCTTAATATAGGTGTTATTAGATACATCCATACACCGCACATATTGTGCTACGCATGTTTTGCACAATTAAAATATTACCTCTAAAGTTAAAATAATAAACTTTTACTAAGTAGAAAATAAAATGTCCTTTTTCATAGAAAACCAAAAAATTAGCGTCTAAACACACAAGCTTTTAAGTCACTAACGAAACTCAAATAAACTGTTTTCATACAGGCTGATTCCTAAAATATATTTTTATTTATTTCTATTCTAGTAGAGTATAGATTTTTTTTTCTGCTTTCAATGATGTCAACATGTTGGCTTTTGTGCAATAAAAATTTAAAAAAGATATACAGGGTGCGTCTACTAAAACTTTATATCCGAATATCTTTTTTAATTATCAATTAAGGTAAACAATATTTAGCAATACAGTGGAACTCGGTTATAACGAACACTCAAGGGACTTCAGAATTTGTTCGTTATATCCGATCGTTCGTTCTAACCGTACGTCGTCGTTATTTATTAAGAAAGATAAATAATTACATAGGTATACATAAGATAATATGGTAAACATTTTATTTAATTCAAATAGCCACTAAGAGTTTCCTCTTCTCGGTACCGGTCATATTAGCGGAAAACAAAAATCGTTTGCCGTTCTTTGGACTGTTTTCCGTCACATAATTTTTCACCTTTGAATTTCAAAGTTTTATTTGGTGTTTATTTTATTATTTATAAAATAATCCCGTTTCATCACCGTTGAAAATATCCCTCTCATTATACAGCCTGTCTTAGATTTATCCTTATTTCATAAACGAAAATTTGTTGGTAGTGTGCTGGACTTAAATGGCAATTTTACGCACGTTTCATGTTGCATATTTTATTTATCTAATTATAATTAATAAAAATCATCGAATAATGGAGGTCGGTTAACTTGATTTTTTCATTAATATCACAATAAACCTAATTTTGATGCAACATATTTTCCTTTTTTTCTCGAAAATTTTGTTATCAAAGTGTATACATATGTAGTTTTTTATGCCATTACAATCAGAAAAAAAAACAGAACAATAAAAAAAAATAGGTTACCATTTGAAAAATAAAAGTTGGCCATTGCCCATAAATGTGTAGATGGTATAAAAATTATATGCTCACTCAGGTTTGTAATGTTTTTAGAGCCATTTCGTTTCCTGTCTAATTTTTTTCATTTGGGTTATCAGTAGCAAAGTTATAGCGTGGGCCGTTTTTTTAAGACAGCCAGTATTTTCTTCGTAATTTTGGCCATACGGACGTAAACTAAGAAACAGTGACTGCCTTGTCAACGCTTGCTGTGTTTATTGTTTCGTAGAATGTAAAAAAAGTGCACATGCGTACGTTATAACCGAGTTGTAGACCGCTTTCGCGCCTAAATATTGGACGTTAAAAGCAAGCGTTCGTTGTAAGCGAGGTTCGTTATAACCGAACAAATTTGTTAATATAATATAGGATTTTCAAACGGGACTTTCAATTCTGTTCCTTATATCCGAGCGTTCGTTATAAGCCGGGTTCGTTCTAACCGAGTTCCACTGTATTATATTTCTCAATGACCTCTTGACATGTGCTTAACAAAAGTTAACAAAACCTGCAAGGATACAGAGTTATTTGAAAAATAACCGCAGTAAATTTTTTTTTTTGGCTTTTTCTCAGATTACGGAGTATAACATATTCAGCTGTGGCCTCTGTATCTCCCTGTATTGTTTTTATTACACTTTTACTGATGACTACGCAATAAATTAGTGTTAAAAAAAACTAATTTTCCAGCTGTGTTCAAAACAGCGTTTAAGCGTAAAAAGTTGTTAGGAATTTGTTTCACAGATGACTCATTTTTCAGCAAATAATTTAGATACGTCAATTTGACGGGGCATTGTTATCTTATTTAAATTCTTTTACTACTGAACTATTCGGTAAAATACAATAAAAATTCATATAGGTATGTATGTACAAACTCCGGTGTAGCTACGTTTGCATCCTAGGGATCAGTCTTCTCTGGAAAAATTTACTAAATTATTATAAAGTAAGTTTTCAATAAAACGAATTCAAATGTTATTAATTTTATTTTTTAAACAATGAATCATGGGGTACCCGGTAGCCGGTACCCTCCTTATTTTTTTGTTTTTATTTATAAAAGTGGCTGTTATGGAAGCTTAGAGGGGGTGAAGGTGAATAAATAATTTAAGCACATACTAAATAATAACAATTAAAATATCTGCAATAAATTTAACAATGTAACACAATTAGCAGCACAGAAAATTAAACAAATGTCCTCAAAATAATTATAACTAAATTAGATGCTCAAAATTTATTTCGACCATTAACTTCCACACACCTTTCAATTCTGGAATAAAAACTCCTCAGTGAAGTTCTTGTTGCAGGATCATTTCATATGGATGAAATTTCAAAGACATTGGACCAGTTTATAGAAAGAGAATTAAATATTTAATTCGAATTAAATTTTAATGCGCCACTAACCCATGAATCCGAAACTTCGATTGGTTCAATCTGATCACGTGTTTAGTTAATCTTGCATTTGATTACGATTAACATAATTTCGCTTCTGTAAACTAGCCCTTAAAGTTCTAATAATCGTGTTTTGTGAGTCATTCAGTGTAGCCGCTACTGCTCTTGTGCTTGTGTGTGCATTTTCAGTTACCTAAACAACAACGGCATTTTGAAAGTTAATATTTTTGGGGAGAGCATTCCTTACTCGTGGCAATTCTTTAACACTGCCAGTATCTTCAAACAGCTTTATAATTTATCTGATATTCATTTCGGAAAATTTATCATTTTCTTGACGGGCCTGAAGAATTCTTGCTGGGGCTCGATAGCACCGGTAACACTCTCCATATGTAAAAATAATATCAATTTTCTCTTGCTGTGAGAACGACATCTTGTATAAAAGATTATTTCAAAGATTTCACGAACTTTTTTACTTTGACGTTGTCAAAGTTGTGTAAATCAGTAAGCCGTGAAGTATTTTTTTACGTAAATACACACTGGTGAATGAAGTCTGGAAATTGTCTTTATTTAACATTAATTTATTCGTCAATAATAAGCACTAGGATGATTATTAGGCAGAAAATCTACACAGAAATATTTGATATCCATGTTAAAAGTTATAATGTTAGAAAATGCTGAAAATATTTTTTTTTCATTAATTTTTTTCTTGAATATTCTTCTTCTGTCCAGATCCTTGTTAATTTTTGTAGTGCCTATGTAAAGAGGGCAATGCAGCCTTTATTAAGACTAAATATCATTCAGCAGTTATTTAAAATAACGAAGATATTCAAATATAAAGTTTAAGCAGACGCACCCTGTATGTATAAAAAAATCATTGTTACGATGCTTTATAAATGAATGTGAAAAAAAAATCAAGCGCGCCGTGGAAACTGGAAAACAATGATAATGTCAAAGGGATAAATGTCATTTCGTTATTCTTCGAACGAAGAATGAACATTTGTGTAAGTAAACTGTTAAGGATAAATAAAAATGTCCAAGAGAAACAGAACTAACAAATTTCATAGATTGAAAATGCACTCTTGTAACAAGACGACCGATAGGGGACGCTGTCCAACGACGTATTCCCCACCGCCCGCGCACTAAGATCGCCATCTTGGTTGCGCTCTCTTCTGTCTGGGCCGTTGAAGAAGTTACACGTGACAGTTTAATGAGCAGTTTGTAATTTAACACAAAAGTGTACGCATTCTTACAATAAACTCGTTAAAACGTTACACTGGCGCTCCAACTCGGGCTCGAACTATGAAGAACCGTTTTCAACAAACACGTGAGTTTTGCGAAGAACCGTTGGAAGAAAAGGCCGTCGTTCTCAAGCACCAGTCGGGATTGGTCTGAGAAGTCGCGCTTAGAAGAACAGAAGCACCCCAGAGAGTGAAAATCCAGACTGCGAAAGAAGAGCAGAAAAACCGTCGTCCTTCAGCGCTGAGCGAAGTTGGCCTTGGGAGACGCGCACGACCAAAGAAGATAAGGGTTTTGCACTTCAACCAGGAACATTTTTGTGAATGAGCAACGAACCACACGCATACGGCTTGAGGTCAGGTACGCAACCAACAACGAGAATGCCAGGAAACGCCACATCGGGAAACCTCGTGATGAGTCCGGAGCAGTTTGAGAGACTGTTGGCCAGTCTGAAGACCGGATCAGGCCCGACGCTCCCGACTACAAGTGGGAATCTTGCTGACTGCAAAAGTAGGTTCGCAGGAGCCAGAGGAGAATCTGTTGCAGCCTTCATCGACGCCGTGACGATATACAAAGACTGCGTCGGTGTCTCCGACTTGAATGCGTTGAAAGGGCTGGCGATGCTGTTGGACGGAGCGGCGGCGACTTGGTGGCAGGGAACCAAGGCCACCGTGGACACCTGGGAGACCGCGATCAACGCGCTGCGGCGAAGCTTTGGTGAGGTCAAACCAAATTACAAAATTTTTAGGGAGCTGTTTTCCCGGCAACAGAAAGACACGGAGGCTACAGACATGTTCGTAAACAGTGCGAGGGCGCTGCTGTCGAAACTATCCCCCACGCCTCCCCTTCACGAGATCCACCAGATCGACATGATCTATGGGCTTCTCAGCAGCAAAATCCGAAGGTTGGTTCCCCGAGACGAACTTAACAACTTCGAGACGTTTATCGCGAAGACGCGAGGAGCTGAGGACGCCCTGAAGGAGGAAGAAATCCCAGAGATCGAAAAAGGAACCAAGACCCGCCCGAAGTGTTCATACTGTGGAGCCCATGGACACACAGAGAAGGAGTGTCGGAAGCTCGCGCGGAGTCAGGAAGCCACCCCAGCACGTCAAGCGACCACGACGCGAACAAATCCAGGGCAAATTTGTTTTGGCTGTCGCCAACTGGGACACGTGCGCTCGCAGTGCCCGAACGAACGCCAACGGAGGAACTCGACCACCGCCGAGATACTGACTGCAGGTCTGGGTGATGTCTGCAGAGCGTTCATGCCGGTAACAATCGCCAGAAAAGAAGGACTCGCTTACGTGGACTCGGGTGCTAGCCGTAGTATAGCCGGACACAACCTATACGGGCATCTGAAGCGGATAAAAGCGCCGTTCACTAGGTTGACGCAAGAGTTGACGATGGCAGATGGAGAACCTGTGGAGATGGCCACCGAAGTCTATAAAGTACAGGTAGAAGTGAACGATCGAATAGTACACACTTCTGTTACAGCCATACCTGAACACAGCCGAGGCAAGACTCTGCTGGGTATGGACTTCATCAAAGCGGCTGACGTTATCTTGGACTTCCCAAGGATGCAGTGGCGTTTCAGAGGCCAGCCAAATTGGGGCCCCTTAGTTAGTGAAAAGGAAGTCTCCCTGGCGGCAAGCACCGTCCAATTAGAGCCATTGCGAGATGACGAGGGTACGGAGCTGGACAAAGTTCAGAAAGACCAACTGGTTCGACTGCTTGATTCCCACAAAGAAGTATTCGAGGAGAGTGATGAACCCACACCATACGCGGAACACCGCATAACTTTGCCCGACGATCGCCCCATAGCTACTACCCCGTATCGCATGTCCCCTCAGCGGCGGGCAGTCCTTGAGGTGGAGATCCAGAGAATGGTTGAAAAAAATGTCATCGAAGAGTGCGAATCTCCATATGCAGCCCCAGTGGTAATGGTCCCAAAGAAGGACGGCAGTTTCCGCGTGTGCGTAGACTTTCGAAAGCTGAACTCGGTGACGGTGCCAGACTGTTACCCGCTACCGCGAATTGACGACGTGTTGCACGCTGCTCAACAGAACTTTTACATGAGCACGTTGGACCTTAAGAGTGGATTTTGGCAAGTCCCCGTAAGACCAGAAGACCGCGATAAAACTGCATTTGTCACGCCGTTCGGACTCTATCGGTTTTTGAGGATGCCGTTTGGATTGCGTAACTCGCCAGCGACCTTCCAACGGCTAATCGACAGGTTTAAAGTGGGGTTACCTAACGTGTTTCTGGTAGCGTACATGGACGACATCATTGTACTCTCACCGACGCTTGACAGACACTTAGAGGACTTGGAGGAAGTGTTCACCCGTTTAAGACTATTCAAACTCGGCGCGAACCGGAGGAAGTGCGTGTTCGCGTGTGCAGAAGTTAAATTTCTCGGACATATCATAAAGAAGGGAGGGATATCAGCTGACCCGGATAAAGTTTCCGCCATTTTGCACATGGAGGCACCAAGGAATGTGAGGCAGTTGCTGTCTTTTCTTCAGACGTGCAGCTGGTTTAGAAGATTCGTACCAGGATTCTCAGATGTCGCCAAACCTCTGACGGAGTTGACTTAGAAGACGGCAGTGTGGACCTGGGGAACGGCACAGGAGGACGCGTTCGCAAAGTTAAAGGATTTACTCAGTGCGGCGCCCATACTACGTCAGGCAGATTCCAGCCTGTCGTACACCTTGAGAACGGATGCCAGCTCCTACGCATTGGGGGCAGGGGGAGGGCCCGGACGAGAGACCCGTGGAATACGCGAGCCGGTTGTTAACACCAGCTGAGAAGAACTACACAACAACAGAGAGAGAGGCTCTGGCGATTGTCTTCGGAGTACAAAAATTTCGAGGCTACTTAGAAGGCGCAAGAGTGATAGTGGCCTCCGACCACCAGCCCCTGAAGTGGTTAATGTCACTGAGATCACCATCTGGTAGGTTAGCACGTTGGGCTCTTTTGTTGCAGTCATTTGATTTGCGCGTCGACTATATCCCTGGAAGAAGAAATGTGGTAGCTGACATGTTATCTCGTCCCCCGATCGCCGATCTTGACGCAAGTTCCAAGTTGGAAGCCTGCTTTGCGTCCATCAATATCCCCACAGTCTCAGCAACAGAACTGCGAAACGAGCAGTCGAAAGACGAAACAATTAAGAAAATTGTACTATGCTTCGAAGACGGTGCCGACGAGGGTCTGGCGCGTTGGACCGACCGCGGTTATGTCATGTCCGGTGGTATCCTCTACCGCTACGTTCCTGATTCCGAAACGGAAGAACCGCAACTGGTGGTACCACAGCAACTGGTTCCTGCGGTCCTGAAGGAGTTCCACGATTCCACCCGGGCCGGCCATCCAGGCGTGGAAAGGACCATCGAGAAAGTCAGCAGACACTACTTCTGGTCCACGCTGAGGCATGATGTTCGAAAACATGTCCGGCAGTGCGCAGATTGTCAGAGGTACAAATTCTCCAATATGAAACCCACTGGACTTTTACAGACCCCTACGTTAGCCCGACGTTTCGAGACTCTAGCGATCGATCTCTACGGTCCATTACCCGTTACCTCTGATGGAAAGAGGTGGGTCTTCGCAATAGAAGATACCGCCACACGTTGGATGGAGTTGTTCCCATTAGCCAAGGCCACAGCTGAGGCCTGCGCCAAATGTCTAGTCGACGAAGTGATCCTGCGATATGGGACACCCCGCAAGGTCATCAGCGATAACGGCTCGCAATTTGTGAGCGAGATCATGCAGCAAACGGCCTACTGTTTGGGGATTGAGCAGATCCTGACCCCTGTGTATTACCCGGCCGCCAACCCGGAGGAGAGAAGAAACCGCGAGTTGACGGTGCAGCTAGCAATAGCGGTAGAAAAGACACACGACCGGTGGAGCCTTGCGCTACCTTCGGTGAGGTTCGCCATGAATAGTACCGTACACGCGGCGCTCGGAAAGACACCAGCATTCCTCTGCTTCGGCCGCGAGCTGAGAACCCCCCTGGAGGCCCACCACGATCTGCGTGCCGTCCTCGATAACGAGAACTTCGTCCCGGAGATAACTCCGCACCTGAGGACGATGACTGACATCTTAAAGGACGTTCGCGAAACGTACGAGCGGCAGCAGGACAAGGTCAAGAAGTACGCCGACCTGCGAAGAAGACCTAGTCCACCCTTCGAAGTCGGCGATCGAGTCCTCGTCGACGTGCACGCCCTAAGCAGGGCCTCCCACTCGTATACCAGCAAGTTCGCACCACGACGTGACGGCCCCTACGTCGTCATAGAAAAGAAGGGCCCTGTCGCCTACGTGGTGGCTGCGGTAGATGACCCGGAGCGTCCCCTGGGTAAATACCACGTCTCGGCACTGAGACCTTTTGTGTCATCCGTAGGTGAAAGCCACTCCGAACCTGTTGCGCCTCTCCGACGACGAGGTCGCCCCCGGAAAGCGCAGCCCGATGACCGCCCCGAAGACGAAACAACGCCGAACCAACCACGCTCTCCTCCACGCCATATCCGAGGAGTTCGTCGAGGCCGTCGAGGTGCTGCTCGACCACGAGAAGTCCAAACATAAGCCGAGCGTGCCCAGTTGGATCCCACCTGAGGGCAGCTAGTGGAATCCAAAGGGGGAGTGTAACAAGACGACCGATAGGGGACGCTGTCCAACGACGTATTCCCCACCGCCCGCGTACTAAGATCGCCATCTTGGTTGCGCTCGCTTCTGTCTGGGCCGTTGAAGAAGTTACACGTGACAGTTTAATGAGCAGTTTGTAATTTAACACAAAAGTGTACGCATTCTTACAATAAACTCGTTAAAACGTTACACTCTCACAAATGTTAGCAAACCGGTCGAGGACTGCAGTGACGTCACAAGCGATCGAGACGTTGGCGAACGCATGTCTTATGGCATCTAGCAGTCCTGTTAGGTATACTGTTCTTGCTGGATACGGCAATATAGTTTGTCCAGCGAGAGATTGGTTGACATAAAAATCACTAAATTCTACGCAGAGAAAGTAGTACCTAGCGCGCGTAAAATTTGAAATATATCCTTCAAGCAGTAACATTTTGTGCCCTGAAATTATGCTCTAATTAATGAAGTACCTTAACGAATAAAAGATAAAATGAATGAAAATATTACAGTTGCAGTATTTTACACGAAGACGTGTACCTACTCTTGATAACTACTTGCGTCAAGAATATTTAAAAGTAAAACTTCAACCAACAAGATCGTTTATATATCAATGCGAAATCGAACGACTTAATTTTGCTGGTCGTTTAATGTCTACGAAATTGTTGTGTTCAAAATAGCGGAAGATCAGTTCGTGAAGCAAAATATGGGGAACTTCTCAGGGGGCTAGGAGTTAAAATAAAACAATTCCTTGGGTTGAAGGACGCCTGTATTTAATTTTTCAAATAAATAAAATCAAATACGTTCTTGTTTTCACCTGCAGTAACTGGTTAATTTCAAATTAAATTTCTGACTTGCACAAAATTATGGACAGTGCTGCTCGAGTATCCTTAAGACATAATACGTAGGTAATATAAACATAAAACAAAAATGGACAATGAGATCGTCAGGGTTAATTTAAATTAAATCCTGAGACTTCCTGCAGACGTTTGTTTGAATGACCGACTATCGTGCGCCAGTCCGAATTCAATTTATCTTATTAAAATATATTTTTCTTTATACCATACTGTTATTAGGATTTATCAGTACTCAATGCTTGATTGATATGATACCTATAATAACAGACTAGGCCGTTATTCAAAATTATCAGGCCGAGGCCGTTATTTTTGCTACCGTTGCTACGGTTACGGCATAGATGACAACTAAATTTAATTTTTGAAGCAAAGAGAAATGTCAGTCTTACAAATAAATCATCGTTAAATGTTAAGTATTATTGGTATAAAGAAAACTATAAAACAACATACGGCCGATATGGATATAACAGACTCGGTTGATTATAAAATCTCGGCTCCGCCTCGATTTTACAATACCTCAACCATGTCTGTTATATAACCCATATCGGCCTAATACCGTTATATACTATTAGAATATTAACTTTACTTATTGAATAAACATCAGAAGAGCCTGTGGCGGTAGAAGACTGAAAATTTAAAAAAGAAACATTCCATTGAAAAAAAAAATATCTTTACAGTACACAACCCTTGTCTTACTGCTCTGCACCATATCATTGAGTACAAGATGAACTTCTTGCTTAATATTGTAATGCAAGTCTGCTGTAACTCTTCTGGGACGCTGCCTCGTCAACTTTCTTGATGATGTTTTAGTTGGACCACCTTCACACTTTGACACTGTGTTTTTGCTAACTCCTAAGTATCTCGCAGTGACCTTTAAGAAAAATACTTTTATCCCTTGACTAATCTGACCTAATCAATGATGATGTCAATAAAATTATGATAGGTATAATACTATTTTGTGTTATAAGGTATGAAAAGCAACCTCCAGTGGACTTTCAGTTGTAAGTTTTTCATTTATGAAAAATTAATAAGCACTTGCATCATCATCTGGGCTGCTGGGTTGCCAGTTACAGTCAAATAGCTTCGGGTTGCCTACAAAACAGTTTTAAAGCAATATAATTAAATTAAAAATATTATCTTCATACCTTTGCATCAGTCTAGATATTGTTCGTGATATCACTAAAGGGATTAATGTTTATAAATAGAAATGTCACTTAAAAAAAGGCACTCGAAGGTAAACAATAGGGAACTTATAGAACAGAAACAACTAAAACAACAAACTAACAACTAACTAATCTTAAAAACTTAGAAAGTTTAAACACCACAAAAAAAAATTGTTAAGCAAGAAATAACGAACAAAACACACATTACTTGGAGGTTAACAATACAGAACTTAGTCAATACAAACGAACAAACTAATTTATCCCAGATAATTAAGAAGTTTTAAACACAACAAAATACCTCACTTGAAGATGAAAGAGCAAATAAACCACACACGGTGGTGATGATTCAAAATGACAGCGGCAACGACAATAGCCGAAATTTGACAATTTGCTGTGACAGCATAAATTGGCGTAGGATTACAATGCCCGCGAAATTATTTCAAAGGTACCACCACAATAATTTATTTTATTAATTTTTTTTGTATTGTATTCTAGTGCATTTTGTAGTGTTGGGTTACAAGCCTACAATTTAAACTCTCCCAATCTCTCGCTGGACGGAGTTTACCCGATAAACGTATGTCGACTTTGAAAAAACATATCACAGACTTCGGTACCTTCCCCCATTTCGTTCTAACCTGTATTAAAATATGTTTCTCTCTGTTATTACAATACGTATGTCGTTTTGATGTTTCGCAAATGTCAATTTTGAAGTTTGAAATTAATTCAAAAGTCTGAACCTCTGGTCTGAACTGTCATAAAACTTCCTGCATTCATAAAATAGAATAATTGCAATAATGAAAACCTGCAGAATTTGTTCTACTCCTTATAGTTCTTCAAGACAAGACTTATCTTTTCACTGGTATGTACAGTTGCGGCCGTTGAAAACTCAGACACTTTGACAACGCCAAACTTTTGGCTTTGTAAGTGGCATTGAAAGTGACCTTTCTAAAAATGTCACTCATTCTGGCCTAATATGTCAAATACTGACACTGACTTTATAATCCTTGATGAAAGTCCTGTTTACGCTAATCAAATTTCGGAATTTATACAGAGTGTTTAAATCTTTCCTGTCTGAGATTTCAACGGCCGCAACTGTACCTAAAATAGACGATTCTTTACAAATACCGAAGACCTGGGTGAAAAAATGATTTCAGTTTTCCAAAAGAAACCTTCTTAAGAAACAAATGGATATCAGTGTGCAAGTGACAATCAAAGTTGCAAACGATGCGGTTATTTGTTCAAAACATTTTCGGAATTCTGATTAGGATGAATGTAAAAAACCATGCAAAATTTTAAAAAGGGTTTGTTCACAAGGGCAGTATCAAATTGCAGCGGCGGTCAAGTCCTAATCTTTTAGGGGAAGCAGGTACTGATTTCCAAATAAGTAAATAGCAGCGCTTGTCATTTTACCCCCAGGGAGTGGGCAGGTAGACGATTATAAATAATAACTATCTCTTACCTCCTACTTTTAAGGAGGTAACTAATTAATCATCTGCAAAGTCTGCAATTTTCGGAAAAGAGAATACTAACGGGAAACAAAATTTTCTTCGAAATCATTGGACTTAGTAAATTGAAATACAGAAACATCGTTGGTGCACAAGAAAAGTGACACATCTCAAAAACCCTCATTTTTCAGTAGAACGATTTTAATAGTATATTGGGATTGGGATATAAGGTTAGGAAGTGCATTATAATAACAAACAGAATCGAGAAAGAGTTTGAAAAATCGAGACGAAGGAGGCACATAATGTACATTTTTATATCCGTGAACAGCAAATAATTGTTTAAAAAATTTTGTACAGTGTGAAAACGTACCGTCCGCGTAAATTTTTGATGATGTTGACAAAAATTTCAATTTTTTGTGGCAAGAAAAAATTACAATGTTTTTCTTTTGTCATTCACCTGAAGAAAATCCTGATTTCGATTAGTTTTAATTTGAATGGATTCAAGAGCATCATGTACACCTTTGATGCATCTGCGTAATGAACTAAGAAGTGCAGTGCTACCTGAAAATTTCTAAAGCCGACCCCTTATTAAGATTATAAGCGCTGCAGTCCCCGCGCTGCAATTTAGCACTTAGGATTTTAAAATACCTGAATTTTCCTACCACACCTAATGCCCCCTTTAATCTCAATTTCGCAGAAGAACATTGTAGTGGCAACAAAGGTAGAGCGTATAAAACTTAAATATTTAATTTCTCTTTCATAACTTACTTACCTATTTTTAAAAATTGTTAGAAAATAAAACTACGGCTACTCAATCAGTAGATTCGAGATATAATGCAGATGTAACAACAACATGTAAATATGATCCAACATGTTGACGAGCAAAGGGAAATACACTACGAATGTAAGAAAACTGCAAAAGCTCCAAACAAAAACAAGATAAGAAGTAAACTTAACAAAGTTGTATTATTTTGTAAAAATAAATATAAGAATCTGTTACGATTAATATGTATTTATTTTGGTGTTTTTTTTTTAATTTCATGGATACTTGTGAGTTTGAATTTACGCACAAATTAAAGTTAAGTGCTTCACAAAAGTATACTTGTTGAAGGCAGACAACTCTCTTCACCTTTGTAGTCCAAACCTGGATTTCCTTTTGTGAAATCTTTACCAACAGCATTGCCAGTGTTTCACATTAGAGTGAAAAATACCTGGCTTTAGACGAATTAGTCATTCTTAATATGTTCAAGTTCTAAAACAATAATACTTGATAGAGTTAACGGTTCAAATACTCTCGAACTACGCAAACTTCAGAGAAACAGATTAGAAAAAAGATGACACGAATGACAGGAGAGTAATAAATAATTGATAAATTGAGAATTTAAACCAATCAGAGTCGGGGGACTCTCTAAAGGATAGTGCTAATACCCAGATAATGCGTTGAGAGCGACAGAAATAGATGGTACGTCTTGTTCAACTATGATGGCTGTACACCGTATCCAGTACTAATAAATCCATCGTTAGAATGCATTTAACAGTAACCCCGAAATAGTATATAACGGTATTAGGCCGATATGGGTTATATAACAGACGAGGTTGAGATATTGTAAAATCGAGGCGGAGCCCAGATTTTATAATCAACCGAGTCTGTTATATCCATATCGGCCGTATGTTGTTTTATAGTTTTCTTTATACCAATAATACTTAACATTTAACGATGATTTATTTGTAAGACTGGCATTTCTCTTTACTTCAAAAATTAAATTTAGTTGTAATTTGTGCCGTAACCGTAGCAACGGCAGCAAAAATAACGGCCTCGGTCTGATAATTTTGAATAACGGCCTAGACTGTTATAGGTGTCATATCAATCAAGCATTGAGTACTGATAAATCCTAATAACAGTGTGGTATAAAGAAAATAAATAAATAAAATAGCATTATTGAAAAATTTTTCTTCGAAAAAAATCAGGTACAATGGCCGGCAAAAAAAATTAGCCATCACTTTTGTGTTACGTCAAAATCCAAATGTGTAATTAATGCTTTTTTGACACTGACATTTAAATGATGGCTAATTTTTTTTGCCGGCCATTGTATACCATGGAAAACAATCCTAACCGCAATGTTTATTACACGTTCTGTTATATTATTTTTTATTTGTGCTCGTTTTTTCTTTGAAAAAGTTTTCGACCAGTGCAATAATAAATACGGGGTGCCATTTGAAAAAAATGAGTTTTTGACATTTTTAGTAATGTTTAAAAAATCGTAGTAGGCAAATGCGACTGAGCAGATTGTTGAGTGAAAACTCACCAGGTGCGACAAACATTCAGGAATCAAACAGCATCAATTATTTTTATTTTTGTGCATCGATTTGGAAAATACGAATTTTCGAATGGACCCCTGCATTTCGAAATTCTGGTAAAAAAAAGCGCCACAGATCAAAAACTATGGCAGATAAGTAAAAACGACCTCTATAGATTTGATTCATAATTTAGTATAGAATCCAAAAATGAAATCAAATTAGGTAGGTTCCATTTAAAAAAACATAACTTGTGTTTTTATAATATTGGGACATCCTGTATATATACCGCAATATTTTCCGAATGTGCAGTAGAAGCGTAGAAAAAAGGAAAAGTTGATATTTTTAATAACAAACCAGTTATGGAGCTTTTTCGCAATTCTGGGACACGTGTATGTACAGAGTGACTTTGAAGGTTGTGCAGATATTTTAACTTGTGATAGAACCCCACAAAAGGTAACGATTGATCCAATGATGCCTTATACAAATGTTGATATTTTTCGAGAAAAGGGAGCTCAAAGTTTTTCAAAAAAAGTTTGGGAGCCACTGAACTTTATGGAAAAATCCGAAAAATGCTGCAAAAATAAATCATAGTAGATTTTTGTTGTTGTCATTTAATTCAGAATTAAGTAATTTTGAAAGAACATCAATCTTAACCTCAATTTATAACACAAATGTTTTTGAAGGATACTTCGCAATGCACGAACCTTTGTAAACGTTGCACAGCATCTTCGCGATTTCGGGCGTTCCAGAATGAATAAGCGTGATCTTGGCCGCCAACGAGAAGATAGCATTTTAGTTGCAGAAGAAGTCATTCCTCATGAAATCCAAAAGCGTCACTTCCAGCAGTCATTTTAATTAACGTGTGAGTTGGGATTGTTGAAAATCACCTCGTAGATCCCTATGTTTTACCTCCGCCTCATTACGTTCAAAACGCCGCTCATGAAATTCGCGAAAACAGAAGCATTCTGAATGGCAGATATTTTGAGCAACTTCTTTGATGTTTCATTTCATACTGTTACTCACAATTACAGTCATTTCACTTTATTGTTTAAGCTCTTGTTGTTTTCTAAATATGTTACACGCACTATTTCATCATCACCTTACAAATTTTATCCAAAATTCGCGATGAAACTCTAAAAACTGTAACGATAAAAACGAAACGTAACGTCGAATGATAGAAAAACTTGACATTGTAGGTTGGTCGTACAGTTAATTTCAAAATTATAGACTGCGCTTTTTATTTCGCTGAACATATAATGTAAAATGGCTATTTTCAGTTCTAAAATGGACAAGTACAAGTCAATTTATTTGAAATATTTATTGAAATAGGCAACCAAACTTACAGATCCATGAATCCTATGTTCAGCTGTAATATAACAAGTGGTATGATTATTATCGATGATATTATGAGTGAAATTGTGCTGGAGATTTCACGAGTCCGAAGGACGAGTGAAATGTCCTGCTTCAATTTCACGAATTTAATATCATCGATGATTAATCATACCACGTGTTATATTCGATGAGACAATATAATGAATGAAATACAAAATTATTCATTTATTTGTCAAATTGACAAATTTATTTCAATCAAAAATCGTAACGACGAAAGTAAATAAGAAAATATTTTTTTTGTTTTTTATAATCGCTGTGATAGCCATGCAACTAAGGACTTTTACGCGTTTTCATTGGATCATTCATGATCACGTGATACATGAATTATATTGTCAGTAAAATAATAAACTCACCTGAATCTGAAAAATCAAGAAGTCGATTTATTACAGTTTTTTCCACATGTAAAGATGCCTTTTTGAAATTTGAACGTCATATTTTTAAATAGGTTAGGTAAGTTTGACAACATAAAACGTCGCAGTTATTTTAGAACACCATAATATTGTCTGTTTTATCCTCTGCACGGTGCTCTTTGCTATCTTATAATACTGGGTTACCCTCCGGATCGACCACCCTTCTTCTAATTTGCAAAGAATGAGCACTTTCGCGTTTTTGGTTAGATTAGGCATTTTATTTGCCAAAATTGACATTGATCATGGACAAAAAATGTAAGTGCATTTCACACATTTTCTTGTAAAATGTAAACCATTAACATTTGTATAAGGTAAGTTGGGTTATTTTGTCTTCTTTTAACACGTACTAGCTCAGGTTAAAATATCTGCACAACCTTCAAAACCAGGCTGTATACAGAGTGATTCTGAAATAAGTCAGTCATATACTTTAATATTTACCTATGACATACCCCTCTCGATCATTTCCATAGAAACATTTACATAGCAGTGTGTTTGCACCTAGGACTTTATTATGGAGTTGATGTAAAAATGGTTGCTAATGAAGTGAACAAATTCGGACAAATTTTCCTTATGCATAGGCGTCGAAAATACAAGGATATATACTCAATTTCATATAAATGTGCATCTAAGCAAGCCATGAAAATTTGATTTTCTGTTGGTATTAAAGCTAAAGCTAGTGACTTTGACTTTCAAAGTTGCTTGCTCTACGCGAACCCGATTTGACTAATTTTTCAGTTTTTGTCCATTTTAAGATTGCTGATTTCAAAAGCAATGTTACGTCTTTTTACTGATTAAATTAAAGTAATTCTTATTTGTTTTTGTCTTTGTATTTTTACCAAGTAAAGATTTATTGGACATGACCTTCATAAATGTGACTTTTGTAATGTAACTAAATTAAAGGTGCTTTTACAAATGCACAGCTCACTTGATGAACATTTATATGAAATCAATTATAGAGTAGTTTCCATCCTATTCACCTCGCAAAGTCATTTACGCAGAATTATTTTGTGTCAATAATACTCCATATTTCCCCAACACCATTGAAGCGCAAGCGAATGAGGCGATCGAAAAAATGGTATTATGGCGGCCAAAAAATTTTAGCCGTCACTATCTTGACATTCACATAAAGTGTAAATAAATCTTTAGGAACCGTAATCCCATTTTTAAGTGTAAAGCTCAGATATTCCAAAAATCCGATATGAATAAACAAAATTAGAGCAGTCGTATATAGGTAGATAACCGGAGGTAAAAGATAATTTCGAGTTTTGAAATTGACCACCCAAAAAATCCAATCATAATCAAGACGGAAATCATAATGACAGTAAAGTATGGATTACAATTTTTTTTTTCGAAATGACAGAAAGTGACGGGTAAAATTTTTTGGCCGCCATAGTACCCCCAAGATCAAGATTATTAAATGAAAATGAGTACAAACTATTTTGTGAGTGGAGAAGAACTCAAAAGGCGAAAAGGCCAAAGGAGTGGACGAAACTATTATCTTAGTCTACGTTTTGTAGCGTTCCAAAATCGTGAAATTTTCATCTTTGCGGCCGTATTTTTCCCAACTTAAGAAAATGTTGTTTGTCCAGGAAAACATTGATATAGGCAGGTTTGGCCAGATACTAATTAAGTAATTTTGTAACTGATGTACCTATTTGTTGAATTTTTTTAAATCACAAGTGAGTAGTAAGAAGGCCCCTTCAACACACTGCCACTTTTTAAGGAAAACACCCCGATTTTCAAGGGTAAACTGAAAAGCAGAAAAAATTGTGAAAACACCCTCGTTTGAAGGTATATTTTAAAATTAACATTTTTTAAGGAAAACCCCGATTTTCAAGGGTAAACTGAAAAGCAGAAAAAATCGTGAAAACACCCTCGTTTGAAGGTATATTTTAAAATTAACATTTTTCAAAGATTTTACTCTGTTATAGTAATAATAGAGGATTAGGATAATTATAGTTAGAACTACTTATATCAAAAATAGATAAAATTTATTTAAAAGAATCATATGAGTTGGAAAATTTGATGTATGCCCAAACGGTATAAAAATGACCAAGTTTTAAAAATTTTACAAATTATTTGCTCGAATTTATGGGATAAAAAACGCGATTATAAGAATCACAGACGATTAATTAGTTTTATTATTTGATCGATAAGACCACATTTAAATCCAAAAACTGTCAAGTCAAATTTATCAGATTTAACTAATGTATTCGAAATATCATCAAATTCATAAAACATTTTATCTTTAAAGAAATATAAATTTCTACATCTGAATGCTCTGCTTATATTTGGAGATATTCCAGCAAATAATTCTGAAATAAGGCCGTTTTTCTTTGATCTAAACAAACACTCATCAAACTCAATATACAAAACTTTATCATAAAATATATATGTTTTTCCAGAATAAGTTCTAAATATCGCATCAATTCTTTTTCGTTTTGGTATTCCTAAATTTTCAATAGATTGACTATTATATCCACTTTTAACATGAAAACTTGGAAAATCAATTAAATAACATAAATTTTTAACAACTATTAAAACATCACCTGAAGGTCTTTGATAAATATGCGAAATTTCTTTAAAATCATCTGGTAAAAAATATAAATAATCTTTAATTAATTTCGGTTCTTTATCATAAGTCATGTCTTTTAAATTGACTAACCAAACATATTTCTTATAAAAAATATACATATGATGATTTGCAATTAAAAATGTGTCAATTTCTTTATTAAAATCACATAAATTGACCATAGGCTCATGAGTCGAAGACGAATCTCTTTTACTCCGACTTCAGGGACGCTTTGCCAGACTTTGCTTACAGTAGGTTTAACTGTTGTTGTTGTTGTTGGTATTAATTCATATTTTAATCGTTCAGGTCGTCCATATAAATATTGAATTGCCCACATATCGTCTTGAGTTAATTTATCAATATCGCCTTTATAATAGGCGTACATAATTGAATTATTATTTGCAGAATGTTCAATACCTAACGTGTGTCCGATTTCGTGTAATAAAACAGTATAAAAATTAGTTTGATCATCAGGTGTATTGCCTGATTCACCAAAATACCAATTTTCTGATTTATCAAAATGAATTCCTAAACATTCATTAGGTATTATTTGGAAAGAAGCCATGTGCTAAAACATTACCTTTTCCGTCAAAACTGCTAGAACATATTCCTTTTTGACACCGTGAATTATGATTATGTTGAAACAGCGTATTAGAAAATGAAATAAGTACGTCCGGTTTAACACTATTGTAATTAAACTTTAAATTTGAAACAGATTCCCATTGATCAAAGGCTTTTTATGCTAATTCTTTCATCTCGTTTGTAGCTAACGAAAAATACCATTTAAGATTTGTTTTATTCCATTTTTGATAATGAACTCTATAAGCTGTTGGATTATCTTTAACGCCACATCTACTGATAAATGCAAGTGTTTCTTGATTTAATGTTCCATCAGTTGGTAAATTATAGAATTCTTGAAACCTTATTAATGCTTCATTGGTATGCGAAGCACTAGTCAAAGACGTTTCTGTTAATAATGATCCATTACTCTCTAAATACCCAAATTGTTCTAAATAACTTGAATTTTTTACAGTAGTGAGAAATAAGAAAAGAATAATATATTTCATTTATTAGAGTAAATATCAAATTAAACAATTGAAATATCTTCAAAAATAATAATATTACAAAAACAATCTCCATAATCTTTAGACTTGAAGTTCATATTATCTCTTTGCAGAGACACTCTTTGTTTTTTATCAAGAAAATACGAAATAGCGTCATATAACTCATATAACTTATTAATTTTTGATGAATCTGAAAATAAGTCAACATCGGATAAATATAACTTCAAGTTTCCCTCTAAAATAAATAATAACCCATTAGTTGGGCCAACGTCATCTGATTTACTTATAGCAGTAATTTCATAGCACTTATCAACCTTTGTTCGGTCCCGTTAGTCGGTACCGCTCGGGAATTGTCGGACGGTACCGCTATCCACCCTCTCGAGGGGGTGGAGAGTTGCGAGTTGCCAGAGTCTTCAGTCTTGTGACTTTTGAAATTTGTGGGTCGTGAAACAATGGCAGAAGGTAAGAGCATATAAACCAGCAAAAGTAAATTTGAACCGAAATGTTTTAGCAAATCTTGTTCACATACATTGCCCAGGTAACGACAACGATATGGCGGATGCGGCAGCAAGGCACGCAGCAGCCGTTGATCTCTTTACAAGACTATGCCCCGTTGCGGGTAGTGTGGAGGAAGTTGTACGCAGAGGGCGAAAAAAATGTGCATGGAGAGTCCGATATACCAGGAATATGAATGCAGGATATCTCCAGATGGATGGCGAACAACTGGTGTGGGATATTAGGAATAACAAGCCGAACAATACGGAGATTATTGAAAAACCCAGAAGTCTATATCCCCCATTCATAGAATTAATTTACTCTTGCGGATGTAGATGCGATGTATCCCCAACAGCAAGTATGCCAATTAAGAGATGTGATTCTGTTGTTAATTTAAAGGTGGAGGAGAATTTGGCTAATTTAAAGTTGGAGGAGCATCTCCAAGAATAAGGCCTGATTTCATAATCAATTTACCAATTGATGATTAGAATGCTATTATATGAATTTTAATGTTACATGAACTATTACATCCTAGCTGTAAGTATAGTTTTCCCATTTATAATTTAGTTTTACGGCAGTGCAATTGTAATTATTAGGGGCTGGGGTTGTGGTTTTGGCAATAGACGTGAAGATATTGTAGCCTAGTCAGACAACAGACAACCGACCTTCTTTTACAGTCCTAGGATTTATGGCGGTA
Organism: Tenebrio molitor; assembly: GCF_963966145.1. Lineage (NCBI taxonomy): Eukaryota > Metazoa > Arthropoda > Insecta > Coleoptera > Tenebrionidae > Tenebrio > Tenebrio molitor. Next base: position 21,990,733 of record NC_091047.1, on the reverse strand, counting down.
GTTGCCTATTGTCGGGGTATTTAACTCCCTGATAACAGGGCTGGTAGTAAAACCAAATTATAAATGGGAAAACTATAACAGGGTTTTAAATTTGATTATGAAATGGACAGAATTGGCATTTTTTTTTTGTATGTGTAGAGTGACGTTAATATACTAGGTACCTAATACAAGTGTTTTAGGGTCAATTTTTTATTTCAGCGAACCTGTGGCTGTAATTGAATAAATTGAATAAAGATAAATATTTGTTGAAATATGTATTAGATATTCATTCATTTGTATTGCAACTTAAGTAGATTTTATAATTTATATACCTACTTTAAAAACAGGGGTGTGATGAATTTACTTCGCTTATGAGGACTTGCCCGAATTTTAACTTTAAAACAAAAGTACCTTGAAGAACGGGGTAGATTTGATAAAAAATGGTGTGTGTTGAACAAGGCCATAGAATTTTGCTTTTTTAAAAATACCTTTGAAAACAAGGTCAAAATGCTTAAAAACACAGTGTTCTAAAATATACCTTCAAACGAGGGTGTTTTCACGATTTTTTCTGCTTTTCAGTTTACCCTTGAAAATCGGGGTGTTTTCCTTAAAAAGTGGCAGTGTGTTGAAGGGGCCTTCTTACTACTCAAGTGAATTAAAAATGTTTTAATTCACTTGGGAATAACGATGATGTTGTTGCTGTCACGGCGTTAATAGAGAGTTTTCGTGTTACGTTTTTCAGATAACCGTGTACGCTAACGCCGGGGTTGCTAAGCAATAGCGTAACCGATTCATTACCGCCCGTTATTTGAATCAGCGGTTACGGTAATTGCTCGCGAATAGCCTACCGGTTATTTTAACGGAACGTAACGGGAAAACTCTCTAATAAAGTCAATTTTAAACGTCAAAAAGGAATAAAAGTAATAAATAATAACCTTTTCTTAAATTAATTCTTGGAGTGAAAGACATGTAGACCAGAATCGATAATAATAGAGCAAAATGATAAGAATGTTCGACATAACGAAGATTAGATAATGATAGGAATGTAATAAAAAATTATACCTAGTTACTCTGCAAAGATGGCTAACATCTGTTCATTTTAAATAAATTTTTTCTCCAACCGTCTTAAAAGTGGTCACTTTTAATACCGTTTTTACATAAAAGAGCTTATATTAATAACATAATTACATTAACATTTTTGTTTTATAATACAAAAATTTCCGATAATATTGCGGAATCTGGAAAAGTGCCCCGAATGCTTGCAGCGTTTCCACGTTGAATGGCAAGGGAAATCCTCTCGAAAAGGAATTTCTTTGATTTTGAATCGCCTGATTCCGCGATAAGTCGGTTTCCGATGACATTAATGAAATCGATGGCTTCTTTGCACCAAGGGCCTAAGGTTTCAAATGCTAAACCTTTAAACACGTAGTTTGACGAAATGATTGAACTATATTTGCTATGTTTGCGTTTGCCAGCCATTTCAGCGGCAGAACCTGAGACTTCAGATGATTTCAATACGTAACTGTCTGCAAGTGTATCTACAACAGTGACGTCCCAAACCAAAGGTTGACCTTTAATCCACGGTACTAAAGTCATCCCATCTGGGCGTTTTCCGTCATCCCGAGACAGTCCGTTTGGTTCTAAAGTTGAATTCACATGAATAGAAGTTAAAGACCGGTTGATAATGGAATTAATTTCAGTGTGTCTTGAAAATCTGCCACTGCTTTTGAAACAGCTTAGACCGTGAATACCAATTTCATCAACTTTCGCATTGCATTTGCAAATATGAGGTGTACAAAGATTACAACCCAATCTTAAACCAATACAAACTTGGAAGGAAGTGTTATCTAAAAGAGTACCAATATTAGGAGAAGGTATTGCATGTAACCAAGATCCTGATTCTCTGCATTGCAAAGCTTTAAAACGAGCCAAGTCTCTAGGTGAATTAAAGATTAAGTCATTGGCAATTATTCCTTTGATATTAATATTATCCCAATTCTTCTGAAATTGTGGAATTGTTGGTATTTCGTTCTCATTTGCTACACCCCAGACTGCTAAAGCTTCATCATAATGGTGAATATTAAGCTCATTATCCTTTGAGTTTAGTAATAAAGAAACAAGCTTTTTAACCCCATTAATTGAAGATAGGAAAACAGGGAGGCAAATATCGGAAATGCGACGAATTCCCAGACCACCAAATCTAATCGGTAAAGTGGACTGACGCCATTGTAAATCAGTTAAACGTAAATTAAGTATTCTCTCTAAACAAGACTTTAAAGAAGAATCAATTGAATTAACATAATTAGAAAATTTCCAAAATGGAGTTGTTCTTAATAAAAAATTAAATTTTGGTATGAAAAGACAGTTTTTGATTAAAGTATAAGCCACGTGTCTGTTGAGTTCAGCTTTGTTTAAAAGATTTTCAACTGTAATTATAGTTTTTTCGACGGTGTTTTTGAAACCTTGGTCAAAGATTGGAGAGCCTAAAAGAGATAAACTTTCTCGGTCACAGATTTTAATGCCTGGTGCTAAATTTTGAAATTCCTTTATGACTTTTAAATCTGTGTCTCCAGAACAGCAAAAGATCTCGCATTTGTTAAAGTTTAATTCAAGGCCAATTTCCTGAGATAAATTTATAACTTTTTTAAAGTCGGATAAAACTACTTCTGGGTAATCAGCTAAGGTTCCATCATCTAAATACCATATATTCATTTGAGAATCCAAAGATAAAATAATTGGTTGAATCGCAAGACTAAAAATCATGGGACCGCAGGGATCTCCTTGCTGGGCTCCAACAGAAGAAGAAATTAAATGATTACCGAAAAATAAAGTTGAAGGATTTCTATAGCATTGATAAAGATAAGGGTACAGAAGTGGGGTATGACATTGGACTTCTTTCAGAATACAATCCCGTTCGACTGAGTTAAAGGCATTTTTGAAATCTAATTTAAGAAGAACTTTGCCACGGTTTTGATCGTTATTAACAAAGGTTCGTGTGGTATGAATTGCTGCTTCGCATCCTAGTTTAGTTGCAACTCCAAGTTGGTGTGGAGATAAATACGAATTTACAATATTTCGACTTTGAAAACAGGCTAGCTTTGAGGTCAATCTTCGCAAACAGTTTCCGATAGCGATCGATCTAAGTCCTCCATCTTTCTTGTTAAGGGCACATAAAGACGCACCATACAATAAATGGCAGATTTCTGAAGGAAGTTGCCCAGATAATAAAAAATTGCACAGTTTGGTTAACGCTCTTAGTGCCTTCTGACCTGCTTCACCCGCTGACAAAGATATGATATCTTTCAAGTATTGTGGTCTCATGCTATCTAAACCTGGTGAAGAACCGGCAGGAAATGAATTTATAGCTTCTCGAACGTTTTGCTCATTGACTATTAAACTAATGTCTCCTGGTTTGAAAGGGTCTGGGAAAAAAAGTTCGCGAGATGGTGAAGGATGTTTTTTTTTAAGTTCTTCAGCAACATCTTCGTTGAATGAAGCTAATGAGTCATCCGAGGACAATAATTTAACAGCTCCTCTGATATCAAAATCGGCTACTTTTGCTTCTACTTTCTTAGCTAATGATAAATTTGTACGTTTCTTAGAACCAGTTCGTATTTGAGGTTCTTCAAAATTAGAAAGATTTTCTTTTATATGCTTATTCAACGACTTATCAGATTTCTCTGCTACATTGAAAGCTCTATACGAAAAAAGCAAAAGATTCTCAAAGGATGATAATGATTTGGTCGAAACACAGTTATTAATAATGGAACTTAATTTATCTGCAGCTAAATGTCTACCGTTTTTGGTCACTAAAGTTGATGTTTTCGTAACTGTAGAAAAAAGTTGCGTGTTACTAAGGCAACACTTTTGCCTCCTAGTATTAAAAGTACTTTTAATACTAGGAGGCAAAAGTACCAATACTAGACTATAAAATGAACTAACTAAAATTACTAGTTTTTAATATTAATATGAAAAGTACAGTTCGAACAACTTTGGAAAACATTAATCAAACTCGATTTGTCAACAGCAGGAAGATTTTCACTGGTATTGTTAATATTGGCATAGGTCATCGTGGTACTTGGCTCTTGGATCATTTCTGGAGCAATCGGTTCTTTTGTACTGTTACTGGTACTAGGTTCAAGCTGACTTAATATCTTCAATGTCATCAATTTTCAAATAAACCAATTCATCGCAACGACAGGCACCCGCAACTCCTAACATTCTGCCTTTTTAAAGATGCACGTAATTTTGACATTTTTTCTATATTTATTCCATTTTTTAGATTGAGTGTCGTCTTGACCATTGAATATTGAGATAAATGGTGGACGCTTTTAATTTTGGTCGATAAATTGGAAAAATATGCTAATAAAACACTTTCCGAATAGGATTACACTTGTTTTTCATTGCACCATGTCAAAAAAGGTTGTAAGCGCACTCGTAAATTTCCCGTGACTGATCCTGATAATAGGTCTGAAACAACTTCTTGTGCAGTTTCAGCCACGTCCGGTGGTGTACTGTGTAATGGATAATTCTTCAAATATTTTTGTTCAGGGTAAATTTTTACTTGCTTGCAACAGTTTGACGTTGATTTGAAAAAAACAACTAAACACGTAAACAAAACAAAAGTCAAAATTGTCTTTTTGGTTACACGAATATTTCAATAAAACGCTAGCTTTATTTTTTAAATGTGCCTATGAGATTCGCACTTCTCATGATACAGGTCTTTTACTTGGTTGGAGAAAAAATAGTATGTGTTATTCGGATTAAAAGTGACTTTTTTTGACTTGCAATTATTGCAGTGGCTCGGCTACGCTTCGCTTCGCCTCGTCAAAAAAAGTATCACTTTTAATCCTTATAACACAATATACTATTATCGTATCATTACCGATTATGATCACTTTATGTTAGACATTTATTGATAATTATGAATTCGAATAACTCAGCTTCCTTAGTTACTTACAATACGTTAGATACAATGATACGATAAAGCTTTGAATATGACTCGGATATTAGCGATTTAAACCATCTCGGACGTTGCAATGAGTTTGACTCGGCTAGCGCCTTGTCACCTCGCAACGTCCTCGATATTATAAATCGCATGATATTCTCGTTATACAGTGTAGAACAAAATGATTTTCATCTAGTTTGCTTTGGAATTCCTGCACCGCTCTACTTTTTTTTTGAAGTGCCAAACTATTAATTCTGTCAATAAATGTCATCAATCGAATTGACAATTGTTACAATTTACTAAATTGAATTAACAAACGTTGGTGGCCACTTTCAACACTAGCTGTGACTTGCTTTTGTTAGCTCCTTTTTAATTTCAATCTCAACTTTGCATTCATATCATCATCATCATCCCTTCGCAATAAATCACATTATTGGAATTTGGAAATATACACTAACCGGCACAAAAAATGACTCACTTTGAATTTTATTAATATAATTAAGTAATTCATTGTCTTAGAATTTTTTTTTGATATCATGTTGTATTGATAAGTGTTATTTAAGTTATTCTTTGGCAAAGAATATCCGACAAACAAAACATTAAACACAGCAAATAAAATTTTAATGAAAAAAAAAGTAATTTTTTAGAAAAAAAAAATTATGTTATGAAAAATTGCCAAAATTTGAACAGCATTTAGAATTAGTATCTCGTATTGTCAAATTAAATCTTTTAATTCATTTAAACAAAACAATTCGGTTGCCATGGTGACCATAGCACTCCCGATCATTGAAAATATCCCAATTTAACTATAATAAAGAAAAATAAGCACAAATATAATTTCAAGATCATTTATTAAAGAAATCAGAATGAGTCGTTTTTTGTGCCGGTCAGTGTATTTTGAGATTCGGCCTTCTTTTTTTGTAGAGCGGCATTTCGTATTTTTACAAGGGCAATGCAAACATAACTAAAGTCCATTCAAAAATCAAAAAACCACCAACGTCGCATTTTCCTTGATAATTACTATCGGCAACGCTGTTTAGTGTAAAATTTGGTGAGAATTGTAATTTTGAGGTTAAGTGTTTTATTAAATGTTTAAGGAAAAATAATAAGAATCAATAAATAAATGAAATATGCTGCTAATAAAACAATATGAACGGAATTCAAAGCAATTGTATTTTATTTTGAATCAAATAAATGTCCTAATTTATAGTTACCAACATAGTATGAAAAAATATCTACCTAGGATTTTTTAAATTTTACCAACCTAAAGCAACAGGTGGTGGTTTTTTTATTTTTGAATGGACTTTAGATGAAAATCATTTTATTCCACAGTGTAAAAATAGTTATAATTTCACTTTGCACTTTTGTGAGTTTACGATGCTTTTACAAAAGTCTCATACCTTTTTCAAAAATATTATTTTAATAAAATGAAACAAAAAAGGTATTCATGAGCTAGTTTTTCCTCTATTTTATCTATGACCCGTAGATACATCCACGTATGACTTAAATACTTAAAAAATAGCTAGGTACAAAATAAATATGTTTACAATAATATTAGTGCTAAATCCTAAAAACTACAGGGTTGAGATATCGTTCTCATCTGAGTTTACATTCAAAATATAAATAGAAGAACTCCATCGAAAGAGATGTGAAATCGAGATTATCTTAAGATATTTGTCTAAAATGATATTTTACGAAATAATAGCTTTCAGTTGGCTGTACGCCGACTTGAGGGCCGCAATAAGACTCCAAGCTCCTAAAATCCCTATTATGACAAAAGTTGCCACTCGAGATTCAGCTGTTGTAGCATTTGCTACACTGCGCTTTTGCAAACCAAAGCACAAACTAACCAGTCCAAAAGTATATCCCAAAATGCCGAACAAATTGTGAATGAATTTAAACCAGACAGGCCTCAGTATAAATTTCAACGACTGCGATTTAGCAGAAGCTAGACCTAGAAATTGTGAGAGCAGGACAAAGATCCACGAAACCAGTCCTAAAAATATATGTTAACAAATTTCTTGCAGTTTTTAGTCGTCCTCACCTGTCCAGGCGTGTGTTGAATGGAAGTGAGGATTATCGTGAACACTAATCATGAAGGCAATGCCTACGGTGGCCAAGACTGCACTAGTGAAGAGGAGACAACCATGTATGTAGTACCTGGTGGTTCTTGGGATGTATTGGGTCCACACGTTGTCGTTAGCAAACAGAACGATCGCCTCGGCCATCAAAGGGACGTACTGAAAGTGATTACGTTTCAGTTATGCCAACAAGATTTTTAGAGAAGTTTTACTTACTGCGATTGTTAATAAAATCATGTGCCACCTTGACAACTCGTTGGTGAAATTATAGCATAACGTCCACAATATAAAAACTCCTGCCACCGCAACCAACTGGTGAAAAATTGTGTTGCCAATCCAAGTCAAACGTTCATAAACTGTGGCAGATTTCTTGGCGCGTGGCTTACCAGATTTTCTTGCAAGGTCGGTCATCGTGTCTTAGATTTTACTACAGAACTGGGGCCTGAATGTACTTATCCTCCTTTTATATTGATAAATCTCAAGATAACCATTTTAATTATGTCTTGATAAAGATCATACACTTCATTTAATCACAATGACGTACCTATGTGAAGCACGGCAACCTTCAGTGTATTTCTTCTCGTCATATTTTGTAATACATTTTTGTGTTGATTGTATTTTATAACGAAAACAAGTACCATGTAAAAGTCCGTACTCTACTTAGGAAATTTAGTCCATGCGAGAGATATCGACGTACCTATGTACCTAATACTATTGCAAAATATGCAACCAGATTTGACTATTAGTTGTTATCTGTCAAAGGCTTAAATACATTCTAAATTTTTAACTTAAAACCAAGAAATTAATTTTCTAATTAAATAATTTTAATTAAATAAAATTTACCGAAACAAAACAAAATGATCAAAATAAAGCTCAAGTAGTGTGAAAGATTTGCGGGATAAATTGTTTACAAAGTTTTTATTTACGTTACAAAAATAACACAAAATCCAATATGAATATGAGAATGGAAAAATTATTATCATTTTCGAATAAATAATTATTTTGATTTAAATTTAGATGATGGCACGCTCACCATAAATATCTAATAGAAAGCTTGCATTTGGTACGGTGTTGCGGTGGCACCAAAAATTTCCGGAGATTTTTCTTTCTTTTTCAATCACTGTTACTATAAAAACTCGATTATTGCAGTTTCTGTTGTTATTCGGAAATAAGCCGGCTAGTCTGCGACTAGTGCTTGTTTCCTCGACAACAGAAGGAACATTTTTCAGAAATAATTCACGCATTAGGGAGGTTTTAGCTGATATTTTAAAATATACAATAATTAAAAATTGAAATCTATAAAATCGTCTATATTAAACAAAATGTATATGCAGTTCTTATCAAATTGCACAAATATTGTTCGGTAAGTGAAATTTATTTGTGTTATTATTGTTAAGGACAAAAGTAGAAAGATGACCATTTAGAACAAACCCCAAAAAAAATCAGTCTCGAAATCACTGACGCAATTATAAGGAGTATTGCGTATTGAGCATACGTGACCATCTTTTCGATTTTTAATCAAGATACAGTATCGTCAGTCACGAGCTTTTTCGATTATTTTAACAAATCTTGAAACCGACAGCATGATGTAAAATAGTATACTCCGTACGCTGATAGATTGCACGTCTTTAAATTCTAGTTCCAAAACATAACGCAGTGAAAAATACTAAACTCTCCATCTCAATTGTTTCACTTTATGTAGAAAACCGTTGCAGCCTTGCAGATTAATTCCCGCCACACTTGTTTCTTTGTCTGTCTTCTGTCAAAAAACGTACAATCTATCAGAGTATGGAGTATACCAAAACTACCTAACATTTCCTTCAGAGATTTCTCTTGATTTAGCTGTGGAAAATTTGTCGTCTCAGAAAACTTGTGACACTTGTTAATCTTTTAGGTTGAGGTGAGGTTTAGTACCTACTACAACGGTTTACAAAAAAGTAGAAAATTACTTTTTTTTATGAATTAAAACAGATAAGAAAATAATGTCAAACTTACATGATGTTTTTGGAATGAAAGCAATTCTTCTGCTGCTACAATTATTATTGTCTATTTCCAAAATATTGTTCAATAATAATAATCTGATATTATCGAAGATAATGACTATTTATTTGGAATCTCTAGGCTAAGGGGAAGGCTAAGACCATGGCTATCTAGACACATCAGATGGAATGGAATAACTTCGTATTATTTGAAGAAGCAATATTGTCATGTTTCCAGCGATGTGGTGCTTCTTTCATTCCCGAAAAAAAAAAAACATATGTCATAACCGATTCCAAAGAGCCTTAAGAAGTTAGTGGCATAGTTTGCAAATTACTAAAGTTCTTTTGCAATTGGGAATTAAAATTTTATTCCACAATTTGCAAATGTCACAACCATCTGGAAGATTTTTGTCGGGCTCAGTTTCTCGTACAGTTTGTACCTTCCTAAATGAGATTCCTTCGGTTTCGCTTTCTCACAAACTAATATTTAGTTCTTCGGTATCATGCTGTAGCTTTTGGTAACAGTTTTCTCACTCTTGCAGTTAGTTGATGGTCAGCTCCTGAGAGAATCATCTTCATTGTTCTTTGGTTAATATTTAAAGAAGACGGTCCACTTTTTAATTATGATTTATGAGGCTAATGAAAAATCCATACCAGGAAGTACGTCACAGAGTCACAGTACTCAAATTGAGAAATTTCTTAAAAATATTTTTTCGCCAAATTATACATATTTTTTGCTCGTCATTGATTATTCAAAAGAAAAGGAAACCATACATATCATAGACTTTATTTTAAAAATGTAATTTATCTAAATAGTTTCTAGTAAGCTATAGCAAAAGTTAAACGACAGATAACATTATTAATCGCTAGGAAAATGACAAAATAAAGCAATGATATCAACACAGTATTACAGTTTACAGATCTTTTGTGATGTCCTCTTCCGTAAAATATCATGATCAAAGGAACGAACAATCAGTGTAATTACCACAGAGCTGGCAGCTTTACTATCTAGACAAGTAGATCCTAATTGCTTTAGATTTCGTCAAAGTGAAATTATTGTAAAGTAATAAAGATCATCATTCGGCTCGTACTGAAGTGAGCCAATTAATCCTTGATAAAAAATAATAAGACACCTAAGTGAAACGTCTATAACCATTGATTGAGGCAATCGACAAATTTATCACAAATCCGCAAATAAGATATGGCACCGATTAAAACAAAATAATTTTTAATTGATCATAGGCAGACTTCAGAGCCGCCAGAATGCTCCAAGTCGTGGTCAGACCTAGAAGGTAATACGTCCCCATACGTGCAGTCTCTGAAGAATATCTTTTAAAACCTCCGGTTTCCAGACCGTAGCACAAGCTAACTATTCCGAAAATGTAGCCTAACAAGCCGAAAAAGTTATGGAGAAATTTCACGTAGACGGGACGAAGCAAAGCACTGAAAGCTTGAGCTTTCGCTGCAGCTAATCCAAGGCATTGAGAGAGAAGAACAAAGATCCACGAAACTAGACCTAAAGGGGATGATTTAAAAGAGTGTAAATGAGGTCGGGGGCTACGTACCGGTCCAGCCGTGAATGCTCTTGAAGTGTGTACCACTTTTCTCGTCTATCATGAGAGCTATCCCCACAGTGACTAAAATTGCACTGATAAATAGAATGACGCCGTGAATCCAGTATTTGGTAGATCGTTCCATGCTTCTGCTCCAGACGTTGTCGCCGGCAAAAAGAACTATGGCTTCTCCCATAAGAGGAACATACTGAAAAATAACTGTAGCAGTAAGAAAAGTTTCAAAATTTTTCTTCGAAATAAATGTACAGTACGATGACAAAATGAGACCAAATTTTATCAATAGATGGAATTTTATTTAGCAAATATAGTACTCTATGAAGGCATGATAACATCTTTTTTTGCACCACCATTTAAAAAGTTGTTGTTTTTAATCAATATTATGGGTTCGAATGCCGACTTTAGACGCATAATATTGATCATCGATTGATTTATTCATATCGTGAAATGTATATTACCTGACAAGGGGTTAAAGTGCATCTTTTCCTCCCGAAAGTTACAAACAAAAAGACACTTTAGTTTATTTACTATTATTATTTGGTATTATGCTATCTTTTGAACGTCTAATCATTTTATTGTAAAAGAAATTTGAGCAAAAAGTCACATCAAATGGGGTACATTAGATTTTATTTCCTGGTCATAACAAGTGGGAATGCCGTACTTTTGGTGTATTTTTATTCTTCGTATCATTATTTATATGGACACATTATGCCAACGTAACAATTTCACTATCAATAAATTAATTTTTTTCTTCAAACGTCCGTAAAATATTACATTGCACTGCTGCACTGATAATGCTAAAGTGTCACTTCATTGTCATGGCATCTAAAGAGCTGACCAGCGTCCGTGAAGTTATTATCTCCGCTGAGGAGCGTCCGTGAAGTTATTATCTCCGCGTAAAGCAAACTAACTAAATCATTTGAAATTCCTACCTGATTTCTTAACATGTCTTAAATAATTTGTTATGAAGGTTTGAAGAAAAAATAGTATATGTTATTCGGAGCAGAAATGGTTTTATATACTTTGGCTGGTTTGTCTGCCTCACTGCGTTGGGCAGCCAATCTACCAGCCGCAGTACATAAAACTTCATTTTTCCTCCTCATAACGTAATATCTTAAGCGGTCGAAAGTCGCGCCTTTATGTATCTCCATAGAAATATTTCAAGTCCTAGGAGTAGAAGTGTCCACAGACGGCTCGACCGAGTCATTTGTCACGATTTATTATCAATTACACGAAAGATTTGATAATTAAATTAAATTATCCCTATTAGAAAAAAGCCTCTAAAAAAGCGAAATAACGAAATTATTACCCAATATTTAACCGGTTCCACTGGGGTGTAAGACGAGTCGCCCATTGTGGGCATGTCCATGGATGTCAGATTAGATGTCAAATGTCAAAAATATCGCAAGATTGCCCTTCAGTGTTAATAAGTAAACAGTTACAATCGTTTGCTATTCACGTTTTGATAATTTTTGTTATATTTAGCGAATATCAGAAGTATGCCCGATGCCATTGAAAACGAAATGTATCTGGTTACATATGTAAAATTTTTGAGTTCCCGAGAGGAATAATTATTATTGTAGGTTAGGTATATAAGTTGTACTAGGTGTGAGCGGCGCTTGTCGATGCAATGAAATCACCAATCTGACAATGGGAAATATCGAAGATTTGGGCTCTGCTAAGTATCTTAGTAAATGTTCAGGATACTGAAAGTTATAAATGGCGATATTCACTATTTTCGGAAAGTTTTACCTGGAAATTTGCAAAAAGTACATCGGATAATTTAGATAGTGTTGTAGACTTTGCTAATATTATGGAAACTTCAGGTACCAATAATATTACAAGGGAAGTAGGAAATACTGGTGCCTTAAAATTTAAATTTGTAATATCAATGTAACTGCAAGAAAAAAACAGAATGTGTCGTAAAGACGCACGATAGAAGTGAAACTTTTGTATTACAGGGAAACATTGTAATTATTCATCAATCACTTTTAAATAGCATATTCACAACAAAATTGTATATTTTAATGAAGAAAATAAATTATAAACAACGATAACACTAAACAATATCGAAATGCGTAACTCATTGTTCATTTTTAAGCCTCCAAATCAAAGAGAGGACATTATCGATAAATGCCGTGAGTGTGACAAAGACAGAGACACTGCTCCCACTCGACCCAATAGTGTTTACCCCCACCACTTTTCGTCACACAAAAAGGTTGCCGATCAGAATTTCAAGACCCTCCCATAAAAAGTTTCAATTCAAAAAATGAATGAGTTCATGTCCGATTTTTTTTTTGTAATCCGCTTGAAGATAAAATAGTATGTATATATCATTCAGAGTAGAAGGTATTTTTGTGTTTCGCCCAGTTGCAACCTCGACTTCGTCTCGGTCTTCAATCTCTGGACTTAGCACCAAAAGATTCACTTCTACTCTTTATGATATTTATTAATATATTCAGTTGGAATTTTACTTCCAAGGGACTAAAATAACTAAATCATAATAATTGTAGCAAGAAATTACGTATGCATCTTGTGTATAAAACACTTTCTTTAGGTGTTCATTCTCATATTGCACATATAATTATTATTTCACACACCACTAAACTTCGATACATTTTTCTTAATTGTTAAATTACTATGTATGTACTTACGGCTAAAGTGGTAATAACGAAATGCCAGGAAATTTTGGAATTAAGGTTATGATTATTAAAAATTACCCAAAAAATCGTTACAGTCACGACTGCAAACAACTGATGGAAAATTGTATTGAAAATGAACATACATCTTTCTCTATACGATACTTTTTGGACTACCATTTTGTTTTTGTACTAAAATACATACTAAGTTAGTCTAAGTATTTATATACTGTAGACTGAATGACAACCCTAAGACTATAATTCTTCCGAACGGAGGAGATGACAAGTCATGATCCAAATTTATTGGTTTCAGATAATTAATGTAATTATTTTGTCTACAGACTCAAACACTGAAAGCATTTTTAATCTACGCAAAAGAAGACAGTTTTTTTTAAATTTTATTCAGTCAGGAAAAAATTATGTGATGTAAATGTAGAAGTGTTTACAAATATAATAATAAATTAATATAATTTTTTAATGAATATAATTTATGATGTTGCAAATGTGATGTTTATCTAATCTTTAAATTCAATTGTGATATCTTTCAGTTGTTGCAGATTTTGTGTTTTTGTATTTTGTAACCGTTCATTTTGTTATTAAGTAGATAAATCTTTAATTAAAAACATAAATAAACATTTGTCCAGCCATTAACTGATTACAATTGTAATTTAGTCATCTAGACAACGAGGAATGTATAGTAATTTAGTACGATAATTACTGAAAACATAGAGATGTCAAGTAAAGTTCTCGATTAATTTTAATGTCACATAATTAATTAAAAAAAATTGATTTTTGGTTTATACAGTGTGCTGCATTTAAGATAAAGGCAACTTGTTATTATTTTTAAGAGTATAAATTTGAACTTTTGCACAATTGAAAAACTTCATGAGATGCAATTTTTGACAAACATGGGATTAAAATTAGATTCTGAACAACTTTTTTTTCCAATGCGAAGCAAAATATGGTAAAATAGCCCAATTCGTGATAAAGCAGTTGGTTAGGTTTACAACTTACAGTTGAATTGAGGAGCTCAGAGGTACAGATGAAGTTCTACGACTGTGCGAAAATTCAAATCTTTACTCCTAATAAATAGCTCTCACTTAAATGCGATACACTGTAAAGGCTGTTTTCTAAAATTTGGCGTCGAAGTTGGCGTTGAAGAGTCGATTGTGATGTGAATGAACCACTCGTCTTAAAACACTGATTTTTCAAACTGCATATTAAAAACACAAACAACGTAAAAGGTGAGATTAGGTTTAAATAGGTGATCAGATCCGGTGGTGCGTTCACGATCAACTTTTCAGCGCCAATTTCAACGCCAAATTAATAAAAAAACACCCGTTATTTTGATTTAATAAACAAACCGTTTAAAAATTTGAAAAACCTATTTCAATTTAGAATTTATTAGTCATGAACTTTATTTGTTAAAAATGTAGTAGATATTTAAAATTTCTAATATTGACACATTATTTTTCTTCACATCTTTTAAAAAGTTTCAAATTCAAATAATAATATAAAAAATTATGCACTAGGTTTAGAGACATTATAGTTATTTATTTAATGAGTTCGTGTGTAAATTGGGCTTTTTTTTGGTATGAGTGCCAAAAAAAGTCCAATTTACACAAGAAAGAGTTGAATACAACGTTTTTTTGTTCGACGCCCCCCTTAAATCGCTTAAAATCTTTAAAATTAACTTGACGTTTCGTTTTGACAACTTGTCACATTTATCAAAATCCGTTGACATAGGAGAAAATTCTCAAATTCAGACAGTGTCGAACAAAAAAAGTTTTTTTCTATTATTGATTCAAAAAATTGAAATTCACGCATAGTTATCGGTGCCTGAAGTGGGTCATTTTCTAACGTGTATTTCTTTTTGCATTGCTAGTAAGATCGAAACCATAGAAACCATACAAAACAGTGTGTGAAATGCGATTTCACGCACACGACTATTTCTGTGTTTCACTTCACGCACTGTATTTTATTAGTTACCTAGCAACATGGTCACTGCATTGAAACTTCAGAGTTCCTTCAAAAATTTGAATTTTTAATTTCAATTTTTTGAATCAATTATAGAAAAAATATTGTTTATATTTCGTGCGTGAAGATGTTTTTGTGCATTCAAAGGCTTATACTGCCTCGACCTTCGTCTCGGCGTAAAAGACCTTTTCATGCACAAAAAACACTCTCTTCACGCACTTAATATAAAAATAACTATTTTGTGGGATTGAAATTGAGAAAAATCACTTGAATACAATAAGCGAAATCCTAATCGTCTAGTCTAGTTAAAATTAACAAAATACTTACAGCTAGGGTAGAGAGTATCATGTGCCAAGAGAACGAAGAATTCAAACTGTTGTTGTAAAAGACTGTCCAGAAAATAAATATGGTCACAATGGCATATAACTGGTGAAAAACTGTATTAAAAAGCCACATAAATCTTTGTTTGAACGAGACTTTTTCCACAACCATTTTGATTAAATTTTCAAAATATGTAGTTATTAGGAATTAATGTTTGTGATTTCTGAATCGCGCCTTTTGCGTACTAAGGGTTCATTTTTGCACCACCGCTTTATATAGATTCGAACGAAGATGTGAAGAAACTATGTGATTTATAAAGATAATACGTTAATTTACTGATAATTATCGAACATTTTAATCAGCTGTACGTGATTCGACTAGTGTAAATTGTATCTACGGACAAAATACTATATATTCGGAGAACGATTGGTCAATAGTTTTATTTTTTACCTGTTGTGTTATACTCTCATCAAGTAAAATAATAAATAACGCATTTTCCACAAATCCCTTGTTTTGATAGATTAATCCCGCATTTTCTTAGATTTGCTATTTACAACGAGCGATAAATAAATTATTATTTCTGAAAAATGGTTTAAATACTCTCTACAAAATTTATTAACACAGAAAGAGAAACGTCTGTGCTTTTAGTTTTAATATTTAAATAAATTTTATAATTCGACTTGTGATGGAGCTTAAATTTGAATTATCTTGACGTCAAGAACTAAACTTTCGTTTTATTACATTAATAAAATTACAAAAATTATGTGGGATGTTGCAAACAATAAAAACTACGGACACGACATTGACGCGTGTGATTTTTTTCCTTTGGGAATCATATTTCTGTTATTTATTTTATTGTAGTAACGATTTTTGTTCAGTTGGTTTATAATCTCGCTAATCCAAAAATTATTTATTGTATATTATAAATTTATTAAAGATACCTACGCAATTTCATTTTTGGTGCGTGACACTATCACTAAAATAAACATGAAAGCATTTACCATCCGTCACATAGCAACTTCACTGAGATACACAATTAATAAATATTGTTGTAAATTAATTCTGCTTATTTTTAAGATCTTAAGGCGGCCTTACACCAAGGCAACAATTGGCAACATGTTGCCTGCAACATTTTTTAGTAATGACCGGCAACATTACTAAAAAATGTTCCAGGCAACATGTTACCAATTGTTGCCTTGGTGTAAGGCCGCCTTTAGTTCAAAAGAACAATGGATATATTTTTTTAATATCCGAAAATTTTAATTGTTAAATAGCTTTCCAAACTTCACTACAGAGGCGGAAATCAATTGGAACAACACGGTTTTGCATTTTATTAATAAAATAATATTGTTCTAAGAAATTTGAACAAGAAACAATGAACACTTATGTATTTCTTGACAAATTTTTCTTCTAGATTTTCGAAAATTTTCGTTGTGTATCAGGAACTATCCTGCCTCTACAAAACTCAGTTTATTAACAAATTAAAACGGAACAATTTAAAAACTTATTTCAATTTTACTTGTAAATATACATATTGCAACTTCACTTTCCTATGATTTTTAAAAAGGCCAGATCTATATGTATATTATTACGGATATTTCTATCAAGCAATTATTATGATGATCACTACTTTTTATAGTATGTATTATCATTCGTTTTTTTTCTAGTTTTTATATGATATTTATTTCGGAACTTATTCATATGACAGTAGTCCGGCGGCCACCCATCCAAATGACAACCGCGCGCGTAGTTGCTTAACTTCAGTGATTCAATGGTGAAAGTGTTTTCTTAATATTTGCGTCGTCCTACTACAGGGTGAGCAACAATAACTGTTTCAGCTGGCAAAAAAAATTTTACATAAAATTTTCAAGACTGAATTGTACCTATTTCGGTTTGTTTTATTGACATTATTGACAGCTGGTATACATTTCAAATTTAAAGGTCTTGGTTTTTGTAATCTTTTATTAATAAAATGGTTTTCTCGTTGGAACATGACATAAAAGTCACCAAAAATCACCAGAATTTATTGCCAACTCAATCAGTACTTGTTGCTCACACGGTATTATTAATTATTTATTATTTATATTATTATTATTATTCTATGATGGTTTAAAAATACGCTGTATACAAAGGAAATTACAAATTTTTAGTGCAGATATTGCAACGAATGTTATCACTAGAATGATTTAGGAGTAAGGCGGTATGCTCGAAAGCAACAACACCCAAATTTGATAAAGGTAAGTGTTCGGAATTAAAACTTAATCAACATATCTTCTGATTTTTACTTAACGTCTTAATTGCGCAGATTGAATTAAGTCGATTAGAAGAAACAGATCTAAAAAAAACTTTGAAAGCGAAATCTATGTTATGTTATCACAAGAACAGTGGCAGATCTGTCAAGATATAAAAATGTAATTTGCTTTACATCTAACGCATTCGAATCGACTGAAGTACCCACGGCTCTTAAGATATTAAAAACGTTGATCCTAATATGACACAATCTATCACGTACGAAAAAGGTGTTGTCATGATACATTCATAATACTTTGATCTGAGTGAAAAACGGGACTGTTCCGTAAAACGTTTCCATGCTGTCAAGTGGCTCTTTGGAAATTCCTTATCTTACAATTGCCAACGTAGTAAGGTGAAGTGTAAGCAAATAAAAGAACGTAACGGTAAAACTACTTCCTCCACTCAAATGTGTTTTATTACTTATGGTGTTAAAAGTCCTTGCTGTGATTTCTGAAAAGACAAAACAGTTAGGTTTTGTGGGTCCCAGAAGTGGTGCAGCGAATTTAAATTGCGATACCGATGACAGTTATAACACTGCTAGGTTGAGAAGAAACTGGGCCATGGCAGATTTGGGCAACCTGTGCTATAAAATTTGTGTTTATGCAAAACCTTTGGCAGTTACCGTGGTATATTCTTGGGCCTCTCGAGGAGGCATAAAGAAGTTCAAAATCAGCAGCGGGTTAGTCTTGTTATCTTGTTGTCCCCAACTTACTATCGGATGGGTAAATTATGTGGAAAATGAATTTCGTTGACAAGAGAAGCATGGGTTGTAAAGGGAAGATTCTCCTAGTGCGATTGATAAGAGAAATAAAAAAATTACACCTGCAAATAGTTTGTGAAGAAAAGCCCCTAGTAGAAATTTCGGTAGTGAACTGGCATCTCATGAACGAGGAAAGAAAATGTCACAAATACCATTTGGAATATTTACCAAAATTGTTGCAAGAAGACGACAAAGCACTATACAATATTGTGTGATTTGTTTCGAGATGCTATTTTTTTAAACGCCAGGAGAACCCGAGATGTGAAAAGGAGGCAGTTGTAGTAAAACATGGAAAAAAGTAAAACTAGTTCTTCTGGTTTAACACTGGAAGGATTAGACAAAATTGTTAACTTATAGGACGAAGAAACTCCTGAGGGTTTGGAAAAAAAACACTTTGCTGTACACGAGTTAGCATGGAAAGGGCGTGAAGCAATAAACTGTTTTACTATTTTACCGAAGGACAAGGCTGGAACAAAATCTGGCGACATTATCTCGTATAGAGTATTCAGTAGTATTCAGTAAAACAATACAAGGTAGTGATAAGCCCTTGGCAGTGAAGAAATGGTTAACCCCAAGTTTGGTAAACCCGAATGCCCAGTGAGGTCTTCATTAATTAATTTTTATAGTTATTTGTATATCAAGGCTGCGAAATGGGACTTTGACGAACCGAGAGAAAAATTGTCGCCGAGGCCGCTTGCGGCCGAGGCAAAGACAATCTCGAGGGCGTCAAAGGATTTCGTAGCCAAGGTGTACACAACATTTTGTGTGCAACCGAAAATTTGTAATTATAAAATGAACACGTAAAATTTTCTTCGCGAGCAATAAAAATAAAGTCGGCTCAGATGTCGCCACGTCACTATAGAAACGACATAAATAAAACAATTCATTTTGAGAAAAATTGCAAAAATGTCGGAAGAAAATTACGATGTTTCTGTTCCCTGTACCTACTCATCCAGATTTAAAAGATATTTATTGACATCTAATCGTTATTAATAAAAGAATAATTCAAGTGGATTTTTTAAAAACTGTCTTTTCATAAAAACCAAATTTCCAAGAGATACGACGTAACATCAAAAAATGAAAAATTATTAATCATTCAAATAGCTGCGTTGTCGTTTCAAATCCAGCTCAAGAAATAATCAAATTGCAAAAATAACAGGACATGGTAGAGTATCGTTCATTAAATCATTAAATGCATTTTGATAAACACAAGGAATTTGCAAAACCAGCAGTTACAGGTTGATGGCAGTGGAAAGGCAAGCAAGATTTATAATGCATAATTGTATTTTTAATAAAAAGGAGGCACGGTATCGAGGCCGAATTTATTCATCCTTATTGGTGTTTTGATCAAGTGATTCATAAAATTTTGGCCTATGAAAAAAAATTTTTAAAACTGGACCAATCAAATTGGAATTACGCGATAATTTTTCACGGCAACAAATTATCGATAATTTTTTTGACAACTTTTTGACAAATAAGTTAAATAAGAGGTTTTATAGCATTTATTTGAAGAAAACACATTATTATTAACAATATTAATTAAATATGAATTTATATCCTGACTATAATTTTAATTTGGCCTAAATTTTAGTTACAGCGATCATTCGGTGAATACTCATCGAATTGCCCTCATGATTGAGAAATTCCAGATAATTTTGTTAGTGACCCACTCGTGTCTGCTGTTAAATTCCCTCCTGCTACGTAATCGGGACTTTTTACAACAGCAAACACTCGTGGTCAGTGATCACCAACACAAAATTATCAGGAATTTCTCAATCACTAGGGCAATTTTATCTGATAACTCCTTTCAAAACCACTACATATTTCTTAATCCCTATTGTAATAATTCAAACTAATAGAATTTGTATCTAATTGATTTCCATTAATTTATTAATATGTAGATACATTTTTAGAAACATATCTAGAGTAAAATAAACCTTTGTTTTTATTGTTTCATTACCAAAAATTATCGTTAAACAATCTCTTAGCGATGATGTTGATGAAAAATGTCACTTCTTATCAGTATCATTTATCGATCAAAATTCGAAAATTGTAGTGCTTGATTGTTCGAAATTATCTGAGGGAATTAGACAATTTTTGACAGTTAAAATTCAGAAAAAACAATAACGAATGCGCTAAAAATCGGTTGTTCATTTAAATTTTTCTTCAAAGTTGGCGTTGAAGAGTCGATTGTGAACGCATCACTCGCCTGTCTGCACAAACAACGCAAAAAGTAAGGTTAGTTTTAAAATTTAAAAAGCCGAACCATGATCTGTAATCCATGGTGCGTTCACAATCGCCTCTTCTTCTTGGGGATAAATTTAAATAAACACCCGATATATTAACTAATACATTTTTCTGTAATGTTTTTATCTCTTTCTTTCAAAAATTTAATCCAATCAGATTGCTGCTTAATTTGAATTTCTACCAATCACAAGCACTTGACAGCTGTAATTATTCACAGTTGCGTTGGTGCATGAATTATCGCTGTAATTTGTTTGCAATTGGCTGAAATTTAAAATTTGCAACGACGTGATTGGTTTCAATTTTCTTGAATTAAATATATCTGTCAGAAGTACTGATAAGCCTTCTGACAAACTCTATCGTTTCGCTAACAAAACGGCGACTTATTAATTGCATTTTGTAATCTAATAAAACATGTTGATGAACTCAAATCCCACTTATTATGACTCAACCCAATATAAATTACTTGTTTATTTTGAACGCAAGTTTACTACCCGATAAGCACAAATATGGATTTTGTACAAATTTCGCATGCCTTTCATTCTGACCAATTAAACATCTCAATTTAACAAATGTATCCACACGCGCTGTAAGAATGGCAAAATAAAGTTATAAATAGAAACGTTCATAATCAAGCAGATAATGGTGAAAATGGTCAAAACGTGACACCACATTCTGTGTCAAGTAACGTTCGGTATTGTTCGAGGAGGCAAAAATTTGTGATGGAGGATGACAAAGAGGTTGACAATTCCGAAGAACCAAAAACAACTGTAGACAGTAGGCAAAATATTTCAGTTGTGACATGTTTTCTTCTTGTCGGTGCACTATTAGGACTGTACTATCTTGTCTACACAACTGACAGTCAATTGCCATCACCTCTCGATTCATCCGACGAGGTAAGTACCATCAAGTACCATCCAGTACCAAATAACATTTGTTTTGTTTCTGGCAGCAAACTCACGTTGATGCTTTCATAACCGAAAGGGCACGTCGCGATTTGAAAATGCTAACAGATTTGGGGCCTCGAGAGGCAGGAAATTACACCAGCGAGGTCTTAGCTGTCGACTTGCTTAAACGTATAATTAATAACATCACGGAAACCGCCCACAAGAACCAACTACTCGAATTAGACCTACAAATTATCCGTACCAATTATTCGCTAAAATTTACAAACATCGTAGTGAAACTGTATGGTAGTGGAAACGCAAGCAGGAATGTTTTGATCAACTCCCACTTCGATTCGGTACCAGATGGTCCAGGAGCTAGCGATGATGGGATCAATTGTGCCGTAATGTTGGAAATTTTGCGAAAATTGTCACGTCAACCTCACCGACCTAGCAACAATCTGATATTTCTGTTCAACGGAGCTGAAGAATCCGGTCTGTTCGGGTCTTACATGTTTGTCAAGCAGCACAGATGGGCGAGAAACTGCACAGTTGTGGTCAATTTGGAAGCTGTGGGGTCTGGTGGCAAGCTGATATTGTTTCAGGCAACTCCTTGGTTGCTGAAATATTACTCGCGCGTGCCGCACCCGTACGCGCAATCCATAGCCGAAGAAATTTATGTCAATGGGATCATTCCATCAGGCACTGATTTCACCGTATTCAAGTATTTGGGTCACATGATAGGAAAGTGTGTATTGGTGATTTCGAATTGCTAGTTTATCGAGTGTTTTAGGTGTTGATATGGCGTTTTTCAAAAATGGGGAGCGATATCATACCAAGGACGACAATTTTGAAAATATACCTCCAGGGTCGTTCCAGCACGCTGGAGACAATACTCTGGTGTTAGTTCGACAACTTGCAAATGCACCTGAAGTGATGGACCCTAAAACCAGTTCCGACGAAGTTATTTATTTTGATTTTTTGGGACTTTTTTTAGTCTCATATGCAGCTACGACAGGTTACATTATGAATATTATAGTCTCTTTAGCTTCGTTTGCAACGTATGGATTGAGTATATACATTTTTAAGTTAGGTACTAAATTCCATTGCTCCATAGGTATGTACCATTTTGCTATATTCATTTGTACCTGCCCTAGGTTCCTGCAAACAAACTATAAAGTGTTTAAGTTTGTCTTTTGGGGTTATAATTGGTGGATGGATTATCGCTGCAATTTTCGTAGTCTCAATCGCCATTTTCCTTAATGCCGTAGAGTACGACATGAGTTGGTACTCAAATCCTTGGATACTTTTTGGACTTTACGTGGCGCCAATTATTGGCCTTTCTTCCGCAATATTGACTTGCGTAAAGTATAAGGTAACGCCTCTAAGAATTAATCACGCAAATGTCAAATCCATATTTACAAATCTACCTTTGAACTCTTGGAAATAAAATATGCAGTGGCGGATCGCCTCATTTTTGGATGAGGGGCACATTAAAAATACTGGGTGCCCCAAAATTCGCGGAACAACGTAGTAGTCTGTTGTTAAGTAGGTAGTCGTTAAGAGATCAGGTAAAAATGTTTAAAAAAAACAATCTTCTTTTTTATAGAAGATATGGACCTATTCGTTACACTAAATGTGGCAACATTTAAAAACATTCTATGTATCCCAACAGTCTGCAAATATTTCATTTTTGTTGTATCCTTGGAAATGAGAGGGAAAAATCAAAGCCGTGGTGCCGTACGCTATTTGAGGTAAAACGAACATAAAATTACTACTTGGAAATGCTGGAAATAATGAAGAAAATAATTGCAAACCTGATCACAATCGTTCAAAATTATTAGGCCACTGGCTAGTAAAAGACAAATAGTCAAAATCTTTTTTATTATTTAAAATAAATGAGATCAAAGCTGCACCTTTTGCGCCCCCATATCTTCAAATCTAAGAGGTATAGAATTTTTTAATTATTTTTCTCGTTATTTTCTAACATGAATTGACATTGCCTCATTGAGTTGTTCCGCGAATTTTGGGGCACCCAGTATAGATACTTCTATTTGTTCACAATACTGATAAACTAGCTACACGCAAGCATGTTATCGGATAGCCCGGAAGAAAATTAATTAAACACCCAGATATTTTCTTGCCATAAAAATGACTCACATTATACATTGGCGTAAAAAAGAAATCAGTCTTGCATCTGCAATATTTAACACCGAGGGCTAAATAATATCTGCTTCAGTACTGGAAAAAATCGTATTTTTCTTTCAGTATTTAACCCACAATGTTAAGAGTCAAATCGAAGCTCACTCTGTGAGAATCATTTGGACCGGGTTGTTGCTCACTGGAACCATCTTGAACATCAAGGCAATGTACGTGCTTTTAATATACGTATTATTTAATACAATCGGTTTCCTCACGATCTACATCTTCAAACTTCAAAACTCAAGTAAAACAAAATGAGAAGCTTTGCTGTCAGACGTAACGAATTTCTTTTAGGAAGAAAATGGCAAATCATTTACGTCACCAGCTTAATAATTCCAACGATATTTTCGATGTATGTAGCACTTTTAACATTTTGTCTTTTCATTCCGACTGCCAGAAGGATAAATCTTATGACAAACATAAACACAGAACTGCTGCTCGGACCCTTGACACTACTTTTCACAACACTTATTATGTCTCCTTTGGTAAATAATAATCCCAAAATTGGAAGATTACATAAATGCATTTATTTTTTCAGGTAGCTCTTGCAAATTTGGTTGACAAATTTAAATATGTTTTGTGGTTTTTCGCTGCAATTTTTGTATTCAGTTTTCTTTTAGTTTTTACTCTCCTACCGTACAATTTCTGATGGAATTATATTTTTTGAGCATTTACACTTGATTCTTGCAGTTTAGGGAAGATGTTCATAATTTCGTTATCTTACAGATATTTTCAGTGTAGCATGTTTAAGAGTTAAATAAACTGAAGTAAAAATGTGATTGATTTCTCCGGTGTTTTATTCTGTTTCAATCAAGAGCTGTGATTACTATGCTATGGTACGCAAACCTCCCGATCAAAGTAACTAGACCTACAAATAACTTCAGTCAGTGACAACAAAGTTTAATAAAAATGTGTTGATCTAAAACACTGAACGTGAACTAAATAGGTAAAAGGAAAAAAAAACAGAAAATCAAAACCCAGTTAGGACTGAATTTATTAAAAAACATACAAATAACTGTAGAAACTTATGAATTCGGTT
Organism: Tenebrio molitor; assembly: GCF_963966145.1. Classification (NCBI taxonomy): domain Eukaryota; kingdom Metazoa; phylum Arthropoda; class Insecta; order Coleoptera; family Tenebrionidae; genus Tenebrio; species Tenebrio molitor. Next base: position 21,965,817 of record NC_091047.1, on the reverse strand, counting down.
CTAGTTGCGATATTATGAAATTAGTGATGACAGCTTGAGCTAAAAATAGCAACAATCAGTTAATTGATCAGTTACTCAAATCTCAGATGTTAATCTCACCAAGGGTGCTGTTATTTTCAACGGCTATGACGTGTGCAGTGTCACCATTTAAATTGTGAAGCCTGAAATCTGCGCCATGAAGCAGCAACTCTTGGCAGCTGTGGGGATGATTGTTTCTTGCAGCATACATGAGGGGAGTGTTGCACAACTGGAAAAAAAGTAAAACGTTGAGCCAAACAACAGCAAAGTTTGTTGAGAAAAATCTTGAAGCAAATGTTGTCTCGCGCGGAAAAAAATACTTGGTTCTACATATTACAACAATTTGTAGTTTATCAGCTATGCGGTTATGTTTAAGCATTTGTTTCCGACTTGTGTTTAAAAAACTAGTTGAGTAGATAAAAAGGAGAAAGTCATGTTCTAACCCAAATAGAAAAAATGTACTTAAAATAAACGTGTTGCAGGACATCCCAGACAGATAAAATCTGTAATCCTTTATTTCATCTGAAATCTTTTATTAGCTTCACCGTGATAGTGTTATATTTTTTGTGTTAATCAGCGACATAGTAGGCACGTTTTTCACAAGTACAGTGCTCCTAGAAAACGAGTGCAAAATGTGGAGTGTGTTCAAGATCAATAATTAAAACATGTTTCTAATTATGTTGTAGTTTTGATTTCACAAGTTATAGGCAATTAAGATAACGACTCACGTAGTCTGATTAAGAAGAAAAGATTTTCCCACAGATAAACACTTGTGTCGCATCGCATGTAAAGCAAAGACAAATGAATTGCATGAAAGTCTGTAGTACCAAAAATGAACTTTGTTTGCTGATGAAACAATTCTCCAAAGAAGAGCAGAAGTTCCTCGGCGGATAAGTACCCACTTGTGCAATTTACCGATCTACATGAAATCTCAATTCGTTTAGTATCACAGTTTGTGAGTATCAGTCACGTAGCACTCCTCATTTTTCAAATTCTCAACGTAGACAATAGAACATGTAATAACAATAGTTGCAGCAATCATTTAATGGTTACTTAAATGGGGCGATATGATGTGAATTTTTTACAAATTTATATTACCTATGCCATAGCGCAAGTATCTTATGAAACGGAATAAACAGATTTTGGGAATTTTTCAAAAAACATTTATATTCTTCAAATGATTAAATCTATTAAAGTCTGTCTCAATTCTAAATTTCCACCAACAGTACATTCTACGTTAGAAATACAACCGGCAACATTGTTTGGTGAAAAATGCGTCAGGTTGCATTTGTGAGGTTATCATTCTCTGTGTCGATTTTATAACACAAGATTTTAGAATAAAGCAAAAGAACGGTGCCAACACTGCCAACCTTTTTATCTCTTCGAAACAGTTTACTAGACCATTTTTCATTTTAGCGTCAAGTAAATTACGTTGTTTTCGAATTATGTTTATAAAATAATTACCATGCCAACTTTGGTTATAACAATCCCCAAATTAGATTTTTTTTATTTTGCCAACATAATTCAACAGGTGGTGGAAATTTAGAATTGAAACAGACTATAGGTAATGCATGAAGTACTGTCGCGAGCAAAAAAAACTGGTCGTCAAAATCATGATTTGACACAATGGAAAATGCTCCATTGTCAAACGTTCGTAAATATCATAACCTATCATCATGTTGTATGACATTAATTGACATTAGTTAATTAATTTTTTTGACATTCTGTTGACATGGGCATAATCAGTCAGGGAAGAAATTTTTTCATTTGTGACAGTCTAACCAAATTTTGAAATGACATTGACGACCAGAATTTTTTGCTCGTGACAGTACTTACAGAATATTTTTGTTTTACATTACAAACATTTCCGATAATAATGCGGAATCTGGAAAAGTCCCCCGAATGCTTGCAGCGTTTCTAGGTTGAATGGCAAGGGAACTCCTCTCGAAAAGGAATTTCTTTGCTTTTGAATCGCCTGATTCCACAATAAGTCGGTTTCTGATGACGTTAATGAAATCGATGGCTTCTCCAAATTATTTTTCAATTACAAAGGTTCGTGCATTGGGAAGTGTCCTTCCAGGAAACCTTTTAGCGTAGATTTGCCTTGTTAAGTCTGAATGTCCACGGGTTTCGCCATAGATCAAAACCATATCGATTTTCTCCAGGTTGGTGTAAGCCCTTGTCAAAGTGACTTAATTTTGAATTAAATGATGACAAAAAAGTCTAGTATGATTTTTTTTACCTATTTTTTTAATAAAGTTCAATGGCTCCCAAATTTTATTTGAAAAATTTGTAGCCCTTTTTTCTCAAAAAAATTAACATTTGTATAAGGCATCATTAGCTCAATCGTTATCTGCTTTGGAGTTCTATCATTGGTTAAAATATCGCAAAGTCACCATATACAGTGGCGAGCACGGAATTTCGCACACATTGGACATTTCACTGACATAATTTTATCAAAATGAGATACTGGCGGCAGTTTCGTGACAGTTTAGGTGAAACATCAGTCATGATCACATACCTCATGATTGATTATAATGACAATAAAGCTTAGACTAGATAGTTTTTTTTAATAACATACAAATTGGTGTGCGAAATTCCGTGCTCCCCACTGTACACTTCTATTAAAAAAAAAGCGTACACGTATTGAGGGCTACTGTAAATAGCGATAAAATTAATTAATCGTTTCCAAGAAAATGTATTACTGACATTTTGTATGTATGTATCTCATATGTGTGGGCCTTTAAAACGCTCGTTTCACTCGCGTTTTAAACTGGCCCACTCGTGCAAAAAAAACCCAATTTACACACGAACTCGTCAAATAAACTACTATTATTCAAAAACGTTAATAAATTTGGCCCGTCTCCCATTTAAAAAAAATCAAGTTGGCCTTGTATCTCAAAAACAAATGACGGTACAAAATTGAAAAAAAAATATACGTTTAAATAGAATTTAAATCCTCCTAAGGGTATACCAAGTTTCATGGAGATTCTACAAAGGGTTTTTAAAATCATCAACTGTACCCATATTTTATAGTGACCCTGTATATCGGGTGTGTCAAAGAGGACGGACACCAAAGAAGGTACAAAACTTAGGGTGATTATGGAACATGAAGACATTGTTTTTTTGATTTTGGACTTTCATTAACGCGCAACAGCTTTTGGAAGTTACATCTAAACTACCTGTAAAACTAGATAATCCTGTTATTGATGTGGGAACGTAATTGTAGCAGTAAACTTTCAAAGGTACCATCAACAAATATCCAAAAATTCCTTCCACGAATACATTTGTTAAATATCCATGTCCACTGTTAAATATGATGAAATTCGATCTGTTTCAAAAGTGAACAACGAGTTGTCGTTACCTTATTTATAATCGAGAACCTTAGTTTACACGAGCGGTGCGTTCTCAATAGCGCCCCATACACGAGCGGATTATCCGTCATATTTGATACGTGGCGAGCCAAATTCGTAAAGATATCGCTGCGTTAATGGTTAACCACGAACCAGGTGTGGCTCGATAAGTACTATGGCGGCCAAAAAATTTTGGCCGTCACTTTCTTGACATTCAAGTAAAGTGTAAATAACCCTTTAGGAATCGTAACCCCACTTTCGATTCTTGTCATTTTGACAATCAATTTAAACTGTTTGAAGCTCAGATATTCCAAAAATCCGACATGAATGAACAAAATTAGAGCAATCGTACCTAGATAACCTGAGGCAAACGTTCTGTGTAGTAGAAATGACAAAATAATTTTGAGTTTTGAAATTTACGACCCAAAAAATAACGTTCATAATCAAGATGGTAATCGTGATGACAATAAAGTACGGATTACAATTATTTTTTATTTAATTGACAGACAATGACGGCCAAAATTTTTTGGCCGGCATAGTACCGGGTATTATGTATACAGGATGGAAACTTTAACTGGAATAAAATTCATGACTTGGAAATAGGCAATTTTTGTAAAAAAATCCCGAAACAGGTCGATTTTTATTTTTCCTTGCCCATATTTTGACGCACATGGTTTTTGCATATCTGTTCCCGGAAGTGCGCAACCACCCCCAACTTTTTTTTTTCAAATGGAAGGGTATGTCAAGTATAGTGGTCCGTTTTCTCTAAGGTTATATTGGGGCCGTAAAAGTAGTTACTCCGAATAAGCTACCCTTTTGTGTGGGTTTCAGAAGCTACGCGCCCCTGCAATAAATCAAAAAAGGAAACAACCAGCCGGGTTTGCCTGCTGTTTACAACCACAAAATGTTTCCTATTGTAGACAAATCACCTTTTACACAATGGGATAATTTTACGGCCCCAATATAACCTTAGAGAAAACGGACAACTATAACACCTCGTTTGAAAGACCACTTCGCAAGGAATACAACGCACTATTTGTCATTGTCTTCAAAGATAAAACTCATTTTACCACTTATTCTGGGATAATTGTTGCTTACAATTACAGGAAACGTGCGTAGACTTTGCCGAAATCGAAAAATATTTTCAAGGTTAACATCAAAACCGTTGCTTTAAAATTGACGTTTGTTTGACATTTCAGCGAAAAATCTGCTTACCAGTGGCGTCGCGTTTGGTAATAAAGCTTGTAAATTAACCATTCTTACGAATGTAAAATGTTGTTCTTGATTATTTTGTAAATTTTCTCCATTATCAGATAATAATAATAAAATGCACAATTATACTTCTAACGTCGAAAATTCATGAGGTATGATTCATTTAAAGTAGACCACAAATTGTCTACACCCATGCATTGAACGCTTATTTCTATTTACATATGATCCGCTGCGACGTGATCGATAATTTGCAATGCCTGCTCTGATTTCTTTTCTTTTTGATCACTTTACATTTATCATTAAAAAAATCATCAACTTATCAATTGTTTGTTACGAATTTTAGGCAACCAAGTAATCACAACAATATATACTTAGTACAGGTAGTACAGCTAACTAAAATCTATTTTTTTCTGGTAGGCGATTGCGCGCGTCATTTACAAAATCCTGCAACGAAATGCGACCTCCCTATTGGTTACTCTATTCCACTAACCAATGGAAAGGTCGCATTTCGTTGCAGGATTTTGTAAATGGCGCGTGCAACCGCCTACCACGAAAAAATATACAGGATTATTCTAAATGATTGTAGTCGAAGTAGGCGTGAAAACTCAATGTAAAATTTATGGTTGCCGCTCCACATAAAAAAACATCAAAATGATGTGAATAAGTGAGTACACACGAGAGTTAAATTGGGTGCAAAACAACTCGATATTTCTGGATTCAATCGTTAATTTAACAAAAATAAATAAAAATCTCATCACCGCACTTTTCACCTAAAAAATGACAGTGACAGCGACAAAACTGACAGTTCACATGAAAGCGGCAAAAATTTAACATGGGCATGGCCTACTTCGACTACAATCATTTACAATAATAACCCTGTACTATTTATACTTATATCTAGTAAATTCAAAAAACTCCTGGACCGTCAAAATTAAATTTTAAATAAAATGCTTGTTTTGACTGTACTTCGATATAAAAAATTTTCGCTTGAGTGTACCGACATCAAAATCTAGTTACAAAATATATTTAGGTTATGTTTTCATTTTTAATCGTTGAACTAAAAATGTTTTGAATCATTCATTGCTTCGAACACTTGAAGTGAAATGCAGCAACTAAATGAACTAGAGCAATTTAATAAAATTATAAAAAACACGCGACAAACTGAAAAAAGGTAACAAATTAAACAACAACCAAAATCATCCAAAATAAACTAATCTGTTTCATTTATTCAGAAGAAAATTATTTAACACTTGATTAACACTTATCTCTCCAAAATTTTGATTTGTGAATCACAAGAACGAACACCAATTCTTAGTTAACAATACTGGAGCGGCTTTGGCACAAATTTGTAATTTCTTCCGATTACATATTATCACTTTTTTGTTTGTTCCTCATAATAAATTCTTATGGCCCTCTTCTCTCGCGTCAATAGAACCACCCTAGTTCATTTTGAATTTTCCATTTTAACCCTTTTACAAAATACACTTAAATAATTTTGCAATTTATTTGACAATGAAAATTTAAACAAATGAATAGTTTGAAAAATTAAAAAATCATAGATAACAACTGGGCAATACGAAAATAACTAGTGATTTAACCAACCTAACAACTGCAATTTTGATTTTGACAGACCAGATGTTTATTGAATGGACTTTACTTATACGATGTAAGAAACATTTATATAGGATATTTCACGGGTGATAATGGGCCATACGGAATTGAAAATGCAACCTACAATGAGGCCGGATATTAAAATTAAATTATCCAGTTTTTCTTTGGAAATTATTGTGGGTTGCGTTTTCAATTCTGTTGGTCTTATTATCACTCGTTAAATATCTTTTATAACTCTGTAGGTACTTCCCACGTATTGCAATATGTTGTACTGTTATGTTGTCTGATTAAATATCATATTTACTTATAAAAATAAATTTCCAGTAGTCAACCAAAAATTGAAATGTTTACAATGCGTTTTAACATTTATGTACCATCGATGGTCATTAAAAGCTGGGACAAGATGACGATTGTATAAAGTCAAAAATTACAAAATTTGTGTCGGTTAAATTTGGTTTTTTACAAAAAGCTTATAACAATTATGACGGGGTGAATGACGTTTATTTATCAAAACCATCAGTTTGTTTCATATTGAATGATATTGTTTGTTTTCCCAATTAAATATGTAGTTTTTAATTATTCACAGAATCAGTTTTTTGGTGGTCAAAACAGGTAGGTAGCAAAAAAAAACATTGAATATTTGTTATTTTAATTTTACAAAAGAGTGATGTCAATGTGACAATAGTTAATTTGACAGTTTGTGACAAAGGCAAAGTTTGATACACAATGAAAAATTTTTGGATGTCCCAGCTTTTAATGTCCACCGATGGTATACTCCGTACTCTGATAGATTGTACGGTTGGTGGACAAAAAAAACTGGGACACGCAAAATTTCTTACGTTTGTATCAAGCTCTTAATTGTCAAAATAAAGTCAAAATGAAACTGACTTTTACGGTCACTGTTGACAGTTATCTTGTCAGATATAATGCCAAATCTAACAGAATTACAAAAACACGTAATTACACAACACCTTGGGGAGGAGGGTATTACCATACGCGCAATTGCTTACGAGCTAAACATTAGCAAAAACACTGTTTTGCTCGCCAAACAAAAACTTCAAGAAGACCAGGGTCTGGCCGTCCAAAAGTTACCACAGATAATGAAGATGATAAACCTTCTTCGTTTACATCCATTTCAAACCGCCATCAGCGCTCGACAGGAGACGAATTTTCCTGCTTATTTAAAAACAACAAGAAGCAGAATAAAGAAATCTGAATTAAATAATAGATGTGAAGCAAATAAAATCTTTTTAACAGCACAGAATAAACAACAAAGAGTTATGTTTGCTCAAGAATATATTCATCAAAATATATGGGATGCGGTAGTCTTTTCTGATAAAAAGACATTCCAGTCTTCTAACAGTGGACGACTCGGCGTATATAGACTTGCAGGGACAAACCATAATGAAGAATACGGTCACGCCACCAATCGAAGTGGACGATTTGCAGTCAATGTATCAGCATTAGAGGCCCAGGAGTTTGTGCAATTGTGGAGGAGAGGCTAAGAGCACCGGTCCATGTTAGAATTCTGAGGGAGATAATGCTTCCCTCAGTCACACATGTGTTTGGTGAACGAAATTTTATATTTCAAGACGATAACTGTCGTGTCCATAGAGCATTCTTGAATAAGCAAGGGGTGCGTACTGTACCGTGGCCTTCCAAGTCACCCGACTTAAATCCGATAGAAAATATTTGGGGCCGTATGACCTCAATTATGTATAAAAATCACTTTCGTCCTAATACTGTTGAACAACTGCAACAAAAAATTGTTGATACTTGGCACGAGATATCACCCGAATATACCAGGGAGTTGGTATCATCAATGCCACGCCGATTACAGATGGTCATTGATAATAATGGTGCAATGACGAAGTACATTATTAGGTTTAGGTTTTTTGTTCGTTAACAACAACAAATATGCAATATATAAGTATTCAACTTACCTTTACCTTTTATAAATTGTGTGGATTTAAAAAGGAATTGAAAACGGATGAAATCTAAAATTCGATTTGATGTTTGTAAGTGTCACACGTGGCATTTTTGTCTTATGTCATCATATCATAGTTAACCTATTTGTTCGCAAGCCTGAATTAAACGGTGCAAATTTGCCAAATTTCGATTTGAATAGTTGTCATTTTTGTCCCAGTTTTTTTTGTCCACCAACCGTACGTTTTTTGACAGAAGACAAACGCAGAGAGTAGTGTGGCGGGAATTAATCTGCAGGGATACAACGGTTTTCTACATAACGTGAAACAATTGAGATGGAGAGTTTAATATTTTTCACTGCTTTATGTTTTGGAACTAGAATTTAAAAACGTACATCTATCACCGTACTGAGTTTACCTATCTTAAAATAGAAAGGACGATCTTAATCTAGAAACAAGAAATAAAAAATTACGTGATCTGGATGATTAACATGGGCTCCTTTGTCGACAAGAAGTCTGATGACGTCATGGTGTCCTCCGTTGGCGGCCAGCGTCAACGGCGTTTCTTCTTCGGGCCCCAGCTTGTTGATATCAGCGCCATTGTCCAACAGCAAACGCGCTGTATTATATTGTCCATACGCAGCAGCCCAATGGAGCGCTGTCAAACCGTTGCAATCACACACATCCACCGATTTTTCACAGTTAATGTCGTGCTGACTGATCTCCCCTTGACCGGCACGCGTGTGAAAATTAATGTCGGCTGATTGCGGTACCGGAGTTTCAGCTTGGGTATTTCCCCGCTGTAAATTGGTCAGCACTGTACACAAACTCTGTCGGTACGGTTGGAATGCACTTTTCCGATTGACGTCCTGCAGCGAACCTGGCGACCACTTTTTGGGACCGCTGGCTAAGTTCGGAGACAAACCAATCGACGACTCACATTTCGCACTAGTCGGTGATATTATTGGCTTTATGTCTTTTTCTTCACTCGACGAATCGTCCTGAATGTCGTAATTCATTGAATTCTTCGATATTTCACTCTTGCGGAGGTTGTTTTTCTTCCGACAATTACTCCAGCCACTCACGTCATCTCACTCTCATCCAAAACTGCCGAATCGTCCTATCTCTATCGCTGTCATAATAACAATGAGTTGTCAAGTGCAATTGATAAAATTATGTTACTTTGACCAGTTAATTCAAAATAACAGTGGGAGTAATACGTGCGAAGATGGACACTGTGATCAAGCTAAACGGCCAAACCGCTGGACGAGATAAAGTCGCCAGGTATAATCAATTAAAGCGTTTTTTACCGTTCTAACCTCACTTTCCAGGTTACTTCAGTACTTAAGTAGAGTTTTGTGGCACCGATTACAACACACCAATAAAGATCGAGTCAACGCATTCAAGAACTTGGAATTCCAATTAAGCACTTTTAGAAAGTGTGAGTCTTTCCATACCTTCCTGGCCCATCTTACTTGTAAAGTTGTTTTCAGTGCTTCGGTTTGGAAAGTGCATCGACGTCATCTACTCGACCACCTCGCTATTCAACCATCCCGACGCAACCGTTCGACACACTCTGATCTTGAGCAGAATCGCATCTGCCTTGTTCTTGCTTGGAGACCACCTTTTGTGGCTGGGAAGGGCAGATGTGTGTCACGTCGACACTGACAAATGGAGCCGGGTCTCCAACAAGTACTGGTTGTATTCAATCACAATGAACTTGGTTAGGGACTTTTATGAAATATCTTGCATAATTAGGTCCGAAAAACAGTTAATTGTACCTGATTCAGGCGTGCAAAATTTAAATGACTTGTACAAAATTTTGATCAGGACTGTGATGGTCTTACAGAGAAATAAAGGTGTCATGATTGATACAATCAAGAATGGGTGCGATTTTTTTATACCGTTGAATGCGCTCGGGCATACCAAGCTGTCCCCTGGGACTGTCGGTTGGTTGGGGGTCGTGTCTTCAATTGCTGGGCTTCTAGTGCTGATCGATCCAAAAGTCAAACTATTCCCAGCATAGATCTAATTTTTATTGTTAAATCTAGGTGACTGGTGTTGTGACTTGGTGTTTGTTGGATTTTTTAGTGTTTAATACAGTCTTGTAAGATTTTTTATTGTTATGTTTTCTACTTGCGGTAGAATTTGTACAAAATGGGGATTTTCAAACAAATTATTTTCTCTAAGCTCGCCGTTATGCAGTGTAGTATACATCTGCTGTGAACAAATATTAAATGACTTCTTGCCAAATCTTCTCAATTCTAAGAGATCTAATAAAGTTGTAACAACGCACAAATATTTTTTGGTAATGGAAGAATTACATTGTTAGTGATTAAGATTTATTATAAAATGTGTAAAATACAAATGATACATTTTCTGTTTGTTTTTATTTTTTTCGTTTGGTTTGAACCCACACAAACTTCTTCATTCCAAGCTTATTAAAACGATCTAGTTCTCGATGATGAATCGTGCGTTTTAATTTAAATTGGCGCACTCTTAAATTACATCATTAATTACTAAACCAAATGTTTACATACAGAGTTAAGTTCAGTCGTGAGCGTATCCCGCTGCTGTATAATGCAATGACGAAGAAATTCGTCGATTGTTTTATGTTGATGGGCACAGCCCTGTCCCTCCGAGGTGGCCAAAGACTTCCAGAAATGGGTCGCCCGCTTCTCCAAGACGTCACCACCACCACCGTAAACATTTCTCTCGACGTACAAGAATTCAGAATCTTCGATCACGACAGTTTGGTGAGTTCACCACCACATTTTGACTTTCCTAATGCGTGGTCTAGCAAATAGAGTTGGGAGTGTTACTCAACCAGAAATGGGTGGATCCCCGGCTGGGTGCAAACGTCAACACTCGCAGAATGGCAGTGGCTGGGCAGATATGGAAGCCAAAAATTGTCAATTTGAATGGGGAGAGAAGAATTTGCAATAACGACGACACCATGTTTTGGAGGGGTTTTGGAAGCGAAGGTAATGTTCTATTGAGCGAGAAAATCAAATTGAAGATACCCTGTACGTGGGACTATCGCAAATTTCCCTTCGACACTCAGATTTGTGAGTTGAAGTTTGGCTCATGTAAGAAAATGTAAGAAATCTCGTAGAGATCACAAGTGTTTTGTTCTAGTCAGATTTCCTCAAGACGAGGTGACATTACTGTGGGACTCAGCACCTGTACAAATAACTACAGATCTAAGTTTTAACGAGTTTATAGTGTTTAATATTACGACGTACTCGGAGGTTGACTTAAGGTGTTCAGGTGAGACACAACTGGTGGTGACAGCACATTCTCATTTGGCAACAATTTCAGGTAATTTCAGTAGTGGCGTGATCCAATTTGTCTTGAAGCGCCGCTCTGGACACCACGTCCAGTGCATCATTGTCCCGTCAGTTTTCGTAACTATGCTGAACTACATCTCGTTTTGGTTTGACTTGAATTCGCGATCTAAGCGACTCTATCTCAACCTGTCAGCGTTTGGATTTATGCTCTATTTCTACTACACATCAGTGTGTCTGCCCTACCCTACCCCCTATCTCAAAGCTTTGGACGTTTTTGTATTGATATGTGAATCCTTTGCATTGATTACTCTGATTGAAACAGTCTTGGTCGACATTATTTGTACCGCTGAAGAGACGCAATTTCACTTGAAGAAACTGGCAAGCGCCAAAGAATACCCGAAGAGCGTGTTTTGGCTCGAGTTCGGAATGAAACTGTCGTATCCAGTGTTTTACGTGTTTTTTGTGATCCTCTACGGTCTAGTTTACTTCTGAAATAAAGTGTTTTACAATCGTCGATTTTCAATTTAGACCCGCTGCCTCCCGTCGGTAAAACAGGTCGCTGAGCTGTCAGTGTCAAACTGACGTTTGACATATGTTGGTTTAAATCTGTGCTTTTATGAATAAATATCAAAATATAAATAAATAAATGCGTTAGCTATAATTCGGAAGACAAACCAGTGCACAATGCTGTTGTGATGCCCACAAACGACCGCAGAAGATCTAACCCAGTTAGAGAAAGGTAATCGGATTGTTTATTTGGGAGGACCAGATATCACGTTGCTCGTCTGAATTTTTCCATCTTTATAAACATTTACGTCAAATGAGTTGTTATTTTTTGATGTTAATATGTCGTATAATTAATGCACTTTGTGTCTCGACTTAACCTAACTCTGGAACGTGTAGGTTGAGGTGTTTTGTGTGAATTGTGTCACTCTGACGATTGTGTCGAATCGAGCGTTCAGCGAAATGATCGGAAACGTTTTGTGTTGCAGAATGAATAAATCTGTTACCAGTGACTGAAAGCCATGGCGAGAAATAATCCGGTGCAAGCCATACCAGAAGGGGTGAACCCTGAAAACAATCACATCGGTGGAGGACCCTTGATCAATCCTAATAGAATAAGAAACAACAATAATCAAAACCCGTTATTTAATGTTAGGGATAGATTGTTTCACACGTTATTTTTCAAAGCAGCTTTAGCATACGCGCGAAGTTTTCCAAAGCCAATTAGAAGGATTATCGAATTTATAATATTAATTAAAGCGCTAGTTGCTTTCTTTGTCCTAGTGTATATACATATAGCGTTCTCTAAAACACCAACTACTTGTTTGCAACATGTTAAAGATACGTGGCCTCGGGATGGCATCTTACGGGTGGAAATTGTCCGAAATGTGGGTCAAGATTACAATATCGAGCAGAGTTATGCTAAAGAAGAGAAGATGAAACAGGAGAAAGTGGACGACATTTCCAGTGTTTTGGGACTCCTGGCCAGGGACGGATTTGTCAATATTGAGCCCTCTGCAGTCGAAGACGCTGGCAGAGAGACCGAACCGCTGAGTTCAGACTACCAAAGTAAATGCTCCATTCTAACTCAATTAGACTTAAGTTTAAGTGTGTTTAACTCATTCATGATGTAAACGACAAATAACATCATTTGTTAGGAAAGTTTTCCCACTTCCTGTTGTCACACATAGAAAGTGAAATTCACTGACTGTTAAGTTGACCATTAACGTCAGCTCAGGTTGACTGATCTTTGGACTCGGCCATTTCTGTAATTACTTGCCATCGAATTTAGCCGTTGGCGTGTACATACTTTACTTACACTTGCTAATACGTGATTGGTTAATTGCAAAAAATTAAAACGTTCGAATTTGTTTTGCTGCAGGTTACATTAACGACGGCAAGAATGTGTCGCATTCCGCAAAAAGACAAATCGGACCGAATTCTCTCTTCAACGTGACCCACATCTCGTCGACAATATGGGACGGATTCCAGCGCTTGACGGACTTCCCGGCGTCGTCGTCGGAGGTCCAGATGCCGCAAGAAGAGTCCGTCAAGGCGGAGGAGTCGGTGAATTACGACAACGTTTCCCAGGAGATACCAAGCGACAGTATGCAGAACGGGGACAACCCTCCAGACGCCAAGAAGGAGACTCCGGTCAAATCGTCAGGTTGGTGCGTCACTACTTCGAGTCCGGGCGTATTTCTATATTTTTCGTGTGGCCGGATTTATCAGGTCCAACCCAAAAAATATCGATCGAGTCGATAGAGCGCAGGGAGTGTCTTTATGTGAACAATTTCAGTTGACTTATTTCGGTTGGCGTTTGATTAAATGGAATTTTTGTTGTAGATTGGCCCGAGGACGAGTACATTGTCGAGTACTCCCTGGAGTACGGTTTTTTGCGGTTGTCGCCGATGACCAGAGCCCGATTGAAAATCCCCGTCCAAATAGTGACTCTGGACCCCGGCAAGGACGAGTGCTTCGGCGATTCGTTCAGCCGGCTCGTCCTCGACGAGTTCTTGGGCTACGACGATCTCCTCATGGCGTCCATCAAAACCCTGGCCGAGCAGGAGGACAACAAGGGTTACTTGAGGTGAAACCCGAAAGATTTCTCGCTGTCCCGACGCTACGAAATGTTTTTTGCAGGAATGTCGTCACCGGGGAGCACTACAGGTTCGTCAGCATGTGGATGGCGAGGACGTCGTATTTCGCCGCATTCTTCATCATGATCGTCTTCGTAAGTGTTTTATTTTTCACGTTTCGAATTGATCGGTGACGGACACAGCGGCGCTCAAAAGCCTGGTCGATCGTTACGTTCTGGAATTTATCGACAGATGTCGCTTCCTCGTCGAGAAACAAATGAAGGTTGCGTCTAATTAACCAATTGCACCTAAAACGAATGCAACGAGACGATTACGTGGTTTAGCAATTTCAAAGATTATTTGCGTATTGCTATTCCTTAAAGATAACTTGACCTCTAAAGTCGATGCTGGTCATGCGATGATATAAATTATCCACGAATAGCTACCACGTTTGTATTAAATTAAACTTTGCAGTTCATTACACGCGGTGTTTTTGGAGATAACAGTTGCGGTTGACGACAGACAATTCATCTTAGATTATGGGTGATCGATTTATTACAATGACAATATTGTTCTGGCCAACTGGAACGGATGAATACAATTCTGCAACCTTAACCCAAATCGTCTGAATCATTGTCTAAGTTGATTGACATTTGTTAGTAGTTACCTACTGCACTCGTTAAACTTGCTGTGTAATAAAATTGTATTCGTTGAACCGTGCGTAATCGTTTAATCATTTATTTATTTTTTAGTAACACAATATTCTTTCTTTTCGTCATAGATACATATTATGAAAATAACCTCATAAGTCCGGTGGGATATTTCAAATTTTTTCGCCCTCCACATTATTTACAACAAACTCATGAGAACCAAACTATAGCAACCATATATTCACGCAATCTTCCTTGCAAAATATTTTAAAGAAAGACACTAAAAAATAAAATATTGTATACACCACGGCAGATATTCATGTTTTTCCTCTCATGTTCATATCTCCCTTAATGCATATAAATATCCATTTCATTTGAAAGTACCGAATTATCGCTTATTATTATTCCTTATTCCTTAGTCCCCGAAATGATTAAAAAAAAAATTGTGCGAGAAAATATTTTACCTGGATGCATTTCGACAATCTACTTGGTTTGAATTTTTTCAAAAATAATTGTGTCAATAATTGTTTCTTAGATAATATGATGGTGCTTTTTCTCCACTGTGTTGTTTATTGTGTAAACATTTATCTTAATTATGAGAGACTAAAAAAAGAATTATTTTGTGATCGAGCCTGGAAGCAAACACCGAGGAAATTTGTTTTGCAGTCTGGCGTGGGCGTTTCTCAGAAAAAGATAATTAATATACGTTCATTGTTCAATTGTTTTAACATTACTAATGGTGTTCTGTTGGATAATGCTAATCAGCAAATGTTTACTTGCGCTTTCATTTTCTAAACAGTTTGTACAGGTTTCACCTGAAGGCTTGTATTTTTTAAAATTTGTTATTTTTGATTAAATCTTGGAGCGAAATGACCAAATTTGGAAGAGTTCTCGTTTAATCGAGATTAATTCTTCATTGTCCTCGTTATTATGGAAAATGGGACGATCGTGGATGAAAGTGCAATCTGACCTCTAAAATGTTTTTAGTTTTATACTGTACAAGCATGAAAATAGGAATGGTGGCTCGTTAAAATGTTCTTTATACCTCAAAAAATGTGGCGGGTGGAGTCAAAAATAATTAGAGATATCGAAAGTGTCTAAATGTGTAAATAAATGCAGTTTATTCTGCGAAACTCTACAAAAATATTCAAATGTGTTATACACTTGAAGTGAAATTAATAGACTTTCATTAAACAAAAGTGAATGCTACGTTGTCACCTTTTCTAAACAGGAGCAACATAATAACAATTACTCAGTTGAAGGAACTAATCTAACTCGACTGGATATCTGCAAAAATATGGAAGTGACTGTTGATTCTAAATTTTATTTTACCAACCACAGAGTGAACTGTGTCCAATTTATCACATAAAATGTGTGGATTTGTTTTTCGAAATTGTAGACGACTTTTTGCACGATACATGTTCAATTTTTTGAATCTGTGATGACACAGCATTGTTAAGTAGATTTAATTCTGCTAAACACCTTTTTAAATTTAAAACGAGTAATCTTTATAATGAAATTTCCTTATCTTTTGGTTAATTATTGTAGTGACTGTTTTTATTTATTAGAAAAAAATATTTTTGACTCGTAGGCTAGACATCTAGAAGTGCTAGACATTGTTCTACTTTCTCCTTTTGCAGAATTTTTGTTTTGATTAGGTCACCTGATGTCACAACACAACGCATAATTCTTATGACATCCGTTACAATTCGTTCGAATATATTGCTTACGAAATCAAACAAGCTGTAGAATTTGGTTATGTTATAATTTTTTATTCTACTGCGCATCATACAGGGTCGCTAAGAAGTATGGAAATAGTTAAATATTTTGAAAATAATGTATTGGAGGTCTTTAAGAGGTTAGGGGAAGATAAATTCTATTAGTCATGTAATTAATGTAATTTTTGCACGGGCGGGCGTAAAATAGCACTTTTCAGCCCTAGGGCCGTATGCTTTTTCATAAATTTTCCTTGACTTTAAAGGCAATAAGTTCAAGACTGCTGAATTTGCAACTTCTGCCACATCGGGTGGTGTACAGCAGCTATCATTTTCTTCGTCTTCTAAAAGTGAACTGAAACTTTCACGATTTAATTGTGGTTTTCATTTAAATTTATAAGTATAATAACAGAACCATTATTTTGTTACTACTATGGATATACAGGACCTACCTTCCAAGACGGAGCCCGGGTGCTATTTATATCGTGCCAAATGCCATTTTCTTTTTTCATTTAGGAATATACAGGCTGATTCACGTAGCCCGTTCATTAGAAACTTTTTGATTTCCCAAAATCATATTAATATGAAAATTGGTAGTTGACTATAACCGACTACTCCAAGTTCAAATGAAATATTTTCAAAATGGCGGCACTTCCGGAAATACCGGAAATCGATGCCATCTTTGTTTTTTTTAAATAGAAAGGCCCCATTTTGACTTCACATTTCGATTCCACGTTAACTTTTGAGTTTAGTACGTCTTTTTGTCAATACTTATCTGTCATCGTTTTTGACCTATGTCATCTTTTTTGCAAAAAAGTGAGGTTGCAGGGCTTCATTAAAAAATTTATAATTCCTGAACCATCAGAAATAAATAATTTATTTTTACTTTACTGACTTGCCAAAGATTTGGCCGCTTTTTTGCGCTATCAACGACATTTTTTTAATGTTTCATACGCCTACTGCAATTTTTTAAAATTGACAATCAAAAAATGTCGAAAACTTCATTTTTTTAAATGGCAACTACCATTTCTGATACTAGATATAAATGTAGAATTAAATTTTAAGGCCACTTTTATTAACATTATGTATGCCTATTTGCAGCCGTTTAGGCGTAATTTCAATTTTTTTAATAAAATATTTTTTATAATCAATTGTTTTATTTGAATTTTTATTCAAAAATAGCATTGCAATAAATATTAGATAACAACAAAACAATAAAAAATAAGCAAATTAACAAAAAAATATTTTAATGTAAATGAATTCATTGAAAATATTTTTTTGTTAATTTGCTTATTTTTTATTATTTCGTTGTTTTTTACTGTTTATTGCATGTGATTTTTGAATAAAAATTCAAATTAAAACATTGTTTGATAAAAAAAAACAATATTTTACTCAAAAAACCGAAATTACGCCAAAACGGCGGGGAATAGGCATACACAATGTTAATAAAAGTAGGCTTAGAATTAAATTTTACATTTATATTTAGTGACACAAATGGTGGTTGCCATTTAAAAAAATGAAGTTTTTGACATTTTTTGATTAGCAATTTTGAAAAATTTCAGTAGGCGTATGAAACATTAAAAAAATTTCACTAATGGCGGAAAAGATCGGCCAGGTCTTCAGGAATTCAACTAAAAAAAATCTATTATTTATTTCAGATGGTTCAAGAGTTATAAATTTGTTAATGAAGCCTTGCAATCTCGCTTTTTTTCAAAAAAGATGCCATAGGTCAAAAACGATGACAGATAAGTGTTGACAAAAAGACGCTCTAAACTCAAAATTTAACGTAGAATCGAAATGTGAAGTCAAAATGAGGCTTTTCCATTTAAAAAAGTAAATATGGCGTCGATTTCCGGTATTTCCCGAAGTGCCACCATTTTGAAAATATTTCATTTGAACTTGGAGTAATCGATTATAGTCAACTACCAATTTTCATATTAATATGATTTGGGGAAATCAGAAAGTTTCTAATGAACGGGCTACGTGAATCAGCCTGTATAGCAGTGTCTCGTGCAAAAAATTCGTATGTATGACAGGCGTAAAGGACGTTTTTGGCCCTTGTCGTGTTAGAGCCCTTGGTTTCGCCTCGGGCCCTAATCTCACTCCGCGGGCCAAAAACGCCTACTTTACGCCCTTAATACATAATAGTTATTTGTATATCAAGGATGCGAAATCGTACTTTGACGAACCGAGAGAAAAATTGTCGTCAAGGTCGCTTTGCGGCCGAGATAAGACAATCTCGAGGTCGTCAAAGGATTTCGTAGCCAAGGTGTACACAACATTTTGTGTGCAACGCGAAAATTTGTATGTAATTATAAAATGAACAAGTAAAATTTCCTTCACTGTCAATAAAAATAAAGTCGGCCTACATGTCGCCATGTCGCTATGGAAACGACATAAATAAAACAATTCATTTTTAGAAAAATTGGAAAAATGTCCGAAGAAAATTACGATGTTTCAGTTCCGTGTGCGTGTATTCATCCAGAGTTAAAAAAATATTATAAATTGTGCAGTGTCGCATTTGAAACCTGAAAAATCGAAACGGCAATATGAAAAATGTTACAGTGACTTTGAGACTGATGTAACAAGAAGAATGTGAAAACCGTGTCGGATAATGTTGTACTGGCTTACCTATTTATTGGAATTTATTTATTGTGGAAGGTAAATGTTAAGTTCTGTTATGCTAGGTTGTATCATCTGCTCCTTTTTAGACTATTTTAATCGTGGAAATATCAGGAGCCGTGCAAAGACACAAATAAACCAAAATGTCTGTTGATGACATTCAGGAAATGTTACGAGATATTTCTCTTTTTGATCGGTGAAAAATTAACCAAAATTAACCTAATTCACATGTGTATGTTTCATATAGATGATAAATCGATAATGGGGATCTTTCTTATCGACTCCTCAACCTCATGCGACTGTCTCATTTGAAATTGGCGGAAATTTCAAACCAGATGAAAATTCTGTACTAATAGTGGCCGTTCCTGACACAGAATCAAACTTTAACTGTAACCAATCCAGATTTTGTAAGATTACACTGGAAATATGCAGATAGATATGTTGTAATTGTAATAATAAATAAATATAAAAATGACTTACTTTTACGGCCGTCGTCAAGGCAACGGCTGCCAAATTCAATTTCGCGGCCTGTTGTACGCACGCGAAGTGCTCATTTCGCGTACGGTTGCACACAAATAACCTTTTTTCAATTTTATGTCTTTATTTTTGAGATAACTTAATTTTTTTCAAATAGGTAGTACCAGGGGTCAAATGTAGCCTTTTTGAAAAGAATATTTTTTCCTGAATTCAGCAACTACCGTAATATGTAATTTTATCCTTTATTAATTATTACAAGTCGAAAAAATTTGTCAAATTCAATTAAAAAAATTAATGTGTAAAAATATCAGTTGTCTTTGAAAATGGCAAATTGGAAATTTTAAGGATAAAAGAAAATTTTGGAAACAAAATGCAGAACTTTTTATTTTACAGTAGATGCTCAGAGTCCTCTCCATTAACTTTTTGGCAGTGACGAATACGACAGAATTTTGCAACTAATCAATTAAAATACATATTAGAACCAACATTCGCAATTTCAATAATTCTTATGAGTTCTTTTAATTTTTCAATAGTTTGTTGATATGTATAAGTCCGATTTTTCATATTAGGTACCCCACAAACAAAAATCAATCGGAGTCAAATCAGGTGACCTAGCTGACCTTTGGGATAGCCCGATCTTCGCAGTTTTAGAATATTTATTCAAGTCTGGGAACAACTAACAACCCGTTATTGCAGAAATTGTCGATATCTTGCAAATGTCAAATTGCATTAATTAATAATGAAAGGCGCGATGATAATATGGCGCCAAATACGACACCATACATTAATTCTTTGTAAACCTGCTCCACCCATTTTGATTTTCTGCTTGACCAATATCTACAGTTATGACGATTAACATATCTCTTGAAGCAGAAAGTTGACACATCAGAAAAGAACAGATGGTTAATGAAGCTGACGTCTTGGTTTATCCTGTCCATTATTGTTCTGCAAAATTTAATCTACGGTCAAAGTCGTCCTCGCTTAATTCTAGCAGCAACTGAATCTCGTAGAGGTGTTACTCTTCGCGTTTCATTGTTTTTTGAACTGATCCCCTGCTCGTGTAGTAGTGGTTCAAAGCGAACTGTTGCACTGAAATCTTTGAATTTTCTACTGTATCCAACTAACATAAGATTAAGAGTGAATTTCCATCGTTTGGAACAATTACACTACCCGACATTTTTGATGTTTTTTTTATAACTGCAGTGAAAACACCTAATCTGGGGGTAACTAGGGTCTGCTGATTCTATAAACGTCAACAGATCTATTCTAGCACGTCTAGATTCCGAGTTATGAACAACATGTGACAACCCATATGCATTAATGTTATTTTTATTAAAACAATAAAAACACTTAAAAACCAATAATAATTCTATTGCAAAATGTTAACACCGAAAGGACGATTAAGTACCAGTACAATCCGGCACAAAACAAATGTATTTTTTTCTCTTATGCGGGCTATCATCTTCCTTTTGAAGAACCCAACAAAAATCACCATCATAGCGGGATACCATCTCCTCTGGTACATATGCCAAACACAACTTAAGCCTACTTAATTTTGCACCTTCTAGTGTACTCTTCATGCTTGTAAGAGAAATGAATTTACAATGAATATAATTATTATTATACACGAGTACATAAAAAATGTTCATAGGTAGGTAGCTAGTTCGCAAACGTGACGTGATGGAATATGGAAATAGGGTATCATATACAGTGGAACTCGGTTATAACGAACACTCAAGGGACTTCAGAATTTGTTCGTTATATCCGATCGTTCGTTCTAACCGTACGTCGTCGTTATTTATTAAGAAAGATAAATAATTACATAGATATACATAAGATAATATGGTAAACATTTTATTTAATTCAAATAGTCACTAAGAGTTTCCTCTTCTCGGTACCGGTCATATTAACGCAAAACAAAAATCGTTTGCCGTTCTTTGGACTGTTTTCCGCCACATAATTTTTCACCTTTGAATTTCAAAGTTTTATTTGGTGTTTATTTTATTATTTATAAAATAATCGCGTTTCATCACCGTTGAAAATATCCCTCTCATTATACAGCCTGTCTTAGATTTATCCTTACTTCATAAACGAAAATTTGTTGGTAGTGTGCTGGACTTAAATGGCAATTTTACGCACGTTTCATGTTGCATATTTTATTTATCTAATTATAATTAATAAAAATCATCGAATAATGGAGGTCGGTTAACTTGATTTTTTCATTAATATCACAATAAACCTAATTTTGATGCAACATATTTTCCTTTTTTTCTCGAAAATTTTGTTATCAAAGTGTATACATATGTAGTTTTTTTTATGCCATTACAATCAGAAAAAAAAACTCTAACAGAATCAATAAAAAAAAAATAGGTTACCATTTGAAAAATAAAAGTTGCCCATTGCCCATAAATGTGTAGATGGTATAAAAATTATATGCTCACTCAGGTTTGTAATGTTTTTAGAGCCATTTCGTTTCCTGTCCAATTTTTTTCATTTGGGTTATCAGTAGCAAAGTTATAGCGTGGGCCGTTTTTTTAAGACAACCAGTATTTTCTTCGTAATTTTGGCCATACGGACGTAAACTAAGAAACAGTGACTGCCTTGTCAACGCTTGCTGTGTTTATTGTTTCCTAGAATGTAAAAAAAGTGCACGTGCGTACGTTATAACCGAGTTGTAGACCGCTTTCGCGCCTAAATATTGGACGTTAAAAGCAAGCGTTCGTTGTAAGCGAGGTTCGTTATAACCGAACAAATTTGTTAATATAATATAGAATTTTGAAACGGGACTTTCAATTCTGTTCGTTATATCCGAGCGTTCGTTATAAGCCGGGTTCGTTCTAACCGAGTTCCACTGTAGTTCTAATAAATGAAAGGTATAAGAAATTTTCATAGTTGGGTCAATTAGAAAAATCATGTCGGTTATTGGTCCAGATTTTGGATGCTCTTAACACTTTAGTGTCATTAAACCTTCGCAAAGTTTTCGAGACGGTCGACCTGGAGATAGGTTCTCGATTTATTGAAAGGATCTACAAGTTCAGCATAGCTTAGCCTTTTATCCCCATATCCGATCCCTGTAAGAACTTCTAAGCGTTCGGCTTCACGTGGCATTTTTACAAAAATTAATTGCCTAATGGCAACCAGTTTCAAAGAGAACCATGATTTTTTTTATTGCCAGAACACTGAATTCAGAACAAAATGCTTTTTCCAAAATGTACAATTTGATCTAAAATGGTAGTTAAAAAGTCAAATTAACCTTATACATACAGGGTGTTTTACGAGTGATAATGAGCCCGATGGAATTGAAAATGCAACCCACAATACATTGGCAAAGCAAAGCTGGATATGAACGTGGGCAATATACAGGTATACCTATAAATAATAAATAAATAATCCATTTCAGGATTCCACAAATGCATAACGAATTTCTTAATCAAAGACACGGCACTTTCTTTTTCATAGCTATCCTTGATGGCATTTTTTTTGCTCTTACGGTATTTGGACTTTCAGTACCCGTTGGAAAATAAGTGGTCATTGTCATTAGTCATTACTATTATATTATATTTGGTGTATACAGGGTGATTCTGAAATAACTTTGGACAGCGGCCATCGATTTTAGATACACATTGTATGTACATATATATTTTTTGATACAATGTTTATACAGGGTTATTATAAATGATTGTCCCATTGCAGTTGGCGTTGGTGACGTAGTTGAATGTGCCTCAAATCTCATAGCATGAGTGAGACTAGTGTCGCCGATAGGTGGCAATACTGACGGTAGTGGATATCATTCTCTCTACTAGTTTGTCTAACGTTGCGAGGCTGGCGGTACATCCAAAATTTGTGTGGGTTTAATAACCCTGTACAATGCTAGGTGCAATATTGTACCTAGCTAGAGCATAGCCAACTAGCAATGTATCTTTATAAACTAAGAGGTCGCCCAATGACATTGCTCTATGTTATTGCTTTCATGCCATTACAGCATTATATGAAGTTTTTATTTTTTACTAAATTAGAGTCTTTTTTACTATTGACTTGACTTAAAGATGATTCTTTCAAATCTTCGTATCGTATGTTATTTTTTTTTTAGTAAGAAACTTAGTAACACACACTTAGCGTAATTGAATTTCTTAATGGAGAAATAAATACGAAACATTCTCATTTAATTTTCTGCGAACATTATTTATTGTAGAGGGAGATTTACAGCCTTCTAAATTGAGAAAAACCAAAGAGTTCAAAGCTTGTAAATTTTTTGTTTATATTTTGCTGGGAAAACTATCAAATGGTAGACTTGTTATGTGTGGTTGCAGTGTTCTTTATGATATTGAATTGGCCGCTAGTCGGGAAAAGGTGTGTTTAATGTATGAGAGTGTTGCAGTAAATGAATTACTACAACAGTGCAGTGATGAAATTGCGTTAATGTTTTTGTTTTTGCTGTTTCAAAGGAATAACAGCTCTAAATGCAAATGATAACTAACTTGCAGTGTGGTAATTTAAATCCCTCGATCTTAATAAAAACTTAATAAAATCAGTTCTCTGTTTCAAGTGTTGCAGGTAACATCATAATAAAGATGATTTATCTTTGTTTAGTTAATTTAGTAAAATAGTAATAATAAATTTAAAATTTAATTTAAATGAAAAAATTTAATTGAATGTTGTATCAAGCAAAAATTGATGCTACAAGTTGATGGAAAAACTTGATGTTCAGCTGTTATTGACACTTATTTTTTAAGACTACATTTTTAGGATCATCTGTCGTCTGTTTTTTTTTCTCGTTTTTTCGAGAATCAAGCGCATTCCAGATTCAAATTACATAGTTTTACTTATGTAATGAATGTAATTTTTTTCACGTGATCAGGTTTTTAATAGGGTGAAAATGTGAGTGACAACAGTAACCAATATCCGGTTTTCGTCCGAACAGCGCAAAATATTTTTTCACCCCACCTGACTGACCATTGTACTGAATGTAGTGATTTAGGATTTGGGTAATACTCGGATGCTCCGTTTTGAGGCGCGGTCCTGAAAGCGCGCTTCCCAAGAACAAAGGTCGTCCGTCATTTTCGCTTCCGATTTTCGAGCCATTTCCAATGGTTCTGCAGCGCCATATTAACGATTCATCGTGTGTAGAATTTCATATAAATTACTTTAACGAGTCGTATAATTTGGAATGGGGGCGGTACGTCCCGCCACCCCCACGTGTTCCAGGCGGAGGCGGTGCAGGACAGCGCGTCAGTCGGCACTTGTAACGAGCGACGCGGCTCCCAGTGTCATACGATAGGTGACATAATTACGTGATAGTAGGCCACTGGGAGCCTGTTAACCCCCGGCTTCTGTGCCGCTGATTTATATTCTCCGAAATATGATCAGTCTGATTATCACTCGAGAACCACCAGGCAACGTTGCCCTCTCACTCCGCCCCGCCGACGTCACCAAGACGTCTCCGCATCCAGGCGACGACGCCAAAAATTCCCTCGGATCTAATACTGGGACGGTCGAAACTGCATTCCACATAATAAAGGGATTTTGTTTATTTATGAGTCAAGAGTTGGACGTCGCTGTGTGTCGGCATTTGGGGGTAGTTTTTACCCCGTTCACCACCACTCAACCGAATTATATTTTTATTTTATAGAAATTACTACTTTTGTGCCATATTTAATATTCTACGTAATTCATTTGGTGATACACATTTAGATTTCTTCAGAAAGAATCTTCTATTATTAATTGGGACATAAAGAACTCAAGAGAGTACTAAAGAGTGCATTCGTTTTTTTATCCTTTGAACCGATCTCTTACCAGACATACAATATTAGTTATCTTCTCAATTTGTTGCAAAACTCTTCAACAGTCGCAATAACGGATTAAAAAATTCGATATACCGGGTGTCTCAGCTAACACTTTCGAGCCCAATATCTTGGTTATTTGCCAACGGATTTTTATGAAATTTAAATACAGATATTTTAGACGGTGAAGATTCAATTAGTAATAATAACACTTCTTCAAGTTAAAAAATGTAATTTTAACAAATGTTAGATTTTGTTGTTAAAAATTTAATCTAAAGCAGGCATTTGAACAGTTACCTTTTGAAACAATTGATGCAAAGCTGCCAAGCAACCTTTCGTACACCCCTTAAAATCTGTCAAAAGCTTTATTAGAAAAGTCAAATTGTGTAAATTTCTTTGAAAATACTCTAAAAATTGACTGCAATGGCATAAATTTCAATATTCTTGAAAAAGGAAACAATTTTTGCGTATGGAGAGTGTCGTAGGAAGTTCAATGACACAGTTCGTTTACTCATGGAACATTAGGCTTTACAAAATTTAAAGTCCAGTATAATAAATTACGTCCAAATGTTGTCTTTAACTGTGTAAGTGTTTGTAAGGTTAGAAAGATAAACGTCAAATATGTCACCTGCGTTTGTGCGAAGAGGGGTGACCAAAATTCGGCGATAGTGCGCGTTTGTTTCATACGCGTCTACGTTTTTGCATCTGCAGCCACGTTTAACACGATTTTTTCTTTTTTCTTCCAAACCAGACGTCTTTCCTCCTTACAGCATTTTTTATTGATGATCAATTTTTTGATGTAGGTAAATCTTAAGTGAGTGATTTTAAAAAGGCATGTAAAAATTACGTTTTTAAGACTTGGGTTTTTGCATTAATGTGATTTTACTCTTCACCGTCTAAAATATTTGGTTAGCAAAAGTTGAAGACGCTGGTGATAATGAAGACTCACCAAATTGGTTCTAGTGTGCAAAAACTTAGTGAGTCTTAATCCCGGGAGTGAAGTTAATAAGCAAATAAGTGAAAAAAGACTTTCATATACTATTTTTTTGCACATCGATATAAGTTGACAAATTTGGTCTAAAAGGATTTATGAAAAATTACAAAAAACACTTTCATTATAAGTATGCAAAAAAAAAAATTAAAATTGTACTTTTTGAGGGTAACAAAATACACTCGATACACCGGTAGCCATATTTAAAAATAAGGCAAAAGTTTTTTGCGCCTGAAATATTTATTTTTTCTAACACTAATATCTTATACTGTTTCCATGGTGCATTTGAGCTCACACCTTATGTTTCCCATAAAATACGCTTGTCTCTATAAGACACGTCGTCAATAGCAACGTATCTTATAGAGTCATAAAATACGCTCACACACATCATTCAAGTAACATTTTATTCATCATTTTTACAGTAATTGTCACAAAAGTGAAAAGTACAATTATTGAATGGGAATTGCCATATAAGCTTCGTGCTCTTGTTCCTAACATCTTCTTCTTTAACTTCTGCTGTTTCATCCAATGCAAGTGCCCGGCCATCGAAAATGGCAATCTTTACATTTTCTTCAAATGATTCTTGCCGTAGTGTGAATTAACTTTTAATGAAGTTCTACACGCTTACCCCATATCAAGAAAAGCCAAAATGACATCTTCCGTTACCTCCGTGATGCTTTTTTTTTATTGTTCCGGCCTTGAAACGAAACATACACCTTTTCGTATGCACTTTTAGACTTCATTTGTAACAAATTGGCCCTTTTTTCTTATTTCTTCTGGAACGTTTTGGCACATTTCAACGATGAAAATTGTTTTTTTTTCTAATTTTGACATATAAAGTGACACTTTTCAAAATTATTTGAGGTTGGGAAACGTCACACTTTTCGTAACTGGTTACGAAAAGTAAAATCTTTCCTAACTGGTTAGGAAAAATTTATTGTATCATCAATTTGACACTGTCATATTTTTTGTTTTTAAGCAAAATAACCGTGCCTACTTACCTACTTGATATTTTAACACAATAATAATTTATTATTAATGAAATTCATTATTTCGTTTAACGTTTGAAGAAACTTTTTTTTTGTCAAAATTAGAAAAAATCTTGTATGTAACACTTTAGGAAATGCAATTTTGTGTAACTCGTGTGATTTTGCGGGATCTCGCTGCGCTCGTCCCGCAAATATTCCACTCGTTACACAAAATAACGCATTTCCTAACTGGTTACATAAATAGCTATTTCCAAATTTGTTGATATTATTACCATAGTACCCACGGCAATCTCCGCATTTTGTGTATTGTGACGCGCCTCGAATAATTTCTGAATTTATTAAAATTTCTGATAAGATGTTAGTGTTAGAAAAAATCTTGAAGACAACGCGTGTTTTATAGTTTAAAAATCTCGATCTATTAAATCCTCGCTCCCTGCGGTCGCTCTGATTTAAACTACGATCTCGATTTTTAAATCGTCTATAAAACCCTTGTTGTCTTAATAGCTATAATTGTGTTGTGAGAAAATAAAATACAGGAAGTGATATCGGATGGGTTATAAAAGGTTGCTATCAAAGCATGTACAGAAGTAATACCATCAAAATAAAGATATGTAATATGAAAAAGAGTTCAATGATTTTGTGAAATGGTGGAAGGAGAAGCAAGCCGAAGAAAATTTCACAGAGAACGTGCTGCTAGTATATTTTTCGAAAAACTAAAAATAAAGAATCCTGTACCATGTGGACCAAATATATTCAACGATGCATTTTTGTGCGTATTTTTCATTTAATCCTTTAGTACTTTGAAAACATTTAATCTTCCTGCATTAGAGTTGACACTTTAATCGTTGAAAGGAGGAATCAAATTAGTACTTTTACTCCCGGAAGTGCAAGAAATTTAATAAAACCCTATCGACTAATAAGAAAAACTTATGAGATTTAGCTCTCCGTTAATTTCATTTTTTAGCGAGTAGCTTTTGAATTCGTAAATGTACGAATATTCCTGTTTGGATTGGATTTTTATAGTTTTGGTTTGAGATACGTTTGGTGCGTTTTTCTGTTGACTGTAAAATGGACATTTCTACATCTAGGCATAGATTGAAGAAAACAAATTTAACCAGAAGAGGGGAGTCACGTTC
The DNA here is from genome assembly GCF_963966145.1 of Tenebrio molitor. Taxonomy (NCBI): domain Eukaryota; kingdom Metazoa; phylum Arthropoda; class Insecta; order Coleoptera; family Tenebrionidae; genus Tenebrio; species Tenebrio molitor. The sequence goes on along the minus strand of NC_091047.1, from coordinate 21,937,466 downwards.
AGGGTTAATAAAGGGAAATCAACCTTTACATTTAAAAATAGTATATTAAAAGACAAGTTTCATAAGACCAGTCTTGAAGCACGAATTCAAGATTAAAAAACGAGTGGCGTAGCCACGAGTTATTTTAAAGAATGAGTGCTTCAAGGTCTTATGAAACGAGTTTTTTATACTATTTTTTGTAATTTGCCCTTTTTAAGTCGTTTTTAAACAAAAATTTTTACTTTCCTCGATTTAGGGATTTTCGTGGTGGTTGGTAATGTCTTAATTTTAAAAGTGAAAATTTGATCAAGTCTTCAAAGTCGCCTTTTGTTTTATCCAAATTCTGTCACAAAACACGAATATGGAAGATAATCTTCCATGTACGCTCGCTGAAATACGTGAAATTGCCAAAAATACGGTCGCGAATTTGTTGCCTGATAAATAATTCTTTGCACATTTTGTAATTTAAACTGACACGCATGACGGATCAAGCTATGGCAACCTAAAAATTTTCGTAAAATGTTCCGTGAAATAATGGCTATAAGGACATCCCAGATGATGACGTCGCGTTCGTTAATATGTCTATCAGAGAATCAAAATGGAGGCAAATTACAAAAAATATTTTTTTCTTCGTATAAAGGGTTTTGACATACGTATGACCCTTTTTGTTAAGAACTTGTGACTTATATTAAAATAGTCTTACGTCTATATGAAACGAAAATTTTATTGATAAGGGTAGGCGAACAGTAATTGGAAAAGTTTAAAAAACTGATAAAGTGGGAAGATGAATTTTTTTATGAAACTTCCTTATATCATAAGTGATTGTAGTCAAAGTTGGTCTTAAAACTGAATGTAAAATTTATGGTTGCCGCGTCATATGAAAATGATCAAAATTATGTGAATAAGTGAGTACACACTATTCGCACAATTGACACTATTGACAGTTCACGCCATATTAGAATTATGTTTGATTAAAGCTATAGGCCCATACACAATGGCGTTAACGTTACGTCGATGTTAAAACGTTAATGTTAACGTTAGATCTAGAAATTCAAAATTACATGTATTTCATTGTGGATCGTTCACAATGACGTTATGATGAAAATTAATGTTGCATGATATTGTTAGCGTTTATGTTAGTTCTGGAAATGTTCTCGATTTTTAACGTTACATTCTAACATTAGCCAACGGAAATAATTTATAAAAAGTACTGAAATACATGTAATTAGATCAACCGTTAACATTAACGTTTTAACATCGACGTAACGTTAACGCCATTGTGAAAGGGCTGTAAAACTAAACTAACAAACTACATATTTGATTTGATTATTTGCAAAATTTACTAACAATAAAGTTTGGCGTTTTTTTGGGGTAAACATTTCGTTAAATTGTATCTTTCGTCGACTGTATCTCAGTCCCTGTGAAACTTACAAGAAAAGTATAAATACAAAAACGTTGCAAAATTTTATCCTTTACAACTGTTATTTAATATGTAGTATATTTCAAACCAAGGCCAAGGTAAGAAAGTGCTTTCTTGCAGACCGCAGGCAAAGATTATAAACCGAGCCGTAGGCGAGATTTGTAAGTGCCTAAGGTCTGCAAGAGCACTTTCTTAACAAGGTTTGAATACTATTTTTTTCCCTATCGGCACAACTTCGTTGAAAAAAGCCAAAAAAAGATGGTTATATTCCTGATTAAAACGAAAACTTTGAGAATTGAATAGTAGGCTGGGTTATTTGTTTAATTAACTTGTCATCGCATTTGAAGATTTGACGTTTGTTGGAAAATTTGAAATTTGACAAGTTAATTAAACAAATAACCCAGCCTACTATTCAATTCTCAAAATTTTCGTTTTAATCAGGAATATAACCATTTTTTTTTGACTTTTTTCAACGAAGTTGTGCCGGTAGGGAAAAAATAGTATTCAACCTTGTCAAGAAAGTGCCCTTGCAGACCTTGGGCACTTACAAACCTTGCCTACGACTCGGTTTATAATCTTTGCCTGCGGTCTGCAAGAAAGCACTTCTTACCTTGGTTTGAAATGTACTATTCTCTCCCAAGGTCGAAAACTTGTATTTTTCTTCAGGGTCGCTACTTAAACAACGTATTTCAAAATCATTGCTACCCCACCTTTTGTAAGGCAGAATCCCCTACTGACTGGACTAAGAGTGTAGCGGGAGACATTATATTTTGCAGGCATTTTCCTTTGAATTTACTAATCAGGCTTTCTGTCTTCTTAATCAGAAAGTTCTATTTTCGATTGTTAAGAACGGATGGTCTACCACATTCTACTTTTCGGTCTACAGATAAGCCGAATCCATCGACAATATCATAAATTGTAGAAGTTGGGACTTTTCTGCCTGATTCCTTTTTTAAAAGTGTGTGTAAGCAAGAGGTACACACGTTTCCTTAAACCTAAAGCTTTACCTATTTTTATATAAAATTTGATCAACTACTGAGCACAAATCGCCATACAGAGCGCCCAGAACTGTGGTAGCAAGTTTTTCGATTGGTCCCGCAAGATGACACTTTTTTACAGAGACCTTTTTTATGCATGGCAACGCCGCTATCTAAATTGAGATAAATAAATGTCAAGAATTGTCAAACGTAAAACATTCAAATTTAAATTTTATTGAAAATGTTCAAATTGACCACCATTATGCTCAATGCATAACTGAACCCTTCGAGCAATATCTCGACAAACTTTAGTGTACAAATCGGGGGTAAAAATTGTTCGGAAAACCTCCTTAACATATTCTTTTGAAAAAATTCAAAAGTTGAATGTTGCAAGATTGAACAAATTTGGCTCTTCGAAAGTGCCATCTTGTGACACTTTGTGTAAAAGTTGCTACCACATTTCTGGGCGCACTGTATATGTAATAACTATTAAACAACCAATTCAATGGCTCATAGCAGCCTACTACCATGTGAAATATTTCCAATAACTTAACCCACCTGTTATGCCGAAGAGGATTAGAGGTAGATTCGGTGATAAATGTCATTTGCTACAATACAAAACAACGCATTTTGAATCTTAATATGTGTGTATGTATACATATGTTTTTGCGTCGAAACTAGAATAGTAATCTTATTCATAACTTTTATCATAAGTTTCGTACATAAAATTGCTAACATAGTAAAGCAACATTTGGAAAGCTAATGAAATATTTTTTTGGCTTGACATATCGAGAATTTGTTTCTCTTCCAATAATTCCAAATATTATGTCCCTACAAAAACAACAGAAAGCAAAGATATTGTCTGCAAGACATTCAACTTAAAGGAAATCTCCGAATGCTATTTTTATGGATAAAAATATTGGAAAATATGTCACAGATTTGATCGGATATTATGATATCTTGCAATTTTGCGTGATTGCTTTTTATTTCTTTATTTCAGAGTGCTTCAATAACAGAGAAATTTAATTTTTGTTCGACACTGTCAGAATTTGAGAATTTTCTCCTGTGTGAACGGATTTTCATAAATGTCACAACTTGTCAAAATGAAACGTCAAGCTAATTTTAAAGATTTTAAGCGATTTGGAGCCGTTAAGGGGCTCGTCGAACAAAAAAACGTTGTATTCAACTTGTTCGGGTGGTAAATTAGTTTTTTTTTGGCACTCGTGGGCCTTTAAAACGCTCGTTTCATTCGCGTTTTAAACTGGCCCACTCATGCCAAAAAAAGTCCAATTTACACATGAACGAGTTAAATAAACTACTATTTTCAAATTTGAAAATTAATCATCCCTGGAAGTTGCTTTTTTATTATAATCATTGAGTGCGAAGGGTAAACTGAAAAAAATAGTTTTTGTGTATCATTACTAATTGTTTTTCTCATTCGTATAGATTTAGCTTAGTTCATTACGAAAAATACATTAGGGCCTGCTAATTAATCACATAATCCCATAATATACAGGGTGATTCTGAAATAAGTTTGGAAAAAAATGTGGAGTACTTATCCTTGACACAAAATAATTTTGCGTAAATGACTTTTGGGGGTGAAATCAAAAAGATGGAAATCATCCCATATCCTTATATTTTCGATGCCTATAAATACGGAGAATCTACCCAAATTTGTTTATTTGATGAACAACTATTGTTACATCAACTCTTCAATAAAGTCGTAGGTGGAAGCACACTGCTTTGTGTCTATGGAAATAATCAAAAGGAGTAATGTCATAGGTAAATATTGAAGTTGATAAGTAAATGAAAACTGTTTCAAAGCTTTGTGTTGCTAAACTACCGGGTAATCAATTAATCACCTTTAACTCAGCAGCGTACTAGCAATTTTGACTAAATTTTCAATCATTTGCATTTGCATCTCGAAAACGAAAAAACTTCTAACTTCTAGGAACTTTAGAAAATTTTACTTAACATCTTTTTGTTCTCCACGAAGCTTGGCTTTAGTGTTACAAAACTTGCAGCAATTGGATTTTTAGTTTGATTCCATGATTTTTCAAATACCTAACATTGAATAAAATATTTGGCTATTTGTTTCGTTATTTAAAGAAGAATTCTTCTTGAGAAAGACAAACCGAAGTCGTGTTAGCCTTTTTGGAGCAGACGCCCAATTGCATTTTGTCGGGTTTATCTTGCATTATCGATGTTCGATTTGCAACATCGTTACGTTATCCAGTTGTGTGCATGCCTTGGAGCAATTTGAGTCGCTCTTCTTTCGACTGCATTTAGATTTCATTCGGCATTTGAGCTGTGCACTTCCTATTCCTTGGAAATGGATTTCCAAAGCGTTTTCTTGGAGGAAAACGCTGTGGGCCTGGTGGTTTCGAATTTGGCTCCTCCTTGTCGGTGTCGTCCTGTTCTGCAGTTAATGTGGGTTGTTCATCCTCGTGGTGGTGGGTCACGTGTCGTTGTCACTCGGATATGACGTGTGTCGCTTCCGGTTCGGTGGCCTCTTCCCTTCTGTTCGTCTCCTTCTGGACCGGAAGTGTCTTCCTCACGGATGCGTGGGCAGCCGTGCCGTGTGCCAGTGGCGGGTGGCGGTCGGGACAACTGGTTCAATAACGGCAGCGGTAATAAAAAAAGAGAAATAAAAATAATTTTCATCGTTTTGGGACCAATAATGTCGCGCTCTTTTGAGGCTTAAAACCGCTTCTGTCAACAGGTTTTAGTTTTCAAAATATTTCCCTCTTTATGTAATCCGCCAGCAAAGCATGTTAGTATATAATTTTAGTTTTGTTTTAATTTTACGGTGATAGATACCTAAAATGATAACATCATTAAGAAAATATATTTTGAAAAAGTTGGAAACAAAAGTCACTAATTGTTACTCCTTAAATTTTGCATTGTAGACAGAAAAAACACTGAATGATGCATTTTTATTTCCCAGCTAATACAAATAAAATTTTGTAAAAAGCTATTTTATTTAGGGTGTAATTGGCTCTTTGAAAGAAGAGCTTTTTACAATACAACAATACAATATAACAATTATTCCTTTATGTTGTGAACTTTCGGTTGAATGAAATAATTTTGTTTTAAAATAAATATATGAAAAAAAAAGTGGATAATCTCATTTCGTGAAATTCAAGAACTACGATTTTGTAAATCTTTATACAATAAATGCTAAAATTATAAATAAAAGGTTATCAATTTATTTCAAGTTAAAAATTTGTCAGTTTTTAGGTTACCAATATGCCAAAGATGGAGATGTTTTCTTTGCAATTTGGTTTTTTATTAAGCGTTGTACACATCTTTAATTTATTTTTTAGTTAGAAAGTAAATCGTAGGGTACCTAATGTTTGTTTTTTTGTCGAAAAATCCCAAAAACGTGTTTTTTGTTCGACACTGTCAGAATTTGAGAATTTTCTCCTATGTGAACGGATTTTGATAAATGTCACAACTTGTCAAAACCAAACGTCAAGCTAATTTTAAAGGTTTTAAGCGAATTTTAGCCTTTAAGGGGCTCGTCGAACAAAAAAACTTTGTATTCAACTCGTTCGTGTGTAAATTGGGCCTTTTTTGGCCCACGCGTGCCAAAAAGACCCAATTTACACACAAACTCGTCAAATAAACTACTATTATCTTCAAGAGTTCGAAAATCGCGCCTTTGTGTATCTCTATAGAAACGGTTATAGTGGCTTTTTTTGTAACCGGACTTGAAACACTTCAAATCCAAGGAGTTGAAATGTCCACAGACCGAGTCAGATGTAAGGTCATCTGAAGCATTTCTCATGATTTATTTATCAATAATGACAGGAAATATTTAATAATTAAATTATGCCCATTGAAAAAAGCCTCTAAAAAGCGAAATAACGAAATTATTACCCAATATTTAAAACCGGTGTCACTATGATATAACACGAGTCACCCATATGCATTGATGACAAATGTCAAAATCAAAAATAACAAGATGACCGTTCTCCGTTAAAAAGTAAACTTTAGTAGACTTTACTAATATTACTGAACATTCAAGTACCATTTTTTTTGTTATCCGCTTGAAAATAAATTAGTATATGTATATCACTCAGAGTAATAGGTCTTTTTGTGCTTTAACCAGTTTCGACCTCGACTTCGTCTCGATCTTCAATCTTTGGATTTAGCACAAAAAGACTCATTTCTACTCTTAATGATATAATCTACTATTACTGTGAGGCTATATAGTAAATTTTAGGTTTTTGTTTATGCAGGAGAATTTTCATGAAAACCTCTATCGCAACTTGACAAGTCGTTACATCCGTTTTTCTAAACTGATAAATTACTATGTTAATGTCAATTACTCAAAATTGAATATTCATTCCTGGATTTTTAAGTCTAAATATAATGTGTTGCATTCGTAACGACTCTGCATGTCAGAACTAAATGTGGATTTAATTTTTCAGGGAAAATTTATAACTCGTCGACGTAATTGATGCACATAATGTTTCATCAATACCTTTTAGAAACTAGTTGCATTGTTTATAATTTTAGAGTTAAATTTTAATGTGTAATGTACATATAAAGACATGGAAGTATTTTGGTTTATGTTCTGAAAAGTTGTTGACTGAGTTGAAACAAAGTTAGTTGTTCAAAATTAGAGTGGAACCAAGAGCTGTGTTAACATGCTGAAATATAAATTTAGATGGAAATGTGGAAAATTATGTGAATTTATTGAAGACATTTTCAAACATTGCAAGACAGAACATTTCTCTTTTGAGATTCTCAAAAAGTGAATTTTTGTAAAATTTTGAAATTTTTATAAAACATCAACAGTTTGGGGTTAGTGATTTCCTATATTCCCTAGCCATAGACAGTTAGGAGATAACACTAACTAGGTGAAGCAGCGGATTACTTCTTCACGGAAAACTTTTTGGGTGGAGAAGAAACGTGCTGGTTCTCCAGCACATTTCTTCTCTTTGCAAATGTGTAATCGAGTGTAGTGAACTTGTACCACTGATACTTTGGTACCACAACTAAATGGTATAGATACCTTATTTGGTAATATGTTTCGGAAACTAGACCGAGCCGTTTTACAGATTAGCATTCGAATGAACCTTATGAACATAACGCATAGAATCTAGCTGTTAGGGGCGGGGCTGTCGACACGTGGTGGACACCAAGAAGTTGAGACAATAGAGTGGGGATGGGACGTAATACATAGATAGATAATGGAGTAACAAAGATTGCGTTACCTAGTACAATTAGGCTGAAGGTGTGGTGAGTTGTAAGTGACTCCGGCTGTTGAATTACAAATCAAATTTCTTTTCATAGTGTTACAACAGCAGGAATCAACTTTTTTTCGAGGGGGTCATCCGACAGGTTGTCACTTTGTGTGTGCGTGTGTGCAGTTTTGTCGGTCGTAACTTGTAAACGATGTCTTCTCCTATTGCTGATGTTCTCGATGGTCGTTCCTCTCGTTATTTTCGTCGATCTACAATGTTATCGTGACGTGGAGGTCTTTGAGGTGCGTCGTGCCGTATCTGAGCCGTTTTATGTAATTCTGACGTTTTAAGGGGTCGCGAGCTGCTGCGCCCTCTCCGCGTTTCGCATCGACGGCCTCGCTCATGACGGAAATCTGATATTTCAATTAGGTCTCGACATGAATGGGTTCGTGCAGGTTGTACACGAAATGAATTAATATGTTTCTGATTTCAGACGCCTCCCTCAAGGTTTCAAAGGAAATGCGAGGGATCGATGCCGGTTTTCCTCTGCGTTTAAAATCCGCCAAAAAAGAGAATTAAGGGCGGGAAAACGTGTACTCTTAATATCGGGCTTCGATTCTGCATTTTTCTAAAGATGCGACAGTCTGCTCTTTGTGCAGATTCGTCGTCAGTGAACTCTCACGATACACATGTTTTGATTAATGCAAGCTTTTTGGAACGAGGGTGTTTTTTCTATTTTTACTAATTCGTAACTACTTGGAATTATCCTTTTACATCGGTCGTAAAATTTATCCAAATTCGCTTGGTATTCTTAAAATCAAGTTAATAGGTACACCACGAATATTGATAGGAACGCAGAAACTCCCGATAAAGTGTTCCAGAAATAGATATAAACGTAAAAATAGTTCTTCTGAATAGATTACATGACCACAATGTTGAGCGAATCAGTAGTCGAATTTATTCCATTTTTCTATAAAATGTGCAGATACTCTTCTGAAACAAGACTTTTCAAGACTTTTGAACGTAAATAAATTTTTCATTGCAGCTATACGTAGAGATGAATATTTCGAATTTTTTTAATGAACGGAAAAATCAAGCAGAGTCGTCATCATTCTAAAATATAAATTTTCTAAATATCGCTCATAAATATCTGAAAATGTGTGGCTGTTTCATCGAAAACAATAGATATTACATACTAAGATAAGTTTAATTAAATGCTTCAAAAAGTTCTCAGTTGTTTCATTATTGCCCTAAACAGATGTTTTCCGCACTAAATAGTAAATAGATGTCATAAAGAGTAGAAGTGAGTCTTTGTGTGGTAAGCCCAGAGATTGAAGACCGAGACGAAGTCAAGGTCGCAACTGGGGGAAGCACAAAAAGACTTCTACTCTGAATGATATATTTTATCTTCAAGCGGATCACAAAAAAAAATCGAACATGAACTCATTTGCATTCCTGTAGTTGCATTACAAAACAAGGAAACCGTATTGGTGTACGTTTTATAAAACATGATATACAAGGGTGTATTTTAAAAATGTGCTGATATTTTACCTACGAGGTTGTGGGACAACGTAGAACACCAAAAGCAACTATAAAAAATTGTAGCCCAAAAATTTAACGTCAATTTATTTTTTGACAGAATTTTTTAAATCTTTTTTCCGAGTTCTACATGAAGCCAGTAGCTCGTGGTTAAAATTATTCCGTGTATTTCGATTACACCCTGTATATGCATTTTTTTACGGGGAAGGATTACAACATTCGCTGCTCTCATATGTGTCTACTTCCCACCTATAAATAAAAAAAGTAGTACTTTATACATTTGCTATTTATGTTGCATAAGTAACTATTTTTTATGAAAGCACTCGGATTATTGCTATTGAAATGCCGCCTAGCTATGGTATCCGTATATTGTGGTCCTATGTTTCAAATATTCTTGATACATTAATATACGTTTTGTTTTGTAATAAGTAGATATTACTTGAAATCTGAATGATTCTAAATACATAGGTATGTGCAAAAAATAAAGTTTATTGTTCTTTGTTTACTTAATCTCTTTCTCCGTTGGTTTCTGTGACAATTTCAAACGTTCGTCCTTAAAAGTTTGCTTAAATGATTACCAAGTTTCACTTTTTGATGAGACGTCAGGAGCCGAACAAGTACATTTATAATGTCAATATCTTCCACAACTCGAATGGGCCATTAAAACTTGTATTACTTCACGAAGCAGCTGTGACTCTCCGTTATCAAATATTTAAATATTTTTACTCACATTTCATTGAATGAACACGAAGGATATTCAGTGTTTCGTTTTAAATATAATTTCTTACAATACATTTTTTTTTCTTGTTTTTTCTCTGTTAATTTTTATAAAAGGTTGACGGAATCGAGGCCGGAGTTATTTATCATTGTCGATACTTATATCAAGCAATGATAATTCCTCTGAAAGCGCTTTTTTATGTTTTTATTTATTTTTTACCGCAGGCTCACTTTTTACACGACATCCACGTCCGAATTTATTTAAATGACATTACGAATTACAAATGACTATTGATTGATATTATTATTATTATCGTCATCGAAATAACTTTATATTTACGTAAATATAACTGTTCAACAATTACGCACTAGTCTGTAGTTTTTTTTTTGCTGAATTTATTTCTCTTTTCCATTTGTACGGGGTCATTATAAATGATTGTCTCATCGCAGTAGGCGTTGGTGACGTAGTTGAATGTGCCGCAAGCTTTATAACATGAGTGAGGCTAGCATCGCCGATAGGTAGCGCTGCTGGCGGTAGTGTAAATTTGTCTACTAGTTTGTCTAACGTTGCGAAGCTAGCGGCACATCCCAAATTTGTGTGGGTTTTCAACGCCAACTGCGATGGTTCAATCATTTATAATGACCCTGTATTATACCAGTTAGTTTGTATAGTGTTAGCAAATATGTGCCCAGTTCATAACAGCTTTGGTACTTGTATCTTATTTTCTGAAATATTAATGGTTCAAATAATATCCTTGCAGTTTGCAATCTTTTAAAACGGCAAAATTTGGGGAAAGATTTTTATCGACGAAAGTTTATGCAAGCAAGTACAGTTGCGGCCGTTGAAATCTCAGACAGAAAAGATTTAAACACTCTGTATAAATTCCGAAATTTGATTAGCGTAAACAGGATTTTCATCAAGGATTATAAAGTCAGTGTCAGTATTTGACATATTAGGGCAGAATCGCGCGTAACTTTTGAAATGCCGCAATTATCTGATTTGTAAAAATGTGTTTGACTGAGGGACGGTGTGAGTATAAGAGCCATTGCGAGAGAAATTAATTTGGATAATGTTTGAGTGACATTTTGAAAAACGTCACTTTCAATCTCATTTACAAAGCCGAAAGTTTGGCGTTGTCAAAGTGTCTGAGTTTTCAACGGCCGCAACTGTACATTGTTGAATAAAATGATTTACATCTAGTTACCTTTGCATTACCCTTGTAAAAATACGAAATGCCGCTCTACAAAAAAAAGAAAGCCTAACCTCAAAATATATATCCAAATTCCAAATGTGATCTATTTGTGAAGGGATGATATGAATGCAAAGTTGAGATTGAAATTAAAAAGGAGATAACAAAAGCAAGTCACAGCTAGTGTTGAAAGTGGCCACCAACGTTTGTTACTTCTTACAAAGAATTGTCAATTCGATTGATGACATTTATTGACAGAACTAATAGTTCGGCACTTCGAAAAGAAAAGTAGAGCGGTAAAGGAAAATTTACATGTGCAAAAATTCCAAAGGTAACTAGATGTAAATCATTTTATTCCACACTGTATAAGGACACACTATGGTTTTTCCGTAAATTTTTATCTGGACATTATTAAAACAATTGTGAGTTTTAAAAAAGACATGGAATGTACGTTTTCTCTTTTAGATCGACCAAAGCTGCAAACGTTTCATTTTTGTGTTTTTTTAATAAAATGCACTTCATGTCGGGGTAAAGTTCTGGGTGATGCATCGCGTTGGCTATATTTGCCAAAAAGAGAAGGCCACCGGAGCACCGGCAAAGACGACCGGGACATCCATCTCGCCGCAAAGCGCCTCTGTGTCCGTCCATACAGTTTGTGCAGGGATTGGGATTTGTTTTTGATCTGTGGTTTATTTTTCAGACGGTGTCCGTGTCCATGCTGCTGCGCTATTCGCATCACCAGATATTCGTGTTCATCGGTGAGTCTTTTGATTTATAGTAGCTCACGCTCATCCCCCGGGACCCTGGCCGCATCCTCCGACCCCATCGGACGGCGGGCCGACGGGCATCTGCTCTAAGCACCGGAGCACTTCCGACAAACGTCATCGATGGAATTAATCGTTCTTGACGATAACGAACCGGCGACGCCATATTGATGACGTAAATCGAAAGTGTTCCGTTTCAGGGGAAGAGCGTAATTTTTTGTCGTCGCGGCCGGGGTATTTATAATTTGCACACCTTTCAGGGGGCGTTATTGATTAGCCCAAAACGTTCATTCTTCCACTTGTTCCCTCGCGCTTCCCCGCTTCATCAATCTTTCTTTAACGATTTATGCATATCCAGCACTGGCACACTTCGAACTTTTATCATTACGGAAGTACCCCGAAAGCTTCGGCTAATTGTAAAAAGACGACGGTGATTAGTTTCGTGCGGAATTTTCGACGTTGAACCAGATCTAAACCGAAAACAGAACGCTCGGGGGTAAGTGGGACCGTTACTTCGGATGACGGCTTCATTGATCCTGGGGCGAGGGGTGATTAAGTCGAAGTCATTATCGGCATTTTGTACCCCTAAAAGTAAAAAAAACGTAGATTGTACTCGTATTACAAAAGAGATTTTTTTTCGCGTCTACTGTATACATTGGTGCATTCGAAACAAAAATTATTTAGAGTAGCAGATATTTTTTATTAATGTTTTATTATTCTTCTTTTTAATCCAACAGTTTACCAATGACCAAGTTAATTTTTGATGTATGTAAAGAAAAAGTGGTGCAGTACTTATTATGGGTGGTTCTTTCTCCCAGCTGAATTTTGGTGGATATTTTCATATAATAGTTGTAAATCATATACATATAAAAAGTACCCACCAATCCGTTGCAAAGACAAAATTTGATGGGTCCTAAGAAGTGTCAGAAATGAGTTTTTCCAAATATCTTTTTATTCTTTGGTTCTACGACAAACAGTTATTATCAAATTTATAGATCAGGAAATCTCCTACAAGAAAGTAGGCACTTGTTCAAAAACCTACTCCCTTGACAATAACTAAGAGAATCACTTCAATCGGCTACTTTTCAACTGGTTACAGGTCATTGAATCCACAACAGTCAAATTAGCAATACGGCCGATAAATTAACACGGCAAAGAGTATCAACAAAATTAATTCAGCTTTGACACGTTAATTTGAAATTTTTCATGTAAACGCTGTTTGTATTACAAATTAATTTTTTTGTTGGACACTGTCAGAATTTGAGAATTTTCTCCTGTGTGAACGGATTTTGATAAATTTGACAACTTGTCAAAACGAAACGTCAAGCTAATTTTAAAGATTTTTAAGCGATTTGGAGCCTTTAAGGGGCTCGTCGAACAAAAAAACGTTGTATTCAACTCGTTCTTGTGTAAATTGGGCTTTTTTGGCACTCGTGGACCTTTAAAACGCTCGTTTCACTCGCGTTTTAAACAGGCCCTCTCATGCCAAAAAGAGCCCAATTTACACACGAACTCGTTAAATAAACTACTATTGTGATATCGTATTTTCATTAGATAATAATTCATTATGATTTAAATAATTGGTAAGTATGTAAAATTACCTTGAAATCCTTCATTTCATTGAACAGATTCGTAATCAAAATCTTAACTTCTCACAAGTTGTTTTTGAGGTCAATTTATTTCTGAGGAATGGACTGATGGTGACCAGAGTTTTCGTATTTCCTAATGCTAAAATTTTTTGAAAAATGCCATATCACTATCTTGTTCAGATAGGTACACTTTTTGATCACATTTTATCTGATTACTCACTAAATGCATTTAAAATTCCCTTCCTTTCAAAATAGTCAGTTTTTCGTGTCTTGTTATGGTTTCGTAGTTTTCAGTTTTTGCTTCACGTTGACATCTGTGCCTTAGTTTTAATTGGCAATCAGAATTTAATTCCGATTCATCGACCACGAATGTAAGCCAGCACGATTCGGATCCGTTTTATTTGTGCGGCTGTTGACAGATCAGACGCAACAGTTCGGTTGTTTTCTTTCGGTAGGTTGTGCGGCCGCGATCGGTTTGCCGCCGACTTTTATTTTCAACAGTCATATTTCATCGAACTATCCATTTTGGTCGGCTTCTTATATTTTGGGATGGAGTTAATACTTTGAACATGAAAAGTCTCAAGGGTCGCCGCTCCGGGCTAGCCGGCCGCAGTCCGCCAAACAACTGCTCATGTTGACCGGAGTTGCGGTTGGGCTTTACATAAGAAAGTATATCCGTTTTATCCGTATATCTATCAAAGTCACCCTTCCTGTTTTATTGGAAATATAATGGAGGATAAAGTAAGTAAGTAAGTAAGCACGGAGATATTCATTCATCTGCAAGTAACCGTTTTTTTTTTTTATTACTTCTCTCTTCATTTAATTCGTAGCGGAAAAGCGAGTTAGACCAATAAAAATTTAATGTCTTTTTTTTGCTCGCGAAAACCCTTTCACGTAACCAAATCCTTGTTAAAAGCTGAAAATCATTAATACCGTGTTCATTAGTTGCAATCTAAAGCTCGCAGCGCAAAGAATGAATCGACAAGCAATGGTTTAATCAAGTAGATGAAATAGTCGCTAAAATTTTAACGTGTTTACAAAGTTTATAAATAAAATAATTTATAGTGGCATTGGAGAAATATAAATGTCAAAATTTTGTAACATATTTTCCATCATGTCGAGCAGTATCGATAGTAATGTTTATTTATTAATTTATAATATTAATTTATTTATTATTAATGAAAGTATTTTCGAGGAGCTCAAATGTTTTTAGTGGCAAAACTGTTTTGAACGAGTTTGAAATGGTAGTGGAGAGTCAGTCGTATTTTTACGATACTTTTTTGTTTCTAACTACATTCTAAGAATGATTCCTCAAAGGGATGCAAAGAACAGAATTACATTATCCAGTATGCTCTGCTGTCCCATAATTTTTATTTTTTTTATTTAAGAATCGTTTTTTTTTTCACTTTTAAAAATCAATATCTCAGAAACCGTTATTTCAAAGTTTATACTTGGTAGATGAACTTAAATCAGAATTTCATAATCTATTCAAAAGTAGAAAAAATAGGGGGTTGTCATTTGAAGAAAGTGTCGATGACGTCTTGCGCGGAAACGGAGAGGGGCGGAAAAACTAAATTTCTCTGAAAATGTTTCTTTAGAAAATAATCTTGACCTCTTTGAGTTCTTTTTGGGAAAGAGAATATTTCCGATAGAAATTTCTATCGCTCATTTTGACGGACATCAAGTCGCCAGACTCTCCACTCAGTGATTATCAACTAAAGTAGGTGCTGTGCACAAATACAGGGTTATTCACGAAAGGGGTATTTCTGAATTTCTTTTTACCGCAACCCATTATACACATTGCAACAATATCTTGATTTCAAATTTTGAAAATAATTATAACTGAATCCACGGTGGCCCTTATTCTGTCTCTTTGACGTTAAAGCAAAACATTTTTGACGAAAAATCTGACATGCTCCTCATTTATGGAGAGTGTGGAAAGAATTCTGTCGCCGCTGCGATGTTTAGAAGCCGATGGTAGACACACTTTTTACATTAACTTAGTTTGTTAATTTATGTGTTGAATTTTGATTAAATACAGGTTATCTGCCAATCTGACATTTCTGATAAATCTATCCAACTTACTTTGATTTCTAATTTAAAAGAAATAACACATTTGATTTAGTAGTTACTGCCATTGGTATTGTTTGTTGCGGCAAAATAAAAATTCAGAAGTACCCCTCTCGTGAATAACCCTGTATAGGAAATATGTATACAAGGTGACTCCCGACTAATAATGAACCCGAGGGAATTAAAAAGCAACCCACAATACATTTGCAATGTAACGCTGGATATGGACGCGGTACATATCCAGCTTTACGTTCCAAATGTATTATGGGTTGCATTTTTAATTTCGTATGGCTCATTATTACTCGTGAATCACCTTGCATATGGTGAAATGAGGTAGAGTAAAACTTTGCTGGTTTTCCTATTTTAAGCTTTATCGTGATTTGTGAAACAAAAATACAGTTTTTACAATTTAGTTGTTATTGCGATGAGACATTGTGTATATTGCAAAAATCTTCCTATTTGTTTAGCGCCCACATGAATTGTCGTACGTCACTGGTACAAAATGAAATATTGTCGGTCGGCGTAACCAGAAAAGTAATCTGAAATGATTTTTTTTCAGTTGATCTCCTTCAAATGTTGGAGTTCAACGTGACCGTAAGTTTTCCTGCTGCCCCACTGCTGACCGTCATCCTGGCTTTAGTTGGTGAGTGTTGTTTGTTTTTGTTTTCTGCCCTACTGGGAGAGGAAATTTCTTTAGCGGGGTTAAAAAGTTACTTTCTCGTTGTATAATTTAACTTTGCTTTTAATATTGAAAGAAATCCAACCGCCGAAACTTTGCTCCTAATAATTTATTTCAGATTAAAGGTTCGGGAATCTCGAGATAAAGGGTTCGTTCTGCTCTCGATTAAAGCGCACCTGTTTTGGGCGTTTACCTGCAATTATCTCTTCTGATATTTCACTTGAAAATCTGTTTTTACATCAAAACAGAGTATACTCGCGAAGCTTCAATAAACCAGAAGGAGATTAGTTTTTGCGGTTAAATATACCCGTCTGTGAGGTTCGTTTCATCGGAGAAATTGATGACAGCGTTAAGAATCTCCAGATGAGGTGGTTAGCAGTTGACTTAAGCGACTTTAGGGAATTAGTATTGGCTCAGGCTTGATTTACTTGATTGGTATTTATAACAGATCCGTGATTTTCTCTTCGGCAAATGGAATGAGTTCTTCAATTTTACGCTTTTGTCTCTTAACACGCCTCTCTCAATTTTCTCATTTTCTTGAAATCAAATTAAAATTTCACTTGTGGGACAAAGTTCCAAGCTGGATAAACGGTATTATCAAAATTGGTTAGAAAAATAAAACAATTACAAATTAAATCATATTAGATTAATGTCCAATTAACATGATTGTGTAGTTATACTTTACAATTTATTGTTTAGGTTGCAGAACATCTAATGACGCTTTGTCCCGACTACTGAAAAGATAAGAGGTGCACTAGAATGCAACAAAAAAAAAAACACAATATACTACACCCAAATATATTGCCTCTCTGTCTTCGGTGGTCGAGTAAAAATAAGCGAATGCGCGTTTTAATTGAAAAAATATCTACGGAGTTCAGTTAGTCCTTGTTTATCGTTGAAGGAGTTTAAATTCAGTTTTTTACGTAAATTAAGATACTTCAGATGTTTTTCGAGATTTGAAGAAACGGTTCCTTCGATGAATAATCTGATTTTTCTGTAGCAATAATGAAAAATCATCCTTTTGTGCTTTGGTGAAAGAAAATGTTTGATGATTGAGACAATTATTACTGATGCGGTACAATGTCAGATTAGTCACACGAAAAAATCAGTGAAGTTCGCGAGAAAAGCTTTACAATCTGTGCGAATTGCATTTGGACTGTCGCTTTAATAATATCACTCTGCGATTGTCGGAAAATTGCACATATTTTCCTGACTGTGCTGTTGCAGTTGCAGTTTCACTTGCAAGCATCTGTATTCGAGATGTCTGTAATTCCTGTCATTTGTTTTCCTTCTAAAACGAACATTTCTGATTCGACGTATTAAGAGAAATTGTTTCGTTTATTAGAGGAGATATTAAAAATGGAACGTACAAAACTTTATTAAAAATCCACGAGATGTCCTTTCAGGAATGTCATTGCAGGTATGCAATATGAAGTTCTCCGTGTTGGTGTAACGTATGGTGCGTACTCACTCCCATTTATGTATGTATGACGATGTCAGATTACTGTTGATAATGGCTTGGCGGCATATTAACCGCAAAACGGGCGTAGAACGGCTGTGAAAGCGACAGACGAAGAGATCTCGATTAAAGCAGCTCATTGAAGCAATTTGAATAGCACGATTCGATTATGGAACTCAATGGAGCGCACCACCAATACACATCTGAGGCCTAATGACTTAGAAACCCATTAGATCACTGACCGCCACTTCACATTTCGGATATTGTCCATCACTTATGTACTTTTCTTCACACTATGCGAACCGCACATTTGCATAATGGGATTGTACATTTGACGGACGCAGAACAAAAATTGCACCAATTAAAATCCACGAACGAGTCTCGACACAAGTCCGAACGAATTCGGCGACACTTTGTCCAGGAATTTCTCATCAAAGGTGCACTTGAACTTATAATGCATGTCTTGCTGTTAGCATAGGTTACAAACGACTTGCTCACAGTGTAGCTCTGTTTAGAAAAACCAGCAGCATGTGCAGCACATTCGCTAAGCTGGTTGCCTACATAGCGCTTTCCATGTAATGAGTGTTGTGAGTTAGAAACATTTTGAAAAGCAACTGAACGTTTGTTTCAACTGTACAAGTTGTTAACATGGAAGAAGGTGATGTAGATCAGGAAAAAATACAACGCCATTAAGATGACGAGGATTCAATTTATGTTATTTTTCTTTTAAATTGCACTTTGGGAAATGTACTATTGTTACGAGTATACGAGTATGTACTTATAATACTTATATCGTGTTTTTTTAAATTCGACCTCCAAATAGGCGTTGAAGAGTCTTTTGTGAACGCACCACTCGTTAGTTTGCAGAGTAAAAACAGTAAAAATACAAACAACACAAAAAGTGAAGTTAGCTTTAAATAGTTGATCCTTGATCTGTAATCCGTGGTGCGTTTACAATCGACTCTTCAACGCCTACTTTGAGGTGAAATAAAAAAAAAAACACTGTAAGTATTGAACAACTTTACTTTTTCACTTAAATTCTCCAATAAATTTTCGCGACGACTAAACTTAAATGGTGCGCCTTTAAATTTGTCAACCTGTGACCTGGATCGTAGGAAAGGATATAATTTAGATCCTTTTAAGATGGTTGCATGTTCGGTATTCGTGCAAATAACGTTGAGCCGCAAATAGTTGGAATTATGAGCGTCACCGTCCATCCCTCTCGTATGCACGTCACTGATTTATGGAGGTTCGGAGTCGTCGAAGCGGCTCGCCGCCATAAATCCGCGCCGACGACGTATGGCGGAGGTGCCGGTCTGGGGCAGCAACAAGTAGAAAGAAGCAACTGGTAAAAGAGGATCGACGTCTGGCGAAGGCGCAACAGGCAACAGCGATCTCACAGGACGACCCAGGGCAGATCAACAAGTAACGAGTCCTGGTGCGCCGCGTCTTGGCCCCCTGCCAACAACCAGTTGCTGATGGCGTGGCGCGTTGCTCCTTGGAGAAACGACACAATGTCATTTATCCTTTCGCTTATTCTGTTCTTACGGCGTTCTCCTTTTTTTTGTCGTGTGCTACGAAATGATTTGCAATTTTATAGCGGATCCTTTTTTTTTTATCTAACTGACTGGGTTTTATTTTCCTTCCGGTATATCGGGGCGAGACACTTCGTTAATTTTCTTCTTCTCCAGGGTGGTCCAGAATCGTTATCGAACTGTGCGGATCAAACCGATTTCACTGTGAAGTCGTCTAGCTGCATCATAATGCATAATTATCTGTAAATAAATGTGTTTCAAAACGGATTTTTTTGCGTTGATGGAATGTAGTTATTTTTCAATAGCATCAATTTGTATAGCCATTTGTTTTCAATGATTTAGCTTTATGCGCCAGTTCGATTGTTTTCAATCACCATTGACTCAGTCACAATTGTAGTTCTACCATGATATCTTTTTTAAATTTCGAGGATGTTTGTGCGAATGTGCCCAATACATCTTCTCGCATCGAATTTTGTACAATATTTTTTGAAGCGAACATTATGTTTGATTTGTCGTGTACCCTTCGTGAATAGATGGCGTTTGTTCATGCGTTTGCTAAACTGTCTATCGAATTAGGAATAGCGATTTATTTTCACTCTTTCGAAATTTTCAACATCCAAATTGGAGAAATGGCGTTTTGCAAACCAGATTTTATTATTATCAAGTCAAATTATTTTCACAATGCTCAAAAAGGCGAATGCTTTTTGGATGATTTTGAAGCACTAGTGCGCGAAATCTACGTTCGCGGTTAACTGTTGCGGTCACGAAATGTCATTTTGAAGGTAGTAATTATTTAAACTGATTTTTTTTTAAAGTAAAATATCCATGTATGTTAATTTTTATTTTGGTTTATTTCATGTGTGTCATTTTTTAGTTTAATTTAATTTTATTTCTGTTCATATGATTCGTGTCGATTTACATAATTCTTGTACTATTGGGAGCATAAAAAGTGAGACATCAAATTTCTGTCAATTTTGAAATATTCAATGTAGTTCAAGCTATACTCTCATTTTTTTTTGACATTATTCTAGCTGACAGTTTAAAAATTTATTTTATACTCCTATTTTCCTTTTCCAAATGTCCTCTTCTTTTGATAAAGGTAGATTTTGATTGGGACTTTGCATTAAATATTCACCACGTGCTTACTTACAATCATTCCCTACAACCTACAATACTTAATGACAAGGTCAATCAATTCAAAGTAGGGTTAGAATCAGATAAGGGTTATTTCACATTAAAAATCAAGACAATGACGTTGATGTCCCACTTTTTTTGCCCGCAATAGTACATTAAGAAAAATAATTTCATGGCAATGTTAGTTACCTAACTAACTAAATTAGAATGTGCCCACATCTGAGTTAAATAATATAATTTGAGGAACTAGTCGTAGACAGTTGGTTGACAGTTTTCATATTGAAGAATTTTCGCCGAAAAGAACTGAAACCGATTTTGTTTTATTGACAGATGTTTCACTCAGATGGACAGTATAAATCACAACATTCTGAAGAGCAGTTATTATCACGATCTGTAGATTAAATTTATCATATAGATTGAAAATTCTAAGCCGTATTCACTGTATTATATAGTCCGAACAAAATTTGATACATTTTCAAACAATTTCACGTTGAAAGCATGTTTATGGAATTTATGTTTTATGCAAACAGACCATAAAAAAGAAAACATCCATTAACGTCGTTGTTATTGAAAGCATGATTGGATTATTTTCAAATGAAACCAACGTTTCCAATATATTACCAATTGTATTCTAATAAGTGCATTATAGTGGAGTACGAGGGGGGTCATCAATTACAATGGAATTATTTTGTTTGTGTCTCATTTAATCTCAACCATCACTACTTATGTGTTTCAAAAAGCAGAAACTTCACTGAATAATCGTCGAAAGTACAAAGGAGCAACAATGAGTTTTTACATGTAAGTATTAGTTTCCATAAATGACAGTTCGTTGGTAAACAGTTTTTCATTTGTCAGCCAGCGCCTTCTAAATCGGGAACAATACATAATGAACCACCCTCGTACATGTGAATGTATTGCACAAGCCCCGGCCAATCAAATTTTAAAGAGAGTATATACCTACATATTGTATTAAGTGGTACTAATTAGTAGTCGTTCACTTGTTAAGCCCAGATAAAATTTTTATTTGTTGACAGGAGCAGTAAGAGATCATCAAAAGAGCTCTTGTAAAAGACAATAGATAAAAATAGTTTCATAGTGTCATTAGTGTAATGATTACAAATGCATGGTCCACTGTTAATTAATGTCCTTTGCATTAATTTAATTACATATTTACACCCAGATTGTACACCACCAGGGTTGAATTTGCTCTGATATTTCTTAGTTCCACATTGTACAGGAGGTATCGATATTGCAGTTGGTCCAGAATGTTTGTCATGAGCATAAGCAAATGCGGTTCCGATGGACGTGACTATCATGTTTGACAAATACTTACACCAAATTTGGTAGTGAAAGGTTTAAGCTATTACTTATTGTGATTTTTTTAAGAGGACATGACATAGACATGATATTGTGTGTCGGTAAATAGATGGTTTTGAATGAGTTGTCCGGCAAGGAAATTTATACAGATTGAATATGTTGAATACATTGAAAGATCACTGTCCTTTATACTCGTACATCACCATAAAATTAGGATTGGAGATTTTAAGAGAGGAAGAACTTAGGTCAGAGGTGAATATCATGCTACGATGCTGCGTACAAGGTGATTTTGGAGGGAGGATCAACGAATTGGACAAATGGATGTAACAGATTTGGGCGTGAAAAAACTATCTACCAAGTGGAGCTGAAATGCTTGAACATTGATCAAGAGCAAACGATACTGTCAAATTTGGAGTCGTTTTGGGGAGGATTCTTTCAACTTTTTGAATCGTATGGTCGTTAGTGAAACATTCCAGAAGAAGAAGTTTTGTGTCCAGAAGTGTGTTTTTTGAAAATAATTTGAACAAGGTAGAACTGAGACAGGGGTCTATCAACTTCACTATTATACAAGATTTATGAAAAAATTGTGGAGAAAATTTCTTTCTTCTTTTTGTAGGATTACGCAACTACATATATGTACTTACTTACTCTAACACTTAATTATTTTCTTGACACCAAATACACTTTTTTTTGTAAAGCTGACGTGGGTTTCAACAGTAAAGCTGTCATCTTCAGAGTGACGATAAAAAATTAATTAAAAGTTTAGTGTTGGGAAAACAATTATGTATTATTATTAAGTGAACATCCCCAATAACTCAATAAATCCTCTGTTACCGATCCCTAATTATGCATTGATGTAGGAGGTTTCTTGGTTTAAAACAGGTGCATTATGTACTTTTTTTTAACTCGTTTTAAATAGATCTAAATCAAAATAACTTCAACCACATGATATTTATTTTCTTATTTACGAATTAATACCGGCATATCAAAAATTATCTTGGTCAAAGGTGGTCATGGATTGACTCTTCAACGCCTACTACGAGGTGAAATTTAAAAAAACACCCGATATAATTAATATACATTTCGATGTAAGAATGGAATTTTACTGCGACCATGTTTTCACTTCCAAAAATTGGTACTTCAAAAAGCAGTCAAAAGGTCATTCCTGATACTCGGATATAAATCAGAATCCAATCCAGATTGCAAAAGATAGGAGATTTACATAAAAAAAAAAATAGAAACGGAAAGGAGTCGAAATGAAAATTATTATCGGAAAATGTTTGTTTAAAAAAAATTGATCTGTTCTTTTTGAAAAGCTTGGCGGGTATGAAAATATTTCTATTATTTCGGCCCTGATTGTATAAAAAAATGTGAACATGCGTTTACGGAAATTCCTTAATAATTGTACGTTCCTTACACAACAATGTTTTCTGTTCTCTTTTAGTGTCTAGTTTTGTTAACTCCGTCTTTGTTGTAAAATGTCTTCTTGCATTTGGTTAAATATTTTATCTTATTAGAACTACTCTAACCCCGGATCTGATCTTCCTTTCTAGTACTTTCGAACTATGACAGATAGAGCCTTTTTTTTAAGAAATCCTCCAGTACAAATTCCTAGTACGGCCTTTTTAATTTTCGTAAAAATTGTTAGAGAATCTTTGCCTCTTTCGGTTTACACTTCTCATATTTTGAAATACTCGTATCTGTGCTATTATGCACTTTCAAAGTTACCTTCAATATCGTAAAATTTTTCTCAACATGCCAGCAGGACATCTTTAGTGGTGTTGCACTTCTTAGATTTTACCGATAGTAATTGCAAAAGTGCTTCTTGAGCTTTTCTTCTACTTTTCAAACGTAAATTATTTTTTCACAAAGTTTACACGTCTCTCTGAGAAGAGAAGAAAAATGTTCGCTCTCCTGTCTACATTTTTTTTTTGTCACTTAGATGTCTAATAAGACACGTATGATAAATAACTATTTTTTCATTTCCCTACAGATTTATTACATTTGTTGAAATTTTTCTTTCAAAAAATGTCATGAAAGCTTCTGCTCCGAATTTGTAAAATACGTAATTATTTCTTTTCCTTGTATGATGTTGAAGTTGTAGATATGTTGTTGAAGTGTTATTTACTGGTAGTTTCAGTCAAGAATACGAATCTCTCCACATCCCTTCAATTTGAAAAGTTTTTGATTGGTCATTATTTGTTTTTTCCGTGTGTAACAAAATCTCAAACAAATAATAAACTCGGCGGCATGCATCAGTCTGTTGATTAAATATGGAAATAGATCGTACAAAACGTATATCACTATCGGAAATTGCTTGTCCGTATTAATTTCAACAATATAATTAATCAATGCCGATTCGATAATCTCCACCGTTGCATTTCCGTATGCACCGGGATTAACATTGTTCAAAAATTTATCACCAAACAAACTGGAACAATAAAAATAACGTGCACGTCGAACAACACGATTCGATTAAATTTTTAGCGGTGCACGTTTAAAATTTCGCCGACGGTTTATCGTCCACAATGGCATCTCACCGGGGGTGGAAATTTTTTCCTAATTAATTTATCACGTCGAGTACCGATGGCAGTTTGTACTGGCTCAGGTTGCCAATTCACCGGCATCTATTAGGGTCGCGATCGTGTGTCGCATTTTGTCACGGATGTGATGGATGCGGTCATCCGTCATCCAGTTCGACGTTTCGTTTTTTTTTCAAAATGACCGCAAACGAGTAGCATTAGCGCTAATTAACCAGATACAATTTCATTGCAATGATGTTTGCGTCCCGTGATAATATAAGGCATCATTTAAATTATGGCCTCTTACCAATCAGTTTGATTACAAGAGCGTGATGAACTGCACATCGGATCGATCGGTCAATCATGTTTTTTAATGTTTTTTTTTGGCTCTCCTCTAAAGGTCTGTTGCGGTTGATTAGAGGGATCGATGAATGAACCGAATGAGGGTTGCGCACCCCCATCCGCGGGGCGCTTAATGGAAACTTTTACCTGTGGTAGGAAAAGTCACTTGTCAAGTTTTCAAAGAGTAGTCATTAAGCTGCTCGTTAAATGTAGGTACGATTTTTTTTTTTTTACAAATTCTTTGGTTCCTTTCTTAAAAGGAGAAACATCCTACAAAATCTACCCCAAACCTAAATACATTTTTTACGATTACTACACTTGTGTAGCCAGCAAAATAATTGTTGCTTTCTCTGTGAAATTAGAGAAAATCTAAGAATAATTTTAATAGAAGTTTACTCATTCCGACACTTTATGCGCAACAGTTTTCTGAAACTCTGGACAAGATAGGAGAAGAACGTCTAAGAGACGGACATTATCCCGCTGAAAAAGAATTTATTACATGCAAATCGTGCAACGTTTGGGTTCAGATTTGTCACTATAATTTATTTTTTAGGCGTCCTTAATGAAAACGGTAATTTTACGTACTAACAAGCCGAAGAAAAGTAACTCTTTTTCGGACGCTAATCGTCGCGCCATCTGTTGGTATATTTAGTAAGTTAGCAACGAAACCGACAAAACTGATAATTGTCCTGTCACCATAAATTATGTAAATAAGTAAGTAATTGTGTTGCGAATAGTAAATTTCTAACTTTGTTCGCAAGCTGATTATACTATAAAAAAAAAAGTTAATATGTATGTATTAATAAATTAAATAAAAATAAATAATCGTATACCTTCTGGCTAAGGCCAAGTGCTAGATGTTTTCAGGTCGCGCAAGCGCCTCTAACATGACCTAACGACCACTACTAAGTAGTAGCCGGGACCGACAGCTTTACATCTCCTCCGAAAGATCGTAGTGATTTGAAAAAACCTGATGATTTAACCGGAAATCGAACCCGGGCGGTTTGGTTGATAAGCCAGTATCTAACCCCTGAGTCATGACCGCTACTATTAATAAATTTATCTACATATTTGAAAAGATAGATACAAACTAAATTTGTAATTTTTCCAATGATGTCTTTTGCTTTGTAGTTCATGCGGTTGTCTAAAAAATTTAATGTGCACCTCTGCCAGAAAGTGCCTTTTGCCGTTGCTTGTTGCAAGCCTCGGCTGCGCCTCGGCCACAAAACTCAAACTCGGGTGAAAAAGATGAACTTTTTGGCCTTGATACACAAATAACTAACTATTCAAAAAAAGTAGAAGCGGCTCTTGTAATTTTGTAGACCTTAGCGAATTTCATTATTTGTTTTTTAAGTATCCTAACACGTTAAATACAATAAATAGCTGTAGTCACTTTATTTGTATAGTTATATTGTGTTTGCTTGTTTCTTCTGAAAATCACAATCTTTGTCGGCTGAAACTGGTAACGCCACCGCACTTTTCTTTAGTGTTCGATTTATGTTTTTTGATTTTGACGAATATGAACAGGAAATCTTTGCGACTTGTGGCCCTCCTGCGAATAAATTACTCGAGTTATCACGGGGTTTTTGTTTCAATTACGGCAGAGCTTTTCGGCGTGCCTCGGTTGTTTGGGTTTACAACGAGACTTCTTTAATTGGTTGTTGAGGAGCTTAGCTCAAGGAGGTCATAGCGGTTGTTCCGGGACGATGCGCGCCTCTCCTCTTCGGAAATTCAATAAACATTTTTTTTTAAGAAAGCATCTGTAGCTGTTTATCCAGGCCTCAGACTCATTAATATCGTTGAAGGCACGGCGTCTTCCCTTGCAGTTTGCCCACGTTTCCCTGAAAGACAAGCAATTTATCTGGGACACAAATTGTTCTTCGCAATTAATGTTTGTAGTCCGGAAAAATTAAACAAAGCATCCACTCTTTCACGATAATAAATATTTACAATTTAGTTTCGTCGGAGTTATGACGAGAGAAAGAACGGGAGGGTGGAAAAAAAACTCGACCGTTATTTTCACCATGGCAGACGGGAGAAACCTCGTCAACAATGGGCTCGTTTAGATGGCTGCTTTGTCCGGAGTTGTGCCACTTTCAGGAAGCACCAGAGCTGGTTTCTCCAATTAACGCGAGTTCGCCGACAATGAAAGGTTCAACGCCAATTTCGGACTAATAACGGGAAATTCGTTTGAATACCTGTAGAGGAAATTTCGTTTTCCAGTCGGGATGAATATGGGAAAATGGTAGAGTTAATAACACCCTTCAAATTATTATTTTTACTTCTTTTGCACCATAAAGATTTTCAATAGAAAAGTGTGACATGATAATGAAACTCAAACCCGTAAGATCGAAAATAAATAAACTAAACTGTAATTCTGAAAAGAAAATACATAAACGTGCACTACACAAATAGAGTAAAAATTATACAGGATTATTCACATAGGATGACAAAACTGACCAGGTAAAAATGCAACCCAAAATACATTTTACAAAGCATTCATTGTACTTTGGTATTTAAAAATTGAATCAAGAATCCAAGTAGGTATTCTATTAGTTTGAAAGGTATCTCTGTCATTGCATTTTTCGTTCATATTTGGTATTTGAAAATGTTTTCGAACGATGACAGAACCGACATGATCCTACTTACTTTTGTGATTTCAATTGCTTATTATTGTTATTAAATCATACTTCGTTGAGAGAGGTATTTTTCTGTCAGAACTTGACATTCATTAGGATGACGTTAAAAGCTATCTATGTTTTATGTGCATTATTATAATGTAATAGGGATCGAGATAGCTTTATAAATTGTATTTTGGGTTGCATTTTTACCTGATCAGGCTCGTCATCTTACGTGAATAACCTTGTATAATAAATTATTACCAGCAACCTGCAGTACATATGAACGCCGACAGGTTTGCTTTGCAAATGTATTGTGGGTTGCATTTTCATTTCCGTTGGGCTTTTATTCCTCGTGAAATACCTTGTATAATACGAAAATGAGTTTTGACGTCATCCGCATAAATGTAACCTTTACATTTTTATAGAACCACCAACCTAATTTAACAAAAAAAATTATAACTCTAATCTTCTCTTAGTTACATTTAAGTACGTTTCCCATGGTAATTTCAAACGGCAAAGGACCTAGGATGCCTAGGATGTAATTTGCTTCTTCTTGATAACATAATGCATCGCATTTTTGTTGGTAACGTTGTTTTCGCTAGTTTTCTCGTCATAGCTTCCAGATGAGCGGAACGAAAATAGTGTCGTGATAGAAAAACAAAAAGTACCGAAACCGCACACAAGAAAATTTATTCTCGTCCACTTTTTGGTCGATAATGCCGGTCGGAGTGTTACAGGTCTTTTGCAAGTCAATTCTTAAGAATTTGATAAGTTGCGTGACCGAAATGATTTATGAGATGACGTTTACATCCTTCACTTCTTGAGCTGCATCCCCAGCGAATTATAAAAAGAATGGATC
The DNA here is from genome assembly GCF_963966145.1 of Tenebrio molitor. Classification (NCBI taxonomy): domain Eukaryota; kingdom Metazoa; phylum Arthropoda; class Insecta; order Coleoptera; family Tenebrionidae; genus Tenebrio; species Tenebrio molitor. Next base: position 21,909,558 of record NC_091047.1, on the reverse strand, counting down.
TGTCTGTTGTTGCGTGCGAGAAAATTAGACATTAGCTGGAAGTGTTGCGGCGGCATTCGACAAACCACAGCTCTCTAATGATGCCCTCTTCATTTGTGAGTGGCGTCTGCTTTTGAGGCTCTTTGCTAAAACGTTAAATGGCGTTAAGAGTATAAAACCATCTGGCAGCGTTCAATTTTGGTCCTCATTGACGCATTAAATCCGTGTTGGTGTTAATATTTTGGTTTATGCCCCGAAGAATCCGTTGCCGCCTTGACGACGTTTCATTTCCCATTTATTTCGTTTAATTCCCGGGCGCGTCCCGAGTGTCCTGGTGACAAGGCGTGATATTGTCTCTCCTAACTCGACATTGTCCTTTTTCGCTGGTCGGTCCTCCGGTCCAGGCCCGGACATGCGGAAAATGCGCCTAGTCCGGGACCGGATTCAGCGATCTCCCGCTTCGGGTCGAATTTCGAGCGGCTCGCTAGTTCCGAGGGATTGTTTATTCGTGCTAGTTATTTGTTGGGATTAAGCGCAGCGAGTTTTTAATGCTTAATTAACCGTGTGTAAATAAAACGATATCGATTCGACGTTGTTGATCAAGTAACCTAGCATTGGCTTTAAAGGTTGTTTGCGAGCCGGGTGCCTCTGGAAACCGATTTAATTATTGTGCCATGCGGAAAAATCTTCGTTCTTGTTATTATGACGGGAACGTCGGCGAATTTCGTATTCATAATGTTGCGACGGGAGGAGGGGACCTTAAAGAATGAAATTAAAAATACATTCACATAAGGAGTCGCCCTGCCTTCGCCGATCTACTTTATGAAACTAAAGGAAGGAAAATTATCGGGGTCTCCGGAGGAATAAAATCTCTTTCTGACACTGTAATGCAGTTTGCGCGGCTGCCATCTATGGCACGGCTCGCCAACAACGCCGACGAGATTCGACTACGGATTTTTTTTTACGTTTAAGTAACACACAAAACACAAGTAAGTACAAAATTGCACAAGGATTCGATCGTTTCTACATCGTAATTTGCTTTCTAACCCGGTTGGATCTTCTTATCGAATTGGACCAGTTTACGATTCCAAACAAAGAACTGCAAGATCGCTTTCTTAAAGACACAACACTTAAATTTAAACTATTTTAACTAATTTAAGTATATGAAACTTGTACCATTTTTTAAAATTGTCTTGAATTTATATTTGTCTTTTATACAAAGATAAATCGCTTCGCTACGGCATATAATCCTGTAAGTATCTTCTTACCTATATTGTATTCAATCAGTACGGATGCATCAATCTGCGAACCGACTTTTGTTTGTCAGGGTCAACTAGGCTCCCTAACTTTTTTCGGCTTTGCCTCGTGCCTGGAACTTAGTTTTCGTGCTGTAAAATACCACTACCGTATTCTATCATAGGTACTATAGTATAATGTCGGGCATTCATTTAAATTTTTCCTCAAAGTTGGCGTTGAAAAGTCGATTATGAACGCCAGCACTGGTGTAAAAACACAAATAACGCAAAAAGTGAGGTTAGATTTAAACAGCTGATCCGTCATGTGTGGTGGGTTCACAATAAACTCTTCAACGTCAACTGCGAGGAGAAATTAAATGAACACCCGATACAAATTATAAATGATGGGAGAAAATTTTGTGGGTTGGCATGTCTCAGCAATTGGTCAACGTGTCATGTCTTGATTCGGTAGTGTGAATAATTGATACTGTAGATTGTAGTTTTTTTATGAAACACACTTGTTATGCGTTTACACTATTGCATTCTTTGTTTTTTGATAAAGTTAGTTATTTTATTATACCTGAATCAGAATCCCTGTTTTTGACACTAAAATGCGTGCGAAAAAGGGCCTTTAAAACACTAAAGCTTTAAGGGTTACTTAGGTAACAAAAAATACAATTTCAACAATGATATATAGACATTTATACACAATTTATGATAGCAACGAAACAACAACAATTGACCATTTCTATATCAACGATTAATGACACAGATTACTTCGGAAAAGGTATTTCAATTTCCTTGTTTTGTTATAATTTTCAGATTGTAATGCAGGTATAATAAAAAATAGCCTGCGATACACGTTTATAAGGGTCTTTAAAGCACTTACGACGTTAAAAGCACTCCGCTACGCGTCGCGCGTGCTTTAAAGGCTTCCTTATGAACTTGTATCATAATATACTATTTTAGTTTCAAGTTGTATAAAATTGAGTGGTAATATTTTACCAATTTTTCCTTAAGGAACTTGGATTGGTGACTTTCATATTTTAAATATACTAACGGTTCATGTCTGTCAGTGTCGTTATTTTCATGTTTCGTATTGGTGAATCTCTCCAGTTACCGATGTCTGCAGAAATTAGAAAATCCTAGGAAATAAATACGCCGCACCAGGGTACAGTAAAGTATATAGTAAATGTATACAGATAAACTTGAGATTGCCTACAGTGCTCGAGAATTACCTTTCGTTCCCTATAGTAGGAAGCGACAAAAATAGTCAAATAAATAAAAAGTTTCAGCGAGCAAGTTTTCAAGTCGTAACAAGTTGCGCTTTTCCAGTCGACAATATTTTGTTGACTCGCGTAAAAAGCTCGCAGGAAAATAAGCTGGATGATATCTCACCGGCATAACGAAGTGTGTTCCGATAATTAGAATGCACTTCTTTGCTTTGTTTTGTAGCAAAAATATAACGAAGTCCTCCGTAAATGAAGAATGCATTAAGGGTGCGCGCTAACGATGTAAAATGAGGAATCAACGGCTTAACATAAACAATGAAAATAATGCCTTATGAGTGGCGGGATTGTAGACTACGCGAAATTGTTAATAAGAGAATAAGAGATTCTTCATTAAGCTAGGAAAATTAGATGTTGTTTGTTATTTATTTTACTTTGCTCGTTCTTTACTTTACTTATTTATTTATTTCATTGCCGAGTGTCTTTTAAGAGTTTAAAGGAAAAGGTACATAAATTTACTTCTGTGTTAGTGCACCGTTTATTTGTCTAGATTTATATGTTTTTGTGCAGTCTTTGGTGGAAACATTTTAGGTGTGTTTCTGCCTTTCAACGAAAATTGAACGGTTAGATTTACTTACCTTGAATTTCTTTTTACTTGAAAGGAGATGTCTAGGATCGCCCAAATAATTTTACTCTCAAATTTAACACCTACAAAAATCTTAAATAGTGTTTGGAAACGAAATTATTCACACACATTCGTGACAGTGACTTTTACTCTATTGGTCGTTATTTGTGTGCACACTTTTGAAGAATTGTTTTTGATATTCATATTTAAGCAAAAACAATCTCTGGGTTTTTATTCGTAGATTAGAAACATTAAATAACTTGGTTGCAAGATATCATGCTTTATAGAAGTGTAAATAGAAAATGATTTTTTTCGTCATAATTTAATTTCAACACGGTTCGTAATTCAAGACTTCAAACATAAGCTTACTCGGAGAATCCCGCAATAATGGATTTTATTTTCTCCATTTACCACTTGACAAATAAAAAGTTGTGCTTGTCTTAACAGAACATTTATACATATCTTGAAAAAAATAAGCAGGTTTTTATATCCAAGAAAATTGTTTCTTTCTAATTTAAACTGCGCCCTCGATTTTTCATTTAATTCAACAGTACAGTTGGTTGTAAAAAAAACGGGAACTGAATAAAATTGACACATTTTTACAATTTTTCCATAGTGTGGAAAGATAGGTTAGAATTAACGTCAAAATTCAATGACATTTTTAAAAATTATTTGATTGGTATTGTCAAGTAGACAATTGACAAATGGACAAACCAAATTTATACAGGGTCATTATAAATGATTGTCCCATCGCAGTTGGCGTTGAAAACCCACACAAATTTGGGATGTGCCGCTAGCTTTGTAACGTTAGACAAACTAGTAGACAAATTTACACTACCGCCAGCAGCGCTACCTATCGGCGATGCTAGTCTCACTCATGTTATAAAGCTATCGGCACATTCAACTACGTCACCAACGCCTACTGCGATGAGACAATCATTAATTATGACCCCGTATTAGGAAAATTTTCGTTTCCCGTTTTTTTTTTTTGTAACCAACTGTAGGAATCATTTAAGAAAGCAATTTCACATTCGTTTGGTTTTCTTGACTTCTGTGAAAGGATACAGCATGTTTGAAATTATCTACACGGAATTTTCAAAAATTTGAAATGTTTTGAGGTTGGATTCATGACAAATATGTACTATTTTAGTTGGTGAAATGTCTATAAACTGGTTGAAGTTATTAAATTCAAACATTGACGACATAAGTTCACAAAATAAGTGAATAAAAAATATTGAAATGTTGTGCCTAAATATTACAAAGTTCTAACGAGTGGTGAAAGTTGTTAAAGTTTTGAAAATTTACGTTTTTGGACATTAATTCGTTTCTGTATCAAAAGATGTTTGAAAGTGCGCCGCGAAATATTCCCATTTCGCGTGACTTACAGATTCATTTGTTTATTTTAACCGTACAGCTCTAAATTGAATCGGCCTAATAGGTCATTCGGTTAATCTTTCTGGCCGGTTTGGCTCTTTAACCGTTTCAACCATCAGATAATTAATCAAGTTAACCGCTTTAATTGAAACCACTTAAACCCCAGCTAGAATTCTTGGAGAGTTTTTACTTGTATGTAATTATTTGGCAGGCGAAACTCGCAGCGAAAAATTTCACACGATTCTTTGTTTCCTTTGTAATCGCGCCCTTATTATTCAATTCAAATGAAGCAATTCGAAAATATTTAAGTTGTAATTTTCCAGGTTTTTTACTGTTAGCTTACCTTTATTGTATACGGCATTTGAAACATAAACAAACTCCTTTCTCTTTGTTTATATTCGTCCAGGCTGATCCACCCCCATTTGTTGCAGGTATGGAAGCTATAATGTCTGAATTTTTCAACGACACGACAACTGCATTCTACATAATTCTAATCGTGTGGATGGCCGACCAGTACGACGCCATTTGCTGTCACACCGCCATTACGAAGCGCCACTGGTTGAGGTAAGTTTTCCAAATTTCTCCGTCCCCGGATTAAGTCGACTCCGTTATGTTCTTCATTGTCGCTCGTCCTCCACGAATTTAACAAATAAATGCAATTACATTCCCCACTTTCCCAGACACTGCCCGTCATAAGGTTCACCCGTTTTGCGAATTTGAATATTAAATCCCTGTTTTCGTTTGTCGGAGTCTTCGGAGTGGAGTTAACATTTTTTCTCAATACTGCGCCAATAGCACTAATTAATTATCTGCGATCTGCGTCTTCCGCATTCGTTATTATCATTGCATTGGAAGGATTTGCACGGCTAATTACTTGAGCATTTTTAATTGAGTGGGATCAAAGTAAATGCGAACTCGACGTTTCACCGAAAGAACAGACGCTTTGCATTTGAATTTTCATCAAAATGCGCCCAGAATAGTGGTAAGGGGTGCGGTTTTTTTTTTTGTAATTTTTGCAACACTGCAGGTTCTCTAATAATTTTCATCAAGTTGAGTCGTCGCTGTATTAAATAATTCCGACTTCAACTGTGTTACGTGATGTGTGCGTTATTAAGCCAGAGACAGTTAATCAAAAGGTGCCAGAAATATAAAAGTAAATTTTAATTTAAGTTATACAATGCCGGAGGATGAAACGTGAATATTGCAGTATTAATTACGATTCTCTTGTTAGCACTTTTGTTTCTAGAAACTACTCTGTTACTCCCTGTCTATTTATTTTTGAAATAAATAATGATATTGTTTTTTTCCTAATCATTTTCAATCGACTCAACAAGGATACATTTCTCTAAGTTGTACAGTACTTCATTGTATCAGGAACAGATTTAAGGCAGAAATCTTGATATTTTTTTAACGTACTCTAAGGTACTGCAATGAAATAACATATTTTAAATTTTCAACGTGGTTTTTGTTTTTAAATTTAACTTGAATAGTGTATTCTGTAGCAGATATACAAGTGATCCACGAGTAATAATGAGGCCGACGGAATTGAAAATGCAACCCACAATACATTTGGAAGGTAAAGCTGGATATTTACCGCGTCCGCATCATTCTTTACGTTCTAAATGTATTGTGGGTTGCATTTTCAATTCCGTCGGGCTCATTATCATTCATGAATTACGTTGTAAAGACAAAATTATTTTTTCTAATGTATGTTTTAAGACAGAAACATTGTGAAACATCAGTATTACGCAATTTTGTATGTTGCGCAAAGGTATTACCGAGGAATTGGCGCGGATCAGCTCGATGTATCTTAAGACCTCTTGGAAATTAGAAATTTTTTGTGCACGTTAACTAATGAATAAAGAGAATAGGAAATGAAATCGTAATTTTTGGCAAGTGTTGGTCGGCCGTGAACGAGCGATATTTTTAGCCGGGGGTTTTCTGTCTGCCGACCATCAGCCCCGGCCGAACACAATAAGCTTTTGTTTACGCTCGCAGTTAGCATGGAATAAATGTTGACGGGTTTATAAGAAAGCAATCAGGCCTAGCGCCGCGGGTTGCGATCAATCCGGCCTCCGACCCGCCTGGATACCAGTCCGCCCCCGGGGGTGGGCATTCCAATCCCCGCCATCTGCCATTCGCGGCCCGTCCCATGACCGCTGCGACCGACTTGGATACCTTGCACGGGCGAGACCTCCGATGGGATTCGACGAAGTTCACGTGACGGTGCCGTCTGCGACAGGTGGGACCGTCGACGGACGCCGTCTCGCGGCGGCGGCGTCCTCCTCCGCCGCCGCCTTGTCTTTTCCGATTTATTAATAGCCGCCGGTCCGGTCGAATGAAAACGACCGAAATTTGCCACATTCATCCGTTTCGCTCGTGTTCGGCGAGCGATGTTCCGGAACGAAAGACACTTTTCAGATAGGTCAGATTTCAACGGCGATGTTGAAATATTGGCAATGTTTTGAATACAAAATCAGAAGTTGTAATACGCATTTTATACTTTTTCTTGTTGGAAGAGTTTTCAAATGTAGCTTGTACCTACTTCTTTCTTGCGTTCCACGCAAATGTTGTTTCTTTATTGAAGGAAACATCGCCTACAGATCTGAAATAAGTACGTCAGACTAAAACTTTTTCTCTATTGTTCTATAATAGTTTTTAACGTTCATAGCAAAATTATTTTCAGTTTTAATTAAACAGTACCCGGCGCATCCACCATTTATGCTTTAACACATCAATTATAATGCAACGTTATCATTGTATTTTTTTTTTATTAGTTAATTAGTTGTTAAAGCATTAATCAGTTAAGCTCAAAAAATAATTTGCCATCTAATTGTTTCACTTCAGTGCGATTATCAATTGTACTTTTTAAAGTATCATTCGAAGGCTGCAACCCAATATACGTCAGACGTGCAGGACGTGCACACTACAGTGTGAACATAAAGTTTGGAACACAATTTATGTGATGTTTTTAAGAAAATCGCTCGGACACGTCCATTTTATTTCAAAAATTGCCATTCCATAACGTGCAATTTGTTACAGTGACGTCATTGGCTTTTTTAAATGATAACCCCCACTTTTTTCTTTTCTTTCTGATTGACCTTCCTACTACCTAAACGGTGAATGAAAAAAAATTTTTACTTTACATAACAATTTTTTTGACAAAATGGCAAATTTTCCCTCAAAAATTTAATTAAATAAAAATTTTATTTGACCTCAAACAAGAATAAATAAATATCTAAGGTTGACAATAAAAGTTAACGCAAATGTTGAAATTGCCCCCCACCAACCATTAAGCACTCACTGACAGGAGTGCAAACTTTTTGTACACTGCGCTCAACAATGTCATGGCTGATTTGTTCCATTTCGGCGCGAATTCTCTGCCGTAAATCTTCTAAATTGTTTGGTATATTAAAATATACCCTCTATTTTAAATAACGCCATAGAAAAGAAATTACGTTAAAAAAGTAAATTAAATTTTTGAAATAAAATTTGTCATTTTCTCAAAAAAATTGTTATGGAAGGTAACAATTTTTTTCATTCGTCGTTTAGGTGGTAGGAACGTCTATCAAAAAAGAAGAAAAAACTGGGGGTTGTCATTTCACACTGCCGATTACTGCAGATTGCCAATGCCTTGGACCAGAAAATGTGGATCTTTTTTTTTTGTTCTGTTTTTTTGATCCATAGGTCGCTGGTTCAAATCCGGCTCGAAGGACCAATGTTTGATTCTGTAGGATCGCTTGTTGGATCTACAGAATGCCTGTTAATCTGGATAGTTTTAGATTTAAACACACAAGTTAGGGCTGCTGTTTATTCCCTCAGAGTTTACAAGCTTTTGGTCTGGTCAAGAACTACCCGCCAGTCGTCTCTGGTAGGGGTGGGTGGCTACCTGGCCCGACCGGTTAAATATAGCTGGAGGCTATGATTCTTACAATACAATACAATTCAATACAATATAAGAATTTTTATCTAATATTTAACATGACATGTTTGTTCACCTTTTATTAAAAAAATAATGAAATTTGTACTTCGTAGAAAAAGTATCGTATTCTGCTCCCCTGTAATGGCTCGTGCCGCAAGTTTCAGCCTCGTGAGTAAAAGGCACCATTACACACTCCTTAAGAATTATACTACTTACTATTTAAGAAATTGTGCCAGGTGTCACATGTATTGAAGAAAAATTTATTCCAACTCTTACAACTCATAAATTTTTCGATGCAACTGAAAATAATTAAAGAATTTAAAAATGTTAGTTAGGTTTCTACAGGATTCAGGGCTCTCGGTATTCGTAAACGGTCAGCGAATTTTGTTTATTGTAATTAGACAATTTTATTTCAAGGAATGAAACGGCGGTTTAGTGTAATTTACCAGAAAAGTAATATGTGAACTCGTTTGTAAATAAAATATCACTTCAACATCACTCACAGCTTTTTAATACACAAAATGAAATTGAACAATCTTTCTTTATTTGACACGAAAAGCACTTTCAATTATGCTTACAAATGTAAAAAATTATATTGTTTTCTTTTGTGTCAGCAACAGATAAGCTGAAACGTTGGCTAAAAATGTATATTTCTGTATCATTTATAATTTAAGGGCTGAGATATACGTTCAAGAAGTTATACGTGAGTTTGTTAAGGGAACATTATTAGACGTACTCAGTGCTTTACATGTACATCTACAAGTTCACGTAGTGTTCATTCATTACTGAACAAAATCTACTCCATTTGTTCCCGCAAGAACATCGGAGAAATGTACTTCCTTTTATCTTAATTACCTTGAGTGCATCACTGTTTGAAAACTATTTCCATTTTTGAACTGTCACTCGTTCCAGTTTTAAATTTTGCAAGAATAATTTTTCGGGAGTACATTTGTCTTCAGGTAAATGTTGTTATTACCTTGTGAAACATAAAACCGTGGTGCGTGGGTGCAAGGACAGAATTTAATTAAGGAAAATACATAGTCGAAGAAGTGGGAACGAACAAGACAATCGTGAAAGATCGAAATGGTCCGGTGACGGTTTTAAGAGTGATTGTCACGAGACAGCAGCAGCTAATGGGCCGAGCAACGACTCGCATTTGCATGATTGTCACAAAGGACAAGGATTAATAAGACCCTCGACGACAGCTGCATCTCTTTGGAATAGCGGCAGTCCTCAAACGGAGGAGAAATGGTGAGTTCGCAATCCTCAAAATTAAAATTGCCACCGGTGAATCATTTCTTGCCTAAAAGTTTTTTCGTTGTTGTAATTTTCATATACAGCAAGAATTTAGTGAGTAGTGGAGAACGGAGTTTTTGCTCGTAGAAAACAAGGCTTCTGTTAAAAAAAAAATGTTTGGCGGAGATAGGTTTGTGTTTTTTTTTGCGTGTTTAAATTAACCCTTTATAGGCTTCAATTGGAATAGAGGAAATATGAAAATGCGGTGAAGGAATTCCATCTATTCAAATAGCAGGCAGTAAGTGTTGATCTAACATTACCGTTAACCAAGCTGCAAGTAGTCTTATATTAAAGATGGTTACAGTGTAATCTTCTGACGAATCTCGAGTGTCACTAATAAGTAATCTGAGAATATTGTATTATCCCTAATGTCACTGTTTATTCTGGTCTTGAGATGTTTTTTGTTTTATTTTTACCTTAGGGGAAGGTGTCATCAGTTACGTAACTCAATGGATATGAAACGTGGCAAGTTTTATCTCGCTTCGTCTTATTATAGTGCTGTTTTCGAATATCGCGTGTCTAAATAATAATTTTCTGGTTAAGAGCCCTTGCATAAAAATTTTGTTTTTGTCACGTATGTCGTAATGTCAAACATCCAGTTTAATCTCAACTTTTATGTTATAATGTGTGGTATGTATTTTCATAAAAAGAAGTTTTTTTTTCGAAACCAAAATGGCTTACTCAACTGAGCAAAAAGCGTTGATGATTGAGACGCAGCGGTCGTAAAGCAATAGAATTCAGTGCAAAATTGTTTACAAGAATTTGTCTTTGAATATACTATATTTTTTCTATTCCTATTATACGAGGTCATTATAAATGTTTGTAACAACTAGTGGGCGTAGCGGCGCACCTAAAGCATAGCGCACAGCCACCTACGATGGTACAATCATTTATAATTACCCCGTATAATTCTGTAATTATTAACGTGTTTTTCACTAGATAACAGAATTCATCACCCACGGCTCGTTGAATAATAATTTTAAAAATCGCGGCAAATATCATAACAACTAGTTTATGAAGTCCCATCGCACATTTTAATGCGATGGTTTCAAGTATGCAAAGCAATAATTGTAAAACGTCAGTTTCAGTTTGTTTAATAATGAAAGTTATTCTTTATCAATTTCTCTTCATAGTTGTAGAAAAAGTATAGTTTTCTACTCGCGGATAATGGCTCGGACGAATTACGCCACTCGCTTTCGACTCGTGACACAAAATCATCCTCACGAGTAATAGCCATCACTATCCGCTCATTGAATAATACACTATTTTCTTGTTGGAACGAGATAATGGGGAACTATTTTTTGGAGTGCGCCTGTGAAAGTGGCATTTAATAAAATTTTATTGTCGCGAACATCTTACAATTTCGTTTAAATAAACCCAACGCGAGGCTCTTCATTTAACAACTTTTGGTCAGTGATTTTTGTTAAAATCGATTTAAACGTTAGTAAATTTACAAAATTAATCCCAACAAGAAATTTATTTTATTATGTGCAAATTGTTGTTACATTTTTTTAATCGTATTTATTGATGAAACAGTATTTTATGAGTATATATGTACGTAGCCACAATTAAATAATTCTTTTGTTACGATTATGCAATAAATTGTGGAATTAAGTAATGTTTCAGTTTCAATGAATATTATCCGCTGTGAAGGAGCTATTCTCATTGTCAGACAGGTTATTATATGTACTATCCAAAACTATTCCTCCGGTTAATTTAATCTTTTTAAGTGTTGCAGCGATTTATAAGAACGTCAAGTCAATTAAATTTCATTGTTCTATGAAATTAGAAGGAAAAGTTTAAAATTTTCTAATATAAAACTTTTCATTTTGGTACCTTTAACTTGTTTGATGTGTATTTTTTTGTACGAGAGAATTTGATAGGCGAGTTTGTTCATTTCCGCATAAAACCATCGCCTGAATTCGTTAAGGAGAATGCGGCATCTTTAAAGTCATCAGTCTTCGTCGGACAGGAGCAGAGTGCCGTCCCGGCGCATCCACCAAACTCGCACCGCCCCATCGTTGGAAGGCAGTGATAAACCGGGGCTTTTTATCACCGATGGTGACGAACCGAGTAGGTATCAATTACGATAAAAACGAGGTGAAGCAGTTCAAAGCCTCACTGTAATTTTCTAACGACATTATTATGCAAATTGCCAAATACAGTGTTTACTCCAAAGTACCGGAATACCGAGCTCCCTAACGTCATTTTCCAGTATGAGATCTGCATTTAATCGAATAAAGACACCATCACAAAGGGGAGAAACTGGAGGTTTGTAAGCGATATCTGGGAGGGGTCCGAAACCGCCCAGGGGACCGCGTCCCATAGATTAGACTCCGGCGATCCGTGCCGCAAACAATGACCTCTCAGACTTTCTCAGTTACTAGATGACCAGCAGATTCTCCATTCGACACTAATGCGCCCCTTTTACAACCGAACAAAGGACGTCAGTCATAGCGGTCCATTCGTAGGAGTGCGCCCTCTTCGGTAAACCGACTCCGGCGGAGACGTCGTAAATAATTAGGGCGAGGTGGTCCCGGATTATAATAGGAAGGACGACGACGAGGAAAAACACGAGTGGACGTCGCCGGTTGTTTTGCTTTCTGTTGGAAGATTGATGCCGGTTCGATTTTATCGCCGGCATAAAGGCCCTGCTAATTTGTTTCGTCAAACAGGGGACACCGGATCAAACGTTAAAATAATTTGCCAAGAGATTACCGGAATCTACTCCTATAAATCCTTGCGGCGCATGCGAAATTTCAATTGAACTCGGCTTAATCCTCGCGCACAAACAAACAGCCTGCTGTTCGCGAAATTATTTTTTGGTGATCTCTTGTCGGCGAAGGGGCGCTCTGTTACGCATTTAAACGGATTTAATTAATTGGACAGGTAATGAGGAATTTAAAAGGAACACGACAGGATCAGCACATGGTGCTCCGGGTCCGGGCAGCTGTGGTCGATAATCATGAAAATATTTTTTAAGAATTATTACGGGACCAAAGATTTTTAAGTAAAAATGATATAATGTCGGCCGTTGACAATCATTTTATTTAGAGGTTTTTTTTATTATTTTTTTGCAGCGTTATGTAGGTGGGGACCAAATAGAAAACTAAAAAGTAAACTAAAATCACACGTCCAGAAACGGTTTTGCGAGTACTTGCATTTGCGCGGCCTCGGCTGTCTCCTCGGCCCATAAACCTTACTCGCACTCAATTATATTCCATATAACTTTTTTGTTGAATTGCTTCAATTGCAGTCTAGCTGCAATAATAGTTTTGGACTGACGATTTTTTCACCGGAAATTATAACTTACCTACCATCACTGTTTGTTCAAAATACATCAGGTAGTGAAAGTGAATAATGTTTAATGAGAGTTGTTACATTTTATAGTACAATGGTATTTTATCCAGCACCTATCGGTCTTTGATGATTTACTTTTACTTTAAAAAAAATCGCCAAATCGAAGAACACACACAAAATTAGAATTCTATATAAAAATGATATTTTTTCAGAAAATTAATAAAATCATTGTACTAATCTTTGTGCTGATTCCCCTACCACCAAAATGATTAACTTTTTTGTTAGTTTTCCATCGATTTTGCATTATTAACAAATGCTACAAACCAACACCAATTAAGCATGAAATTAATACTATTGTTATTATTGCAATTTCCTGAGTACTGATTCTGGCTTCCAATCAATCAAATGATTAATGATATGAAGTGATTTTAAATTGCTTGTGAATAATTATTCAACTGAAAACATGATGCATTAAGGTCACGACTGATGTTGATGTTAATAATTTCATCTAACGATTTTATAGTTGTCGAGATTTTGAAAGATCAGCGCATCTGATTCGCAGATTGATATAAACTACACCGGAAGCACAGCGCAGGAAGAGAGTTAAAGTTACTGGTAAATCGATTTAAATGGATCATAAAGCTGGAAACACGGAAAAATCTTCATGAGTTTTCCCGTTGTAAACCGTTACGATATTTTCTGTAGGGGAACTTGTAAAAAAATGTAATTTAATATCATGAAAGTACCTTCAGTTACTCGTTAATTTATTATTCATTGTTTTCAATTACAATTACCATAATTGTTGAGAGAATTTATCCAGGCGTACTTGCTAAATGTGTTATTATCGGGGATAAGGAACCCCTTAAAATGCCAAAGCAGCGTAGGCCGGAGAGAATTCTGTTGGAAAAAAGTTGTTCTTTGTTTGGGCAACAGACTGGGTTCGCCAAGTAGTGTGTACTAAAAGGAGAATTTTTAGTTATCATCGAAACAAATTTATTTCGAAAAATAAACCCATTTAAATCAAATTGACTCAGTTTCCACAAGACAAACGTTACCAACATAGTAAACAACTCCATTCTAAAGTATTACTGAAGGACCAATTTTTTTGAATAAAAAAATAAAAGGAGTGATATAAAACCACGAAGAAATCTAATTCTACATTGAACACTAGATGGTTGTGTAAAAAAAAAATCAATAGTTATTTGCAGTAAGAGTGAGGAAGGCAAAGCTTTCGTTCACGCGTTTAAGTGAACGAAAGCGGCCTACTCTCGAGTGCTGTAATTTGGTTTTGTTCGATACCTCCTTGAGTCTGTAACTTAGTATTCAAAATTTTAAATAAAAATAAATCACATTTTTGGACGGATTTGTTGCTATGGAAAAAAATAAAATACAAAATAAACAAAGCTCTGCACTCTGCAGAAATGATGAAAATGGATGATGAATAGCTATACATATGTTCCTGATGATGTCCTGGAAGAGGCAAGTGCTACGAGTTACCAAATGTTGCCTAAAAAATCAAAATTGTGTCATCAGAAAGAATTGGAAAAATGTACGAGTGAATAAAAACCAGTGAGTGAAAGACAGACAAGACAGTGAGCGAAAGTGAACAGAACGAAAAAAACCTTCACCCACTGGTAACTATGGATACAGACTCACTTTCTAGGGAGGCGTCGTAACGCACAAAGAAAATTTACGGCGTGTCTAATGTTCCGCAGAGCTCTGCGTTCGGTCCACTCGTATATTTGAGTGTAAATAGTATTAAGTCCGGATTTGCATTGTTAAATTTACTGCATGCGGTAGAATGTGCATTGTGAATTCCTGTTGTTCAGTATAATCGGTTGCGTAGGCGCCTTCAATCTTTGATGCACCATTTGCATCCCTAATTAACGATTGTCGAGTATGCGTCACAAATTTGCGCGACTGAAAAATCGTTGTCCGAATTCCCCCTTGAAAATTGTCAACGATTCATCGGGGGTTTTGGAAAGGAGGGTAAACATGTAACCGGTATATCGCATCGTCGGGTAATGCGGTGGCGTGCATAGACCGTCGTCGTCCAATAATAAGCACACTTTGTGTCATCTCGCGTTATGGCGGAGGTTTTTCATCCACATCGAAACGATCGCTTGTTTGCTCTGGAAATAATGACGGCTTTGAGTGTTCAGTAATCACTATTTCCGTGGTTTTATTCGAGAGGCCGTACTCGTTCGCAAATCAAACAAATTATAATAACGTCCTTTCGAACAAACAAGCGGATCATTTTGGCTGAATTAGGGTCCATTCAGTCTTCATTAGCTAATGATAGATGGCGTTTTCGCCATAAATTATCCACCATCGGTTGGCAAGGACAAAAGTCCTGATCGGGGTGGCGCCGCCGCGGCGCTCGCCGTCGATCTCACAAGGACGACCACCCACCGGTGTGTACTCCCCGAAGTACGCACGTGGGAAGGACTAATTAACTTGGGTAATCATGGCATGGGCAGGACCATCGGCTGGACGGAGGGCCGGTTGCGTGACAGGTGGAGATCTCGTTTGCTGCTCCTGTTATGGCATTATAATTGAGATGGCCCATAATTAAGGAAATGGGCTATTTTGTGTTGCGGAATGGCTTAATTAGGCAAGTTTGCTCAGGAAGCGTGTACATAACATTAGCAATATACAGTTCACGTTTTGTGTAAGGCCATTCGATAAGACTCTTTGGTTTTTACATAATGCATTTTTGTCTACACCCTTGGCAAATTTCTTTTCATATATGATTACGAGAATAACTGAATGATATAAGTGTAATAACATATACTATTTTTTCTTCAAACCTTCATAACAAATTATTTAAGGCATGTTAAGAAACCAGGTAGGAATTTCAAATGATTTAGCTGGTTTACTTTACTGCCGCTCATCAGCGGAGATAATAACTTCACGGACGCCCTCAGCGGAGATAATAACTTTATCTGCCGCTCGTCAGCTCGTTAGATGTCATGACAATGAAGTGACACTTTAGCATTATCAATGTGGCAGGATAATGTCATAATTTACGGACGTTTGAAGAAAAAATAATTTACAACAATCGGATGTTTTTTTTCTGACTTCAATTACTTTAAAAAAAATTAGGAACCTGCCAGTCCGCAGAGTTTCATAGCTGAAATGTAATCTGAACCCCCCCTTTCAAGAAATGAAAAAGTTGAAAGTACGTACTGAAAAACAAGAACAATATTTATAATTTAATTATGTTAAAAGTTTAGTAATAAAGTGTAAGGAATTTTTTTCACTGTATCATCAAATGTTATTCTGGAAAAAAGGATGCACAGCTGCTTGAAAACTTATAGATTGAGGAAATTGCTGTTACTTTGAATTGAAATTTTTTGGAATTCAGGAGAATTAATCTTGATTCTGAAATCAGTTTGGACTATTACTCATAAATATTGTTCCTTTAAATGTGTACTGTACAAGAAAGTTAAAATGTTCTTCGAAGTTTTAAGCATAAGAGCACACTTGAAACATTGCTTTGCACTAATTATAATGTACTTTGCATGATTGCATCTTCACGTTTGAAAACCACTTCCTGATTTATCAGGGCCAGTTAGAAAAAAGTAAAGTGTTTTTAAATATTTCTCTTAAAAACCTACAAATTACTAGTACCGTATCAATATTTTTTCTAACACTAATAGCTATAAAAACACTTTCCGAATTCGTATTAAAAAAAAAAAAAAAAAGAACAGTTGCCATGAAGTGAAGATCAGATAAAGTAAACAACTCGATAAACTGAACATGTAAAATTTTTATTCGTAGTAGTGTTCTATAAAGAAAAAAACATGAAGAACCACAATCAGGTGGGTAAAGTTGCCAATTTCACATTTTAGTGGTTCGTAGAACATTTCCACAATTACATGACGTAAAGACACTATTTGCCAACTGTTGGAAAACGTTTTGGGCTTCAATGAGCTCTATAAAGATGAAAGAGACTACATTATTGTCATTTTGCGGGAAAGATACATTTCATGTAAATAATCAAGACAATATTGTCCAAGTAGAAAATAAAGTAATTTCTTGTAAAGAGGCTTTTTATGTCTTGATATTAATATGTCAATGATATGTTGACATTGAAGATACTAAAAGAAAGTGCCACTACAAAAATTTACATTGTACAACCACTGAAACAAAATTACTTCGATGAAGTGACTTCTTTGGATTCATTCATCTTATTCCGGTTTTACTCTACTTGATAATGTTACATAGAAAATGATAGAACATTGATTGTCAATAATAATTATTGTAAAAAGAAATTGCCAATTACTGCTTTGCTAAAAAGTCCGGTTGTATAAAGCGATGTCAAGTTCGTTGTTAAAGTTAAGATAATGTCAAGCGATCTGATTGGGGGATTTGAGTCAGCCAATCAAATGGGCGGATTTTCGAGTTGACGCGTTGTTAGCTAACACGATGTTAACTAAGCTTTATACAACCGGGCCTTAGTGTTTTCTGAAAATTTTTGAGGTAACAAACGGACCAAAGTTCCTTGGGGTCTGACAGCTGAGTAATTAAATTCTGCTCAATAAGGTAATTAAAATTCAAAATTATACTTTACGAAAAAATATACATACATTGATTAGATTTCTCTGATCTACTTTTCACTGTTTTTTGTACAAATTTTTTCACCTCTTTTTTGAAGAAATTTTAACATTTTTGATTTACTAGTTTTTGCTTTAGTTTAAATTTAGCAATTTCTTATAAAGCGTGTTGATACATTCATCGATGGATTTTACCTTTTTTGTCAAACACGGAAACACGTGATCATCACAATTAACTATACGGACGCTACGTTATAAAATGTAGAACGGCACTTAAAAATGTATTATATCGTACGTCTTAGTAGAATCAAGAATTTCATCATTCATTTCATAACAATTGAAAACGCTTGTACCGAAAATCTGTTCAGATAAGTAATTGTCAATCCATCAAGTAAACAACGTGCGCGTAGGATTACAAGTGGAGCAATTGTTTTGCAAAGCTACCAACGGTATACTGAACAATTTGAAACAAATAACACGGCGCGTTTAGTATTTTTCACTGCTGCATGTTTTAGGACTAGAATTCAAAAGTTTACCTGTGAAATCAGTTTACTTAGGGCGTCATTGCACTGAACTGGGATCTGAATCAGTTGCAAATGTATACATTTCTTGGGAAATTTTGTGCTTATAGCTTTTTATAAATAATTCGTAACGTTTCAAGCGTCCAAGTATTTTACACATTTCTCGTAACATAAAAGGGTCACCAACAGGAAGAAAAGCAGACTTTGAATTGATATTTACCATATTGGATTGGATCTTTAGATATCTTTTCAAAATGTATATTTCTTTTCACTAAACATTTACAAGTATTTTTTATCTTGCGTTCACAATGGCTTCATTGTGAAACCTAAACAAATATCAAAACAGCTTTATTTTCGATACGCACCTTTTTACATTCTAAGATTGGTAATTGTTTAGAACTCTCAGATATACCTACTATCAAGCGTTCAAATGAAATCCTGGGCTGAGTAGGCGTTGAAAAAAGTAAACCATTTGGAACAGTGTGAAATTTGAATTTGGTTGGCACGAATGACATTTGTTCTCAGCAAAGGATGCCCTTCAATATTTACTTAGAGAATAGGAATCGTTAGTTATTATATTTTTAATATAAAACATTGCAAAGAAAGAAAAAACAAAGATTTGTTGTTTATACATTTTAGGTTAGCTGTCAACATGCATGCATGCAAAACAATTGACGGTTTCCAACGCCTTCCCAGCCCAAGATTTCGTTTGACGTCCGATACAAACATTCAAACATAACCTCAAAGATGAGACTCTTACTAAACCATGTAGCAAAATGTAAATCCATCACATTTACTAACATTAAATTGAAATTAGTTAAAATTAAAATAGACGACACGTCTTACGCAAAGAGCATTTTCTTATTAATTCTTACTTTAAATGTAAAACGTTGATAGCGAATTTCAATTCGAATTTTAGACGTTTCATTAGTGTTATGTTAGTGACAACCAACATCGTCAAAAATCCCCATATCTAATTTTTTGCTGAATTCTCTAATAAATTTAAAGTACACGTACTATTCCGGACACGGAATCTTGGCCACAATTGACACTTACTTAACTGACAAATATGTGTGAACTGGCCTTTATTGAATATAACCCAACTTTTGCCTCGATAATGCCATTTCCCCCATTTTTAATGTCACAAGAAAAATTTCAAAGTAATTTTTAATAATTTTTTTTAGAAATGTCTAAAAAATGTTGACCAAGATTCCGTGCTCAGAATAGTACATAGTGAATGCAAAATATTGTTGCACTCTTTGTCGCACAAAGTGCGTCTTATAAAACTTGTGTCATAATGTACAATTTTCCATTTCGGTGTCACAATGAGCACTTTGTGGCACTGAAAATAGTTTTCACAACTTTATGGCATCGTTTCTAGTGATTCTTGAATATGGGGTTGGTATTGGTAGTAAATATCAGTGTTAAGTGTGATGTTATTTGAACCTGAGTCCATGTTATGGAATCAAAATATACTATTAATGGGGTAGATTATTATTGTTAACAACATTTGAGAGCAATTTGAAATTTAATTTTCAATGAAATGACATTGCTTCATCAATACCAAGCCAATTCCATTAAAATAAAATTCACTAGATAATTATTTTATATTTTTAAAAATTAAATTAACGAAGCCGAAATAGAAAAAAAGCATGTTACACTCGTTTCACAAGACATTTTGTCGAACTCGCTGCGCTCGTCGTGCCCTAAACCCTCTCGTTCGACAATAGACTGCAACTCGTACAACAATATATGTACTATTTTTTGCATTTTCAATCACTTCTTTTCTTCTTAAGTTCTCCTTCTTAACTTATTATTCTAATCCTTATGCTTATTTTGTCAATTTGCCAAATTATGGATCATACCTACATCCTGATAAGTTGATTGAGTACGCAGAGAAATTGTACTGCTTCCTCCAATTTTGAAAGTTGCTTAAGTGATGTTTTAAATTTAGACTAAAAAGATAAAACAAACTCCTCTTAAATAAGAAATTATAAAACATAAAGAAAACACTTTTTTTGTTTTCAATAAACATGTTTCGAAGATTTTTTTTCGAAGCTGGAAGCAAAACTTTGCTCTCGTAGCTAAACAAGCATCTCAACGAACGACTTTACCTTTTCCAACTCCTTAGACGAACTTCTCGTGCTTGTGGGTATACTATTATGGTTGTCTAGATAGGACATTGGCTGTCTCAATTTTTTAATCTCCAACGGTGCTCTTAAAATAATTTCCGCATGTCTGTTTAGAAGAAGTAGATATTACACATTTCACTTCGGTTACGTCGAAACATGTCGGCTAAATTTGTGTGTGGAGCTTGCGTCGTTGCCCATTCCGGACCCCTAAATTACCTGAAACTCATTCGGATTGTCGGATTTCCGTCGTGTAACAATATTCCCGCGATCTCGCTGCCTCATTTAATTTATTTTATGGCCTACAGGATCACTCCAGAGTGACTTGCCCCTCCTCGATGATGTTTGTTATACATCATATTGTTTTCGTTGCGTGGATACCTTTCGTTTTTCCCCCGTTTCACTTAAGGCCGCATTCGTACTTACCCCGACGCATTCCTGTAAACATCCTCCCGTAACAAGATCCATTGTTCGAAACAATTCCGTCACTATTGTCATTATGCTAATAATGAACGATCAAAATGCCGGTCTGGTTCGTCGCCCTCTCACATTAATTAATGCACAGCCCCGTGTAATATGTGTGCCGATTCGGCATCCAGCTCTGTACCTGATTTGGTCGTAGTTTTGCGCAATCAAAATTCTATTAAAAGTTTCAGGCGGTCGCCGCCGCTCCGGGACGAATGCGTCTGATTACCGCGCGATCCGGCCGGAAACCGCTGCCCAATTAACGTTTCCAGGGCTGTCTTTTGTTTTTAATTCGAACTGGTAATTGGTGCCGAATTTCGTCGGGAAGGGATCCGGGAGCGGATCCGTATCGGAGATATTCAATTTGCAATGTGATGAACCGAAAAAATCCCCTGAAGAGCCGCCCTCTCCATTGTTTTAGATTTAATAAAGGACGTTAGATTTAATAAAAACGGAAAAACCGGGACGGTATACGATAAAGAGTGTTATTAATGTGGAAACAGGATTTCCAATATATACATTTGGATGTTCGAGACTCATTTCATACGAATACATCGGTTAGGTATTTGAAGTTTCTGAATTTTCTGCTCGTCGCGCCCTCGAGGAGAACGCACAGACGTCAATGTTTTCGAATTAATTTATGAGATGTTGGGTATGAATAACCGCAACGCAAAAAACTTTGCCGACTCTTGTACTTCTTCCGATTGAATACAGAAAGGGAGTTTTTCTCTCGCTCTGAAATACGACATTTTTTTTTCAGAGGTGGTGCACAGTCTAAAATACGACGTAAGCACCTTTGGAAACTATTGAAAGTATAAAAGTTTGCCGCAGGGTGAAAGTGGCTTTTTAATTTTTATACCTCCGGTTCGAATTGATTCAAACTCGTTATAAAGTTTTCTTTTAGGGATTTTAAAGTATTTAAGTTCATTGGGGAGCTGCGAATCGAAGAGAACTGCAATATTTGTGATTTTTAACGCCGCCACCGACCTTCGTTAAAGTTGCGCGGCAGATCGCGATTTCCGGGGGAGCGAAATGATCGTTACTGTGCCTCCTATCTAGCGGGGGAGCTTTATTTTTTAGACGTTTGAACACTGCACCTGTCTTACGGCGTTACTGACGGATGAGCAATGAATGGAAAAATAATAAACGGCACACTTTTGCCTTTTGCTGTTTAACCAGGACTTTTACTTTTTTTTTTTTGTAGAATACTGCAAATGGATCATTAGAATATTAGAAAATTTGCGGTTATAGATCGAATTTTTTAAACACATATGTAGTTAAATATAATGGAGTTATTTATTGTTAAAGAATTTGCTTTCTACAAAAAATGTCCCTGAGAGAAATAGATATGAAACGTCGTTTTGAGGATTAAGAATGGGTGTCTAAGGGGCCCCTAAGTATTAAGTGTCTTAAGTATTCTTGAGAACTTGAGAACTCTTTTTAATGTATGGCATATGATGAGAAAAAATGCGGTCAGACTTACCTGAAAAACAAAAATCAACGTCTTAGCTTAACTCATGCAATTTTTATGGAAATATCTGTCGCTGGGAACTGTTACTTACGCATCACAAATTAGGATTGAAGCGTACATTATTATTTTTTTTGCTAAAATGGAAACCATTGCGTTTTAATCTAAGTGTTACTATTTAGAGCTTAATAAAGTACTAAATGACCATAATGTCATTAAAAATAAGAATTTAGCTAAGAGACGAACTCTTGTTTTTCATAGGTAACATTGAAGACTTTTTTTTATCATGTGCTATTTCTCGAACCCATCTCGAATCTTAATCATATTTTGTTATTTACTTTTGATAATGTTATTTGTTATTTCATATTACGAGTATTTATTTAATTATACTATAACAATACTATGGAATAGTGGGGTTGGAAATAGAAATTACAGAGTGAATCCAAATTATATCGTATTTTTAGTTGTACAATAGAACGTCAGTGATTTGTTTACCTTCGTAGTGAATACATGAAAAAATAAAGTCAGCTGTACAATGTTGTTTATGATTATGATAATGATATGTTTGTTAGGCACTTTGACCAAGCTATTTTTAAATTTTCCCGATAAATAGGTTTTGAAAACTTTTAGCCATCAAATCGGTTTAGTGACTTACGTGGAATTTATTTTTGGTCATGTGATCATAAACGAGCAAATAAGCTCCTCTTTCAGTTACATACTCCACATTATGTCTCATTAAGTCATTATAGTCAGAAGTATGTAGTAGATCATTTTCTTTTATTTTTTGATTGTTTAAAGGGGTAAATAGAAAAAAATAATAGTATATTATGTACCGAGGGAGTGAAGTGGATGATTTTTACCCGAGGTGCAGTTTGTAGCCAGAGGGCGTAGCCCGAGGGCTACAAAGCACTGAGGGTAAAAATCATTCACTCCCGAGGTCCATATACTATTTTTTGCACGACTCACCGATTTTAATAGAAAAAAGCCGAAAATTTGTAAATTTTCACTAACTGTCAAGCTAAATTTAAATGTCATGTTGACAGTTAAAAATTATTTTTAACCTTTCGGCTTTTTTCAATTAAAATTTTTGGATCGTGCAAACAATAGTATCTGCACCTCGGGATTGCATGATTGTTACCGTCGGTGCTTTGTAGGACCCTCGGGCTTCGCCTTCGGGCTACAAACTGCATCTCGAGTGAAAAAAAAAATTAATTCGAAATAAATATGTACCATAAAAGGTTGAATAGGCTGTGGTTTTTTGCCCAAGGGGAAAAAAGATGACTAAAAGCTTGAGTTGACTGCGGTTTTTTGCCCAAGGGGAAAAAAGAGCCACTTCACTCGATACAATCAGGGAGTAAAGTTGCTCATTATATACAGGTCGTGCAAAAAAACATTTACAAATTCGAGTTTAACGGAAATACTATTTAGTTGTACAATGAACAAAATGATTTTTTTTGAAAATGCTTGCTTTAAAGAATTCTCGTCAAATCGATGATATTTTTCGAATTCTTTGAAAAATTATGTTCTCGTAAGTCAGCAACAATCAAGCCAACTGAAAGAACATTGTTGAAACTGCAGGCTTGCTTGCTAAAAATAATAAAGCAACTACTAGATTCTGTTCTTTTCGAACAAAGCAAGGTAGACAGTTCATATTTGTTATAGGTCTTTGATTCTCTCATGGGTTGTGACCTTGGAAATATCTGCGCGAAGGCGGAGCGATAAACCAGTAAAAAATCTGTAGATGAAAACTGAAAACGTCGACTATTTTAGCGACGCGGTAAATTTCAAAATTACAACAGCTGGATTTGGGCAACAAAAAGGATGTAGCTATCTATATTCGTCCCGTGTCGGTGACTTTCAATTACTTTGCGCAAAATTGTGGGAAAACAAATTGTTCTATTATAATTTTCAATAACAGTTGTAGGTACCACATTGAAATGAATATTCTGCACTACATATTTCTTTATTTTTAACTTTATCTACGAGTGGCCACTATTCGCCATTTCTCACAGTAGCATAACGCTGTAGAACTGGAGCTTTTATTTTCAACCTATAAAAGTAATTTCTTCTTGGGTGGCTGTCGATATTCACCCTTTTCAAAACATTTAATTTCAAGAGCTGTACTTAGGGTTGAATGTAGTAGTAGACACTTATTTTTTATGAAGTTTAATTTCAACGACATTTGAAATTTGTTTGTAATCTTTTTTAGAAACAAGTAAACATTAAGAATCATTAAAAAATCCTCTTCGAAAGTTCCAGTTAACTTCGCTATTCTGAAACATAAAACTTTTGCAGTATCCGACATATAAAACGGTAAATTCTATAATATGTACCACATTTTTATACTGTTTTTCCTTTTTTATTTTTGTAGCATTTTTCGATGTTTCCATTACAAATTCGCTTTTTTTTTTTACGTTTGCCATTATTTTTATTTTTCCTCCTCGTTCTCCTGCAACCTCGACAACGTGTGATCACATGGACTTTAATTTTTGACAAAAATACAAAAAATGGAATTTTGTCAAACCTAATTCCGAAGCTCATTTCGTGGTGAAACGAATTTCGACCACCTTTGATCCTCATATCCTCTTATTTAATCCTATCGCGAAAAACATATTCAACGCATAAGATTAATAACGTTGGTCGACCCTTGATAATTCCACGCACTTTGAAATTCGTCAAATCCATGTTTACTTATCAACGGACAAACATCATCCCGTTTCATATAAGTGAAAACTCGGCTATTGGATCGCCTATCTTTAATAATCGCGATATTTGGCGATCGTTCCGTTGTTTACAGCACTAAAATAAATACGGTCAAATTAGAAATATCACCGACGCGACGTGCCAAAAGGCCAAACAGAAAAGCAACACACCGAAATGTGTTTCTGCAAAGATCCGAGACCGTTAGCCATTGGGGTGCAACCCTTCTGTTAATACTTTATACAGTAATCACTTTTCCAGCATGGCTCTGTTATTGATACCAATACTACCAAAATTCAATCAATGCTCGTATCCCGCGGCGATGACTCGCCTCGTACATCACACAGAAATAGGGGCCCCTGCCACATAACGTGGCACATGAAAACGGAATTATTGAATTTGATCTGTGTTTACCGTGTAATAGGTAAATAATATAATTGTCAATTTTGATGCGGTGTGCTGAAACATATACAGAACTCAACGAAACCTACATTTATGTGCAGTTGACGAAAAAGAGCAAAAACAAGCTTATGTGGGTGGCGTGGGTGGCAGCAAAATGGTATTTTAGCTGTTTCTTCTGGAATAAGGTTTCATACTGCACGGTCTAAGATTTGAGAGTATGTAATTAGATTTATGACCTGCTACTTGTGCTGTTATAAATTTAGGTGACAATAGGAACTGTAAAAAAGCTGTAAATAAGAGGATTCAAAACGGTCGGCTACTAGTGAATGATCCTTTTGTTAGCAAATTATACCATTTTGCCATAAATCAACAGTTGTTTTTTTTTTAATTCTCAAATATACCTTATCAATAATTAGTTAGATGTATAAAATATTGCCCATTTTAATTAATTAGAAGTCGCCAATTCTCGCCTGCTCGTAACCGATGCCCCACCCGGTATAAGAATCTTCATTAAAGAGTAGTAAAATGTACTCGAATAGTCCTCTTACAGCTTCGATTTAAACCCCACAGAAAATACATTAAGTATTTGGAAAGATGATAAAACAAATAAACAGAAAAAGAGAAAAACTCTTTGTAAGTATTCTGAACACTTGGTACGCTCTGCGCCTGTTGAAAAGTGACGTGATAGAAGCCGTTAGACATTTTGATCTAAAAGTTTCTGACCGACGGTGAAGGAGACTAGATACTATGGCGGACAATAAATTTAGGCCGGCAAATTTCTGACATTTTAAAAAAGTCAATGCAAGCGACCATTTATTGTCATTATGACTGATGTGTCAGTTTGTCAAACTGAAGGTTTTCAAGCTGTTTGGCGTTTCCTTCGCCTTTTTCGTAACTTACAGATCATGACGCACTAGCATAACTGATTTGTAGTAGCACTTCTCTCTGGTGCACGCTTCTTTTCCCAATTTTAATTTTGATTATTGCTGTCACGATGACAAGAATGACAAAAATCGAAAATGGGGTTAGTTGAGCATAATGCCAGCTTCACATTTTGATGTCAACTCAATGATAGGCCGACCTAAATTTATTGTCCGCCATAGTACATATTTGCGAAATAATATTATCACCCGTCTACTCTATGACCTTAAAAACGTCCATAAAGTATGACCTGACCTAACCCCTTACAAAAAAGTTCTGCATCTTAGTCTGCAAACTAAGTCTCTAGAGCATCCGTCACTCTCTCGTTTTAAGACTTTCTTGAGGTTTAAGAATTGGTAATAACCCGAAAGAATCAATTTCGTTGAATTCTTCCAGTGCAAAAACAACGCAACTTTCTAAAGTTTTCCACCACGTGTTTCCTCAATTTTGGTTGGAAGTTTTGCTAACAAAGAACAGTAATAATCTCTCGTCATCGATTTTACTTGCTCTACGTAATCAAAAATTAAAGTACGCCATCGTTATTCCAGAAAACGAAGACGAAGTCTTTTCCTGCAGAACCGAAACTGTTTTGGTTGAGAACCACCATGTTTCCACTCTTTGGACATTTCTTTAGTCTGTGGGTCATAATGATGAACCCAAGTTTCATCCGTTGTAACTATACGGTTCAAATATCTTTAAACTTACTGCAAATCGATCTGGATGTTGTCACTCTCATTCGGTGCTGGTCAATATTAATTTTTTATACTCATAGCCTTGAAAGCAACGCTTCCAACATCCAACGCTCGCTCCGAAACGAGTGCTTCCCGGTCGACTCGAATGTAAAAATTGCAAAAAACACTGGCCCTTTGAGGCATTCAAAAAAAAATCTGTCTTGATAATAATAAAATTTAGTTCATAAAATACAACTTCCCTGGGTTTTCCTCCATTAAAAAATTACGGAAAGATTTATAATCGTTGAAAATTGTTCCTACAAAATTCACAAATTTTTGCAAAAATTGAAATATCAAGTGAAGCAATTGTTTCCAATAACCAAAGATCACTGCCTACTTGGTTTTATGTTCGTTTATGTTTAATGTATTAAAACAAAAAATTTTAATTTAATTTTTATACAAAAAATATTGTACGAACCACTTGCGTGAAGACATCTTCCGTTCATTCGCGCATTCATTAAAGGCACTCGCTCCTTCGTCGCTCGTGCTTTAAAAACACGCTCATGCGGGAACATCGTCTTCCCGCACTTGGTTCGTAAATAACTATTCTCACACCCAATTTGTTAATGATTTGAAAACTGCGTTCATATGAGGTATTCAAAGTTTCTGATTTTCGTTTCGCAACAATTCATCGATCTTCGCAAATCATTTCGCCGAAATCGATTTAAAGCTCTCTGATTGGTTTTAATTTTTTAAAGCCCCTTCGACGCCGCAACCCTGTTTCTATGGTAAAACAAGGACGTTGATCTGCTTATGTGATCAAAAAATTGCAGTACCAGAACCAGTACCCTTTAGAAATAACTATCTAATCACTGAACGAGGGCTAACTATTTACCAATATCCCCTCGTAATGGTTTAAGATTTTCCTTGAATTTTTATTTTTTTGGAAGATGCCTACGCACGTAGGATTATAACGGAATTTGTTGTATTGATTATTTGTTATGTAAGAGAACGTATTTGACACCTTTGTCTAATGAGTGGAAAGAAAGGTGTCATGTACGAAAAAAAAAGTAATGGTGGTGATATTTTGTCTTGGAAGCTGTGGCAGTTGTTGAAGTGAACATAATAGGATCCACTTGGCCAAGTATTGTAAAACTTTTAATTCGTTTAAAGACCTTCAACCACGACTTACAATAATTGAACTTATGTCTTTATTTTTAAGTTGGATAAATAATTGATACATTACGATACCGCTGCTCTACGAAACCAAAACCAAAATCCAAGAATCAAATCAAAAATAAAATAAAACCGTTCAAAAACAAAAACTTGAGGGTGTGCTTGTTTTTTATATTCATATTTTTTGATAAGGAACGCAGAACGTTGGGTATTCGATTTTTTTTTGTTCACTTGTGTATATCACAAAACAACCCTTTTTGTGGCACTTTTTACAATAATAATTCAAATAGTCCCGAAAGAACAATTCGCTCAATTTGGATTGCAAGTTTGGTGTCAAACTGGTCCAGACAGGAAAGTTTTAATACCGCTGCAGTAAGGACGAAATATTCCGTCAAACATCAGTCGGTGTTGATGTTTTCAGCAGCTAGGATTCCTCAGCCGTTACCTTTCTCAACGTTGCCCGACGATTTCAATCCCGTTTGGCGACTGCATACATGCAAATCGAATTATTCACTGTTAAGCCGGCCTTCGTATACAATACCCAAGGAAATCCGCACAATTCTTCGGCATTAATCTGATTTTTCAGACGGGCGGCGACCGTTGAATTGTGACGAAAATATATCAGCGCAGTATTTCTTTTCTTCGGCGATATTTCGAGATATGCTATGCGTATATAAAGAATAAGAAGCGCAGGGATTAGAGTTCCCTCTCTCAAAGCCCGTCCGTCGGACAATGGCACGCAGTTCTGTGTCAAAGACATATTTAAATCACACTGTTCCCTTCCACAATGGAATACATATTTTTCTACTTTGAACGCGAACGTGAACATCAGATGTCTTTGGAATCAAATGAATATAATGCGGTTGTGTTTGCCCTGCCCGGACAACATGTAAAAGGGCGGATTTAGTTGCCGAGTTAAATCCGGAAAGGAAATAAACATGAAACAGACGAACGAGCACCGGTAATTTTGGAATTTAATAAAAACATTCCGGTCACACGTGAGCGGGGGATTCATAAAGTGAAAGGTCAATTTGCGACCGTAATTGACCCGGTTAAAAAATCCCGTTCATTAGGCGGCAATCTAGGTGTTTTGTCTCGTCCCGGAGTTAATTTGGAGGCATTTCGGCGATTCCATCTCAATTTTGTTTTTTCGAGCCGGTACCTACTTAAAAATAATTTGTTTGTTCCTTCGCAGAGGAGGAATCTTCTTTTCCGACCGGGTTGCTAAGAAATTAAGATGTCTCCTGCTAATTATTTTTCGCATCGCAGCGAATAAACAGCGAGGATAATGCAGTGCGGCAGATAACCCGGAGCTTTTTGACTCGTCTTCGTGTTGTTTTAATCCCCGCGACTAAAGCCCCGGCCCCATTTTAATAATGAATTTAAGAGGCCGCCGCCACTTCAAATTTCAGGTCTGGACGGCTTTTGTGCGCGCCGCCGCCACACGAACGGACTAAATCCGGTTCCGATTGATTCGGTCGATCTGGGAAATCTCATAAACATAATCTCTGGAACTAACCCCATCTCAAAAGCAAACAGCACACACTTCATTAGGCCGGAGATGATCTCCAGGTTATAGTGTTTATGGACAAACAAACCTCGCCGGCATCACGTACGTCGCTAAAGCCCTGATTGCTTTCGGCGGCGGCGGCCTCGCCTCTCAACTTGTCACCATCATACTCTGGGACTATTAAAGCTCTGCACGAATTCGTTCGACGACCACGAGAGATTCCCTTTCTTTGCTCGACCGTATAACTTGTTGCAACGGAGCCATCTGAACTTTTCCACGAGATTTTTCGAAATTAATCTTTCTCTTTCCGGTATCCTGAATTATCATCAAAGGGGACTCAGATATCATTTTTTCATCAAGAATATTAATAGCAAAATAAAAGACACACAATTCATTTATTTTTATTGCTAAGAAAATAATATTAAAAAAAAAACAGAAGTTATTGTTTTCATCGGTGTAAAAAAAGAAGGTAAACTTATTCGCTTCAAATGGATAGGATTGATACAGTTAAGGAGTTTTATGCCTTAGAACGTCGATAACAGGATGTGATTCCTTAGAGAGTTCTTCGCATGTTTTAAAAATACAAAAAAATAATACCTAATACTGGAGATGTTGCTGTTGTAAATAGAAACGTTGTCCTGCTGAAACAGCACACCTCAGTTTTCACTTTTTTTTTAAATAGAATTGTGGACTTTGGAAATTAAGTTAGTAGCATAATACTCCCGTGTTATATTCTGTCCCTTCAGCAAGTAATAATCAATCAAAGAAGCTTTCATCGTAACTCTTTCTGTTAAGATATCTCTAGATCAAAGTAACTAACCAAAGTTGTATTCACCATTAGATACATATCTTTCAAGACATCCGTCCTGATCCTCAGTAATGATGATTCTATCCACAAAATCCATCCAAAATGCCGTTCAGATCTGGTGCATTTTCATTACTTATATATGGCGTTTTTTGCACGTCTGCAAATTCCACTGTGATTTGTTTGTCATGCAGAATCATATCCAGAACCAAATCAATGTTTTTTAATTTGTTGGGTGGATCGAGGCACATGGACAAAAAGTTGTGTTTATTTAAAGGACTTAAACAAACAGGACTTTCTGTCCACGTGACCCGATACATCCGACTAATTATAATTTAAACAATATCATCGCCTTTTTTTATTCATATCTGTTCTGGTGGGTTTGGAATCTGATGTACAAGATTCTTTGCTGGACTTACATCGAGCGTTCAGAAAAAAATGTGGTCAAGCAGGTTTTCTCTCTCTTTTGCAAACATAAATTGTCTTTTTAGTCCTTCAAACACATAACCTCTGGCCGAGATATATTTTTTAAATTATATTCGTTGTATAATTAAATTGTTCAGTAAATGAATTCTGTATTTGTATTTTTTTTTTATTAGTACGTTACAAAAAATTAATGAAGTAAATAAAAACGGTCTGAATTGACAAATAACCTGCGTTCGGAAACTAATCCGTTTGGGGAACAAGTAGCCTGTGGATTTTTGGACGCATGCCTGTCTATGACTCTTATGACGTAACTTTAATTTTACGTTATGTAGGTTGAGTAGCAACAAGTCTGTTCCAAACCACAGCCGACTCTCAACATGCCAGTTTTTGAACACCCGTTATTACGCCAAGTAAAAGCAAATAGAAAAAATAGCATTATATTTTATTTCGTCACGTTCTGTTTTTGAATTTTATTTTTGTTTGAAAATATGCTCGGCAATTCATTAATTGATATGTTTGTACTCATCATTGTGATATTTTTTCTCTTTAAAATTCTATATCGCCCTAAGGGAAAGGGCGATTATTGTTTGTCGAATCGTGTTTATTTAATTGTGAAGTTAACATATTATTTGTGTATTTTATTGTAACGTCCAGGATTCCATAATTATTAAATATGGATGGGGTAATATTAGGGGAAACTGGGATGCATCCCTTGTTCTGTCGACATTAAAGGCTTTTCCGGTATTTTCCGCTAACTTGTTTTGGAAAATCATATTAGCTTATTTCCATTTTTGTACGTCTCTGTGTTGGTTACCGATGTCATCCTCGAGGACCTCGAGGTCCTCTTGCGTTCTTTTGTGGGAGCCACAAAGGAGAACTTAAGCTCGCCACAAAGGTAATAGATATGGTCCGTTATCCTTCAGATATGTCGACAAATATACGTCGAGCCATGAAATGAGCGATGGATCTATTCATTCGTAAATGAAATAAGAATCGTGTGTTTGGAACACGTGAATGGGAGGGCACATGTCGCTGGCACGTGACGACGTAATCGAGCGCCCTATGCAGATCGAACCCTCTGACGGGTCCAAAGCGTCACTTACAGGTACTCCGACGGGATTAATTTAACTGTTACAATGATCTGAATGCAGTAATCAGACGAAATTTCTCTGATGACGGTTGTATTACATAAACGTTACCGCTGAACTGACATTCCTTGGAATTATTCAGTGGTATTAAATTAACCGGTTAATGTGTCACCCTAAACGTTTCAACCAATCAATAGAAAATCAGGTGAGTTGAAAATTTTACATTTTCTTTTTTAATTTCGTTTTTTGACCACTTTTTATACGGGACTGGTTAAATCAGTTTATTTTTGCATCTTGTTCTAGTATTTTCGAACTGTATTATAATCTATCAATATTTGATGAAAATAATTCAACATGTTGGACTGATCGAAGTAATGATATTTATTACCCACGGCCGTGAGTAATGACACACTCCTCGGGTAGTGACGAATGCAAATTTGCATGTGCACATTGTCGCATAGATTACAAAATTGATATAAAAAAGAAATAAACCTTTATAGTCTAAATGATTAAATTTATGTGTTTACAAAAAGTATCGCATTCGACTCGCGTGTAACGGCTATTACTTACTCGGATGGTTATTTGTGAGTATAACCATCATTACACTCTGCTTGAATGATTACTTTATCCTATGAATTAACTTTTAAGACAAATAATAATTTATCTTTGCAATCAATAGAAGTTCGATGTTGGAAAATTTTGTACTTGTTCTTGTTTTTCGGATATCTCTGGGAATATCTCTCGAAAGTTTGAAAACAATGTCATTCGCATTTAGGGAAAATAGAAAATACTAAGTGTAAGATTTAATTTTTTAAATTAGTGAATGAGTAAATTTCATGAAATATTTTTTGATTTTCTTTTTCAGATATTTTTAAGACCTGTTAGTATTTAAAAGGACACAAATAAATGGATTAAATAAGCCAATTCCAAGAGATTTGTGATGTTAGAGGCGATAACTGAAATGTAGGCTATTGATGGATGTTACTTTGCTGTCCGACAGATTTAATTTTCCGTTCTTGTTTCATAATCTCATTAAAACTTTGTTAGTCAATGTTCTTGAAATTTTTTCCTGCAAAAGCATTCATGTGTTATATTATAAACTTTGGAAAGAAATCCTGATTTTAAATGACCGGCTTTAGAAGAGCTCGCTCTGACGGAACGTTTTACGACGGACAGCAAAATGTAGAAATAATCTAATTCTAAACATTTGCTCGAAACATCTAATTTATAGAAGCAAAACTGCTTTTTTATTTATTTCTGTCTGTTTCAACGCATTTTTTTTGCTTTTGTGTGTTAACGCTTTGTACTGAAATACGCCGCTCCGGCGCCATCTTAGCCGAATGGCGCTGCTGCGGCGACATATTTGAAGCAATTTTTTCAGCAATTATTTTTCCGAAATATGTTGCAAGTTAATGACTACGTACTGCATAAAGTAAAATTATTAGTGAATCAAGCTAATTTTTGTACATAATAGACATAGCGAGTAACGAATTTTCCGCCTGATATGTTTGGCTCTTAAATTTATCGAAAAGAAAATGCAGACTGCATTAATTGAGCAGAGCTTTTCAGTGACGTTATTGATTGATTCGTATTAATCCGGTGCAATAAAGGGCGACCATCGAATCAAATTAGATCAAAAAGTGTGAGTTGAATGGACTTCCGGTCCGAAATCCGCGAGCTTTCGAATTAATTTCCGTCGAATTCTCGTTTAAAAGTCGAAAATATGTAATTAACGTTCCTGTACAGCAATCGGGAGTAAGTTGTCCGGCCGCCAACCACTGCCACCGTTATTGTTTTAATTAACCGAATTCATGTCTGGGCGAATGTCTTTTATGGCTGCACCGGGCGTGTATCGGGCTCGAATGTTTACTGCTTTTGCACTGCGGCCGGTAATCGAAATGCTATGTAATGCTGCATAAAGATAAATGGGGGTGCAGTTTACCTAACCGCGGGGAGTGACGCCGGCGGCGTTTGCTCCGCCGCCGCCGCCGCCGCACGGTTCGTTCTGTCGTCGACAGGCACCCTCCGTGTGACGGAATACGCACGAAACTAGATCAAATTGCTCACTTGTTGACTTTGCTCCTGGTGATGTCTTGGAAAAACAAACAGGGTTTTGCATTTTTTCCGCCGTACGTATTAGCGGGGAGCGGCTTTCTGAAATGAACAAAGAATAACAGAAAGAGCCGCGGGGAATAACCGACTAGTTCCAAATCAGGCGGAAATACCATGGATTAGTATTGAGGGAGATGGGTGGTAGGGTTGTGGAGGCTTTAAGATCTGTGTTGGATTAATCAAGTTAATTTCGTAATGATAGTAGAACCGCTTCTTTTAGTGATTTTAGAAGGTAGATGAACTAACCATAAGTACGTAACAATTACAAATAATTCTCCTGTGAAGTTTAGAAACACCCCTAACTAAATCCAGATTGTAGAATATTTTTATCTGAAATTCTATGTGTTAAGAAAAATTGCATTAAATTATCGAAACCAATAAATCAGGCATTTGTAGATATTAAATTAATGTTTGAGGAAGATGAAGTCGTGATGCACAAGAAGTAATTCAACCTACTTCTAGTAACTTGTTGCAATATGTTTATTCACTATCATTAAATCATCTGGCTACTTTTTCCGCTTTCAATTTTATTTATTTAAGCGAAGGTGAATTTATTTCGTATAAATGTAAAGTTTGTCCAGCAAGAGATTGGTTCCACATAAAGATCACTAAATTCTACGCAGAGAAGGTATGTACTACCTAGCGTAAATTATTTATTTATTTACCTTCAAGCAGTAACATTTTTTGCCATTATGCTCTTATTAATGTATTTTCTAGTGCATTTTGTAGTGTTGGGTGTCTACAATTTAAAATCTCCCAATTTCTCGCTAGACGGAGTATAGCATAAATTAAATTTCATGATTTTTCTACGAGGACTGCTAAATTGTTTTTGTTGAACCATCTTATTATATTTTTAATCAAAGTCTAAAAACAGCTTTTTATAATATGTGGAAACATTCTAGAATTCTTTCTATTTTTAAAAAAAATATCAAATTCAATTCGTCTGACTTTTATTTTATCTCTATAGTAGAGGGTCAGGTGCTCCTCTTCGGACGAGTTGGTGAGTTTGTCGACCAAATTCCAGTGGTTATTATTATTATTATCTCTATACTCACCGACATTTCAAAAAAAAATTCTATATAAATATATTTATTATTTATATTTTCTCACTGGTAAACATTTACCTTCGCAACATTACCTATCTATGACAGCAAGATCGCAATTTTAATTTACATAACATAAGGCCCACCTAATTTTTGTTTTCAAATATCGGTTAGTAAAAACAAGTAAGAACTTTGGATGTGGGTTGTAAATGAAAGTTTATTCTTTTCTTAACATAACAGCATAAAACATATAAATAAAAAAATAATAACAAAGAAGTTATTCCTTTTTCAAAAATACATTGTTTGTGGGCCTTATTGCGTACGATGTGCTTAATAAGGCCCACCCATTAAATTCTCGATAAAAGTTAATAAAACACCATTTTCTTCTAGAATACTTAAATAAAAACAACTTTCACTTGCATGATCTACACAAATAATCCAAATCAGTATCTTTTATTAGGCCTATACAAGCTTCGTGGTACCAAACGGAACAATTCTTGCACATACGCATACCTATCATTTCACAGGTGTCACATCAGGGGCAATACCAACTTCCCTTATTTGATTTTCTGTCAAAATAATAAATCAACAATAAAGCCCACTACAGTTTTAAGAAGGCCCACACTCCTTTGCCGGGCCTTATTAAAACCAGTTCACCTTAAATTGGTATAAGATATGATACGAAAAGAAGCTAAAAGCAGAATGAAATAAATGCATGCAATGAAAAAGAACTTTCCAAGGAATACTACAATGCTATTTTCAAACAGAAATTTGTGGTAAATACCTGAAAATCTTACACTTACTTTTCTCGCTTTTTAACAACACTGATGGGTGAATTTTGCAATGTTATTTTACCGCGAAATTTGAACATATCTGTTACGGTCATTTGTACGAATTTTATGCACTCATGCTAAACGAACCCCTTATGTTGTCGTATATTTGGAGATTTATATAACTAAGTCAATATCATTAGTGGGCCTTATTTTCGAGCAGGCCTTATTTGGAACAGGTACCTTAAATTAGGTCAGGAAGACACTTTTCATTTGGATTTTGTGTTAAATGTGACTAGAATTTTCTAAAACATTGGTTAATATATTCTAATTTATTTTTTCAATCGACAACCAACGAATTCAAATAGGTACTTATCTACTCATTTCACCATCCTGTGGTGTATCCGGGACCTCGTCTTTTTAAATTTTACGTAAAGGACACTTACCTAAATATGTAAAAAATCTTAAAATTTCTTTAGTAATAACAAGTGAGCAAATTTTGAGTTTTGGCTTTAATTTGCCTTGGCTCTCTCTAAAGTGGAATAATATTTAAAGGGCC
Organism: Tenebrio molitor; assembly: GCF_963966145.1. Classification (NCBI taxonomy): domain Eukaryota; kingdom Metazoa; phylum Arthropoda; class Insecta; order Coleoptera; family Tenebrionidae; genus Tenebrio; species Tenebrio molitor. The sequence goes on along the minus strand of NC_091047.1, from coordinate 21,873,273 downwards.
CTTGAATATAATTATCAAAAATATAAAACGACACTTTTTTTAAATATTTATATTTCAAACTAATGGACCATATCTCAATCGCAAAATGGATTAAGTTTTTATTTTAAACATTAAAAGTTTATATAACTTAATTTGGAATACATTTAATGCTCGTTTCAGCTTCATGGCATTAAAATTGAAATTTAGAAAATGGCACTTACAGAATTAAAGAAAAATTCAGTCATTGTGGATGATTTTTATTAATAATTTTATGCATAACTGTAAATCATAACTGGTAAAATTTTGTGGGCAAAATTTTCAGATTGTTACGAGCGTTTAGTTGGCGAATGACAAGAAATAAATTGCCACCAAACTCATGTAGATTAATCGGAAAATTTTGACAAGACAAAATTTCACTACTGTTATGTCTTGGGATAGGGGATCGGGAGCGTGTGCAATCACTACCAGTGCCCAGTCATTACTGTCTTTTTATTGACTCCCCACCTATTTACATTATCTACAATACTACGAGTACAATACTATGACATCTTCCCCTTTTAAAAAAATTACAATTTTTCTGGACGTCTAACCTTTCGTCCAAACTTAGAGATATAAATTGTTCTTCGTGTGTGTGATGAGGAAGCAATTTTATCTTGCTCAGTCTCGCTTACTTCGTTGTCTTCCTTATCACTCGCACTAAAATTATCACTGCTTAATTCTATTACCTGTGATTCCTCATGTGCTTCATCTTCCTCATTGTGAAGATTTGACTCACTTTCAGAATCAGAAATATATCCAGAATTGTTTATAAAATAAGGTTTAAGAAAATATCTATTCCTTCTTAAGATTACATCACTACCATCCTCCTTAACTAAATAGGATCTATCATTAAATTTTCTAACTACATGTCCGATTACCCAAATATCGTCTTTCCTGATGTACACTTTATCACTTGCCTTTAAAGGTTTTAAAAAGGTTTTTAAAAACTTAACAGACTTGTCATAATACATCTTTTGTTTACTTTGCCTCCGTACTAACATTTGACGTTGTTTTTTTAAATCAATATTCTTTGGAAGTAATAACTTACTTTGGATAGGTATCAGCGTTCTTAACTTTCTATTAAAAAATAGTTCGCACGGCGACAAAATACAGTAATCTACAGGGGTGTTTCTATAATCTAACAAAGCTAGTTCTAATTCTGTTTTTGACTCTATACATTTTTTAATAATATTCTTAACAGTTTGGATGGCCCTTTCGACCATTCCGTTTGATTTCGGATATTGAGGACTAGATGTGACATGTTGAAAATTCCACTTTTTAGCAAACTCTTCGAACAAAAATCCTGCATATTGCGTACCATTATCAGATACTAAAGTTTGTGGAATTCCCAATCTCCCAAAAATATTTTTTAAAACACGAATTACTGTCTCTGCCGTTATATTATTGACTTTAAACACCTCTACGTATTTAGAAAAATAATCAATAGTGATTAGGAATTTATTTCCGTTATATTCAAACAAGTCACATCCGATCTTTTGCCAAGGATACTCTGGCACCTCGTGTGGTTTGAGTGGTTCCTTAAAATTATTTCGGGAATATTTTCGACATACTTCGCATGACATTACTCTATTTTCAATATCACGGCTCATGCCCGGCCAATAGAGTACTTGTCTAGCCTTTAAAATACACTTGGTAACTCCTAAATGACTCAAATGAATAAGATCTAACATTTCTTTCCTTAAAGTTTCTGGTACAACCAAACAATTTCCTCTATAGACTAAATTATCGATAATTACCATTTCTGATCTCACACCAAAATACGCTTGTGACTCTAACCTGCACTTTGCTTTAGAATTAGGCCACCCTTCTTTAATGTACCTCGATACTATTTGTAAACCCTCATCTTTCCGAGTTTCAATACGAAATTGTTCATTTTTTGCTCGTGAAATAGGAAAATGTTTTCTTAAATAATTTACCTGAGCCTCATACTCATTAGTAAAAATTTTTGTTTCGTCGTTCGGCATTTTAATTCTACTAAGAGCGTCTGATATGTACATTTCCTTTCCCGGTTTATACCTAACATCTAAGTCATAAATTTGTAAATCTAAAAGCATACGTTGCATTCGCATTGGACAATCGATCAACGACTTCTTGAAAATATGTGTTAACGGCTTATGATCGGTTTCGACCACGACCTTTTTCCCATAAATATACTGGTGAAACTTTTTCGCCCCGTATACTATTGCAAGCATTTCCTTCTCAATTTGAGCATAGCAGTTTTGCGTGTTACTCAATGACCTTGACGCGTAAGCTACTGGAGCACCTTCCTGTAACAATGCTGCGCCTAAGCCATCCTTAGATGCATCTACTGTCAAAGTTAAAGCTTTCGATGGATCATAAAATCTTAAAACTGGCGCTGCTGTTAATATGTATTTTAATTGCTCGAAAGCCTTTTGCTGCTCAAAATCCCAACGAAAAACTACCTCTTTCTTCAACAATTCCCTAAGAGGCTTTGATAGTTCTGCCACGTTCGGAATGAATTTATGTAAATAATTTATGATTCCCAAAAACGATTGTAATTCCTTAACGTTGGTTGGTACTGGATAATTTTTTATTACCTCGATTTTCTGTCATCCGGCTTTATCCCTTGATCGGTAATTTTATGTCCTATGTACCTAACTTCATTAACAGAAAATTTACATTTATTTACATTAAACTTTATATTATATTTTCGAGCCCTTTCTAATACTAACTTCAATCTTTCATCATGGTCTTTTTGACTTGTGCCCCAAACTAAAATATCATCTACATAAATCTCAACACCGTCAATTCCCTCAAAACATTGCACAATTTTCCTTTGAAAAATTTCTGACGAACATTTTAGTCCAAAGGGAAGCCTTTTAAATCTATATCGTCCAAAAGGCGTATTAAAAGTACATAATTTTGAACTACTTTCGTCTAGCTCTATATTCCAAAATCCGTTGTTTGTGTCTAAAACTGAAAAAACTTTGCGTCCCTTACTTTACTCATTATATCGACATACGTAGGAATTGAAAAATATTCGCGCTTGATGGCTTTATTTAGATCCGTTGGATCTATGCAAATTCTAAAGTCCCCATTTGGCTTATCCACAATAACGAGAGAATTTACCCAATCGGTTGGCCCTAACTCTTTAGCAATTATATCTTGCGCTTCTAAACTATCTAACTTATCCTTTAGTTTTACCAGAATTCCTTGAGGAAAGCGTCTTGCCGCGTGCACACATGGTTTTACTGAAGGATCGATCTTAATGTTGATAATGTTGATATTGACCTGGCAAGCATCCGATACCACTAAAGACGTCTGGGTATTTCTCGAAATAATCCTTGGAATCTTCTCTTGTCACACCCTGTACCATCTTTGCAATTTTTAGTTTGTCTATTGTTTCTCTACCTAGAACAGATCTTCCATTACTCTTTGATACACACATTTTTATACTACAACTATTATTTTTATAAAGAGCCGGAACTGTGATGTATCCCAAGATCTTAATACGACTTCCTGTATATTCCATTAATCTGGTATTGTCTTTTATGATTTTTACATTGCCAAAGTATTTTTTATAAACAGAAAATGGAATAACATTTACGTCAGCTCCACTATCAACTCTAAATTTGACATCTTTGTTGAAAATTTTTAAATCAACCATCCAATTGTTTTCATTGTTGGCATTATTTTGTACCAAATCTACAAATAACCCTTCATTGCGATCAATATTGCTAATTCTCCGATTCTTACAAAATTTAGCAAAATGATTGTATCCACCACAATTTTTGCATTTTTTACCATAAGCTTTGCACTCACGTTGCTTATGTAGTGAACCGCACCTATTACAATTGTACATATTGTTAGCATCAAATGATTGTTTATTGTCGGCATTAAAGTTATTGGAACTTATCTGCGTTTGTTGATGATTTTTGAAATGCGCTCCTCTCTGTCTGCTGCTCGCTTCTTCTCTTTTCCCATCTCTGTCTCGGCCACTTGCAGTCCCTTGACGTTGTACCCTTTTTTGTCCATCTTCAGTTTTTCTCACTCCCATAACTGATTGGAATTCGTCTGTCCTTCTTCCACTTGTGGTGCACAAAATTTCCATTTGCTTGTTCGTTATCTCTGCCGCCTTGCAGATTTCAACAGCCTTCACCAAGTCTAAATTTTTTGTTCGCAAAAGCCTGTCCTTCACGTTCTTATCTCTGATACCCAACACCAATCTGTCCTTTATCAGAGACTCGCTCAATGTCCCAAATTCGCAATTTTCACTTAGCTGCTTCAGCTGCGTTACGTATTCATCCACGGATTCTTCTTCTCTCATTTCCCTTGAGAAAAATATGTACCTCTCGTAGGTCACATTGATTGTAGGAGCAAAATACGCTGTGAATTTCGCTTGAATGCTTGCGAAACTCGTCTTTTCTTTCACACTTTCGAACTTGAAGGTATTGTAAATTTTCAGAGCCTTGTCTCCAACGCAGTTAAGTAAAACCGCCCCCTTGTACTCCTCAGTTTCCTTTTCCGCCTTCGTAGCTTGCAGATAAATGTTTAACTTTTGCACAAAAAAGCTCCATTCCGCTGCGTTATCTCCGTGTAACTTTAACTCTGAAGGTGGTTTTGCACTGTTCTACATTTTGCTGTTTCTTCTTTTTTCCACTTTAGCAATTCACTTTTCAAACTTGACTTTCTCGTTGAATTTGTCTTTTTTCCGACTGCGCCATGTTATGTCTTGGGATAGGGGATCGGGAGCGTGTGCAATCACTACCAGTGCCCAGTCATTACTGTCTTTTTATTGACTCCCCACCTATTTACATTATCTACAATACTACGAGTACAATACTATGACAACTACAAATGAATAATGATCTTCGGATGACTATTTCATAAATAAAACTACACAATCAAATATACTTACTACGTTTGCTTTAAATTGCTATAAATAAATTTATTAAAAGTTATAAACAATTTTACTCGAATTGTCGTTATTTTCTGTTGTGATGATAGAAGTTACAGTCGTAGTTTTCGTTGGTATTGATAACTTACCTCGTAAGCTCTTCATTAGCTTCTTCAGAATCAAGTTGAAGATATGCTTTAACAGTCCTGTTCATTTGATTTAGCTGTTCACTAACACTCTTTTCGGCTAATGCCCGATGAGAATTGGTGATGATGTTCATTTTTTTTCCATCCCAGTTTTCGCTAGAGATTCGATAGTTCACTTTGATAAGATATTTATACCTAGAGGAATATTTTCCACTTTGAATTGAGATTGTGTTCCAACAGTTTTTTTAATAATCGAACGGGACAAAAACATTTATCTTCGTCATTCGTCATTAACAACTTGCTATTTGCTAGCGACTGGAGGCACTTTGCGCTGTCTTCGTAGAAATAAAATTGTCTGTTCCTCCGCTCTGTGGTCCGTTGTTATTAATTTCGTCCTTAAAGCAGTGAATTTTACAATTTGCGATTTCCTTGCTTCTGCGTACGAGTTCGAAGGCACAATTGTGTAACAATTTTCGTTGGACGCCTTCAGGATTACTTTCTTTCACAAGCCAGTCTTCATCTGGATCTCTTTCAATATGAATCCCTGATCGATCACTATACTTTCTTTTGTCTGAGCATCCCCGAAGTTTTGCTTCTTTAAAGGTAATATCCAAGAATAGAGCAATTTCTATACAAGAATCGCGAAAGTATTTTTCTTGCAACAATTTGGCCGTAGAGTTCCGAATAGACTCATCACTTTTTGTAGTCGTCACTACCTTCATTCCTCACATTAAATCCCTAATCTTGTTTACGGTTTACCATTAGTTCATAATTTCTTCGCAGCAAAACACGAAAAATTACTTCCATCTACAATTGATCGTGGAGGATTTAATGAATTTGCAAATCAGATATGTGTTAAGGATCGATACATTGTTTATATTGCTATTATAGAATACGAGATGCAGCTATAGAGATAGCTCATGATGGTAAAATTTTAATTTTCTTGCTTTAAAATTGGCTTGATTTCGATAATTTTGCCTCTCATTGGCTTTAAATATCAGCTGGACCTGAAATAACAAATAAAATATTTAATTTTTATCCATTAGCTGAATCAGAAGATAAAAATCTTGTACCTATGCAATAAGACATTCGATTAGATGTAAGTTTGTCGTCTCCTATGTAGTTTTCAAAAGATATCTGTTGTGCGAATTTGTGTGTTATGGATTAACTCTTTAGTACAAATTCCTAATATGTAGTTGTTCGAAAAGAAATGTGTACTAATTACATTGCACCTCCTGGTGTTGCAATAGAGCTTTCCATCACACGTCTGCAGCCCATCCAAGCTCTTGACAAGATGCATTCCACTAATCACTATTATCTCATCATCAAATCAAGTGTTTTAACAGGTGCGCCTTGCCATTGTCATTACTCACAAGTATCCTTACGTAACACCGAATCACCCTCTCAACAGTAATGCCGAATTAGTATCCAAGGTTCCTGTTTATTTTTAAGGATAAAGGAAAATTCACCAGAAGATTGGAATCTCGTCTGTGGTAATAAATCATAGCGAATGTCCCTGTTTAAAACTGTTGTCCGAACTGTAACATATTTAACTTGACATCTACACTGCTGTGGCAGCTCTGCAGACGACGCAGCATAATCCCAAAACATTTTGATTTGTGTGGTGGTAGTTCTGTTTCGTTGATAACGTCTCGTTCGCCAAGTCTATGTGAATTTTTGCGTCGCTGTATGGGAATGAAAAGTGCGCTTCATTGAAACTGAAAGCGGTTCAGTTAAAAATAGCATTTGTGGGTTAATACATTAGTAAAGGAGCTCATGGCTTGGGGAGCCGTAATATTTCAAGTATAATTGTCTCACCAATAATTTATGTCTAAAGCCATTTCTATCTTGTTGCAGGTTCTTCTATTTGTACCACTTTTCGTTCTACGCCTACCACTATCGATTCAACGGCCAATACAGCAGTCTTGCTCTAGTCACTTCCTGGCTCTTCATACAGGTATTTGAAAATTTAACATTAGTGCCAATAACAGATTCAAGTGGTACAGCCGAATAATAGATATAAGTTTCTTAACAATAAGTTGCGAAAAAATAGCAATCTGTGATAAGATTAATGTTTATTTTAAACTACATTACAAGAAAAGTTTTGCGCTTTTTTCTAAGAACTTATAAATGCTCAACTTATTTCAAAGATTTAGAAGCCATACTTAATTTACCAACTTTACAATTATTACATTTGGACTTGCCTATAATAATAGAGGATTTAAATTTTCATCTCTAATACTTTTTTTTAAATTATCAACGACACTATCTTTCTCGTTGTGTTTAAGTTTAAACTTCTAAATATCTACTTTTATAAACTAGGCAAAAATTAATAGGGAATTTTTCCTTTTTTGAATTTTTTATAACTACAGTTTAAAATTTGTAATGAAAGGTGTCAGAAATATATACACATACACATTAAATGTAATGTTTCAAGTACCTGTAATATTTTAAATTTATCTAGTGTTTAAGAATACATGGGGGGAGGATTGGGGCAATTATTTTGGTTTCCAAGAAAAATTGTGGAATTCCCTATTCATTTTTGCCTAGTTTATTTACGACTAATTTTTTTATTACGTATTTATATACAGCAACACATAATTTAAAAAATTTAAATATTAAATTTTGGATAACATACAGTCTGATTTTAAAAGTTGTACAGATATTTTAACCTTAAAGTAAAATAACTCAACTTGCCTTATACAAATGTTAATAGTTTACAATAGAATCAAAGGAATGAGTTTGTTTGGGAACCGCTGTAAAATTTCAAATTTGGCGGGCAGTTTTGACAACCTAAAATGTCAAATTTTTCTGTCATTTGAGGTTATGTTTGATTTGTATCGTTAAATTTTTTGCAGTTTCATAATGAATCTTTGATAAAATTTGTAGTGATATCTGTAACTTATTCAGAAAACAACAAAGAAGTTGCTCAAAATGCCTGCCATTGTTTGCAATGCAAACTTCAGCACCACGCACCTACTCAAGAAAACCGAACTCGATTCAGAATGCCTCTATTTAGAACTCGCAGCCAAACTACAAACTGAAAAACTCCCAGGTGATTTGCAAAACGCCCAATACTTGTTCGTGGCCGGTTTTCAATTTCGTGAAAAATGTTCTCCTTTGCAACTAAAATGCGATCTTCTCGTTGGCAGCCAAGATCGCGCTTATTCATTTCGAAACGCCCGAAATCGCGAAGATGCTGCACAACGTTTACAAAGGATCGTGCATCGGGAAATATCCTTTGAGGAAACCTTTCACCGTAGATTTACCGTGCTAGCTCTGAATGTCCACGGGCTTCACCATAGATCAAAACCATGTCGACTTTCTCCAGGTTGGCGGAAGCCATTTGTGATTTAAATTAAACTTAAGATTGAGGTTCTTGTCAAAGTGACTTAATTTTGAATTAAATTGCAACAAAAAAGTCTACTATGATTTTTTAACCCATTTTTTCATGAAATGGAGTAGCTCCCAAACTTTTTTTGAAAAACTTTTAGACCCTTTTTCTCCAAAAATCAACATTTGTATAAGACATAATTGGCTCAATCGTTACCTGTTGTGTAGTTCTACCTCTGGTTAAAATATCTGCATAACTTTCAAAGTCACCCTGTATATCTAATTTTTTTGAATATTTATTTTTGAAATGGTAATTTTAACATTCATGGGTGTGCTCCCAAATTGCGAAAACGCGTCGTCTTAGACTTTCATGAGCTACGAAACGGTCGTATTGGATTATAATGTAATGATTGAGCAGGAGAAAAGTGCAACGGAACGGCATCGCCTTATTTTCCAATTATTAATCGAATTTGGCGGTTTTTTGGGGGAGAGTTAGGCGAAGCGTTATCGACGAGGAGTCGGGCGTGTCGGAATCGCATCAAAATTCAGTCGTCGGAGCCGCTTGTTTTTCGCAAGTGCACGCCTGCGGCTGAAAGATGTATTAGGAAATATGATTTTTTAATAGTTCCAACACGTCAGGGAGATTGCGTTAGATAGCGGCGTCGCGGCCTTTCAAGGGTTCGACACCAAAGTTCCGCCCCCGTTGCCAATTTAAAAGTTCCGGTGTAATTTTATACCGGAATAATTGGATATGTATAAAATTTATTTTCTCTAACTTTGTATCCGATGTCGGTGGAAACGCTTTATTAAGGACGGCACCGGTTCCGGCTTTTACTTTTTTTTTCTTGGGCGCACTGGCGTCGCCGACTCTTAAATTCCTTGTTTACGGCAGATCACAATTTGATTTTTTTAATAAGGTAACTTTTATGAGTGTCGGGTTTCCTTTTGATTCTTTTGAGGGGTCCGACCGCCATTCATTAATCCTTGACTTTTTTTAACTTTGGTTGTTGACGATGTTTGCCGCGCGCGCTTTATTCCTTTCGGTTTCTTCTCTTCTGGAAGCAACAATTTCTTCCGGTCACCGATTAAAAATCAATCAAGTACAATTTAATCCGTCCGAGGGAGAGGGAAACCAACGCCCTTCCTCCCCTGTCTAGTGCTGAATTTTTAGGTGGAGAAAAAATGCGTTTAAATCGTGACGTTTCCATTTTCCGAGGACAACGTGATCCAGCAGCCCAGCACGGCGCCACACACGGGGGAGGACGCCGAGGAAAACAATGAAGGTTCTTACTTTTCCAGGACGACTTTGCCCCCGACAGTGTTTGTTATTTGCCGAGCTGAATCTGACAAGTGCATGATATTGTCACGTTTTAAATGCCGATGCCATTACATTCGGCTACTTATTTCATTTTAACGTAAATACAACAGCGTTCTGCATTTCGAATTGGCAGATGTAATCGACGGCTTCCTCCTCTGAAATGAAAATTTGTCAGTCAGAACGAGATGGAAGGAATAAAACGAAGCGATGCTGTCATAAGAGATGTTGGAACCTGTACAGCAATAACTGAGAAAGAAAGTTGTTCATTTTGTGAATCTGAAATATAATCAAGGAATCCTGCAGGATTGCGAAGCTTAGCAAAATTTTAGCGAATACGTAGACAAGAGCGTAATGTTTTCTATCGTAAAGAGTTATAGGAGATTTGCCGTTAAATTATACAGCGACGTTAGAAAGATTGCTTTCAAGAGATTTTCGTTGTTTACTGCGTCAAGTGTATCCGTGAGTATACTGTTCCTCGTCAAATAAGGTTATATCACGTCCATTAACCCTATTGTAGAATCAAAAACTAATATGAAGATGCAGATTCGATGGAAATTTCTCTTCATCTTCTTACTATAACACCGATACAATTGACAAAAAAATAGGTACACGATTTTTGAAACTTTTGAAACATATTGCTTTTTTGGAGTAAAAACTATTTTCTTTTTGGTGGGTTGATGTACTCGTAGTGTCTCAATGGTGCCATGAGAGTTGAAACTCCTAAATCAATTATGAATATTATTTGAAAATAGTTATTTCATTAGAATACGCTATGGGTATTTTACAGCACGAAAAGTAGGTCTTACGAGGCGAAGCCGAGTGCATGATTAGTTCGAGCTGGAGTTGAAGTAAAATATCTACCGTACGACATTTGTATTAGACGTTTCGGCTGACCAGATTATTTATTTTACCCTTTTGCAAATTTTTATGAAATAACAAATGTCTAACTTTTTGAGATACAAAGCTGCCAACCCGATAGATTGGGCAAAAAATTAATATGCCTGGTATTTTTTAGGTAATGAAGATGCCTTGTTAATCCACAGTTTATACAAGTTCCGGGGGTAGCTTTTATTGGATATATTTTTTTTTGCTAATATGTTTAATTGAATTAAGTAATTATTTGCGGCTCGGGAATGGACCTCCGCTCCAAATAACTCGACTCACTTCACTTAGTGATCGAGGTAACCACCTCTTCATCCGAATCAGCGTGCCTCATTAAATTAATGGGTAACATTTAACCCATAATGCGGAATGTCTTGTTCACATCAAACATTTTCATTCGATTAAATGTAACTGGCGCTCTCTCATTGACCATCACGTTGATTACGCTGTACATCGACCAATCTCCGACGGATTTTCTGCATTTGTTTTTACGATTCCCTTTCGAACACGTTTTCGGACTCGTCAGATGCGGTCGCAGCTTCCACCCATTAAAATTTCAAAATGTTCAGTTTCGCCAAGCGCGCCATTGTTATTAATGAAACAACGAGCAAACAGCGCGAGCCCTTGAAAGAATGAGTGGGAATGTTCAATAAATAAAGAAAAAATAACGATTTTGTTCGTCGCTTTTGGGGGCTCTAGCGGTGTTCGTCAGAGAGGTTTAAAAAGCATTTTGAGGGAGCTTTTTTAATCAGTAACCTATGGGTGAATAATCAGTCAGAATTTTTTGTTAATGAAACAAGGCACAGGTGGAGGAATGAAAAATTACAGAAAATGCGAAAATACTCGCTAATTTTTAACCTGAAAGAATATATTTTATGGATTTTTAAGCTGAAAATTCTAATTTGGATGAAAACAAACAAGTTGTTAGTACCGTAAAAAATGTTTTTGGAAAAAAATATTACGAAATTTAATTTTTTCATCTTTTACTCCCACACGTGAAAAATATAACATTTTTCACTGCATGTTTGTACGAACCATTAGGCTTTACGGGTTCGTCATTAGTTGTTCTTAACATAGAAGGTGCAAACTGTCAAATTTTTGCGTTAAAAATGAGGTGACCAATTGCTCGTTGTTTTTTTTTTTTATAAAATTTCATGCTTTAATTTCATGATTCTTTGTCGAGTAGATCTGAGGAGAATATGTTCTGTTCGAAGTGCAGTTTTTAAACAAAATTATGTAATGCTTATTACTGTATTATTTGGTCAATAATGTTAATAAATTTTACAGTAGGTAAATGAAACCTTTTTATTTTTTGAAGAAATTCAATTAATTTTTTTATTTTGCTATTCACAAAAGCACAACAGATACCTAATTTATTTTTAAATTCTCAGACGCAACATTGTATGTACTTTTAACGTAATTATTTCGTATTTTTCTGCAATCCTATACTTAAAGAGCAATAGTAAAAGCAATTTGAGTACACAAAACATTTTTTCTTCAAATTTTTTTTAATTTGTACCCCGAGTGAGGAATGAGTGCTAAAAAAGATTGCATTAGAGTTTTTCAATATTAAATTGAAATTTGATTATTAAATGCGGAATAATTTTTCTCAGATTTCCTTGTGAGGCTGGGGGCGGCTCATCTACGACAAAACAGTTTTTGTTGGTCATTTTCTTACTCTACACACTTAACAAACTTCAGAAATCTCTTAAAATACTGAAGAGTCTTAACGAGAGCTTATGTTCGTCATGTATTAAAAATGTTTTAGAGCTACCTTAGGCAATAAGAATGTTTTTCTGTTGTGTAATCGTAATATTAAAAAATATAAATATTACTGTGCTGGTGTTTCTTTTTTTTTGCTATAAAATAAATTGAAAGGATGGGAGACACATTCAAAAAAGAATAAACAAAATTAAGTTAATAATAAATTAATTCTAAATAGGAATAATTAACTAAGTTCAGCTCGAATGCCAGTTAATTGTCAAGTCAATGGTGGGAATAGTATACATTTACCTAGCGTGTAATGATGGCTGGCTATTACCCCCAGATAACTTTTGCGGCACGAACCATAGACGAGTCCTGTAATTATCCGTGTTTAGCCACTACACGCGAGTAAATACGATACTTTTTCTACAAATTTCAGTGTTTTTACTATCAGAATGCGTTTATCATTTCTTTTTAATAGAAAGATTCGCGAATGTTGCTATTTCAAAATAATCATTTATGTGAATACCATAGCAACTCAGTTTAGGCGATAATTTGCAAAAGCAATTTTGCAATGATGTAATGGGCAATGAGTCATCCATCACTCACGGCCGTGGGTAATGACAATGACCAGCATTACAAGACAGAAAATTAATATTGTACAAACATGTCATGTTAAATATTGGATTAAAATTCTTATATTGTATTGTATTGTAAGAATCATAGCCTCCAGCTATATTTAACCGGTCGGGCCAGGTAGCCACCCACCCCTACCAGAGACGACTGGCGGGTAGTTCTTGACCAGACCAGAAGCTTGTAAACTCTGAGAGAATAAACAGCAGCCCTAACTTGTGTGTTTTAAATCTAAAACCATCCAGATTAACGGGCATTCTGTAGATCAGACAATCGATCCTACAGAATCAAACAAATATGTAATGAACGTATTATTTATTATTTAATAGAAGTCGAAAAAACCTATTTCTTTTACATGATCTAAATACATATTTAGTGTAAATAATTCGCTTTAAATCTTGAGCGCCATAATATAGTACACATTGTAATTGCTTTTTCTCTCTTATTTTTCCGTTTTATTTTTCCGGTACTGCCACAATTCTTCCTTTAATTAAGAAAGAAACGTGCAATAAAGAAAATTGTATTTTTATTTTTCACAAGATTTCTATCTTTCCTACTCCAAAAGCAACGTTTAATTTACTGTATTCCTTTGTAAAAATAATCTAAATCCTTGCTTCGATAATGTTCATATACAGCAGCTTCCACTTGTTCGTTAAATCTAATTCATTTTTAAGAACATTCATGCATATTTAATCTCTGAAACTGCTAAACACTTTTGTTAAGAATTTTATAATGACTCTATTTATTTTTCGATACTTGCGTCATTTTCACAAGCTCCCTGTGTTTACGCATTTGTCTCTTTGCATTTGTGTAATTAAAACTTGACTTTTTCTTGCAAGGAAAAGCCAGTTTTAGTATTCTTCGAAAATGAAGCTTAAGCGAATTTATTTTTAATATAAAATTGACACTGCGTATTAAGGGGTTTTACAGTCCAGAATAGGAGGTTTTATTCGTTTTTAGTAGCCTTTGGAAAAAAATAGGTAGCTTTATTTATGTCTTGAGAAAATATAAAGATTTTTTTTCAAACGAACAAATTTACAATAATTGCGTTTGTTATAGGCGATTGGTAGTAGTAGTTTAAATGATTTGAGTTATTTTCCGTACATTTTCAGGCGTCTTCAATTTGTTTCCAGTACATTCACAATTTATACTGTAAAATTGACACTTCCTGACTTTTCATTCTGCAAATGTACACTTGTCATGTTTCAACACGTTGCTAGGCAAGCGTTTGCAACAACTTCTTTTGACACTTGAAACTTCAAAAATGAGTCGAAATTAGCAAGACCGCCGACGAGTGGAGCTCGTGTGGGTCGTTGAGTGAAGAATGCAGCGAGTCGGACGAGAGTAATCGTAAAATTCTGTTGCAGCACTCAATGGTATACTTCTTCCACCACTACGAACTACCGGTGATCCTGCAGCAGGCCCACTTCCAACAGTTCATCATCCGCAACACCCAACAGCAGCAACAGAGGGAAACGATACCAGTCCCGGCACCCCAGAATACCATCACAGTTCGGCTGACCGAGCTGTTTTCAGCCGTGAGGCCCTCGGCAACGACACAGACCTCCACGAGTCAAGTAGCCACGTCCACCAACACCACCTCCACGGTGGGCACCACCGCCCAGCCGGTCACTTCGAGCCAGACCAGCCAAACGACGCCAGCACTGGTGGAGTCCGCCGCCGCGCAGACACCTCCGGGTGCGGAGACGGCAGTCGCCGCCATCCAAACCAACGATTTCACGTCCAGGCCCCCGACCGGAGGACCGGACCAGCAATGAATGCTTGGGGTGTTTGTGTCACGAGAGACTCCAGTGTACGCGGCATGATACTGATGTATATAATTAGTCAGTCTTTATTGCTTTAAAAGTGTATATAATAATTGTTATTTTTTTCATAGGTGGATGTAGAATGTATACTTATTGATATAAATTAATAAAAGTTTCAAGACTTGCCGTTCCATTTCGGTTTCATTTACAAGCTTTCGCTGCCGAACTGAATACGCTGGATTTGAAAATTCAATCAAAACATCGCTTTCAGGTGTACACAATTCGAGTGCTAATTTTCATCAATTATCCTATTTTGAAAGGGATTGGATAATTAGCCTTAGAGAGGAGGGTTTATCCTTTAGGGAAACTGCTAATCGGATGGCCGGGACGATAAAACAATATTGAGAGGTTGGTGTAAGTTGACCAGGGAATCATTTGTGCATGTTAATTTGACTTTCACACCAGAACTTCAATCCCAGCAAGTGAGTATGAACATTTGATCTTTGACTTCAAACAAAGCACGACGGTTTAATTTTTTCCCTTGAATTGTTGAAACATGGATTTAAAAATACGATTTTTTTAATTAGAAATTTTTTTATTTGACGTCTTTTTTTGTTTACTTCTCCGCAATCACAAGTTCTTTTTTAAATACCCATATTTTATTAGAAAGAAATTCAACAAGATGAAACTCATCTGCACGAGAATAAAGTGTTTTGATGCGTATTGTAGCGTATATTGTAATCAGTTTCACGTTTCGTTTTGTAAACTACAGAAAATATAACTTCACTGAAGGATTTTCAGTTTTGAAGGTAAAAACTGACCTTAACTAATTTATTTGTACATCTTTGAAGCATAATTGTACGTTGTACGTCTGACATAGGTAGCAACTAACTTAATAACATAAGTTAGTGACAACGTTGCAGCCAAATTAAATGCTTTGTCTGGATCCTTTGGTCACACTGAGATATTTCATAACTAAAGGCGTGTAACTAATATTATTTATGAGGACAACAGGTATTGTGATAATTATAAATTACAACTAAACTAAGCTTAACTTTAGCTGTCAGAGAAGCAAAATTTATTTAGTAAGTTTAGGTATCAACTATATGCTATATTTGTTCTTGTAAGTGTTAATATGAAATACATTTTTGAAAAATACAAAATTATGTAAACTTCACTACTTATTTGCAGAACTATCATTTAGCCCTTGTGCGAAATTTCGTGAAGAAACATACTGAAACGAAGCATGAACAACAGTATTAGCCATCATTAATTAAAAAAAATGATGTCAGATATTTTGCTTTTCTGTTTAAATAACTATTATCTAAAAATAAAACTGGTCAAGAGCCCTGTGGAAAAAAATGCGAATCGAGGACGTGGGTGCTTCATAAGTGACAAGCCCTGAATTTGTACCAAAATGTGCTAAAGCTAAACATAACCTCACTAAACATTTTAAAAAAGGGAAATGAAACAAGAAGTAATTTTAAGGATAGTGAAAATGTCCACCACGTGACACGTGACGTATTCTGATTCTGTTTTTTTATTCAATTTGTAAGATATAAATGTAAATCGTTTTTTAATACTGGGTAGAACGTTTCCCAGAAAGATTAAGTTAACTGACTTTGATTCATTCTGCAGAATTCCCTCAACTGCATCAACAATTCTGCAGTACATGTTGTTGATCTTCAGCTACCTTTTTTTTCCTTATTATGTTTCAAGTCTGCCAAAACAATTTCACAGTAGATGTAAACACCTGAAACTTGAAACTGTTTATTATCAGCAAGTTGTGGAAACTGAAGCTGAAATTCTTGCAAATAACGTTGCACTGAATACGACCACTCATCATTGACCGTACGACCTTTGCGAAAATAACTTTCTGTCAATAAACGTTTTCTGCTCAGTTGAGTAAACCATTTTAATTTTGGACAAAACTGTTTTCTGTGAAAAATGCCACACGGGATGAAAAACACATAATTTGAGATTGAAATGGACACAAGACTATGTAAGTTACGACATACGTGACAAAAACAAAATTTTCGTCAAAAGATTGTTGACCAGAAATTCATTTACACGCACGATACTTCGTTGAAGTGTGATAAATAATAATACTGTGATAGATTAACTACCTATATTGTAATTAAAAATGCGTGTGTTAAATTTTAACATCTAGTACGGCTTGTTAAATAAAACGTTTTTTCTATTTGAATTTTTTACGAAAAAACATTACAAATTGAATTAAAATTTGGAATAAAGTAGCCATCAAAATGTATACCCGCGAAAATTTTCTATTGTCATAGAAACGGAACCTTATAAAAAAGTTGCATTGTTATAGAAAAAATTAAATAATTAAAATTAAAATTCTCATGGTTACAAAAAAATAGAGACTATAGTCCATTTTTTAATTATAGTCCGATGGATCAATTAATAAGCAGAGCAACTGTTATATTGCTGTCTCTTTTCAACATAATGTAAAACAAGCTATTGGATTTTTGTACGTATTTTATTAAGTCCGTCCCACTATGCATCTCGCTTTGACATGTGCGATTAGAGCAAGACGGGAATTGTACGTTTATTCCACTGGCGACGTCAAATTTTTAGGTTAGGTCGTAACTACGTTTGTGTTAATTTTGTTTAATTTTGCTTGAAATTTCCGCCGTATGATGCCAAGGAAAAGCTACGCAACCCTTTCTTGAACAGCACCCACTGGCAGAAGCGGACCATTATTATCTCGTTCCCGTGTAAAATACATTAATAAATTTCTTATTAGCGTGAAAGGGCATTGACCTTACGTGGCATTGCCGAAACAAAATCTAGGAAGAAAGACAGTCCAAACCTGGTTGTTTAGTGTTATTTTCAACAACTTTTAATATATTTTACCTATTAGTTGATAAATAGTTATCAAATATTGGTAGCACCATGCACTGTTGTCAAATGTCGAAAGCAGACGCAGGTCATGTCTACTTCTTGATTCGGACTAAGCTCATCGGACTATAATAAAAAAATGCACTATAGTTAATCACACAAAACGACTCGTTTGATAAAAATTGAGGGGCAAAAAATCTTGGAAAACTTTTGCGAATTTTTCAAAATGTTATAGAGAAAAGTTTCATAAATTGCCGAGTTCTTTCATTGGTTAAAATTAACACACCTATTTCAGATACACCCTGTATATAAGGATAACATTCATCGATTTGGAAACGTGCGTAGACAGCTGTGGCCTCGCGGACCCGCCCCTCGTAATTACTGCGATTATCTCAACGTGTCTAAGGGGTTGAATTCGATGATCTCGAACATTTCGGAAATGGATCCGGGATACTTTGGTTGAACCGAAGAGGCTGCGGTATCGTCAATCAGTAATTCTGCTGGTCCGTTGGTTAAGAGTGTTATACCTCGGCCAGTGAGCTGGAAGGTCTGCATTTTCAGATAATGCAGCCATCGATCCAGCACTCGATCATTCACTATGTGCGCTCGAAAAAACTGTGAAAATATATTTGACGCGAAAGGAAATCGATGGGCACGCCCCCAAATGAGGAGCAATTTTTTAAAAATGACGACCGGAGCAGCTCGTTTAAAAATAACAGCGTTTCTTTCGAACTAACAATACCAACTTTCTTTTTTGAAGCGACGACGGGGTTTAACGAATTCAACAGTAATACCCAATTTTCGTAAACAAAGCACAAAGTGAAGACTTACTGTTGTCGAGGCTCGACCTCATTGTAACTGCAACAGCCGTTATCGAGTTCTAAGGCATCGCAAAAATAAGATATTCACAATTTGTAAGAAAATATCAAAACACAATCATACTGCGCCTCGAGTGTGTACCTACAAGTGTATTGAGACCGTACAATACTCTCTTTGAAAATGTATCGAATTTCTAAAGTAAATATTTCCTTTTGCTCTTTTCATAATTGGGAAGCTCGCAGCAGGAATATTACTCAAGTAGGAATTAAAATGAAACATTTTTATGGTAAATAAAATAAATCTGTACATCTAATGTCTAAACACCTAATTATCAAGCTTTGTACAAGGAATGTTAGATGACAAAATGACATAAATGAGATTTGATTTGTTGGCAAACATTGCGAAGACAAAACCAGTATGTTTTTAAAAGAAACCTCATTATTTGATATATTGATAAAAATCCTGCCTCTTGCTTAGTGCTCAACCAGAAGATGAAAATCCAACTTTTCGAGTGGTGTGTTCGCTTATTTGTGAAAAAATTAATAAGTTCGAAAAAGCGCTGAAAGCGTTCTAACTTTAAATTGGGCGTTTTTCCAGTCAGACGGCCGAGTTTAATTTTTACACTAAGAAAAAAATTGTTTATAACAGCAAATGACGAGCCTGATTCTGGTAGGAGTCGCGAGTCATCTGGAGAGTCGGATGCCCAGGTAGAGCCTGTTAGTCGCTATGGTAACCATTTCCTGCGGCCAACAACAACGAAGCCTTACGTCACCAAAGTTTCCATAGTAGTTACAATTAATTTTAGGTTGTGTTTTTGTTGCGAGTTTTATTTGCCGGGGGCAGAAAGCCGCTCGTATGTAATATTTTTCTTGTTCTCATCCAAATTTTCTGCGGATTCGCCGGTCTCTCCATCGAAAACACGACTTCTTCAGCTAATTGACTCCACAATACGCTGCACAATATAACTCTACTACAAATATTGAGAGACCTCTTGTTAAACTGACAAATTCAAATAATTTTTTCTCCCAAGACTGTGATGCACTTAGTGCAACAACGCGCAAATTTTATTTTAGCACTTGCATTAAAGCATTTCAAGCCCAATTTACGTACTTAAAATAATGCAAACTAGTATAATTTTATGTGCCTTGTCTTCTTGCTGCACAATTAGTATCGTATAAAGCCAGTAACATAGAATCATTTTCAGATTTTTGATTCAACAATAAATTATGTAAATTTGGTCTGGTCCTAACTGAAATCAAATTTCAAACAGTCAAGTTATGGTGGAAAGAAAAATTAATCCTCGAAGTGTGTGATAATTTTATATTTAACGGTTGGGGAAAGGCATTCTCGCCAAGACAACCTTTCCCAAAATAGTTTAAAAAAGATTTTTTATTCATTATTCGTTCCTTGAGTTCTCGTCGTCGGGGAAGCTCTTCCAGTGTTCATCGTACTCTAGTAGCTGTGGCCCGGCGCAGAGCACAAAATGCAGCCACGCCACCCTTAAAGGAAAATGGATGACCAATTTAAAACTGTTTCAACGGTGCAGCCTTTCGTAGAACTTTAGTTAAATGAAAATAAGTAACACAACACAATGTAGGAACAATAGGTTTTCCTTTCCCACAATTTTTTGTTTTTTTGTTGGAAAATACGTATCGAGGAGATAAATAACACATGATACAAACGGCAAACTTTACAGTATTCTGTTATTATTATTCGGTTATTTTGCAAGGATAAAAAATGTAAAATTTTGTGAAAAAAGCTGATTTTAAGAAGACGCTGGCTGGTTGTGGCGCGTTCGATTTATTGAAGTCTGAGAAATTTCCAATGACGATTTCCGCGCGCAGTCAGATGAGGTCCACAAAGAGTAAAAGAAATCCGTCGGTATTCGTCTTCAAATGGCAATGTTGCTGATCGACCAAGGCTTCATTATTGAGTGCGATAAGTTAATTTTACTAGTGACTTACTTTATATTTTAGTTTCCTTTGTGGGATGAAAGAGGCAATATCATTTGTAGGAGTCGAACAAAAGGCAGCTGAGCTCAAACCGATTTCTAATTACTGCGCTTGCCGGCTGGCGTTGCGATGCTCGCTAGTCTTCCTTTGAACCACATAATTACCCACAACACCCTCAGGCTTTCACTTCTTCGGTACGTGCGATTGCTCGACATCCTCATATACTGTCTTCATTATAGTATTATATTTTTCTTTTCAAATCTTGAACTACGTGCATATAATTCATACCCAACGAAAGAAACATTCTGATCAAGTAATAACAGAAACAAGGTGTGGTGGCAATTGCTGTTAGACATTTTTAGTAGATGGAGAAACAATTTGCAGTTTCCCATGTTTGCATAATAATCCATGAAACTTTACCTGAATCAGGAACCTGAAATCTTCAAAAATACACAGTCGTTTTATTGGTTGCCTACCCCTCGGAAAATCTGTTATTAATTAATTAATTACTAACAATTAATGCTTATCTTCAATGGTAAAACGCATTTTACCACTTATTCTGGGATAATTGTTGCTTACAATTACAGGAAACGTCCGTAAACTTTGCCGAAATTCGAAAATTATTTTCAAAGTTAACATCAACACCGTTGCTTTAAAACTGACGTTTGTTTGACATTTTGTCGTAAAATCTGCTTACCAGTGGCGTCGCGTTTGGTAATAAAACTAGTAAATTATCCAATCTTACGAATGTAAAATGTTGCTCTTGTTTATTTTATACATTTTCTCCATGTGCTTACAAGATTTTATGACTAGTTTGAAAGCTCTGAACCATTTCTCATCCACGTAAGACTCGAATCTCGATTTTGACCATTTTTGAATAAACGACCAAATTCTTTGACGTGCTCAACAATAAATTATGACATTTTATACTGTTTGAAGATGTGTTTATTGGTAGATGAAACAGCAGATTGCCGTAATCAATATATTGCCAACTGTTTAGTTGAAAAAGTTTCGGAAAAGGAATCTGGAAAAATATATCCCTTATTCCCTCGGGAACTAGAGAGGACCAATCATGCCACAATCAATCTCTTAGTGTGTGGGAGTAAACATAAATGTTTGCTTTGTGGTATACCGTTGTATAAAAAAATATTAATGTAAATAACATAGTTGTAAAGGTTGTTGGAAAACGTGAAAATGTATAGCGAGGCAGCAAAATAAAATATGCATAATTGTAATATATTTTTTGAAAAACATTTATTCAATTTACTCAATTAAAATTATTGCACATTTATTGGTGCAATACATGTCAGAGGTGGCGCAATTTGAAGTTCAATGAAAACATTTGGTAAATTAGTGTAAATTAAAATAGGTTTTTAAACGGAATGTTTCGAACATTTTAGCTTCGGTGGTGGTTTGGCGAGTGAAATTTTCCCAGTTAAATAAATCATAAATGACACAAACCACCATAAATAACGACGTTAACATGCTGTTCAATAAAATCACAATTTAACTCATACGTCTGTTTTCACCTCGCCCTAATTAATGGATTCGTGGGTAAAGTTTCGTGTTTTTGATAATGTTCCCGTCAGTTGGGTGTGTAAACCCATTAAATTGGCCGGCAATACGAGACACATTAATTGAGAGGGTAAATAATACCGACCGCGTCGGTTATTTTTCATCGGAACAACTCGAGGAATGCGCCGTTTATAATAAACGTTTGGAAATTTGGCAGCTCTGAAATATACACTTTTATTCGAAATTCTGGATGTTGCATGCGTTGTCTCATATTGAAGACCGGCAGAAACAGTGTTGAATATAAAGCGACATATATAATCCACATTCCGCAGTGTCCTCGCATTCCCGAATCCTTCACACATCCTGATTCGCCCCTAAGCCCCCTGGAAGACCCGCCCTTGGCTCCACATAGCGGAATCTAGCGGATTCAATTGAGTCGTTTTTCAGGTAAACCACACACCGGATAGATTTAAATAAAGGATTCGGGAGAATTTTCCGGGACCAGGGGACCAGATACAGTAATTATTCCAGGACATTTGATACACGATTTGATTAAACAATTTTGTTTATAATTATTAAATTTATTGATAAGTATGTAGTAGGAGCAGATTTGGAAAATGTCTCAAATTTAGTGTACCTTGAAGCTGTTGACCAATTTTATTCAAATTTTCCAAAATGTGTATTCACTAAAAGAAACAATAAAATGGTTGAAGTTCGAGACAAAACAAGGAACAATTTTTAAGTTACTTCTTTTTGTGATTATTTCCTTCATGTGTTTAGCAACCAACTGCGTGACAAATATTGACCAATCAAAACGAGAAAACAAAAAATAACCCGATAAAATTTCTCTAAAATGCACATGTGCAATAATCCGATAAAAAATGTGGGTATCTGATTATTTTTTTTTAATAAATAATTTTGAATAAAAAGGATTGGAAATAATGCGTTTGGTTTCATTCTATTCAGGAAATAATCAGCCGTATACCCCTCGTGCAAAATTTTAATATCGGCAAATTTTTTGCTAATGAACTCAAACATCCATAAATTATTCGGTCAGAAGACCAATTATTATCAAATAAAAGCCCTCGACTTCGTCTCGTGCTCTTATTTGCTAATAATTGGTCTTCTGACCTCATTTATGGATGTTTTTGTTCATTAGCAAAAAAATTTCCGATAAAAAATGTTGCACTTGGGATATAATATGTAATAAAATTATCAATATGCTTTCTATTAAAAGCTACCTAAAGTGTATCAGTTTTGTTTTGGCTTTTGTTTCGCTTCGCCCAGTTGCGACCTCAACTTCGTCTCGGTCTTCAATCTTTGGGCTTAGCACAAAAAAACACACTTCTACTCTTAATGATATAATCTACTGTTATTTTTTCGTTAACTAACTAATATGATAATACAATATGTTCGTTGACAAAACAAACAGTCATGATCATGAAGATTAATGTTCTTACATTCATGTTTAAATATTTATGGTATTAATTTCCACTAAACGCAGTGTTATACAATTATTTTTTCTATAGGTAAAAAAAAGGTGTCGTATTTTAAATTTTTCTTTGTGGAAAATTACAAAACACATTAATGAATTTTAACAATTAATGATTATGGAACAAACAGCTAATTATGAAATTAATACAATTTCTAATAATTTTAAGACATTTGTCCAGGTAGAACTTTTCCTTTGATTGTTTTCGTCGGAAGCGAACGGCAGAAAAGTTTTGATTCAATTTTAATTTTGGTCACTGCTCCTCGGAACCGGATTTTTGCAAAGTGGCAATTTCCGGTGTTAAGTTGGATATATGACCGCAATTTAACTCAAAAAGTAATGAAAGCGGGTCTCGACCAGGATCCGGCGTCTTCCTCGGCGGTAATTTGATAATTATTTGTGGTCCAGCGTACAAGAAAATTAAACATGGAGCTGGTCGAGTTTCTGGCAACAATCCGTAGATGGAAAAGACACAATATTACTTTAATCTTGGCCTCGGTGTGCGGACAGAGGAGTGTCGGTATTCCTGTCAAAGAGCGCCGCTTCTTGCTCTCAGTCGACCAAAATCGTAAAGCTCCTCTCTCTTTGAATAAGGCCTAAGCGATTGTTTGAACAGCTGCTCTATATTAATAAGATTTCCTAGAATTTTTAGCACGATTGCGTCAAACTTAGACGAGCGAAACCCGCGAACTGAAAAGAATTCTTCGCGGGGAATCTTTTCCAATTACCGCCGGAGGTAAACCTCTTCGCCAGGGCCGCAGCAGGGGTGTTCTTTCGGGGGCCGATCGGAGTGGCCAATTTGCGGTAACGTGCAAATACATCTGTAATTTCCACTTTAATTTTGTTCGGGGTTTTAAGCAAACTGGAGGAAAGTGGGAAGCTGAGCCAAATTGCAGTAACCGGAGACACTCCTTTGTAATTCATGGGATTTCCCGGTTTATTTGTCATTCATCCCTCCAACCTTTTTGGATCTACCCTCTCGCACCGTCGCCTTCAGACGGCAATCTGGCCACCTCTCTCCCAAGCTGCACTGCGTTTAATCTCTCCCTGCTCCATTTGTCTCAATCTCAGGAACAATGTATTATTTAAAGATGCTCCGCTATTTGGAATTTCAGTTTACTTTTCTTGTGGAGTGTTAAACGGCCCGGAGCCACCGAACCCTCGCCCAAACACACTCACTCTTCGACAGAACTAACAAGCTCCTATACACAAATTTCAAATCTCCATCGTAAAAAAATGATGGATTGTTGGGACAACTCTCAAAAATAATTGTTAAAAAATTCCAACAAACAGACAAAGCGGAGATAAAAGAAATTAAGCAACGTCCGGAGAGGTCAGTATTTGGATGGGTGGACGCTGAAGGAAACCTTGTTCCGTAAAATAAATAATGATATGAAGAAAATACATATGTACTTTCAATGGAATTATCATTACTTGAGGAGATATTCGTTATAAAAAATCCGGCCTCGATGCCGTGTCCCTTTTCAATTTTTACACTAATTGCGTTTTATTAAATTTTATGAAACCATGAATATTTTTTGAAATTGTAGTTTTCTTGCACTAAATGATGATCCAGTAGGAGTAGGCTGTTCAAAAAGGAGAGAAGTCGAAAAATAATCTGTACACAGCATGTAGGCATTTGAATATACAGGGTGTTTCTGAAATAGGTGCATTAATTTTAACTGGTAATAGAACTTTCAAAAGGAACAACTTTTCTCTCTGCCATTTTGGCGAAAAACGTTGCGTAATGGCTTAAAAAACTAGGAAAGATTTTCTTAAAACCGTTCATAGCTACCTAAAAACGTGAAACAACCAGATTCTTACGAAGTGGATTTTTTGCTATACGGGTAGATTTATTTGAATTTCAATTTCGGCGTTGAAACACGTTTTCTGGATGAAAATGGATGTTTTTTTTTCATATTAGCCATTGCAGTATCTAGTGGCGTAGGGCTATTTTAGTGAAAAATCTCCAATTTCTTTTTGGAATTAAACATCGTTTTTCGGCAAAATGGTAGATAGAAAAGTTGTTCCTTTTGACGAGTTCTATTACCAGTTAAAATTAATGCACCTATTTCAGAAACACCCTGTATGTACATATATGTTTTGAAAAAAACAACCCAGCGGCAGTTGCAGTATTCGTATTTATTAATAAATTAGTTGCGCAAAAATAAAAATGCAATTACGTGTTTGTAGTTGTTATTAATTTTTATTCTTTTGCAGTGCGCTCGTTTAAAAAACAAATGCTTCTCACATTAATAAAATATTTCCAGAAAACAAGAATAAACCCCATTTTCGTTTTTAATAATGCCTCCCGGAAATAATTAAATTAGCTAGAGGAAAAGTCCCGAAAGTCGAAATTATTAAAAAATTAATTAGTAGTGAGTGCTTTTACGTGCAATTAAATTCCAAATCAATAGTCTACCTGATCCTGTAGAGTACGAAATGAACACATTCGCTAATAAAGTAAAAAATTAAATGTTTTTTCAAACACGCTTCATTAAAAAGGACGTTGCGAAACAAAACCGAGACGGGGAGGAGGATAATTTACTTTTTGTGTAACGTTTTCCGCCTTTTGTCGGGTCTTTATGTAAGATTTTCTTTGAAGAAAGTGCCTGCCTATCTGTCAGCATAGATTTCATCCAGTAATGGCAAAGCAAACAAACCGATCCTGCAATTGATCCTTGTAACCGGAAGCAGCACTCCGGTCTCGGAAACACCTCAACATTGTACTCAAACAATGGTTGCTCCTTCCCAGTTCCCCCACAACTTACAAGTACGCCCTAATAACCTGTACAAGGTAAGTACTTGTTACAACGTATAATTTCATTATCTGCAATAATCTTCCAAACTTTATACTCTACGAGTTTGCAAAAATCTATTCCCTAGGGTTAAAACTAAACAATATCGATTCAGATGTACTTTATTATATATTTAAATCAATTTTGTGTATCGTGAAATATTGCAAATTAATGAAATCTAGCTTAACTAGATATTTATCTACTATCAATACATAACGTCAAACATTACAACATTCATTTGAATGTCATAATGACATACCTTATCACACTAGTGTGGTAAAGTGACATTTTACCCCCTTACTACGATGCCACTTCTTCTGCCAGCATAAATTAAAAAAAAACATCCTTTATTTTTAAATTATTTTTCGATAAGTTTGTTTAGCTCTAAGGGCAAGGTAGATAATATTACCATAATCTTTCATTACTCTGCATTATCTTGATTGGAGAAATGCTTGGAGAAACTTTCTACAACCTCTAATTTTAATTTTATCATTTAAATAACACGTAATGGTGTATTACACATTCCGTTGCATATTTTCCTTTTAGCATTCCTAATCCCAACTTTTCTATAATTGTCATTCGTCTACATATTATGCGACAGACATTACCACATTAAGATACGTCGGTGGTATATTTTTTAATTTAAAATAGTTTTCGTATTACTTATTTTAGAAAAAAAAAGTAAAACAAAGAGCTAAATGGAATGCGAACCGGCTGGATAATGACGTTATCCATAAACCCATTTGCAAGGGACTTCGTTCTGCTAGTTCCATCTAGTTGGTGCATATTGGGAAGTTCATGAATTTAAAAGAAAACCGTAAAAGGCGTGCAAATGAACTCGTCCTGGCGAGACCTTTGAAGTTGGCTGGAAGACAAAAAAGGACAAGTCGCCATTTTGCCAGGGAGCGATGTATGTGTCGGTGGCTAACATCTCACCGGTGACAATTTGGATGGCAATATCCGGTTAAGGGTGCTATTTAATCAGCCCGCTCCGGGATATTGATCGGTCTCGCATTTCATTACGTGCCCACTTACCCATTGTGCCGTTCACCCTTTTCGTTCTTTGCTATCAAATGCGTTCCACCTTACAAAACTTGCAAC
This sequence comes from Tenebrio molitor, assembly GCF_963966145.1. Lineage (NCBI taxonomy): Eukaryota > Metazoa > Arthropoda > Insecta > Coleoptera > Tenebrionidae > Tenebrio > Tenebrio molitor. The sequence goes on along the minus strand of NC_091047.1, from coordinate 21,846,055 downwards.
TTTGATAAAATCGTATACAGTTACAGTCGGTGTTGCGAAATTTCCCATCACTTTCCACTTAATTAAAATGTGTTCGAAATACCGCAGAAGACTCGTAAAATTCGGGCGGAAATAACTTTGCGGAAAAATTTACGACCAACAGGATTTTTTGCTCGGGAGGGGAATCTCGAAAATTTCAAAACTTTTCCAAATTTCGGTTTGCCAGGGAAAGTTCCCCTTCTTCCAGTAAATTATTGATGGACTTATCGTTTTTCACTACTTTCCACCACGCCCCACCACTAAAATCTGTTCAAACGATCTTTCCTGATTAAATAGTTATTTACTTTGGACTGCGGTAGGTGTACTTTACAGCACGACAACTAGGTTTCGATCTCAAGTAGGCGCTACAAACCAACTGGAAAACATCGTCATTCGTTACGTTAGGGTCATCTCTCTCTTGTCTATTTGCATATTTTCAGTTTTCATTTACAGATTTTTCGCGCAGATATTTCTAAGGTCACAGCCCATGAGAGAATCCAGTACCTCTTATTTCTTCAATACCTTCGATGTTCTGCGCTTCCTTTAGCTCTGCTTTGAACTTAGAACTGGATTGCATGGAAAGTAAAAATAATCTTTGATGAAATCTACCTTAACATCTTGCAGCTGCACTTTCTCTTCCTAGTGAAGACAACTGTAAAATACAGAACCATCTTATTAAGGCTTAAATGACGTGATCATTCGAGTTGAAATTGAGCGTATAGTTTCCGTGGCTGCGAAATGGCGTCGATTCCGGTTGGAGGTAGCCAGTTTGGGTTTGTCACGACCCTCCCGTCTTGGTCCACATTTATCAACGTTGGGCGACACAAGTGGCGGCGGATCAAGCGTCGAACAGACAGCAACGGTGTCGACTTGTTTTCAATAAGTCATTCTCGCTCCGGTGTTTCCGGACGCTGACAAATCAGCGGCGGATCTGTAAATACAATCCGGCCGTTTAATTTTCCGAGCTATTGAGGCCGTTAGCCGGAGTCCCACACCCCCGCAGATGATCTCAATAAAGACTCGTTTTCACTTTTTCATTCATCACCATCCGCACTTTACATGCTCCCCCCGCCTCACTCCAGTTGAACCTAACTAACCGTGTAATCACCGAAATCGGTCGCTCATAACACCCAATTTTATTTATGTTTATGATGAAATGCCTCGCAGAATTAACAAGCTCGACATCCAAGTCTTCCGGTAAAGTAATTATTACGGAGCCAACGGGAAACTCGATTATTACTCTCGCATCTTTGCACACCGACGTTTCCACGAAAGATAAACATTCTTCCATTTACAATTGCACACTTTAATGCATAATTATCGTCATGGCTATAATAATTACGGTTTATTAAGTCAAAAGGGTACAATTTCAGTATTTAGCGCGGGTTGATTTATCTGAAGCACATTTCGTTCGCAATTAATGAATAATAAATGAGATAGTTTCTACGCAAGACTTCTAACCATAGAAGTAAAACAGACTGGCTAATTTAACATGATTAGTATTTAACGCTCTCATCAATCATCTATCTAGAACTGTTTATTTGGACAATCAAAACCTAAAAATTGATTTTTTTTCTGATACATAGCGAATAATCTAAAAACTAATAAATAAAACCAATAACACAATTTTTCACTTTGTATTTATTTACCTAATTTGTTAATAAACATAAAAGTATAATTTTTGAACGATTAACAATCGAAAAAAAAAATGTCTCCAAATATTTTAAAGAAAAGTCATGTTTCCACTAAAAAAATTGCTTATTTAATATTTTTTATAAGTAGGGCCCGCATTTTAGGCAAAATGGACTATTTTTATTTTTTAAGGCACATGTATGAAACTTGTCTATAAATGATTTCTGGCTTAATTAGAGTAATTAGAGCCATATTTGATTCTGCCTATTCGGCCTAAAATGCCCTTTAAATACCTATTTTACCTTTTAACTGCCTGAACATGCCTAAAATGACCAAAAATCAATTTCATTTTTGCGGTTTTTTCCCAATTTTCGAATTCTGGGAAGTTTACGGTATTGAAAATGTAAAAGTGGTACCTCAATAAAATTTACAATGCTTTATGATTTTAAAATTTAAGGAGATGTAATTACTGAAATGTACAAAGTGCAGTACAATACAGGAATTACTTTTTCGCTTTTACGGTTGGGACCATGATGTCAGCGGTAAATACTCCGACAATACCTAAGTACCACAAACCATTAGACTGGACTGGCATAAATTACAGAGTTTATCTGTTTGCCTCTGTTCGAAGGGGTGCAGGTATACGCGGTCTAATGTTTTCTGATACTTAGGTATTGTTAGAAGCTTTAACGTTTATAAAATGGTCCTTGCCATAAAAACGAAAATTAAAATCCCGAAGTGAAACAATAAGAGAAACCTTAAGGGTGTCATTTTCTAAAAATTTAAGAAATATAAAATTAACTCAAACAAACAAATTTGTCATTTCTCGTTTACTTTATCTCCGTGCAGTGGTCGTGTTTCTTGTGAACCTGTTTAAAGTGAACATAATGCCGAAACAAAAAATTAGTTTACGCGAAAAAATATTACAGTGGACAAGCAAGAAAGATTTATATGAAATAAAATCAACCCGAGAAATGTTTTGTAAAGCTTGTGGTAAACTGGTAAGTTAAGCATAATTAAAAATATGTCATTTTATATTTTTTACTTATTTGAAAATTTTATTTTTTGTAGTTTATATGCGAAAAAAAATGTCACTTGCAACAGCATGAGCAAACGGCCATCCATAAAGAGAACATTATGACACCGCTTCGGCAAACGTTGCTGACACAGAACTTGGAGGAATCGGCAAATAGTACATTCAATATGGAACTTTGTAACGTCTTTTTAGCTGCCAATATACCATGGCACAAACTACAAAATCCTGCGTTTCAGAATTTTCTGACAAAATATTGTGGTAGAAAAATTCCGGATGAGTCTACTTTACGGAAAAATTATTTACCAAAATGCTACAAAGATGTATGAACATACTATCTTTTAATATTTAATTTAAAATTATTTTCACTTTTAGACTATTGACCGCATTCGGAGTGAGCTGGATCCTTTTAACATATGGGTTTCAGTTGACGAAACAACAGATGCACTTGGGCGATATGTGGCGAATTGTCTGGTTGGGAAACTTTCAGAAGATGAACCTGGAAAATCTTATCTTTTGGCGTCTAAACAATTAGAAAGAACAAATCATGAGACAATAGCTAGATTCGTAAATCAATCTTTAGGTAAGGGTTTTTCACTTTTTTAAATTTATTTTGATTTAAAATTTCTATGCGTAGAAATCTTGTGGAGTACCAGAGTTGTTGCTGAAAAGTTTCTTTTGTTTGTAACGGATGGAGCACCATATATGATAAAATCTGGTAGACACCTTAAGGTGTTTTATCCAAAAATTGTGCATGTCACATGCTTAGCGCATGCTTTAAATCTAGTGGCTGAAAAAATTCGCTATCAATATGAAGATGTGGATAATTTAATTTCGAACGTGAAAAAAATTTTCGTTAAGGCACCTTTGAGAGTTGAAATGTACAAAGAAAAACTAAAAGAAATGCCACTGCCTCCACAGCCAATTTTAACACGATGGGGAACATGGCTTCAGGCTGCTATGTTTTACAGCGAACACTTTGATTCCATTAAAGAAGTAAGTATATAAAAGATAAGCAAATTAATTGATTGTTAAACTGTTTTTAACTACTCACAGGTTGTCATGTCCTTTGATGGAAGTTCTGCTGTTGCTATTCAAAAAGCACAGTCTATAATGAAGAAACCCGGAATAAAAAACCAATTAATTTATGTTCGCAGTAATTTTAAAATAATCTGCGAAAGTATTACTCAATTGGAAAAAAATGGGTTACCTTTAACCGATTCAATCAAAATTGTTGAAAACGTATTTACCTCCCTAAAAAAATCTCCAGGCCCTGTAGCAGCAGTAGCATTAAAAAAACTTGAAGATGTTACTGAAAAAAATCCTGGATACAAATTTCTTCTAGAATTGGCAAGAATTTTTAGAGGTGAAGATGTGCCGGAACATGACACCAAAATGGAAGAAATTTATTACAAATTTGCGCCCATTACCTCTTGCGAGGTAGAAAGAAGTTTTTCAAAATATAAGTCCATTTTGGTGGATAACCGACAATGTTTTAAAGTAGAAAATTTAGAGCAATATCTTGTATGCAATGTAAATACGTAACAATGTAAATAACTAACAAACTTGTAGTATTGTATATTAATTAATAAAAAATAATTAGTAAATATCTTGTTGTGTGTACCTACTTAAAACTTTAAAAACACATTTTTTAATTTAATTAACCACAACTTTAAGGACCTAGTATGGCTTATTTTCAGTTTTTAAGGGACTATTTGCAGTAGTTTAAGGGACTATTTTAGGCACCTATTTCCGACTTTTTAATTGCCTAAAATCCGGGCCCTATTTATAAGGTATTATTCCCGAGCTTTATTGCCAAACGCGACGCCACTGGAAAGCAGATTTTTTGCTGAAATGTCAAAGAAACGTCAACGATGTGCTGTTGTTAACCCAGAAAACAAAACACGTTTACTGCAGTTGTAAGCAATAATTATCCCAGAGTAAGTTGTAATTAATTAATAAATAATAGTTTTTTCGAGAGGTAGGAAACCAACAAAACGCGACTGTGTATAGCAAGTATATAGTCCATTTTTTATTATAGTCTGATGAGCTTAGTCTGAATCAAGAAGTCGACATGACCTGTGTCTGCTTTCGACATTTGACAGCAGTGCATGGTGTCACTAATATATGAAAATTTATATTGGCATCTTGAGACAAATTGAGATTTTGAGTTGTGTTCTTTCGTGCTTTCATGATTTTTCTGCAAATTCATTTCTCCGTTTTCATTTTGTTTTTCAAAAAACAGTTCTTTTCAGAATTTCATAACTCTTTTGAACTATTTATCAACTATAATAGATACAATGTATTAAAAGTTGTAGAAATGTTGAAAACAATCAGGTTTGGACTGTCTCTCTTTCTTCCTAGATTTTGTTTCGGCAATGCCACGGAAGGTCAATTCCCTTACATGCTAATAAGAAATTTGTTAATGTATTTTACAAGGGAACGAGATAATAATGGTCAGCTTCTGCCAGTGGCTGCTGTTCAAGAAAGAGTTGTGTAGCTTTTCCTTGGCATCATACGGCGGAAATTTCAAGCAAAATTAAACAAAATAATCACAAATGTAGTTAAAACCTAACCTAAAAATTTGACGTCGCTAATGGAATAAACGTACAACTGGCGTCATGCCAAAGCGAGATGCATATTGGGACGGACTTAATAAAATACGTACAAGAATCCAATAGCTTGTTTTACATTATGTTGAAAAGAGATAGCAATGTAACAGTTGCTCTGCTTATTAATTGATCCATGGTCTTTACATATTATGCTTACGATCAAGCTAAGACAAACGTTTCGATAAAATAATAGATGAAGTAGCACCCTTGATTTGGTTTTCTTTCATCACGGTACATTTAATAAAAATTTGAGAATGCTGAAAAAAGTCTCCCAATCAAGTGAATATTAATTTGCTGTTTCTCTGAATTAAAATTTGCTAACATCAAATGGTTTAATTAATTATTCTCTGACTTCAACTGAAATTTCCAAAAATATAGAAACGCATGTTTTACTCTACTGCAACGTTATTCTCCATGAACATTTATTACAATTGTAGAACTGTTGCATTCTCTCATGGGTAGTGACCGTGGAAATATCTGCGCGAAGGCGGAGCGATAATCCAGTGAAAAATCTGTAAATGAAAACTGAAAACGTCGACTACTTTACATGCAAATGGGTCGGTTTGTACCGCCGCGCCTACTTGAGACAGATATTCGTTGTTTGCGCAGATATATCATAGTCCATGAGAAAATCCAATACCTTGGATACCTACTTGGGTTTATCTCAAAGACGCGTAAAGTTTCAAAGATCGTTGTGCTACATCACCACTTTTAAGGATTATTGTACTGAGAAAGATTTGGAAAAATAAAAACAATTACAGTTAACAAAAATTCAGACCTGAATGAATGGTTGTTAAGGACGTTTCGTTGAAATTGCCGAAAATTTAAAAAATCTTAATTTGGCGAATCTATTTGGACCATTAGATACAATATCTGGTTTTTCAAGAAATATTTATTAGATTACTAGGCCATTCATCATCTTAAAATTGCTGTATGACAAACCCTTGTTTCTTTTTACGAATTTTTAACCATTTGTGTCTTCCAGAGGCAGTTGCACATCGTAAGATGCTCAATTTCAGTTGAAACGACTCAGTTGAAAGCGTAATTATCTTGTTCTTACATCAAAGAAGCAGTTGGTGCAAATTTGCGCTTAATACAGACCTGTGTTCGTAATTAAGCCGGTAGTTTCGAGCTGATTATGGGAAAAAGACTGCGATACTCGCTGAAAGGGTGAGCTGTGCGATCCATCATAGGTCGGTTATCGCGTGGTGGTGAACCGACGATGAACCGAAGCCGCCACCTCAACATCAATCAAACTTGCCACTGCAAGCGGTGGTCGTAACGTATAAAGCATCAAAGAGTGTACTGATTTTGCGATTCGTATTTTTACCAGAGTGGTTCGACTGCTTTTGTTAAACCGATAAAATTATGTCATATTTCCTCTCTTGTACTTTGCAGAAACGTTATGATAATTTAACCAAGAATGCACCAAATGCTGTATTGTAAAAATTCACTATTACAATGGATAAGACAAGTTGAAACTCTGTGCAATCCATCTAGTTAGCTAACATTCATTTTCAAAATGAAATTTTATTTTCCACCATTATTCTTACTCCTAAAGCTTCCAAAAAGTACTTTGTTCGTGACACCTTATGCGATGTAGCGTTATTGTGGTGCAAAACTATTTCATTTCAAGGTGTTGTAAATCACTTGAATCTCTTTTAGTTTTGATTGGAATAGAATCTTTAGGAGTCATCCATTGTGCCTTTTAGCTTCAAGTTCAAATGTAATATCTAGATTTCCTCACCTGTTACCTCCTTTAGATGTAGTTTTCTGGTACTTTCTGCCTTTTTTGTTGCATCACTAGATATGTTGTTGACCACCTGTTATCATGGAACACCCAGTAACAACAAAAAAATATTTAAGCAAACACCTTGTACACACAGAGACACATAAACTAACACAACCATCGTATTCTATAGAGGTAAATGTAAATCTCTGGAGATTCCTCCTTACAACAACAAACTGTTTAATGAAGCCAATGTATCGATTTTCACACAATACACACACAAGAAAACCATAACTCCGTACATTATATTAATTTGCTTATGCTTTGATTTAGTACAATTATTTCTAGATTAATCTCCATAATTAATTACAGAGTTACAACTATTCCGAAATACTCATATTTGAATGTAGTGACTACGTCGACTAATTAGTTACATGATATTCGCCAAAAATTTCCAGATCTCTTAAAAAAGAATTTATTATCGAACAGAGATCCTAGTTATTTCGGTGTTAGCGAAAGAGAGTGTTTTGTAAAAAATCGCTAGGCAAGTGGCATCGAAAAGCAAACGTTCGTTTTCCAAATAAAAATATTTTCACAAAATTGGTGACATTATTAGGGAAGTTGTGTACGCCAGCTCGTCAATACATCAGCTCGTTCTTCGACGAAAATTCGTTAGCACTAATGCGTCTTTTATTGGAGCGATACCTTTGACATCGCATAAAGCAGATTTTGTCGACGTTATCGTATGTTACCTCTAATTGGGGCTCGCATGATACTGCGAAGAATTTTTCAGTTTGTTTTTTAGTCCCATTTAATGTCTTTCATTATTATGTTTGCTTATTTGCTCTTTCTTCATCTTTCTATTCGAGACTAATAACATACTTTCCTGTCGACAAATAAACGTCGCGCTCTCCAACTAAATACTTTACGAACAAGAAATAAATCGAGATAATTAATTACGAATAACTCCGCCGGATTCGCTCCTAATTAAATTATGCTGCACTGGACGGTTCATAAATAACGTCGCAGGAAGAACTGTTGAAAGGAAACCAGCAGCGAACAGGATCTGACCAACGCTCACTCTGATAACAATTCAACAGTTCTGCTCAAACTGTTCGATTCTTCAGATTAAATGGCACACGGCTGAAATTCTCAGGAAAACCAACGTTCCAATGCATTTCAAACACAAAGGATATCCCAAATATTCTCTCTTCTTTAAGAAATACGGCGATGGCTTCGGTTGCTCCGGCGAGGGTCTCTGCAACTCTGTATGTGGTAAAGTTTTTAAACTTAAACACAAGCATTTGGGCATTACGAATTTCCATCATCTTTGATCTAGTTAAAATCTTCATAAATTTTTAAACTAGTAATTAGTTAATTACAGAGAAACATAGTTGAAGTATTTTAAGCTTTAAAAGTGTTATTGGAGATTATCCACTGGACTAGTTTATTTTACTATCTAAGACTCATACAAACAAACGAGACAATAAGAAGAATGAGTGGTAAAAGAGAGAGATAAAACGGCTCGAGGAGCATTCAGCAGTGATTTTCAGGAAGAAACATCAACTTAAAATTTATTTAGGAGGAAGATATTTGGAGACAAAAATTAACATGATTTGCATAGACAAATCATAACAAGGACTAAGAAGTTTAGATAAAAATGCGTTAAGAAGGTTAAAACAAAATTAGATGTGAAAAAATAACACAGCGTTTTTCATCTAAAGCTTGTTTGACACGATGCTAAATTTTGTAGAAAATTTGTTAGAAAATGAGAGAGACCCTCAATCAGGACCAATGAACGATCAGGATCATAGTCTGTCTTTGTCAGATCCTGATCCTTCATTGGTCCTCTCTCATTTACTACTCAATTTTCTCAAAAATTTAGTATCGTGTCAAACAAGCTTTATAATTCAGATATGAAGCTATCAAAAGTCAATACAAAAGGAGAAATAATCGTATTATGTGTGAAAGTACAAATATTTTGTTTAGTAATAAAAATAATTTCAAAAAATTATAAGAATTATTTAAGAAAATTTAATAGATTTTGAACTTAATTTGGAAAAGCTAACAGAATATTATTTAAAAGTAAATGTATAAATGCAATATTTCTCCTTAAAATTTTCAATTTATAGTGAATTGTTTATTAAATCATTTTTGCCATCAGGTAAGAATGAAACGGTCTGTAACAAACATGTTTTACCAAGCTGAAAATTGGATTAAAAATTGAATGCAAACAGTTTCATGTATTTTGACCAAGTATTGACAATAAATTGATAAAAATTATATAAATAATAAATATAAATAAGTAATCCTGATCCACGATCGTGAGTATGAGTCCGTACTCCGACCAATAACACGATTACGCGCAACTTTTATATATCATAATTACTGTGCAATGTCATAATTTGCGAATTTGTTTACGTTTTGTATTAAAAAGTAATAATTACATTCTGATTGTGAAAATAATGACCTTTAGATGTCGTAAATAAAGTAGCGTATTCTACTCGCGTGTAATGACCTCATGAGTTTGCGGTAAGTAATAGCATCATTGCACGCTTGTTGATTAATACACTTTTAAAACGACATGATAATTTTAAGAGCTTTGTAGCAAAGTGAACGATTGTTTTATTGCCCGATCGAAAACACCCACTTCTAATCAAAACATTCAGGAGTGATTGTATCATTGTAGAACATTCTGTAAAAATTTCAAAATTTTAATGAAACAGGTAAATATCGGGCCTTCAAATAAATATATATTTAAAGAAGGCGTAGGCGACATTCACCGGTTTTTGAAATAAATGGAATTTTATATTAACAAAATTTAGCTATGATTTATTATTAAATTGGACGGTCACTTCCACAAAAGAGGTTGACATGGGTTATTTATGATACCCTTTATGGACTGAAGAATTAGATACTAGAAAAAGTTCTCAACAGATGTTTGTTGCCTGTTTACCAACATCGAGGTATTTATTTATGGACACTAGTTGTAAATCTTAGTCATTTTCGCTGTTAATGTTAAAATTGGCATAATTCAAAAACTAATACTTTTCTTTTGATGCGAATTACATAATTATGAGGATGTGCCAAAAAACATTTTTTTGCTTAAAATCGATTTTTTAATTTTATGGCTCTGAATGTAACTCTAAAGCTTCGTAATTTTTTTAATAGGGTTTATCGTGCGGGCGGTAAAACTTGACTCACCCTGTACTGTACTGTACTGTGCTATACTGCAGCAATCGTGTACATTATGTAGATGTAAAACTAATACAGGGTGACTGACGAAAAACCTTTGATGCTGTATCTTGCTTATTTTTTATCCGATTTGAATAAATGACACCTCAAATGAAATAATTTTGAAAACACTTCAATACCAACTAAATAAAAAAATTATATTGCGTCCGGTTTTTGACAGATGAACATCAGTTTCTTTTTTTCAAATAGCACTGTACATTTTTTTTTATTCAGTATTGTAGAGATTTGTCTTCTGAATATAAAAATGCAAAGAACTATACCCATTCATTAAACAAAAGTCAAGAAATTAAAGAGTAAATGTACAAAATTTAAAAATCAAGTGACTAAAATAAACAAGAGAGAAGTTTGTTCTAAACGCTCGAAATGATTAAGTGAGCTCTGAGTATTCATTTGTCAAAACAGTTTGAAAAAAAAAAAATTTGTTACACAGTCTAAGACTGGTTTTACAAATCTATGAGGGGCATGATGACCAACTCAATAGACCGGGACCAATGGCTTAACGTGACTTCCGAATCACGAGACAGAATATAGTCCTTTTTTTTTTATTTCTCCCTGGGTCGGAATTGAACCCGCGACCCTCGCGTCCCTGAGCCGAAACGAACTCCCTTAGGCTATATTCTGCCTAAGAACAACATAATTATTATTATTATGTTGTTGTGGAAAAAAAATTCCAAAGGCGACGTGTGGTGTGGCATTTTTGGAGATAGAATGTACTAGTGGGTCCCTTTTTTATTGATAGCAGTCTTAATCAAACAAAATATCATACTATTTATTATCAAACGAAATAAGCAATTTTCTGGATGAGATACCATTAGCAGTGTTGAATAGAGTCGTGTTTCATCAGGACGGCGCCATACCACATAATGCAGATTTGAATCCATTGGATTTCTTTATATTCATTCGAAACTTTCGAGACAATGTTTATTTGACCCCACCAGGTACCCAAAAAGAGTTAAGAAAAAAGATATAGTGACGTCACGTTTGAATCAAGAAGTCGACATGCCGTTCGTCCGTATTTGACATTTGACAGCAAGGCATAATGAGTTGTTTATGTTACCGCCATTGTCAAGAAATTATAGTATTTTCTAGTGTTGGACATAATCGATATACTTTGATAATCCAATAAATCGAAATAATCGCCGTGAATAATTAAAATATCATTCGACTCTCCTATTATGAATGATGCGCATGCGCAGTTGTTATACTTACGCCGCGTTGTGTCAGACGCATGTCAATAGTTCTATGTTACTCAAATCGTACGGTTGGGAGTGAGATACATAGAGCGACCATCTTAATAGCGCACGCAGCAGAGGCAACTAACTTGTTTGACATGTGTTGAAAGGAGATAGCTACATACACGTAGTTCGTGTTATAAACTGATACAACTGCATATAGTTTAGAAACAAACTATAGTGCGAGTATGTCAGGTAAAATCCCGAAATTTTTTACTGAATGCAAAGGTGGGAACTTTTAGAAGGTATCGACAGTGTCTGCAACAGCATTGAGGAAATTTTGAGCAACTAGAATAGATTTTGTATTGTTTACAAATTTGATTACTTCATTTTTGATTTTCAATTTTTTTCATTTAAAATACATTTTTTGTTTTTTCTTTTAATGTAAGAATATTCAGAAGAAGATTCTTTATAAGAACGAATAAAAAAATATATAGAGTGTAATTTGAAAAAAAAAGTTGGCTATTGTCTGCCAAAAAATAGATGTCGAAAAAAATATCGAATAGGATAATAATAAAGTGTTTTTAGAACTATTTCATTTGATGTGTCATTTATTCAAATCGGATAAAAAATAAGTAAGATACAGCGTCAAAGGTTTTTCGCACAGTCACCCTGTATAAAGCTTTTATAATTAAAATTTAATTGTACTGTCGCCAGGTATCTATCTACAAAAAGGATCTAAGAAAAGCGTCATACTCGTATCACCAATGCAACTGTTGAATAAAGAGGGTTTGGTACTAAAACCGTCACATAAGTAAAACAACGAAAAACAGATAATCGTAAAGCAAGGTTGTTTGAACGTAGTTCGTCATTTATTATTTGTAATATACAAGAAAAAGACTACGAAAATTTACTCGTTTACCTCCGTCACTTAAACAGTAATCACAGGGGGCTAGATCTGGCGAATGGAAGTGTTGCTCCTGTGGAACTTGTTAGAAGTTGGAGCGCCGTTCTGATGGAAAGCTTATCTCGTCTAAATTTTATTTATTTCGTAATGTAAGAAGGAACAGATGCAATAAATAAAGAGAAGTGTGTTTTGTGTTAGTCCCGTCATAGTGGGAATTCAAAATATCAAATCTGTAAAGTTTAAGACACCATAAATGTACTCATCCGAACTTTTTGCTCGGACAACCGGTTTGTAAATTGTAAATTGAATTTAATTAAACTGTCAAAAACTAGTAATTCTTCATTGCAAAAAACGTTGAACAAATACATTAGGCAATATTTGTTATAACAAATGCACACTAATTTATAAACTGATATCGTACAAAGTCATCAATTTGACTCCGACCTCTATCACTTACAATTCCAATTTTCAAAATCAATTTCCTTAATGGTATTTACAGAACGTTTCCAAATCTATCATCCACATCAATGACGTTACTTATAACACATTAGTTTCTCGTCAGTTACTAATTTTCTTTGGTCACCAAAGAATCATTTTTCAATCAAATTGTTTGCTAAACGTCGGGATTATGTTATTTAAAACACGAAAAATTCCCTCTCATTTGACACTTTTCAAAGTAGCAATCCCGGATAAGTTTAAATAAATTATTAGCGAGCGGTAAACAAGAACGTCGCCCTCCGGACGCGTAAAGGTTTTCAAGTGTTTGTATAGCCCAAATGGGAGCCTTTACGTTTCACTATCTCTAACAATACACTGCCAGATACTTAAATAAAGCACCCAGAAGTGTTCGCTTAACTTAAGATGTATATTTAAGCTGATTTATTCGAGGAATACCTCAATTAAGTACCACGTTTCGCACGGAAGGTGGAGATGGGCAATTAACAGGCGATTCCAGACGAGGAAGAACTCACTTCGCAGCGGAGACGATGTTGTTGTCACTTGTCAGCTACGTGTATTCTCAAGCAATAACATCCCTTAATATGTGTTAATTACCCAAGAATACACGTGACCAACCAAGTTACCCTTTGGCGCCTCGTCCTCTTCACATCTTCATTAATGTGTAGTGCCAGTTACGATCCTAATTCTTTTTTCCAAAAGTTGAAAGTTATCTATCTGGTGGTAGTCGAAACTCACTTCACTGATATTTTACATGCAAATATAACCGAACTCAAGACGTAATTGAGATTGTTCTAAGTGCAGTTACGATAATATGAATTTTGTGATGAAATAATAACACACTTAGGTGTAGACCTCTTAGCTTTAATTAGTAAATTCATTTACAATTTATTTGTAAACCCAAGAATATTCAGCAGAGGAATTTATTTGTAAACCCAAGAATATTCAGCAGAGGATGATTATGTGTATGGGGAAGATGCGCTTTCATATTTTCCAATAAAATTTTGGTCAAAACAATTTCGATGTGGTAGGGAATCAATTCAAGATGACCCAAGAAGCGGGAGGCCTGTTGAACCAAGAACCATGGAAAACATCAAGAAAGAATAAGAGTTTCAATGATTGCCGAGGAAGTAGGGACATCGGAAGATACAGTATTAAAAATTTTGCATTAGCTTTTAGGAATCAGTAAGGTGTCAGCACGTTGGATTCCAAAATTGCTTAATCCCGAACAAAAACAACAATTGCGAAGAAAACTTGGGGGCTTCGGCTAACGACGAAGAGCTTTTTTTTAAATTATAATAGGTGATGAAACGTGGGTGTAACACTGGGATCCACCGACAAAACAAGAATCTATGCAGTGGGTCTACAAGGGATATGCACCGCCAAAAAAGCATGAACCCAGAATTCATCAGGAGAGCTGATTGCGACGGTATTTGGGATATGGAAGGAATCTTACTGATTGAATACATGAAAAAAGGCTCTAAAATAATGGGAGAAGTTTACAAGAAAACAATGAGGAAGTTGAAAACTGCCATAGCAAAAAAGGCCCCACAACTGTGATAAAAAAATTATGCTACTTCATGACAATTGCAGAGTTCACAAAGCTCGCCACTTTCGTGAAGTAATCGACGTAGACATAGAATATCCACCCTACAGCCCAGATTTGGCACCAAGTGACAATTATCTCTTTCCTAAATATAAAAACACTTGAGGGGACGGCGTTTTTCTTAGGAAGAATACCTGAAAGAAGCGGCGGCGGCGGAATTTTTTGAGGAGTTATCAAAAGAATGTTTTTTGAAGGCATAGCCTTATTGTAAAAACGTTGGATAAATGTGTAATCGTTAATGGATCATACAGGTGTCCCAAAAATGGCGTACAATCTACATACCCGTCATACAGAGGGTTAAGTCAAACGAAGAAAAAATATTTTTAAAAAAGGAGAAAAGAAACAGAAAATTGAAGCTATCCTAGCAACAGCTACATTAGCATCATTGCAGTCCTCAGAAAATTACTGTTTATTTTCAAAATTATTCCCAAACGACGTTTTCACAATAACCATTTCGCGGATCATGCAGAAGTGATGACATAGATAAATGAGTGCCTAAGACATAAAAATAAATCTTAAACGGCAGTAAAACATTTGAACATCAAAAGTAATATCTTAGACAATCACAGTAAAAAATAATATTTTAATTTTCCAATTGTCTACTTCTATGGGAGAGACATAAAACAATAAACCATTCTCGAAATTATTTTTATTTGATGCATTTTGTTCTTCCAGATATATTTTAAATTAAGCTCAAACTTAACACAGTTACCTACTTAAATTGATTGATATCTAAAAATAGTTTATCGACTACCATAGCGAAAATACAATTTTGGCGTACTGATTCAAGGAGAGAAAGTGTCACTTTGTCTGTCTAGGCAGGTAAAGTACTTTACCTGACTCTGACTAGGCCTACTTACAAATATTTTGAAGCGTACATAATAAATAATTAATCGTACGTGGAAGAGTCGGTTTTGAATAAAACAAAAATTGCAAAAACAATTCTTGGCGGTATTCACCAACAACCAGCACAGTCAGAAACTTTCGCCGATATAGAAATTTTACAAAAATCTGAAATGGAGAAAAATCCAAATACTTGTTTAATTGGCGAAGATGTGGAAAAGAAAAGTAGTCATATTAACAACATAGTAACAAACACTTCCAAACCTTTTTCAATAGCTGCTCCTTCAACGTCTGGTATCAATTTTAATAATCCATCTGGTTGTACATTCACATTTAATATATATAATAAATAATAATGTTCTAATATTGAAATAGTTATTTACTTTCTAAAATATAAATCTACAGTTGAAGTAAGCAAATAGATTGACTTCCGTAAGTAGCAGTGAGGTGGTAGTCGATAAAATCTTGTATGCAACACGGCAGTAAAGTGTCTTTATCGAACTTGTTTGCTTGCTCGACTCGGCTTCGCTTCGTCTCACAATCTGCAAACTCGTTCGATAAAGTGTCACTTTACTGCCTTGTTACATAAATAGCTATTTTCGTAGTGAATGTTTCAAGATTGTTAGAAAAGCTCCTCATTGCTGAAAACAGTTTAACCCAACTTTTTATACGCCACAAAGTTTGTCATTGACTAGTATGTGAGCACTAGCTACCAACGTTGGCAATTTTGTGCGATCGGGAGAAAGTCCTGTAGGTGAAGGATTTGCGTGTGAAGTGTGAAATTTCATGTCGATTTCGAGGTATAGGACTCTCGATTAAGTTCATCGGCAGAGAAGGTTACTTTGAAAGCTAAGCATCTTACCTGGAGCACGTTATAACAACAATGCAGTGTTTGTACTTTGTAAACGCCGGCAATGTGTGCTTGTATCATAATAATATTTAGTGGGATTAATTAGTGCGTTTGTATCTGCACCCTTTGACTGAGAGAACCTGAGCTCCCTAAGGCCCCTTCACAAACTGCCGCTTACATACAACATTTTGATAACCCATTATGTATTGCTCAAGTACTCATTACCTGTCACGTTACAATTCATTCGATTATTCCGATATATTAATCAAATTGTTTATTGATCCGTTGTTTTACTGCGTGTAAAAATATAGCCGAGGGGCAATAAAAAACTCTTAACCAAACACCGATGCCTATCCAATTTTTACAACGAAATATTAACAACAAAACGTTATGAAAGGTAAACACAAATCAGAGGTTTTGTTTTTTCACCGGTTTGAACCATTTTAAATACTTTTTAAACGACCGTGTTGTTGAATCCAACTGTATTTTATTACCTAAAAATATAACAAATAAAATATATTTCAACATTTTTGATCGTCTGCTGCTTTATGGATAAATCATACAATGAACATATAATATATGTGTCACATGATTTCTTTTCAAAGTAGCAAGCAACAGGTAGAAAAATATATATAATTTAAATTTTATTAGTGTGAAACCAAATCATTTTAATAATTTTGTAAGTATGTTTTGGAATCATGTACAAGTTTCTTGGTTATATCTTATTTATTCACTTCCGTTTTCAATTCGTATATCAGATTCAGAAACGAATTTGTTAAAATTTGAGTCAGGAATTTCAAATGATTTAGTTAGTTTACTTTATCTGCCGGTCGTCACGGAGATAATAACTTTATCTGCCGCTCCTCAGCTCGTTAGATGGCATGGCAATTAAGTGACACTTTAGCACTTTCAATCCAGCAGTAGGTATATAATGTCATATTTTACTGACGTTTGAAAAAAAAAATTAGTAAGTTGTAACTTCGTTAATTTCTTGTTTCTTTAATTGCATTAATATTAAAATAAGTGTGAGATTGTAAATATTTCTGAATTGTATACAATAAAATATGAAGAAAGCGATAAATTTGTGATAACTTGTATCATGTAACATTGCAGTTAATGTCAAAATTACTGTAGGTTAAGAATGGAAGAGAATTATTACACTTTGGCCCATATTCACCAACGCCAGTTAAAGTTAACTGTAGGTTAAAATATACGAAAATATTGTTGTAACAATAGGTAACTAAGGTAACGAAACATTTTAACCTACAGTTAACTTTAACTGGCGTTGGTGAATACGGGCCTTTGATAAAGTTGTTATCTGACATAATTTATTTGTATTTCCGGTTTTTTTTGCGAGGTTAAATAGCCACAGATTAAGTTCTATCTAAATTATGATGCCATTGACGCCATTAATTCACGTTGAAAAAGAATCACCAGTTTAAATACTTATTTTTAATTATGTTATAATATTAAATGATTTGCTCAATATTTTCTTAGTCCAGTTTTTTCAAATATACAGAAGCAACAACACAAACACAAAGTCAAAGCATAGGGAACAGTAGGGTTAAGCAAAAGAGATTAAAGTCGTGCTATTGTAGAACCTTGACAAACTACAGATGTATTAAAACATATGAAAAATGTTGATTTAATGCATAATTAAATGGACAAACAAATAAATTTCTAACAATCGCTATTATCTCGCGCGTTCAAATGAAATCCTGGGCTGGGAAGGCGTTGGTAACCGTTGTTGTGCTTTTTTAAAGCGTAGATTAATTGGAGTATGTTGACAGCTAACCTAAAATTTAGAGGCAGAAAAATCTTTCTTTTTTTTCTTTCTTTGCAATGTTTTACATTAAAAATAGAATAACTTAACGAATCCTATTTTCGAAACAAATATCTAAGGGCACCCTTTGCTGAAAACAAATATGTTCAATTATGTCCCGATTAAACATAAACAAATGTCATTCTTGTCAAACGGCGGGAAATTCAAACTTTACACTGTTCTAGAGGTATTTTCATATTTGGTGGCGGAAACAAAAGACTGAGAAATGTCACAAAAATGTATTGTCAGTGTCAAATTTCTCATAAACGCGGTAAAAAGGAATGTCTAGGTAAATTTAAATTTTCGCTAAATAGATTGAAAAAATAAATTCTAAGGAAACCAATTTTTGTCAGTGGTTCAAAAGGAAAAGTTATTCTCATATAATCAAACGTATTACAAATTTTGTCTCTAGTTCGACGATGAATAACTTTCTTATTGCCAATTTGCTACATTTCTGTCGAAATCACGAACGTCTTTGAGAAATTTGACACTGACAATACAAATTTGTGACATTTCTCAGTCTTTTGTTTCCGCCATCAAATATGAAAATATCTCTAAACGGTTTAATTTTTCCAACGCCTACTCAGCCCAGGATTTCATTTGAACGTGCGATATATCTATAAATGTAACTGACTGTATACTAATGTAAAGAAGGGCTTTAATTTAAATTAAACTTTCATTCGACCAATGGTTTGGCAATACAAATGTGGAGGATTGTTGAGTGTAAATGGAATGAAATGATTATTATGAGATAACTTTCGGAGTAGAGAGTATCCGCTTGAAGCGTTGTTTTCTCTGGCGCAGAAAAATTCCTGAATAAATCTGAATTAGATGTAGCCCCGATCCGGTGAACTCGCTAAATATGGAAAACCTGCAGCAGACGGAGGGTGTTGGTGTTTATTAGTATCAGCGAAAGGGTTCTGAATATGAAATCAGAACGAGGTTTATTGTAACGAGGAGCAAATGTGGGGTTGTTGGCGGTGTCAGAACGGCGTGCACAAGAAAGTTGCAATAGGGGGTGTCGCATGACGCCTCAACCCGTGTCATTGGAACGATGTAGTTACCACCGGAACACTTGGGAATTTAACAAATTACCCGAGGCACGCAACCGTACCTTCTATACACTCCACCACACACCTAACAACTCGCTGACAAATTATACAACTCTCGTATCCAGTCACACGTCGAGGACTTTGTACGCTGAATAAAAAAACACTTTAAAGGGAGGAAATGTAATATAAAATTAGGTGACAGGATGCTTTGTCTCGGCACATTGCGGGTGAAAAAGAACACACCTACTGGGTCAGGGTTAAATCAATTAACCAAGGATATTTTAAAGTTACAAAATTGAAATGCATTTGGCAACCTAGGATATCCCCAATTGTCAAAACTTAACTTAGAAAACTATATTACTTTTGCAGACACAAGAGCATCTAATTGGAGCAACAATTACTTTCTATCTTATATGTTGTTACAATTGTATGAAACAATAAAATTTCCAAAAATAAATGAAACAAGCCCGGAATTATATTTTGTAGCATATTGAATGTTTTTTTGTTGTCAAGACACTAGAGCAGAAAGACAGAAATTCGGACATGGAAGATAATGCTACTCCGACATCTGTCAAACAGCAACAATCAATGAAGAAAATAATGTATACAGTGTTTTATAGGAGTGAAGGACTCGAAGCCATCAGACTAGATGGATAGGAGTTATTCATAATAAACTGGTAGGTACATATAAAAATGTTTACCAGAAGTGCTTGAAGAACTGACTGTGAAGAGAATGCATTGATAATGTCCACCCTTTTCGTGTACCCCTCATTTCAAATAAACTAGGCAAAAATGAATAGGAAATTCCACAATTTTTCTTGGAAAGCAAAATAATTGCCCCAATCCTCCCAAGTATTCTTAAAAAATGATGCAAAAAGGTACTATCACTACAATTTTTCGTGTAAAAAAGTGCCACTTTCAATACGATATGCAAAAAAATAAAAAAGGTCATCTCATTAGAAATAACGTGGCATGGAACGTGTAGTACAGATTCTGAATAATCAGGACCATCTGACGAAGTTTGTTTTCTTATAGTTATTCAAGGCAAAAGAGCAAAATACACATACATACTCTGTCGAGGTGTTTACAATTATATCTCTAACAGGAGAACAAAAATTTTCTCAGATGAATTACACTACTCGTCTGCGGCTCGTGACACAAAATCATCCTCACGAGAATAGCCATCATTATTCGCTCGTTGAATAATATACTATTACATATTTGACAAAAATAATATTTAAACTAGCACTGTCAACTGAACCACATAGTCATGGCCTCCTTGATTTATATTTTTTTCGATCGTACGGTAGTAATTATAAGTTAACATAAAAGAATAATTATTACAATAAACGACAAAAAAGTGGTCGTATTTTTTTAATTCTGATCCTCCACTGTGGTTTTACGACCAACAATTTTGAAAAATAAGTAATGAACCTACATATCCTCTGGAGAATAGAGGCATAAATCATGTTGACAGGTGTAACCTACATACTTTAAAAATGACAGCAGAGGAGAGTTAAATTCGTACAAACTTGACCACGAGTTCACTTTTATTTTTCACATTATTAAATAAATAGCAAAGTCTATAATTTTTGTTAATGTTATAAAATGTGTGAAGAGAATTAAAATACTTTTTTTGAAATTAGATTCAGATGCTAAGAGCAGTAGAGTAACGCAAATTGAAATCAATCATTAATTTTATAAACAACGAACGCCAGACAAATTATAATGCAAATGTATGTGTGTTGTTGTGCTTTTATGTTTTTAGTAAAGTAATTAAATGGTTTTAATTTATTTACTTTAACTTTGAGTTATTCTGTTCGGGGCTAGACAAAATATTATGTTAATGCACATTCTAAATTCGTTTCCATTTTGCAAAATTTATGTAGATCTGTTCTGTCAAATGTAATTAAACATTTTGTACACACATTTTTTAAAAATTAAATAGAAATTACAAACGATTGTGTTTTCTTTGTGATAATTAAAAACTGTTATATTGTAATTACTTACTATCGGGCCTTCAAATAAATATATATTTAGAGTAGGCGTAAGCGACATTCTAATTCTGTTAACAGTGTAAAGTAATTTTTGTAGGTAACCAATTATTCTCCGGAGTTACTCAGGTTACATAGTAAGCTTTTTCCCAATTTCATATTGTCATAAAGGGAATAGGGAGAATGCACTACAAAAATTAAAAATATTTTCTAACCTAATTTTATTTCGTTAAAATGTCAGACGTTTCATGTGTCATTTTCTACGCTGGAAAAATGTTGCAAACAATTGAATGTCCATGGGTTGCTCTAAATATAAATTTATTTGAAGGCCCGTCATATACATATTTGATTTTTAATTAATTTCATTTAACGCTTAATTTTAATGTCCATTAATAAAACGTGGTTTTTTGTTTACAGGTTTAGGATATATTATGTATTTGCTAATGGAATTAATATTTCCAACGATAAATTTCATATTTAAAAATAATTTTTAAAACTTCCTCCAAAATATTTTTATCGGTTTGCTGAACATTAAAAATTGCGTATCTTTTTAATGTCAATGTAATGTTAATTAAATTGCCTGCTCCG
Organism: Tenebrio molitor; assembly: GCF_963966145.1. NCBI lineage: Eukaryota > Metazoa > Arthropoda > Insecta > Coleoptera > Tenebrionidae > Tenebrio > Tenebrio molitor. Next base: position 21,824,486 of record NC_091047.1, on the reverse strand, counting down.
TATAATAATTATTTTTAACACAAAATTTTTTTTAAACGTTTTCATGAGTTGTACCTACTTTTATTTTGAGAAATATTATGCATCAATCGGTCAGCTGAAAAAATAAAAAGATCAAAAATGAGACAGATCACTTTTAAAAATTTACAAATTGGAGCTTGACAATTAGCTAAATCTGAATCTTTTACAATTTTCTTGTCCAAAAAAACTTACCTAGCATTGTTGATTGACTAATGTAAACAGAACAAATAAATGTATGTTATGTTGTGTCATGTCCATTACATTGTTTATTAAATTGTGTTTACAAGAAGGAAGAACATAAATCGAAATGTTCATGAAATAAATATAACTGATTCTTTACACCAGAAAATATATGAATAAGTCAACAACCCAACAGATGACAAAACAGTCACATTAAGTTCTGAAATGTCTTTAAAAATCATTTGCAAGAAATAAAAAAATTAAAGATGTTTATATATATATATATTTTTGTATTTGTTACCAAGCACTTCGAATTTGTATTCACTTAAAAGAATAATTTAGTAGACTACACCGTACTTGTATTGGGTAAAAACGGCTAAGAAATAGAGTTTATTTCATCGAGATGTACATGAGGAGGAGTTAAAAACCTACGTCAAGAAAATAGAGGAGGGTAGCCCAGTGGCGTATCTTTTTCATGTTAAATTTGGTAATTGTTCACTTTAACTACTTCTGGAATTTTTGCGTTTTTTCTGGCTAGACAAGCTCAGGGCATCCTCCTAGATCGTTTCCCACCATTCAAACCTTGTGCAAATGAATTTTCCTTACCCTTTAGTTATACTAAGCCATTGGCGCGACCTTGACGTGACCTTGAAAGACAACAAGAGGAAAAAAAAGGCATTTGCACAAGGTTTGAATGGTGGGAAACGATCTAGGAGGACGCCCTGACGCTGCCTAGCCAGAAAAAACGCGAAAATTCCAGAAGTAGTTAAAGTGAACAATTACCTTAAATTTTTGTAAACAAAATTGTCAACTTTATAATGCGGGATTATATACAGTGTTGCCTTTTATAGTTAAACAGAAATATGAACAAAAATATTGAAATTCAATTTGTGATGAAAAATAATATTTGACTTGTAGATTGATTCATACGAGTTTGACTGTTAGAATAAAATAATCACAGAACGTAAACTGCTCCTTGTAGCTATTTATTGGTGCCTGTCAAAATTGAACATAACCCAACTTACATAAATTTAATCTATTCCCTTACGACACCCTTTCAATTTATCAGTAATTCTGAAAACAACAAAACTAAGTTATTTTCCTTTCATATAATGGAAACAGTTAAAGTGAATTAAATTCCTAACTTCAGTAAGAGGTTAAGTTAGATTAACTCATGATTTCCAGAGCCCTTTAGGCTAAATCGTCAACTTTACTGACTAATGTGACATAATTTATAAACTCTGACATGAATGATAAATTTTCGTAAATATTTCTATTTGTAATTTGACAGTTAAAGGCGTACGAATTAAACTACGACTCGGCTTTTTTTTCTCATGTTCTGTTGGATTCTAAAAATGTGTGATGGTATTACCTGAATATTGTTTATTTTGGATCTTTGAACTATTTAATAAGTGGTTAAAGATCTTGTGAAAAGTGATCAATTAGAAGTTTAAGGAGTGCGTCGTGTGTAAAATACGAATTACGATTAATGCTATTCGATTGAATTTGTAAGAAATATTATATGTTTGCAAAATGAACTCGAAGTTGAAGTTGCTGTCTGAAGAAGCGAAGTCGAGTTTCTCCTTGCGTAATTGTAATTTTTGTCTAAAGCAGCGTTCTACACACCCACTCGATAAATTTGGTAGCAATTTATCGCGTTGAAACGGTCCAATTTGTAGGTCTCTCCCCTGTTCGGGTGTATCATTTTTGCGAGTCGAAATGAGATTTATCGGCGCATTCACAACGATTGAGGAGTGCAAGCGTCTCGGTCCTCGCCGTACGTTCAGCCCCTTCAGGACGAATCAATAAAGTTTTGGTGGAATTTTATTTACGAGTGCAGGATAGTAGGACACTCAATCATATCAAACTGAAGAAAACGTCATACGAAATCGAAATAAATTACATCTCGCTACTTCATATCCTCTCAACCGCCATCAATAATAACAAATAGAAAAAAGTCTAAGGGAGCGGTGAAATTCTCAATTGAACTCTAAATCCCACACGTAATAAATAAGTTATAAGTAGGAAGCAATTTTTGATTTGGAGAGGCGAAAAATTTCACAACGACGCACGACGTAATGTACTTTTTCCGGACTCGTTTTCCTCAAACTTGCTGCTTTTTTATTTGAATGACTCTGACTTCATTTCCTGTTAAATCGGAAGTCGTGGTTTCAACGGGCCATTGAGTTTATTTTTAATTTTACCTGAATAAAAGCCGACTGGATTGGAAAGCATCTTCCGTTGGTAAACCTACTCTAATCACATTTACAAATCTAAAATACCAAAAATAATCACATGTATAAGTTTTATTTAGAAATTTTAGAACACCCCAGCTTTCTTGTGACATTATACAAATATTCGTCTGACAATGTTTTCATTTATGAGTGCTGACAAATTTTATAATTATCGCATTAAGCTGTACAGCTGTACAAAGTGATCTGCAAAGCTCAATGTCTAATTATTATAATAATTATTAATGAGGCAACATATCTCGAGCATCCGACAAAACGTGTGTCCCACAGGGTTCCGCTTTGGGACCATTACTATTCCTAAACTTATTTATAAAATCTTTTCTTATTAGGGGACAAGCAAGCACACACATCACAAAACAAATTACACCGAAATTATTTAAAAACTTTCTGTTTAAAACCTCCACAGTGTATTTTGTTTTGCATGAAATGAAAATAATGGAAATTTTTTGATTTCAACCGGGCATTAAATTGAATTGGCGAAAACATGGAGTTGATGTTGCAAACAAACTGAATTAGAGCAAATTTGCTTCGCAAAGCTTGGCAACTGATGTTGTATGGCTTGTTTGAAAACTGCGAATTTTGTATTGTTCCAGGCTTATGCACTATATGGAATTACAGCTTGGGGACGTTTTTCCTGTAAAGAAAAACTTTTACTCTTCAAAGAAAAACTGTTCGTTGTTAAAATAATTGTCCTTAAAAGGGTCGTGCAAAATGATTTGTTAATAAAGGCTTTCTATTTGATTGAGGAGTTGATAAAGGATGACCCTTTGGGCCAAACTTAATTACGTCTTTGACAAATACTAGTTTCTGTTTTTATTTTTTGCCCTGGATATATTCATATGAAAGGATTTACGATCTTTGTAAAACATAAGTAATAAATGCGGCACGGCATCGAGGCCGGTTATTTATATTTATTATTTATATAAAGTACTTTTCGTTATATTTTAATTTATGAGATCCAATTTACTACGTCCAAATTTGCTTAACTTCACTGATTTTATGATAATAGTACTTTCATAGTACTGTCATTATTATTGTCTAAATAAATTATGAAGGAATTTTAAAAATCAATTTAGAATAAAACAACTCCATGTTTAGTTCGTTAGTGATAAAATAAAACGTAGTGTTGTGGTATTCAAAAATGAATAACAAAGAATTGTTAGGGGTGTTGGATTCTCTCATGGGCTGTGACCTTGGAAATATCTGCGCGAAGGCGGAGCGATAAACCAGTGAAAACTCTAAAATGAAAACTGAAAACGTTGACTACTTTACATGCAAATCGAGGAGAGAGAGACAACAGTAATGTAACGAATGACGATGTTTGGAGCGCCTACTTGAGACCGATATTCGTCGTTTGCACAGATATGACTCATAGCCCATGAGAAAATCCAAGACCTTTAAATAATACAAATAAGCATCAATGCATGAAACCTTGCAATCAGCATCAAACGTCTTATATTTATTTTAAAACATTTTCATTTATGGGGACAATACTTCCGCAAAAATAACCTCAAACACTTAAGGAGAAGTACCACAGATCAAGTCTCGCCTGTACTGTGTATTCCGAAACCTGAAGATGCTCACTTAGAACGTCTCTTAAGCTAGCGCCACATCTGACGTATAATACCTGAATGCAGGATGTACAAACCCTTTCTGCTACCGGAGTTATCCGGCGTTACGAGATATTCACTCCGGATTCCGGACTTCAATCCTTCATCGTCACTTTTAAATTGTTGTTTTGATTATTATTAAATACTTTTACTATAGTTTATATAAACTGGAAATACAATAAATCATAAAAATATTTTTTATGGCTGTGTTTATTTAGATAATGACAATCAGAAAATGTGGAGTGGACACAGATTGTTAATTTCAATGCACAAATTGTGACATTTCCTTTCAAAAAGGCATCGACGTAACATCGTTTATCCCCTCATATAATTTATTGGAAAAGTTTATTGTTTTCGATGGAATGTAATTAGACTTCAATTTTATAAACTCACTAACAAGCCAATTTGGGTTCATTAATAACGTTACAAACGATCATTAAACTCGCTTAGATAAATGACCTGTGCCATTTGCATCATCTGTAATGAATAAAACTGCAACATGTTTGCGTCGTCCGTCATTGTATCAATGTTAAACGGTTTGTGAAAATCATGGAGTTAATTTATCTCGAAGCAGATTCAATTCGAATAGTTTTTAATTCCGCTTAACCGATTCTAAATTCTCTGTGAAGATGCGGAATTAGTTGAACTTTTTTCCCAATTAATTTAGATGGATTTAGGGCAATGTGCAAATTGAGCAAGATCACTTCAATTAATTTGGTACTTACACACAAACCTGGAATGAATTATTGAGCAATTGCGTTACTTGCGAGGATTACAGAACCCTCTACAAATAATTACTGGAGGGACGAGGGACAAGACTCTTTTCCATGTAAATTTAAAACAGTTAATTGAAGAAGAACGAAGGAACTACTCTAATTTAATCTAAAATGGATTTAGATTCTCGGGGCGTGGTAACAATTTTAGCAAACTATGAGGTGCAAAATATAACTAGTCCCCACAAGTTAACATAATTCTCTTGAAGCTAGATTTAAAATTTGACGGTTTAGTTAATGATTTTACGAATAATGCGCTTTAAAGAAAGGGTTGTAACTTTGTAAGATTTGCCGGCGGCAGATGTAATTGTATTAGCGCAATGAAATTACTTCAAACGTTTTAATTTTGTGAATTCATAATTTCCAAAGAATATGATTATAGTTTTCTTTCTGTTCTATTCGTTCTCCTCTTGAGATCGCTTTAAAACCGTGACCGCTTTTCAGTTGATTTTTGTTGCTTGTTTTTTAAGTAAAAAATATTCCTCGGCTCTCGACAACTTTCCCTCTTGATCTGAACAGTGACAAAAGAACAAGTTATTTTTCATTCCCGGAAAAGTTTCTCTTTCCCAATCGATCATGGCGGACCAGAAGTGAAACCCAAGCTCCGACATTACGACCATGTATTGAATTAAATACCTAAGCAATTTTTCCTGAAGGAAAGTGTAATTAATTGTTGTTCTTTTTACATTTAAATTGAGATTCAAAATTTTGCGTTTTGTTTGAACCGAACTTATTACAAACACGTCCTTTTTGGGAAACTTGGTACTGAGGGAGTAAGATTCAATTTATACTTCAAAAACATGAGAGTTTGTATTCGATGTAATTATCTTTATTCTTGTTTTAGATTAACTGAATATTCAACTTTCTTTGATATGTTAGCATTAATTTTAATTTTATTTGAAAACAAGGAATGTTATTCTTGTAATGTTGATTTAACGTAATGATTTTTTTTTCAGTGTTAATATGTCGAAATTAAACGTAAACAAATTAATAAAATACGAGTTTTAATTGATAGTCAAACTGAACAAAGTGACAAATTATTCGGTTAAATCCAAGTTTTAGTTGCCATTTTATGTTTATGGAGAATTTTCATAACAATTCAAATTCAAAAAAAATTCAATTTTCAGTGCACCTGTGCTTGATACGGATGATCTTCGTCAAAGGATAACTAACAAATGTGAAGAAATCAATAATTCGCCGGGGATGTTGGAAAATGTTATTGACTCAATTAAAAGAAGAGTTAGGTTATGCATGCATGAAGGTGGTGTCACATAACATATCTTCTTTAAGTTTGATTTATTAATGTTGTTATTATTTTTAAATCAATTAAGTACAATGAGGGACATGGAATCCTGGGCAGTCTCTTATTGTCATTTCAAAAAGTGTCAATGTAAATGCACCTTTACCGTCATTATGATTGATATTTTCAAAAAAACTGTCAACTTGGTTATGAGTAGCTAAGGTATGGTTTAGAAATTTTGACAACTGAATGACACATCTGCCCAGTTTTCCGTGTCCCCAATAGTACATTTGTTTCATTAAAAATAAAATTCTGTAGATCTGGTAAATTAAACGTAACAACTGAGGTAAAAAATACTAGTATTAGTGCTAATGAGTACAGTCCATTTTTAATTATGGTCCGATGAGCTTAGTCCGAATCGAGAAATCGACATGACCTGCGTCTGCTTTTGACATTTAACAGCAATGCATGGTGCTACCAATATTTGAAAATTTATGTTGGCAACTTGACCCAGATGTCATTACAAATTTCAATTTTTGAAATTTTGAGTTGTATGTACTTATCTTTTCATACTTTCTTGGTTTTTGTACAAATTCTTTCGTCCGTTTTCGTTTTCTTTTTCAAAAAACTGTTCTTTTCAGAATTCTGCGCAATTCCAAGATTATTTTTGCAATTACAAATTCTGCAAATAAATCTTGCCACTTGCTGCGAGTTTTTCGTTGGCATCATAAGGTGAAAAATTCAAGCAAAATTAAACAAAATTGTCACAAACCTAACCTAAAAAATTTAACGTCGCTAATGCAATAAACGTACGACTCGCATCTTGCTTTAATCACACATACCAAAGGGAGATGCACAGTGAGACGGGCTTAATACAATACGTACAAGAGTTCAATAGCTTGTTTTACATTATGTTGAAAAGAGATAGAAATATAACAGTTGTTTTGCTTATTAGTTGATCCATCGAACTATAACTGAAAAATAGACTTTAGTTGTAGTGTTTAGATTCGTTAAAATGCTTGATATGTTGTTTAGACATAAAACAAATTTATTCTATACTCGTAATATGTGGTCCGATTTAAAACAAAAAGTTCTTTTAGTAGTATACACGCTCAGATCTAGCTTTTACGCGTATTTATTAAAAAAAAGATACATTTCACTGTACATTTAACATCTGTAAACTGTAAACACAAAGGGAAGCCAACCAAATTTCCCATCTGTTGTCAAAACATGAGCAGTCGTTGATATAGATTTTTTTTCATCATGAATCGCCCTTGTACACTACTGTAAAATATCTCTTCGAAGTAGCTCCATTGTTTTCAGTTTATAGCTTTTTGACGTTACATTTTTGTTGCAAATAAAAAAAATCGTAAAGTAAAAAATTATAAAAGATGCGGACAAATTCAGATTTTAATACAAAAACTTTAGCATTTAAGAAGAAAGATTAACTATATAAATAGTAGTTTATTTGACGAGTTCTTGTGTAAATTGGGGTTTTTTGGCACGAGTGCCAAAAAGGCCCAATTGACACACGAACGAGTTAAATACAAGGTTTTTTTGTTCGACGAATCCCTTAAGGCTCCAAATCGCTTAAAATCTTTAAAATTAGCTTGACGTTTCATTTTGACAAGTGGTGACATTTATCAAAATCCATTCACATAGGAGAAAATTCTCAAATTCTGACAGTGTCGAACAAAAAAATATATTTATCTGAAGATTTTCTGTTTTGATTATAATCTACGAGAAAAACTGTCAAGACAAAATTGTGTCAGTTGACTGTTTTTCGAGAAAAATGTCTGCAATGTCTGAGTTGTTAAAACAGAATTTTTTCTGGAAATAAGTTCGAGTGTAATTCGATGAGACAATTTTGTGACTGGATTAAAATTTTATTTTATACGATTTATTTCATGGCTCGTTGAAACATACACTCTTATGATAAAGTAACGCACAAAATTCATAAAATGCACAGTATTAATTTTTGAAAAAAAAAACACGTCAAACAGTTTTTTAAATTCTGTGTCTTTTAACGTATATAGAAAAAAATGGATCAAATTTGTCAAAGTTATGACGTCATCAATATTTTTTCCAAATGGGAGGCTACGATTCCGATTATTTTTCTGGATTATAAAAATCTAGTTTAAGTAGGGATTACAAAAAAAAACAAGCAAATTAATAGACAACGAAATAAACTTGATTTTAATAATAACTAATAAATAAATTAAACAAAACTTTAAAGCAAGAATTTACTCTAAAAACTGTTTGTTTTTGCATTTTTTTCAAAAATTAATACTGTACATTTTTTCAATTTTGTGCGTTACTTTATCATAAGCCTATATAGTGCTGCTAGGGTACGTATTTGATGCTCTCAAAACATTTTTATCACGTTTAAAAATTGAAGAAACAGTGCAAAAAATTCAAAAGTTAGTGACGATGAAGGTGCTCTGTCTATGAGGGTTATCCAAGATTCGAATACACTTCCAAATATGTAGCTTCAAATAACTACAGTAACCCAAATATTTTCAAAATTGAGTGAACAATAAAAGAGTCATTGTGAAAAATTGATTTGAACGATTAAGTTCAGGAAAAGATTTTTTATTCGCGTTAGCGATGTTGTTTTTATAAAATCTACCCAAAACCGAGAGATTGCACTTCCGGGACAGCTTGTATATCTTATATGTATATTGCCGCATAATAAGTGTATAGTAGTAGGAAACGATATTTGGAATGCATTATAAAATAAGACGATTCCCTCATACAGTGGTTTATGGCTTGTCCGTAAAGATATCCTAAATACTATCTGATTTCGGTCGCTTCGGCACGCTTCGAACGTTTGTAGCTTGATGGTTCGTACTCGAAATTTTGTAATGTGTACCAAGAATTTTGACTCTTTCGATAACAAATCGATTATTAGATTTTTCGGCCCCTTCTAGGTATTTAACTAGGACTGTTAATTATCCCCAAATAAAAACAACAAAAAAAAAATGTTTAAATAAGGTCTATTTCTGAACCTTTAATAATTTGAATAATTTATGACGGCCGACAGCAGTAGAGTGTCCTAACTGTTCCAACCCTCATAAAAGTATTGGTACGTTATAAAAACCTGCATAAGTCGTTCCAAATATCGTTTCTGCTATATATTATTTGAAATGAAATTAGGAAGGTATGTAGGGAGACAAGGAAGCCTAGGAAGCCTAGAAGTTTACAAAAATCTCAGTTTGTAATAAAAAAGAAACAAGATTTGTAATTTAGAAAACCCTGAGATGGAATGATCACTAATACAAAAACTTGCTTAGTAAAAGAATATAAGACAATATTTAGATATCTTTTATATTGCATTTGCAACTATTACTCTTCACTTACAACTGCATAAACAAACATTTTGCGACGTTCCGCAGTAAATATGTAATAATAAACATTTTTGAATATGTTTATTTTGTCAATTATGCCATAATTCTTAAGATTTTTCCGTCAACTTTAGTACTTTTTTCAGAACTTTATCATTAAGTTATTTAAGTTATTAACTATTGCCCTGTAATTGGTTCTTCTCTTAGACAATAACGGAACATTATTATAAAAATAGGGCACGGCATCGAGGCCGGATTTATTTATCATTGCGGCCATTTCTATAAAGTAATGACGATTTCTTTGAAAGCACTATTTTTTTGCATATTTATTTACTTTGCTATACACCCCTTGACGGTCGCCCATCCAAACAATGATAACGCCCGAGATTGTTTAACTTCACTGATCGAATGATGATACTTTAGTAGTGGGGTTGCGGTACTATTATTATTATTATTCAAAAAATCCACTGGCATACGCCAGTCCTCGGATTTAATGACTCTTGTATGCAAACACCTTCTTTACTCTGTCCTCCCTTTTGTAAATAAAAAATATCTCACGTAAAAACGGTCGGTGTTCCTTACTTTATTTACAGTCTTTGTTTTGCTTCAGTTCGAATCAAGAAAATAACGAAGAACCCACCCCCGCGTAGGAGTTTCGTGTTTCGTAAACTCCGTCTCTTGTTTATAAATCATTAAAATGGCACCAAAAGGGTAGACGGTGTCAATTTAGCAGCACGAGTCTCGAACAATATGGATGTAATTGAGGCGAATCGTGACCGCATAATTATGCCAACCACCTATGCCAGCCAATTACAAAATGCGCAATCAATGACCCTCTATGGTTTTACAGCATCAATGACATCGCTGGTCCCTCCGGAACCGACCGACCCACCCTCAACTATGAATATCTAGTAACGAAGCTCGCTCTGTTTTCATAACTAGTTATGCTAATTAACTGGAATTGTTCGTCTGATTTCACCGGAGCGAATCCGTGTGTTGACAAATTGCGCGGCCTTGCCGATAGGAAAACTCGCAAAACGGACGCGGTTTTCCCGATCCGGGGAAAAGTGCGAGCTCTTCGAGCGAGAACGCAATAAAGTTAAACGTCATTTAGTTAAAGTTTCAAATGCTGCTTTAATTTGAAGCTAACCGGTTACACTGCTTCCTACATTCATTAAAATAGGATTTGTGGGAAGTGTCACCGAAAATTTGAAATTCCTCCTGTTTGATGAGAACATTTAATTGTAATTTATCTCCATCTTTTGATGATGAATGTAATTTCGACTCGTCATGGATGGGAGCGGTGAAATTCGCCGTGCCGTATGATAATGGATTATTAAAGAAATTGCAGATTTAATATCAATCTGCTTGCAGCTAATTAAGCTTTGTGTGTTATTGTGTGGCACGAAATGAATTATGTGGCGTCTTTGTGGGCCGCTAATAAATTTGTCACTGATGCTTACGTGATAATGACGAAAATTAATATTAAAGGGAATTCGTCCTTCCACGGGAAACGTATAATTTCAATACAAAGTGCTTTTTCGCCAGGTCAAGTTTCCCTTTTATTAAAAATTTTTTCCAACTTGGCATTCTGTTACAACAGGATTTTGTTACGGGAAGCGCTTCTCACTTTATTGTTCAAAATATAAGCGAATATTCTTTTCATATACCTTCAACAACAGACTCTACAGGGTGAAAATCTTATTAATTTACACGATTACTTTCTAAAAACATGTTAAGATAGAAGGCTGCTGTTAAAACTTTACGGTCCGAAATTCACTTTCGGTGATGCAAAAAGGTCCCTGGAAGAAGCTTCATTCATTGTTTGGTATTGGACTTCTAAATCACCAGATCTATAGCCCGTTGGACATGTTTCGGATATTTTTATAGCATCCTCAGTACAACAGAGAAGCTACAGAGATGACTTCAACCTGCTTGGAATCTAGATCTAGTATCTACAATGGCAGATTATATCATTAAGAGTAGAAGTGAGTCTTTTTATGGTAAGCCCACAATTTGAAGACCGAGACGAAGTCGAGGTCGACAAATGGGCGAAACAGAAAAAGACCTTTTACTCTGAATGATATGTATACTACTCGTATTTTATCTTTAATATATTTTCTTTTGCTGCAGTTACAGTAAAATGACGATTTTCAAACTTACTCTATTATGTCAATGTTTGAAGACGGATCTTCTTCTAAAGAACTTATTCTATCTTCGCAAACTTTCAACAACGAACGCCTAGTTGGGCAAACCTCATATGGGTGCGTTAATCCTGTCGATATCCTACTAGTTGTGTAAGTCAGTTTTACTTCCCCACCTGCGCTTCCTTTCCGATTTGTGTTTCTTCACAATGAAACTTTTCGATATTCTTCTTTCCAAAAAATATTCTCGCATGAATTTTTAGCTATATTTATATGCTTTTCGTTATTTTCGCGCACGCGCAGGTAGCGTATGCTTCTGTATTTTTTCTTTTCAGACCGTTTTGACAGTGGTGTTCAAATAAAGGAGCGTTATTGATCAATTAGGGAACATCTGTTGGATGCGGTCAAAACGCTTGCATTGGATTGTATTGCACATGTATGCGAGAGCCTCTATGATCAGGTTTTGTTTCGCTCAGTTCGAATTTCAGTTCCAATTAAGTTTGTCGTTTGTAAATGAAGTAATATGTACAAGACGTTACTCTCCATATATTACTTTTTTGCAATATCAGTAAGAACCGCTGCTCCTTCGAGCTTATAAAGAACATTAGCCTATAGCGCGGCCCGTAATTTTTATGGAAGTTGCCGGATTCTTCTTGATGAAGGTAAATGGTCCTTATCAAGAAGTACGTTTCTGTATAACTGAGCCCGAATTAATATTCATTTAAAGAGAAAGCAAAAATAATATATTTTAAAATCGCATAAAGCGTAGCGATTCTGCGAAGCGCTGCACAAGGTGGGGCGGATCTCTTTGATGACTGCTAATTCGGCCTGACTTGCCCGGATTACTCTTTTCCCCTTGTCTCGCACAGCCTCGGCCGCCCCCAACTCCCGGACTCGCCCCCACTACCCCCGCGCGATAGTTTACCGTTTCCGATGCGAAAATTTTCTGCGATTCTGCATATCTATCTCGCTCTCTGTCACCGGAAACTTATTGCTCCCTTAACAAACCGAGAAACGCGTTTGATTAACAATATTATGTTGCTGTTTGTACAAATTAGCTTGAGATTTCGCAGAGAATAAGTGAAGACGCTCACAAAAGGGATTTCAAAATTCAAATTCTGTTTTACACTTGCATACACTCGTCTATTATTGTTCGAGACATAATTAAATGTAGGGTGTTTTACGTATGTCTGGCGAAAGAATGTTGCCATCTCGTGCACGGAATAGTTACTAGGTTTGAAGAAGTTGCCAACTTCGCCGAAGAAATTACGTTCGGTGAGTAACCGAGTTTCTCAAACTAAAAGTGTGTACCATTAATTTGTTTGTAAACTATCTGCATCAAGTTAAGGCCGTTTGCCAAAGTGTGGTGCAAATTATTTAAGGAGATGAAAATATCGAAACACCATCGAATAGGAATCTAGGTAATAAGCGACTTTAACTCTTGTTAGTTAGTTAAGGATTGTTGCTGTTGCTAAAGCGTTGGAACAAACTTGCGTGCTACTCTACAACGACTTAGAACACTTATATCACTGTTTTCCTAAAGTTTCTATTTGAGTTGCGTTGAGAGCTGCGATAAATTTCTCCAATGTGATGATATTGATGAAATTTTGTACATCATGGAACTAAACGTTATAGATTACAAAATATTTATGTGCGTGTGACTGGCGAAAGTGGTCCGTTGGTACCACGGAAATTCTTGGTCTTTTAATATAACTGTGTTGGTTAAAAAATAAACTGAAACATCATATCTGTAATTTTGTTTGATCAATACATTAACAACAGAGTCACTATTTTCATTTTGTGTTTTAATAATTGCCAATTGTTGCAGTGGTAATAATTGCTCCAAAAGGGTTGTTTATTAGTTGTAGCGTGGACCATTACAAAATTTAAACAATGCTTTCAACACTAAACGAGAGTAATATCCGATTCAGGTATTAATTAAAGTGTAATGGGAAACTGCTACAAGTGCCTTGTTTATTTGCTGTTGCATCAACAGCTGAGTTTCCAGCAATATTGTTTTGATGGATTTATTAATTTTAACTTATTAATTTTTATAGATTTATGGGTTTAGTTTCAAAATACGAGCATTGGTTTTCGATAGGTTCCCAACTTAACCTTAAATGCATGTGGTGGTAACCAACATTTCTGAAAGAGAATTAGTGCGTTGAGAAGATATGAATTGTCGCAAGAAAAGATTGGAACAAATGTTTTCTGATGATAGAGAAAATTTGGAAGAGGAAATTTTGAATCTTGAAGATGACCAATGTTTGAACGTGCGGGAGAAGACTCATAGCAAAAACAAGAATTAATTGTACATTGCCAAATTACCTAGCAACAAATCGGATAAACATTAATAAGGAATTTTAAGTTGTTAATTATAATCCCATAAGATTATGGCGTTATCTTGCCGAAAGAGATACATTTTGGTTTTAATACATCTCCACAAAAAGAAATCATTTGGAGCTAAATCTGCAAATCTAGCTGGCCACAAGATGGTTCCCGATCCGCTCAACAAGAAATTTAGAAACATAAGAGTATTATTGAACTGTTTTTGAACTAAGATGGCTGTGTGAGCAGATACTATCAAATTTTCCTTCTGCTATCCGCCGAATTTCCTCAACAGTTTGTTGTTGCAATAGATGGAGAGATCTCCTTTTCTTTAGATTTCCTAGAAGCGCATCCATAATTTCCGAACATTTTACTATGCGTTCTAGAGACCTATTTGGACATGTTGCTTCAAATAAATCGAGCATTACTAGCATAGTACAATTTAATCACTTCTACTTGTTCGGTCACTTCATAACTGGCCATTTTTAAATAGCAATGAAAATTCTCTGCGAAAGTACGTTGTTATCACCCCGAAAGCTTGAAGCAAAATGGTAAAATAAATACAAATAGGTAGAAGTTCAATCTTCTTTGGTCACGATAATGCTACGAGCCAACTACAAGTAAATTCGTCCTAGTATGTTTTATGGTCTGTATAAAATCCTGTCGAGGATTTAAGAATAAGAAAAGTTTCTTTGTGCTTCTCGTGAACTTCCAGAGAAACAAAGTCTCATGTTTATTCTCAAGCGATTTAAAGAGTCGTGACATAGTAAGAGTTAAAGCAGGTAATAAAAGGAAAACGTCAGTTTTGGATATAAAGGGTAAAGTGAACTGATGGTCTCACACTATTCCTTTAATATCTCTGGGGTATAGAACACAACTGGTTTTGTATGGAAATGATAGAAACATTAAAAAGTAACTTTATTTTATTTTACGAGTATATGGTTAGGTCTACTTTTAGATTTTCGAGAGATTTCGAGATCAATGGTAGCGTAATTTTGCCTTAGTACATATAAATCGACTTTATTTATGTTGGTGTTAGTTTACACACTCCGTGCGGTAAAGTTATAGATAGTGTGTAAAAATCAAGATACCGTAGCTGTTCAAAATGTATCAACATGTCAGCTAAAGTTGAGGAGACCCAAAAATAATTTTGTATTACAATTAAGTAATCCAGAGCAATCTCCGGATGCAATTTAAAATTATACATTTTTAAGCAACAAAATTTTTAAATCTTTTTTCAAATGTAAACATAGGATACAATTTTTACATCAAAAATAATTACAAGATTCAAGACAACGAGCGTTCAAAAATATTTGTGGTCGTGCAGACGGTGGTTCTTTGTCTCTCTCTTATGACCGTACGTTCTCTTCCCAGTTGGTGAGCTTTGAAACGCCTCACCTCATCTTACGTGATTTGACAGCTTGTGAAGTTACGTTGCAGGAAACAAATACAATCACCAGGCTAGTGATATTTTATTTGTTGCTCTTTATTCTAGTTCTTATACATACTTAGCTCTTAAAGCTTTTAAAGGTACTGGAATAAGCTATAGTGCAGTAAGCTGATCAAGTTCATAAATAAACCATATTTTAAATGAAATTAATACCAGTTATCACCCAAGTATGTAAATATTTTATCATTGCTGCCACCATATTTTAATTTAGTAATATAAATTGTTACAGAAACCTTTGGTGAAGAATTATTTCACAACTTTGATATAAAAATATAGTTCTGTAAGAGTAATTTCAAGAATGTTTTACGTATTTCTGTTTTTGTGTGGATGAAGGTGTAATAAATAATTCCTACGTTATATGGATTTAGTTTCAGAGTCTCATCATCTGGTATTCCCTTTTAATTAACATTAACACAAATTAGTGTACAATAAATAGAAAACAAAGCGGGTTAATTTATAACAAATATCAATACAATTATCCACTAACATTGGTGCAGAGGGTTGTGCAAGTTGTACATTTAACGGCATTAATAAATTAAAGTTGTCGTAACGTGGGAATTGCGATTTTAACCTAATTAAAAGTAAATGGTGATATTGACTGGAACCGAACTGGGCATTTATGAAAGGGTGCCGATGAAAGCGCCCCAACCATGAAACACACAGAACTCACCAGAAAGAGCATCAAACAGTCCTCGACGCAGATCAAAAAGATTTATTATGCGATATGATTTTATTCATCTCAATTCAGGAGACGTTCTCGGTGCACTTCATCATATCCTAGGCCACAATATCCGTCCATTTCAGTTGAACTTTATACCCTGAAATAAACATGGAATATCATAATTGGAGGCAGGTCTCGCGTGGAATTCCGGATATGCCGCCATTGCTACGCGACGTCTCTCTCATTATTCCAAACGCCAAGACGAGACTGGCCATCCGGACTTCCGGAGCCGATGAATGTTTGCGCCCTCCGACAATTTGCCGGACCGCAATTTTACAAAATTATACCCGAAAAGGAGGGCGGATGGCAGGAATTTCGACGGCGCCATATCCTGAATCTAAATTTTTTAATAAGAGAATTGCTTTCACTAATATATCAGCCATGTTTCGGCGAATTTCTTTGTTTATTTGTCATCTACTGCATCCACGATTTAGTTTTTAAACAACCATGGAAATAAAGCTGTGTTATCTATCTAACACTATTCGGTGTATTCTTTGTGTAAAAAATAGATTATTCCTTGATTTCAAATATATCTAGTTTTCCAGTGTTTATTCTGAGTAGCTACGGCCAAAATATATGTATACACTAAAAAATCTGTATTTAAGAAAATCACTTCAAAGTAATTTAGCTAATAAGTCAGTGTTGTTTTTGTATTTTTATTTGTGTGTTTTTTTTTTAATAAATTTTATCTATCTTGACTGAAATAAAAATAAATTAAATTATACTCGTACTAAGGACAACGTAACATTTTATCTGCCCCGCCCATTTCATTTTCTTACTTACCAATCAAATAGGTTGTTAAGACGATCTGATTTACACAGTAAAAATTTCTGACATTCAATTAAAACAATAATTGTGGACTTGACAGCAAAATTGTAACCTTAACTTTTTTACGTGGCAAATGTGATGAAAAGTTGTACAGATTGAATCTGGCTTTGATTTTGATTGGTCAATTTTAGTGGGCGGAGCAGATAAAAAGTTATAACGGCAATACTATAGTTTAGGGTGTATTAAAAATTACAAAATAATAATTCACCAACAATTTTAAGAAAAAACAATTCATTACTACTGTCTCATGGTACATAGTAGGGTTGGCAATAAGATGAGGAAAAATAATTAAAAAGCTGCCATTTTTAAATTGAGTAAAAAGCGATGCAAGTCCTAATAAAAGTGTAGCTACATAGTATGACATTTGTATGCCATAACATAACGACATACTTTACCGCACTAGTGTGGTAAAGAGTAGTGCAAAGTGAAATTATTTTACCTTTGTTCCCTGGTAAAATATTTTTCTAATATTTTTTTATGATTTTAATAATTTTTTCGTTATTATTAAAACTCTATTTTTTGATTGACTAATGCTCACCTTACCCTACCGAGCTTAGTTGTTAACAATTCCTACAACAACCTGCAGGAAGTATCAAAATTGCCACTTTAACTATTTCCACTCTAAATCATTAATATCTTTATATTTAAATTAAAATTTTACATTATTCTCCGCTTATATTTTCAATGTAATTATGTAAAAATATTGCAGATATTGCAACCATAAATTAATAAATTATAACAGTAAGTACTTGAAATTATTTACTATAATTTTTATTTGCCAACCGCTGACGATTTAATATTAAAACCCAGTACAACGGTAATAAAGTAAGTGTACCTTCCTACCTTACGAATTATTAATTTGAAAAGTTAAAAGCAAAAGCGTTATTACCTAATCTTTTTAATTACTTCAGAAGATTTATTTATATCTGTTAGTGGCTGCAGCCCTTGACATTGAATTTAATTGTCACATAAATCTTGGAAAACCCTCTCGTACTTTCACATATAATTTTTTTCCGCAGATAAAGAACATGTGGATTTGAGGTTATAGTCTCTGGAGTAATTTCCTCGAACTTTTGAGGAATTAAGGAAGAGGTAAATATTTTGAAACTAAACTTTGTAAAACTTGTAAATTTATTTTGTATATCCCTTGTGGTAGGAATTTGTACAAGAAAAATAGATACAAAATATGAGATGAAAGAGTGAAAAATGAATATCAACTGGTGATTTTTATCCAAATCTCTTGGCTTGATACTTTTTATCCAATTTAATTTTTTTCTTATTATGGTAATTGCAAAATTAAAATAATAATTGTCAAGTAGCCAAACAACAAATTGGAAAGGTATTTAATAGACCCAATGGAAGCATCTTTGAAGAGAAAATAACTTTCACTGTCATTTCGTCATTCTGTAGTAAATACTATAGTAAATTTTTGAATTTTCTCTCATTTATATTTTACAGTACGTTTATTTTGTATCGGCTGTTCATTTAAATTTCTCCTCAAAGTTGGCGTTAAAGAGTCGATTGTGAATGCACTCTGGAGAGTAAAAACACAAACAACGCAAAAAGTGAGGTTAGATTTAAACAGCTGATCCATGATCTATAATTCGTGGTGCGTTCACAATCAATTCTTCAACGCCTACTTTGAGGATCAATTTAAATGAACACTCGATATTATCTAAACATTAAACATTATGATAACGCACAGTTGCGCATCAAGTTGCGACTCGGTTTTTATTTTTAACAACTAAGCAATTTACAAATGTGTTATTAATTTATTTAATATAGACGAATATTAAGGTAAACATGAGTAAAGAGATTGTAGCGATTTTTGTGGTTTCTACTTTCTCACGTGATTGTGTTAGGTTCAGCAAAGCGTTGATAAAGATAAATAAATTTGTTCATAACCTGAGCGTAGTTGGTCCTAGAGCGAGCCGAAGAAACTGAAAATTAAAGAAACTTCGTTATCCCTAAGCGTAAAAATATCCTCTCTAAATTTCAGCAAACTGGTTTAGTTACTTACTAAAATTAACTTGCACAAATCCTCTTAACCTAATTTACTCGAAATTCTTAACAATTTTCGCCCAGTCGGGGGCTGCGATTGCAGCGATTGTGCCAGTCGAAAAAGGACGTCACCGAAAGCTCCCGCCGGATCGGAAAAGACGTCGCGAGCAACGAATTATTGTTATTTAAATAATGACGGTAATAAAATGTTTGGCGTGTTTTCGAATAGGAAAAGGGTCTCTCTCGGAAGTGCTCGAGGAGGAGAAACACGGCCTGTTGAATATTCCGCATAAACAGTTCGGATCTGTTGCCGAGGGTTAATATGCATATTAGATTTTCAAACTTGAGTAAATATCTAAATGAATTGTTTCAGAATTGTTACCGTGTTTTTATTTTACTCGTATCATGCCGTCTGTTCGGCGTTAGGAGCTGTTTTAAATAATTTATGACCCGGCGAAATTTGAATTTATTTTGATAAGACGAAGACGGAGCCAGTGCTTAGGCTCGTCCGTTTCGCTAAAAGTTCGGGGCGCTTTTTAATTTCGGCCATCGATAATATGTTTGACAGGAACAAGTTGAAAGAAATTAAAAGCGGCAAATTTTGACTTGGCCTCCCACGTTCTAATTAGCGCAACTGATTTTTTTAATGCAAAGGAAACACATAAGATGCTTAAAAATCTTTTTTAGAACTTTGTCCCTGCAGACGTTCTTCTTCACCATTTCAATTTCGCAAATTACACCGGTCGACTTTTTTTTAATTAAAAAGGAATTTATTTTGTTAATGCATAGTTGAAAATCAATTCGCCCCTGATAGATCCTGGAACAAACGAACCGCTGCGTTAATAGCAATGTTACTTTTTTCTGTGTCAATTTTTACGTTATCAAGGTAATTTCCTGTGTCAGAACCATTGATTTATGTTGTAACGTAAGTGTTTTATTAACTTCACGCAAGATGAAAGGGTGGACTGAATTAAATTATTTATAATTTGCCTTAACGTTTTGGTAATCACACGCCAATCAAATAAACGGAGTATGTCACGTCAACGTTAACAAAACAAACAGGTTTACTTTATAGTTACACCGGCCACATAGTTTTACACTAATTGTGCATTGTGGTTGGAAATGCTTTCACTACTCTAATTGGTAACCTACACTGTGTGTAAGTAAACACAATCCAGACAACAATTAATGGTATAACTAACATATTTTCCCTATTTTGCGTGATTATTATTATTATTAGATATTGCAGTGCTATTTAGAAGTGTCTCTAATCTGCAAGTGACGTCAACGGATGGCTTTTATAAAGTCTCTTTAAATCGGCAAACATATAATATGCAGTCAGTAAACGTTAGAAGTAGTCTCAGGAATGTGGGATTTAGAGAAAACTAGGACCGAAAAGAAATTTCCGGAATATTCCAGTGAGTGACAAATACCCCTACGCGAGTGACGTCGAGGCCCTTTAAGAATAAATCCAGAAAAGCGAAGAACAATAAGACACTCTTCGCAATAAAACAAGAACAAGGGAAGCGTCGTAAGAATGAAAGAGAAGAACACTGGAAGCTTGTAACATAAGAGAAGCGTCTACAAGTCAGGAAGAAAAAGCTCCTAGAAGAGCAAGAGAACCTTCTACAAGAAGAAAGACGAACAAAGGAAGCCTTCCTGAACAACAAGAAAGGTGATGACAAGAAATAACAGGGGAACAAAAAAGACGTCGACCAGAAGTAAAAGAAGAATAACGGAATTCTTTGAAACAATAAGAAAGGAGACTACAAGAAGAAAATGAAAAACAGGAGAACAAATTGCTCGAACATTTACAAATGGTACAGAAATGGTAAGAAATCGTAGACAAAAAATTACACCAAGTAAAAACGAGATTCGCGAAGTTAAGAAGCAGCTTCTTAAGTAACACAGGAAGCGTTGTTGAGCGGAAAAGAAAAACAAGGGGAGTGACTAGGACAACAGGAGAAGTGTAGAGAAGAAGGACAGAGGAAACATTTAGAACGGTCAGTGAATGTTACAATATACGACACGTAAGATGACGAGCTTGACCAGGTAAAAATGCAACCCAAAATACATTTTGCACAGCATTTTTGCAATATTTGGATATTTGAAAGATCAAGTGTTAAAATGATAATTTAATGAGTTAGAAGAGATACTGGAAGAAATTCCACATTTTTGCTGTAATACTAATATTAAAGAATATTGCAGAACCTTGTTGAAAATAAACCAATAAGAGTAATCAAATGTCTGTGTCGCAGACATTTCAGCCTTTTCAATGAAAAGAGTGCATTTGTTCTTGTGATATACGTGTACATTTATCGTTTTCCAATGCAATGTTAAGTGATTGAACAGACGAAATTTGTCGCGGGGTGATTTGTTTTGTAAATTTAAAACTACGTTATCTAGAAGGTTTTACATCACCAATCATATCAAATTATCTTAAATAGTACAGACACACCAGAACTGCGTGGCTAAAGCCCACTGCACACTGCGATGTTAAAAACATGTAGATGCACCCAACCTGCATCATCTACTTTGCAAAGTTTTGCTGTTTTCATTAAAAATGCTGTATCAAATTAGATCGCGGATTTAGTTAAAATCTGAGCTAATTTGCAATTAATTTGTGAAAACATCTTCAACTTTAATGGTCCTTGTGTTAGCTGAAATTATAATGAAATTAATCAATTTTTTTTACCAGCACCAGATTTTCTAATATATGGAATAAACTATACCTTACTATCATACGATATTATACTGGCTGCATTTCAAATATGAAAAATGACTCAAAATAATGTTCAAAAGTTGCAGACTTGCATGCATTCAGCAATTGTTAAATTTTCACTCAAACTCATTCACAGTATAAAAAACCGCACCGCATCTTCTATCACCCTAGATATATTCCGTTTCTGAGTTCGATGCCGGTAAGTCCTAAAACCGGGTTGTCATAAATCAAAAAGAATCACCGCTTAACACACGCACATACACATTTCTTTGTCGGGAAGATACTTGCGCGCGGCTCACGTTAACAAATTGGCCATCCTCGTTCTGAAAGCTGTGTGCAGGCGCAAGAGTGAGAAAACATGATATTAGGAAGATGCCAGGTAAAGGATAGTACTTTAGAGCACGAAATCCAAAAAGTTGAATTGTAACATTTTGATACCAGTGGAAAGGTCTAGGCTGCTTATAATTAATTATTCATTAAATGTTTTGGACGCACTGGAATCTGTTAGCGCTTCGGTCGTTTTATGGCTTAGCGGCATCGGGGTCAGAAACACATTAGAAAAAAGCAAATTATGTCAGTTACATTACTCTAAAAAATTATTTTTTAATTGGATAGCACGCCGAAGCATAAGCTCCTTTTTGAAATTCTTTTATATCATTCCTGTCCAACATTATTTATTATTTTAGTACATATTTAAAAAAATATATCATTTGCTTAAGGTTTGAAGCAGATTTTGCTGACATCTTCCAGTACCAATAAATTAATTTGTGCGCGATTGTGTAATTGTTACCCTCTGTAAGCTACATTTTTAAAGTGATGTTCTTTACCATTCCCAAGCGAAGAGTTCAGTTTCTTTTTTTCAGCACTAATGCTTTATGCTTTAATTTCAGTATAATGGGGAAATTTTCAGTTTAGATTTCCATAAGAAATTTCTAGAACTAACGTCAAGTTTAATTAAAAATTAAATAAATTATTTAGAAAGAAATAAAGCCAGTGAAATTGTTATTGTTGTTAGGTTAATATAGGAAAATTGTATAAAAATTGCTTCGCGGGAAATTTTAACAGTGTCGTTTCAAAAGCTCTGGTATTTGTGGCATTCCAGCTAATGCAGTGTTTAAAAAACGGTCTCGACAAAATGAGAGTAAGTAGAATTTCGCAATTATGAACGCTTCCAGGTGTTAAACGAGCCGCCGAAGTAATCTCGTGGAACTCGGTTTTTGAGTGGGCCGGAATCTGTTGAAATTTTTGCTTTTAGAATATTCCCGTTTTAATTTCCGTGAAACACAGCGTCGACCCTTCGGTTGTTTGCCGAAGAATCCGTCTCTTATTCATCGCCTCGCCTCCAGAAAACGCCATAATTGACACACGAGGCTAGGCATTCGAAGCAAATATTTAGCATACCAAGCAAGCGATGAAACAATTTACTTTGATGGTATTTAATTTAAGATATGGTGTTTTGTTACTGCGTCGAGCAGGTGCTCCCTTCTTTTGATCCGAACACTTCGGGGCTGGAATTAATTAAACACAAATAATAACACGAGCGCCAAAAAATCCGACAAATTTCATTACTACAAATTAAGTGCTGAACTCGAGGGCGAACTCAGTTTTTGCAATGTATTATTAATAATTCTTTAGAAGTCGGAGTGTTTCCACACGAATTAAAATTGGCTGCAATGGCTTTCCTTTGTAAACGACGTAATTAACAATTAATACAAAAATATACACCGACAAGCCGAATTTTTTTCAAAAGTACAATTTACTAAACAACAAAAAAATGTTAGTTAAAGTAAGTAGCAAACGTTAATAACAACGATGAGATATTTTTCCTTCACAACGGTGGTCCATCATTTATTATTATTACCAATATAACATTCTTAATTGGAAATGTCACTAAAACTGAAAAAAAATGAAAGAATTACATACCTCTAAATGGTTTTGCACATTAAAATCAAAATGAAGAAACTTAATCAGAAGGTTTTAAATTCGTAAAATAGTAGATTATGTCATTAAGAGTAGAAGTGAGTCTTTTTGTGCTACGCCCATAGATTGAAGTCCGAGACGAAGTCGAGGTCGACAACTTGGCGAAGCACAAAAAGTCCTTCTACTCTGATTGATATACCGGGTGATTCAGATTGGTATTCGCGCCCCTACATATTTTTTGTTTTAAGAAATAAGTATAGCAAACCATATACAGTGCCTTTTTTTTAACGCTGGCCATAGGAATTTACATGACAAAAACTTTGGATCGTGTTAATAAGCTTTTTATCAGGAATTTTTAAGTGAAATTTGGCAGAATATTAGATTAGTATTTTATAAATCAATTTAAGTTTATTTTATACTACAGAAATAAAATAATTACGGAATTAATTAAAAAAAAGTACTTTTAATTTTTTGCACTATTTCTTGCCCAGAAGGTTTTATAATCGTTAGACAGTTACAAAATGTTCCGACAAAATTTTTATGATCGTCTTGGTTAGTATCTTGCATCATTTCTTTATTTGAAAAGGTGTCCATTGAGAATTGTTACTGTTTGACATTTGTTGAGTTTACATTACGTCAGCCTACTTGGCAAGCCATGTGCTAAATTTAATAAACTTCTTTTTGCTCTAACTCCGTGATTATTTTGTTTTGTACGATGGGCCGAACTGAAATTGATTTATAAAATACTAATCTAATATCCTACCAAATTTCACTTAAAAATCCCTACTAAAAAGCTCATTAACAGACCCTAAACTTTTTAGCATGTAAATCCCTATGGCCAGCGTTAAAAAAAGGCACTGTAAATCACTTGTGAAACTACAATAGATGATGTTGTCAAATCTTCTCTACGATGACATATGTCAAAGTTTAAGACAGTCAACTTTTTTTTTTAAATAGTACACTATACATTTCTTAGCCTATTCTTGTAAAGCTTTTTTTTCTACATTTGAATGTGTAAAAAAAGTTGAAACTTACCTACATCAGAAAAAAATCGAGAAAAAAAATAAAATATGTATGATTTAATTTATTCGAAAGCGTTATATTCTAAAAAGAGCTAGTTAGCCAACCATTTGTAAATTCGCATTATGTTGTTCCTTGAATGTCACTATTTAGTATTTACAAGACTACCACGTAGCCAAAAAATAAAATTATTTGACCTTGTTTGTTCAGCCTCGGGTGCGCCTCGGCCAGAAAACTGAGACTCGGACGAAATACCAAATCCATACTGAATTTACTATGCTAAATTCGCGTTATGTTGGTTCCCTGCATCTCACTATTTTAAGAATTACATAGCTAAAAAAAATTCATCGTGTATGCATTCAAAGCGGTATAGTCAGGAAGAAGTTAGGTTATTTATTTAAATGCAGGTTATAACATAGCTATTTATTTAAATGTAGGTACTTTAATAATTGACGCTATTAATGTCAAAATTCAATTGTCTCCATGGCTAACTAGCTCTTTTTAGAAAATAACACTTTCGAATAAATTAAATCATTTTTTTTTCTCGATTTTTTTCTGATGTAAGTGTCAACTTTTTTTACATATTCAAATGTATAAAAAAAAGCTTTACAAGAATAGGCTAAGAAATGTATAGTGTACTATTTAAAAAAAAAGTTGACTGTCTTAACTTTGACATATGTCATCGTAAAGAAGATTTGACAACGTCATCTATTGTAGTTTCATAAGCGATTTACAAATATATATGGTTTGCTATACTTTTTTCTTAAAATAAAAAAGATATAGGGGCGCGAATACCAATCTGAATCACCCGGTATACTATTTTATCTTCAAGCGGATAAAAAAAAATCGGACATGAACTCGCTTATTTATTTTTCTTTTCCTGTTTTGTTCTATTTTTCCATAATAATCCGTAAAGCCATCGGTAGAGTACCTCCAAATTAAGTTAGAATCACCCTAATGTCAAAGTGGGATATGTGTGGCTATATTTTACAGTGTATTGTTTCGGTTGCAGAAGAGATTCGAAATCTGAACAGGAATTAGACGATAAACCCCAGAACAAAATGTTTATGATGAAACTCTACCTTCGTGAAACATCTGCACAAATACAAGAACATATTTATTGTGATGACTCAATGTTATACGAAGAATTTATTTTGTTTGTGTATTGTCTATCCTGTAATTTGAAAATATTTTCACAAAAAAAAGAGAGAAAATGTATTGACAACTCTATTTCCGTACAGTTTTTTTACCAACTACTGATTGATAAGATAGCATTATGTTATATATCATACGTCACTCCTGGATAGGCTATTCACCAATGAAAGTTCCGTCGAAATCAGTTGATTATTTAAAACTACAAAGATGTACAAACATACAGAGATACGCAAATCTCTCTTATTTCGGTGGTCGCCCAGTTTTTTTACTTTCCCTCTTTAGGAATAAAATTTTTGACACCGCTATTTGGTTGTTACATATTATACGACCTTATTATTAACTGGCCTGAAGTAACCTATACGTCATAATGACTTCTTAACTCAATAAAGCTTCTTTTTACTGTTATCCCCAAGCTTAGGCTAATGAAGAGATGAATCTACCCAAATGAATTTAAATATTCATGGCGGAGGTGCATAATGCGAAATTATAATTTAAACAAGGACGATCGTCAAGACAATGATAATAAAGTGGCCGCCACACACAACTTCCCGCCCTCGCTCCCTAATTGCCGTTTTAATGTAACGCATTTAGGTGTGTTTGATATAGAACGAAGCCCATGTTGTTCTAGTGGAGAAAATGTGATGGGCTTCTGTTTATGCATTAGTTCGCGGAAACGCCCCAAACAAATCAAATTTTGCCACCGATTCTCTACCCTTTGTTATTACTGCGGAAATAGAGACGAAAAAAATTCCACAAATAGAAACGTTCCGATTCGAGTTCGAACGGGTGGAGGGTGCAAAGTTGAACCGCCTCGGACATACGATTATTCATCATTCGGATTGATGGACACACCTAGTGTTTGCCCACTGTTACCACAACACTACATACAATATTGTCAAAATATTAGTACATTCACTCTGCATATTAAATGCTGTGACGCAGATAGTCCGAGAAAGGTAAACAGCAGCGCGTAGATTGTTGCGGGCCCTTGAAAATTGTGAATTTATTTTTTTACATCACTTAAATTCATATTTTAAAAGAATTAAGAAGCAATCGGCCTGGGACGAACTCCTCTAAATCATTAATTGATATTCGTGACGTGTAAGTAGTAGCAGAATCTTGTTAGTCCCACATAATTCCCATATATATTTATAATAAATGAAAATAATAATGAATAGATTTTATAAAATAAAATATGTAATAAAATAAATACTTCAAAAAGGAACAATAATCTGCCTTCGGATCATCGCAACCCAATACAAATTTTAACAGGATGCAACGGTACCTCAGTAACATGGTGGGTATTACATGTTGACCAAATTACATAAATTTGGGTCTTAAGGATGAAATCCAATTGTTGTTGTACCAATAGCAAAATTCGATTCATGAAAAAAAAAAACAAAAAGGTAGGAGCTGTTGATAAATATATTTAAGCAAGGTGACAGCCCGACAATTGATTTTTAAGGCGATTTTAGCCATTATTAACCAGGATCTGGAAGAATGCGTTGAAATATTTGGTACAGTTGTTGAATTGTGAGTTCATCAGAGCTGTCCTGAATCAAAATGCCAAAGTATCGAGTCTAAATACAAGAGTTCAGCTGTTGTTCAAAAATTCAGGAGAAGAAGTTGAAGCAACACACTTTTTGAGAATCTAATGAAGCTTTTTATTAACTATTTGCCGTATTGACAAAGTATAAAGAGCATATTATGTATACTCGTATTAAGTTCATTTTTACAGATTATGATATTGTCAATAACGAAAGAGCAAAAAATTCATACACAGTGTGTTACTCAATTAGGACAATGCTTCGACTCGAAAGATCTGAATTTTTCATAATTCTAATTTATAATGATCCCTTTCTATTTACTACAGGGTATTTCACGAGTGATGGTGAGCCCGATGGAATTGAAAATGCAACCAACAATACATTTGCATAGCAAACCTGGACATCGTCGCGGACAATATCAAGGTTTGCTTTGCAAATGTATTGTGGGTTGCATTTTTAATTCCGTCGGACTCACTATCACACGTGAAATACCCTGCATATAGTGGTTTCTATTGAAAAATGCTGATTTAATTCTGTCTCCACAATAAATTAGATTAAAGCACAGCGAGTTCTTTGAAATACACGCTGAAACATCTAAGCAAATTAGCTTCTGCTTTCTACTGTACGGTCAAAGGAACAATATGCACTCGAGTATTTCATGGACCTTGTTGAGATGCACAGTTTCAATTTTGCAGAAAATTATAAACTTTACTAAAAACGAAATATTTTGTTGCGTAAAAATGAATCTAAGTTAAAATTATTTTTTTTTTATAGACAAGGTTTATCGTCTTTCAAATAATTTTTAAGTGTATTAGTAGAAAAGGAGCAATATTTGAAAGCACAACATGATGATATAATAAATAAACCTAAAAATGTAGTGACAAGAGCTATGTAAAAGTATGGAAAAAATGGCGGAGGAGCCGGGAAAATATGAATTCTTGGTAATTGTACTAGATACTATTTTACATTTTTATAACATCCTATGTTTGTTGATAAAATAACAGATTCTATATATGTATTCAGTTTCAACCTTCACTTAATGACATTAAAAAATAAGCAATTTTCAATTTCTAAATTGTTTCTTATTCTCAATGACTCAAACAGATTTAAAAGTGTAAATATCTTAAACAGTTACCAGTTGAATGCACTAAAGCTAAGATATGTACATGTAGAGGTATTGATGATAAAAAATAGGTTGTTGCATATTCGTTCTGCAATCTACTCTTCCACAGGGTTTGCTACCATTTCACAACCACATAAACACACTACGGATTACTGATCACGGATCAGCTGTTTAAATCTTAGGTTTTTACACGAGTGGTACGTTCACAATCGACTCTTCAACGCCAATTTTGACAGGAAATTTAAATAAACACCCGATATATAGCATTAAATAGATTTGTTGATTTTGTTCTAATTTAATAACTAAAACTCATAACTAAAAAATGTTACTACAAATAAATTTCATTTCTAACACAGATATGAAATTAAATTTAATACTCGGTATATAATATGGTATTTTTTTATTCAATCACTGATACTTTTAGTTCGAAAATAAATCAACAGAAAATTAAAAACTTTCAAACTTTTATGACAATTTTGAACGGACAACGAGTTGAGATTTGTTTGTGTTTTAGTTAAACAAAGAACTCGCTAAAAAATCAAAACCTGTACAGTATATTATTCAACGAGCTTGTAATGATGACTTTTACGCAGAAATATGAAGTTGGTAGCTCGTGGCTAATATTCATTACATACTAGCAGATTGGGATAATTTTTCTATTAATTTCACTATTTTCACTATAAGAATCATTTATTACTTCCTTTCATAACACGATGTATTGAGTGATTCAAAATGATTGTGGATAAGTATGGCAACTATGTACGAAAATTTATGTTGTAACTGTATGAGTGGGGTAGAGTTGACATTTGTATGACATTTCATATGCGTGGATTTGATTTTTTTTAACATTGCACATTAACTTGACAATTTTCAAAATTGCGCGACTATGAAGTGTCAAAGAAATGTCAACTCTCTCCTACCCACACAGTTGCCATAATTATCCACAATCATTTTGAATCACCCAATATAAAGACTCGTCAAAACAATTATGACATTTGAATATGTATAATACGGGGTCATTATAAATGATTGTCTCATCGCAGTAGGCTTTGGTGACGTAGTTGAATGTGCCGCAAGCTTTATAACATGAGTGAGACTAGTATCGCCGATAGGTAGCGCTGCTGGCGGTAGTGTAAATTTGTCAACTAGTTTGTCTAACGTTGCGAAGCTAGCGGCACATCCCAAATATGTGTGGGTTTTCAACGCCAACTGCGATAGGACAATCATTTATAATGACCCTGTAGAAACTTTATAATGTAAGCGATAATTTGCTCACCTGTTAACAAAAGAGTGGCATCCAGTGTACTTCATATGTTAACCTGGAACAAATAATAATTTACAAACAAAGTTTATACTCGTATTTATTTATAATAAACTTTCCTTAACAATAATTATTTAATTACTTAGAAAATTAAAGCTAGTTAAATTAAATGATAACATTAAGGAACCTCTACGATTGATTAATCTGCTATTTATTATATAATAGTTTAGAAAATGACCAAATATGTAGTTAGTTTAACCTCCTGAAAATAAGTTTCAATAAGAGAAAAAAAAATACAAAATTTTCTGGGTGCCAATTTCAGCTCGCATTATTGATTATAATTAAATTTTATCCGAATGTAAAAATATTTGTTGAAATAAACGAAGGGACCGCACGCAAATAAATTGACATTTAATTATTATCGAACAGTTTAATTGAAACATTTTGAAACTAGATAGTGACGGTGTATTTTGTAAGTACCGGTGATGGTTGAACGAAGCAAACGCCTTTAGACAAAATTGCTGTTTTCGCAGTCAAACGCAGTTCCCATTTTGCAGAGTTAATCGAAATGAGCAACAATGGAGTCCCGAATTCTCGGTATGCATATAGAAATAAAACTTACATATACCTCGACGAGTTTTTCGTTGATGTATTCGAAAAGCACACGCCATAAAATATGAAACGTCGTCGCTTCCATTTTCTAGATCAAACCGTGAATTGCAGTTATTTCTTGTTGTAAAGTGAATAAGTTAGCAGAAGGAAAATAGAGTGTCACTGCCAGTAAAATTCCAAAGCCTATAAACTGCCGCATTTGCCGTAATTTCCCTATGATATATAACACACCCAGTCAGACAAAAAATATCCGAGCGATTCTTCTTCGCCCCGCGACAACCGATGATGTTCGCACAAAGTCGAAACGCATCCGTTTTGGTTGGAAGTGTCTTTGATTAGAGCGGACACGCGACCAACCCCTACTTAACTAATTGCCAGGGATGCGACCACCTG
This sequence comes from Tenebrio molitor, assembly GCF_963966145.1. NCBI lineage: Eukaryota > Metazoa > Arthropoda > Insecta > Coleoptera > Tenebrionidae > Tenebrio > Tenebrio molitor. The sequence continues at coordinate 21,793,844 of NC_091047.1, read as the reverse complement.
GCCGCTTCCTTCACGTTTGCATGCAGCTCCGGGCTGCTAAATTCAGCGAGAAACGTGCGGTCAATTTTAACTCCGGGTCTGATACAATTAGGTTGATTAGAAAGCCAGTCCGGACTCCTCCGGCTGTGGAAATGAAACGGATCGTTTAAAAAATAATAGATTAAAACGGTCATTTCGTAACGTTTTAAATCTACGAAGGTTGCTCGGATTTGTGGAGACTTGCGTTTAGATTTTTTTCTTGCAGGCTTTATGGAGGCTCCTCGATGGCTTCAGGCGATTGGAGTGAATGAACACCGTTGAGGTAACCCTTGCATTCCCTTCTTAAAATTCTTTTCATTTTATTTTAAAAACAAAAGTAACAAAAGTGGATTCAAAAGAAGTCTTTGTTCTCTGCGATAATAACTTACAATTTTTTAAAACTTTTATATCAAGCATTTTTCTATAAATATCGCATTTCAGTGCTTCAGTAAAATTATTATCGATTGTTTTGGATTCTACAAAAAAAATATTTGAAAAATGTAAACAAGCAAAATACAAAATACAAAAAAAATGTATCAACTGTTAAACATTGTTCAATAAAACTAAAAAATAATAAAAAAAGATATCAACTGTAGTGTGCAGTGTCAGGAATACTTCGTCAACTAGTTTAACAATAATTAATGAAGAGAATTCCTCTCTGACGAGAGATTAAATAATACACTTTATCGGATCAGACACTTGTTGGCGACTTTATTTAATTTTAAAGAGTTTGTAATTTAATTTGAACGCCCGACGTCCCTGTAGTAATTTAAATCGAAGCAGAATAAAGTTGTTTGATTCGTATTTTTATGGCAAACACTCGAAAACGATAAATTTTCTCGGGCAATAAAGTGCTCGAATGTCTGGATGTATCGCTGTACTAAATGTGGTTTATTTGTTTGATATCCGGTAACCCACAGACCTGCGTGTCTTCTCCTAATCTCCTCTACATTTCTTCATTTGGACGCGCGTCGCCTTCCCGGACGCACCGGATTTAACCGGAATTTAATTGTTATTATTCGCCACACGGCTCATTTTTCTCATTAGCATAACCTCATTTCGGTTGGCGAACGATGTTCCGAAGAAAACTACCCCACGAAAAAAGAAAATTAAAAATATACGCTCGTTTAATGAAAACCAGTCCACAAATTTAAAACATGTTGCTGTTATTTTTATAATCACTACACTGCCTTCTAAATTGATAATACTGCGTTCCTACATAAACATGCTGTCAGTAATCCATTATCGAATAGCACAGGGCAAAAATATGGGTGTGTTACTTGTCTATTGGCGATTTCGGCTACCATTGGGGGCGCCACTGTTGAGAGATTGCAAGTCATACTCGCGCTCGACCCGGCTTCTGTTTGTGCATTGTTTTCTAAAATAAGTCGTTGGATTTACGTGAATTTCCACATAATAGAAACATGCTTCTGGTTCGTTGTTTCGGCACGTGTTACAGGCAAAACCACAACATTTTTTTTGTCGATGTTTTTTTAGTCATTTATAAATAATAAATTTTAATTAAACCGTTATTTTGTGTTAAAAACACAAACCACTGAAATAGCCACCGACTTGGGTATGACTTGATTTAGTTCGTACAATTCACACCAGATGTCTCACTGATAAATGGCATTGCGAATAAAGCACGATGTTGCGCATGGGTTTACAATACTCGCGACGCTCGTGCGTGTAAACTTCCCACGTCTGAAAAGGGTATTGCCCTATGCAACAATAACTTTTCCAGTTTATGTAGTAACCTACTCTTTATGGTGGAAAATCTAGGGTTGAGAAATAAGTTTCTTTAAAATGTTGTAATTTTCTTCAGTGTTGAAAAATGTGTGTGGACGACATAACTCGGCTTAATTATTTGCGTAGCTGCATTATTAAAGAAAATGATGAATAGTAAATGAAAGAGCCAGCGGCTCCCCATTATCGAATCGGGTGGCTGTTGGCAAAAGGCGAACCCGCCGCCACCGCGCAAAAAACTCCCCCGGGTCGGTCGATTAATTTTAAATGTCTGATGTAATCGAAGAGAGTAAGAGTATTTCAACAGTGGCAGTTCTGTGCAAATATGAATAAAATTGGCGAATGATAACTGCAATGAATACTTAAAGGGTTAAAGTACCGTTAGCGTTTAAAGCGAAGCATTCTCTTATTTGCAAACTTTTCCGAGCAAATAAACGCGAAAGAGCTCAGTTGCTATGAATACATAAAACGGAAGACACAATTCTTTATCGCGTGTTTATGATTCATAAATAGCTTTAAAGCAGCGCCTCGGATATTAAGAAGAATCCCAATGCTACATAAACTCCGGAGACGTCCCATCATCCGGCGATAAAAAAAAGAGAACCGCTCGGTCGTCCTTGTTCGCTAACGATCGCAGATGCTCGCCAGGAGTCCGCCTGTTCTTCCCCCGGGAACATGCAAGTAACACACACAATCCGACAAATTTCCTTTAGCTTCCAGGTGAGTATCGATTGTCTTTTCGGCCGGCGCGAACCTTTGCGGCCACTTTTACCCAATTCTCTTGGCCTTAACTCGAGTTTGATTAAAACAGTGCACGATATTAGGGGAAGCGCAGCTCGGGGAGTTGTTCTGGCAATTCCGCCCCGTACATTTTCTCTTTCAAAATTAAAAGCATTTAAGTGTAAAATACATTTTTCCAACCTGTAGGCCTCGCCCCTAATCCCCATAAAACGCAAAGTTAATTTCGACGGGAATGTTCGTCAAGATTTGTGCAACTCTCCAAATAAAGAGACGTGAATGCGTTATTTCCACTCGATTCGAGCATTATTGCAACTTTTTCAAATTCGACAATTTTGGCAAATCGTGCCAGATGACGCTTTTCACTGAGGAGGGAAAACGAGAACGTCTCGGGTTTTGGGACACCAAAGCCTTAAAATCTAACTGAATCCGCTGAAGGGTGTCATTGTAACCAATCGGTGTTTTGTTAGAAGCCCGGTCTTTGAAGGTTTCCCCGAGCGGGATAAATTATATTTTGACAGCCCTAAGCAACCGTCTCGAGGGTACTTTCTTAAAACGTTATCTGCAAACAGCCGCTTAAAGAGGACGGAAATATAGCGACGTATTTTTGTGGCGTTTAAGCGGACCTCCCTCGAAACATTGCGTCGCTGAAGAGGTAACTTTGTCATAATCGTGCAAACCTGTACAAATTAACTGTTCACACAATCAGGAACGTTGACAGCACACGGAGACACCAAACAAGTTTGTCTAATTAATTTGAATTGGCTGACACTGTGGAAGATGTTATTACTGGCAGCGTTTTAAGTGCAAGTGTTATCGACAAGCTATTTCTGCAAATTACGCAGAGTTCTGATGAGTGAAATTGCGTCCGTTTTTTCGCGTTACTTATTATTTTCTGACTAAAGCAGCAAATATGTTTGACTGCTTTGAATACAAGGATATCGTCTGAACATTGTCCACTTTGGGAATAAATTATAAATTGTAGAAGTTCTTCTCTTGAAAATTAAAAAATGGAAGTCTGTTCAGAAATAAAACAAAGAATAAGTTTTTGGGGATGAAATTGAATTTTTGCTACAATATTTACAGGTTGATTCGTTGCACGAGCATTTCTTGTAAAATTTCAAAGCCAAATGTGTCCCTCGAGAGATGGCAGTTCTTTTAGACATTTTTTAGCAAAAACTAAAGATTTTCCACTTTCTGAATAATTTAATCTCCTGCAAGGACTTTAAAAATACTCTTTTATATAATTTCTCCCATTTTTATTTAAACAAATATTTAATTTTTAATATGGAATATAATTCAGAATCAATTCAAAATTATCACTAGTAATATCCGAGTGCATGTCAAATTATCGACAATTTGACATGCACGAGAGGATATTTTGGCAGACTATTTCCTGAGAAAAATTTACATGATAAGTAAGTACAAATAATCGTAATTCTTTTTAAAATATAAAATTAATACCAAATGATTTTTTAATTAGGACTACGCGAAAATTTGGCACTAGTGCAAATTATCGATAATTGCACTAGTGCAGTATTATCGCTGTAATTCGATCGCTATTGGCTAAAATTCAAATATTCGAGCTTTTTGATTGGCTTAAATTTTTCGAAGGAAATAGTCTACTATATCCCAAGTGCAAAATTTTTTATCGGAAATTTTTTTGCTAATGAACGAAAACATCCATATATGAGGTCAGAAGACCAATTTTTAGCAAATAAGAGCACGAGACGAAGTCGAGGGCTTTTATTTGATAATAATTGGTCTTCTGACCAAATAATTTATGGATGTTGAGTTCATTAGCAAAAAAATTATGAAACCAAACGCATTATTTCCAATCCTTTTTATTCAAAATAATTAAAAAAAAAATCATGTACCGACATTTTTTATCAGATTATTCCACATGTGTATTTTAGAGAAATTTTATCGTTTTTTTTTTCTCGTTTTGATTGGTCAGTATTTGTCACGCAATTGGTTGCTAAACACATGAAGGAAATAATCGTTCAAAAATCATAAATTAGAATATATTCACTTATAATACGAGGTAGTACGATTATCATAGAGGATATCTATGAGTGAAACCTAGTTGCAAAGTCCGTAAGACAAGTTGAATGTGCTGCTTCGGTTTCAGGAGTCATATCATCGATCACATCCAGAGTTTATATTTAATGGGAGCATATAATGAATATAAATGAAGAATATTTAAATCTACAAACAGTATTTTTTGGAACCGACTTACTTATTTCTTTCTTATATCAGTACCTACATCTTTTTTAACTTTATCAATATTATAACTGAACGATTCGAAGAAATATTTTTAGTTGTTAAATTTAACAAATGTTTCCATTAGAAACAGACAAAAATAAAATTATGGATTTTTTTTATATATCTATCGTGCGTTCATTTAAATTTATCCTCAAAGTTGGCGTTGGAGAGTCTGAGAACGCACCTCTCGTGTACAAGTGTAAGATTTAAATAGCTGATCCGTTATCCGTATAGTGCGTTCACAATCGAGTCTTCAATGCCAACTTTGAGGATAAATTTAAATGAACGCACGATACGTAATTATATTATTGCTGTGATAGCCTCGAACTACCCTATTTCATCCAATAAAAATGGTTGAAAAGGGATCATATGACACATGAATTATGTTCTCAAAATAACGGCAATTTAGGTATAAACATTTTATAGATAAGAATTAATCAAAATTATATTTGAGAACTCACCGTAATATACATACTCACATATAATACCACGAGCAGGCAAAGTTATGTCGATTATTTTTATAGTGCTATCACGAATGTCACCCACGCTTGAATTTGAATATCACGAGTGCGCAGCACGAGTGGTATTCTCAAGCGTGGGGACGTGAGTGACAACACCACAATTCTTCAAAATTCTCAACTTAACTGAGACTAAGAGTGGTATTCGAGGGACTATTCAATGAACAAAATTTAAAAATATTCACTGCAACCACTAATACCCAGTAATATTTTCACTTGTGAAATATTCGCTGGAATTTGCTGTTGCTAGGCTACGAATGTAAATATCTGCTATTTTATTGGTTAATATTTGAAAAATGACAGGTGAATTGAATAGTCAAGATTATTGTTATTATTTGTTATTATGGTTATTTCACAAAGACTAATCTGTCTCAATAGCGATGGGTCTGCAACAGTTTTCAAAGAATTTTACTATTTATTCTTATTAAAAAATGTAATTTGTTTTCTCTGTAACACACGTAATTTCGCCATGTATTTGCTTATCTTTCCTATGAAATATGTATATTTGCAAGTTTTCACGTCAAATGAATTGGGCCATAACACGAAATTTAATTATTATCTTTAGTTATGATCAATGTAATGTTAAGTAAAAACATCTTTTAATGTTCTTGAAATATTTTTTAGAGTCTATATTTTATATTGCCGAAAGTATTTTATTCATTACTCAATTCCAACATTCAAAGTTTTCGTCAAATGCCAAAACATCATCCAAAGAATCTCAAGTAGGTGCCTGTTTCTTAATATGCTCTTTGATTTGTAAAAATTGTGTTTTATCTTGGATTTAAAAAAATATTTTTGCTATTTATAAAGTCAGCAAAGCGATTATTTGTATAAAGCTAATTTAAGTCCTAAATAACTTTAACAGAGTGGATCATTGAATTACAGTTAATTGTAAATTGCTTTTATAGGCAATGAATGTTATCGTTTTATAATGACAATGTGAAAGTTATTACTGTACAATATTTTAATATCTATTATCTAACAGAGGTAATAAATGAACTGTGCTATGGGATCATCATATTTTTTGTGTCTTCAAACACAGATTTTTGCATCAACGTTAGTAATATCCGTTTATGTACTTAATGTTACTTAATTAGGAATCTTCACTAAAAAAGGAATGTATAAGGTGATTTATTTTTTTACAAATGGGACAACAGCTACAAATAATAACACATACACACACAATAATAATAGGTTCACCGGTCTAAAGGGTATCAATAAATTTGTATAATAAATTTTTGTCTCCATGTCTGTGAAATCAAGAAAGGCATCTTTTTAGAAATTAGTTGCAATTGAAATGAGTTATAAGGTTATGTTTGCTTCTGTCTTTTGCGTTGTATAATAACATATTTTTTAATAGTTGTGAATGTTGACTAAACTACAAAAATTGTTACTAAGTGAAACACAAGTCAACAATGTATCGGGCGTTCATTTAAATTTATCCTCAAAGTAGGTGTTAAAGAGTCGATTGTGAACGCACCACGGATTACAGATTACGGATCAGCTGTTTAAATCTAACCTCACTTTTTGTGTTTTTACTCTGCACACTGACGACTGGTCGTTCACAATCGACTCTATTTTTCTGTCACTTCAACAAAATCTCTGTAAAGCACCTTCTACTGTCATCATGACTCAATTCAAAAATTAAACTTTTCTGTGTCAGTCACCCAATCAATTTTGAATTTTGAAATTTCAGTTAGTTGCACTGAGTGTAATTAAATCATCACTTTGATATGTTGCCTACCTGTTATTATGCCACAAATGACAATTTTTGAATGCCAAAAAGACATCATGACATTGACAATAGTGCCCGAAATTTTAATTCCGCAACTGTACATACATACGAAGCTGTGTCCGACCATAACTCACAACATTAACAGATAAAAAAATGAATTTCCGGAAGACAATACACAAGTTTTCAAAATTAAGATGTTAAAAATTAATTCTACACAAAATGTATAGATAAAGTGACCATTAAAACTGTATGAATCAATCTACGAATTAGCTTTTGTTTTGCAGAGAATAGCCAATACCATCTTACATGGTTGGTTAGATGTTTTTAACATGATATGTAGCCTGCTGTGGTCATTTGCCACTTTTAATACTGGTGTACTCACACCATTTAAGCTAAATTGAAGTGATTACTTGGTTGTTTATAATCAAGTGGGCTTTAGATAATGCAATTTAAAATTAAAATAATTAAATCAGATCACCCTAAAACATTTTTTTAACATTTACTTCGTAATAATAAAACTCTTGATTACAAAATACTAGTAAAAGAAATGTTTAAAAAATCAAAAATTTCAGGACGGATAAGTCTAAATTTAATTTTTTTTCACATTTGGACCACTTTATTAAAAATCTTGGTGCAGTGAACGAAGATAACAAAGCCGCTAAAATGAAAATAGAGGGCAGATTACTGTGGCAATATAAAAATGGAAGTGGGGACGTAGTCGGGAAAACTAGTATTAAAACGTTATGTTATGTAGACATTACGTAACAATTAATCAAGAAGCTGCCATCAATGAAAGTGCAAAACTAATACAATCAAAATCAAAAAACGTATAGGTACAAAAAGAGTTGCATGAATAATTTGTGAAATGGTGCAAGGGGAAATAAACCGAAGGAATCGTCACAAAAAACGTGCTTTTATTATTAGAATTAGATTGGTAAGTAATTTAGTGCTTTTACTCTCAGAAGTGCAACAACGTTCTAACATAAATTGTTTGAAATTCCATTCACGAAGTGTAACCTGAGACTTAAGAGATTTTTACAAAAGTATATCATAACTGATTGCATCTCCGTTGTTTAACAATAACATTAAAATTGTAAGCTTAGATTCTTTATGAAGAGCACAAAAACACGTAGGTAGTCTGCGTTGAAATTTAGAGAGCCCTTTTTGATAATCGCAACAAAGCAGTCCGCCATCTTCCGCTCAATTATGATAATGCACCTGAATATCTAACTAAATCGGTGTAGCATCGCATACCATAATTAAAGTGAGCAAGCTCTGCTTTAGTTAGTTTAGTAACGTCTCGTTTAAATCAGAAGCAATTTAGTTAGTTGCACTTGTGCCCGAGGTGGTCCGGTGCGGCAACGCTAGATGGCGGGCAAAAACCGTCCCACAATAAAGTAGACGCGTCCCGGGGAGCGTCGCCGTGTAATAAGGGATTGAGAGCGGGACCGGAGCGGGACCAGAACGGGACAGTAAGAGATGAATATCAATTTGACGCGTCCGTTATTGGTGCTGCAACGGCGCCACCTGGTGTTCGGCCGGAACTGTTCGCGTTACCTAACTCAATTACTCGCTTTCCCGCCGAGAAATGTCATTACATAAACCCGTGTGTCCCCCATGCAGACGTCCGACCAAGATCTCTTCTTGTGTCCGACTCGAACCGACACTGACAGATTGCGTTGCCGTAATAAACCGTAATAAGTATAATGGCGGGTATTATTCCGGGACCGCCCGGACCCAGGCCCGGATCGGATTTTGACCGAGGCGGGTGACGTAGTCACCCCGTAACTGCATTAACAGCTTAATCGCGTCTAGAGTTATTTGTCTGTTCGATCACGTGGGGAACGAAAAGTTGTAAAATGTGTGGAAAAATCATAGAACATACAGGGTGAAATTGAAATGCGTCATAATTTGTAAACCACAGTATCTTCAATATGTGAATATACCGAAAATGTGGTTAAATATTTTAAATACATACGATTTATTTTTATTTGTCGCACGGTACAATTTATATGAATACCTACATAAACTGTGATTTCAAGAAATGTCAATCTGTCGTTTATTCCTCAAGGGAGAAATACCATACGTTCGATCCTAAAGAGAGGGAGGAAATGTTTTTTTTTATAACGGAGGTAGTAAAGAAAAGTATTGAAATCCACCAAAATGGAATAATAGACGAAGTGATAGTGTGATGTAGAAAATATCAAGAAAAGCAAAACCTTAACGTCACTCCTCATCATTTTATTGATAAAAAGGTGTTCAGTTTAAGTGTATAAGGAAGGGTGTTTGTTGTTTGTTGTGTGGAACTGAAGGGGTGTGTAAATAATTAGGTTAATGTTCATTTGGTTCATGACAAGTTCGTATAGCGAATCAATTAAAAAAATTAATTGAGATATTACTTTAAATTATTGCATTCTCTTTTATTAGTCGGAGAACCAGCAACGCTTCATCCTACGTCATTGCATCATACATATTTCCTACAGGGTTGATAATCACTGAATGGAAAGTCTGGCTGTTGTTCACGTAAGATGACGAGCACGACCAAGTGAAAATGTAACCGAAAATACAATTTACAAAGCTATCTCGATTCCTACTTCGTTATCATAATGCTCTGTAAAATGTATTTTGGGTTGCATTTTTACCTGGTCAGGTTCATTATCTTACGTGAATAACCCTGTAGTAGTTGCATCCAGTGGCGGCGGGAACTCAAAGTGAATGATGAATTTATTAATGAATATTTCAATACATAGCAGTAAAGTTATTTTGACTTCAACTACCTAAAATAATAAACTAAAAGCAGATTCACTAAACTAAATCAATGCATGACTAGGGTAGAGGTGTTGGATTCTCTCATGGGCTGTGACCTTGGAAATATCTATGCGAAAGCAAAGCTATAAACCAGTGAAAAATCTGTAAATGAAAACTGAAAACATCGACTACTTTAGCGACGGCGACGGGGTAAAATGTTGAGGAACACTTATTTTAGAGACCTCTACGGGACGAAACTAACGTAACGAATGACGATGTTTTCCGGTCGGTTTGTAGCGTCTACTTGAGACAGATATTGGTCGTTTGCGCACATATGACTCATAACCCATCAGAAAATCCAAGACCTCTAGAAAATAATTTAGCAAAAGATTGAATTAATATCAGAATTATTTATCTAAAATTTGTATTTTATTTTAAATAAATTCAATGTAGAAAGTCTTGTGTTGTGTCAGTTATTTTTGCTCGTTTGAAATATTTTAAGATTTCCCTCATGGTAGATAATAGTTATTTAAGATGTAAGTGTAAAAAGTTATCCTTTATTGCACGAACGGGTTTAAAATACGACCGAGGTACGAGGGAGTATTCTAAAGGATGTGAGTGCAACAAAGGAACTTTTTACACGTATGTCTTACAACATTCAACATAAATTTGTATAAAATAATAATTATTATTGATTCAATATTTTATGAACAACCAAAGTCGTTTGACAACCACGTCGTTTAGCAACCTACTTCTAAACAATGTTTCCAACAAATTGTATTGTTGTATTCTGACAGTTCTGTGCCATAAAAGCGTGTACTAAAAGTTTTATGGCACGATTATGTCAGTAGTGTCAGTTCACTAAACGTCAACTTTGACAACGATTTTTAGTGCAAAAAGCGTACTTTTTACACGATCGTAGATAAAAATAGAAAAACCTCTAGTAACAAAAAAGAAATCATTTTTACAATTTTTGCCAACAAAAATAATTAATTAGCATGAGTAGTTTGAACGTGGTCAAAGTTATATTCATCTTGTTCACCATATCTGTAATTCCTAGTATTCTTAGACAATTTTGAACGTCAAACAAAACTTAGCGATATGCAAATATGACGATTGTTCATGATTTGTTGTCTCAGAGGAAAATTGTAAAATATTCGTTTTTCAACATAATCAAATAAGACACTATCGCAATAATTAATTTGAATAAAACCAGAATTGGAAGTCACAGGTTGTGTAAGCTAGAAGCTTTTACTGTTGGATTTCAACATCTCGACTTTATGATTCTAACCGAAGCGGTAAACCAAGCTTTCATCCACCATTGCAAGTTTTTCTAGTTTTCTAGTTCTTGTGTAAATTTTTCAACTAAATAAATGTAACATTATAGTTCAATCGACTTAGTGTGAGTGTACCTATTCATACAATTTGAATTTTTGTTAAAGCTCTTGTTGAAGCTTTTTTGCAAAAATTGGATTTAGTTTGTTGACGTGTGAATTTTGTAATCGTACGAATTTTTTAGCTCGTTACATGTCAATTAGAACTTGTCTTGAAGTTAACCCACCCTTGACGGATTACGAGCCCCCGGAACGAGTGAACACTTTGCGCGGCATTCATCGCCTCACAGTCAGTTAGTTCTCCTGATTACATTTCATCCAGCGATGTTTGTTTAGGGGCTAATTATGCGCCCACCAATTACGCTGATTAATCACGGTTGACTGGACATAAGGGGGGGAATAAATTAGATATGAAGCAGACATTCAAAAGCATCCTTCAAACAAAATTTTTTTATTAAATAATCCGAACGCACACAACAAATCATTTGATCGGGGAATCGAGTCGAAACGTCGAAGGCATTTTCCACTCGTTTGTCTAGCGTTGCACAGGAAAACTGAAAGAATCAGCGAAATGGCAAATTTCGTGCAACGCTTTCAGCGGGAGCAAACGTTGTCAACCTCAAATCAGGTCAGATTGAGAACGGAAATGGTAAAATGGCAAAGTTTCATTTAGTAGAAAGCGGAATTATTATTTTTCTGATTTGCAAAAGCTCCTCATGCCGAGCTTCTTGACTCATTCGGAAAAGTAACACTGATATCACACGACGCTGACGCTGGAAACTTGCAAGTGCTGAAAATTTTTCAGACAAATCTCCAAGGATTTGGCGCTGGTTGTGGTACAATTTGCTAAAATGGACATTGTCGTATCAACTTTCCGCTTATATCTTAAATTCATGCAGCAAGTTGGACCCAATTTATCTATTGAAACTATTTTAAAAATTATGCGAGTATAATTTTTATTTCCCCAAAATACTCAAATTCTCACCTGGCTGAAAACTGAAATCAATAATCTCTAATCTCCCAGTAAAAAGTTGATTGTTTAATTTTTTTGTGGTCTTCAATACGATAGGGTTTTCCTAGTAAAATTATTTTGAGAAATTAAATTTTGTTTTTAATTAGGAAAATAGTGAATCTAGGGGAACGAATTTACTTTTATAGAATTAAAAATTTTAGGACTTAATTGGTTTTTCATTTTTAACTTTTTCACATTTCTTATGTTAACTCTGGGAAGTATTTGTATGTACAAGTTTTACTCTTTCCATGACTTATATCTATTTAAATTATATAAAATTTTAAATTTAGTATTACAAATGGGTGTTTAAGGTTTGATACTCTCATGTTAAAATTTGAAGAAAATCAAATTGGAAAGTCAAATTTTTAATTCAGTATAATTCTGTATATTCAGCGTTGAAAAAGTCTTTGTAAATAGATGCACTTGACAATACTAATTAAGTTGATGAGGGTACTCGGTTTATCATTCGATCAGGTCAATTTCTGTTTAATCAAATTAAAAAGGTCGATATCTTTAATGATTCCATAAATAATTTGACACACCTTTTGAAATCAAATTTGTGATGTTTACTTAATCAAATAAGCATAAGCTCTAGAGTAATAAACAATAGACGATCGATAACTAATTAATAATACATACCACTAATAGATTCATTATGTCATTTTGATGAAGTTTCCACGAAAGCTTACAATTTGCATTAACAGGTGAAGAGAAACATGTTGAGGTGCAGTAAAAGAACGCGTGAGATGGAAATGAAATATTACTACATTTTACGTGTCACAAATTAGTTTTTCTGCTTTTAAACGAGATTAGCAACACGCACTTATCGACCAGATAGCTCTAACGTCTTTCATATTGATTGATGCTAAATTTTGATACAAGCGTAAGCATTATTGCATTTTTTTTTTACAAGACGATGCTGTTGTACGATAAAGCTAAAACAACAGAAAATTGTTTGAAATTGAAGTCATCATTAAATATATTCTAAAATAATATCACTTTCGCCAATAATAGTAGATCATACCAGTAAGAGAAGAAGTGAGTATTTTTGTGCCAAGCCCAGAGATTGGAAACCGGGACAAAGTCGAGGTCGGCAACTGGGCGAAGCACAAAAAGACCTGGTACTCTGAATGATATAAACTAGTTTATCTTCAAGCGGATCACAAAAAAAATCGGATATGAACTCATTTATTTTCTTTTGCTGCAGTTACAATAAAATGACAATTTTCAATTCAAGCTTCAATAATATTAGTAAAGTCTACTAAAATCTAATGTTTACTTATTAACGCTGAACGGCCATCTTGTTATTTTTGATTTTGACATCTGTCATCCATGCACACGGGCGACCCGTGTTACACCACAGTGACACCAGTTAAATATTGGGTAGTAATTGTTATTTCGCTTTTTTAAGAAATGATTTAATTATTAAATATTTCGTGTGATCATTGATAAATAAATCGCCAGAAATAAATGCTTCGAATGATCTTACATTTGACGAGCGGCCTGTGGACATTTCAACTCCTAGGATTTGTAGTGTTTCAATAAAGTTTGGGAGAAGTATTATGCAATGGAAGAAGAGAAAAAAAAATAAATGGAAGAAACAGAATTTAAGAGATTATTTGAGATCTGACAGTGAGAAATTTAATTTTTTATTGTCTTTAAGGTATGGACGTCGAAACAAACTCTTGGACTCTACTGATGTTTGTTTCATAAATTTAGAAAAAATTTGAAAGAGTTTCCAAGAAAGCAACAATAAATAGAATCTTTGTAGATATACGAGTAAGTAGAACAAGGCCTGTTTTCAAGTCAGGTGTTCTCTCAGATATAATATAAAAATAAAATTTTATTTTTGGTGTTTAGAAAAAATTTCGATTTTACCATTCATAATTTCAGCAACCTCTTTTTAAAAATTTAAAAATTTTGGACTTAGACAACAAATTGGTGGTTGAAATTCAAAAAGGTATATTATTATACTCATGTCATGTCGTGAGGAAATTCCTTAACATTGACACAGAACATAAAACACAAAAAAGTCAAAATGTGGAGGCGAGACGCCGGTAATTATGTTGATAAGCACTGCACTATTACTTGATAGTATTATCCGTAATAATGTATGTACTCCGGCAAAATTGCCGTGCCGCCGGGTGGAGGTGGGATATAATAAATTTTCTTTTTTAAAATCAAGTATGTGAAAATTATAGTCATAGTAGAGTAAGGATAGAAACTTTTTACAGCAAATTCTGGCAAAATTTAGATTCAAAATCTATTTTTTTTTTAATTTTTATTAAATTCTGTTTATGCAGAGATGACGTTTTATCTATTTTTTTACAATAAAATATACTTTAAATGAAAGCAACACCAATAAACTCTTTTTACATTTATATTTTTGAGTTTTCGAAAACGAAGAATAGAATGATTTTTGACATCAAAGTTTTTGAGAATTTTGTCGTAAAGTTGTTGTTAATAAGATCAGACTCTTTAGCTCCTAGCGTCAACAAAAAGTGTGGCAGCATCCTGCTACCCCAGTTCCTTATCGCTCCTCGCGCCCTTAGTGAAACAGTTCGTGAAAGTTAGGGGTGCTTATCCCTAAAATTTAATGCAAACTTGTTAATTTAATTAAGTTACGACTTTTCTATCCCGTGCGATGCTACTGGTAAGAAAGCAATTAAAGACCGGAGCCAAATGTAGCGGAATCTTTTACCGGATTACGCCTCCAGTTAGCTCAGTTCGTTGTCTTCCCCCGTTTTGGTTAATCGACTTGTAATTTTTAAATTGTATTACGTTTGACGTCGACGATGAGTCACTCAAGCAAATAAAGTGTCCCCGGGTGTCAAGAACAGATGTATCTAAGTTACGGATCCTAAATTCCCTCCGCATTATCTCCTAACCCGAGCTTTAGCCGACCCGGAATCCCATTGTTGATCACTCTACTGAGCCAATTGTCTATTGTCATCAAGCATAATTGTAGCACACCGGTATAAGCGCTCTCCCCAAGACGAACGTATCATCGATAATTACGAACGTAACATAATAATTTTAATTAAGTGTAAGTTGGCGGTGCGGAAGGGATGTTTACAGAATCTGGAGCACTTCCGCAAATCTAATTTATAAGTCTTGGAAAACAATCTTTCCGTATCAATAGTTCTGTCGGAGGGCAATCAGGACTGAAATGGAAGAAGGAGGGAGAAGTGTTGGTTTTTATATATCTATATATCAAGGAGGTTGAAGTTGTACGGCGTGTCCATCATAAAGTTGTGGGGATATCGGCGGTCGCAGCCGCACTCTTATCGCCATCTGTCAACACTCAATCAATACTCCGGTCGACCGGAAGTTCTCGCCTCTATGAAACATGAAACAAAAAGTTTTTAATGTAAAAACTGTTTAATGTAAACACCGGGTCAGGACTCCATCGTAGGTTATATGTATTTCACGATTTCACCCAAAACATCAAAATAATTTGTTGATAATAATTCATGTATTTGATCCAGTTAACTACGTGCACATAATGCTTAGCTTTTGTAACTACTACTGATAAGATAAGATGATGTCACATATGCTGTGTCACTCCTGGATAAGTGAGTTATCAGGCAGTGAAAGTCCTGTCAAAATCAGTTCAGTATTCAAGGCTACAGAGGCGTACTAACATGCAAAGAAACATACGTTACATCCACTTCTCTTCCAGTCGAATAAAAATGTTTAAACTTTTCCCAAATTTAAAATGGAAAACACTGCATTGTAAATTATTTGTGAGTTGTTTATTATAGATTTGTTGTTATAAAAGAATTCACTAATTGGTAATAACAAACCAGTTTAAAGAAATCAATTTATCTAACCTGACAAACTAAGAAATTAAAAACCAACTAGGAATTAATAAATTTGAAGAAATCAGACAAATTGTGATACCTTATGTTACAAAGAATTAAAGTAGAAATAGAAATAAGCGGGACAAGCTCATTGTACCGCGATATCCTGGACACAGATTTATCGTTACTGCGCAGCTCCCTGGCGTCATATCGTGATGAAACAAAGCGCAGAACACAATCAGGAACGTTCTCTTTCCAACAAACTTCGTGCGAAGAACATCGATCCATTAGTATTTGAGTTAAGTGGATTCAAACAGAAAACCAGACAGACATACAAGAATTCTGCTGAAATGTCTTCTGCATAAGTAACGCAAAAAGACGAAACATTTCTTTAAATGTCGAAACAACAGATAGACAATTTTAGTTTCATATAATAATAATAATAATAATGGCTATATATACCGGGTGTATTATGAAAAACCTTTGGTGCTATAACTTCCTTATTTTTTATCCGATTTTAACAAATAATACGTCAAACAAAATCGTTTTAGAATGACATGAATGACATGCTATGATTTTTTTTTAACATTATATTTTTTGACAGACCGCAGCTAACTTTGTTTTTTTAAGTTGCACTGTATATTTTTTTATCTTTATTCTGATAGATGTTTATCTTCTGAATACATAAACATTAAAATAAAAGATCAAAAATTTGTTTTTAATAAAAAAAATAGAATTTCCAAAAATCAAGTAACCATAACTTTACTATAGCAAATGTTTGAAATTATAACCTCCATTCTCTCTAAGGCACATTCGACACCTTCCACTGACGCCCATTGCGGCGTTTAATAAAAATTCTGGTGGTATTTGTTCACATACTGCTACGATTCTTTTTATTAAATCATCTCTGTTATTGGCCGGAGTTAAAGAGACATTGCCTTGAATGTTAATAGCTGTCTTAGTCACTTTGCAAAATTAGAATGCACTTTTATTACTGTTTAATGTGACTGCTTAATTTAAAAAAAAAATACATCATTTTTTAATTTCTTCTTTTTGTTTCTATGCATGAGCATGGTTGTTTACATTTTCATATTTAAAATAAAAATCTCTATAAAACTGAGCAAAAAAAATTAATAGTGCCATTTGAAAAAAAAAAGTTGACTATCATTTGTCAAAAACAGAACTCAAGAACAAATATTGGATCAATTCAAATTGTAGCCCATTTAAAACGATTTTATTTGACATATCATTTATTAAAATCGGATAAAAAATAAGGAAGTTATAGCACCAAAGGTTTTTCATAATACACCCGGTATATGGATTACATTATGATTTTTTACGCAACGAAAATTTAGGAAAGAACTATTCAGGCAGCTAAAGATAATTTAAGCAATATTTTATGTTATTCTATTACAGCATATTTTATTTTTCATTGGAAAGTTTCAGAGCGCATTGATAAAAAAAACTATCTTAATTAGTGAAATTCAAAACGTGTTGAATAAGAAATATGTAATTACAAAGATGAACTCGCGAAAAATATTAATTCTAAAAATTCCAAAAATATTGTTTTGCGTTTTCTGTTAAATCTTCATTTGTAAAACTATAAAAGTTTCATAGATTTGCTGGTAATGTTTTACATTTGCATTTGCTTTGCGGATCCATGTAATTACACTAAGTAACTAAACTGACAAGAAATTCGTTCGATAAATTAGAATAGAAACTACATAGTGCAAGAGTTGTTAATTTCCCTTACGTTCGTCGAATTATGATGGGAAATGGGAAAAAATCGAAACGACAATCGTTCTGTGATTATTTGAGCTGAGGATGCGGCAGTTGTCGGTAAATAATGAATATCGGTATTGCGGAAATCCCTCAGTGTACCGGAAGTTGCCCCGTCGCAGCCACTCCCGCGCTAGGACGCTCCTTCCGCTTCTTTATCCTCACAGGATAAAAGATCCGGCTAATTTCGAGCTTCGCTATATCCCGCAAACGCTCCACCGCTACAACATCGCCTAAATATCCCAACTTTTTAAACGCGTTAAAGCGAATATAATCGATAAGTGGGGAGATTCTAAGGAACACATCCATTCCACCCTCGTCGGATGGAACGGGCCTCGAGATGAAAACTGATGGACTCGATGATTAACTTTACTAATTGTGGTCATTTTTTGACGATGGCCGAGAGCGGACCCATCAAATTTAATGAATGAATAATGAGCTGAGGCTTTTTCGGGGTGGAGCATAAACACATGCAAATAAAATCTCCTGTTTGGGGAGCCATCGAGTTTACATTAAGGAATTAATGTGAATTAGGCGAGTACGGATTAGAAAGAAAAGACAAAATTCCACGATAGCAAGAAATATCTCTCTTAAAATAAGAAGTGTAATAATTTAAACAAAATATTAAGTTAATGATTAAATTGTAACAAGGCTTTACGAATAAATAAGATCTCGTAAGTCCTTTAATAATAATTTTCAGTCGTTGTTTATTGTATTAGATCAACAAACGCTAGTAAAGAAATTCTTAGCTCTTAGAAAATAGAAAAGAAGAATAAAAAATAGAAAATCCGGCATCATTTGTTAAGTTTGCCACCGACAAGTTATCATGGGTTGTAAGAAATGTTTAAATCTGTTTTTCTTTTGGTTTTCCTCTTTTGTCAATTGTATATTACTATTTGTCAAAACTATTTCCTATCACTATTAAATGTCAAAGTGACGTAAATATGAAATAGTTTTGAGAAATAGTGAAATACAATTGATAAAAAAGGAAAACCAAAAGAAAAACACTGTAAATCTATATTTTTCAACTTTCTTCCAATTATAATAATAGAGATTTTGTTTTTATTAAAATTTTGTTCTCAACATAAAGATTATTAGCAGAAAAATAGAACAAAAGTTAGGTACAAAAAAAAAACATACAAAAGCAAACATTAAACAAGTTGGAAATAGTATATTGTATATCAAGAGTGGTATACACGATATTTTTCCGACGACCACAAAAAAAACGCTAATATTCGGCATCCCTTCAAACTTCAAATATCATTCGACAGAGCTGCGGACAAAATAATTATGCCGTTGCGCGGAGATAGACATCGTTAATCATCGGCCCGTGTACAATATAAAAACACACAGCTGTCGGCCAATCAGATTTCTCAAATTTTTCATTGTACACGGTTAGGCTGTTCGTTCGTCTTCGTGTTGAAATCGTTTGCAATTTTAAATTTTCACTAAGGAAAAACCGTGTGAAATGTGCCATATTGCATAATGGTCGTCGGAAAAGTATTTTAACTTACCCGGGGTAAATGTATGAAACTTTAAAAAACCACTTTTGGTAATGCTGAAAATGCAAGAAAAAATGAACAATACGGCTAATATGTAATATTATATTATGTTATTAGGAGCAAAAATGAAATTTTATCTGCTGAGACTGGCACCCAAAGCACATAAAACCATTTTTGCTCCGAATAACATATACTTTTTTTTCAAACGTTCATAACAAATTATTTAAGAAATGTTAAGAAAGCAGGAATTATTTTAAGGTAGAAAATTGGATAGACTGATAAATTAATGTAGCTCGTTTTGGAAAGCGTTACTATGACTATGACTAGTACAAATAACGCCGTGAACAAAATCCGATTTTTTTTAAGTATTTGTAAGTAAGTATTTGTCTGTCAACCAGTCCTAATTTGGATAGATTTTGTAAGTATGTTTTGCCATTACGTACAAGTTTCTTGGTTAAATCTTATTTATTCATTGCAGCTTTCAATATATTAGATCCAGAAACGCATATGTTAAAATTTGAGTTAGGAATTTCAAATTTTCAAATGATTTAGTTAGTTTATTCGGAATCGTATTGTAATATGCACATTCCTAACCTTATACGAGGGCGGAAAGTTAACCATTCCTTTTTATCTTTACTTCCCTCTCTTGGTCAGTAATAGGCCACTTACCGCCCTGTTATGACGTTTTTCCAGTGGCGTACACGAATTGTCGAAAAACGGTAGAAATGAAATTGCATCAAATTAATTGTTTATTTGCTAAAAATGTAATGATTCCGAATAAAATAGTATACAAACCTCGGTGGGAAGGTGTTTCCTTCCTGTCTCGAGCATTAGTTCACCTCGGCTACGCCTTGGTAAATTATCTTAGCTCTCGACAGGAATGAAACACTTTCCACCTCGGTATGTAATCTACTATTACTTTATCTGCCGCCCGTCAGCGGAGATAATAACTGCATCTGCCGCTTGTCAACTCATCAGATGCAATCAAGTGACACTTTAGCATTATCAATCGTATGAAGAAAAAGCTATTTGTGTCTTAAACAATAATGAGATGATGTTAGAGATTTATTGATTTATTTTCTTTTATTTGCTTTGGGGAAATCGATCACAAGTTAAAAGTCTTTATCGACTACCATAGCGAAAATACAATTTTGGCGTACTGATTCAAGGAGAGAAAGTGTCACTTTGTCTGTCTAGGCAGGTAAAGTACTTTACCTGACTCTGACTAGGCCTACTTACAAATATTTTGAAGCGTACATAATAAATAATTAATCGTACGTGGAAGAGTCGGTTTTGAATAAAACAAAAATTGCAAAAACAATTCTTGGCGGTATTCACCAACAGCCAGCACAGTCAGAAACTTTCGCCGATATAGAAATTTTACAAAAATCTGAAATGGAGAAAAATCCAAATACTTGTTTAATTGGCGAAGATGTGGAAAAGAAAAGTAGTCATATTAACAACATAGTAACAAACACTTCCAAACCTTTTTCAATAGCTGCTCCTTCAACGTCTGGTATCAATTTTAATAATCCATCTGGTTGTACATTCACATTTAATATATATAATAAATAATAATGTTCTAATATTGAAATAGTTATTTACTTTCTAAAATATAAATCTACAGTTGAAGTAAGCAAATAGATTGACTTCCGTAAGTAGCAGTGAGGTGGTAGTCGATAAAATCTTGTATGCAACACGGCAGTAAAGTGTCTTTATCGAACTTGTTTGCTTGCTCGACTCGGCTTCGCCTCGTCTCACAATCTGCAAACTCGTTCGATAAAGTGTCACTTTACTGCCTTGTTACATAAATAGCTATTAAAATATTGTATTGAAATACAACAACAATTCCAACATTCCTTTTCTTCTCCTTAACCTAACTAAATATACTAATATGAATAAAACGTAACGTCAATTGCTTCTTAAACAGACACACGTTCAATACGTTTCTGAACACAGGTTATACAGGGTGTTTCCGAAGTTGAGGGGTTCCTTGTAACACGAGACACTATACATTATTCTTAAGAATTTTAGCCTAAATCTTCTTAGTAAAATGTTTGTATTAAGGGAGATAATTGATTGTATATTTTTATTGTTTTCTAAAATTTTGAGTCCGGTCCTGTCTATTTCTCCGCTGTCCTAGATTAATAACTGACGTGGCCCAGGATGGTGTCTTTCTGGAAATCGCTCTGCGTACTCTCTGGACGCCGCAGCTGCATTCTGATAACGTGATAACATTGCCCATACATTTGCAACATATCTGTGAGCTCATTATTTTCGTAATGATAAAGCCATTCCGACTAATTAGATGACAACTCTGACAGTATTTTTGATTAACGTCCATGCTCATTTGATTTTTTTGTCAATTCTAATTTCTAACAAATTTGAGCAGGACCGGTTTCAAAAATTTAAAAAAAAATCAACTTATTGTATCTTCATTGCTGTACACATTTTACTAAGGTGACTTTGGCTAAAACTCTTTAGTACAACGCATCCTATCACAGGTTAAAAGGAACACCTCAACTTCGAAAACACCCTGTATAGATGAATGCAAATAAAAATGACATAAAATTAATATAATAATGATAAAGAATGTGCAAACGAGCTTGTGGTCAACCAAGTCGTTGTTTTCTCTCTCTTTTCCAAACATAAGTCATCTTAGTCGTTTAGATGTACCACCTCATTTTGATCACATGTTCATTTGTTGTAATAAAAAACAAATTGAATTTTTCGGTTGATTTTACATTATTTCATTCCACGGTTTCTGACATTCGTCTTGATAATCCTCCACTTCCACTCTTTCATCCTACAATTCCTGTAACACGAAATACTCGACAGTTAACGGCAACAAAAACAAGGACCAGGCCACTTGACCAAATTATTTTAACATATATTATAAGTTCTCAGTGCTGTTGAAGTACGTAAATAATATCAATTACAAATCCCTTTTTTCTATAACAAATAGGGGCTTAGAAAGCTGCTGACCTTAATAATGGGGGGAATCAGTACTGTAAGAAGTAGATGATCTACAAGGCAAGATCAACCACCCACATAAAATTATAATTTATAAAGAACAAATATTATACACGATCCATATTGCAAGGGCGCCGTGTGGGCGGTTTGTGTTGGAAAGTATTATTGGTGAATGCAACGATATCGAACCAACACATGCGAATTTGAAAAAGATAGTAAATGGCGGTGCTTTGTTTTGCATCAAGCTGCAAGATCGTGTTTCCTGTTCGTATCTTCCTAGTGGAAAAGTTAAACATATGATTTGTCAAAAATTACTTTAACTAATGAAAGAGAGAATCACACCCAGGGAAGACTTAGTACAAAGTGACGAAAAAGAAAACAAATCAGAACAGGCGTTCCAAATTGTGGGTCATGTCATAGCTGAATTCTATGCATAGGCGTAGACAATTTGTGGTCTCAAACGCTACTTTATAATAAATCATACCTCATGAATTTTAGACGTTGGAATTATAATTGTGCATTTTATTATTATTATCTGGTAATGGAGAGCTTTATTGCCAAACGCGACGCCACCAGGAAGCAGATTTTTACACTGAAATGTCAAAGAAACGTCAATTTTAGAAGATGGGTGTACTGTTGTTAACCTAGAAAACAACTTTTCCATTTCGGCAAAGTTTGCAGACGTGTACTGTGATTGTAAGCAACAATTATCCCAGACTAAGTGATAAAATGAGTGTTAGTTTCGAAACAGGGTGAATAGGCAAACAATAAAACGACTGTGTATAGCAAGTAACGTTTTGATAAAACAAAAGATCAGGCAGCACTCTTGATTTGTTTTCTTTTTGATCAACAAATATTATTGACCAGTATCTCGAAAGGGTGATCAAAGAACGTCAACGTATTCGCAGACTCAAATTTGTAATTAATGAATGCTTTTGAATATTAATCTTGTTTTTTGGTGTATCTTCATGTATCTATTCTCAGCAGCAATGGCAGAGTTGGTGGTCTCCTATTGGCAAAATATACAAGTGCCGCTTCCTCTGTATTTTTCAAATGATACAGAAATACCTGTTTGCAAACTTCTAAAATTCTACTCTGAGTTCATGAAACTTGATTTTAAGCTTAAAAACATAGGAAGAGAATTTGTGGATCTTTGCAGATTTTGGGATTTGAATGAAAATTAATTTCAGATAATGATAAAGTAAACAAACAGCATGTTAACGAACACTGTGCATAAAGTATAAATTTCACAAGTCTTAAGATGTTTGTTGGTGTGTTTACATTTTATATATTTATATCTATTTACCAGATGGTAAAGCTTATTTGAATACAAGTATTAGTACATAAATACTTTATTGATTATAAAAAATAGATTTTTCTTTCATTATTATTTAGTCCCGGTGTTTATAGAACATCGAAAACATTAACGTTAAGAAGTTGGTACGTTTACGATGACTTTTTACCTCGATTGCTATTTTAGTCTGTCGAAGACCTTAACGCCCAACATCGAGACATTGCAACATATAGACATAGTAATCGTTTATGAAAATTATACGTATCTAGACCGATAGTTATGGATGATTCATAGGTATTTCCTTCTAACTAGGTGACTTTTGGTTAAAAATCTTATTTAGTAATTATAAATAGAACATCTTAAGTTCGAATTTCCTCGGCTGCGCCTCGGCTAAAAAACTCAGACTCGAACGAAAAAGATGCACTTTTTGGCCTCGACACACAAATAATCATAATTAATTTATCTAAAACGGTGTTGTCAAAACTGATCGAATTTTACAAAAACTTTCAAAAACAATTTTTTTACCACATCAGAGAGAAATCTCATCAAGTTTGAACAATTTTTAGATAGATCCGATACATCTTTTGGATATTTAGCACTTATTTTACAAAAATCTTTACACAGTTTTTAAATCTCTACAGAGACGAAATTCCATTTTGAAGTATTATTTCCAAAGACGAAATTTACAGCTGATATTGAGATGTAGCGATTTAGGCAGATTTTACATTTGTAGTTCATTTTGGCATTTTTGAGAAATTGAATGCCTTAATTAAATTAAGAATTTTTAAAATAAATTTACAGATTTTTACATGTTTTTCAACGTGCCCACCTTAGATCGGTCTATTTTTTTAGATTAGAAATGTATAAAAATGATAATGTGATTTTTGAATATTTTTATGCAGTTTTTTGAAGATCTATGAGTTGCCCAATTTATCTGGCCCGGAAGTAGCATTTACATAGCTACTTATAATGTATAATAAAAATTACTAACAATAAGTATACGTTGTATTATTTATTTCTTAAACAAATAATACGTGTTTATAAACCCTTGCAGAACCTGAAGAACTGAAAATTTGAGCCATCGTAACTTTTTCATTATCTCTTTTAGTTTATGAGATAAGCGATAAAAAATTCCTACTTTCTGAGAGTGATTTCGTCCCTTAAATATGGATCTCAGTACAGTAAGGTAATTTTATTTGTCAGTTGAGACATTTCTGCATGGCTATAAATAATAAATTACAAGTTCTACGTTGTTTGATGTATTATTCGATAAAACAATCTTTTTTTCAAAGTAGAAAGTAAAATATTTAAAAACCAAACATAATACAGGGAGATCGGCAAAGAACCTGAGTCTATGAGCTTTTTTCCGCATGTCTTTAATGTTAAAGATTGAACACAAAAATGTCTTTTGTGCAAATTTGCTTTGATTTAATTCTATCAAACTTGTCAAATAAATTGTCAATCAGACATGTGATAAAATGTTCATAGGCTGCTGAGATCGTTTTTTTAATTGTCATCAAGTCTAAAATATCGTTAATGTATTGTTTTTAAATAATTTAATTTTCGTTAAATTCAATGATTTAAAATAGAGTCCTGACGATATAAAAATGAGCAAGTACAAAACAATAAAAAGAAATTGAGCAATTGGGACAGAGAAATGTTTGTGACAATTTATCATATCAATGTTTAAATTTCGAACACCATCTAAGAAAAAATTAATTGAAATTTTCAAATATTGCTATAGCTAGTAAAAATTATTTTATCTTTTAAAGCTCATATCCTTGTGGATTTATTTAAGTATACAATGTGAGTGTTAAGTATACTTGTTTTAGATATTTCAGCTTATTTTCCTTTAGCATTTTGCATATAAAAATATTGTTTTTGGGTCAGCTCGCTCAATGGCCGGCCACGGGTTCACCGTTCGATAAAATCCAAAGAATGAATAGAAGCGTGGGGTCTTTCAAGGCATTCGAAGTTAATTCCGGGCGTGAATTCGGGCATCATGCGGACTTTAGAGGAACGGGAGGGTCCTCATTAGAGGAGCGTGCCCAGACATGACGGAGAGGGATTTGAGACAGCGCCCCACGACCCGAACAAAATCAAATCAGAAATGAAAATTTCAAAGATTAATAGCGAGCAAAAATAGAAATTAATGAATTTTTCAACAGCTATAGAAAGGAGGAAAAATTAAGCTCCAGAATTCAGACGTGTTTTATTTCGTGTTTCGTTCTGTGTGCAATCTTTCTGCTCTTCTTAATATTAAAGCTCTCGTATTTTTATTTCAATTACGAGAGATGTACGATGAGTTTAAGGGAAAAAGGCGACTTCATTTACCAGCCCAACAATGAAATAAATCGAGGCCGTAAACAATTTGTTGTTCAGGTGAGTTTGCAACTTTCCACTTGAGTCTCGTTTCGGCTAAGGCAATATTCTACCAATTCTCTATTCTTGCAGATGCTGGATCTACGTGATGCTCGTCGTGTCGGTCGTTGCCGGATTTATTAGAATTTTCATATACTGATAGAACGAGACGTCATAAAATAAGGTAAATGTATGAGTTTTTCACTCTATACCCAAACTAAAAGTGTTTGCCCTAAATATTGTAAATTTTATTAGCAATAAGCAAATGCGAATGGCACAGAGCTTCACGCATCGAAATACAATATTGCACCAGAAATATGTAAATCCAAATACTTCTACTACTTTTATTGAAACTTTTTTTTTCTATTCTATTACATATTTGATAAACTACATAATCCTAAAAATTTGTATTTAATTTGTTTAGGTAATGTAACTCAAATTAAAATAATATGTTTTTGTCCAATTCTCTTTTCAATTCTCTTCTCAATTACATTTTAGACTTGCAAGTTTAATTTATCACTAGTACATTTAAACGATCTAAATCAGACTAACATGTAACAGTTATCAGCAGATTAAATATCTTCAAATCATCAATACATAGATGAAAATTGGGATTTAAATTTATCCCCAAAATAGGAGTTGAAGAGTCGATTGTGGACGCACCACGGATTACAGATCACGGATCTGCTGTTTAAATCTAACCTCACTTTTTGCGTTGTTTGTGTTTTTACTCTGCAGACTGATCAGTGGTGTGTTCACAATCGACTCTTCAACGCTAAGATCACAGTTCACCAGATCTGAACGAGACTGTTATCACAGAGTTGTTCAATTGTCATCAGCCTGTTGAATAACTGCGCTATCTAGATCTAACAACTGAACTGAAATCTCCTACAAAACCATCTACAAAGAGTTGCCAAGAGGTGAATTCTTTTAAAATAAAATTATATCAAATCCAATCATTCGACCGTTGTCACCGCCCTTCTAGTCTGCAGTAAACGAAGTACCTTTTTCATTTTTAATTGTAAATTTAGCAATAAATACTGTACATGTAGACATATAGGCGTGGTAATTAGAAACAGAAAATTACTCTTCAATTCCCAAGCTACCTATTAGATGCAAAACTGTAGCACGCTTTAGTTAGATAACAATCTAAAACATATTTCTGTGGAATGGCGACCAGCCCACAAAATTCATATTGATGTACTAGAAAAAATTCACAGAATATTTTTTCTAAAATCATTGTTTTGTCAACTTGAAGGTGTTGTTTACGCCACTTGGACATGTGTTTAGGACTTATTTTTGCGCAGCTTTAACATGTTGAATTTTAAAGGGCGAAGTAGAACGCAGTTACCTTTATCTCTCATCTAATTAACAACAGTTTAGACGCAGCAGACATTTTAGCACAAATCAAGTACGACGTTCCAAGACTTGTGAGTAAGCACCAAAGTTGTAAATACGGTTCCACCTGCGAACGTTTTCGTAATTCTCCATTGTGTTTAATGACAAATTTGTTAAATGGAATTACTACAAATAATCCATAAAACTTTATCCGATTAGTACCTTCAAATTGGATTGGAACCTTACTAATGTCAAAGAAGCATGTGTGAATCTACATATCTTACAATTTATTATTTCGGAAGTTGACGCCAGATTTACATTGATGAGGCAATGTTTTTAAATAAAGAGTTCATTTCGATCATAAATTGTTGATACGTAAGTCTCTTTTTCCTTCTACTTATTTTTTGTATCTACTGCTGATAAGATAGCTTGATGTTATATATCCTATACCACTCCTGAAGAAATTAGCTATCTACCAGTGAAAATCCCGTCGAAATCGGTTCAGTATTTAAGGCTACAGACGTGTCCAAACATGCAAAGAGACATACACATTACATTCAAACACTAAAGTGAGGCAAAACCCTCTCTTTTGGTACTCGGGTAATTAGCTGTAAATAAATGATCAGCAACTATTTTGAGTGTTTTCTGTGATTAACGATTTCCTTTATCACAAGTAATTTGCCCTACGGGTTTTCGGATTCCTGATTACATTTTCTTTAAACATAAAATAGCAATTCGAAAAAATAAAAATAAAATATTTTTTTTCCTATCCCACACCCCGTTCCTCCTCTCTCCTTTCTATCTTTCTTTCTTCATTCAGTATTTCTCCCCGTTCCTTTCCCTCTCTCTCTCTCATTTCGCTACATCCATTCCACATGTGCTCGATTGTCTCTCTCTCGTC
This sequence comes from Tenebrio molitor, assembly GCF_963966145.1. Lineage (NCBI taxonomy): Eukaryota > Metazoa > Arthropoda > Insecta > Coleoptera > Tenebrionidae > Tenebrio > Tenebrio molitor. The sequence continues at coordinate 21,765,779 of NC_091047.1, read as the reverse complement.
ATAGCACATCTCGTTCTCACATCTGAATCTCACCATCATTTTTTTTTCTCTTGAACTCTCTCTTTTGCTTCCTTTTGCTCTCAATCTTTCCACTTCTTCATTGGCATACCCTTCCTCTCCGTGTTCTGTTTCTTTTCCCTCCAGCATTCCGTTAGTATCCTGCATTCTTCCCTTCCATCCATTTTGTCGCTCTCTTTCTCGCTTTCACTCTCATCCTAATCCTTTTGCACTCTTCCCTCACAACGTAACCTGACGTTTCTCTATCCACTCCTAGCACCCCTCTTAAATATTTTTCTTGGACTCTCTCCTCATGTTCCTTCCATCCCCAGATCTCTGCCCTGTATTCTACTCTTTCTCCTATTCTGAATTCTTCTACTCTTCCTGGTCTTCTTTGTTTACTGTTCCGTAATCTATCACTGTTTCCCCTCTGCTACCTATATAGGTCTATTCTCCTTCTTCGTCCCCTTGTTTGTTGCCATTCAATACTTCCCATCCATTTTCTTCAATCCATTCCATCAGTCTCTTCCCTTCTGCGTTTTCTAGCTTCTCTTTGGATTCTCTTTGCCCATCTCTCTTCTCCTCTTCCCAATTTCTTGGTCCTCATTCACGTATTCTCCCGTTGAAGTCCCCTCCCAACGATTTCCTTTATCATTAAAGTAGCCTACCAATTCTTTTCATTTCTTTCGTTCGGTTTCAATAGTTTTGTTTTGCATTTTTGTTATCCATTTGGTATATATATTCTCGGAGCTGACCTATGAATCTAGTTAGATAAAGAGGTTAATTATTATTATTATTATTATATTCTGACCCACCACACACCCGCTGACACGGTATTCAGGCCGAATTAATTTATCATTACAAGCCTATCAAATAATGATAATTCCTGGCACTATTTATAATATGTATATCATTTATTTTGCTATACGCCCACTTTTTACACGACATTCACGTCGAAGTTTTTGCTTTTTCTTACTATAATTATCATTATTACAGTCATAGAGATGTTTATAATACACCCACTTGCCATTTACACATCGCTATACTGATATCTTCATACCATTAAAATGTTCAAAATACTAAACAGAACAAATTATTATACAGAGAGAAGTATATTGTTGTTGTTAGAAATGGTATGTAGAGTTAATTGTAGCTGTTGAATAGTTAATCCTTTTATGACAACGCTTATGCAACATACAAAACAACTGACAGTGCTACAGGCGTAGCAAGCAAAATTGTTTTATGGTAAGAGACGGGCTGAGAGGGTTGCCTAAGAAGAGAAAATTCTTGATACGCGTTAATGCAGAGAAAACGTGCATAATAAAATATGAAGGATCTTAAAGGATTTGTATCGTATTTTTGCGATAATTTTAAGTAACTAAATAAAACGATAGGGTAGATAACTATCCCCACTCGTTTTCAACAAAAATCTTGTCGCAGTGAAAAAAATGTAGCATCTTCCTTCTTAATTCCCTCAAATTAACATTAACTTGGAGAGAATGTTGTTCGTTTTCTTGCAATTCCAAGCCGCGTTACACAGTCATCCTAATTATCAAGGTGGGAAAATACATGTAATGATGCGTTCGGGGAGTAATTTGGCCCTGCCGGTAGGTAGGAAGAATGCAGTCATTATCAGGAATGGCGCCTGCTGTTGCATTAAACATGAAGCATACATATTTCAGGATAACTTTCGACACGTTCGTTGCACACGGACTCGTTTCGGCGCGATGAATTTTATCACCGTTCAAATTGGTCGTTCTCACCGCGTTCCCACTTCACACCGAATTTGTAACCGACAGCGCCGAAATTGGAGAGATTTATATTAAAGTTTATAAGACATCTCTCCTCAAGGTTCCACTGATTGTATGATGTCGACGCCACTTCAAACAGACTCCGTTAGCTAATTTATTATTGATGCAGCGACCAACACTCTAACATGTGTGTATGAGTGTTCGGATTTTACAGACTTCGCGTTTGTAATTTTTTTACTAAATGTGGAGGCTGCTCTCGGGCTTTGAGAGTTTTCTTTGAGGAGGTTACAGACGCATCGCTATAATCTCTACAGTTTTACTTCAAAAATACTGTTTATGCCAACTAAACTGCGTGTTGCAAGAAAATCATTTACCGATAAATTACCACCAACTTTAAAAGCTCCTAAAACTACAGCCTCGTTATACAAAATTCACATGTGTGCAATAATTTGACAATTATTGTACATATTTACCTTATTCTTTACTTCTTAAAAAAATGCTTATTAAGCTGATCAATGTAAATCAGTAAATTCTTGATATTTTCTCCTTTAAAATATTTTTTATTCCTGTTTTTTTTTCTCATGGTTATTTTGTTTCTGTTTTGCATATTCAACCGTTGGTATTGTAAACGATTAATCTCTATACAAGATATTTAACGAGTGATAATGAGCCCCACGGAATTGAAAATGCAACCCACAATACATCGGGAAGGTAAAGCTGGATGTTCACCGCGTCCATATCCAGCTTTAGGTTCCAAATGTATTGTGGGTTGCATTTTTAATTCCGTTGGGCTCTTATGACTCGTGAAATACCCTGTATAATACGTTTTCAAAATTATTTAATAACTAAATAGTTCTCTACGAAAGCTAGGAGAGAAGATTTTAGTATTATATCTTTATTAATTAATATCACGTGATATTGTAAGTTTTATTTTTTTTATCATTTCACTATTGAAGGGCGTCAACAAGTTATTAGTATTATGAAGAGGGGACGCGGTATCGTCGCCGGATTTATTTACCATTACGGATATTCCTATCAAGTACATATGTAATTCCTTTGAGAGCAATATTTATTACATTGTACTTTCATTTACTTTGCTATAAACCTACTTTTACACTCAATTCAACATCATACTAAAATTAAATAATCAAGCAAAGATGTGCAGCCACCCATCCAAATATTAACCGCGGCTAGCGTTGCTTCTTCCTTAAACTGCAAAATAAAAACCTAATTTCTTGTAACTAACTCCCTGCTAATTGATACCTGAATACGTATCCACTCTTTGGTTAATTTTAAATCTTGCTTTGCCGCTTTAACCGAACGATTTAAAATATGTAGTTGTTGAGCAAGTTTTCCCCATGTGGTTTTCCCTCTTCTGTAGCGCTTAACGAGCACCGCCAAAATTCTTCACAATTGCGACATAAATTAATGTTGTGAAGGAATGGGAAAGGTTGATGACGAAACCACAAACAATTTGACAGGAATTTTGTGCATTATTAAATTGTATATCGACGTTACGAAACAACGCTTTGAGCTTTCGCAATATTATGAAAGTAGTTGAAATGGTTGTTATGTGGCCTATTTGGGGTCGGTCGTGACAAGGGTTGCCATAGCATAACTCGAACAAGGCCAATCATAGGTTACAGTAACATCAATATCCCACCCTGAATCGCCGGAATTGACCTGTAATACCGATTATTATTAAATTAGGTGAAATTTTGCAGTCGATCAAGCATATCCTGCATTTACGATTTCCACTGCATAAGTGGTACATTGTTGGCGTTTGTTTTAAAATAAACTATCACAAATTTTACCACCCCATAAATGTTTTATCGATTATTATCAGTAATAATATGATAAATTAAATATAATACCATTTTTGTTTTCTAGGAACTAATAAAACAATATTAAAGCTTGTTGGGAGTTGTTGACGGCAACAACCACATTTTTTCTTTTTTCTCTTACAAGTAAGTGTAATTTTTCATTTGCGCAAGACGAAGCTATAAACTTTATCATATTCCTGCATGCATAACCGATGCACTTGCATTATTAAGTTTCAAATTTTTTTCGCCACAATAAAAAAGGAAAAGTAAAAAATTACCAGCATGAATATTCGCGTTGTAAAAGAACTGGAGATTTAGGTAATTTGCATTTTATGGAGGCTCACCGACGTCAGGGGTTGCTTTCATTTCAGTAACGCTATCCACGTACGTTTTAAGAAAATTTCGAGCATTTGCCACCAGCTTCAACACTTTTATTGAGCCATTTGAATAGAGTAAAGATAGTGGAGGCGCTATTTGGAATATTGTAGTCGGCGTTGTGGGACACAACATACTGTCTCCAAATGCCTTCAATAGTAATTTGAGTTTTTTGGTGCTTACAAAGGAAATTGTGCATGTTCGTGCGAAGTACAGACGCATTTTGTAATTGCAGGGTGAGAGCAACGGTCGAGAAAATATGCTGCAATTCATATTAAGATCATTAAGAGGTTGGAATACGAAGAATGTGCAGGATTGTGCTATATTAAAGTCGTATTAAGAAAAATAAAATTTATAGGATTCGTCCGTGCTTTTAGTTGAAAATAAAAACTGTAATCTCTCTCACCCAGAATCTAAGAATATTTATGCAAAAATGACAATCTAATGTTTAAGGAAACAATAACTCACTTGCCTCCGGAGTGTTGTGATGTGTTGTCAATAGTTGAAACGCCAGTGTGGAAATTGATAAATGAAAGCACTATCCAGTTTTATTTACCCGTGCTACAGACACAACGAGGAAACAAAAAATATTGTTTTAAAGTGGATTATATTCCAAATTATATTAAAATTGTAAATTTAAAACCTTTTCAGTCATATTACACAATGTTGTGTGAATCAGCAACAACAAAACAAGTTCAAAAGTATCTCCGTTCTCTTAAAATCATTCTACAATTAAAAAAAAAGAGTCTGTGCTTAAAACCGCACGACAGAAGTAAAAACTATGCCGCTCGTAATTGTAAATTATATTTTCCGACGACCACTATGAAAAATGCGTAAATTCGCACAAATAACTATTATTGAAAGTTGGCTATTGCATGCAAATAGCGAACCCGTGTGCAATGAAACTGGTTACCCAATCAGATACCTTCTAGCCTGTGCGCAATGAAATCATTGCACACAGTTGTAGTAACCATGGCCACCAATGTATGTTTTGTCCGCAGCTCTGTCGAATAATATTTGAAGTTTGAAGGAATACCGAATATTAGCGTTTTTTTTTGTGGTCGTCGGAAAAATATCGTGTATACCACGTGTTGAAAATTCGATTTCACACTCGTTTGCTTAAGCCACGCGCCTACGGCTTGTGGCTCAATTCTGCAAACTCGTGTGAAATCTTTCATTTTCAACTCTTGATATACACTATACTATATTATGGATTATGGAGGAATCAGGAACAAGGTATAAGTGAGTCATATGACGTCACAGTTAGTAATAGTGATTTTTGCAAATTAAGCGAAGTGTCGCTTTCGTTGTTCTACGGCCTGAGCCTGACGAAGATTTGAGCGTGACGACTTAAGCGTGTCGCGTGACGATTTTAGCGTGTCGCATGGAACTAATTCACTGCCCGTGTGGTGCGCCTAAAAAAGTTTTCACTTCAAAAATGTAATACCGGTCTATTTTTGTTCATATTGAGGTTCTTTGATATACCTACAATATAATAGATTTTGAAAATAAAATAACCCACTGGTATTAGTCCATCAAACGTTCACCTTCAACCCCCTCGAATGTCATAGCTTTAATACACTTTGATAAACAACAATCATGTTTTAATATTTATTTTTACTAGTTTGAGTCATTCTTGTGATTTCTAGACAATCAATATTGAAAGCCTAACAAACATCTGACGGTGCGTTTTGTTTGTCTCATAAAAAAAAAATTGACTACAATCACACTAGAGATGAGCATTTTTTTAAATGTACACGATGTTAAAAAAAACTGATTCGTCATATTTCGCAGCGGACTGTCGATGTCGTCGTGGTTGTGTCTGCGATTAATTTTAATTTTCAGTTGAAACGTGCGCACTTTTAACGTGAACCAAATAAAGGGTGAACGAATTTACATGTGTACGTGTGAATGCATTTTCATTAGAAATTGATGTCCAGTAAAGGCCTCGAAATTTGTAAAACCAAGATGTATTTCGCAATGAAAAAGTCACGCATCGATAAACCATAAATTCGAAATGAAACATTAAACTTACAATATACCCGGTTCCATACCGTGTGTAATTTACCCGTTACAAAATCTCCAGCAGTTTACTGCTGAAAATGGCTGACACCTAAAATTCAATACTTGAAAACAATGAACTCTTCATAAAATAAAATAGAACTACCTTTTATTGGGGTGTCAAAACGTTCATAAACAATGATAGGAGTGTTCCGATCAATCGGCCGCCATATTGAATGCCTTTCCGGAGGAATGTTCGTTTGAAAGTACGCCAGTGAAATAGTGAGGATACAATCGGAAACGGGGGAAGGACCTGCGATGATTTGGTCGGATGCAGCGGCTCCCGAGCGCGTCAATATCTTATGTGACACTTGGGGGCGCGATACACTGCAGTTTAACCGTGAATTATAGCCTCATACAGGATACCAGACTGACGCTGTTACAGAATTGGCATCGTATCAGACGAATTGGAAAAGCGTTACTTTAATTGCCGACCGTTCTTTCTGCACCAGACGATAAATTATAAAAGGATGAAGACACCTTTGTTCAGATTTCGTGGATGTTGTTCCCGGAAAGCGGACGTCTCGCAGTTATTTCCTACTTGGTCTCTTTGTAATCTCCTGGCTCTTAAGTGACTTACCCGGATCGATCGACCGACACACAGCTTTACTACGGGATATATTTTTGCCGAAGAATTATATGATTATCATCCAAGTCACCACGAATTAAACGACACTGCGTGCACATCCAGTAATTAAAAAAATATATATATTTCACCACTTTCAAGAAGATGCCTTTTAGCTTTAGTAAAACGTTGCAATGAGGGTGAAAGCTGTTCAGTAGATTTTTTAGTAAACATTTCAAACCATGTGTCAGATGCTGTAATTGATTGGTACGAGACGCACTAAATATAATATTTTTCAACGAGTGTCTAATGACGGGTAATGGCCGTTACACGCGAGTAATTACGATACTTTTCATTCGACGTACAAATTTCATCAGTTTCACTATCAAAAGTCATTTACAAGTTTGTCTGTTAAAGAATTGCACCACAGGAGAATATTTCAAAGGAACTTATACCTTCCAGATCCCAAAAGAAATTTGACAATGAGGAATGAACTCGAGAATAAATTCGTAACAAAATTCAGTATAAGACAGTTAATTTAGTATATCCAAATATAGTCTGGGAATGACTTTTTTTCTACTCTTACTTAAAAATAAATTTATTTTTTTATTGAGTTTATTGTTAAGTAATGTTGGCCATTGCTCACGGCTGTGCTTTTGACTCATTACTCCACGAGCTATGACCAATGGCAAAAACTGCATTTACAAATAATCGCATCTTTGCAATTGTTATGATAGTGCACAATATTCATAACGTCACAGTTATTTTGAAATGTCATAATTCATGTGTCTATGTACTCTATTCGCGTGTAATAGCATCATTACAAACTCGTTGAATAATATACCAATATTTTGATTTTTAAATTAAGAGCCTTTTATACAAAATAGTATTTGAAAAAGAAATTCCGAGGCAAGTGTGACTGACATTCAGTTATGGAAAATACCTTAGTTGTAGGGAAAATAAAAAAAAAATGTTTTCCTGTTTTTCAACTATTACAGTTCTCCTAATAATAAACTTTTTCTTTGTTGGTGCAAAGCATTTTTTTATGTCTTTACGTTTCAGTGAATTATATACTGCAAATTTTCATTCAACATTATATAGGTATTTCACGAGTGATAATGAGCGCGACGGAATTCAAATGCAACCCACAATACTGTGTACAGTTTTCAGTAGCGGATTGTTATTTGAATAATGTACGCATTTGATTCAAATTTGGAGAAAAATCTCCGTTAAACTAGAAGCTTTCGAGCTGCGCAGAAATTTTTCAGCAATAATTATTAGCTGATTAGTGCAAACGTATTTTTGTGCAGGCCATCGGCGATTTGAATTTCAAACGTGATTCACCGCACGACTTGATTATGCATAATTTAAAATATTCAAAAATAATGAAATTCGAGCATAAATCATGTGAAAGTTTAGTGCGGCTGGTTTAATTTAAAACATCATAAAATGATGCAAATGGGGGCAAGGTTGGACGGCCGAGCTCGGAGCGGCGTCGATGGGGGCGGCAGCAAAATAAACTTGATTAGGGCCACACTTAACTCTGGTAAAACAGTGCGAGAGTATCGAGTTAGTGCTGGCTCACGGCGCGAATTAATAACTACTGTGTCAACACAGACAGCGAACCAGGACGAAAAGGGAAGGACGAACACGACAGGACCGTGACAAAAACCGAATTGGGCCAGTGGCGGTGTTTAGTCCTGGATCATCCCCGCTCCACTATTAATACTTCACCAGACACCTGTTCAACGCGGCCCTTATCACACTTAATTACCGAATACATCTGCACATTCTGGCGGCTTTTGTCGCCCGACCCTATTGGTCCTGTATCAGGGAAAGTGTTATGCTGGCGCGGATACGCGACGACCAAACGACAAGGGTCATACATGAAACTACCTTCCATGAAAAGGATACATGACAGTCATTTATCTTCGATACTTCACCCTTCTAACGACCTGTCTAAATCGCGCCGAATTTTCGATCTAATCTCAGAAATGCACGCGCTTCGCCGCCGGACGCGAACCGAACGTACCACCGTGATGGATTGATACCGTTTCTTATCACCATTGCAAATTTGCAAAACTGATTTATAACTTGCAAGTTTCTCTTTTAATTTTTTATTTTAATCTCTACTTTACTTTTCAAATTGCTCACGTACAAACTAGTACCTCAAACGTCAATGTAAGAACATTAACAGTGTACCTACTTTTCCAAAAGAAAATAATCATCTAAAAATTACTGTGATAAGGGTCAATTCACAGTAAAATATTCTAAGTAGGTAAGTATCATTGAGTGGCGACAAAAAACTGATTATTCGTATTAGTTTTTCCAAATTTTAATTGAAAGGTAAGACCATTTTCCTAAATATTGTTATAACAAATCATAGTATTTTTTCTACCAATGGATTTTTCAATGGCCTTAGCGACCCTAAGAAGTTACTTTTACCGCTACTTCGTGAAAAATTGAACTGCTGAAAAAGTTTGTGGCAGAAAAAGAAATATTGTTTTGGCTGTCTCGGCTAGAAGTTGCCAAGCTTATCAAAAAGCTATGAACTGAGGATAAGACGACACATTTCAGATAAAACAACTATGAGATTATAGTGTAAAAAATATTAGATACGTTTCGAGATTCGGGTTACAGAAAGCATAGAAAAAAAATATCGGGTGTTCATTTAAATTTATCCTCAAAGAAGGCGTTGAAGAGTCGATTATGAACGCACCACGGATTACGAATCACATATCAGCAAGGCGATCTTCATTTACCTTGAAACCGCCTTGATATCAGCTGTTTAAATCTAATCTCACTTTTGCGTTGTTTGTGTTTTTACAGACTGACGAGTGGATGCGTTCACAATCGACTTTTCAACGAAAAATTCGAGGAGAAATTTAAATGAACGCCCGATATTAAACGATAGCGTTTGTAAAACAACAAAGATGACTCTTCGACATATTAATTACATGGAAGAAGCTTGTAGAGACATGTTTTTAAATTCTACCTTTAGATTGGGAAGTATCAGACAATAAAATCACAGCCTACTCTAATTCCGAATTTATTTGAGGGTACGGTATAAATGTTGAATTCTGACACGATAAATCAAGTCCTTAATGCGGAAAAAACGCAGAAATAAGATATGTACAACTTTTGAAGAATATTTATGATATTCGTTAGTTCGAATATAAATAAAAAACAAAAAATTAAAAGAAAAAAAATACAAACTTTTGCTATGCTTTGTTGGAATTATTTAAATGATTTCAGTATTGTAGATGAGCAGATGTAGAATTGTTGAAAACTGTGTTGTGCTATGTTAAAATAAATTCGTAATTGTTAATTACTGTCTAAAATTAATAAGAATTTTTCGTCTATTTAACAATAAATTCTCATGATTAGTGAAAAATGTAACAAAACCATTTCTATAAAGGGAAAACACATCAGCAATTGCTTCCGTTTTGGTTTATTTTAATCGTTAATTGGAATTTTACTGAATTTGTTTTAAAAACTGCATAGTTGTTGTCAGATTTTAGATTAATTCAAATTAGTTAAAAATCAGAAAAAAAGCTGCTTGTCAAAATTGATCATAATTTAGTGATTTAATGATAGCCGCGAGACGAATATCACCTAGGTTTTTGGAGAATATGGTTAATTACTATGCATTAAAATCACCACATAATTGTTCATCGGTTCATCACGATTGACTAACAAGGGAAACCATAAGTCAAAACATCATTTTTGTTAACCAAATATAAAGTAATTAATCGTAAAATACATGAAACTCTCTAATTCGATTGAATACGAATATAGAGACAAATGGATAAGTGGATAAAATGGGGATAAACATTTTATGAGTAATCGGTGGATAAATTTTTATATTATCCAGACAATATGAAAGTCATCACAAAAGTAATATGAACGATAGCTCTTCAGAAATATTACGATGAAAATCCAGATGTATCAAAGATTTCGTCAGAAATTTAAAAATATGTCAATGTAACAATTTTTCTGTTGGGAGGTTAAGAGAAAATACTTGTAACTATTTAAGGTGTAATTTTAATCTTATACTCAGCGGAAGAGCAAGAAAAAAAGAAAATGTTTGGATTTTAATTTTAGTGGAAGCAATAAATACGATATTATTTATCTTCAAGCTGTCGAAAATCGCGCCCTTGTGTAATACTGAGCGGAGTAGAAGTCCTAGGATTAGAAGTGTCCAGAGGCGGCTCACCCGAGTCTAATGTAAGGTCATTTGAAGCATTTGTCATGGTTCATTTATCAATTACAACTATCAATTACACGAAATGTTTAATAATTAAATTATCCCTATTAAAATAAAGCTTCTAAAAAAGCAAAATAACGAAATTATTATCCAATATTTACCGGTGCCACTGTGGTATTTAACGAGTCGTTTGTTGTGGGCGTGTCTGTGCTGTCAGATGTGATGTCAAAATCTGAAATTGCGCAAGCAAGATGGTCGTTCAGTGTTTAAAAGTACACAGTTGTAAGTTGTAATCGATTGCTGTTTACATTTTGATATTTTTTGTTATATTTAGCGAATAACTGAACTACGCCCGATGCCATTGAAAACGGAATGTATTCCGCGCCTCGAAAATTGACGTAGACTGCGGCAAACTATGTAGGATCTAGTCCCACCAAAGTCCCGAAAAGTGTCTGATTGCTACATAATGCTCATGATGAAAAGTATTTGGCTACAAAGGTAAAATTTCTGACTTCCCTAGACGAAGAGTTAAGTATAAATTATTATTGTCGGTTATGTTTGACCCGCGCTTGTGATGCGGTGAATTCACCAATTTGATAATGAAAGATATCGAAGATTCGGGCTCTGCTATCTTAGTAAAAGTGCAGGATACTAATAATTACAAATCGCGATCATTCACCATTTTGGGAAAGTTTTACCAGGAAATTTGCAGAAAGTACATCGGATAATTTATATAGCATTGTAGACTTTACTAATACATATTATCGAAACTTCAAGTACCAATAACAAGAAATTACTATTGCCTTAAAATTTAAAAACGGCGAATTTGAAGATTGTAATTTTAATGCAACTATAGGAAAAGAAAAATAAATAAGCGAACTCATGTCCGATTTTTTTCGTGATTTGCTTGAAGATAAAATAGTATACAGGGTGTCGCAAAATTAACGTATTCCAAATCGGGGGTCTTGTAGAGAAAAATCTCAGGAATGTCGAAAAAATAAAATAAAAAATATAGCGGGGGTCTTTACAAAGATATATGGGTCTGAAGGTTCAAACTTTTCATCATGTTTTCTTCAAATAAAAAATATAAATGGTTAACATTCATTTTGAAATATGGTGAAAATGATTATGTAAAATATTAAAATATAAATGAAAAGACATTTCTTGATAAAACAGCTTTATCTCGAAAAAATAAAAGTTTTATTTTTCCAATTTTTGTTCAAAAGGGAAGTACAACATAGCTAGAATATTAATCAGGTCCTTTTGAACAAATATTGGCAACTTTGATATTTTTTTCAAAGTGACAGGAATTTTTTTTTAACATTTTTACTTGGTCAACAGGATGTCCTCTACTAAGTCCCGAACTCGGAATACGATAATTTTAAGACACCTGTATATCATTCAGAGTAGAAGGTCTTTTTGCGCTTCATCCAGTTGTCGACCTCGACTTCGTCTCCGTCTTCAATCTCTGAGCTTAGCACAAAAAGACTCACTACTACTCTTAATGATATAATCTACTATTTACTATTTTTGGAAATTCATAAAATAGCAATAAGACAGAGGTAATATTTGGACAGAACCATAAACAAGAAGATTTTGTTTCTAGGTAGTACATCGAATTACTTCAGATTAGTGTTTCAGGTGACTATGTTGAGAAATAAGAGATTTATACATTTTGCTTCTCTGTGGAGCAATAAACATTGAACCAACTTAAATAAAATATTCTGCATGAATCTTCTCCTCGAGTATTTAGAACAAATGAAAACATTACAATGGTTTATTTTTTCAATTATTTACATTTAACAATAAGTAGAACAGTAAAGAACTTACTGAACTAGAGATTTTTAATTTTATATCATAATATATTATATCATATTGTTATCATTAAACCCATGTTAATTTGCTCACAACTGGTCCGGTTTACAGTCCAAGTCAGCGTCTAAATAAGACCAAAAATATCAAAACATTATTACTCCCAAAAAAAAATCTCTAACCAAAATGTAGAAAAGTTTTTGCTTATGCAATCTTTGCAAAATTACGCTAAACTCACGAGTATGTTAAAATAATAAAGACATGTCAGTATTGCCCTGATCGTATCAACTTTTTTGTCTATGCGATCATTTGCACATGTCAATGTGCAATTGATCACAACTCAGCGAGTAATGAGTCATTACTCACGGCCGTGGATTATGAGCAGCATAATTTAACTTGAGCACAAAACGAATTTTTACGTCTTGGACAGAATTAATTTTTGTGTTGGTTTTATGAATATTTGTCCGAAACTTGGATTTACTTACTTTTGGTTTAGGAGTCCACGCGGCATGTCCGCTTTTTGAAATAATTATTTCGTCAAGCAAAACGATCATAAAGTCCAATAATGAGCGGAAACAGCGTGAGGAACCACATCTGCGAGCCCTCTCGGTAAATATTGTCTTCCATTAATGATCAGATAAGACATCAACACGCGACCTTTTCCATCGAGTTGTTCGAATTTATTCCCTAGCCACGGAACGAGGAAAGTAAAACTCGTACAATTTCATAAATTATGAAAGTATTTATGCACCCCAACATTAAGAGCGACTCAAGCAAAACGTAACTCTAACGAAAGTTAAATGGACGAATCTAAATATTTCTGCAAAATCTCCTTAACTTATTCGAATAAAAACTTTTAATATGAGACACAATGGCGCAAAGTTTACCAGTCGATATGATAATGGAGTAGTTACTTCTGCACTTTCGCCACCCGCCCGTAACAGATGTCTCTAATGCCACTTACCGAATTCTTTTCGAAGCCGTTACATTCAATATTAGGGGTATTATTACAGTTACCTGCTCGTTTTCGTACATACGCTTCGGGGGGATTTGTCGTCGCTGAAAACGTCGCAGGAAATTGGAAGTATTTCCTGAGAAAAAAACAACTGGATTCGAGTTGCCGCGACCGTTTTTTCATTCGACGAAACTCCTGAATCTTTGAGCATCATAAAGACGTCGCAGGCTATTACCCTGTTTTGTAAATTCTCCCAAATTGAAAAAATCGTATTTGTTCGAAAGCCAGCCCAATTAATATTTCATTCCGTTCCCGTTTTCCGTTAATTTATTTTTCCTCTTTCTGCAAAGCCAACTCAACAGCTCTCCGTCACTCGAGTATCAGATCTAAAGTTTATGCGTGAATATTTCAGGAGGTAACCGACCGACTCGACAAAACACATTTGTGATGTATGCTACGGAGATGCTGCTCCACCTGTCAAAGATAGGTGATGAAATTTCGTCTTGGGAATTTGGCACGTTCTTGAAGCGCCAGCGATGACTATCAATGCTTAATAATTTACGACGAGTCATAATGCACCAAAAATTTCACACATTATACCCAAAATAACTACAAATTTTACATCACACTATTTATCAACGAAAATAGTTGTTTACTTATTTGTATATCAAGGATGCGAAATCGTACTGTGACGAACCGAGAGAAAAATTGTCGCCAAGGCCGCTTTGCGGCCGAGGCAAACAATCTCGAGATTGTCAAAGGATTTCGTAACCAAGGTATACACAACATTTTGTGTGCAACCCGAAAATTTGTAATTATAAAATGAACAAGTAAAATTTCCTTCATTGTCAATAAAAATAAAAAAATAAATAAAACAATTCACTTTGAGAAAAATTGCAAAAATGTCCGAAGAAAATTACGATGGTTCAGTTCCGTGTACTGATCAAGAGTTAAAAAAATAATTATCAATTGTGCAGTGTCCCATTTGAAACCTGAAAAATCGAAACGGCAATATGAAAAATTGTTACAGTGACTTTGAGACTGATGTAACAAGAAGAATGTGAAAACCGTGTCGGATAATGTTGTACTGGCTTACCTATTTGTTGGAATTTATTTATTGTGGAAGGTAAATGTTAAGTTCTGTTATGCTAGGTTGGATCATCTGCTCCTTTTTAGGTTATTTTAATCGTGGAAATATCAGGAGCCGTGCAAAGACACAAATAAACCAAAACGTCTGTTGATGACAATCAGGAATGTTACGAGATATTTCTCTTTTTGATCGGTGAAAAATTAACCAAAATTAACCTAATTCACATGTGTATGTTTTATATAGATGATAGATCGATAATGGGGATCTTTCTTATCGACCCCTTCTCATGCGGATGTCTCATTTGAAATTGGCGGAAATTTCAAACCGGATGAAAATTCTATACTAATAGTGGCCGTTCCTGACACAAAATCAAACTTTAACTGTAACCAATCCAGATTTTGTAAGATTACACCGGAAATATGCAGATAGATATGTTGTAATTGTGATAATAAATAAATATAAAAATTACTTTTACTTTTACGGCCGTCGCCAAGGCAACGGCTGCGAAATTCAATTTCGCGGCCTGTTGCACACAAAGTTATTTTTCTTGATGAGTAACTTAATAAAAAAAAATGGAGTCTACAAGCTTTGATTGGACATGAAAAAAGAAAGAAACGCGTGTTCTACATAAAAGAATTTGCAGTTTCAAGGCAGCAACGCAGATGTTTTGGAAGATGAATGCTGACATTTAATAAGCCTGTCCGTTTTCAAAAAACAAATATTGGTGGTTGATGACCTGGCTGGCTGGCACCAGATCTGACGACCGTCCCTACCAAAAATGAAAGAGCTGTTCTGTTAATGATGATTCCTACAAGGTGAAGTAACAATGAGCCTAATGGAATTAAAAATGCAACCCACAATACATGTGTAAGGTAAAGCTGGATATAAACCGCGTCCATATCCAGCTTTACGTTCCAAATGTATTGTGGGTTCCATTTTCAATTCCGTCGGGCTCATTATTACTCGTGAATCACCTTGTATATAGAAGTGCTAGAGGGCATTGAGGCCCTTGTTTACAATTTGTTTGCATATTGTCATATTCTTTGCCTTTGTTCTCCACTGAATCACTCCCATCCTATGTAAATCTTCCTCGGCTTCTTGTATCCACTTCTTCTTTAGTCTTTCTTTCTCTTTTTCTTTCCCTTGTGTCTTTCTCTATTTTGTTAATCTATTTTCTGGGAGTCTCTCCACATGCCCCAATCATCTTAATCATTTCCTGTGTTATTTTATGCTCTCCAAACAGTGTTGCTACTTCGTCGTTTGTTCTCCTTCTTCACTGGCCATCCACTTTTATCTCCATATATCCTTCCCATATTTCCAGCAAATTCTCAGAAATTCCATTCATAGTCCAAGTTTCTGCGGCATTCAAGACTGTTGGTCTCATAACTGTTTTATAAATCCTCCTTTTAGCTTTGCTGCTTTGTCACTTTGCCACACTCGTGCTGTAAAATATGTTTTCTGACGCTCAATAAATTTTTATCTTTATCTCCAACCAATCTATTAGGCTGATGTGAATGTATTTGCATAATGTGTGGGACACACTGTATAACAATCAAAATGTTTGCGACTTAACTTCATGAGTAGAGTATTGTATTATAAAATTCGTGCAATTGTTTAACAAATAACTTACTTTTAGTAAAATTGCAATAGAAGTTTATAGATGGCCCCATTATAAAAGCAGATCTTGGCAACGTTGCAATAATTTACTACACCACACTACTCGTATAGTACACACAAACAATGTATCTGAATTAAGCTGTTAGGGTGACATTTTTACATTGTCTATCAAATTAACGACCTCGAAACTTCTCCGTATTTATTGTCTGACTGACTTTCATCCCAATTCAATCTCGAACTACCTGAAACAGTTTCCGAACGAAAACCTTGTGCTTTATCAAAGTGTCGACAAGTTGGCGAGCGACTTGATAACCCTCCCTTTGACGGTATGGGAAGTAAAGCTCACACCGCCGACACCCTGTATACTAATTAGGGCGAGCTTATTAGAGAGGTGCGCTTTTTGATCGCACACTACGTCAAGCCTATAACAAGTTTTCCAGTTAAAATTGCCATTCGCTGTCTAATAAAGCCAATAAATCTGCAATATTGGCGCGACACCATTGCAGGCAGGCGAACAACCGGATGGAGACATTTGCATTTTAAGTGTTTTCTGCACATATTGGCGCTGCATTGAACTCCCGTCGTACCAGACAAATCCGGGCAGGTTTTATAAGGGTAATATCGGCGGAATTGTGCGCGATTACCCAACTCCCAAACAACGACTATCCAAACGGTCTCAACAACGCCGCAATAATAATTTTACGTGAGCAAAGAAACGACCACAGACAATGTCTCGACGAATAGAATGGCCCCTTTTTAAATTAACAGGTTTGGGATCGGGGGGTTTACTAAATCCGATAAGCTGGATATTTATTCATCAAGGAAGGGGTGAAACTGGAAGACTTCATAGGTTATCTAGTTTCTCCATTACAACTGGAATGAAGGATTTTTACTCAGAAATAATGTAAAATGTTTTATAAATCAAGCACATTTATTGTAACTGATGAATTATCAAAAATTTCACAGATACGAGAAGATATAGCGAGAAAGATAATAATTAATATGTTTTTTGAAATTTGAAAAAAAAAAAACACAATCATGTGTCAGCGAATCAAAAGAGAATACAAGGTATGTTTTACTCTCCACAACTGGTAGAGCGTGTCGGAATTAACGGAACAATTTTATTATTGTACAGGGTCATTACAAATGATTGTAGTCGAAGCGAGCCATGCCCATGTTATGAAATTTTTGCCGCTCGATACAAACATAACTTTAATGTCGCGTGAACTGTCACTAGTGTCAATTGTGTGAACGGTGTGTATTCATTTATTCACATAACTTTGATCATTTTCATATGGAGCGGCAATTATAAATTTTACATTCAGTTTTCACGCCAACTTGGACTACAATCATTTATAATGACTTCTACAGAAGCACTCACTTGATTTTTTTATTTGCAATATAAAATTATTTTAGCTCTTAATTCCTAATCACACAATTTCAATATGTTTAAAATATTTTTTTAAGATGATTAAACAAGTTTTTAAAAGAACTAAACAATTAAAATTCTTTGTCAAGATTTACTGTCAATTGATAGTTATTTAAAGACTGATTTAAATATGCCATCTGTAAAAAAAATATCTCGAAAATCCAAATACAAGCTCCATTGGGATTGGACCATTTTATCAGATAAGAGGATTCTAACAAATCAACTTGACTTATTAGATTATTTAGAATCATATTATCAGTACGTTTAAAAAAGTTGCCGTCGAAATGATGAGTATAATAAACAAACTGTATCATTTTATCAGATAAAAGAATTATATGCCAATCTGACCTTAATGCTACCGATAAAACTGCATAATATATAGGTTCTTATAGATATTCCTGTCCCTGAACATTACTCCTGAAACAAAATACTTAAGTTAAAATTGTTAAGTATTTTATTTAAATCATATTATCGCGTGTTCAAATGAAATCCTGGGCTGGGAAGGCGTTGGAAACCGTCAATTGTTGTGCTTTTTTAAGACGTAAATTATTTGAAGAATGTTGACAGCTAACCTCACATTTAGAGCCTGAAAAATCTTTCTTTTTTTTTTCTTTCTTTGCAATGTTTTACATTAAAAAAAATAACTTAATGATTTCTATTCTCGAACCTTTGCTGAAAATAAACATGTTCAATTATGTCCCGATTAAACATAAACAAATGTCATTCATGTCAAATGGCGGGAAATTCAAACTTTACACTGTTCTAAACGGTTTATTTTCCCAACGCGTACTCAGCCCAGGATTTCATTTGAACGCCCGATATTTACATTAATCTAAAGGACTCTGCAAGAGGTTTACGAATAGTTGTTTGTATGTATTATTATTATATATTTGGTCAATAAATTGATCTGACTTGTACGTCGTATCAGAAGGTATGTGGTAAGATGAAACATAATAACACAATTCCAAAAAAAAGTAATCAAAGGATAAAATCACCATATGTTTAAAAAAATAGGCCAAGAGCTGCTGTGAAAAATAAAAATATCGAAAATTTGTGATGCAGCTTATTTCACACATAACCACAGACTAAGATTCATATAACCTAACTTTAATAAATTTGGAAATTACAGGGCCACTGTCAAATTTTAGTCACATAGGAACCGTTCTTAAATTGAAACCATTTTTCATTCCATCTCCAAGATCTGGTACATTTAGTACAATCATGCCGAAGTGCGTTTTTCACTTAAAAAATATTTGGCGTCATCTCATTACAGTTCGTTCAATCAGTAAAAATATTAAGTTAAATTCATAGAAAATTCCAAGAGAACGTTGCCGTAAAGTTTCTTGTTTAGGCAATTCCACGAAAATTTCGAGAAGATGATCAATTCTTATGTCCCCACACCACATTTTAGCATTTTGATTCTAGATAAAAATCTTTGCTAATCCAGATTAATGATCAAAGTTCAGAAGTCGGATGCCTTTCTCATCTGGTGTAAACGTTCTTGATAGTTAGAATTCAAGGACAATAAACGAAGAACGACCCTCGTATACAACCGGGTTCAGTAACCAGCATTTATCTCCCTGGGCTCCTCAATTTCAGCAACGCCTAATAATTTATGAATTCAAAGTTGGCAGTGCGGTTCGATTTTCTAAGAATATAGGAACCTGAGAGCACGCAAAGCTAAATATTTGTTTTCAACTCTCGTAATTGATTAGTTGCCATCTCCTCCACCTTTCCCAGACATATTGTAATGGAATCGTGAATTACATACGAGGAATGAAAAATTTTTGTCGTCCCAACGGTCTGAACTCCAATCATCCCAACGCATTAAAACTATAGTCGAATCCGCCGAATTTTTTGCCTCCGTTAATGGAGTGATCGATGGAAGCCTTCCGGCCAAGATAAGCGAGCTCCATCTCGCCGTTATTTAATTAAAATATTTCGAAATCAAATCATTCCACAATGAAGACGTTATTTTTTTGTATAATAGTGCCGCTGCAGCTCACGGTTTGTTTACATTATTTCCATCCGAATTAATTAAATTAGTCCGTGAAACTAATTAGCAATTAGTAAAACTCGAGCCTCGGGTGTGAAATATAATAATTTGTGCTTGATGTATTCTAAATTAGCAATTTTAATTAACTATCATGCTGAATTTCAAGAACAGTCGCGCCAGTCAATGAATTTGACTCATTACACCAAATTCATCTCGAATTGGGAAAGGTGTGCTTTCCAGCGAATTGCTGCCGGTTTATTGCTTGAGAATACACATACAGTATGTCGAGATAAATCGACGGCACGTCTTGCATTGATTCGTAAACTATACAATCGTGCGAGTTAAAACTAAGGTGGGCGTTTTGTTTCCCGAAGGCAAACGACTGTAAAAATAGTAACTTGTGAAGGAAGGTTAAGTTGCGTTTAAGAAGTTAACAATGAATAAGATCATAAACTTATTCAAGTTAGAAAATATTGAATTTATAACAAAGAAAACTTTATTATATCTTCGAGGTACTACTTGTTTCATACAATCATAATATTGTGCTTTGGTTACAAAATACATAGCAAATTCCTAGAACGATTTTATTGATACAATAGCCACAATATTATGATCGGCAGAAGTTTTATGATGATTAAAAAAATTGATTAGAATGAGAATGGAATTTTCGTTTGCAATTATGTGTTAACATCAAGAAGTAGATAAAGTTTAAAAAAGTCCGAAAAAATGCGTCCGAAAAAGTGCGCCCGAAAAAGAGCGTCCGAAAAAGAGTTACTTTTCGTCCGCTTGGGAGTACGTAAAATTACCTTTTTCATTAAGAGTGCATAAACACCTTTTGAAAGATGTTTTGCAAGGAAACCGTGAAAACGGTAAAAATTGCATCAACAATCTTTGAAAAATAAATGAGGCACTTTGTAATAAATGTCGAAAGCAGCTTGCTGGTGGCTCAAGCTTGAAACAAGGAGTCCACCGGCGACGTTCTCGAATTAATAAACTGGTGAAATATTTCGACATCATAACAGTGATGGCGGCGCGTATTATAGGACATATTTATAGACGGCACACCTCATAAAGGGCGCGATCGAAGCAGTTTACTCTTATTTTACGGTAAACCTATTAAATATACATTTATATCCATTTAGCGTCATAAAGCTGCCGCACTCGGACCATAAATATTGCATTACATCGCACTTGCTCTGTCCGACATTCGGCCACGAACACCTCGACAATATTGCCACGAAAATTCGGCTCTGAAACGCTATTAATTCATTAGAAACTTGCAAAACTTATCTCGCTTATTGTTCGGCGACAATTTATAGCTAACTCGTTAACTGCATTACACACTCATTACCGCAAACGCGCCGTAAACGGGAAAATCAAAGGGAACACAACTTGTATGTAAAGGTGTGCGTCGAGCAGATTTTTTCTTTTCCTGCTAATTAAAACTCGACTGACGCGCTTCTACCAAGTACACTGGAATTTATATTAAATGTCCCTCATTTATTTATAACTGCTTTTTGCAAGCTAAAAAAATACACTGTCAAAGTTGCACTTTCATGCAGGTGCAGAATCATCAAGAGCTGATCCTTGAAAGCAAAGCTTTTGAATAAAATTTTAATTATGAAAAGTTCCTGCTGCAAACTAAAGTGGTTAATTAATTTATTGTTATTACAAAACAAAAAATATCGGATATCGCTAGTGGGTGGAGCTCCGAATTTTAGAAAATTTTCGAAATTTTTTTAAACAACAGTTAAAAAGGGATGAAGTAACTCGTGTAGCTAAAATCCAAAATTTAAATATGTTCTGTCAGCTAAGGAACATTCAGCAGGATTTTAGGTTCATTACCCCAAAATCCTGAAAACATTTTTCTCACAACAGTCTTACTAAGGCTTTTTTTTAGTCCTGCCACTTGACTTTCGACGTTTCTGTGTTCAATAAAAGAGACAGATCCCTCTGATGACACAACATGAATTTAATCCTGTCGGCACAATAGATTTTTCATGAGTTTGTAAAGCGGATATGATATATTAAAAGAAAAAGACATGTCTCGAAAAAGACGAAAGAGAAAACGCCTATAAAAATATTTTATGGCGAGTTATCTATAATAGAAACAATTAACCCCACACGACTGCAATAATAGCAGTCATTTTTATAGCTACATCAATTTGGGTTAAATTCAACGTACGTGGATGATTTTTGCAATTGTTGTGGAGCTCAAACCAACGTAAATACAGTTGGCAATGTTTGTATTCGGGAATTTTAATTAAATCTCAAAGTACGATAATTCTTTCTTTGATCTTAAATAGAGTTCGGAAAAGAAGCAGTTGCGGCTCTTGGAAATTACTTATCTAAATTGGTACAAAAATTTACATATAAGAAAGAGCCGGTCAAAAGGAATACAAGGTAGAATACGCGACGGTGTTTTAATATTTTTATCCTTAGCTTAATTTCCTTTGAATGTTACTGAAAAATATTTATTGTGTATTTTTGCCTTCTCTTATATTTGTGAATGGAGTTAATGATTTCCGAGTCTCAGATCTGCTCTGAAGAAGCTAGCAGCATAGCTGAAACCTGCATGAGAAAAGACATTTACTTATAAACTGAGCTGTTACTGAAAATTAATCAATAAGAGAAACATTTTTTGTAATTTTTACTTGATAAAATACTCTGCTTGTGTAGAAAAGGTAAAAAAGTAAAGAGAAATAGAAGCAAATCTAGAAGATATGTACGTCTGTATGTATATATACCTTCTCCGCTTATAACTAGAGAATGTCTCAACAGATTTTGATGAGGTCTTCACAAATAGTTACCGTGTTTATTTAACGTTAGTTTTAATACAAAAATCTTTCACCATCTTGAGAAGGGCTAACTAATAACGAAAAACTTTCATATCAACCATTCGGAGCGGTTGGTCGACAGTTATGTGTCTACAAGGCATTCTAAATTATAATTCATTGATCTAAGTTTATGACATTCATTTGGAACATCTCAATAAAATATTATTAGTTGCAGAAAATACAATAACAGTCAATACTTGGACTCATCACACATCTTGATTTGCACGATTAAGACATAAAAATGTTAAATAAAGGAAGAATACTCACCCAGTAATCCGAGATAAGCTTCATTGTGGTATCTGAAAAATAATAAGACAAAGTTACTTATCATAATATGATTATAAATCGATTGTTTTTTGTTGTAATGGATATCGAAGGTGTTACAATTTCTGCAGTGTTGTGTCTGTCTGAGTGATTTCATTTTAAAAACTATCGATTTCATAGTTCAAAGTAGGTTATTTACTTGAGTCAATTAGGATTTAGCAAAACGTGACCTGAAACCGGCAACTAAATGGAATACTCGGAGAAGCTATGGGACCATTTCGGACAATGACGTCATCCGGCCCTCCGAGACCAAACCCTACCTTGACTCGATTGTTTTCTTATTTCTTATAAATTGTTTCGTTTCTAAGACAATCCCTCGGGGGCAAACTTTCATGTCAAATGATGTCTTTAATTTAATGCGTGGTATTTTTACATCGGTACATTCCTTATCTTCTTACGCAGTTCCCATCAGAAAGTTCCGAGATACCATCCGAAACCTGTATATGTTTCCTCGAGGATCAGTTCCGTTTTGCCGCCATCGATCAGCCGGCTTAAGGGCTCTCCGGAGGAGCGAATTTCTGCCCGGAGAAAGGGACGCGCCTTACGTAAATTGTGCGGTAATAATATAAAACATCAATATTAAGGTGGCCGCTGCCTCAACTACAATATAAACTTGAAGATATTGCGCGCTTTCTTAGTCCCGGAGTTCGGAAACGGAGTGGGTCCTTCAGCCGCTTCGTTGACAAGTGCCCTTAAGAGGAGTTGCGTAACAAGTATTGCTATATACACGCCCTTTGCCCATTATTACGAGGACGATGCATGGATTCTTTACCTCATTATTTCACCCACTTAATTTCTAAACAACTTTCTGCGTTTTTATTTGCTACCTTATAAATGCTAGCGACAAATTTTCCTAATAAAACTTGTATACTCCGCCGAGGCTAACTTAATACACAGCCAAAGAGAAATCGTAAAAATAATTAATAATACACCACTTGCATGCTACGAGAAGATCATCGTTTTCAATATATTTTATAGCCGGATCATTCTTTCTCACAGACAATGGATGTTTAATAATTTTTCTCTTAGCACTACATTTTTTTTACAAGTGGGATGCGTACACACACGAGCGCGGCGAAAGTTGTAATTCCACAAGTTAACATGTTGACTGTCAGAATGTATTATTTACAAATCCAAGTTTCGATAGGTAAATTGTGATTTATTTATCGGGTGTTCATTTAAATTTATCCTCAAAAGGGCCGATTGTGAACGCACCGCTCCTCAGTCTGCATAGTAAAAACACAAACAACACAAAAAGTGAGGTTAGATTTAAACAGCTGATCCGTGATCTGTAATCCGTGGTGCGTTCACAATCGACAATTTAAATGAACACCCGATATAAGCTTGTAAAAATTAGAGACTGGAAATTCTCTTTGTTAAACCGTAGATCTTATGACTTATGAATCACAAGGCCATTTCAAGTAATAAAAGTGCAACATATTTTTATTTGTTACATTACATTCTACCTAATGCATTTGTGCTTTCTCATTAATTCGGCTGCAACGTAAAATCGCAGTGAACGTAATGAACGCATTTCGTTGATTTTCAGATTTTTATGGTTTTTAGAAAATATTTAAAGGTTAATAAAGGTTAATAAATTCGTTAGTAATAGCAGAGTCGATGGGTTAGAGGTACTGAAACCCTGAACAAACTTTTTGTTAGTATTGTTTATGGTTTTATTGGAAATCCTTGAAAGTTTGCAGAGTAAATACGAAAAAAATTTCACTCCAGACCTCCACTAGTTCTTGCCAGTCAATTTAACCTTCCACTAATTTTTGCTCATAATCAGTGATCAATAATTTAATGAATATATTTTCTCCTCCTAGTTAAAATTTAATTAACAAACGTGAAGTGAATTTTTTGTCTACGTTCCCTTTTCTAAATTAATAGACGAGTTTCTTTTTTTACATTAATTAAAAATTATTAAATCTAACACAAAACGAATTGGCTGATATGAATGAATCTACGAATTAACTTTTCTTTTTTCCAACGAAATATTGTAAATGCATATTCTAAATAATAACAGAGAAACAAAGTTTACAATTTAATAATATACAATTTCATCAAAAATAAATAACTTAATGACTACATAACAGAAGTAGAGCCTTCAGTATCTGTACATTTTACCGGTATTAACTGAAATAATTCTGTATTATGTTGAGAATTTTGTTTGCCAGAACTTTGCTTGGTTCACATGTACGAGTACAGCATCCTACCATTAATAATTGTATAAACAATAATATTGTTTTCCAACATAATGGAGCAGACTCAACATTTTACAGGGTATTATTTATAACATAAATTTCGTATAAAATTTTGATGCAGAGCTAAAAAGTGAAGCTTAAAAACTTGTTTTAAAATAGTTTTAGCCGCACATGTTGAATCTGTTCTAATTCTCTACAATTTAGTTAAACTCAAATGATGTAATTGTGCTTGTATCGAGTCAACTAACATATTTTATACTAACTATTTGGTTATTACATTTGTACTTGTTCCATAAAATAACAGATTTTCTCAGCGAAAATAGTTACTTTTAAATGCATATCCTTCAAAGACAACTATGCATTCTTGTTGGATATTCAATAAAAGAATGATATCAATGCCACGCCCCGTGCTAGAATATACTGAAATCCACGGCTATCGGCCAATCACATCCCTCGTATTTTCATTCTACAACGGCAGATCGCCAATCGAATGCTTTTGTAAACAATAAGTCGCGCATCCGCTAAACGAAGCACAATTTTAATTGTCAAATATTAAAAATCAAATTAAATTCAATTTTCATGATTGTTAGTTCTTAATATAGTCGTGGAGAAAGTATAGTCTTCAATTCAACTCGGATGATTCCACCACTCGCTTACGGCTCGTGTTGGAATTTTCATTCTCTTGAATCATAGCCATCATTATACAAAAGTATAAGTACAACATATGTTCTAGAGCTTAAGATACAGTCGTAAGCTAAAAATTATTTTGCTATTTTAACTCTTGGATTACTTTGCCCAAAAATCAGTGAAGAGTAATGTGAAATATTCCATCAAGGTCGAAAAAATGAAAATAAAATGACAAAGCCGTTAAAATGTAAATATGACGACAAGTTATCGTTGGAATCTAAAAATGAACGTGGGTTTTTATAAACTGTGGAAAAAGTAGTGTGGATGTGATCGTTTCAATAAAATAAAAACAGTCGATTTAAATATTGCAGATATTGAGATATTTTCTTTTTTCTCCAGTTGTATTTAATCCTTGCATGGTAAAAAAAAAGGTACCTAGACATTCTGTAGGCAACGATTAAGCATTTTAACCTGAAATATTTAAAATTAAAATAAAATATTACAATAAATAATAATTTCACGACACATCTTTTCTTAATAAAAGCCTTCCATCTCAAAATCTTGTTGTTTACATTTTTATTTGATGTTATAATTAATTAGAACAATATAAAACAATTTTTTATTTGTCAAAAAAATTATCTACAAAATAGGTCAACCAAATCAAAAATTAATCTGAAATTTATCAAGACTGATATCTGATATACAATTTTTTGCCTCCAATACCACTCAAACAATTTAGGAACTTGCTCAATAGAAAACCTTTCATTTCATTGGTAATAAAATATAAATTCTCCTAATTTAGCCGACAAATTTAATCGTTTCGTCACAATGTTTCCCAAGCACAAGTCATGTAAAGTGTAATAATTTTATTAGCGACAGGCACGCAATCCATACATGCATACGCACATTGCGTGTGGTTTGTTTACGTTCCCGTACACTGAAAAATAATCGTTAAGTCCCGCTTCACCCGAATAATTCCTTCAGGCCCTTCCTAAAAATATTCACTCTAGTGGTATTTCACGAAATGTGGAGTGTGTGCAGCTGCACCTGTCTGCCATCACGTTATTTTTTGTACCGTCAACGAAGCGTGAAACTCGAACAATTTTTAATCGGCGATTAGCGTCCATCATCGCTGTTTATCGAACGCACATTATGGCGGATGCGCCGGGTTATAATTTACATATTCGCTAATCAACCGGATTTACTACACAAATTAACAATCCAATTTCTCGATACGGGGCTAGATAAGTTGTGTTGATGGGGAGTTACCGCTTTCAATAGTCCAGATCCTTTGGACAAACTAATGAACGCGAGCGGCTCCACAGGATCGCGTTTTTAAACCGAATCGATATGCAAAAGAAAGAGACGACAGACATTTTGTGCGTTGGGAAAGAGGGGAAAAAGCTCATAACAATACGGGCATGGGTAATAAGCTTGCATCTAATGACCCACATTACAGTCGACCAGAGTGGGAAAAGTCCCAACAGGCCGCGCTGCGGAAGGGTTTAACGCGGTGGCCGGCTCTATTATTGCATTATACAAATTGATTAACTGTTATTTAAATCTCGGGTTAGGTTAGCAGGTGTTAATTATTTTATGCATTTTGGCACCCCGAGATTACGAGCGTTAATGTTCAGCGGACCGGCAAAAAGTCTCATTTTAGATGAACATTTCTCCCATAATTGACCCAATTATCAATCGCCGTAATGGCCGGCATAAAACAACGTGCTAAAACGGTTTATTACCGTAATCGCAGAACCAGAAAATATAACCTGCAAAAAATTTATTATGGGGAAAGCTGTCAATGTACTGCGCCTTGATTCAGTTGCAATTCACACAACCAACACACATAACTAATGGACAAAGAAGAAAACTTAAAAATAGTTCAAACTAAACTACCCGAAAAGACAATAGTATATTATGTTATTAGGAGCAAAAATCAAGTTTTATGTACTGAGGCTGCCGAACTTACAAATTCTTGACAATGCTAAAATAAACTAATTAATTTCTTATTGTTCTTCAAAACTTTAAGCAAATGAAAACTGTTAATTTGTCCAAAATAAATAATTACTTATAAATTATAATTTCCACTATTTTGGCACGTATTCACACGTATAGCTAGATGAAGTTGTAATGATCTTGGATTTATGGTGTTGCAGAAACTGTGAACAATTTTGGTAGTGCACAGTTTGATGTTCAATTATAGTCTGCATGGCGGAAACCAACGATAAAGCTGTTTGCGACTATAGAGTTAGAGGCGAATGGCTTACAAGCTTGCTGATCATTTACATGATGACATGATTACGACGACGTGATTACTAAGTCAACAGAGCAATACCTAAGTGTTTTATACACAAACAAACAAACAAACATTATGCGGAAAAGCGTTTTTAACTTCATAACACAGACTAATGGCCCCGTGAACACCCCCGAGCTAAGCATGCATGAAATCATCAAATTGCGGCGTTAGTGTAAATGTTTGCATATAATTATTGGCAGTACGTGGACTTCAATGATATAATCATAATTTGAATAATGAATACTAAAAACACACAATTTGCTTCCGTATTTTGATTTGAATTTTTTAAAAGCCAACACTTTATTTAGCACCAGATTTTAATTTTATTTTTAGATTTTGTATTTGCATAGAATATTCTACCCACCAACAAATAATTGTATTCCATGTTTTGCTTTAACAACCGGTTAACGATTGCATTGCGTCTTTTGATTTTAAAATTTATATTCAACAACAAATAACTGCATATGTATTATTCTAAAATAATGGTATATTATTCAATTAGTAGGTAATAAATATTACACACGATTAGAAAACAATACTTTATCTACGACGTAGGATTTTATCATTTTCACTATCAGAATTTATTTATTTTTTGGAAATGAAATTTTGTGGAGGTATTATTCGTTAGCTAATGAATAGTATTACTTTACAACATACAATGGCTTATAAGTGTGTCCAAATTAAAAATCTCTGTATTACTTTCATCATAAATGTGTTTAACAAAAATGCAACAAATACAAGATTCTAGCAAAAAAAAAATTGTTTAAAAAAATTATTTGACATAATAAGACTGTGTTTTACCATTTAATGTTCCTGACCAGGAAGCAAAAGACTAGGAGCATTTCGCAAGTATAGTCAGCTAAGATGCATGTGATTTAGTAACAACGAAGTACTTTGCTGTCTTAAAAAATTGTAGATTATGTCATTAAGAGTAGAAGTGAGTCTTTTTGTGCTAAGCGCAGAGACCGAGACGTAGTCGAGGTCGACAACTAGGGGAAGCACAAAAAGACCTTCTAGAATTAGGATCTTTTCACTTAGTAGCCACATTTATCATCATTATTTCATATTGCTTAAATATTTAGTTTCTTACATATTAATATAGTATTATTTGGGCGTCGGTACTACTTCGCATATGAGCATGTTCATTTAAATTTATCGGGTAACGAAACAAGACTCCTTTTTTCTAGGGAGTCAAACAGGATCCGTTATATGTATAAGCGACGAATATTCAAATTTTAGTGGCACAGGTACACGTCTAGCTTTCTACAAAACAATTCGTTTGGAAGCTTCAAAAGGGAGCTCGGAGGTACCATGCATAAAATTTAAACTTAATTAAAGTACGTCGGAAGTTATCGATGCGGGCAATAGTTATCAGTGTAAATTTGTATGCAACAGTTAAATGCGGCGGTGCACACATTTTTTGGTGGATTGTTTGTAGAAGCCACAAACTATTTAATCAAACGTATAAAACAGAGCAGGAACAGTGGATGGCAGGTGGGGTGTCGGGGCCGGCGAGAAACTCTGCTAACTGTTAATTCGGTAAAAGCTTTCCTATAGCGGCTAAATGCGACTGCGGAATAGCGTTTGCGTTAGAAAAACGACACACTTTATCCACCCTAACCTCTCTAAACAGGACACAAAAAAGTCCTTACACAAACGAGATATCCCGGGATGTTCGAAAACCGTTCAGACAGTTTTACACGGTAACAGGATAAGTGGGTGGCATAACTGGGAACATATACAAAATGGGACAAAATGGGACCCACCCGCCTTGTCTCATTGCTCTGGTAAATATGCTTTCTGTGATCATATCAGCGAAATGCGCCTCTGCCCAATGAAACGAATAATTTAATATGAGTTCCGTTATCTCGGCACACACACCAACTGCATTTTGTTCGCCGATATTTGGAAAACTTTCCCTCGACAAATGTTAGATCATCCGGAAACTTGTTTAGCTCATGCAAATAATGACGACTGCGCCGCCAGCTAAAAACATGCACGCCACTGGCAAAAAAGGGTGATGGCAGCTCTTCAAACGGGTTGCGGTGCTAATGAAAATTTCTGCTCCTCTTTATCCCAATATTTGATATCTTGATGCTAATCCACCAAAGATACATAAATTAATCGGACAAAATCTACACAAAAATTAAATACTTAAATATCGCGCGTTCAAATGAAATCCTGGGCTGGGAAGGCGTTGGAAACCGTCAATTGTTGTACCTTTTTAAAGCGTAGATTAATTGGAGCATGTTGACAGCAACCCTAAAATTTAGAGCCAAAATTTTTTTCTTTATATAATAGAATAATGTAACGATTCCTATTCTCGAAGCAAATATCTAAGGGCACCCTTTGCTGAAAACAAACATGTTCAATTATGTCCCGATTAAACATAAACAAATGTCATTCGTGTCAAACGGCGGGAAATTCAAACTTTACACTGTTCTAAACGCCTACTCAGCCCAGGATTTCATTTGAAAGGAGTAAAAAATATAGCTGGAGGAGTGTTTATCACTGACATTGGTGGCGCAAAAAATGTGGTTTATTCCCATTGATTTATTTTCTCATAAGTAAAGTAAATGCCAGATCTGTAGCAAAAACTCAAACAAGAACTAAAGAGGAATAGATGTAATGAAGATATGGATGGAGTAGATAGATAGTAACTATAGAAAATAATTATTTGAGAATAATTTGTAACAATAACGTACTTGCGATTTATGATAGTTTTGATTACTCGGATAACAGATGTGATTTATGGCGACTTTTTAGTTTCTCTAACAATTAGATGGACGAATGTCAGTGTGTTTAAGGCCATGGAAACAAAATTAAAATTCAAGCAGAATTCAGCTGTCCCTCAGGGTTCTGTGCTCGACCCACTCTTGTGTATTAATAATCATACACTTTATAACCGGTTCGTAAATCACTCTTTACGCTGGTGATCTATCCTAAACTGTTTTATTTAATTTAACTACCGGACCGGTGATTGTGAAGAACTGCTGCGAAAAACATTAGCAATGGTGTAAATTTAAAAATTAAATTCTTCACAGTCCAGAATATTTGCGACATCTTGAAATCTAGTCACAATCAAAATTCTACACACTGAGGATTTTGAGACTCATTTTTAATGTCTTTTTGAACATGAGTAAATTTTTATAAAAAAATATACATATTTATAGATATTCCTATCAAGCGATAATATTTTTTTTAAAGCACTGTTTTTATATTATTATTTGTTTTGCTACACGCCCACATTTTACACGGTTTATAGACAATACTGAAATAAAAAAATATATATTGTAGAATATACGAGTATACGAGTAGAGCAATAGACCGAACAAATACAAAAATAAATTTTAATACTTTCACAAGTATCCTCGGTCCTAAGCAGAAGAAAACCCAAAGAAATATCGCGGTGCTTTTACAATACAGTTTATAACTGATCATTCATCTCATCTATTTGATAAATTAAACTTTATAAAAAATATGGACGTCAGATCTAAAATAAAAAAGATCTTGCATCGCCAAAGAATTTTAGCAAACTATATATTGGATGTTCATTTAAATTTCTCCTCAAAGTAGACGTCGAAGAGTCGATTGTGAACGCACCACACGTCAGTCTGCGGACTAAAAACACAAACAACGCAAAAAGTGAGGTTAAATTTAAACAGCTGATCAGTGATCTGTAGTTCGTGGTGGGTTCACAATCGACTCTTCAACGCCAACTTTGAGGAGAAATTTAAATGAACACCCGAATTAAATCACTTAGGGTATACAGTTTTCATAATTTTAAGCAAAAGCTGATGTCAGTTATTCCACATAAGGATGTTTATATCATACTAAACGACTTTTATGAGGATCCGTTTCAAAATAATATTTCTATAAATGTCACATTATCTGAAAGTAAAGTAAGGAATGAATGAATACTTTAAAACGTGTAATAACCCGCGAGTTCTGAAAAAACACGTCTGGGGATTATAATTCAGTGGTCTTGCAGATACCGAGCAAGGACGATACGTGAATTTTGTGTGAGACGATATAGTAAGGTCGCTAATTAAGGCCGCACGCCACTGTGTTCCCAACGAGCCCCATTCACTGCAATTTGGAGTTTGTTTTTCCGACAATTATACAGTGCCAGCGCGAGTTAATTCGGGATGAGCTGTTTCGGAAATAAATGTAAACTCTTACATTACGTTGATTGGTAGGCTGCACTTTAATTAACGTTATAAAATTTAAATTACATCAATTTCCATTACACAGAAGACTTGGCTAGTAAACATGTAATTGACAATTTGGTAAACATAATGATCCGGCCGAACCGTTCCCCCAATACCGAGATAATTTTCAAAGAGAGGTCCGCAAAATATTTCCCAACAAAAGCAAATATTTTAACTGTTTAAATCCATTAGTACATTAGCACGCCATTCGTGCACCAGATACATGAATTTATAACAAACTTTTCAATTATGAAGAGTAATCCCGCAAGGGAAATCCACGAATAAAATTCTACACGGTGTTCGTCTAAAACCTGTAAAAAACCGTCCGACGGCCTAATGCCGGAATGAATTAATTCCGGCGCACCCTCGCACGCTGAAAACCGAAACCTGCTCCAATCTTTCTCCGGAAAAGGGGAAGCAAACAGTGTTGCCAAATACGCGTAAGTGAATTGCGGGAAATCTGATCATACGGAGCCGAGGAGCACGGAATTTCAGGAATCGCTGAAAGATCCGGATGCATCGTGTTTATCCAGCATTGTGGCCTTTCAGCAGGAAGAATCCAATTAATTTTTCATCGGAAATCTGCAATTTGTCACCGTTTGAGCCGTTTTAATCGACTCTTCACTTGCGATTCGGCTCGACTGAAAATAAACTGTATTGTGCAATAAACATTTCAATCGCAACCGTACCAGCATTTCGGAGAACAGAGGGTGTTTAATTATGTATTCGCGTTCGCCCGCATAACAGATACATTTTAATTAAATTTGGAAAAACGTGCATCACCGGAATACGACAAATCGGCGAGAAATAATTTTTCCGGCGTGCGTCATATCGACGCCGATAAAAAAGTCAATATTCCGGGGGGGAAAATGTAATTTAGTGGCAGGTGAACGGTGTCATGTGTGCACAGACTCGCTATCACACTGTTATCACGGCAAACAAAGAACCGCAAGCATCTGCCCCACGCCATCATGACTTTATTATAAATAACAAATTAGCGATTTAATAAAATCCGGCGACGGTAGATAAGACTGGGGTTTGTCGAGACGCCCGGTATAAAAACAACCCTTTATTAAATTAGAGACGGAGCGTGCCGTATCGGAAAAACTAAGTCACGCGATAATTCAATGATCAAAATTTAATTAAGGCAGCTTAAAAACACGCCGGACCTGATCAACGGGCCGCCTCGACGCCGCCACGTGCCCGCGCGGGCCGCGAAGACGAGCGTGAGCGCGCGGTAGGAGCGCGTCGAATTTCCGCGTGAATTTAGCGAATAGGAGAGGGCACACTGTCACTCCCTGCAGGGTTCCACTGGCACTTACCGGGGCAAAGTCCGTCGTCGAAAGTTAGCAGGAGTCGGTGCAGTCCGTTGTTGAGGCCTCGGAAGACGCACGATCAACTGAGACGGCAGAAAGAGCCGGCGCCCGCCACACCCCAGTCGCGGCTACGGCGCCGGCGCCGCCCCCACTTTTTCACCCCCAAACCTACAAACTCCGGAAAATTTAGAAATGCAGGTGTACTCTCGAAATCCTGCCATTAATTCGGACCGAGAGCAGGAGTTGGTCGGAGGGACGGGAGCGGCGACGCCGCCCCCGTCCACAGTTCGGCAATTTGCACACGTAATTCCGGCGAATCTAATCCGCGGAGCGTGTAATTATCGCAAGTATCGGCATTAAAGGACCTCATGCTGATGCGGTAATCATAGAAATGCTCATTGAAGTCGACTTGCAGGACTCGCTCCTGCAGATTATCCTGTTGCGCTGTTTGCGCCCGCTGTTACCGAGGAAACGCCACTTTCGTGGGAGCTCGCCCGCTTTCGCACTTTTCCTCGGCTTTCCGCCAAGAGGAAACCGTACCAAAGGTGAGTTAATCGTTACTAATACCATGGGCATTATTATGCTTAATTGGGCTCTCGATATTATTTAGCAGCTCCCGAAGCGAGGCCCCCAACGAAAATATGTTCCAGACCCCGAAACGGAGATCCGGAGAACTTCTAACGAACAACCCTTCATTATCCGACTCGGATCTCATTATTGAGCCCAATTTTAAAACTATAACTGCTGAAACTACAACGGCAAACAACAACCCCGACGCTGTCTTGCTTCGATTTAATCAAACTCGGAGGATGCATTACAATGTACGCCATCTCGATGGAAAACTTTGCAAAATTAATTTTACGCTACATCTAATAGCGAATATTATACAGACATGTTCCTGCTCAAAAAGCACTCAAACAATGAAAGTACACTACATTATTCACTATACCGAACTATTAGCGCGCAATTCATTAACCGAAAATAATTTCCCTCAAACAATTTTCAGCTTATTAGTGAATATTCGTAACGTCTAAAAGCACTCTCTTCCAAAACACCTTAAAATCTGAAAAATAACATTTAAAATCGTAATGTCATCTTCGTGATAAAATTGCATAATTCAACTTTTTGAATTTTTGAAATTAGAAAAATTGTTATACAGGGTGATGCACAAGTAATATTGAGCCTAACGAAATTTGTGATGCAGCCAACATGCGCGATATTACATTAAATTTGCCAAATTTAATGAAGATCATTGTGGAATAATTGCCTAATTTTTAGTCGTATGGGGGACATGTATTGTTGGTTGCATCACAAAATTTAGGCTCATTATCACCCTGTACCTATACTTAATTTACCAACTATATTTGTACTGTTAAGAATGAATGAAAGTTATTACTAAAAGTCACACATCTTTCAACAGAGAATTTTTAATAGAAAAGATATCATTTTCTTATATGGCGCTTGGTGTTGCTTTACTTTTCTGGTCGATTAATAATAATTAATGTTTTCAATTATACAGGGTATTAAATATTAAATGCAACCTATAATACATTTGCAACGGATATTTGTGTTTCTTCCACCCTTTCTCTCAAATCCTCGACAAATTCTTCAGATATTATGGCTGTCCTGATGACTTACAAGTGCAAACTATCCCGGTTGTTAAAAACCTGTTCACAATTCGCTCAATGTGAGTAAACAAAGAACCACCTTGAATGTTGTCTGGATATTTTGCCCGGAATTTATTTTTATAATCATTTCCATTTCGAAAGTAAGAAACAGCAATGAACGTGTTCTGTTCAGTAGAATAAACCATCGTCAAGAAAATAAAGCTAAAATAAAACTTAAACATCAAAACCTAACCTCACAATTGGTGAGGTGTTTATTAACTAGTTATTGATAAGCTGCGATAAAACGAATATTTATAATGTCAAAATAGATTGTTTTACTATCAAGAGGTGCAAAGAGAATACCTGTTTTAAACATTTGTTGAAGTAACCACACTTATACCTACTGTTATTTTTGTTCCCTAAGATTGAGTAAAGATTGTTATTTATTGTTATGTTATTCTTATTAATCCATTAAAATTGCATCTAACTCGAAAATGCTCGATTGCAATTTTTTTTAAATTATTTTAAATAAGAGAGTGAAACAGCTTCTTCAGCACAAACACAACTCCACTCACCATTTGATATTTCAAAGTTAACAGCGCCCCCAGCACCACCTTTCAGTTTACCACATCAGTTTTACGCCAAGAAAACAATAAACTTGATACCATTTCCTTCACTTTTTGTTGGATGTATCTATCTTGCCTCGAACGTTAAGTTGCCTAAGTTGCATACACCGCAAACAAACTGAATTGGACTTAATATTTATGTTGTATTTGTTGTTTTTTATTTCTCTTGCTTATTAATTAACGTAAACTTTACAATATTATTATTACATCCCCTACCTAAAGAGGTATCATTTTCAATCAAAACATTTCCATTAGAGTTATTTCATTTTCACGTTCTGTTGCTCAGGTTGGCTGTTCCAACTCTCAGTAATCTATAAGTAGAAGAGCAAACCCAAAACGCACGTGCACAAAAACTAGCCTTACCTTTTGCTCGTCTCCTTGGCAGGGCCACGTCGCACCGATTTAGGCTATCATCAAATGAAACGACAAGAAGATTTAAACCTATACAATTTTCTTTCGCATTACGACTTAGATTTAAGTTGTTTCATGTTATGCTTATTTTCACAATATCTGCACTCCATTTTAACTTGCGGCATCAACTTATCAAATCTGTCTTTGTCGAGTCGGCTCCCTCTTAATTAAACACACTAAGCTCTTAATTATTCCAACAAAAACACGATACCGAATGATTCCGGCAGTGATGCAAAGGTAACCCTTTTTATTCGAAATACGGCAACTTTCGCTATCAATTTTTTGCCGCCCACTTCTAGGAAACTTTTAGTCTAATAATCCTTCATTTAAAAATTGCAGCAGCTCCTTGTTTCCATCCTCATCATCACGAATATGATCCGCACCGGAAATGTGATGAAGCGATATATTATTAGTCAGAATATGCTCGCGACCCTAATCCGCGGTCCGCTTCAAGGGTATTATAGCAGAATTAATAATGAATTATTTGTTGGTGGTGTACAGATGTTGACAAGCTCCTTGAGCCCACACTTCGGCTTCTCCAGGAATTCGTAATGTCTAATCCCCAAATTATGATACCGGTGCAACGAGATACCCACGTAATGCAAGATTAATTCACATCCTTCCCTCTGCAAGGGAAAAGTCGGAGAACAAAGGGTGATTTTTGTAAAAGGTATGATCAGATACTGTAAAATTAAATCCTTGAAACAGTAAACTTGTCCAGGCAATATGATTCGGCAATTAAAATTCTATTTTACACTAATAGCAGAAGAGAAATTAACATAAACAGCATTTAACATAATAACAACATTCAAATATTACTACAGTTTATGTTAAATAGATGTTTGCCTCAACACCTACCCGCACCAGAATATTTACAAACGATAAGCCTTGTAGCAATAAAGATATCGTTTATTTTTATGACGGTACTACGATTTATTCAATTTTTAATACATGTATCTCAACATGGCTCTAATTCTTCAGTGGTCATTATATCATTAAGAGTGGAAGTGAGTATTTTTGTGGTAAGCCTCGAGATTGAAGCCCGAGACGAAGTCGACAACTGGGCGAAGCACAAAAAGACCTTCTACTCTGAATGATACGTACTATTTTATCTTCAAGCGGATCACAAAAAAAAAATCGAACATGAAATCATTTATATTTTTTTGCTGCAGTTACAACAATTATTGATAAATAAATCGTGAGAAATGATTCAAATGACCTTACATTTGATTCGGTCGAGCCGCCTGTGGACATTTCAACTCCTAGGATTTGAAGTGTTTCAAGTAAAATTTTTACGTTGTTTTCGTACGAAACAATCATACAATAGACATCATGCTTGTTGAAAGTGTCCACAATTTGAGAAACTTCCCGGTTTTTATTTAATTAACAAAACGTCCTAAAATACTCAGGACTTGAAGTTTTCTATAGCTTTAATATTTTATCGGTAAATTTTTTGTGTTATTTTGAAAAGTTGTTTTTCAGGTCGAGTTTACGTGGATGCTGTGCGAGATTGCAGCGAACATTAGGAATTCATAAAGGGGATGTTGTTTAAAATTTGCATGACGTAGAAGAACTGCTTTGTACTCGTAACAAGTCTCGAGTTCAACCTAGACCATGACAGGTACTTTCGAGTTGGGCCGTGGCAGGTGGTTTGATTACGTATTCGTCAAACAAACCACATCTTTAACGCCTTGTCTTTTACAACCCGTGCTTAAGAATATCGAAGGCTCATTTTCATTAAGTTACCCACTCGCAACTTTAATTACTTTCGGAAAACCATTTAAAAATTTTCCGCGAACGGAGTTCGACCCCACCCCCACTCTCCGATAAATACGATTTGGCGCAAATATCAAAGTTAACATCGCAAGGTCTCATCGGTTCCGCAGATAAGACGGTAGTCGTCATTTGGATTTATCTGATTTCGAGACGATTTTGATTCTTGTTATTACATGGGAAATGTTTTTTATCAAAACTCAGACTCAGGCTTAATATCCACGGATTTATTCAAAGAAAAAGAACTTTATTTCATCATCAAATAAATTTTATTTCGCAGTCTTGAGAATTCGATACCAATCTCGCAAGAATCTGTTTTGAAATTTCTTTTTATTTCGAACACATTCCCAAATAAAAAAGTGTTCGATTTGTTCGCACACCACAAATATAGGTATTTTACCCACGACCGTGCGATCATCAGACAAATAATAACTCACTTTGCACATGCCGTGCTGTAATGAATGTTTTATAAATTAAATAATGGAAAATTGTTAAAATTGAAACAAGAATTTTCTGTTTAGGGACGGGAAACAAACTAACTATTGACGCTTACCTCTATAAGGACAGATCTACGTCCAAAAACTAATTTTCTCTTTCTTTATGTAGTTACTAAAGCGTGATGATTTTGTAAAATCAGCTCCAATCAGTACACACACATGGGATATCACGTTATGAACGCGCTTATGTGATTACACAAACTCGGCCCAAGCCTCGTTGTGCAAACTTCACATGTGTCCAACTCACATCATTTGAATTCGGAAAGATCTTTTAATATGTGTAACTGCATAAAATAAGTGGACAGGCTTTTAAAACGGGAAATCTGTTGCCGTCGAGTACGTTGCTCGAGTAATTTTCGCATAAAGTTAAAATTTAATCAAAAATCGAGCCTGCATCAGAACGGTTAAAAGATTTGATTCAGGTCATAGCGTTTCAGAAATACTGGAAGGGTTGTGAAGTCTCCTCCTGCTTTATATTTTAAAGTAATACGAAAATTAATTAAAATGCGTAAACTTTTAATTTTAAAACGGCGTCTCTAAAAAGAAAATTGACCGGGCTCCGATTAGGTGACGTCGGCGTATGCATAAATAAAGTCTTCGTTGGAAGTATGTAAATGACTCAAGTTCTTCGATACATAATCAGTTCTTGTCAAGACGATAGCCACGCCTGGTTGCACATTAATGTATTGACAACAATGTCAAAAACATTCTAACTGAACACGGCCTGTTCAAATTAAAACAAGACGGGCGGTTATTCAATAATTATTCTAAAACAGGCGAATACCGCCCATGAATTGATTAAGTCTGCAGCAGATTTCGCACAACACTGAATATTTACACGGCGTAGCTACCCTTAATATCATTCCCAAATATAATACCGAAGGCAGGTTTGCGAGCCCACTCGTCAACCCTCTCCACTTGCATTTACAAGATGGAACGTATGAAATTACAATCACTTTTAAACGCCGAGTTAATTGCAAAGATGAGACCGCGCCGTACTAAAATATCAGAAGGGTTCGGCTCATCTTTCCAAAAGAATATTTAAACACGTCGGAGTTAACTCAAAGCTCATACGAACAAAATGCGCCACACGAAAATCAACAGCAAGCGGTCTGGAAATTATTTTGTTCTACAGGATGGGTCGTTTTACGAGTTCACCCTAACAACCTGATATTCTTCTACCAGAGAGAAAGGTGAAGTAATTTTTTTATTATGTTAATATACAAAATTGTGGTACGAATTTTCAACGAAATTAAATAAATGTTTTATAATGCTTATAATGCAGAAACGCTTTTATCAAGTTTTGAAAATCGTAATAAATCATAAATAGTTTCGAATCTGTTGGATTTAGGTCTGGACTGTCAGCTGGAATTTACCGGAATAACTAGGGAATGTGGTGAGAAGTGAGGGAAATCCTTTAAACAAATTTTATCTTTTAAAGTGTCATTTTTTTATGAGCGGAGTAGAAGAGTCCAGAGGCAGCTCCACCGAGTCAAATGTCATTTGAAGCATTTGTCACGATTATTTATCAATTACAACTATCAATTACACGAAATATTTAATAATTAAATTATCCCTATTAAAATAAAGCCTCTAAAAAAGCGAAATAAAGAAATTATTACCGGTGCTACTGTGGTATGTAACGAGTCGTTTGTTGTGGGCGTGTCCATGCTGTCAGATGTGATGTCAAAATCTGAAATCGCGCAAGCAACATGGTCGTTCAGTTTTAAAAAGTAAACAGTTGTAAGTTGTAATGGTTTGCTATTCACATATTATAATAAAATTTAATAAAACGATAGTATTTTCATTTCCCTTTAAAGTTTCCCTTATCTATTAGTCTCTGTTCTTCTTGTTTCTTTGATTCCAGTGTCTCCTAAATTTTTGCATATTTACTCAATTTCGTCGTCACTTTATCGCCAACAACTCAATTTATTCTTAAAACGAAATTATCCTTGTTTTTCGAAATACGTGTGCCGTTTTTTTTTTTTTAATTATTATAATATTATTATATTTTGAGCACATCAACAAAGGTGATTTTCCTTTCACAATCCTACCTATCGTACCTATCGTGGCGACAATAGACCGTTGTCCATCATCAATGAGGTCCCCGTCGATAGGTCGCAGGAGCCTGCGGTGCTTTCCCAATATTGATTGTTCCTTCTCCATCGAGTGTCTTTCTCAATTAGACACCGACCCTTCCGTAACTATATCAATAATAAGAGTACCGAGACCGTCCCGACGCCTGATGGAACCAATAATACCCGATACTAACTCAATTAAGTGAAAAAATAATCGACTATCCGCCAAAACGGCATCGATTGCTGGCAACGAAAACAGCGTCGTCGTTCGTTTATATTTTATATATTTTTGAAGAGCATGTACAGCGACATGTTTACACAAGAACCCGTCACCATTAATTGCACGCTCTCAAAAATAGGTATGTGCGGTAGTTTGTAAGCTGCGAACGGAGTGATAAGCGTCGATAGCGACATCTGTCCGATCGCTGATAACGCGGGGCCCCAATTGATAAAAGACAGTGGGAGAACCCAGGTGGCTATCTGTCCCTTCCGCAAGCCTCTGTCTCGAAAATAATGACATTTAGGACGCTGTTGTCTGAAAATAACCATGTTTTAGATAAAGCTTTATTGTATTAACCTCTTTACGAGACGTTTTTATGCTCAAAAAGATTCCCATTGTGCATTAACGAAACCTTTTTATATTCTAACAATGAGACTAATTGAAAATGCGAAGCGCCTTTTACATATACGTCGGTTTTCGGAACGAAATTAAACTGCAGGTTAATTTATTTCTAATAGTGCAAAAATTAAAAGGCTTGCTCTCTTTCACAGGAAGCACGTTAAATCAAGTTAGGAATTAATACAATCTGCGTAGCGTACATCGGAAGATAAAAGGGATGCAATGTTTATGCAATACCATCAACTCGCTGGCAGCTCTTCATACTTTAACACAAGCAGCAGTGACTCAAAATTTAAAAAATACGTTAATTGCAATTTCTTTTCCCCAATTTGTTTCGTTCTCTTCTCAACACTCGGGAAGTGCAGGAACATTCTAAATACTGAAGTTTTAGAAAAACTTTAAGTACAAATTACTTAAGCATCTTTTCTAAAGTCTAACTACTACTTACCCTGCGATCAAAAAAAAAAATCGAATAAGCCATGATTATACTCCGTTTCTGAGTTCGATGCCGGTAAGTCCTAAAGCTCTTCTTTTGTCGGGAAATGTTTTGGACGCACTGGAATCTATCAGCGCTTCAGTCGTTTTATGGCTTAGCGGCATCGGGCTCAGAAACAGATCAATTGAGTATTGACAGCTCTAGATTAAGTAATTTTATTCCTTACTTACACTCGCACTGTATATGTATCTTATGTAAAAAAAAATGTTCAAAAGCGACTGTAAAAAACAAAAGATTTGGTAACATACAGGTAAACTTAAATAATCCGGTTGTCATGAACGAGGAACGAAAATAGTTTTGCCACCGTTGTCTAAATACGGTCCAATAGAAATTTAAAGTTAGGTTGCGTCAGCTTTAGTCTGTGATCACGTGTACAGCGCGTCATATGTTTTCGATGCTTTTGTTTTGCACAGCCGCTCTTGATTGAAATTTTTTGAAACATACCGTATATCTGATGTATTGAGAACTTGAGAAAGACAATGAGGAATACTATATTGCAGATTTATCTTGTATGTTTGACAACTGTATGTTCTTTTTATTAAAGAGAAATTGATTTCTGGAAAGATCTTCGAGATTAACATTCCTTTGTGTCTTCTGATTTGACTTAGATCGTATTGAAATGCAACACGATGTAAGTTTCCCCATTAATTTTTTCCAGAATACCTTGAAGTAAACTTCTCGTAACGAAGAGAATAGAATGAGGTATATTAAAAAGTATTTGTTGTTCCCGGAATCTGGAGTAAATCGAGCCAGGTTGAACGGGCGAGCGCATTTTCGTGATTTCCGTATCATCCCAGATAGTAGATTGCACCTCAGAGGCTACTTTTATTTTATCCACAAGCGGCTCGTCTGCAGCTGCGAGTAACTCCGCTCAACTTCCGACGAACAAGAATTCTAGTCACTTGATCTTGTGCAGCTTCTGGGTGAGATTTCCTGCAACGATCTCTTAGTCGGTGCAAAGTTTTTAATCAGGCAAAAAATAAACATCTAACGGAAAAACGCAGAAACGGCTGTGTAAAGCATCAGGTAGGTGTTGCATCCCCCAATCGATATCACTCTGGGGAAATCACTAAACAGGACCGACCCCTTACCGCCCTTCACCACTGTCAACGATACTCCGGGCCTTTTACGAATCTTTCCAGACTTAGCCGCCGTCTTTTAATTATCCCCTCGCATTCACTTTATATCTATTAAATCTACATCACAAACATGGCGCGCAATATGTAAAGTACACAAATTAGATTTTTCATGAACGCTACAGTCCTGAACGGGGCTATTCTCAAACTATATTAAGTCTTAGAGATTAAAAGTTTGCATAATGCAACTACGATTAAATTACTCAGTTATTTACAGTGATGTCTCTTTTTACGATAAAACGTCAAACTGCACTGTACCTACCCTATAAGCACGACACTTAATTGCAATACAATAATTAAAAAAATTTCATGTTTACATAACCCCAAATATCAATCAAACCAATGAACGTAGAAACTATTAATCTCTAAAAGAACAGTTGTTCAGTCACATTTTTACTTGCTACTAAAACAGATAAAATTACAAATTTCAACAGACATCTAAAATTACTGATTATACATCTTTGAGAAAACAATCTAAACCTTCCTCACACAAAGTCACAAACCACAAATCTTTATGGAAAGAGATGACAGTTGCTTGGGGCTAGCTCAGGATTGTACGACGAATGACTCAGTTTCTTGACCCCATATTCTTGGAAAGTATTGACGTATTATAACGTGCTTTCAAAAAAAATGGTGTATGGCTTCATCATCTGTCAAATATTCGGTGAAACCATCAACAATACGAATTTCAGAAACCGTTGATTGAATTGGAGAAATAATATAAAATGAACTGAAAACTAGGGTTTGTCATTTGTCGCCACAAATGA
Organism: Tenebrio molitor; assembly: GCF_963966145.1. NCBI lineage: Eukaryota > Metazoa > Arthropoda > Insecta > Coleoptera > Tenebrionidae > Tenebrio > Tenebrio molitor. Next base: position 21,722,273 of record NC_091047.1, on the reverse strand, counting down.
GGATATATTAAAAATTAGGTTATGCATCTTAAGGATTTGTCAACTAAATAGAAGACCGTTTGCAAAAGAGAAAGTAAACCATGGCTTGCTCGACGACAAATTGATTTGAACTGTCGTTACATGTTTGCGTTGCATATGAAGCAACAGCACACAGTCTCCTCTGCTAGGGTACCACAATCGTGGTATCCTCATTTATTTGAAAAAAGTGACCTTTGCTTTCTTAGCGAGAGAGATATTTAGATGAAATCTTTGTCTCAAGAAATTTGTTTAGCCCATTCTGTCATGATAGAATATCCATTTGATCGGCCAATAAAAAAAGAGTGTGTGCTTAAGACCGCATGACAGAAGTAAAAACTTCTATGACCTTAGTAATTGATTTTATAATCTAAGTATGTTATTACTAAATACTACATCCATCTGAGAATTTACAATGTTTGTCGTGTCTTCATCGTTTTTACATATAGGGCTATTCCTGCATGTTTCATTAATATACAGGGTGTCTCAGCTAAGACTTTCGAGCCTTATTTGCCAACGGATTTTTATGAAATTTAAAATGCAGATATTTTAGACCGTGAAGGTTCAATTAGTAATAATAAAATTACCTCAAGTTAAAAAATGTAATTTTAACACATGTTTCCTTTATCGAAAATTATGCGCGATTATTATTAGATTGTTAAACATCAAAAAATAGGGGTCTACACAAACAATTAAGTAAATCATTTGTCTGATTCAACGAAAAGATTAGATTTTGTCGTTAAAAATTTAATGTAGAATTTGAAGGTATTTGAGCAGTTACCTTTTGAAACAATTGATGATTAATTGCCAAGCAACATTTTGTACACCCTTTAAAGTCTGTCAAAATTGGGCGCGCTTTATTAGAAACGTCAAATTGTGAAAATTTATTGAAAATACTCTAAAAATAGACTACAGCGGCAGAAATTTCAATATTGTTGAAAAAGGAAAAAAAATGCCTATGGAGAGTGTCGTAAGAACTTCAATGACACTGTTCGTTTTCTCGTGGAACACTATCCAAATGTAGGGTTTAGAAAATGTAAGGTTATGAGAGTCGTCAATTTATTTGGAGAGACAGGAAGCGTACGTGAACTAAATTACCTTGCTAAAATATCCCGATCGTGTTTTAGTCCTTTATGGAAGAATTAAAGCATCCAGTATAATAAATTACGTCCAAATGTTGTCTTTAACTTTGTAGGTTAGCAAATATGTCACCTGCGTTTCTGCGAAAAGAGATGACCATAATTCTGCAAAATTTCGCGTTTGTTTCATACGCGTCTACGTTTTTGCATTTGCAGCCACGTTTAACACAGTTTTTTGCTTTTTTCTTGCAAACCAGACGTCTTTCAAGGACGAGTTTTTCCCTACAGCATTTTTTTTGACGATCAATTTTTTGTGTTAATCTTAATTAATTCAACATTTTAAAAAGGCATGTAAAAATTACGTTTTTAAGACTTGGATGATTTCATTAATGGTATTTTATTCTTCAACCGTCTAAAATATCTGCATTTTAAATTTCACAAAAATCCACTGGAAAATAACTGAATTATTAGGCTCGAAAGTTTTAGCTGAGACACCCTGTATACTTGTACGTCATATGTGGATGGCATAGCCGTATTTTAATTCTTTACAGCCTCTACGACATTTAATAAAGCAATATTTGAACACCTTTAGGTTTATATTTGGTGGGCATCGGAAATTATTCAAAAACGAAATTTGATTAACACCGTTTTAATTTAAGTCTGGTTGACATTATCCTAAGACCGTATAATCCTTAATCCTTATAAATCGTCTACGTCGTTTGCGCTGGAAGTGATGACCCATGTCATGTTTGCCAGTGAGTCAACTTTTAGCTTGCCTTACTATTCACAAAATATTTAACAGCTAATGGACCAACGCCATACATTGACGGAAACAAAAAATTGTAGATCTTGTACTAGAAAAATCACACTAGAAGGAATTGGTCAGTTAACAGCTGTTTGGTAACCCTCTTGCAGAATTTCAAAATCTTGTTTCAACTCAGATTCCAGTTATTGTTATTAGTATTACACCCACCAAGAAAAACATCTGCATTAAAAGAAAACGTTAAAATCTTGTGTAAGTGATCAACAACAGAATCACAGCAATATTTTTCAATACATTTTGACACCATCACTATGAAGCACGAAAAATTTAGATACTCGAATAAAAAAAACGTTAAAAAGTTATGTATGGTCAACACCCTGTGCATTAAATGTTAAGATACCGAAGCTTCCATTACAATTGACCACAAGAATCCTTTACTTGACACATTCATTTTAACGTTGACGACACTGTAAACAATCGATAAGTGTTAGCGCCAAAAAACTGTAAAGTTTTATCACACAAAAACATTTTCTCTTTGTCATACGTTTAATTGATGAGTATTTTATACTTGGAACGGCTTGGCCGTGATTAGTACACAAATCAGACTTACCTCCCTTGGTACATAAATACGTATCTGCTGAGCTGTCTTTTTTTTAGTTTATTTTTAAGAAAATATATTTCTTTAACTTCTACTTCTACCTAACACATCAGCTCTACACTTATTTGCTTATAATAATTCACTTTATTAAAAGCACACACGAGTTTTATATATTTACACGTTCCTGTGTTCATTTTACAACTTGTACAAATGTTTCCAACCCTCGTACTGAGTTCCTTGCTTGTTTCTTGAGAGAATTTCCGATGTACACTGTTAACAACGATTTTCTACGCAGCTGGTACTACTCCTCACATATTCATTCATTTTTTCTCAGCGAACATTGCAAATTGTATGTAGAGTGTGCTTTACAGAAAATTTTCTTTGAAATTTGTGATGTTCTTCTTGTCTACTACTTTTTACTATACCGGGTGATTCAGATTGGTATTCGCGCCCCTATATCTTTTGTATTTTAAGAAAAAAGTATAGCAAACCATATATATTTGTAAATCGCTTATGAAACTACAATAGATGACGTTGTCAAATCTTCTCTACGATGACGTATGTCAAAGTTAAGACAGTCAACTTTTTTTTTTAAATAGTACATTATACATACATTTCTTAGTCTATTCTTGTAAAGCTTTTTTTTCTACATTTGAATGTGTAAAAAAAGTTGACACTTGCTGACACTTGCAATAGGAAAAAATCGAGAAAAAAATAAAATATGATTTAATTTATTCGAAAGTGTTATTTTCTAAAAAGAGCTAGTTAGCCATGGAGACAATTGAATTTTGACATTAATAGCGTCAATTATTAACGTACCTACAATTAAATAAATAGCTATGTTATAACCTACATTTAAATAAATAACTATGATATAACATCTGGCTTCGAAACCTAACTTCTTCCTGACTAAACCGCTTTGAATGCATACACAATGAAAATATGTAGTTGAATTTTGACAGTGCATGAATGACATGATGAGTCTTGGGAATCGTATTCGAATTATTCGAATATTAGAATAGGTGACTATGTAAAATTCGAATAAGTGTAAATTCTAATATTCGAATAAAGTAAATTCAGGATGGATCGGGTATTTCACGATCAAATAATTTTATTTTTTGGCTATGTAATTCTTAAAATAGTGAGATGCAGGGAACCAACATAACGCGAATTTAGCATAGTAAATTCAGTATGGATGTGGTATTTCGTCCGAGTCTCAGTTTTCTGGCCGAGGCACACCCGAGGCTTGAAAACAAACAAGGTCAAATCATTTTATTTTTTGGCTACGTGGTTGTCTTGTAAATAGTGACATGCAGGGAACCAACATAATGCGAATTTACAAATATTTGGCTTACTAGCTCTTTTTAGAAAATAACGCTTTCGAATAAATTAAATAATATTTTATTATTTTTCTCGATTTTTTTCTGATGTAAGTGTCAACTTTTTTACACATTCAAATGTGGAAAAAAAGGCTTTACAAGAATAGGCTAATAAATGTATAGAGTACTATTAAAAAAAAAAAGTTGACTGTCTTAACTTTGACATATGTCATCGTAGAGAAGATTTGACAACATCATCTATTGTAGTTTCACAAGCGATTTACAAGTATATATGGTTTGCTATACTTTTTTCTTAAAACAAAAAAGATGTAGGGCCGCGAATACCAAACTGAATCACCCGGTATAAGTCACACAAAATCTTGTTGCACTGGAACTCTCTTCGTTTACTGTGTTAATCTACTAGTATTACAGAAATCTGTTTTCCTTCCTACTTTTTCACATGTGGACTCAAAATACATTTAACACAAAAAATCTCTTAAATCTTTTGTTTGATGTGTGTTCCAAATGCAAGAACCAGCATAGTTCACAAGTGATTATATCATAAATTTGTAATGTAAACTAAGTATTAGATATGCTTCAAGCATTATGCGTTTTTGGAAGTTAGCGAGTAAACCTATGTTTCATTATTATTATCTTATGATGCTGCTGTAATGTGAAAGGAAGTACTTCGCAAACAAAATGCTTTCTGTTTTACATCATGAACCTATCCCGACACGCTCTGTACGTCGCTGCATAAATGATTCTGTTTTGCACCAATTATTTCATAATGAATTAATTTAGAAAAGTAATTATTGTCAATAAAATAAATCCGATAAAAATGCAAAATGTATTTGGCCTAAGGCTAATTTAATGGTTTATCAAATTACAAAATGTGACGTTTCAATCAGTGGATATTTTGATGTTGACGATTTACAAAGGCTATCAATACTATAAAATTTTAATATGAAATATACACGAAAAGCAGGTCATCTGTTAGTAAATGCAGCACTTTGACTAAATCACGCTGAATAATGCAAAACGTGTCACGTTGACATAAAGCGTATTGAAGATAGTTGACCACCAGTGGTAAAGAATTGATTTCGATCAATCTCTGCTCTATATCTTGTGGAATGCTTTAGCAAAATTTAATTTGCATTTGTAATAATTTGCTTTTTCCAACATATAATCTGTAACTCGGATACTTTTTTTCTAAAGCTCTTTCAATTATTATTATTTACATTACTCAATTATATTCGATTCGGCTTTTGAAACAACGATTGAGTCGATATACACAGACTGTCCCGAAATCACCCAACATACGCGTAATGGCGGATTCTACACCCTGTATTTTATATAATCTGGGTGGAGGTATGACCACTCCGAATCTTTTTCTTATTTTATATCTACAGTAACAATTTTCTAATTGTTTGCAATAACATTTTGACACACACAGTTTGATGTACCTTAGCTTACTCCGGTAATGCATTGTCTTGACATACTCTTCCTTTTTTTTCAGTTTTTAGTAATAGGTGCAAGATTTATTCGACTTTAAAAGAAACCATAAGGTCAAAGAGATGACCTAAGTAAGCACTTTCGAGTTGCGTAATTATGCACAGATGCTGTGTAAAGCTCTAAGAGCTTCTCCTTAAGATCTTGAGGAGGTTTTTGTAAAAGAACGTGTCAAACAACTGCTTTAATTTTAAATCAGCCATATCTTGATCCACTAGACTAAATGTTTGCCTGTTATGCATAAGCTTAGTACTACATTCATGGGTCTACAAGATGTAGGATGTGCGTTTAAGCAGCAAAATCAGATAATACGAAATTTATTAAAAAATTAATTAATCTGCTGTAAACGGAATTATCAAATGTAATATTAAAAGAAAAGTTAAATTCTAATTAAAATGAAACTTATTTGACTCGAATGAAGTAAGAAATGAATTGAATTGACAGTTGAATTTTTTAAATGAATCACATCGCTTAATTAAAGCTAAAATAAGAACCGTTGCTTACTAATAGAGTAATCGCACAACAATAAAGCTGCTTGGTTTGTTGTAAATCCAAGTTGTGAGCACGCTCCCCGTATTAATTTCCACCAAACATCCGTGGACCCAGTTGGTGGTATGTACAAGATGTTTCCGTTCCAAGCAGAGGTTGGAGCGTCTTCGGGTAATATCTGCCTAATGCAGATTTGTAGCTGGCCGTCAGCGAATTTCATCCTTGCACCCTCATTCCGTCAGCGAGTGTTAGCTTAAACTCCCCTAATTGAGATTTATACCTTTTCAATCAGATCTCGACCAACATCAACAAATTACTATTCATACCGCATTCACACCAGATTCAATCGGCTCCAACATTAATGTTTTAAATCTTTCCACCGCACCAGTTTATGAAGCGACAACAATGACCAACAGTTCTTGCCCCAAGAACTCGAACGTGTCGCTGGAATTGAGGAATGATTTTTCGCTAGAATTTGGAGTAATTGGGGAAAATTGCGGGTTCACTGTTATTAGTTTTGTGCGGAACTTTTCGAAATACAACTGAAGTAGAGTGATAAATTTATAAAATGCATGAGAGAGTGCAAGTCAGTCAATCCCGCTAACTAGATTTGGCGCTCATCTGCTGCGCTCATCTAATTTGCTGCAGGGAAGGGTTGTTCGCCACTTCCCCTCAATACTCTTAAGGTCTTTATTAAGTATATCCTGAACGTGCTTTCATTTATTTTTTACTATATTGGCACAGAAGTTGTGAAAGTAGCCATACAAAGCTGTCTTTGTTTATATTAACAATAATGGGAATAATAATGACATAATCTGTTTTCTCGCATTCACGTTATTATTTTTTTCTTTCCTTTCAAAAGCAATACATCAAGGTTTCACAATGCTTCCTGAGTGTTCCTTCTTATTTTTTCAATATTTTCTTAATCCATTTTTATTTATTTACTTCCAAAAATTTAACTAGCTTCATCCTAAACTCGACAATTATTTATGTTTTTCATTGTTCTTTTTTCTTTTTACTCTCTTCACTATTTTAAACATCTTAATTCTTCAAATCTGTTTGGTCGCTTTTCTTTTTCTTACTTTTCTTTTCACATACCATTATTTGGGTTTTTCTTGTTATCTTAGTATATCTGTTCTTTCCAATCTTATCTTCCACTTCTCCAAACACCGTACATATTTTTGTTCTTCTAACATCTCATTTACCCTTTTCTAGTAATCAAGTCTTATAATTTTCAATATTTTTGTGGCACTTCTATATAAAATCTTTTCTCCATGCATGATAACTTTTTCCATTATTTTTTAATTTTACGTAATTAGCTTATTTTCATTAATTATTTTCTGTTTTTTATAGTTTGTTGTTCTTTAATTTTTGCTTCTTTTTCTATTCACATTCCCTTTCAGTTGCTTTTTTTACTCTTTCTTTATTTGCAAAAATATTACTCTAGTTTATTATATTTCACTTTATGATATTTATTTTTATTTAATTGTAAGCTGTACTACAGAATTAGGTTTCTTCATTAGTGCAATTTTAAAAACTAAAGAATTTTCTTCACAACTTTATTTCTTCATTATTTATATTTATTGTCACATATGTAATTGCAAATCTACAATAAATACATTATCAAATAATTTAAACTGACAATTAAACACGATTTCTAATAAAGAAAAGAAAAGCAGAAACACAAAGAAACATTTTGAAAGACAATAATAAAAGGAGTTAAAAAAAAGCGAAAGAGAAAAAAATGAAAAATAGAATAGGGAAGAGCTAGATCACATAGAATCTTAAAAAACAATTAACAAAGAAATATAAGTGACCAGGAACATCTATGTTACAATAAATAGCATTAGCAAAGGAGAATTGTTTGTAATTGTTTTATAAAATGGAGAAAATGTTTAAATGTGTATTTAACTTTTGTCTTATTGTTGATGTAAAGTTGGTTCTCGGTGGTATGTTCCTTAGGACATTTTCGGCGATATTTGTTCTTAAAATAAAAGAAAGGCTTTATTTATTCAACAATATCTTAATAACAACTATCGTGGGTTTATTTAAATTTATCCTCAAAGTTGGCGTTGGAGTGTCGATTGAGAACGCACCACCCGTGTAAAAGCGTAAGATTTAAACAGCTGACCCGTTATCCGTATAGTGCGTTCACAATCGACTCTTCAACGCCAACTTCTAGGATAAATTTAAATCAACGTACGATACCTATGTCATTGTTATCAGACTTGACTACGTAAAAACTGTGAAAATAAAGTAGGTACTTTGATTGGAAAAAGTATGAATATAAAGAGAATGAGAGAATAATGAAAAAAAAAACAATAATAAATGATCTAAATTTGATCTACTAACAGACTGCACACTTTGACCTTTCAGGTGTATAATTTTGAAAAATAACTACAATTTAGCATTATTTTAAATTAAAACGAGATGTGAATAAGCAATTAAAACTTGATGACGTACTGAGCGACTTGTTGAAGCCGAATGAAACGCAACATTTGCTCAAAACGCTGTGAAAATAATTTCACATCGAGCTGAAATTATTATTATTCTCTCGATAACGAATTATGTGGGTCAGTGAAGCAAACGCCATCAAAAATCAAAATGAGTATCGCATCGTTTTAATTTCTATGAATCCAAAAACTTATTACATTCATCGTCGTCCTTTGTGACTTTGTATTCGGCACAGTTCATTAAACGTTGTCGCACTTGCTGCCAGGGTTGAGTCAGCTCCAATTTAAATACAAATTTGCAAATTAATTGTTAAATTTGTGATGCTATTAAGCAATACTAGGCGTGCAATGGTCTGGAAGATATTGTTATGACTCTAAAGGAGAATCACATCATAGTTTATGCTCAATTTACTGCAAAGTTGTCAAAGGGTTTGATTATGGAAATTTAATTGACGCACCGTATTTAAATTGGAAAGGCGCTTGTAATCCAGCATCGTGAATTTTCACTTTTTCACGACTACTCTGATTGTGGAATACACAGTTTTTAGCAATTTTCACATAAATGTAACTTGATTAGGTAATTCACTTGCATTGAAAATATCTGAACTAGGTTCGGTGCAGTTTTGTTTGTGATCAATTTTACAAAAAAAAAAAACTACTCTTTTCCGATCGACTTTTAATACTTAGGTACGTAATTATGCTATAATAGTAGATTATACTGTGTGTCTCAAAATTCGCGAAATATGGAAATTAAAACAAAATCGGGACTCCCCCCACAAAGATACATTGGTCTGAAGGTGCACAATTTTTTGAAAAATAGCTTTACTTTAGAGTAAAAAAATCTTATATCTTCTTCAGGAAGAGGGACTTGTTTTTTAAGTATTTTTCAAGTTCCACCGGGTCCTTCCCTACCACGCTCTGAATTCGGAATTCGCGAATTTTGAGACACCCTGTATCATTAAGAATAGAAGTGAGTCTTTTTGTGGCAATCCTAAAGACTTCGTCTCGGTCGGCAACTGGGCGAAACACAAAAAGACCTACTAATTAATGTATCCTATATTAACTTGAAGATTTTTTTTTTGTTTCTTAATTTATCAACAAAAACTAAAGACATTTTTCTAGGGTCAATGAAAAATGAATTCCCATCGTCAGTGAGCAGTTAAAAAAAAGAAGATATTTCGAGCATACCTTTCTTTTGGGAGGAAGTGTGATTATGGTTGGTATTCATGAAAATAAGGCAGGCAAACCAAAGTGTGCCCACTCGGGTAACATTAGCGGTGGCACGGCCGCTCCCAGGTAATTTCATAATGGCCGGTTTCACGTGACAAGTGCAAACAGACGCTAATCGCCCGTAATTTAGTAATTATTGATCACCGTTTTTAATACCTTGTGCCAACACACGATCCGCTGCTATTTCATACACACACCACTCGCCGCTGTATTAACTCGCACTCTATCCAGGCTAATGCCAGACTGCATTTATTATTTTAATCTGGAACTAACAAACGCTCGTTAATTATTGGGTTCAAATAATGACATGTTTTAAATGGCCATTGCAAAATCAGTCGCGGTAATGAGGCTGTCATTCAGTGCAGAATTACGCCCACTCGGAAAAATTCTTTCTCATACAGATACTGAAAAACATCACTAACCTCGTTTCACGACCTCCTACGTACTAAGCCGAAACGAAAATACGATGGACTACACATCATGAATTTCAACATCAAGAAGCGATTTTCAACATATTTAACTTTATTTTCAATGCTTTTGAATAAAATGTTTCACCATCAATTACAAAAACGTATTTTTATTTAAAAAATAATTAAGCAGTGTATACGTGCCTGTTTTAAACTAAGGCTGCGAAACATGGACAATGAACGAAACACAAAAAGCAAGCCGTCTCAGGTGCAGGTACTACCAGAAGAAACCACAGTAGAAACACGGACATCAAAAAACAATTAATGTGATTCCAGTGCAAGAAAAAATTGAAAGAAGACAACTATCATGGTTGGGTCATATACAATAACAGAAAAGGGCGTCTTACGTAAACATGGAATTCCCAAATTGGGAATTCATTGGAACAAAGAGATAAGAACTGGAGGGAAAAGTGTTTGCACAAAATAAAATAGAGTATGTACATATATGTATTATTATTATGTTCTGCAAGATTATTATAAACGTTTCTAACATGACAGTTATCGAGGATTTGCTTGTACATCTATAGATTTTCCGCCTCTAAACGTCTACATTCATATCACAAGTTTGACATTTGACAGTTCGCACTTGTCATTTTCCAATTATTATTCTTTATCACTTAACAAAGTGTAGGTTCTGGTGTTCTGATTTGGTCACTTAAATACAAGGTATTTCACGAGTGATAATGAGCCTGACGAAAATGAAAATGCAACCCACAATACATTTGCAAATTAACATGGATATTTGTTTTTTTATTTAAAAAACATAAAACCTAGTTGGCTGTGGAGTTTCGTAAATTTTGACATAAATGTCATTTGCTTAGTGAAATGACACTGTGGAAAGCCTCCAGTATCTGAAGTCCTGTTTTTCCACCGCGATCTCCTGATCCGATACCACTCTATTTTGCAATATGTATTTCTATTTTCAAGATCTCTAAGTGTTTAAACGACTATTAATAACTTAAAAGAAAGAAAGTACACGTTGCTGCCATAACATTGATCAAAAAGTTGCAGACCATTTTTGAAATGAAAAAGAATTGTCAAATCATATTAATGAATATTTTTAGTTTTCACTTTTTTTTATTTTTTGATGTGTTCTCTTGTCGTTTTTCAATAAAATTATAACCGAGTGAACGGAAGAAATTTGTGTAATGATTTGGTTGTAATTATTTGTGACAATATTTTTATTTTAAATTATTATTCGAAAACCCCCTGTTTTTAGGCAACCAAGTAATCGAACCAATTTTCCTTCTGTTCAACCTATAATAGTATAGATACACTAGAACGAGAGTTGGCAAATTGACATACTAGGAAGAAAATAATCCTCCTGGGGGACGACTTTCTGATACAATACGTATAGTTGAAGTAACTAACGGTAACTTATAACTTTGCAGTAAATTACACTAATTAATATTTATTACAGTTTTCAACCACCGACCTTTGTCTATTACCATTTTGCAACCACCAAATTAAAATAAACTGCTCCGGTAAAAACTTAGACAAAAAGAAAATTTTGATTTCTTATTAATAGGTATTTAGCTAAGTTATTTGGATCCACGTGTGAAAAGGCTATTAAGTCTTAACATTTGTATCAATAATGGTCAAGCTTTTGTTTAATGATAATGTTAATCTGTTTATTTATGTAGTCCAATTAACTAACAATATTTCTCTAAATCGACAGCTTCAATTAAATTAGTGGTTAATTTATTAAATACCTACTGCACAATACGAATGCACAAACACAACACAAATTTATATTTCATCTGATACATTTTAAGTCTTCTTTGATACTCATTAACTACAAAATTATTAAAGTAGATTATCAACCATTTTGTAAATTATAATTCACTTTTTAGCTGATGACATAGGTATATAATAACCCACTGTTCTGTAAAGAGGGGACGGGAGATCTGGCAGAATGAAGAATTTTCTGCTTTATGAAATATAATATGAGAAGTAAAATAAACCTAATCTCCGAGCTATATTAAAAAATTTCTTGTAACATGAAAAAATGTCTTAATTATTTCAATCCAGCTTGTATCATTTTAAGCGGACATACTTTTATATAATTTTCAATTTTGTGGCATTTAAGTTGTCAAGACTGCAACAGTGGGTTATTGCAAGTGCTACACATACATTTCTCTTCATTCCCTTTTCCGCCCCGAGAATGTGTTCTTAAGACACTCCCTCCAAATTCATCTCGGAACACATACACACAAAAAAAGTTATTCGTTTCAACCAAACCTGTCTACAAAAAATATGTACGAGCCGCTCTACAGCACTACTGGCTTTAAAATGATGTAAGGTTTTCTTTGAGAAATAAGCATTATTAATACCGTCATGTTTGGTTTATTATTAAATTATCAATTAAACCTTCGCCTGGGATCCATATCACTCGACAGTTTTCACATTTGCGGTGCACTAATTTTTATCCTGAATGCATTTCATTGGTGCAAAGAAACAATAGATTTTATTAATGTCATCGGAGACCGTCTTATCGCGGAATCAGGGGATTCAAAATCTAAGAAATTCCTTTTTGAGAGGATTTCCCTTGCCATTCAACGTGGAAACGCTGCAAGCATTCGGGGCACTTTTCCAGATTCCGCATTATTATCGGAAATTTTCGCATTGTAAATTAAAAATGTTATTTTATGTTAAATTTTAATAAATTAATTTTAAGTAATAGATCAATTTCATTGAAATTGTTGCAGTTTTCAAATTACACATTTTATTTATTATATGATGATGGTCAATGCCGATTAAATTTTTTGCTCCATGAAGCATTACATAACAATGTCAATTTTATAAAACGGTGTAGTTATTGTGGTGTTTATGGTTTTTCAACCAGATTTTCCCCCATATTTTCGATGTCCATAAAAATACAGTTTCAAGAGTATTATTATACGAGTTTAATAAGACCCTTTATTATTACACGAGTGTGATAATACGTCTTATTAAACGAGTGTAATATACTATTTTATCTACTTTGCTTTACTAATTCTTGAAATTTCGGCTGCTCAAGTTTTTATATTAGACTAGGGACTTTTGCGTGGATTGTTAACAAACATTTTTCACAAAAATGTAAGGTTTTATTTACTAAATTTACTTCGTAGCTTCACACTTTACCTCGACGCCTGATGTGAATGGCTGATGTTACCAATATAACAAAGCTAAAAGTTACTAAAAACAGTTTAATAATACAATTCATTATTAAACTGTTTTCGATATAATAATGAGCCCATTAGTAACGCAAAGTAGACAGAAATATTTTCGGTAAGAGATTAATTTGTAATAAAAAACAAGAATTATATGTACATAATATTAACAAGTACCTCTACACAGTACGTAACAACGTAAAACAATAATTAGATAAGTAAACATTCTTCAAGTGTAAATTTTAATATTCTTTTCTTGACATTTTCAAAACATTTGAACAGAACATTTGGTTATTTTAATTTTTTGTTATTAGGTTTTTAACATCCCGAATCATCTCTGGCACTGGTTTTCCTGTCTGTAATTAGGAACTGCAAATATGTGTTTCTACTGCTTCAAGAAATATTAAGATATATTTAGAACAGCAAACTTTCCGTGTAGAGGTAAAAAATTTGAATTAAGCAAAAGTTATTTACACCATCTTTCTACAAATTATTCAAGTCCTTGTTTCATTAGAATGTTATATAGTTTCAGTTCGGTGTAATAATTTTTAGTTTTATTTTAAAGACAATTTAAACTTTGGCCTACCACAGTGCTCCGCCATCGACCCCACTGTATTTTAAGTTATTTCACGGACATATTAATAGAGATTAACATATTTGTTGGTACTTCGACCAACCACTTTCGGCCCACCCCCTCTGTAGAAGAGGTGGGGACGTCCAGTCTAAGAAAGAAAAATTGCCAATAACCGGAAGAAGACAATCAAGATTGAACTCTCAACCAATACACAACCCTCTTGTATTTTAATCCTAATAAAGAGTTACTGTTACGACACATCACACAAGGAAGTTAGAAACTGATTTGTTGTCAATAACTTCTCCGTAAATAAATCAAAAACAGCATCTACCATTTTCAGCCCAAGAACTACCTACATATTTAACTCGTGAAATTACAGTTCTAGACATTTGTGTCACTAGTCCAAAAATTGCACGTTTGCTAGAATGAGTATGGTTTGCAGTATGAGACGCAGCCGAGTCTTGCAAGTACTTTTGACTTTTTATTTAAATTTATTATAATTTTCGTATCCCACCTCCACCCGGCGGCACGGCAATTTTGCCGGAGCACATACACTATTACGGATAATACTATCAAGTAATAGTGCAGTGCTTATCAACATAATTACCGGCGTCTCGCCTCCGCATTTTGACTTTTTTGTGTTTTATGTTCTGTGTCAATGTTAAGGAATTTCCTCACGATGTGACATGAGTATAATAATATACCTTTTTGAATTTCAACCACCAATGTGTTCTCTAATAATATTCATATTTGCTTTCATTTCTTATAATAAATTAACTTATCATTATTACATCTACAATTTTGTTGTGCTAAGCCTATTTTTATATAAAAAATGTAAAAATATCTATCTAACCAATTTTCAATAAGCATGTCGTTTTATTGAGTTGTGCCATTTGATTTAGAAATGTAAAGTAATGACAAACATTATTATTGAAACGATTTCAGTAAGACAATTCAAAGCAGCACAATGATTGTGACATATTTTAATGAACTTTGTTTGTCCAAAAATTTCAGAGAAATCTGAAGCTCTGTGTAAAATACTCGTCGTCCAAGCGTCGTCCATCAAATTTACAAGGCTTCTTTCCATCCGTTCTCGTTTTATTTATTCCCGATTCCTTTTAATTTCCGCAGCTGGAGGAACAAATTACACAAATAAAAATAACGAAAAAGTCGACGGGAGTAATCAGCCAATTAACATCGATAGTGGCGATGAACAAGAGTTATTTGACGGCAGCGGGAGAGCCAGATGAAATAACAGATAAGGGAAAAGTGCGTCCGGGACAAGGATGGAGTTTTTAGAATGCCGCCGACGGACGGACGCCGACACCCGCCGCCTACCAAGACAAGTGACAGTCTAATTGTTTGCGGGGTTTCAATTACTTGGGCTCGTAATTAGGCGTCAAACTGTGAACGGAATTAAATTATTTGTCCGGTTTCGTAAACGCCACGTCAAAATAATCCAAGGAAATTGTTATAAATGTTAAAGGACGAAGCCAATGGTTGCAACGAACCAATTTTAATTTCCTCCAGCAGATGCTATTGACATAAAGAACAGCGACATATGAAAGACAACGCTGTTTATGGGGCGGATGTTACCTGTAATAAGAATGTCATTTGATACAACGTGTTTGTCTGCTTTTCCATTGTTTACTCTTCCAAACCTTCCATCCAAAATATGTGTTACATCATTGTATTAATTACAATCGCATTTTCTTTCTCTTCATTTTACCCGTTGTATTTTGTAAAAGTTTTTCTAAAATTAGAAATTTTCAGCAAAATAGGTGGATATTTTGGGGAAAAGTAAAAGGTATGACACTTCTGGACAAATAAGAGATCAATTAAATTAATTAAATTATCAAAACCAGGAGATGAACGCGATTAATCGCGAGAACGATTTAAATTAATTAATTACATCACACACGAAAAAACCAAGTATTAATGAAATCCGCGAGATTAATTTAAACCGCGGAGATCAATTAAATTAATTAAATCATTGATGGGATTATTATTAGATTACCACGATATCACCAGGAAATACCATGAAAACCACGAAATCAATTAAATTTGTTATATGTGTAATATCTTCTAGTGGGAATTTTTAGGAAAAAAATTTAGCAACATATCACAATTATGAAAATTTGCCTTTCAACAGTTGAAAAATAACTGGTGAGCGGCAGATAAAGTTATTATCTCCGCTGACGAGCGGCAGATAAAGTAAACGGACATATTGAAAGCTGAAGTGAATAAATAAGATTTTCCAACGTCAAGTCTGAAAATGACATTTCCATCACTCAATTTAGAGATGAAAGTAGGCGTTTGCATCACATGTGAGGAAAGTAAATCACTTCCCTCACTAGTGGGGAAAGTAAAAAAAAAATTGATCCCCATTTAGGTATGTACATACTTTCTTTAAAATAACGTTCAGATATACATACATATACATTTGTAAGAATTCTTTATTAACAATTAGCACTTACAAAGATACTTAACTTTTTTTATCAGTATTATAGAAATTAAATGTACAATTTTTTACACGAATTAAAACTCCAAATGTTCCTGATAACGTGTCGGTACAGAGCTTGACGTTGACGCCAAACTAGCGCTTCTTACTACTTGTCTCCATTTCAGTAACGCATTGTATTCCTTTCCGTAGCGTGCTCGAGATTTTATAGGTAATAACTCCAAAGATACCTAGTTCGCTGCTTCTTTAATTTCTGTATTTGGTAAATTTACAACACTATCTTCTACTTCCATCACTACTTGTTTAGTAAATTCTGATTAATTTTCAAGTTTTGGTAAAAACACGACTTGACATTCATTAATTACATTTTATTGTTTACTGTGAGCATGGAAACGTGATTTTCAAATTTTACTTCTATGTTGATTTGTATAAAATAATAAATTGATAATACCAATGCAAGATAAACCGAAAGCTCTTGACGTTGGAAAAAATAGTATGTTACATACGTGAGGAAAGGTCCATTGCAAAACTTGAATGATTAGATCAACTCGCTATCGCTCGTGATCCAATTCTCATTCTCGTTTAGCAATGCATCCCTTTCCTCACTTATACAACAATATACTAATTAATCAAGAAACTTGTACATAAATGCAACTATGTAATTTCTGATTTCTTAGCATTTCTTAAATAATTTATTACGAGTATGAACGTTTGAAGAAAAGATAGTATCCATATATTATTCGGAGCAAAAATGGTTTTATGTGCTTTGGGTGGTTTATCAAACTACCAGTTTCAGCGCATAAAACTTCATTTTTGCTCCTAATAACATAATAAGTATATTATTAATGAAATGTTTTACATTATCCAACTAATATACACGGTATTTCACGAGTGATAATGAGTCCGACCGAATTTAAAATGCAACGCACACTACATTTTCGAAAAAAGCTGGATATTTTAATTTCAATTGCCAGTTTTTTTCGGAAATGTATTGTGGGTTGCATTTTCAATTCCGTCGGGCTCATTATCACTCCCGAAATACCCTGTTGTTTTGGCGATATTATCCAATACAATATTTATATTTACATACACATACATATACTGAAAATATCATTTTTTTTTCAATTAATTGAAAGCAACAAACCCCTATAATTAACTGCATCGTGTTTATTTAAGAGTGAAAACATGTGTATTTCGGCTGATTTTTAAACATTGCTATAGTAAAAATAATGCAAGAAGTCCCGCGGCAAAAATGCGAACTAATGAATGTTTCTATGGTACTGAGCAAACATTTTGAAAGTACACTCAAAACAATAAATCTACGTTCAAAACGTTGTCATTCATTTGAACAGTTCAAACCATTTCAACTCTAAATTTTCATTTTTGCAAAATGTGAAAAAAGTAAGAAATTTTAAAAATTTGTATGTTCAATATATGTACAGTCTATTTTTTAATCAAAGAATCACAACACCGCAATTTACACCCAAAATAGAGCTGACAACATTGTACACTTTTGACATAGGGTGAAAAATCTCATCATATAAAAATTGAGGTTATTAGAGATATTAGTAGCGCAGTATATTAATAAAATTAATAACAACTAATAACAACTAATTTGAGAGTTTAATAAATGTCTTGCTTTGCGAGGCATTTTTAATAACACGTTCAAATTTTAATTGCGAGTTTGCGTACTTTCAAGGACATTAAAAATGACAGGCGTTGGAATAGCCAATAGATATCATTAAATTCCCTAAATTTAGTAAAAATTTATATTTGCAAACCTAAATCAACAGGTCGTGGTTCTTTAATTAAAAAACAGACTATATGGTCCATGTAATACCCCAAGTCAGTAAAATGAAAGCTTATATTTTTAATTATAAAATTCATGTGCATGAAATTATGTTATGCATGATATTCTATAAAACAACAAGATTCAATTAATCAACAGAGATACGTTTTTTTGCTGTAGTTGTCCGTTTTATCCAAAATTTTTATGTTAGTGTGGTGTTTTTCGGTTTTTCATGGAAACACACGCATTTCTGGGAGACTCTTACTAACTTTCACATTTTACAAAAATACATCACGGAATGGATCGTGCCAGCGTTCACCTGTGAATCCCCACTCCCCTGGTTCTCCGCGATAGGACGCAGGTCACCTTTTTTCCTCAGATAACTGCAGGCACCGATACCACAGTTAGAAAAGGATATTTTACTGACTTGGGGTATTACATGGACTATACCTAAATATTATTTAATAATGTGCAAAAAAAACAGCCATCCAATTTACTACCGGGTGAGCAACAATAACTGTTTCAGTTGGCAATAAAAAATTTTACATGAAATTTTCAACACTGAATTGTATCTACATATTTTGGTTTGTTTTATTGGCTTATTGACAGCTGGTATACATTTCAAATTTAAACGTCTTGGTTTTTGTAATCTTTCATTAGTAAAATGGTTTTCTCGTTGGAACATGACGTAAAAGTCACCAAAAGTCACCAGAATTTATTGCCAACTCAAACAGTAATTGTTGCTCACACGGTATAAAATTAAAATTTTTATTTTGAGTGTATGTACTTACAGAAATATTAGCGCCACTGTCAAATTTGACATGGGATTTCGTACATTATTTTTCCTATGGCATGTTTCATTGTGTTCAATGAAGCCTACAAAAATAGTATGTATACCTCCAGTGCTGACTAAAAGTTCGTACCATACGGGAGAACTTTTTATTCGTGAACTATACGAAAATTTTACTACTGCAAAAAAAATCGAATATGGAATTTGTGTTGAATATAAAAAATATTTAGGCAATGAGATGGATTTAATGAGAATGCAAATTTTCAAAACAAAATTCCAAAAAAAAGAATTATTTGCATCAATAGTGCCCCATGGGGCATTTTAAAGCACAAACTGGTATAACTTTTAAAGCAAAATATTCAACAAAACTTCGAGGAAAATGAATTGTTAAATAGGAAAACAACCCGGTAGGTCTGGCTGTTGTACAAACTGAAAGAAACTTTTGTAGGTTTGACTACATAGATAGATCTTAAATTATAAAATACCCAGTTATAGAGAAGATAATTCTTTAACGTCATGTGGTGATTTTAGATACAAATTTATATGTCGCAAATACACTCTGTCCTCTCAGTTAATTAATTAAGTTGCAACAATGTAATTTTTGTATGGAATGCCCCTTTACATTGACAATTTTTATTAATGATAATTGATAACTCACGAGCAAATTGGATTTTGTATTACTGAGGCACAATGGGTTTTTTATAAACAGCAATTACATGATGTACGGTCGGTGGACAAATAAAACTGGGACACTTAAAATTTAATCTATGTAAATCAGACCAATAAATTGTCAATATATTTGTCAGTGTCTACATAATATGTCATACCAAAATTAACCTATTTGTGATAAAAGCCGTAATTAAACGATGCAAATTTGTAAATTTTGACTTATGTGATTGTCATTTTTGTCCCAGTTTTATTTGTCCATCGACTGTACATATTTACAATTTTTCGGAACAAATGGTTGGTTATTGATACTGTGAAATGATGTGTTAAGTAAATGAACCATACTTAAAATTAATGATTTTTTCTACTCATGACATTGAGAGACGAGAGATTGAAATTGTCGGACTACCGGGATTTCAAACTGTTTGATATTCAGTTGTTGGCAAGAGAAATGTTGCTTTACCTTTAATTTTTTCTCAAGCTACTTTTTTCAACTCACTTCGTTCCTTGAAAAAAACCACTTTCAACGTTGAAATTTTATTTCAACCACTTGTCCCATAATATACTATAATTAGTATGTTTAGGATTTTTACATATACCTACTATCGAATTCATGAAAAACTAGTACAGCAAAATTTTGTTGGAGTAAATTGGGCTACATGAAAATGTCAAATATAAACGTCTGTCATTATGACAGTTCGAATTTAACAATACTCAATCCAACGTCGAACGTATTTAGGTTATCTACTTGACATGTTTGACATTAGTAACCAGTTAACATAAAGTACGTAAAAAGGTTACACTACAACATTTTTGAAAAGTTGACATAACTACGACGTTTTGCTGTCCTATAGTCTTTGCCAAAACCAAATAACCACCAACACTGCATTCTACGCAGAAAATCAACCGGCAACGTTGTGTACTTAGATTTGATTGGTCTAGCATCCTAGTAATATCAAAATTGTCATTATTGTTATTATTACGCACGGCCTATAGTTTTTCATTAATTCGATAGTACGAGTAGTGTATAACGTCGCTTTTCATTTGAAAAATTTATCGAAGTATAGATGAAAATCAAATACTCTGTCAGAAAATATGGTATACATTTGTAGGTATGTATTTTCAAACTTCAAACGTATACCATATTTTCGGACAAAGATAGTAGTTGTTTTAGAAATTTGAATTGTTTTTTTAACTGTGTCTGCTATGTACTATATATTATTGCATTAAGTATGTGTTTTCCATGTAGAATTTCGTTGGTGGTAGAATAAAGATTTATTATTATTATTATTATTATTTGAAATCATTTCATTTCAGATTAACCTTACAAAAAGATTAATTTGAAATTCAATTCACATTCTTTTAAAGGTCATAAGTTTTCGGGTTTTCATGTAATTATTGCACTACTAAGATTATATTTGCCCATTTTAATTAAAGATTTTACTCCAGAGTTTTAAGGAACTCTTCCTTAAAAATAATAAATTTATTAAATCCAGAAGCTACAACAAACACTTTCAGAAAGGATATTCCAGAAAATTAGATAGTACAGGTATAATAAAAAATAGCGTATGATACACGTTTATAAGGGCCTTTAAAGCACTTGCGACGTTAAAACTCGTCGCGCGTGCTTTAAAGGCTTCCTTATAAACTTGTATCATAATATCCTATTACAGAATGTTTCTCTCGGTTAGGACTATTGGTTTTTAGAGCCAACTGGATCAATAGTTTTGCACACAATTTAAACCTATAATTACATCTTTCAAATGAAAATCATGACAGATAATTTTTTAACTTATAAAGATTTTGATTGTTGTAAATACTGAGAGAAACATGGAACTTTGTTAAAAAGAATCAGTGGCCAACACTTCCCTCGGGACATGCAACTTTGCAAAAAGTTATCTTGGCTTTAATTTTTCCATTTTGGTAAGCTGCTTTCTTTTAAAAATTGTACAAACACATGTTCGTTAACAGATTTCAACAAAACAAATACCCATTTGAAATTGAAGATTGGAGATAAAGATTTTACAAAAATCTAAGGGTCTGTAAGCATAAAAATGGAATGCAAAAGCAGTAATAACAGAAATGTGACAACATCAATATCAAACTGAAACTTTAGCTGAAGGTTTGCCCAGAAGTTCGAGTAACACTTGCGTGAACTGTCTCCTATTAACAAGGGAATTGTTGTAAGCAGCTACAATAAATTCAAACAAATTTAAGTTTGTTTAAAGTACAATTAGATTAGAAATTAACTTGCGACTTTTGGGATTTTGAAATATAGAAACATAACTCTTTAGGTGCAGACGACCTCACGCCGCTTAGATTAAACTCGACGCCACAAAAATGGACAAGGCGAACTCCATACACTGCATATAGTCGAAACAGATTAATAGTTATTGCGCAGTTATATCTTGATGAAACAAAGTGTAGAACAAATTTAGCACAGTCGAAATAGTATATTATGGAGTACGGTAAGGACAATGTACCGATCGGAGACAATTGTTTGGAGGAGGAGCGCAGCGACGACTCCAAATGTTGTCTGAGCACATGATAGTGATTCCGAAAAGGAAGTGGATGTTGTAGAAGAATCTTGGCACTACGCCTGCTAGGCTAGAAGTCACTCGTTTCCGCAAAGTTCAGTCACATTGTTAGCTATTAAAGGTGAGGACCTTCTTGGACTGAAAAGACACGGATGCTAAAAGTCTTCAAGTACAGCTGAAGATAAGGAAAATTCGGGGTATGAAAATTTTGACAATGCTAATGTCGCGGCAAGTCCGCTAATTTTATTTCATTGCAGCGGCAAAGAAGACCGACTACAAGAACTGTACAAGTTTCAAAAAAGTGCCAACATTTTGTCTTCAACTTCTGTCTACATAAAAATTATTATAATAATTGATTAATTTTGAATAAATATCGCAAGATTGCCCTTCAATGTTAATAGGTGAACAGTTGCTATTTACGTTTTGATAACGTTTGTTGTACTTAGCGAATGTCTGAAGCAAGTGTGTACTTTTCGAAAACGAAATGCAGGGCGACGGCTCCAAAATTGATACAGATCGCGACAAACTCAATATAGATCTAATCTGACCACAGCCCTGGGCAAAAAGTGTATGATTTCTACATAGTTGCTCCTGATGAAAAGTTTCTGGCTACATAGGTAAAATTTCGCTAGAGGAAGAATTATAAATTATTATTGTAGATTAGATCTTGCTTGTCACAAAGTGTGACCGCTTTCGATACAATTTGACAATGAGAGATATCGAAGATTTGGGCTCTGCTATCGTAGTAAAAGTTCAGGATACTGAAAATTATAAATCGCGATCATTCACAATTTTGGGAAAGTTTTACGTGGAAATTTGCAGAAAGTACATCGGATAGAATGGATAGCATTGTAGACTTTACTAGTATTATCGAAACTTCAAGTACTAATAACAAGGGAAGTAGAAATTACTAGTGCCTTAAAATTTGAAGATTGTAACTGCAGAAAAAAAAAGTGAGTTTATGTTCATTTTTTTGTGATCCACTTGAAGATAAAATGGTATATATCATTCAGAGCAGAAGCTCTTTTTGTGCTTCGCCCAGTTGTCGACCTCAACTGCTTTTCGGTCTTCAATTTCTGGGCTTAGCACACAAAAAGACACTTCTACTCTTAATGATACCGTGTGATCAAATAAAAAAAATATATATTAGAGTAGGCGAAAATGGTGGTTTGAACCAATCAAAGCATCAGAATAGCACAATCCAGGTAACTCGATTTTTTTTTAATTGATCGCACGTTATAATATACTATTAAAACCCCATTCACATTGTCAAATTTTAAAAAGAAACTATTGTCCAAAATATGATGCGTACGGTTCGAAGTAAGTTAAGTAAATGAAAGAAGCGGGACCGTTTTCAATTTAAAAAATTGAGGATGTATAAGAAGTATGTATACGAAATGTTTAGCCAGTTAAAAAAAAATGTTATTATCTTTATTAGTTTCTACTTTATCAGGTTTCCCAATTACTTTTGGCCCGCCTGTTGCGTTATTACGAGTATGTTAAGCTGAGTGTCCACTTGAGAGAATTTTGCGAGAGTTACTCTCGATAGCTACTCTCAACTATGTGTCCATTTGAGAGTATTTTGACTATCCGAGAGTAGCTATGGAACTGTCGGAGTGCTTTTTCTTCGAGAGTTCTCTCAGAGCCGTGTCCACTGTTGAATTTTGTCCACGCTAGTGAGAGTATAATTAGTTTTACCTACAAAAATCCTGAATTTTCCTTATTATTGTGCTTGTAATTAAGATGGATGTGAAAAAGATTGCAGCTACAATTGTTATATGTATATAAAATCTTGAAAAAAAGGGACAAAAAAGTAAAAAGAAACTGCTGGGTCAAACCATAGATTATGCGTAGATCAGAACTTGGTGCATGTGCGAGGCTGACGAAAGAATAGAGGATGCTCAGCAATTTCGCAACTTTGTTTTTTTTTCGCGATTTCTGTATTCTTTACTTTTATGGTCCCATAAAACGGAGTTTTCTTCATATTTTTCGATTAAATCTATCGTTTGGTCTTTTGACCACTCTTTTTTATTACTATTAGAAGAAGCCACATTTAAAAACTGCCAAACAACTCTCACACAGTTCGAAACGCGTTGGTAATTGGCGAGTAAATATCAAGACGAATGAATTAAGTGTGTCCACATGAAAACAGGTCTCGATATGTTCACTGTCCGAGAGTTGGTACGCAATCTCCAATAGTTACTCTCAGAAGTGTGTCCACCAGAGAGAAATGCTCTCGATAGTTACTCTCGAGAGCATTTCTCTCAAATGGACACTTACCATTAAACACAGATTATGGTGTATTTAAAATACTGCGATTTTTCCAAATCGCTGTTACTTATGAATTGAATTATTTCAACTGATATTTTTTTTATTACGTGTTATTATAAAGTCAAAAGGTAATTGTTCACTTTAACTACTTCTGGAATTTTCGCGTTTTTTCTGGCTAGACAGCCTCAGGGCGTTCGCCTAGATCGTTTCCCACCATTCAAAAATTGTGCAAATGCCTTTTTTTTCTCTCTTGTTGTGTTTCAAGGTCCCGTCAAGGTCGCGCCAATGTCTTAGTGTAACTAAAGGGTAAGGAACATTCATTTGCACAAGGTTTGAGTGGTGGAAAATGATGTAGAAGGACGCCCTGAGGCTGCCTAGCCAGAAAAAACGCGAAAATTCCAGAAGTAGTTAAAGTGAACAATTACCGATCAAAATATTTTTTTATTTAATAACATTTCTTCTTCTTCCTATTTCTAGAGGCCAATTGCCTGTTCAGAACTGGATTTATTGTTGATGTTCCCGGGACATGGATAGCCAGCTGTCGTTCCATCTTATGTGTGTTTGTTTTTTGTGGTTTGTAGTTTCTGGCTATCTTGGCTAGTTGATCTGTCATTCTCGATACATGCTGGTTCCACTCTCTTCTGCGACTTCTTATTCAATGTAGTATGTCGTTGCTCGTTGACTTTACTTAGGTACATTTCTCTCTAATTTCTGTACTTGGTTTCTTATCTTATGTCCTGTTATTGTCCGGAGTATGTTCATTTCGTTTCTGAATAATTACATTTTTGTTTTTGTTATGTGATACCTACCTACTGACTTCTGCATTCATGTAGATAATTATAAATATAATAATGTAGATATCTACAAATGGTTTGTAAAAATAACTTGGCCTGATTTTCTTTCTGACAATGCAATGCATACAAACTAAGAAGTCTGTAGAATCTCCTCCCACTCGGAAACGGATGACGATGACGGATACATTAAATGTGCACCGCTCTGTACTTTCGCGCAAGAGCTGTACGCATGGTGCCACCTCTTGGACACCCCGCGACAATACTTACAGGAAGTCTTTACCAGCTTTGAACAGTAAAATACAAGAACAGAAGTAATAAGAAACTAGTTACGAAGCCAACTCCAAATGACTGTTCACACGCCTTGTTTATTGTTTGGATGTTCGTGAACAGTTTCTGTACGAGTTTACAGAACGTTGCAGTCGGTGCGTCAACGACCTCAGCCGGTTTCTATCCGCCGGGAGATGTCGTCACACCCTCCACGGCGAAGAGATCGAAAAACCAGCTGTTTTAGGAGGGGCAAATGGGCAGTTGTGCATCTGAAACTGACAGTGCACGAGCATAGTACGAGATGAAAGGGTAGTGAACGCGCTGAAAGTGTATGTGTGTGTGCCACCAACAACAAGGGTCAGCGGCTGAAACACTTCTTCTGACACCTCGACAAGGTAAGTCCGCTCATCAAATTCAAAATCCAGCACCACTTTCTGTGATGATTTCGCCGAAAGGCTCACATGTCTCGTGCAACAACTTTTCCAGCCGGTTTTGTATTTTTTGCGTCCCGCAATTGTTCGCGCCATCCTTGTCGCACCCCTCTCGGGTGCAGACACGAGCAGGGGTGCAGGCAGGTGAGCGATTTTTTTCAAAGCTAGCCAAGCTAATCGGCGCTAACCACCCCTCTCGCAAATTCCGTTACTCTTGATTTACGCCTGTTTCGGGGTTGTTTTTATTGTTTTTGTAGGAGCGCGTGTAGACGTGCGGAGGATCGATTGCGAAACTACCCCGATCGTGCGAATTGCAACCTAGGACAATTGCGATTTTCGATTTGATGCAAGGGTAAATGTTTCCCTTCGATCCCGGTGATGGTGCGCCTATGGCGGTTGTTGCGGTGCTGGTACAGTGCGGTATCGGCTAAATGCAACAGTCTTTGTTTTTGTTTCCCCCAAGTCAAATGTCATCGCACAGTTCCCATAAAATTCTGAACGCCGCTCATACCATATACAGTGTGGCGCTCGGAACATCTACTCGGCCACCTTGATTTATCCAGTAATGAGTCCCGTGTTTGTGTGCTTACAAAAAAAATGTTTGTGTAGAGATTTTTTTCAAACCAAGTTTTAATGGTTTGTTTGAGGATTCTTGACGCGACAAGAGTCAAACAAATGAGCGTCGATTAAAGACGCTGCTGCATATAACTTAGCTTAATTGAACATGTGAGAAACAGAGCTCGTATATTGTGCCATATTTAGATAGAAGGTCTTCATGATTTCAGAGGCTCCAGAAATACTCACGACTAATTATTTTCTTTTGTCAGTTGTTTCCTCAACAGTTGCTTGAATTAATTATATTTTGTCACTGCACAACAGTGATTCCTATTTTTTAGACTTCCTGTCACGTTTATGAATCAGCTTAAAGCTTAGCTTTTGTGCTGGTTCTTGACATTGAAAGTTGCACTCTAAAAATAGCGCTCGGCTAAATCTGGATCACTTTTTTAAAATTATTCCAAATAAAGTAAAACTGCAACACTTATATTTTTAGACATTAGTAAGAACTAAAAATTTGTACTTTGTTTTCAGATATTTTACCGTGCTATTAAGTAATCTAATTTTGGAAAATTTAAATATTTTGTGATACTTACATATTTTTAAAATCTCTAGACTAGCACAACAAAATGTCTGCTTTATAGCTTCGTTACGACTATGTATGTAATATCAAAACTGCATATTTTAAAATTACCAAACTTATGTAGTTTGCAAAGTGCAGATGAATATGTAGTATGTACATACCTTTTTTTTGCAATTTTGAATTTTTGCCTTTTTTGAAGCAGTCATATAGGGAAATTATATAATTTTGTTGTAGTGAGCAGAACTAACGCGCGTTCAAAAAAAAATTGTTGCTTGCTTTTGTTTCCGTTAACGTAGCTTCATCCCCTGTTAAATCATAAACGTCAAACATCATTTATGGTTGTGCTAAAAACAGTTCAAAAGATCAAAGTGTGGTTATGTCAAAATATCAAAGCATACCAACTAAAGAACAATCTGTGTTTGCAAAAGAGAGAGAAAACCATTGCTTTTTGAACGCTCGTTGCCAGTTTTTACTACTTAGTGTTGTTGATCGAATCCGAGAAACTTTATTAAATATTACGAAGAACTCGAATAAAAATTCAATTAGTTAATACGTGTAAATTGTTTTTATTCACAGTGTACTTTATTTTGAAAACAAAAAATGACTCTTGTAAGGATAATAAAAAGGAATCGTTCCTATTTGCCGCACACATATTAGACCCATACGAAAAAGAAAAAAAACTCTTTTATTATGAGGATGCAGTTGGAGAACTTTCAGCTAAATGCCGAACTTACAAAACAACGAAGTCGATACCAAGACCTGCAGAAAGTTTAGCAATTTCGTGGTAATTATAGGTGCATCCAGAAGTTTAACAATTGCTTACCTGGGGCTTACTAAGAATTTCTGCAATAAAAGCTTGTGGCTTAGATTTTGGCTTATTTGTTGGAGTGGATCTAGTGCAGACTTCTTGCAGAATTTGTTGTTTTATTTTCAGGTAATTCCTTTAACGTAAAACTGGACAAAACAACAGGAAATTACCTCCACAAACAATTTTTATATTGTTTCCAGAACTAGAATCGATTTTCTATTCTGATTACTAATTTTTGAAGGAAGACATTACCATCTATGTTAATACAATATTACTAAGATGAAGATAAATGAAAAGAACCTGGAAAAGTTTTCTATGAACACGTCTGCAACAGTATTAGCAGGTTTGCCTTCAGGATTAATTTATCTGGTGTATTCAACTAAACAGTGTCCATCTCAACAAAAAATCTACTGTTTTTATTGATAACTAAAATCTTTCAGGAGAGGTATTTAGAAACCTAATTAATAAAAAAAAATGAAATACCAAAGTTTTTCCTTAGGTCATAAATCCGGAGATTGTGGTGGTCATTTTTGCCATTTCTAAATGTCGAGGGTATTAGGCAACTTTAAATATTTTTTTTATGCTTTTGTTAAATAATACGTTCACCATATACATAAGTGTTTACTGTTGAGTAATGCTATTTATTACCTACCGTGAGTAACGACCCATTACTCCACGGGTTGTGACCAATGACAAAATTGCAAATATTTGCTTAGACCATGAAGAAAGAAATGTTGATAGGTATGTCATAATTACTTTTAAATTCACGAGTCCATTGTACGTTTTCATTAAAAAGGAAGAATAAATTAATTAAAATGCTGACACTCTAAATGATGAAATTTGCAAGTCGCCGAAAAAGTACTGTAGACACTCGCGTGTAATGACATTCGGCTGGCTAGCCCATCATCGTGGGTAATAGCCATAACACGCTCCTGAAATGACGTACTGTAATTAATGAACCTTTTTCGTTAATTCAAGTCTAGCAAATATTTTTTAGCTCTACTTATCTAAAATTTTTGAAAATCTACTTCAAGGGTATTATTGCAGCTTGCTCCTAATTTTACGTCGTACATTATTTAACATTTCAATCATTGTGTGCACCTTTGCTTTGAAAACTATTTTCGAAAACGTAAACTCCCATTTATCTCAACCCCAAACACCTGAGCAGACCCATAAAACCGAAGTAGCGCGTTTGATCAACGACGAAACATAAAATCCACAATAAACAAAATAAATAGGCACGATATTATTGTGTTTGGTATCAACAAGTCATCAATACTTTTTTTGTAGCGCCTCACTAAAAATGAACCCGTCAAAGTTCTTTTAAAACGCCGCACAATCAATCTCAAAGCGGCATTGTATTCACGTCTCTCCGGGAACCCCGAACGCGCTTGATTCGTTTTCCTTTTAAGTCAAAAAAGTTTGTTTGAAGAAGTTCCTGTGATATTTCAGATTTGAGGAGAAATTAAAAACTGGAGAAATTCAATCTCCCAAATGTCCGATCCGAAATTACGCGAGACAAAGGCACAATCAGCCAACAAATTAACAAAGTTTACACTCAATTAGAAACAATTTGAATCGGACAATGACATTATTGTTAACCCGAAATTAAAAGAATAGAAAGGTCGCCGTCAGTTAAACAACAATTAGGTCGATCACTTTCAGACGCTTGCAATGAAAATCTGAGCCATGAAGCATTTAAGTCAATAAAAAAGTTTCCTTTGCCTGTCATGATCGCGCCAGGAATGCCCTTCAAACTCCAGTCGAAGTTTCCCTGACGGAATTTTCGCAAAAACGAAATTAATTCGGAAAACAACTTCGCGTTTGCCTTTCAGGTAAACAGCCGCGCAACTCTTGATTGTTTTTGGTGCATTTTTAAAACGCGATCTGACTTCAAAGGACCTCGTGCAACTTCAGGATCAAACATAGCTTCGTGGGGTTTATTTCCAGACCTTGCAGTTCTGGCGAAGGTGAAAGTTTTCTAATTTCTAATTAGGTAATCTGAATTAAATACGCGATCTGTTGTCGAAAAAGGAGGGAAATTCGAAGCTCGTCAGCAAGAAATAAAAGGAGTCGAAAGTTTAGACGTGCTAGACAAATAATCGACGGAATAAAAAACGGTCGTAAAGATAATGTCGTTTTAAGCCGAGCTTTTGAAACTTGGGACACTAAAACACCTTGTAAAGGATTTAACGAGATAGATAAGTACGGTCTGTAATTTCTTAATGATCTCCGTTCCTCCCGTCAAGCAATCTTTCATAAAATCAAACATTACTAATTTTTTTGGTCTAAATATGTCGTTTTTATCTGCAAGGGTGCAGTTCAAAATCAAGATTTTAATGCATCAACTCTCATGATTCCACGACCTCATTACGTTCTTCCTCGTTTCTCAAAAATCATTAAAGAACCGTTGTGCCACACATGTCTTTGCTTCTTTTTACCAATTATTCGCCTGTTTGTCTGACTCCTATTTCGGAACGGGATACGCTTTGAGAATAATTTCGTTTTGTTGTAATTAGTCGAGTGAGTTAAGTACGAAAAAAGTTTGTCGTTTCTTAATTACTTGCGTCTGCGACAAGGATTCTTATTAATTTATCCGGACAGTGAAATGCAGTATTTGTTTTTCCGATAAGTCTCCAGCTTGAAATTCATTTACGCGTTTTTCACCGTTTTGGACGTTGAATGGTAAATGAATTACTGGCAGTGCTACGTTGTGATAATAGAAAATTATTACAGTGGGTCGGTGATTGACATTTCATTTACTAATCAATCGAATCAATCGGGAACGTGCTTCATAAATGTTCTTTATCAAGTGGAATTTTCATTATGAAACAAATAATCGGCCAATGTAAAAATGTGATAAAGCACGGGAGAATGAACTAAAACCATTTATGCTCTAATCAAAGGCGGTGCAGAACAACAGTTTCCGGTCAAAAGCGGTTTTTTTGTTAATTTTTGTTTGCTCTTCACTAGGTTGTATTTTCTGTTATTGTCGATAATCACTCCTTAGCAGATTTCACTGAAGTATGTTTTATTTGAAGTGATAACCAGACCAGACAATTGTCAATTTTGGATGTCTATAACTTTTGCAATTATCGAGCAGTTTCAAATTTTCCTCTACCATTTTGATAAATCATTTTATTCGAAGGTAAAATAACAAGACCTAATTTTTTTTATCGGATAAATTTTTCAATTTTACGAAAACTTTTTGCTTTGACAATTTTACAAATTGAATTTGGGCATTTTTATTCTGGTTAGGAGCGAGAGCTTTTGCTCGAGGGTTTAACGTTGGAATAAAAATGCCCAAATTCAACGAGTAAAATCGTATAAAGCAAAAATGTTTAAGTGAAAATTGGGACATTTATCAGATATAAAACATTAGGTCGTGTTATTTTTGGCA
This sequence comes from Tenebrio molitor, assembly GCF_963966145.1. NCBI lineage: Eukaryota > Metazoa > Arthropoda > Insecta > Coleoptera > Tenebrionidae > Tenebrio > Tenebrio molitor. Next base: position 21,691,273 of record NC_091047.1, on the reverse strand, counting down.
AGATTAATTCCAGAATACGAACTTTAACGTTAATTATTTATTTATAATACTTACAGTTATTAAAAACACTATTATTAAAAACAATTTGAAAATCTGACTGGAGTAGCATGCAATTTTAATCACTTTTGACAGAGTAGCAGGACTTTTTAACCGCGATAAACATTTTTGATTGGATGAAAGCCAGCGCTCTGATTGGCTGAACACGCACGTTTGATGTATATGGGGATTATTCACTATAAAACCACGCCACACCTTAAACTGAAAATCTAACAATTGGCGTTGGTTTAAAAATACAGAGCTTCAGCTACTGAGCTTTCCCAAGAAATTATTGTAAAAAAAATTAATCCTACCGAAATATTGCAAATGTCAGATTTGCCCAGAATTTACTAGCTACAAGAAACATTTAGGAGTCGATTTTCATGCAGGACTAAGACAAATCAGTATTATCTGATTAACACGTTTTTTAAATTTTTTCATCCCCCAGTGGGTGTGGCGGATCGAATCAAACTAAAAAAATCAGGAATCTTTATTTGCCCTCTAATCTACAAACTGGTGAAAAACATTTTTCCTCGGATTTTTTCCTTCAGGACTTGGTTTCATCTACTGGACTACTACCACTCTGGTGTAAATATTTGTTAAGAGACTCTAGGTACTAAGTAGATTATTAAGAGTCGAAGTGAGTCTTTTTGTGCTAAGGCCAGAGATTGAAGACCGAGGCGAAGTCGAGATCGTAACTGGGCGCATTTTACCTTTGTAGCCAGATATATACTTTTCATCAGGAGCATTATGTAGAAATCATACACTTTTCGGGACTTTGGTGGAATTAGAGTTTGCCGCGATCTGCGTCAATTTTAGAGGCGTGCAATGCATTTCGTTTTCAATGGCATCGGACATACTTCAGTTGTTCGCTAAATATAACAAAAATTGTCAGAACATGAATAGCAAACGATTACAACTGTTTACTTTTTAACACTGAACGGCCATCTTGCTATTTTTGATTTTGACATCTGATTATGAAGTCATTTTTCGGAAGCTGTTGCAGGTTGGAGTGGAGCATTTATGCATTTACCAGTCAGCTAATGTGTAGATTATAATGCAATATTTCAACCGAACGAAGCCGCCACAGATCCTTTTTATGCCGTCGTTAACCGCCCCATGCGCCTTGCCAGTTACCCGGTTGCACTTATTTTTTTTTATTAAATCGAGATTTCTTTCAGACTGATCATCGTAAATTGCATATTATTCGTGTGCGATTAAATTTTATGTCCCTTTTAAGCCTCCCGCAGGATTTCCCCGTAAAATTTACGATCGCCAGTCGAGAGGGTTGATCCATAACCGGAATCATTATTGGCCGCAATAATCATTTTTGTCTCGTCTTGATTGCGCCATTTGCACTTGATTTACAACGTGTTCGTGGGACAGGTGAGAATCGAATTAAAAGCGCGACAGGACCGGATTTATTACAAAAACGTCGACCGACAAAAACTTTCGCAATTATGCACAACTTGTAATTCTAGACGGATGAAGGCCGACCCGCTGACTAACAATCGGCCCTTGAAAGGAGACACTCATAATTATTGCAAGTTGCAAGGCAAGGCAAGGGATGATGGGGCCGGAATAAATTTAGACCGCCTTAATAGACGCTTCTGTGCTAACCATATCGATCAGGATCAAACTAATATCCAGACTAGTTACCCTCATCTCTTATCGGCGTGTCAATAAGGTTAAAATCACAGAGACGGGTCGACGTTGCTCGGCCATTACAACCTAACTATATTTGTTTAAAAGAGAGACCTCTTCCGACGGAATTTATCCGCGAGAGTTCTACGAAGGCTTCGGTTTATGAAGATTTGAAAATCAAGAGACGAAAAAATAAAACACTACTTTTTTTGCAAGTGGGAAGTTAACACGCACGAGCGCAGCAGCGTAAAATACTCACCATTGCAATTATTAATTTGGAGAAGAAGCATTAGAGGTGAGATAAAAAAGATGATTTTAAAAAATTATCCTAATCTGCAGGTAAATTATTACAAATTATAATTAGAGCTTTGGCTAATTTCAGTGGTCAAAGCGAGAAGTAGTCATTTCCCTAACTGGCTAGGCGCGTTATGTGCAGATGTGTCTGCATTGGATGGTCATTTCAGCCAATAGCACGTGCGGCCACTTGTACGTAATGAAGGCGCACAATTTAAAACTTCCATTGCAAAGAGTCAAGCCAGTAGCGCAATTTGAAACAAAGAACTAGACAAGATCTTGTTCTTATTTCACCCTATCAAGCTCCGAGAAAAGAACTGGAAAGTAAGTTGATAACTGAATTAATCTTCATCTGAGATAAGTCTAACGAGCGTTAAAATCTTAACTGCAGTGCATGAAAATAGACAAGTACGTGATGTCTGCGACAAACAAATGACTGTCCCGAAACTACACAATGAAATTTGAGTCATCGCTTTAGACAAAATAAGGAATGCACTACCGGCTCCTCAGAGAGATGCATAATCGACGCTAACTAGATGTGCTGAATAGTCGATGCAATTTTGCACTTTCGACAAGCAAATCGAATCTTCTACTCCTTATTTTGGTAGCGAGCACTTAAATAAAATGGAAATTGAAAAGCTTGTGAGCCGGTTCTAAAGTGGGGCCAATATTTAATAAAAGGGAGTAAACTGGGAAGTCTCTCCACTATAAAAATACTTCAAGGGATGTGTTTTGACAGGGGGCGGCGTGTGATGATTGGAAGGTGTGGAAAGGACTCAATTGGAAATTTCTAGATGGGCTCTGCAGTGCTAGTTTAGTGTCCTATTAAAAAATGTTTGTTTTAATACAATTGCTTTCATAGTCTGCACAACCACCCGATTTGTCCCCGATTGGAACAATGCAGCGGTTAATATCATTAATCATTATAATCGTTATGTATATTTACGTTTTTGCTACGCTTTCAAAATCACCTTGACCATCGATCTAGTAATTACCATTCCACATGACAATTTAAATATTAAAGCGTCAACTTTTGCAGCAAATTATGGATATTGCTACAATTAACTAGCATTCTTTTTTTCATGTATTTAATATTGAATGGTCCCTGAAGGCCGACGCTAAATGTGGAACGACTAATGCCGCTGCAGAAGATGCGTTGGTTTCTCGTAAATCATTGGGTTTAATGCATTCAGGTGGCTATTTATAAGAGTGCATTAAAAATGATGCTTTTAGAGTAAGCGGTTTGTAGATAAACCGACACTAGGCACGCAACTTAAATGGAAAGAGGCAATTTATTTCGGCAAAGATTTTTGAATTTCTCTACGAGGACAGTATTATTCAATAGAGCGTAACATGTATCCCGTCTTGTTTACATTTTTCTGCTCAACAGATTTTATGATGTTTCGTCACATTATCAAAGCGATGATTGACGGAAATGAATCGGTTTATTTTTGATTTAGGATTTTATTGGTGGCACAAATTTAAACTCTTTGATCTTCTAGTGGATGCAAATTATTCCCGATTACATTATGCCAATAACGCTGACTCTATCAAATTTTAAATTTAGTAAAATTGGAGCGAACAGTGTTGGCAAAATAAATTATCTGTCTTATCTTTATTTGAGAACCCTTAGTCTATTTACCCTCTGATCTAGAATAAATAGTCTGGCCATGTTGAATGAGTAATCTTCGTCTCAGACATCTGATTATTGTTCGCTTGAGTTATCAATTACCGATTCCCAAGTGAGTAACAGGAAAATCCTGGAGCAGTAAAAAATTAATCTTGTAGTTCTTGTATCGTATTAGTTGGAAGATTACTTTTTCACTCTTAATGACACTAGAAGATATCACAATAGACACAATTGGTGTGCTCTTGACAATCCGGAAATGGTTCAAATCTCTTTGGCAGAATTTCAGCTCACACTTAATTTTAACTGAATTATGTTTCACAGACAATTAAGTTTAAACTGTATCATCAGTCTTGTTTTGGTTTGAACGCAACGAATGAGCAAACTTGTTTTTTTTTGGGTCTTCATATTTCCTGAAAGAGCTGCGTTCAGTTGTTGCGGTAAGGATGTGGTAAATCTGTTGGCAATTCGTCGGTTGAGAATTGAAAGGTCGCCTTCGCGGAAACAGATAATTGCAGACTAAATAGCAGCACTTATTGACTTATCGTGATGGAGCGGTGATGATAAAAGTTTTCGTGGTGTACAAGCAGCTTGTGGAAGGATGAATAAATATACAGAAGAGAATTAAAAACATATTTCAATTCTCGCAATTGAGTCGAAGTAACGGAAACATGTTCGGCGTCGTTTGAAAATGAACAAGATCAAACTTCTTTTTGAAGAACAGAATAATAAACGTGCAATATGTTTGGTGCTGTTGACGTTCTACCGAATATAAGAAAAATAAACATCCGAGTAAGAACGAAATCAGATCAAGTTGACTCGTTCTGGTGACTTCGAGATGGCCTCCGGACTTCGAGAGTTACAAAGAAAAGTGTATTAAGTGTAAAGAATGATAATATTATTAAGGGTGAACAGGCTTGACGGTTTTTACTGTTTGCTGAACATTTCCAACACTGTTGTGGAGGCAGTTTTCAATATTTGACCAAGATAACGCCGACAGTTTGAGTGAAAGGTAGTTCATAAGAAGAGAGCAAGGCCTGACGGTTATCCTATTTGTCTCTAAAGCAATAAAACTGTTGAATTATAAATTAAGGCCCGGTTTGTTCATCTTCAAGTAACTTTATTTGAACGGTAATTACCATGGATCTACCAATAGCAGATTCTAAATTATAGCAACTACTGGCCACATAAATTTACTTGAAGGTGAATAAACCGGGCCTTAGTGGAATAATTTTTGATCAGTAATCTCCAGACCAAAATTTAATTTTTTGAAGAACAACATTAATCAATTGACCATCATGGGACTTGTTGACATTTTTCTATATAAAAGAAAAAGTAAGTTGAAGTTGACGAATCTGGAATTTGTAACCAAAGAACTTTCTCAAGAAGTTGATTTTTAAATTTATGGAAATTTCTCGGTATATAAAATGGCGCATCATATTTATACCATATGATTCTATGTTGAAATACAAGCAAAAAACTCTAGTGCCAATTTACTGTTAACCCTCTGCTCATGGAGTCATTAACGGTCAAACTTGGAAATTTGCTTCGATTGTAACGGAGAAATACATTTAAATATACAGGGTGTCTCAATATTCACGAATTCCGAATTCAGAGCGTTGTATGGGATCACTTCGGTAGTCCAAATATGGAAATTAAAAAAAAATCGGGACTCCCCCCACAAAGATACATTGGTCTGAAGGTGCACTCTTTGAACTGCGATTTCTTCAAATACAGGCTGAAAAGTTCAGTGTTTATTGTTATTTATGGTGTAGATGATTGTGGAAAACAATTTTTTGAAAAAAAGCTTGACTTTGGAGTACCTAAAAAAATCTAAAATTTTTGTAATTTTTTAAAAGTGAAACGGCAACGTAACTAGAATAATATTTTGTTACTGTGGATATGCAGGCTGCTATGAATTGAACAAAATTATAGTGGTTATATCTTCTTCAGGAGGAGCGAATTTGTTTTCCTAAGTATTTACGAGCTCCATTGGATCCTTCCCTACCACGCTCTGAATTCGGAATTCGCCAATTTTGAAACACCCTGTATAGCATTGATAAGACAACTCAACAAGTAAGATCAATATTCCAGCACTAATTTTACCATTTTGATTGTTGGTTTATGAATGGTTAAGTTATTACAACATCGCAACTAAGCTAGAGTGATTTTTCCAACTTGAGTAAAGTCAGAAAGTAATAAGGATTGTTATTGTCATTTTTGAAAATAATAATTATTTAAAAATTATTCGTCCAAGACCAAATTCGAATTCGAATTTTTTGTTTGGTATTCAATGTAGATTCTCGTGACATCAATATTATGCGTCATTTTTAAAACACCCTGTATAACACCGTACAGTTCTAAGTTATATTTGTTTCGTTATTATGTTGTTTCAACAATGTAGGTTAGCAAGTGGACGTTGTAATTTAATTCAGTTGCCGTACGAAAACACGTCATTTCTGGGCTGTAAGATGTCATTGATAATCCTTTAACAACCAGGAAATCCTTTTTTAGTACAGTAAATTTAACAATTCTTATGTCATCAAGCCACAATAGAATTGTTGATGTGGTTCCACTGACAATACCGCAAGATCAAATAAATTTAAAAGCATCATTGGTCTGGAGAAGTAATAATAATCGATTCCTAGATTGAGTCGTACGTCTTTTATATCCATCTGTTGTCAGGACGGACAGTGAATCATTGATATTTTTCTTTTCAAGTCAGTTTCAAGCAATTGGTTAGGAAATAATTTTAAAATGTATGTCATGTATGACTCTATTTTTGTTTTGTAAAGAAAATTCTATTCCCCCTGGCACGATGATGATATTGGATAAAAACGAAATCAAATGGTTTGAGTTTACTGCTTTTTGACGTAAGCGCGTAAGTGCAGCAACTTATTGCATGCCTGTGAAACCACATTACAACGAACGTTACTCTAGAAGGAATCGATGGAATTAAAATATCAATTTTTAGATGGAAAATTGAAAAACTTTTCAAATAATGTATTACGTGACCTCCTTTTTAATTTGAAATTTCAAAGTTGATGCAGATGCATCAATTCTACGCCAAAAACCAGTAAACTTGGTACCACTGATTGGGTTTTTTCTGGTGCAAAAGCTAGAAAAGGTGGGCGACTATTTAGGTCCACATTGTATAATATCTGTAATAGGTGTCCACACTAACAATTCGAGTAGATTTACTCCTAGAGTGTTTAACTTTCCACATTTGAAATTAAGACGGAAATAAGTTCCCGACAAAATTTCAAAAACCTTTCGTAGTAATTTACCAGCGTAGCTGTACCTTAGATCAACCCACTCGAACTGTTCGCACGGACACCCGGTATATATTTTTTATTCATATGCAGACCAGCATACTTATTAAATAGAAGAATTATATTTATGAAAAATCAGATATTATATTTAATATCGGGCGTTCAAATGAAATCCTGGGCTGAGTAGGCGTTGGAAAAATTAAACCGTTTAGAACAGTGTAAAGTTTGAATTTCCCGCCGTTTGACATGAATGACATTTGTTTATGTTTAATTGGGACATAATTGAAGATGTTTGTTTTCAGCAAAGGGTGCCCTTAGATATTTGCTTCGAGAATAGGAATCGTTACGTTATTCTATTTTTGATGTAAAACATTCCAAAGAAAGAAAAAAAGAAAAAAAATTTGGCTCTAAATTTTAGGTTAGCTCCAATTAATCTACGCTTTAAAAAAGCACAACAATTGACGGTTTCCAACGCCTTCCCAGCCCAGGATGTCATTTGAACGCGCAATATAATATCTGATTAAATATATATATATATATTTAACATGTCAAAAAAATCCAAGCCGCTGTGTGAAACAAAGTACAGATGTATAATTAGTTAAATTGTGTAGTTTTTTGGAACATAGCGTAGATATCTTTAATCTACGATAAAATCACACGACAAAATAAATTTTGTGTGCTCGAGGAGGACAAAGATATGGTACCAAGTTGTTTGTCGTCGACGTGCTTATACCATCTGTGTGCTTACCCAGTTAGACAGACAAATATGGGCCATGACGTTTGACTGATACCCGGGAACGCTCAATTACAGAAAAAAATTTCCCCATGTCAGTCGTCACGTACATAATCCCAAATTAATTCCCAAATCAGTTAACCCAAACACATCTGTCGATTCAACTCCGCCGACTCCTTTAATGTTTTTTACGAACTGGCAAAAGACTTGTATTTCGCAGGCCACGTCTCGAAATCTATTTTTAAACGTAATTAATCGACACCAGCCCGCATTATTTATGGATCCGTCGTTATCTGCTGGTTCATTGAGAAATCCGACTTATTTGTCTCAAAGGAGCCTGTTCTATTTTTAAAAACGCGGCCTTATCTGCGCCTATTGATCAGAAGAAGTTGGTGCCACGACCCGTCGATCTCTTAAATATTTTAATAAAACTTATCGGACAAAAGGAAAATCATGTTTATGTTTCAGCAACAAGGAGCGAATTTTGGGTCAAGTCGTAATCCCAAGAGTCGCACCTGGCCACGCTCTAAACCAAAAGGTGTCGTTGCGTCAGAAACTTCCGACAAATCCGGGAAATCACTCGGAAACTTTGTTTTATCGTCTTGTTTTCATACCGAAATGCAAGACGTCGTTTTGGCATCAAGGGAACATGTAACGACGCTTTAATTAAACTTGAAGGGGGTTTAATTTCACTTGCACACGATTTTCTTGAATTGTGCGATGTTAAGCAGCAAACCTGTTGGATATGCGGGAAAATAGACGCAGGTTTGGGTGGGTGTTTCACCAGTTGTGTCTTGATTATTTGGCTTTATGGAAGAATTATCAAGAATCCTTGTTCATTCATATACAATTTTTTTTTCTAATTTACCTTCAAAATTTGTTTTTTGGTAATTTGAGTATTACGTGTAATTTTGTTTTTTCAGTTCTACCTTCTTCATTTGAATTTGTCGAAAGCTTTTACAATAAGACTGCAATGTAATATTAGAAATACATTTCCAAGACTGTCTGTACTAATTGATTACAATATAGTAAATGAAAGTAATTAAAAAAAAAATACATATCCGTAACTACACACCATTGCTTTTTCACTGCAAAGAGCGTCCTGATTAAATTTTAGAGTTTTTAAGTAACATCGAACATTAATTAAAAAGTTAATTATTAGAGTAGAGTTCACGGTGATACTCGTATTTAGTTTTCCATAAAAGCTCTGCTTTTTAAAATTACTCCACAGTGATTGAGCTTTGATTAATTCTCTAAATAGAAACATTCTCTGATATTATTTATATTCCAGAAAGTATTAATCATGTTCCATTAACTTTTTGTCTCAGCTGTTGTCTGATAAAATTACACTTTTAAAGCTTTAATTATTTAAAATCTACATCAAAAACTCCTGGTATCAATTATTTCGTGATAATTTAATTTAACAGTTTAGGAACAATGGGCCGTATCACGACACCGTTATTAAAGTTGTCGTTAATTAAAATCGTGATTAAAGTAAACAAAAACGATATAGATTTATGCAATTGTAGCCTACCAGAAAGTAGAAGTATGTAAAACTATAATTTAAACAGATTACACTTCTCAAAGTATTTTATTTTTAAAGCAAAAGTTTGGTTCCATTTAATTTTTTTAGAATTGATTCGCTTATGTACGTCATCACTCATCAGGTTGTTATTACTTATCAGTTTACTAAAATTAAAATCAAAGTCTATCTAACGTGAAAATTACAGCCAGTCAAAGTATTAAATGTTTCTATCTACATACTAAATACTCCAACAATACAAGGAAAAATTTACAATATTTATTAAAATTCAAAATACAACAGATAATATTTTGCAACGTCATTCTTTTCAAAAGCTGTCTGGTCTTTTACCAGCACAAGGGTGCATTCTTTCCCACCAGGAACTGTTGTAGAAACGTAGATCTACCTGCGGAAACGAATGAATATGGGTCCATTTATGAGTGTGATTCATTCATCATTTATCCATTATTTATGCATCATTCATTCATCATTCTGTGATTTACTGTCAGTAAATAGAATCACATAACGTGCGTTTAAAAAAGTGTGATTAAGTGTGTCAAATTATAAATATTAAACGTCATTTATTTAGTGAACGAGTAGGGGTGTGAATTATTTCTATCTCATTCCAGTTAGAACTAATTTTAATTTACTATTAAAATTTACTTTATATTAATGATTTTATTTACATTCAAATGATATTCAAAGTGAGGTTAAATGTATCTGAAGAAAATGTCAGAGCATTTAGAAAGAAACAACGTCTTGCTTGACCACACATTCTTTTGAACGCTTCTTACAAATCCTTTATTTTGTATATTTGGAATTAATGTTAAAAATTACTCTTTGATTCACTTGTGCTTAATACATTGCCCAGCGCAGAAAGCAAAGAAAAAATTGTAAAACATGATCCCTCTATCCAAATTTAAATATCATTGGACTATGCAGTTATGAAGTTTATTTAATTTTGAGAGATTCTGCAACAGGACTGGAATAAGATTTATAATTTTCCAACAGTTTCTCATCTGTGGAAATCATGATATTCGTAATAAACACATTACTATGATATTTTTGAAGAAATAATGTCCATCATTAATCATTACTCATTACACACAAGTGCTAGAAATTTAGGAAGTGACGGAGAAATAATTATATGAAAGTTAAAGAAAAGTGAGACAAAAAACATTTAATTACTAAATTAATTTAACAAAATCAATTATTTAGCAATAAATAACATTTATCTTAAAGTACTTATATACGGGGTCATTATAAATGTTTGTAACAACTAGTGGGCGTAGCGGCGCACCTAAAGCATAGCGCACAGCCACCTACGATGGTACAATCATTTATAATGACCCCGTATGTAGTTTTATGTATCTTCAAGCGGTCGAAAATCGCGCCTTTGTGTAGCTCTATAGAAACGGTTGAAGTGGCTTTTTTTGTAACTGGACACTTCAAATCCTAGGAGTTGAAATATTCACAGGCGGTTTGACCGAGTCAAATGTAAGGTCATTTGAAGTATTTGTCACAATTTATTTATCAACGATTACACGAAATATTTAATAATTAAATTATCCCTTTTAAAAAAAGCCTCTAGGAAAGCGAAATAACGAAATTATTACTCAATATTTGACCGGTGCCACTGTGGTGTAATACGAGTCGTTCAACGTTAAAAAGTAAATTTTATCCTTAATTATTAAACCTTCAAGTACTAATAATATTGCACGATATCTAAATGCACCGATTTGAATTTTTCTTTTTACAAAATGTCAAAATAGCTTTCAACATCATTTCTAGGTGAGAAAAGGTAATTTTATTTCAATAGCAGCCTTTAAAGAAATATTGAAACTGTACATATACCGCATATTTTAAAATTTTGTATGATCCGGAAAATTTTCTATGACGTACAAAAATAATTTTCGAAAAATCAGCAATTCTGCTCTCCATTCAGGAATTTTCCAACGAATCCTTTTGCAAAACCACCACAATACTAGTTGCATTTTATTCGTGTGTAGTTTGTACTTGCACGCAATCTGTGGCATATTTTAATACAACAATAATGCTACTTTAAGTGATATTAATACTAACAACTGCAATTAGCGCCAGTTTCTGTACCTGTTGACCGATAATAATATTTGCATAATGCTTGCACAGTGTTTGCGTCAATATCAGCTTTAACCGGTTTACGAAATCGTCCAGCGATTGAAGCAAAATTGCGTACTTTTTCATACAACATTTTTATTATCATTGCGACTAATTGACCCCCAACAGTTGATGATTTTAATTCTGACAGCAGTCCCTCCCACATTCAGGGTGCAGAGCCGAGCGTTGCTCGGCCGCTGGTCCAGCTCGTTCAACCATCCTCTTGATTAATCCCTTTGTACGACACGTCCCATATCCTGAGAAATTATCGTTTACTTTTCGCATTTAAAGGGAACTTTATTTGGGCGTGAACGCGGAAGCTTGAAGTGGGTCGTTAGCTTCAAAGCGGGCATCAAAGGGACCCGCCTGGATATTCCTTATATGGGGGAAATCCAGGATATCACGCTGAAATATGAAAGGGGCGGCGGGACATCAAATATTTAACTTGAAGGGAAAAGTTAACATGCAGCAAGCACATAAATCGCACCGTTTAACTCTTGCACACCTTAATTATTTTTTCCTTGGCGAAAACGCACCAGTTCTTCTTCTGAGTTCCCCAGGACAATCGCTGCGCGACTACCACACTATTACACAATTGTGTGTTCCAGTAGCCGATTTGTTTGTATGAATTAGCGTCCAGCTGTAAAAAGATTTAAAAGCTGTATGTTTTCGTTGGGAAACGTCTCTTAAACGATGTAAACACAAGTTTTTGAGGCGCAACGTGTGGGTGCACGACACGGTGAACGTCTTCTCGTACGATTTATGTTGTTGTTCGGGCTAGACGTAATTATTTTCATTTTTCAATTAGGGACAGGGGCGTAGAAAGCGGTTGGGCCGAAGGCGAACGCCGCAACAGATGGGACAAGAACTGGAAGCACTTGATGGAAACGACGATTTCAATGGGAGATTGTTCCGAAGATAGAGGATCCGGTCTTGGACAGCATCCCAGAGTGAATAACAGACACATTTTCGAGATGGAACGACAAAGATAAACCAGTTGTGCAGAATTAGCCTAACAATTGATTATTATTAATAAACCATCACAGGAGAAGTGTGTTGTGAATGCATTGTGTGGAAGCGACCGGTTTCAGGCTACCTAGTCTGGTGTAAAAATACTTGAAAGGAGTATAATGATAATAAAGATACAAGAACATACTGAGACAAGAGGTTATAGCCGAGGTACTCACTGTTACTAGTAAAGTCGAGATTGCAGAGATGTTTATAAAGTATATCTTGTAGCTTAAGTGAGGATTAAATATTTCAGAAACACTGAGAAGCAAAGACAAGTTAATTTAGATAGGAAATAGCTTCCAGCGTCCGATCCATAAAGGAGATTTTACTCAACATTATGACACGGGGTGTATAGGGAGTATACGGAATATCAACTCAATTATTAAAGCATAAACTGTGAAGATACACCAATTCGATTAAATAGTCGTTGGGAACGTGAACAAGTCGAGATTTTCCCACTTCTGATATTTTCACGGCGTCTCAATAAAGAACATTGTTTATTGTTTTCTGCACCGTTACATTAAGTGCAAAATATTTTTATATTGCTTTGAGGACTTTTACACCCTTTTGCACGAACTTTATGAGGACCGTTCATCTTGCAGCGCTCTGTAACATGCTTAAAATTACAAATTGTCTGCTAGGTAGGAGGAAATCCTTTTAATTCCATGCAATTCCTCATAAATTATGAACTGAGTCTAAGGAATGTCCGCGAATTAGCAGCATTCCTTGACGTAGCAGTGTAGCGGATTTAAAATAAAAGATCTTCTCACGAGATATGTTTTATATACTCGTATGAAAATTGAAAAAATGTCCGTGCATTATTTAGAAAATAAATAATTTTGAATTCCAATCGAACCTCTCGTCTTTGGAAAATTCCGATGCCATAATACTTCTAGGCGTTGAATTCTGTGAAGTGACCTGTTAGATAATTATTTTTGCTTTTTTCTTTTTTGTCATCAAGTTCAAACTGTTGCCTTTATTAGAAAATAGCTCGTTTGCAATGTCCCGTTAGTTGTAAAGATAACTTTAAAGGATGTACATTGCACCATCGAAGCCTGAATAGCTAGTATAGATAAAGAATGTGCCGTATCACGGAATTTCTATTAAATATAAGACCCTAGTGAATAATGAACGCTAAACGTGACGCCTTAAAATTGCTCTAAAATTAATTGTGAAATGTATTTTATTACCACCGTCTGTTGCAACTTTACTGTCGTTTCTTTTTAATATCATAAATGTGGAGAACATTAAAATGAATTTTCAGTACCGCTGTACTAAATCATGATTTATTGGTAAATCTAAAATTAAACACAGAAAATAATTCGAAATAATCATGGAAAGAACAGAAAAGCTTGGTGCTGTTCATTGTAAACAAGGTGCTCTTGAAGTTTTTCTTTATAAAATTATCTATCATTCATTTACAGCTTACGAGGGCCATAAAAACGTTTAATTAACATTTACATTTTCATCTAGTAATAAGAGTGTGAAGAGATATAAAGGGACATAAATATCTAATGAATCCTAAAGTTATCGTCGATTATGTTAATGACTGTCAGATTAACTTTTCGGCTTAGAAATATATTTATCAATTTATTTCAAAGACTATTTTTATCGCATTAACTCACGTCAAAATAGACAATTTTTCTCATTGTCATATTCAGTCAATCAAAGGGATAAAGGACCGCTCCGGACTAAGGTAGAAAGGTGTTGGATTCTCTCATGGGCTGTGACCTTGGAAATATCTGCGCGAAGGCGGAGCGATAAACCAGTGAAAAATCTGTAAATGAAAACTGAAAACGTCGACTACTTTCAAATTCAAATACGTACAAATAGACGAAAGAGACACGAAACTAACGTAACGAATGACGATGTTTTCCGGTCGGTTTGTAGTGCCTACTTGAGATCCATATTCGTCATTTGCGCAGATATGACTCATAACCCATGAGAAAATCCAACACCTCTATCAAGGCGAGACCAACCGAGATTAATATTACATTAGCATGTATGTAGTTGGAATCCATGGGATTTAAATCTGGACTGCCAGAGGCATTGATTCGTTGTGACGAACTCGAGAACAATTTCGTTAACTATTATCGAGTAAATCTGGCGGTGTGAGTTGGTGCAGAATCTTGCTGAAGCACACAACATCTTCCTATGAATACCGCATCGCTTAGTAGAATATTCACTAAAATGTCTTCTTTGCACAGTCTTCCTTTTTTCTGTTGCTTTGTAGTTCTTTTGTAAATTGCCGTCCTCAAGCCCAACTTAATCAGACTAGATATTGAGATAGTAGATTACATATATCATTATTAAAAATAGAAGTGAGTCTTCTTGTGCTTCACCCAGTTCCCGACTCGACTTTGCACTCCATTCTCTAGCGTTTACTTATGGAGTGGTGAATTTCGATGACTAACTACATCTTTGATTAATTTGGTTATTTCAACACTCTCTTAATGTCTGATTGGAGAATGGAATTTGTTTTTGTTGGTCATCACTCATCACTTGCCTGCTTGAGTTTTTATTATGAAACTTTGTATCTGCTTTTGAAAATAAAAGTTGTTGGAGTGAATCTGCGAAATGTTCCCACCAACAGCGTGACAGTGACAAATCATCAAAAACGTGAAGTCTTTTTCCTTCCTTAGAAAAAATCCTTTCTCCAATCCTTCCCAAATGTAATACCAGGAATAGTCGAGCGAACCGAAAATAAATCATCCAGAAACCGCACACAACACTACGCCACTGACTAACGATCGCCCAACACAGCCAGATCTTATCCTTGTATTGCAAAATCCAACCACTCAACCGGGATTGCATCTTGTAATGTCTCCATTATTTCGAAAGTCTGCGCCTGCACCCACTTAGGAAAATGGCGCTTTTAATTCGATTCCCGTGTCAATTTTTGTGTGAAAATCGCTCCATCCAACTTTTATCGTCGGCGCCGAAACGAGTTATTATTTTTCTTTGGAAAACTTGAGCCCCGACGCTTTAAAAGACGCAAATTAAATTATTTGTCACAATATAAATTACTTGTCAACGCCGGGGTCTGCTCATGAATTTTTTCTCGAACGGGGTGCGCCATCAAAAATTTTATTTTAATCCCGCCCTAATTAGAATTCTGCAATCGTCCGCCAATTTCAGCGTTACTTCCACGAACATTCTCTGACTAAATTGCATAAATTCGTGCGGTCGCCGACCACACACCCGACCGCTGATATTTTTGTTGCAATATTATCAATTTGTTTGGGAAATTGTTGCGCATTGTCATATTTACTTTTGTTTCCAGATAAAACGAACAATTTCCGGCGTTTTCCCTCGCTTGAACGTAATGTTTTCTTTTTGCCCGAGTCCAATTAAAGTCGGATCTGTTAATAGAAAAGCAGAATAAATTATTTATCTCTGAATCAGATTACTGACCGGAGTTAATTGGATCTGCGCTGAAAAGAGAATCGCTTATAACACCCCCCGAAGACATTCACAACAACATCCACATCAGTTGTTATGAAAAATGGCAATGTATGTAGATTTATAATAATAATAATAAATCTGTATCAACAAGCTCTAAGAAGCAAATGAAGGAAATAAAATAAACAGTATAATATATGTATTAAAATTAAGAGATCATCAAAATTATACACTTCAACCACATTATATGAAATTGATCAATTGTCGATATTTTGACAGTTTTACATAACCCAGGGATATTTTGTTTTGGAAAACTGTTGTTTAAATTTTTTTTTTTATGTGAAATCGAGGTTAATAATCACGTGAGGGATTAAAAGACACTTTAGTCCTGTGGAATATACGCTATTTTTTGCACTTTTGGTTAATAAAAATATGTACGAGTACATACTTACTTGAAAACAAATACTATATAAAACGTCATAAAGTACGTACAAAAGACAATAATTTATCATTCCAGAGTGTTTCCTTAACGTTTTTTCAAATTTATTCGTCGAGGCTGATTTGATGTAATGCATTCATTTGTTACATAATTTTGGTTGCCAGTAGTTCACATCTTGCTGCATTGTTTTAAGCCGGTGATAACTGGATATCCATAAAGTTTGTGCATTTCTTCTACTTTTTTGATGATACCCATTATTTTTTGAAATTCTTCCTAACGACCATAAACATATTTTACGTTATTTATAGCTTTAATTACATCATAATCTCATTGTTTTTTCCTGAATACCACAGGAAGCTCTACTTTAGAAATTGACACAATAAGCAGTCTTTGTCAGATTCAATTGACCATTGCTCCTTTACTGAGTATCGTATTCCATTTAGTTTTACACTGCTGGAATCCTCTCTTCAAAGTGCTTCTTTTATTGTATAACCTTCATCACGTAACTCTCTTAGTTTTCGAGAAAATTGAAGAAAACTTAAATTCTTTGTGTTAAAAGTTGCAGATTCGATTGACCATTGCTCCCTTACTAAGGATCGTATTCCATTTAGTTTTACACTGTTGGATTTCTCTCTTCAAGGGGCTTCTTTTGCTGTCTAACATTCACCCCGTAAACTCTTTTAGTTTTCGAGAAAAATTAAAAAACTTACAAAAAATTCTTATTTTGTGTTTAAATTAGCGGATTTGATTGACCATTGCTCCCTTATTAATTAAGTATCGAATTCCATTTAGTTTTACACTGCTGGAATCCTCTCTTCAAGGCGCTTCCTTTGTTGTATAACCTTCACCACGTAACGTCTTAGTTTTCGAGAAAAATGAAGAAAACTTAGGAAAAACTCTTTGTATTTAAATTTGTAGATTCGATTGACAATTGCTTCCTTACTAAGTATTGTATTCCATTTAGTTTTACACTGTCGGATTCCTCTCTTCAGGGCGTTTCTTTTGTTGTCTAACATTCACCCCGTAAACTCTTTTAGTTTTCGAGAAAAATTAAAAAACTTACAAAAAATTCTTATTTTGTGTTTAAATTAGCGGATTTGATTGACCATTGCTCCCTTATTAATTAAGTATCGTATTCCATTTAGTTTTACACTGTTGAATTCCTATCTTCAAGGCGCTTCTTTTGTTGTATGTATAACAGTCACCCCGTAACTCTCTTAGTTTTCGAGAAAATTGAAGAAAACTCTAGAAAAATTCTTTGTGTTTAAATTTGCGGATTCGATTGACCATAGCTCCCTTAGTAAGTATTGTATTCCATTTAGTTTTACACTGTTGGATTCCTCTCTTCAAGGCGCTTCTTTTGTTGTAAAACCTTCATCTCGTAACTCTCTTAGATTTCAAGAAAAATGAATAAAATGTGTAACATTTGCTTTGATTCTTCTGATACTTTGTGCTGCTGATATTACCTTTTTACTCGTTTTGCATGTATTTTGTCCAAGAATCTTGCTGTTATGGGATCTGCTGTTCGCGAGGAAAGTTTGATGATTTGAGTTTTAGTTAGTTTTTTCGGAACCATGGTATTGCATCTTTCACTATTATGTCCAATTTAATGTTTGCATCTTCGTTTCTCCTTTGGCTATAGACAAGTTCCATCATGTCTAATAATATATGTCAAGTGGTACGTATGGATCATGATTAACAGAAATCCCAAAATGGAGCCTTGTGGAACTCCATAATTGACTGGTAATATGACAAAAAGGTCTTCGTTCCAACTAACTCTTTGTACACGATCATTGAGGGAAGACTTTAATCTTTTTGTGGTTTGTCTCTTATTCCATAATGAGTTAATTACTCTAATAGTTCATTATGTGGAACCTTGTGAAAAGGCTTAATTAAGTCACAAAAGACCATTTTTTCTAAAGCAGCAGTAATAGCTGATGTTTCAAATCTGTCTCCATGCTGACATTTTTTTCAAAGTGTTTAACAATTCGGTCTTTGATAATAGTGTCAAATATTTTCAATATTACTGACAGAAGTACCAGCGACATGGTATAAATATCTCTACAAGTACTATTTTTAAACGTCTTGATAATGTTCTACCATGTCAAGCCAAAATAAATGTATTATCTTTAAGTTGTTACTGAGTAAGTCAGTAGGACGCTTCTCTTATCTGTCTACTCTGTCGGCCCTGTCTTCTGCAGCGAGTCCGAAATACTTGTTGAAGTCATTTACTGTCACTGCATTTACTTTGTATCCTAAATCACACTTCCGGAAGATTTTGTATGCTTCTTAAAAATAATTTTCCAAACTTCTTGAACAGTCGCTAAATCAAAACAAAGAACACAGTTTCGCTTATAATGCTGATTTTCCAATTTACTAACTACTTCAGGACAGCAATTGAAAGGAAATTGTTGCATTCTTTCATGGGCTGTGACCTTGAAAATATCTGCGCGAAGGCGGAGCGAAAAACTAGTGAAAAATCTGCAAATGAATACATACTAAAAACGTCGACTACTTTCAAATCAAATATGTACATACAAATAGACCAGAGAGAGATGAAACTAACGTAACGAATGACGATGTTTTCCGGTCGGTTTGTAGCGCCTACTTGAGACCGATATTCGTCGTTTGCACAGTTATGACTCATAGCCCATAAGAAAATCCAAGACCTTTAACAAAAGAACAAGAAGACACACATTGATGCTGAGGCGGTGATGGTCACAAAACTATCGACAGAGAAAAATTTAAAATTTCTGTGCTGAATTATGTGTGATGACGAAAATTTTTATTTACAACGAATAGTACATGCATATTTTCATACTGAGGAGTGATAAATGTTAAATGATTTATCTCATGGCAATTTCATAAAAGAGGGTCGGGTAAAATTAACCGGCGAGTCTTAATTTTCAGGTGGTGCTATTAGCTCCATTGGAGTGGGAAGGGGTTAACGTAAACCCGCTTTTCCGCAGTTGTAAATTGGAAATATTAGAAGCCATGTGCGCACCAAATGTGCTTTGACTATCAAAATCCTGTTATTTATAATTTTTCTTCGGACTGGACGTTTCCGCGAAACTATTGTTTTGTCTGGCTTTTCCGAAAAATGCGAACATTCCTGCTATTTTCTCCTGCAACCGCAGACGGACCCGCGACTGGATATGACCCAATCTCTGAGTCATTGTCAATGTTTATCTTTCAATCGTCTGCATATGGTCAACAGCGAATCTTCAGTCTCAACTTTTCATGGTTATTATTCCGAAATGTGGGTTAAACCAACACTCGCCTTTATTGGGCTCTAATTGACCCCATTTTGAATCAATCGACGTGTCAAAATTTATGTACCAAGCTGGATCATAAATACAGGTGCGTGTCCCATTATTTTTCCCGTTTTCAGCTTGTAAAGGTAATTAAATAGTTGTCGATATTACGGCGTCCCAAACGTCCAGATTTATTACAACCGTAACTGCAGAACTGAAAGCTCGTCTATTGTTCGGAATTCTTTCCCGAAAATAAACTCCCGGCGAGAAATTCTCATTAAAATTACAATAGCAAAGTTTAGACGTAAATAAATAACGTTTTGAATACGTTTCGACTTAGTCGAGCAATTTCGGAAATTCGCGTCACGCTTTCAATTTATTGTTGATCGGGGGAGGAAAGTCGTTGGTGCAGATGTGTGACATTTGGAAAATTTTACGACCATGGCAATTACCACACATAAATGTGACGTAAGCTGGGCGATGTTTGCTCGTATTGCTTAACGTCAATCATCGTAATCCCATTGTTGATGATGTACACCGCCGCGAACAATGCCAGGAACCGGAGGGATTCGTAAGTATTAGCCCGAACGAGTAATCTGCCATAAATTTATTTGAGACAGTTTAAGCATGACAACTGCAAGATTAGTTGATCCGCAGATTTATGTGGCAGATTTTTCGGGCCCAAACAAGAAAAACTCCCGGAAAAAATTATTCCATTAGGAACTGGAGCCGCCATTAATAATCCCATTAGGTCGGGATGTTTCGTTAATCACGGAGAACGTTGACTAATATTTTAAATGTTAACCCGTAGTTACGAAAATAAACACGCCGACTATTTTTAAACATGTGCACAGTGGATGGACCGCGAAATGTAGCAGGATGAGTAATGTGATTAAGGATCAGTTTCAAACGCATTTTCCACTAGGTCACTGAACTAACTCTTGTCTCGTAATAATCGGGAAACGAACAGCTGGATCATCGACCAAAGCTGAATCTCCACCAGCAGAGAGCATTTATTACGAGAGTTGGTGGTTGCGTGTCAAAGGAAATCGACTAGCTCAGTTTCTTTGCGAGAAAACTCCGACACGGTTATTTACTTTTCTGAATTTTCTTTGCACTTGAACTTGACAGTTTCTGTGAGAGGTGGAAAACCGGTGATAAAGCAAATAGGGATGTAAGAACGAATATGCGTGCTACACCATCAACTTCTTTCTTCTTATTCGTAGCTGCATCGTCCTTGAACACATTTAAAACTTGCAAATTAAACAGAGATTTGGAGTTCTATTCCACGACAGTATTGTGTAGAGTGAGGTCGAGTGTTATCTTGCCGAAGTGAACTACCAGCAAGAGTGCACAGAGCAAACGGACTGCACAACTTCATCGGTTTAACGTCGACCTGTCAAACTCCTAGGAAAGACTACTTAGGATTAACAGGCGGCTTTCATAATGTCCCACATGACACTCCATATTTTGTGTGCAGGGGATGACGCTGTTGGAGATATTCTCACTCTTTGAGGGTATCAGGTCAAGCATGTCGAGGGGAGATTGTTCCTTTATTACTTAAATCTATAATTTAGTCCCTTCTTCTGGTGATGGCAACACACACCAAAAATTGGTTCTTTTTGTTTCCTTTTATTTATCTTGGAAATAATAAAACTTGAGTTGAAGCCTAAAATTGAGGAGAATTGCAAAAGAGTATACGATTTAACAAGGAAGAATTCGTCTTGTCTACGATATGATAGCAGTTGATTAAAAATCCTATAATAAAAAAATATGTTATTAGAAATTACTTCTTCTGTTTATTTTCTATTACATCTAGGGTTGTCAACAAGACTTGCGATTTTAAGAAGTTTGTTTGTTTTTTTTTTTCATTTTCAATGTTTTAAGTATTTGGAGTAACATTTTTGGAATTTGTAGATATGTAATTACAAGTGATGGAGAGCTATTGTGTAACTTTCGAGTGGAATAAAAACCTGGAAATGGAACTGAGAAAATGAAAAATTTGTATTAAACAACAAAATAAGGAGAATGAATGAAGTTGAAATAGAAAATGTTTCTATACCACATCCTTGTGTTGTTATGCGATTTGATGAAAAATGTCTTAGGAATTAACAGTTAAGATAGATAGAAAGATAAAAATGTAGAAAGCGAAAAGTGAAAAAGGACAGCAAGGAAAGAACCACGAAATGAACCAAGAAATCAGATGTGCAAGGAAAGGATAATGAAGAAAAAATATAAAAAATGAATCAATTGCAAAGCTTGAATGTATGGTTGAAATGATAATAAGAATCCATTATTCAGCATTTTATTGGTTAAATAGTCATTTACAATAAGAGTGAGAAAGGCAAAGCTTTCGTTCACGCGAATTGCGTGACGACGATGCAATTCAAGTGAACGAAAGCGGCCTTACTCTCGAGTGTCGTATTTGGTTTTGTTCGATCTCTCTTTACAAAGTGAGACTGTAATTTTGTATTCAAAATTTTAAATAAAAATAAAGCACATTTTTGGACGGCTCTGTTGCAATAGAAAAAAATAAAATACAAAATAAACAAAGTTCTGTAACGTCAATAATGTGGTGTGCATGTTGTGGAAATTTTGAAAATGGATGATCAGAAAAAATTTGAAAATTTTTAAAAAATTATGCGAGAATGATAACCAGTGAGTGAAAGACAGTAGCGAAAAACGATGAGCGAAAGTGAAGTGCACGGAAGAGAAACCTTCACCCACTGGTAACTATGGATACAAACTCACTCTGTAAGGAGGTATCGAACAAATTAAATTGAAATAAATAAAGGAATTAAAGTTGGTGGTATGAAAAAGAAAGTGGTGGCCCTTTTTTATTGCTATGCTGTCACTCTAAAGATTGATAAGTGTAGACTGGGCATCCAAAATGAGTGGTTTGTTTTGCAAACATTTGCAGAGATTAATTTATTTAAAAATTTGCATTAAGTGGACTGTGTTACCAATTACTGTGACCATAAATCACAAAGTGTTTTCTTGTGGGTAGATGACCTCAACGTTGACCAAATTTACCGTTTATGCATTAAATCGTCCATATTTTAGTAGAGAGCCTCTGCTGGAGGCAATTTCCATTTCCATATTTTGAACGCGGGACTTACGATAAATCAAGTGCATTTACCATTTACGTTTGACGATCATTGCTGTGGTCAGTGGAACATTTTTCTTTGAGATGGTTTCCCTTTTTCTGGCCGAGAATGATAACGTGCAACGTGAATCGTTGGTCTGAACCGTGAACTTGCCACGCATTCTACCATTAATCATTTAGAAAATCAAATTCGTTTACACTCTGTTTTATATTCTTGGCTGGTATTCGTTGTTTCTTTTGGAATTTAAAAATACGATTTGTTTATTGTTTCAATTTTGTTGGGAAATTTTTCCCTCATAATTCATTTCCACGATTACGAGTTATTTTAATCAACGGAAACGCTCGAGAGGAAGACGATTATTCGAAGGAACGGCGTTTTTCAAATCTCTGGAGAGGGATCAAGGTGGATCTGTTGCTTTCGAACAAATTATACTTAATGAACAAAACTTTTTAGTCGCAATCATAAAAATAGAAACAGATGCAACTGATACTCGTGTCACAGCAATTTGTCTTCGAGGTGACAGTATTTGCCACAGACATTGTCTAACATCGAAAATGTTTCTCACAGAAAATTTAATTTATTTCCTAGACACAGAGAAAATGTTACCAAACGCTACCATCAAGCGAAACATGTATGCTTTTACAAATAAATCTAGAGTTATGATAACATTTTAAAAAAGAAACACTGATCACGTCGTAACTCCAACATCAACAAAGACATAGATATAAAACTTCAAAGCGAATCTTGAAATGATAATTAAGAAAATGTAAATATTTGAGCAAATGAAGCGTCCATGCAAAATCTTTGGCTAACCAAACACAAGTGCTGCTGTGAACGATTTCTGTCTGGTTTTTAAAATTAATTATGTATTCCAAATTAAAGGAGGGAAACAAATTATTATTGGGTAATCTACAGCAATCCCCTTAACCGGTCTCCTAACTCGTTTAGTTTGATTCAATAAAATATTAGTCCCTCCGCGTCCAAAGCAAATTAATAAATAATTGCTGGTGATGCAGTGTCATTAAAAAAACGAGGATTTTTCACGGTATCGATTCATGTTCGTAATTAAAAGTTGAAATGCACAAAATTATTTACGCAAACAAATATGTGTGCTCCGCTTTTGGCAAAATGTGAAGCAGATGCAGGAAATGAATTCGGAACTGCATACGAAACAAACAATCCGAAAAACTAATAAAACCAGATTTGATTGGACAGATATTATAAATACGTTTTGAACACACATAAATTATTCTGTTTCCAATATTAATATTTGTTTTCACATTTGTTAATGAAAGCTTCATACAATATCTAATTTTTAATACATATTTTGTTGAACACGATTTTTTGTTATAATTTTAGAATTGTCTTCGAAACATTTTAATTACGGTATTAAATATTTTCATTTGCAGAGTGTGGATTATTGTCATCATTAACATTATCATGACTTAAGTCAGATACTTCAATTAATTGCGGTGAAAAAGCTGTGTGTAAATAAAAAGCATCAAATTAATTTGAAATGTCAATGCAAGAAACATTTACAAACGTTGTTAGAACCAATTGTGGTCTTAAGGAAATATGAAACTGAAGCCACCCTGGATAGTGTTGGGTTATTCCCTAAAGAGTTACAAAATAGTACATTATTCAACGAGCTGGTATTCACGGTAATTCTCCCCGACGGCTCGTGACGCAATCATCTGAGTGAGAAATAGCCAATACTCGCGAGTAGAATACTTTACTTTTTCCAGGACAGAAATGTAATCATCAAGACTCACCTAGTACTTCTTTTCAATAAGAAACGTATACACATTTCTGTATAGTTTAGAGGCGACTAGTAATTTAACAAAATAATACAGATTACTTAGTCAAAACATATTGAGTGATGATTTGATGAAGCAATACTCACCGCCGTGGAAAATAAATATCATTACTTAAAAATATCGAGTGTTAGCGTTGAAGAGTCGATTGCGAACGCACCACTCGTCAGTCTGCAGAGTAAAAACACAAATAACGCAAAAAGTGAGATTAGATTCAAACAGCTGATCCGTGATCTGTAATCCGTGGTGCGTTCACAATCGACTCTTTAACTCCTACTTGAGGATAAATTTAAATGAACCCGATACATAACATAATGATTTTGTTGATTTAATTTTCTATTTGTGAAACAATTGACAGTCTGATGATGACAAGATTAGGAAATCTAAACAGGAATAGTTGCTTTTTATTCAGCTATTTCCTTGTTTCTACATTAAATGTGGACGTTTCTGTCTTCTTTCTTCAACTGGTCTTATTGTTGATAAATTTTTCGGGGATGCCCTTGCTTGGATGGAAAGCTAAGAATGAGTAACTTCTTCCATGCTTTACCATACTGCTAGTACAAACTTCTTTGGGGATGACCCTCGTTTTGATTCTCGTGAAGGTTTTATTTTTTTACTTGACTGAAGTACTTCCGTAGCGTAGCATTATTTTGAAGGATCCGTTCTTCATCACATGTGACAATTCATCTCACAAAACAATTATTTTGAAAGCGGAAAAAATTAGATTCACAAATAAGTATTCTTTGATATTTTGTTTCTACTGGGTGCCCCAAAATTCGCGGAACAACGTAGTACTACGTTGTTAAGTAGTCATTAAGAGATCAGGTAAAAATGTTTAAAAAAATCAATCTTCTTTTTTGTAGAAGATATGGACCTATTCGTTACACTAAATGTGGCAACATTTAAAAACATTCTATGCATCCCAATAGTCTGCAAATATTTCATTTTTGTTGTATCCTTGGAAATGAGAGGGAAAAATCAAAGCCGTGTTGCCGTACGCTATTTGAGGTAAAACGAACATAAAATTACTACTTGGAAATGCTGGAAATAATGAAGAAAATAATTGCAAACCTGATCACAATCGTTCAAAATTATTAGGCCACTGGCTAGTAAAAGACAAATAGTCAAAATCTTTTTATTATTTAAAATAAATGAAATCAAAGCTGCACCTTTTGGGCCCCCATATCTTCATATCTAAGAGGTATAGAATTTTTAAATTATTTTTCTCGTTATTTTCTAACATGAATTGACATTGCCTCATTGAGTTGTTCCGCGAATTTTGGGGCACCCAGTATAAGCTCATGCAGTATTCCACCTTTTCAATCTTCTAAAAGTGTCGACATTCGGTGGAAGGAAGTACAAATAAGTATGTAAACAACTTTCTCAACGATGATCTTGAAGAGGTCATGATCGAGATTTTCTAGTTTTCGATTTTAGCTACATCCTCCAAACGGTAACTTCCAAATTGAAATTATTGAAATCCTCGTTGGCTTAACTTGTATTGATGATTTGACGTAATCTATTTTGTTTAAATAATAAATATCTGACACTTTATTATATAATCTAAGAAGTAACAAAACAAATTAGATGACAGCCAAAGAAATTTTGAAGCAACTACCTGATCTAATTTAAAACTCGAGTAAAAAGTTTCTAACATATTTAAATCAACAACTTTGAACTTGACCTTACTACCAATTTCCATGAACGATCGTTGCACCCTTAAGGTGATATTTCTGGATCAAATTGCAAAGAGCTTTGAAATTTAAGTATCAATTCTGTAAATTTATGCTATACACGATCAAGACGTCATTACAAAGATTTTGCAAAAAGTTAGACAAGCTTCCGCCACACATCAACAAGATAGTTTACAATTTTTTGTGGTTTGTAAGCACCATGTCATGATTATGAAAGGAGTATTTAAATGCAAATTTTACTCATCAATGAAAATATTTTTATCGCTTCAATTATACTAACTAGCACTTAAGTCAATTTATGGTTGTACCAATTAATCTAGCTCGAGTCTTTTTTGTACAACAGGTTGCCGAGAGAAGATATCTTTTAACGAAGTACTTGAAACTAGTTTTTAGATCCTACTAGCAGTGACTAATAAATTCGAACCAAATTAGGATCGATCCGACCGAGTGCATATAAACGTTGTAATTATGTTCTTTCTCAGCAATGTTACAACCATGACAATTAACAACACCGCATGAAAAATTGCTCTGAGAATTTTACATATGCATACAGGTGACAAATAGAAGGGGCGAGCATGCTTCTCGACCCACCCCTCATTATTTA
This sequence comes from Tenebrio molitor, assembly GCF_963966145.1. Lineage (NCBI taxonomy): Eukaryota > Metazoa > Arthropoda > Insecta > Coleoptera > Tenebrionidae > Tenebrio > Tenebrio molitor. Next base: position 21,664,684 of record NC_091047.1, on the reverse strand, counting down.
TTAACCTGGATAAATGAAGCCCGGGGGTATTTACGGACTACCCTCCCCGATAATAGCTCACAAGCAACCCCATTTTTTTGTGCACACTGCCGGCTGATTTTGTTGAAATTTAAGGCAGGCTAATATTTCCAACTACTAAATTATTTTATTTTGAGTCTGGCGAAAAAAATCGTTCGGGTCGTGGCTCAGCCACAAACACTGCAAATTTTTGCATTTATTGCAACAGCAATCAGTAAAACGTGCAGCTGGAAATGAAACTTTCAGGTCACCTGTCAAAACGGTTCATTTTCTTTTTTAAAGTGAACGGGGCGAACTTTAATCCAGACAAACACAAAACTGTCTTTATCATCGCCGTGGTCCAGTTCCATTATCCCGTAATTTTCTAAACGCCCTCCTCATTTTTTCCCCGATCTGGCCGAACTTGTTATCCGACACAAAGGTCTGTTCTTTTCTTTTGTCCCGTCAAAAAATAATTGCAATTTTCTTTCATCAAAGAGAAAACGGCGGCCTTCCACAGTCGATGTGGAAGTTTTTATTGTCTTCCCATCGGAAACAAGTTGGATTCGTTTCGGAAGTTTTTTATTTAGTAAAATGCGATCCTCAAAGCAGATAATGTATTCAGACAAGCCACTGCTGGTGCATTATCGAATTGCAAACAAGCCGCAAACTTCCTAGAATTATTGTGCATGTCGATGCTTTATCATCTTCTCTTCTGCCATAAAAATGCGGCGGTTTGGTGGCCTGTTCCACAAAACACTGATAGCCGACATAAATTTCATTTATAATTAGGTTGATTATCACAATTATCGTTAATTGCTTATGAAATGTTACTCATTAACACCACATGTCGCATCGCGTCCTGCTAGCTCTCACTGGACTTCTTGCGGCAGACCTTTTCTTATTGAATTCTGAATTAGGACCGTTAAATATGTAAATGGTGTTTATGTTGCAACAACGCTTAATCTCGAGCTGTCACTCTGACAGCTCTTGAACCGTTCGCTCTTTTTGTCCTTTGATTAGTGTTATTTCGTACACCAGGAAGTTCTCGGATGTCTCGATGCGTTTATTGCATTGTGGAACTGGTGGCATGCCAGCAGAATTCAATTTTAGATTCAGCAGGATTATCGAGTTTTCGTGGCGAGGAATTCATAAGACGACAGAACTGTTTGTTTTGTTCTGCAACTTATCGACACCTGTGATGCTTTTTATTTTGTGTGCCAGGGCCCATTAAATGTTTCCAAATAGAAAATGTGACAGTGATTTACCGGGAGACGCTTTTGCAGTTGAAACTGTTTTACAGTTCCTTCTTTATTCATATTTTAAAAGGTCTAGTCAACTTGCCAATGAATAAATAATTTCTCAAAATGGTGTCATAGATATTTAATAAAGCTCCTAAAGCTTTTAAGTATTCACAAAAAATCGAAATCATTTTCCTCTTTATTTCCATGGTCTGCGAGTGTAAACTGCTTTGGAGCACATAATACACTTTCTAATTAAGACTCCTTTTATGTGATTCAAGTCCACTCCTAAAATAGTCTCAAATGATATTCAAAACTGCATCTACTCATCACATCAAAGCGGAGACACGTATATGAAATAATTACTCACAAGGTACCGCCATAGTTCGAGTGAGTGATAGGCCATTACATGCGAGTGAGTACGATACTTTTTGTACGACGCACAAATTTCAGTATTAGAGTTCATTTACAACAAAGAAACGTGCATACAGTGGAGTAATGAGTATTTACTCACAAGCGTGTGTAATGAATGACATTGATTAACACTCTACTCGTCTGCAATGAATATACGTATTATGTAACATGAGTAAAAAAATGAGTTTTATACCGGAAGCATCACTTACGAAGTGGATTTCTCTGCGAATTAAATCCTTGTCATTGCAACTTAGCAACGGTCATGTTTGTAACTCATTCCCGATGGAATGATGTGGGTTGCGCCACCATATGGTCCATAACGGTCCGGAATGTGCCGAGAAATACAACCCTTTTCCGCTATGAACAAAAATCTCGCCAGAAATTTTCTCTAAATGATAATAAATTTGATTTCCCCCTTTGGGAACAGTTTGTACCGACGCTCATCTTTCTAGTGAGTGTTCAGTGATTTCGTGAGCATAGGCGCCGACTGTGGGGACAGCAACGTCAACCTTGAACGCTAATTTGGAGGTGCTCAACACCTCTGACACTCTCGCTTTTTATCGAAGCCGCACAGTGCGTGGGATGGCTCTGGTCTGGCAACAAATATTTTTTTTTTGTTAATTATCACAGTAATGGGCGTATTAAGAGTTTGGTTTATTTATAACTGAAAGTCGATGTAAATTTCACAATAAATCGATAAACCGGCCTCTGCTGAATGTTTAACACGACTGAAAATACTCCGATTTCCAGTTCCAAATTAAAACAGAGTACAATATTCGTGTCTCGATTTGTGATGAAAAATGACAGTGAAAGATGGGCGAAGCTGGCCACTGGTGTTTGATCGACGCCTCTAGCCTAATTAAATTCGTTCAAAATCAATCATAATTTTTTGACAGACGCATATTTCAGAGTTTTGTGCTGTAATTTGCTGGAATAATGCTTGCAGGTCGTGTTCCTAACCTGACAGCCATTGACATTGAGAGAATGCTGCCAACGCGGTTTTGTTGCGACACATTTATTTTGTCTGTCTCGTGCGATGAAATTATTTGTAACTAATGAATCATTTTTATCAACGGCAATCTGCAAACCGCAAATTGCCGGTTTTCCGGCCGTCAAATCGTCAACATAACATTTTAATAATTATTTTTAGAAAAGAAAGAAATTTGACAATAAAATGAAACGAGAAAAAAAAATAAAAGCAATGAAATGAAATGTTTTTAAAGATTTTTGTTTAGTTATATTTTACATTCTTAAATGAAAGTGTTTAATATTTTTCTAGAATTAATTCATGGAAGTATCTTTTAAATTACATTGTATTATAATAATGTGATTTGACAGCGAAAGAAGAAAACATCATTTATTTTTTTGAAATCTTATAATAGCGATGTTGTGTTATTTATTAGGTATTGTTCTTATCTAAATGTGAAGTACATATTTTCATATTCAGATTATATCGCGTGTTTCAAAACAATAATGATCGGGAGTGGCTGACCAAAACAAAAACCTTGAAAAAACTTGGCACAACTACAGCGACACGATTAAATCTTAGTAGAGGTGTTGGATTTTCTCATGGGCTATGAGTCATATCTGCGCAAACGACGAATATCGGTAGGCGCTACAAACCGACCGAAAAACATCATTCGTTACGTTAGTTTCGTCTCTCTCTCTCGCTCTCTCTCTCTCCCTCTCCTCTCTCTCTTGTATATATTTGAATTTGGAGGTAGTCGACGTTTTCAGTTTTCATTTAGGTACAGATCTTTCACTGATTTATCGCTCCGGCTTCGCGCCTTTCAAGGTCGCAGCCCATTCTCATTCATATAGGAACCAAAATAATTTTTGATCCTGTTGAAGCACATTTTCTATTCTAAGTTTTCAAATCTTTTGTTTTTCACATATTTTCACAAGTTCTGAAATAGGCATCAAAGTCTGCAGAAGTTTTAGTGTCTACTACATGCTCATAACATAACCTATTTGTAAGTAATTTTTTCTATATACATAGTTTTAAATTAGGAATTAATCGACAATTTATTTACGCCGAGTAACTTGAAATCTTCTTGTATCTCATAAAAATCCCTAAAGTTGGTATCAGTGATTGCTCTTTCTGCTTTTTTCGCCCAGTGACTCCGACACAGTGATTAAGCTGTTGACCAGCCTCAAGTCGACGTTATTCAATTACATCCGTGTGCTGCTTTTCTGATAAGGCGCCACATTTTATTTGATTTATTTGCCATCACATGTAGACAATTTGCAGAAGATCGTCTTGTTATTATTTTATAACCAGTGTTTATGTCTGGTATCCTTTTATTGTTGACCGCACACAGAGAGCTTAGTCATCGAAATAGCACCATTAATGAGGACGTCGCGACGATGCATCCGCCTAACTCCGTGGAATTTCAAATCCTTTACCTACGTCGATGCAGGATATTGAATTGCAGATGACTCGAGTCGCACAAAATTTTAACAATGAAATGTTTGAAATGGAGAAGAGAAAGAATTCATTCAAAATTTAAACAGTTGTTTTTTCTTCTCTGCAGAAAATGCAACTTGCAAATATGCATCAGCGGTACTTACACTACACTTTTATCTTGTTTAGTGTGAATATAAAAGTCATCGAAGAAATAAGAGAATGTAATAAAAGGAAATATGTGGATTGTGCAAAGCTCTATCAGTTCTTGTTCCATAAAGCTTGGCAAATAAAGAAATTATTGTGATACTTTGTTGTGGTGGCAATAATTGTATGGCAATAAAATTTTACATTCCCCCTTAATCGTTTTCTAATTGACGTCTCTTTAAGTCGCCGCTGTATTTCCATTGTTAGACAAGATGTTTATCTTCTTTTACTCCATTAAGCCGCAATAAATTCACTCAATGTTATGCAAAACGACTGAAAAAATCTACATTGCAGTTTTTCTCTCCATTCTGCCTCACAAATTGATTTACTTCATAGGAGAATATTTAATTTCGGTCCGGGTGGTATTGCTATTTCAAGTTATGTTGGGAACGAAAACTAATTAAAACCGCTTGGAATTCCATAATTTTATTTTTCAAACAACATTACAGTCTTATTGCTCATTCTTTTAAACGACTAATTTAATTTTGCTCCACTGGTTTTACCAAAGCAGCAAAGCAACAAGTTTTTTGCATTAAATATCGCAAGAAATGCTCCATTCCATTTTCAAGGAAATTTTTAGGTGCTAAGCGGATCAACGGTTTTGTAACGATTCGTACAGTAACTTAAGAAAATTTGATTAAGTTATTTTTTCCATTGTATTTAAAAAATGTGATTAATTGGTTGCCTAAAATCAAGGGGCTTCTAGGTAATGTATAAGATAAAAAAAATCCCAGATCGTTTTAAAAAGCTCCAATAAATTTTCTGTATTTACATACGAGCTTGACTGTATTGTTCAACCTTCGTTGATCCACCCTGTACATCTGCAGACTCTATACAAATTGCCAGCATACAAACACAGAGCGAATCACGCCCGGAAGTTCTTGCTGCCCTATTAACTTCCGATTGTCCGTCTCCGTAATGGCCACCACTCCCACGTTGGCCGCAATAGCTTAAACTCTCTACAATTGAGTAGCTTTGGGAATGATGTGAGCCGTGGTAGCTTTGACGAAGAGCACCATTTCGTTTAAGTGGAGCCGACACCGGCGGAAACATTCTGCCCCAACATTTTTTCGAGACATCAAAAAAGCCGTCGTATTAAAAAAATCTCAGAGACTCCAGGCATTCCGGCTATTTTCCCAACTTTTTTATTAAAAGGACGTTGTAATAACGGAGGCATTAGAGAATTCCTATTTTGTCTCCCGGAAATAATCCCCCAAGAGGTTGTTCCGTACGAGATGGCTGGCAGGTGTGGGAGTGGAGCCTGGATTAACAAGGATTATCAGTTATTACCAATAATTACTTGATGATTATGTGCAGGTTCATGCGAGGATGAAAGTCGACTGCAACTACTACCGAGTGACTATAAATGATTGAAAATTATTTTGTTATGTTGGTAACACATTTGAAATCTTTAGTTGGCAACATCGTTGGCATGACATACGTAATTTTTAAAATTCAAACAAACGTCAAAAAAGTCTAAATCGACAATGTACTTCGTGACTTAACCTAACCTAAATAGAAATGACTGACAGATGTTGCACGAGAAGACTTGCACTACCAACTGCATCAGTGTTGCCAATCCACTATTTTCTTTCAATCATTTATAGTCACTCGGTACTTGCACGAGAGTGGAAAAAATAGCGCTGCTAACAGCAAAAACTTGTTTGTTCTTTTTGTTAGTGGTGCAAAATGTAGTTAAAAACTCCGGTTGCTGCTCTTGGCTGTAATCTCACGTTACATGGTTGAGGAGTAATGAACACGAAGCTATTATTTGCATATGCGGATTAATAATTGAATTCTAAACAAAATCCGAAGCGTAATCAGCTCAGTTTGTTTCTACGTTATAATATACATTGTGACGAATAAATTGGTTTAAATTATTTTCACAAAATGACAGGTATAAGACAGGTTAGAATAACAAAATGTTTTGACTAGTTTTCGTTGAGTAAACCGGAGGTATCATTTCACTTTCTTGTTCAATATTGACAACAGGCAATGAAATATGAATGACAGAAATAATATTTGACAGTTGCCAGCGGCTCGGAGGTTATGTTTGGTGTGGTGCAGTGCGGGACGATTCAAGCACCCTAGGATGCGACAATAAATTTAGTAAAACACTTTTTGGAAATTTCGAAACACCCTCAATCTTGCTGGTGCAGAAATTGTGCAAAAAATGTAATTTGTGTACGTTTCACTTTAGCAAATGCGAACAAACAAGTAGCCGCTAATAAAATCAGCACTGAGCAAATTACGAGCGGCGATTCGTTGAAACCCACCAGAGACCAGTGTCATGATCCCAACCTGCGAATGCAAATCCACCCTGTCACATGTGACAGCCCTTAAAGCATCAACCCCGACTCGCTAAATTATGAATCGAGCATTACACCCAACAAAAATGTTGCTACACGTTCCTGAAATTAAACAGGAGTGGCCACGTCTTCATTAGGCTTTCCCCTAATCACCGAGGTTTCTTCCGTGCCAGTGGCATTACGCGGATTTAAATATTTGGCGGCAATTCACGCGAAACTCTCGTTTATTGGCTCATTACTACAAATGGCTGTGATGTTTTATGACTGTGTTCATGTCGCACGACCATTGTTCCGTCGGCTTCGCTATTTAATCGACAAAAGCCTGAATAAATTCCGCATCGTCCGTCATTACACAAATCGCTGCAACTGCATCAAAAAAAATTCATCGGAAGCAGCGGAAACTTGACACCTTTCGGTTGCGATGATTGATGTGGAGGCACGCCGGAAGTTCACAAATCACCGTCGTAGATGGCGTCGTGGGCACGTGACATTAATATGTAGGAGTAGAGACGAGGTTAGCCTGAAAGGCTAACAAATTATGTATTTTGTGAGAAGGTAGTCAGATAATGACAGTGTTGTGGAACTTGTTGGTAAATAAACATCAAACAACCATCAGGAAAAAGGGATGCTGTCTGTCTACCTTTGATTGCTTGATGGTGCGCCATTTGATATCTCTTGACCTCTCCCATTCTCTCAGACAAGTCTCGATGTTATGACATTTTTCTTGCCTTGAATGGAACTGTAGATCTTGTTATTAAATTGCCAACAAAAGTCTCAAATCCTAGCAATTTGCGAATTATCACGTACGATTCAGCAACGTGTGGGCATGCATCTTGCGTCAAGATGAAAATTATTACCTACGATCGTCGAAAGGTTACTACATGTGGTTTCAGAATGACTGTGTTATAGTAATCATCATTCAAACTTGAGCCATTTAATCTTGCAACAGCTGTGTTGGTCCACTTGTTAATATTTCATTAGTAGTGATTCCTCTTTGACAAGTTGCAGTTACGAGGATATTTCAGTGGTGAAAGACACTTCCGCACTTATTCAAGGTGGGTTCACCGAAACGCAATCGATCGTTAATGTTCAATGAACAACGATTAAATAGAAGCAGGATTTAGTGGATGTCGCTGGGAAATGTAGTAAAAGTGACACCCATTTTAGAACAAACTTGATTAAGATGTTGTTCATCAATGTCTTCGGGGATGATTATGACGGTCGTAATAGAGGTCTACTAAGTAATCTTCCATGTTTCAGGACATATTTTGCTCATCAAGGGACCGTCTTTCTACTGTCAGGTCATTAAACAGTTCATTCTACCCCGAACCTTGTCTGGTCCCTTTAGTACAACTTTAATAAAAATATTAAACCTTGAATATTTTTGATACGACAAGATCTTGTTACTATAAATGAAAAGCACACCAAATTTATTTTATCTTCAAGCGGTCGAAAATCGCGCCTTTGTGTATCTCTGTTGAAGTGGCTTTTTTTGTAACCGGACTTGAAACACTTTAAATCCTAGGAGTTGAAATGTCCACGGCGGCTCGACCGACTCAAATGTAAAGTCATTTGAAGCATTTCTCAGGATTTATTTATCAATAATTACACGAAATAGTTAATAATTGAATTATCCAAAAAAAAAACCTCAAAAAAACCGAAATAATGAAATTACTACCCAATATTTGATAAAAAGTAAACTTTAAACTTTAGTACAGTTTACTAATACATATTATTGAACCTTCAAGTACTAATAATATTGCAATAAGAGAACTAGGAATACATAATTACTGGTGCCTGAAAATTTGAAAATTGTAACTGCAGCAAAAGAAAATAAATGAGTTCATGTCCGATTTTTTTATGATTCCCTTGGAGATAAAATAGTGTATATCATTCAGAGTAGGTCTTTTTGTGCTTCGCCCAGTGGCCGAATTCGACTTCGTTTCGGTCTGCAATCTATGAGCGTAGTGTCATTTCTACTCTTAATGATATAATTTACTATTTTAGAATTTAGATATCTACAATACAGCACAGTTTTAACTGTTCGTTTTTTTTCCTATTACACTACTGCGATCAATACTACTTATTCTACTTAAACTGTATAAAATGTGAAGAAGTTGAAGGTTATCAAAAAAACAATTGTCTAACAAGAACTCAAGAAAGTAATTTTCGATATCAGAATCATTATTTCCAAAATTTTTCTCGAGGAAACAGCTTGAATTAAATTTAAAAAAACATGTAAATGAACTTATTATTTTACACTGATCGCTTTAGAGAAAGAAATTAACTGTTTTCGCTAGATTGTTGTAAATGTTCATGTGTTTTATGTAAAAGCTTGTTATAAATTCCTGCCTTGCCAAAAGTACAATTGTTGAAGAAACATGAAAGTTAAATTTTGAAATTCTCATAAATAAACAAAAATACAAACAAACTGTTTCGGTTATTTTCTTTCCTTTGCAGTGAAATTATTTACACTGTGTCTATAAAATTTATTGTGCTTAAAAAAACAAACCTTTGAGCCTCTGCTTTTATACAATTTTGTCTGTTATCAGAAGCGTGCGATAATATTTGTCTTATTAGTTTGTCTTTATAAGTTCTGTTCAAAACGTGATGATGAAACAGTTTTTATTAGATAAGGGATAAATAAAAAAAATATTTGAACTGGTCCATATGTTCATATGATATTTGTAGTCTTGAAACTCCTGAAGAACAAATCCATCCAACACCTCAAAAATTTTAGAAATTGGTCCAGTGGTTCTCGAGTTTACTCGAATCATGTAAACATACATACGTTCAGTTTTTAAAAATACAGAAGATATGATCATTGTATTTAGTATTTTTAATTTTGTGTGCCGCTACACTTCTCTGAATAGTGGTGGAATACTTTCGAAAGTGTTCTTCCCAGCTGCGCTTACTCGAAACTCCCGAATTTTTCCCCTTATTATTAACTTTGTTGCGATGTCATAAATCAAGCGGGCCATGATGCGCGGTCTCGCGCTTTGCCGAAAAATTCGATAAAGCGAAGAAGGAGATGATAATAAAGCGGAGCAGGGTTGAGTCCTGCCAGGATCGTATCGCAGAATGGCAGGACCGGGTTACGGTCAATCCTGGAAGTTGTCTAGGTGAAAATGATGTTCGCCGAGGCGCACACTCCGATTCGGTAATTTATTAGGTAAAGCTTTCCATGGAGTTTGCGGTGAGCTTTCCGAACTTTTTGTCGAACGGTGTTTACAGCGGAATGAAATTGAATTATCACGCTCATTAGAGTTGAAGTATGTTGTAATAAGCTTAACAACGCTTTCATGTTCCACCCGTCATTTTAATAAAGGGAATGACCTGCCAGGAGCGATCCGCTAATTAATCACGGACGTACTTCATGTAAACTAGTTCGAATAAATTCGCACAACTTCAGACTGGACTCGGAGGAGGGGATTAAAGAGGGCGCCGAATGCACGCTTTCAAAACGAGTAGAATATTCCCGGTGCGGGGGTGGTTTTCTTTTTATTTTTTGCGCGGCTGGGGCTCTCGAATGAGAAAAATCCATAAAGGAAAGTGACTCCTAAACTCCGAAATGCATCAAGAGGTTTCAATGTTTGACGGGCTTGAATTAAAAATCAGGACGGAATATTTCGCAACAAACTGATTTCGTAACTTCTTGAGATGATGGTAATGCGATTAAGCTTGCCCGTCGAGGAGCTTCAAAGGAACACTCCTAATTACGTTTAGTATTTTTTACTCAACCCATAACCTTTAAATTTGAAGGGGAAATTTGATTGGATTGATCTGTTTCCACCACCACGTGTTGTTGGTGTCATCACGTTAGACACAAGCGTGACATGTGCTGAATAAAAAACAACACGTGAGGTCGGCCATTATAGCAACGAAATCTTTAGCCAGAAGGGTTTGAATCTTCTCGTACATATAACGAAAAATGTATGACGTGTCTTTATTGAAATGTATAGTTTATTTACGAAATTTATTTACGAACTGGTAAAAAAAGTATGTAGTAGGGTATAAAAAAATACAAAAGATGTTTTGTAGTGAGTGAAATAAAATAATCTCCATTAACTTCAACACGGTTTTAATATCTATGAATTAACAATCCAGATGATAACCAGATTTTGTATCAACAGCTTTCAACTGATCATCATCATTAAATTTCTTTCACTGAAGATCTCTCTTCAGCTTGGAAAGATAAAGAATATCTTACAATGCGAAGAAATTGCGATTAAATTTGTTCAGCATAGTAAAAGTATTGTAATTGACTCGCCTGTAGTGGCTATTGCTCACTCGAACGGTTACAGCACTCGTCTGTGGCTTGCGAGTAATAGCCACACATGCTCGTTAAATATTATATCTACTAACGGGCCTTCAAATAAATTTATATTTAGAGTAACGTATTGAAATTAAATTGTTTGCAACATTTTTCCAGCGTAGAAAATGACACAAGAAACGTTTGACATTTTAACGAAATAAAATTAGGTTAGAAAATATTTTTAATTTTTGTAGTGCATTCTCCCTATTCCCCCCTCCACGGAATATGACAATATGAAATTGGGAAAAAGCGTACTAAGTAACCTGTGTAACTCCGGAGAATAATTGGTTACCTACAAAAATTACTTTACACTGTTAACAGAATTCGAATGTCGCCTACGCCTACTCTAAATATATATTTATTTGAAGGCCCGATATTATTACATGACACTTTCTGGAAAATCTCTTATACTTGACAAATCTGTCTAATATGTCTAGATATGTATGTTTTGAGCCGATGAATGATTTTCAAAAAATATATTCAGTTTGTCAGCAAATAATGATGTACTCGTAATTAGTATTTGGCTCAATATTTCAATTTCTGTTTTATTTGTAACCGCTCACAAATCTTTACAATAATCGCTTGATGTTATTTATTTTAGCACAAATTATTAATGATTGAAAAATTAATTAATGTTTGCTAATGGTTTAAATATTGACGAGCAATAATCCATTTGGGATTAGTCTTATTAGGGAACGACAATATTATTGCAGTAATCATAGGAGGTCCATTTATCAGTGGTAGCAAATATGATGCGTCATCACTTAAGCAAATAATCGATTTAAGTGATAGATGGATTCTGTAATCAAATGCTGATAAAATATTGTGACCTGACAGTTGTCCACAGAAGCAGTGACACGAGACATGTCTTTATACAAATTACAATAAATGTTCCCTTGAAAAGAGTTGAGAAAATAATCTCGAGAACTAGTTTGAACTAGAAGTTGTCCCAGCTCGTGCACAAAAGCCCACATTGAAAACTGAACTGAAGAGCCGTATTAACCTACATAAGTGAAGCACCCCGAGCTTTTCCTGAAATTGTCCCTACTCGGGGCAAATATAATAAACGGACTGCACAAAGCTTGAAAACCTTATTGTATCGAACCCGGTTCGAGATTCCATTCTTGTTAACTCCCTCGCCAATACGTTTCCGAATATTACACACACTTCAGACCCCCCAACGTCTTTGTTTTATTTAAAACCTTAATGCGAACCCATATGAATATTATAAATTTTTACGATCCTCATACATCTTCAAGTGCTCGCTATAAAAATTCCTTTTGCTTTATTTTGAGGCGCACACTCCAAGTGCCTCTCCATATCCGACCATCTTGAATAACGGAACGAATTTTGTTGCAGATTATTCAACCAACCGGCGAGCTCCGATCTCCTGGCCATAAAGCACCAACAATTAAGGTAGGCATCGGCAAAAGCTCTCGTTTTTCCGGCCGGAACATGTTTGTCTTGGTATTTTAAACGGACGTTGCCATCATTTGCATATATTTGCGAAAGGTTCATATCATCATAATTCAAGCGCGCAGATAAGCCCGGATGATGGTTTGTAAATGCCACCACTGTGCTGAGTTATTGCGGATATTTCGACGTGCCCGAGCTTTTTTAAGCTCATTACATCGATAATGGGCGGACATAAATAAAAAAATCCATACGCCCCATGTCAGTTTCGAGGGTTACCGGGCCAAGGCCTCAAACGTCAAATCCACAGGGAATTTAATTTTTAAAGTTGTTGGAACTGTTGCACCGAGTGGTATGGCATTTTGTGCGTTTAAGAGCGGGTCCTGAAAAGGTGGAATGTAGACTAAATTTGTACTTTGATTTATAGCCTTTGTGGACTCAAAATGTTAATATCAATGGAAAGATGAAGATTTCGAGAAGGCCATAAAGAAGTTTTCAAGAGAAATTGGCATTTACAAACAACATTTTTGGCCAGCAGTGAAGCATTTTGAATTTCAAATTGTCTGTAAAGCAGCCAGAGAAGCTCACGGTTGAATTATTATAATTAGGGGAAATACAAATTATGTTTCGCGGGAGATCATTAGCATGTCGGCGCGAGAAAATAGCTCGAAAAAGGAAGTTTCCACATCGAAGGTAACGGTTTTTCTCTTGTTAAAACATTGCCAGAGGGACGTTTACTTTCGAAATTCCCAAACAGTTTTAATTATGCTGTACGGAATGTTTCATGAAAACTCGCTTTCCGCACAGCTTTCAAAACACGATCATCACGAACACACTCCTGAAACATTTTGCGTTAAATCACAGCCGATAGACTCAACCGGAATTTTAAACGTGTGCCCAAAACTTGTCCAACTTGAAAAATTTTCCTCGTGTCGACGCACAGATTAGACGGAATTGGCAAGAAAGTTGGCGTGCTTTCGGCATCGGAAAAAAGGGAAGTTGTGTGTTGTGTGGAAACTCGAGACCTGTTCACGCTTCCGACTAGGATGTCGTGCCATTTCTGCGTAAGTGCCAATTTGGGCGCACTAATAACCTTTAATGCAAAAATCAAGATATATTTTATAATTCGACATGGCAACCTGCAATCTCGACCTTCCAAGTAGAATTTTATGGGAGCAAACAAAGTGGAACTAATTTCCGGTGGCCATTTTTGACGGAGCTGCTTTTATCAAATGCGAGATCGTACTCGAGATGCATTGATAATAATTCAGAATATTTAGGGTGGAAGCGCTCTCGTCATTTCGCTCCAGTTGCACGATTTTAATTCGACGAACTCCTGGACCGCTCATCTGGAGAGTACTTATCGGTACTATCAAATGCCGAACGTTGCTGCGGTGAATTCTTGAGGGGCCCGCATGACTGCACAATAATTTATGCAGCTTTGGAGCTTTGCTACTCGTGTTGTGGCGCACTTGAAATAAACTCCGTTTTGATTCCTGAGAAAACAAATTAAACGCCGGTTCTCGCCGTTATTGCCTGTCAGGTTGACGTTGTTTCGCGGGAAATGGCGAAAATTAAATTCTGTTTCGGATAAATATTTTAGTGTTTCTGCTGTTGGCAACATTGAACGCGTGCAATAATCAACGTGTGCTACCAACCGCTGAAACCAGAGCTTCGGTTAAATATACCACACAGCTTATTGTAATTGTGCAACAAATGAACGGATTTATACTTGCAGCTCCTTTAATTGCTTTTTAGCAGCAATTCTATTGATCAGGCTAACACAAAGGCAACACTCGCTATTATTATTAAACAATAATAACATCAGGAATCAATATTTGCCCAGCCTTGTGGCTACTCACCACAATCATTTCTACAAATTATTCAGGCAAAGAGCCTTTCATTTCATTGTAATGCTCCCAAACGGAGGAAACGGTACAAGAACTTGGTTTTTCTTTGTGACTTACTTAATATGGAAAAACCTGATATAAGACGTTTCTCTTGAATAATGATTTCGGGTCTCTGGTTTTGCGTCTTGGAGATTTGTCTGATTTGTTTTCTTTGTATTCATATTCTGACGAAGAGATTATTAATTAAAATGAAGCCATGTAATTTAATTCTCTGAAATATTTAGATTAGAATCTTGTCTCCAAAGGATTGTCGTATAGTTCGGTAATTTTATGGAAATGGATAAACTCCGCATCATTATTTCAGTTGGTAAATATTCAGTGAATCCATTTAGACGCTCTTATCAAGATGTAACGATAGATTAAACAAATCAAGGCAACGGTCCTAATAATTCAGCGAAACGAGTAACAAGTAGAAAAAATTTGAAATCCATCCGAATACAATATTTTATTTTGTTCGTTTTCCACAACAGTCATGGAAATTTACCCGCTCAATACCTTCAAATCTAAGCTATAATCGGGCTAATGTCGAAGTGGCATGTGGTGGTTAGATGTATTTATTTTACAATTTATTTTTTCGTTGGAAAAGATTCGGAATCCGGCCTAGATGATAAAAGCCCCAAGAACAAAATGTCTGTGATGAAATTCTATCTTGACGAAACACATCTGCAAGAACAAATTTATAGTGAGGATTCAGTGTTTTCAAACAAAGAGTTTATTTTGTTTACATATTGTGTATAACTTTGCTCAGATGCGAGACTAGTTCTGTATTTACATTCGAGTACGGTAGGTGCATTTTACAGCCCGACAACTCGGATTCGCCTCGTGCCTGATTAGTTGAACATACAGAGCTGCCAACGCGATATTTATATTTTCCCTATTTGCTTATGATGAGTCAGTAAAAATTAGAGAAACATTTATCGGAAAAATAATACACGTAAAATCTATTTACAACTGTATCTCCTCTTACATTTTATACTTATTGTAGAAAAGGTGATGTTATTATTTTATGTCACTCCTGGATAAATCAGCTATGGACCAATGAAGGTCTCATCCAAATCGGTTGAGTATTTTAGGCTACAAAGGCGCACTAACATACATACTTTACCTCTCCGTCAGTAGGCGGGAAAAATTAATTTTAAAAATTACATGTTCGTGTTATTTTTTTTCCTATTTTTTACTTAGTGAGAAACGATTTTGAGATCAGATCCTTAAAAAGTGTAATACTTTGGTAACAGTAGATTCTTCTTCGGGGGGCACAGGAGATAAGATCAAAGACCAAGCAACTATCTTGACCTGTCCTAGTC
The DNA here is from genome assembly GCF_963966145.1 of Tenebrio molitor. Taxonomy (NCBI): domain Eukaryota; kingdom Metazoa; phylum Arthropoda; class Insecta; order Coleoptera; family Tenebrionidae; genus Tenebrio; species Tenebrio molitor. Next base: position 21,649,170 of record NC_091047.1, on the reverse strand, counting down.
ATTACTTTTCACTGGCAGGACCCTCACATTTTCCTTTGATCCTGTTTTAAATTAATTCCTACAAGTCATCTTTCACCATTAATGGTCTTCAGCAGTACGCGTGTTATCGCCACAGTCTTTTCACTTTGTATCATCTTAGTTGTGAGTTTTCTTTCTTTATGATGAATTGTCTCCAATCTCTAAATGACGCCGACCCTGACTCCAGACCTTTTATCCTAATGAAACATTTTCTGCGGTTAACTGCAATTTTCCATCTAAGCGTATTTACATGCTCCAGGAGATTTCTAAGAACAATTCCCGTTTAGATTTTAATTAACTGTCAACGGAAACATCATGATGTTATTATCTAAAACGGCCAACGGGGAATATTAATATGTGCACAGCACGGTTCGCCCGAACCGTGTTTTAATTAAAGATGCGTTATACAGGACGTCTCAAAATCTAAAAGTACCTCCTCTGAACTTACAGACAGTGTTAAAATAAACACTACCTTTTTAGCATGTGTGGAAAATCGCTTTTTGCTTTTTTATAACTTTGATAAAAATTATAGTACTGCAGCCTGCCCCAAGAAACGCTCATTTGTTTCTAAACTAAGTAGTTTTTCTTATTTATGTTATCGTAGTTTTACCTTTTTCTGGAACTTCTTAAGTCCCTTTGGTATCACTTAAGTAATTGACCTCATTATACTAGATAATTAAGTCGAACAATAGACTTAAAAAATCGAGATTGAAACATTCTATAAAGAAAAAAAAGTGAAGGAAGCTATAATGAATTATATCGGGTGTTCATTTAAATTTCCCGTCAGAGTTGGCGTTGAAGAGTCGATTGTGAACGCACCAGGGATTCAACTCTTGATCAGCTGTTTAAATCTAACCTCACTTTTTGCGTTGTTTGTGCAGAGTGACGAGTGATGTGTTCACAATCGACTCTTCGCCGCCAACTTTGAGGGAGATTTAAATGAACACCCGATATGTGGATATGTGGACCAAACAAGGAAGGAAAGGAATGTAATAAAAGAGGACAAAACAAAATAAGTTTTCGTTAGTGTAGAAATGGCGCTTTGTAAGGCATGCTTGGAGGTTCAACATCCAAATAAAAGAAATAACTGTCAAAAAGAAAAATTGGAGGTTAGGTTTGGTGTTTTTGGGAAAAGACTAATTCTGAACAAATTGTAGTTTAATGTACGCGTGTATTTAAATTAATCTCTAATTTGATATTCCTATTTTAAAAAAGGGTGTCAAGAACATAACCATTTCGTAGTAAATCGTCAAAGTTTTCGCAGAAGATTTGGGTCATTCTGCATGCTTTGGAAGGCAATTTAGCGTGATCCAGCACCGGTCGATGGACAACTATTGCGCGAACGTTCACCTCTTGAAGTTTGTCGCAAAAGCTAAAATAAACGAGCCGGTGGAATCTCCAGTGCAGGCGACATTCAGGACCGTATTTCAAACGAATCCTGCTTATGCAACCAAGCCGTCACCTGCATATTCACATTCCCGCCGCATCCGCAATTGAAACGGACAACCCAAACAGACCAAAAAACACAACTCGACAAGCAGACTGAAGAGCTGTCGGTGTCGCCCTTGGGGCCTGCAGTGGAAATTTGCGAGCTTTCGTAGGCTGATTCCGGCTCTGCGATGACGACGCGACAGTGGCGTTGGTCGGCTGCTTTTGATTTACTGGCCACTAGTCCAGACTGGTCTATTCGGAGCTTTAACCGGCATTATGTTTGCAGTAGCAGGAATTGAATTCACTCCGGGAGATTGGTGTTTAATAATTTAGAACAGTCTAGACCTTTGTTTGGACAATGAGAGCGCAAGTGACTGTAAAAATTTTTTTATTTCGTGGAGAAAGACACGACAAGAGAATAATCTATCAGGAGCTGGTTGTTTCGGTCACGCGGAACTTCGGAGGTGGTGTTTCCTTTGTTTGCGACTTTAAAAGCGCATTGCTTTTTTTGCACAATAGCGAGGATAAATTGCTAAAGAAGCATGGGAGATAATAAATTACGGGTTCGTTGGGAATAATAATGAATCGTGTTTGAGGCAAGGGAACTGTTCGATAGAAACACTTTGTGTAAGGGTTTATTGACTGCAGTCCACGTTTTAATGGTTCTTAAAATCGGAACCGTCGAAAGTAAATTGTTGGAGTGCCTTACGGGCCAGGGCTGGCTCGAATAATGAAAAATCATCGTCAAAAACTATTTTCCAAACTTTATTACCAATAACAAGGCGAGTCTTTGACCACTTACAAGCCGCAAGATTTTTATGTGGGAAGACACATTCAATTTGTTCTTTGTTTTTTTTTTGCACGACGTGTGGTAACACATTTTGTCGCACGGCGTGCGGTAAAGTACGTCGTCATTACCTGTCTGAAATGAATAAGATAAATAGAATATATCACACCGTCATAGATAAATTATCTTTTTTCGTGATACATTTATTTTACATAGATAGTGAGGTTATAAAAAAAAATATGTATGCAACTGCGCTCGTGTAAAAGCGGAACTAGATGTCACCATATTAGTTTAGTTTTTTTGCGTCGAATTTTACTGCTACATTTTCAGCAGGTAATTTGCATCATTCCGTCTGAGCTCCTTTACAAATATGTTACCGAAAAGTCTAATTATTAAAGAGCTTAACAGCATTGTTGTTTCATTTTCGTAATTGTTGTCAATTACTTGCCGAGCCACCTTCACGATAAAAAATTATTTTTAAAATATACAGTCGAGCCAGCTTATTTTTATTTCACTGAAAAAGTTTACATCTTTCTGAGATAAATAAAGAAGCCGCAATTTATAAGAACATGGCCTCATGTTGATGTTATTCAGCATTTGCCCGTCAAGTAAACAGACAAACCTGTTTCGTATAAAAGTGTACCTAAAATCAGAAATAATATTTTTACTGGAAAATCATTTTCCTTACAGAGAATATGGCCTCAAGCTAATTGTGCGTGTGGGTTGAGGAGATGTAAACTTCACCTGAAGATGCCTTTAGGTGGAGGTAATAAAGCCATTAGTTGCCATGGTGCTGCCGATAATGGAAACAGTAATCGCAAATAGTATGAACCATAAATCAATCAAAATATAATTTCTTAGAGCGCCGTTTTATCAGAATTGTGAAATAAAATTTATTTAAATTATTATACGCATTAACTGGGTGGTTGATTTTTGTTTTATTTTATTTTGTTAGTGGTTTTCTGTGTAACCAACCCCACACAGAGATTTCATTCATTTGGAAACCAACAAGATTATTTACACTGCTTAGAAAATAAATAAAATACTTTAGTTTCGTTTTATTCCCTACGGTAATCTCAAGAGTAGATAACAATAATTAAGGTGGACTGCTCAATATTAAGTAACAAATTTTTTATTTATTGTAAAATCCATTTAATACATGTTTTTAAGTATGCAACACATTATACACCTCGTATGTTATGTAGTGTTTTTACCTGAGAGCCAGACGGAACCTTGATGGTCCCCCTGTTAAGCGTTGCGGCAATCGGCTGTCGCACACCGCGTTCGAATCCCAGTTGCGCCGTTGCAATTTTTCTATTCAGCATATCCCATACAGAACAATTTGTATGATTGAGTTGTTCTGCGCATCAATGCTGAAAGATTAATGTCCTGTTTATCCTCTCGTTGGTTCGCTTCTGGGCTTCTGAGATGGAAACGCAGGAAACATTTTTTCCCTCCGGGTTCGCAAATCACTTCAATCCTTTGTCTTTCCCTCTGAAATTTTTAAAAAGCCTCGCCTAAGTAGTTTTAAATGGACTCCGCGATTCCGACTTTTTCTTAATGTGGCATTTAGCTAAATAGAGAATCGATAATGCCGACAGCCGAAACCTGTCACATAGAATAGACAACTTATGTAAAACAACTTTTTCGGTCGACTTTGATCCTTCTTTCGTCCATCCGTTCCCTGGAGGCGTAGAAAACAAAACCTCTTCGATTCACGCACCTGAATTTTTAACGCGTTCGGATCGCCCCCCGAGAAGTTTTCTCGGTAAAACGGAGAGTTTGCCGATTGGGTTCTCTGCAGACTGATGAAGATCGACTGTTTTAATAATGCAGTGTGCGAGGCTGGACCTCTAGTACCGAATTCTTAGAGTTTTCAGTTGTATTGTTATCAAAACACTCTAGAAATGCACTAGAAGTACTTTTTCTTAGCTCTGCCTTCAGTCACTAGCTTTATCCCTTTTGATTAATTATTTGCTGCTCAACTAGAAGAAGTACAGAATGTTATCATATTATATCATTTTTAAACAATAAACAAAATATGATTTGAACAAGATAATGACAGTTTTTAAAGGCAGCATATGGAATAGTTTTTCTGAATACATAGTATACATACAACAATTGTTATTTATGCAGCATGTGTCTACATGTACATACATGTGTATTAAAGCATTTTTTTTACAAGCGGGAAGTTTAGGCACACGAGCGCAGCTAGTGTTGTAATTCCAGGTGAAAAAAAATTACTTCCATTTGAAGTTAGGTAATAGTTATTTACTTAGAGTACGGTAAAAGCATTTTACAGTGCGAAAACTAGGTTTCAGGCACGAGGCGAAACCGAGTGCCTATTTAATTGGAGCGCTGTAAAATACCTACCGTACGATATTTTTATTAAACTTTTCGGCTGACTAAATGTTTTATTTGACCCTTTTGCAGATTTTTATATTTTTTCCATAGATTCGGATACATTTTTCCGTCTGTGAACTTGACAGATTTAGATGTGGAGTGTTTGGCTTTCATGGACGCCTGAGGGCGCCAACCGAATCAACCGACGCTGATGAAGACCAGAGAATTCCGTCGAGACACAACCACGAGCTTATTAAATATTGGAACATCGATCGAATTGTGTACCGACAGCAAACCTGAAAGGCAAATAACCAACAATCTCGAATTTAGAGACTTTCCAGCGTTCAAAATTAAAAGCAAATATTATCGAGAGTGTGGGGTGACGCACTTCGGTACAGCTTGCAATGGATGTTCCTTGGTGCATGCAGATCAAGAAAATATTGGAATGAAGAGAAAAATATTTTTCATATTTTTCCAGGTCTCAGTACCGTCGTAATTGTTGACACCGTCGGAAGAAACTTTTCGGCCTCCGGTTACCTTTGTGTCCCGGCAAATTTGTTTTGCCCCGGCGAAAATAATTAGTCGCATGATTAGAAGGGCCATTAAGGACGAAACAACCTTAAAAGCTTCCCTTTGAAGCGCTATCTGAAAGCTCGATTTATATATAGATATTATCGCAAGTTGACACGAAAGCATCGAGCGCACAGTACTATCTCTCATCTCGTTCGGTGGAGAGCTTTTTCAGCGAGGCACCGCACATAATTCCGTAAAAAGAGTCAAGAATTGGATTTAATACGTTCGCACTTATCAGTTCGGCGTTTTTGCGGGCTCAGTGGTTGGCTGGGGTGCGAGGTGCAAAAAGCCCGACAAAAAACTCGACACCAAAGCTGTCACTTCGCATCGGAATCAAGCGTTACGCAAACGATGGGCCGACTCCCCAAAGGCAAAGGGGTTGATTCAATTTGTTTAACTGTGTTTTGTTGAAAGTTGTATGTGCCGGAAAAAACTTTAAAAAGCTACATCACCAACTGAAATAAATGTCGAAAGGGAAAATACAAACTCCCGCGGAGATACACAGCCCCCATGAAGTGAGAGCGTGGCAACAGTTTTCTGCTGATTTATTGGATTTAATATGTTTGAGATTCGGAGCTTTGAAGTTCGGACTTCGATGACAGAGGCGCGGGCGGATTTTGTTATAAATGTCACCCCAAGAAGGAAACTCCCATTCGGTGTAGATGTACGCTTGAGTAAAAGATAAATCTAACAGAAGACCCAATTGGAGCGGCATGTATTAATTAAAATTGTTCAGCGAATATTCGTATATCTCGTTGCGGACGTTTAGCAAATACATACTTAAAGCGCGACAAGCTTTTGGAAAGCTTACACTATATTTAGCTTTTAGAGTTTTTCGCTTCGTCTTTTGCAATCGAGATTTATGTGACATCTTATTTGGTGTTCGTTAAATAGATTTGTTCTTAAATCCACATTTTAATTTACGAGTTAGTTTACCTCAACTAAGCACCAGTTGAAGTGTTGTTTGTTGAAACCATTGTCTGCCAATTTTCTGTTTTTCGTTCAGAAAGTGTGGCACTGTGTTTATTAGATAAAAAAATTTATACTTGGGTTATCTGTTGAAAGAAAAATAGATAAGTTGATTAAGTTTCCCTTATAAATTCACTTTAGGACAAAATAATCTTCAATGTAAAGTAACTAAAGTTGTAGAACTTGGTGTTAGACATAGCGTTCTAATAAAAGAGATTGAGTGGATCACACGTCAGTACAGGGATATGAGTATCAAAGGAAAATACAAATATAGAAATGAGGGAAAATAGTAAACGAAGCAAAATTAAATGTACGAAAATGAAATATTAAAAAAAAATGGTGTTAGAAATAATTGAGCAATCTGAACGACAATGTAATCTTAATTTTGCCCCAAAACGATGGAATAATTCAGAAAGAATATTTTCACGAGCGTAAAGATTTATTCTTTGAGACGCTTAAAAAGTATCACGTTTCCACTACACTTTTTAAATTGAATCAGATGGAAATGGAAGGTTCAAACAAAAATGGGAGATTTTATGTGTTGAGATTGAAGGTTGTGGCTTACGGTTCACACTGTGGGGTTTGTTGAAAGAGTGGAAGAAGTTCGCCTGACGTGAGTGTATTACAGACATTTTTCCCGGAAAGTCAACTTCTATGAACAATGGAAACTTGACAGGAACACTCTCTTCCCAAATGTGGAAAAACCTCCAAAATAACTTCTCCATGTTTGTTCTCCAGAGAGAACTGTAAGTAAGTCCTCCAGTTCAGTTACTGGGGGGAGTACAATAGAAGCTTCAGTTAAAGAAAGAAATGGCTATGTTGACCTAACCAAGACAGAGGAAGAGTCAGTGTTGTGTAAAACCCCCAATCGAGTCATGGAAGAAGAGTTACAAAATGAGACTAAAACTGAAACTGATACCGGAACAGAATAAGTTTGACAGAAATTTCAAGTGCTGACTCTTTCTTATACGGTTCATCTGACGAGATACTTTCTTATACATGATATCTAAACAAGTTTTCATCAAAGTCGCCTTTGAGTTTTATAATTCACGTCTTCAAGTTACGACTTACTTTTATAGGTGTTGGATTCTCTCATAGGCTGTGACCTTGGAAATATCTGCGCGAAGGCGGAGCGATAAAGCAGTGAAAAATCTGTAAATGAAAACTGAAAACGTCGACTATTTTACATGCACATAGACGAGAGAGAGACGACACTAACGTAACGAATGACGATGTTTTCCGGTCGGTTTGTAGCGCCTACTTGAGACCGATATTCGTCGTTTGCGCAGATATGACTCATAGCCCATGAGAAAATCCAAGACCTCTACCAATATAACATGTCTTAAAGCTAACTTTGCATTAAATGCAAATTTAAACCCAATCGACACATAAATGGAAAATAATGATTTTTTTTTATAAAACGAGAATTAAGAGTAAAAGCATCAATGAAGCTACATTTGAATAGCAAAACGTTACTAATTCCTTGATGGTAAATTTTTCTCTTTGTCATTATTATTGTTAGAGAATTCTGAACGTTTGACGATTTATTTGTGATCAAAGAAGTCAGCTATTTATGCAAATACGATTTGGCAGAAATAATTTCTGTCACCCATCTTCCTTAATTAAAAAATTAATTTTCAAATCTTGAGCCCATAGCGTTTCATTAAGTCTTGAATTTAATTTAGGCTGTGGTGATCAACTTTTAATATTATTTGTACGATGGAATGTCAAACTGGAGTTTCCTCATTCCCTTCAAAAAGTCGTAAAAAATCATTTGTACAAAACGTTTTCACTTAATTTTGAACGTCGAGAATCTGCTCCCTCCTCGGCACATATTTTTTCCTCCCTTAAATATAGTCTTACGTTATTCTTGTTGTTGTTATTACATATTTCCTGCTTATGTCTCTTACAAGCACTTTGACTGTGTTAACACGCTCGCTGGAGACCCATTTCGCCTTCCAACTCAGCTAACCTCCACACCTCAGATATCACCCCATCAAAAAATTACTGACCCGACCCCAATTCAAGTTTGCCTTTCTCCCTCTGCTCTTCACTTCGCTGTACTCCAAAGCACCGGTAACGTTCTTGTAATTTAATTTTATCTTTCTCCGTTTGATGCCTTTGAAGCTTTACGCAGAATTTCCTGCGTTTAATCCCATCGCGTCGTCTCCCGGATTCTTCCGGTGGCTCGATACTTCGATTGTGGAGTCCGAATCCCGTAATCCGACAGCCGATGGGGCATTTGTCACTGGGATTCATGTTGTTATTGAGGCGAACGACGGACCGTCGAGATACACATCGCCAGAATGTCAACACTTCCCACTTTATTAACAGCCAAGGGGTGTGCAGAAATAAGGCGGGATGGCGGTGTTGTCGCTTCCATCTCTGTTTTCCTGCACATACACCGGAGCTTATCCATGACGTACACAATGGTAGTGAACCGATGTTGTCAGCCCATTGAATTGACTGACATCTGGCGAAGAGCGCCGCCAAAGCCCTATCTCTGGGGCCGGACGGGGTAAGGGCGAGATTTGCGTGAAGTGGATGACGTGTATGGGGAGCAGTTTAGGCTGGATTTAAGCACACGCGGTATTTAATTGAATGTGAATGCGGATAACATACGGTCCAATACCAGCATTCGGGTGCTAAGCGCTTACACCCTGCTTTACACAATGGGCCCTGTTCGCCTTCCAAATTAATGCCTCCAACTATTTTTAACTGCATTCCCGAGTAAACATACCATGGCAGTGGAGACGGGGTTCTGCCCCTATATCCGTCACGAAGTAGATATATCCTGCCCCTATGCGGCACCTTACCGGTAATTAAAATAATTACATTTACAAGGGTTACAGAATTTTTGGTAAATTAACACTAGCAAATTTTGGAAATTAATTTTTTTAAATACAACAAAAATTAAAGGTTATCACACTTAATGCTAAAATTAATTGTGTGGTGGTTTTTGAATAAGAAATCACACTTTAATGGACAATTAAACATTTTACTCCATAGAAAGGTAGAAATCTGTGCCTATAGTTTGTGGTGGTGTGATGAGTTCGCTTCGCTTATCTCTGTTTGGTCGACTACGTACCGTCGTCACTTGCTTGTCATTGGCTGAAATTTAAAGGTGGCATCTGTCTGATTGAATTAAACTTGTTGAAGGAAATAATCTACCTAATTTCTATTGTAAAATATTTTTTTAGCATAGCGATAGTTTCACAATCTTGCTGTGTCTTTGTCCTCGACGCAACAATAAGCAATTCACCAAATTTATGGAATTATAGAACAAGTACAGAGCAAACTCATAAAATATTTAAAATGAAGTTTCAAGTTATCAATAAATTCTCCCTGGGAAAGACTCGTCAGAGGTTAAAGGTGCTCTTCGTTCTTGCATTCGTATTCGTGAAGAATAAATAGACTGAAAACTAATACCGCAAAGTAAGGATTACGGAAACCTTTACCAAGGAAAGCTTCGATATTGTGATGAGAGAAATATGAAAGACGAACTGCAAAAAATAAGGGATCCCAAAACCTATTCAAAAATTACATTTAATTGAATATTAAATAAGATTAGTGAAAAGTGCAATGTTTTGTGTCTCTTTCGCTATTTTTGACATTTGACATCTGATCTGACATCCGGGGACACGCCCACAACGGGCGACTCGTCTTACACCACAGTGGGACCGGTTAAATATTGGGTAATAATTTCGTTATTTCTTGACCTAGGATCTGAAATGTTTCAAGTCCGGTTACAAAGAAAAACCTCTTCAACCGTTTCTGTAGAGATACACAAAGACGCGATTTTCGACCGCTCGAAGATAAACTACTTTATTTTTATTACCTATTAAATTAATTATATTTGCTGCGAGTTGTAATATGTTTTGTCAACCAGCTCACTGTCGTTACGAGGATTTAATATAATAACACAAATGTGTTCACCGAGACAATAAATTGTGCTAGATATTTCCGTCGCTCAATTTAGTTAGCAATCTCACCATTTGAAAGATCTAGTGCGGTAAATGGCCCTCGGAGTAGGTTTTTGCAGGATATCGAAAGGCGTTTGTGTCAGCTCCAGATTTTATCATTTATTACCCTTCTTTGGCACGGCTTCCAATTAAACGCTCTTAAGTAAAACATTAATTTATTTATGCCCTTACTGTTATTGTTTGAGCTTCTTCCGGCGATGTAGTAGCAAATGTTGACTTAACAGAATTAGAAATTGTAATCTCAATATTTGAGAACGCTTTGATCCAACAAAACTCCCAAACAACTCTAAAAAGACATCAGCACTGCGCCGTTTCTGTTTTGCTAATTTGTCCATCAAACTTGCTTCGATCAAATATTTATACGTTTAAACAGTCTGACAAAGCTGCCCCAGTTTGCACTAGACGCAGTGTATTTGCCGTCCAGTTTGTTCTTTATGGACAATCATTGTTTATGCGCACCCTTTTCTTCACGAACCCTCGACGTCTCCCGATCTTGCTTAAGTGGGTTTTAAGATGTTGACTTCCTTAATATTTAATCTCGACCGGGATATGTGCCCATATATAATCAAACTGCCTCAACAACCCGATTTGCAAAACAAATTTACCTTTATATTTATTGGGGCGCTTTAGGGGTGCCCCGTATATTTCTTCCGGGATGAATTTACTTGCTTAACCCCTGATGCGGCCGTATTTCATGGCGAAATCGGCGAGTAAAAAATTGTCCTGTTTAAAATATGGCGTCGGCAATTTATTAAGAGCTTTAATAATGTGACTGCGAGATTCTTAATGCCTCGGCAATTTTTTCGCCTATTTCCAAGTTTTCATAATAAGGAGATAGTTCGGTTCTGCGTTCGGGGCTGTTTGTCATTTTAATTTTTCCCCTCACAGATTTCCTGCTTCTCCGTCGATTCTCATAATCGCACTTCTCCCCCATTCATCCTCCTGGAGATTTCCACCTCCAGCAAGCCGTAGTTTTATCCAGGATTTGTAAGGACAATTTTTTTTTTATCCAAAATCTCAATTCGTTTTTTAAAAATTATATTCTAAATGAAACGCCCTATGGTCTATCATATATTTTTTTAAATTTTCATATCTATTGAATTAATTTTAATTAACTTTCGTCTGAAAGCTGTGTAATTTTTTTTATTCAAAAAGATGATGGTAATAATAAGAATAAAGTAAATAAAACACAAAAATAAAAGAAATGATCCAAATAAATAATTTTTCGATTCGATGAATGAAGCAAAGCCGAACGCGGTCATTGTTTGATTGGGTAGCCACCCAATAGCGGTTCTTTGTAACTTCATTACTTCATATCATCATTACTTTTTAGTATTGTCTGTAATCCATCATGTTGTATATCATCAATGCGACGTGAATATCTTGTGAAAAATGGGCGTATAGAAAAAATAAATGATAACACCAAAAAATACTGTATTCTAATATTTATCATTACGTGACAGAAATATCCGCTATGGTAAACAAATCCGGCCTCGATGCCGTGCTTCATTTTTTATAATTACACTATTTCAGTAGCAAAAAATTAATAAATAAATGATGAAAATAAGCCATTGTTTTATTGTATTTTTTAACATTATACCTAAGAATATACTAAATCGCGAATTGATCAAAATTAAAACAACGAAAAATTATTAGCAAGTATTTTAGACAAATGTTTTTGTTATGGCGCCGCATTAAACTTTCTTATATCTTATCTCATTAGAAAGGAACCGATGTCAAAGACGGAAGTTGGTTTAAAAGGCAATGCCATAATGGCACTACATCTTCAGAAGCAGTATCCATCTGGTGGCAACTCGTTTTAAAACTGACCATAAAACCTTATGTCCCGTTATAATTTGTACATTTTCCACTTTTCCACATTCTTACGAGATCTTTTACAAATCTTGCTGAAAGTCACGTCGAAACAACTGGGAACATTAAAGAAGTTGGCAAAGATTCTTATTCCATTTTCGTATCGCTGTAAATGAGGTCATACTTTATGAGATTTCCCACAGATGAAAAACAATTTATTTTAAAAAATATGACAGCGGGACAGCTTCCATTGTAATATTTCTAAAACAAATTAACAAACGTGATGGTTGAAAAACGTCGATTGTTCATTTAAATTTATCCTCAAAGTATGCGTTGAAGAGTCGATTGTGAACGCACCACGGATTACGCATCACGGATGAGCTGTTTAAATCTAACCTCACTGTTTGCGTTGTTTGTCTTTTTACTCTGCAGACTGACGAGTGGGGCGTTCACAATCGACTCTTCAACGCCAACTTGAGGAAAAATTTAAAAGAATTGTTAGTTGAGTACGAGTACCTAGAGAAAGTTCTATCCCGCATCATATTACATATTTAGTAGCAAAGTTAACAAAACATATATTTTTAATCATTTTTTTAGTTACAAGGGTGTTCACTATATTTTCGAATTTGTACTAAGTAAAGAATAAAACTGCACTTGATGATGGCATTTAGTTGATATTTCTAGATAAGCAAAAAATAGTTTCAACTTATGTATTTTCTAATAAATATTAAAATACAAAAATGATTTTAAAAAATACTGTATTAAAGCAATTATTTGTTCAAAACGATGTTCAGCTTTCATAAACGTTTGTTAGCTTTAAAATGAAATCAGACTACGCCTGAAACTTGTAAATTAATTTATAAACATTTTCAACAACATGTTCAAATAATATCTCTTCAGATTAAATTAACTAATCAAAAAGTTTTTATTTTTTTATTTTCTTATAACGAAAATATTATTGTAAATCCTGTACATTTTTACCATCACTTTAATTTCTAAAAGTCCTATTCAAAATACTACATTGAAATCAATAAAGAATTTGTCCGCAACAATATAATTTTTTTCTGCATGAATTTGATTAATTCACTATTTTTCCGCATATTTCCAAGTTTAATACAAAGTAGATAGTTCGGTTCTGCGTTCGGGGCTGTTTGTCATTTTAATTTTTCCCTCACACGTTTCCTGCTTCTTCGTCGGTTTTCACAATTGCACCCCCGCCCATCCTCCCGGAGATTTCCACCTCCGAACAAGCCGTAGGATTCCAAACAAAGTTGCTCGCTTTTGTTTGGATAATCTTCGAGGAATTTTTCATAATTATAATAATTTCATCTCTTGTTTTTCCGAGGTAATTTGAGTTGGGCGCTTGAGAATCGTTTCCGCAACAGGTAAAACTTCTAAAAGAAAATTTAAGAAATGATGTTTAATTAAAATATGACATGATATAAATTACAAGTGAAAAATCATTTTGCTTTTGGCAATGTATTACCATGGTTGCGTGCCTTGAAGAACTAATTTTTTCCTTGTTTTTGAATCCACCCCTCACTGTGTCGAGTTCATTCCGTGTGAGTGGGTTCTAGTGAAATACTTCGTAGTTTTTTATGTGAGTAGCAAGTTTCTAGATAGCGAATGGAAACAATATATTTTCTATTTGTTCCGGGTGGGGAGATAAAAAATGAAATTGTGCTGGTAACAGAACTGTCAAAAAACGATTTACGCTGATGTTGGAAATCATGTTCATGTGTGTATTATGCAGTCCATTTTTTTATCTGATCTGACCTCACAACACATTTATCTGGATGTTTCAGCCAGATTGTTTGTTTTACAACCAACAAACACTACCATCGAACTGATGAACGAGTCCACATTGTTTATGGTTTCCCATTTATATTAGATTTTTTTATTGCTGAATCTAAAAGCTGCGATATATTCGTTTCGATTAAAATGAAAAGGTTTGCTTTATTTTTTCCTTTCTGTAAACTGATGCAAAGCAAAAATAAGACGACGATTTGAGCGTGACGATTTTAGCGTGTCGCGTGACGATTTTAGCGCCTCGCATGAAACCAATGCACTGCCCGTGTGGTGCACCTACAGAAGTTTTCACTTCAAGGTCCAAGCCAGACAACGATTTTAGCGTATCGCGTGACGATTTTAGCGTGTCACATGAAACTAATTCACTGCCCGTGTGGTGCGCCTAAAGAAGTTTTCACTTTAAAAATATATACAATGTGATATTTTCCTTATTTTTTGGAGTCGAGAACAGAATTTTTCTAATTCAGTTACGAAAAGTAACCATTGTGATATGTCGTTTTAGTTGTCAAACGTGCTTCATTTAATAACTAGTCAAAAAAGTGACATATTATCACTAGTGTTAAAAAGTGACATTATATTTTCACTAATGTTAAAAAGTGACATTATATTATCACTAGTGTTAAAAAGTGACATTATACTATCACTAGTGTTAAAAAGTGACATTAGTACTATTATCCCGGAAAATTATTGAAATATGTAGTAGATTTAAACAGGATTTTAATTAGAATGTGTGCTTTTCGTAACTAAATTAGAAAAAATCTTGTATGAAACTCGTAGCAAAATTGCTATTTTTTTGCACACGACATGTTGGACCACGAGTGTCAACGAGTGGTCCAACATGTCGTCAACATGTCATGTCTAGTGCAAAAAAGATGCTCATTTTGCAACTCATTGCATAAATAGCTATTTTGCACGCTCGGAGAACTTCACGAGATGCATCTTTTGAAGTATTCACCTCAACTATAAGTTGTAAATCCTGCCAACTGAAATCTGACTGCAAAAACTTTCAGATATATAAAATGTTCAGGTTATTGAAGTGTTTTAAATTTTGTACGTTGGTCGTGTCCGTCATTTTACGAAGGCAACTGAACACAATCGGCGTAATCTCCCTTATCCTACGTTTTCATCGGATCAGTTGCTAATTGGCGATCCCTGAATTCCGGGTTCGAGCTCCAGCACAAACACATTTCCCGCCACACACGTTACGTCATCATTACACAGATTCATCAATTTTACATCGAGGATGGTGCAAGCTTTAAATCGCGAAAGAGGCGACATCAATTCATATTCCAGAAGACGATGTAATCTTCTCTTCCGCTGTTGGCCGCCATTACCATAAAATATGCGAAAAATTTCATGCAGATTTCTAGCCAGTAATCAGTTTTTGTAACGGCGTGATTTTTTTTCATGGCCGGAAGGCAGATCGATGGTCGTAATTTCAAACGTGTCACTCACATAATGTGCTACACATGTATTGTTTTTGTATGGCGTAATCAAATTCGTGTCCGTCCGTCACTAGCTGGAAAGGAAATTAAGTTTTCATGTAGAATAGTGGGTATGCAAAAATATGTACATGAACATTCGGGTCATTGAGGAATTTAAATGAATGCAAGAACGAAACAGACATCGGTCGTTTTAATTGAAGGTACAAAAGGTTATGCAAATTTCGGCTGAATTGAGCTTTCCAATTCATATAAAGCGGATTATCGGCGAAATTCCGAACGAAGTCGCCCGAAAAACGAATTAACAAAACTGCAAAGTCCCACGATAACAGCCTTCAGTCACGCTAATTTCCCGTCGGTTATTTTTGCGTTTTTAAAATGGATTTAAAAAGTTTCCTCCCCGTTTTTGTTCGCTGCACGTAAACACACCGGACGACTCCGGCCGACATTATCAGCCGACATAAACAACACAACTTTACCAATTAAACCGGAAAAGGAGACATTTTTAACAACTCCCAGCTCCCGATTTGTAGTTTTTCATTTAACTCGATTTCGGTCGGCGTTTTTGCAATCAGACCGGCAAACTTTGGATCGCGCTTTTCCGCCAGAAATAATTCAACAAAAAGCTCCACGGCTGCAGAAACACAAAGGCTCCGGATCGCTCAAACACAAGAACGGATTAAATGGAGGTCTTGGATTTCCTTCTAGTGGATGTAGTTATGCATCGTCAACTTTTTCAATTTGCCAAGGAAGTGCTCTGTGTTTACCTTTATGTGCCGACATCAGTCAAATATTTGTTCGGGTCGGCAGAGTTGGACTTTGACTCTTTTCTTTGGAGCAGTGCGAATTTGGCTAATTCAAAATTTAAATGTTTCGAGAAGTTCAAATTCCATTAAAGTGTTTTCCCATCGTACATCTTTCTTTCTTACTGGAAAGTTTTTAAAATACAGCTCAACTTTCCTGAATCGAAGCTCCATTATCCACCAAAAAAACTTTCAGATGTAGAGTGTTCGAGTGTTTTAAATAAAAAAAATATATATTTCATAGAATGTTCAAGTTACTGAAATGTTTTTAAAAAAATTGTTTTCATTTGTAACACGTATGCTATACACAGTGAGCATTAAAATTCAACACAATGCAACTACATATTTATTATTCAAACAAAAATCTGTGATTTCTAGCAGCCTGCATTTATACAGGGTGTTTTCCAAGTTGAGGCGTTCGTTGTAACAGGAGTTACTATACATTATTCTTAAGAATTTCAGCCTAAATCGTCTTAGTAAAATGTTTGTATTAACGGAGATAATTGATTGCATATTTTTATAGTTTTCTAAAATTTTGAGTCCGGTGCTGTCTATTTCTTCGCTGTACTAGATTAATAAACTGACGTGGCCCAGGATGGTATCTTTCCGAAAATTGCTCTGCGTACTCTCTGGACGCCGCAGCTGCACTCCGATAGCATTGCCCATATATTAGCAACATATCTGTGAACTCGTTATTTTCGTAATGATAACCCATTCCCACTAATTAGATGATAACTCTGACAGTATTTTTGATTAACGTCCATGCACATTTGATTTTTTTTTGTCAATTTCAATTTCTAACAAATCAGCGCAAAATTAAGCAGGACCGGTTTCAAAAATTTCAAAAAAATTAGCTTATTGTATCTTCATTGTCGTACACATTTTACTAACATGATTTTGGTCAAAACTTTTTAGATTCTAAAGTTTAGAACAACGCATACTATCACATGTTAACAGAAACGCCTCAATTTCGAAAACACCCTGTATACATTTTTCTGATCTATTCGCACTTTTGATGGATATTTTCATAGAACATTTTAGAAAAGATTTATGTCTTTATTTTTAGAATAAGTGCAAAAACAACCACTTCCAAACTTTATGTGTTATTTGAAATCTATCTGTTGCACATAAAACAAAAATAGAGAAAAAACGAAAATTACACTCCTGTATTGTAAATATTTATTATGTATATTGTGACCAAAAAGTTGGCCAGTGACAGCTCCGGGCTCTCAGGGGGTTTTCGGGGCATAGGGCGTGGGTTCGGATTATAAAAAAATGGGCGCCAGGCAGCTATTGTCTTGAGCTGGTTGTTAAGCTTGTCCAGCTGCCGGGACAAGTGCTCAGTTTCTCGGATGCTTCGGAGTCAATACGAAAGAACTTAATTCCTTGCGAATTAAATAATTGGTTTATTCAATTTTTGTCCAACAGTCCAGGAAATTCGAAATGCTTACTTAAGTGTGCACTGGTCCGTGGAATTGGCAACGTTACTCTACGTAATTTTGTTAATTGAAATTTCGAACCAGTTCACATTAATGATCTTATTCAATACCTTATTCTGGTCTTATCAAGAAAGCTTTCCTTTACAGGTGACCTTGTAACTTATTTGTGAATAAACTTAAAATTAATACAACTCCGATGAAAAAAAAAAACGAAAGGAAAATCTGTTGCATGCGTGAAACAAGAATGAAGCGCAGTCTTCTGCTTTCATAAATTTACAACGTTAATTTAACATCGATTCTATAATTGAAAAAATTGCAAATTTACTGGAAGTAGAAGAACTGCTACTAATAATTGAAATGTGAAATTTGAAAACTTGAGCTTTGTGAAGTCTTTCTAAAAATTTGAAATTATTGAAATGCGAGATTTTTGCAAATTGAAACGGTTCTAAATATTGAGAAGCGGGATATTTGAGGCGTTCTTTGATTTTTCGCAAATCCGCAATTAAATTGTGCGACTTATCTTACGCCGGTAACGTGGTGTGACCTTGACGATTTTCTTTAGTCCTTGGTGAAACGGTACGTGGTCCGATGACCTTAATGGACGGTTTGCGGTCTGGCGACGACCACTCTGACGAACGATGCGGCGACGAATGACCCTAAAGAATAACGTTCCTGGTCCGAACTATCGCCCCAAATAACGATGACTGGTCCGGCTGACCCTAAAGAACAACCCCTAACGAATTGTCGTTAGTGTTGCGAAACTCAATCGATTCGGTAATTACCTTTCCGCTGAAAGGGGTTGCTTCTCGATAATTCGAAGGAGGACTTTCCGGTTCTCCTTCGCGGTACGGTAACGGTAATCTGGCTCGAACTACCCCTAACGGACGAAAATTAGTGAAGTGAATTCGCTAATGAAGGATAATTACCTCTATCTCGCTAGATGACGAGGGGTTTCTCGACCACGGCAAAACGGTAAACGGTAAAACGGTAAATCTTCGGGCTCCTCGACGGCCCCGAAGGCTGGCAGCGCCGGACGATAAGCGCCATGGCGTTCGGCAATCCACCCACAGGGATGATTGCGGATCCCGAACGCCACGCACGTGATTCGCAGCTCGCGACTTGCGGCACCTGCCGCCCGCTCGGCGGTCGCCGACCGAGTCCTCTTTAATTTCCGCTCGCGATCGGTTTTTTTTTTTTTGGCTACCCCCGGCTCTAGGAGATCAACCCGAAAGATCTGGACCTTATTCCGTTGGGCGATAAGGCGTCCCGGTTATTGTACTGACCGCGCATCTTGATGACAACTTCCGGCGATCCTACACTTGCGCGCTAAATGACAGATGGTCGAACATGGCGCCGGTTTGTTTACGTTGGACGTCACCGATCCGAAAATTCAGATGTTGAAGCGGTAATGTGTCGGTGAGTCCACGCGTAATTCACGAGAGATGTTGCTTCCAGAATTCGATCCCAAAAACGATATCCGCAGATGATCCCGATGCGCTTGGGGCCCGCCGAGATACTACTACGCTGGCGACACCAGGCGCGGCATCACAGCGTGATCCTGACGTGTCCCCACAAAACGGACCACCTGCGAACGACGGTACGAAACTGGAAGAACGACGATACGGCTGGCACCCAGACTCTACAAAATGGACTGTAAATGAAACGCGACAGGAAAAAACGAAAACCGAAAGTGAAACTGAAAGCAAAACTGAAAGCAAAACTGAAAGAAAACTGAAAGTGAAACGATAAACAAAAAATGAACCCTGACCCGATAAACTCAAAATGAATTGACTGACGGCACAAACAAACTGAATTATTTCGAAATGAGCGTCCCCAAAAAAGGTTACGGCAGGGTGGGCGCGTCGCGACGTCATATGCCGTGCGTTGTGTTGCTTGTTCCTGATCTTCGAACAGCGATCTTATTGTCCCGCGAGCATAAGTAGGACCTCTTGGCCTCCTACCCCGGCCAAAACGAATAGTGGCACTTTGACCTGCTACACTACCCCCCTCCTCAAAAAGAAAAAAGAAAAGGTAACGCGGTTGCCTTTTTCTTTTTACACAAAACGAAGATGAAGTCTTCTCAAAAACGTCAAAATTTGTTCAATGGAAAAGTTTTGATTCCGCCACAAAATGGCTAGTTGATATCTGCGCGTATCAAACGATTGAAAACTGAATCTCAATGTCAATTAGTACTTGAGTACTGCGGTATGATGTAAGTCGAATTCGGGATATGTCATAAATGGGGTTTTTCAAATAAACTTTTCCTGAACAAACTCCACGGTAAAATTTTTGGTCTCGATCATTTCAAAAAATTCGACGAAAAAAAAATGCAACGCAATTTTCGCTGCAGCGCTCGAAAACGGAAAGTGAAAATGCGACGAAGCGTTTTCCACGATTCCACGGAACGTCATCCGCAAAAAAATCGCTCATAGAGACACTTGGAGGTCTTCGAGTGTCTGACCTTGACATTGGCGAAATGTCCACCGTTTCTCCGATTGTGCGACAAGGATGGAACTCAAACAAACATGTCACCCGAAAAAGTGTTTCGCAGCGCGATAACGTTCTCAAAAAATTTCTTATCTGTGAAGACACGAGATAAGACTGAATACAATCCGCTAATTTTCTCTGCAAAATTCCTGCTTCTCTTACACGGTAAAAAAAATTGAAAACTGAAATTTCTCTGAAACCCAAACCCAAAGCTCCGATTGTTGAACAATGAAAAATCTGTGATCTTGCCAAATCTGTAGTTGAGTCACAAACACGATAAACAAAGCTGAATGAGCCAAACTGACCAAATTTGCGGAATTCAAACGAGGAAGCAAAATCGTCAAAATTTGTGACTGCTACAAAGTTGACAAATCACACCCCTAACAAATCGCGTCAAAATTTGTGGCGGCTCGATTGACTTGACAGGCCCTCGAAAATCCAAGCGTCAAAATTTGTGGCTGTCAAATGCAAGCGAGCCCTCGAGGCCCAAATTGGTTTACAAATTTCGCGAAAATGAAGATGAGCGATAAACGAAAATTTGTGGTTGCTCCAAAAAGTCGGGAAATCGCGCCCCACGTTCTGGGCGTCAAAATTTGTGTCACCAAAAAGTTGGCCAGTGACAGCTCCGGGCTCTCAGGGGGTTTTCGGGGCATAGGGCGTGGGTTCGGATTATAAAAAAATGGGCGCCAGGCAGCTATTGTCTTGAGCTGGTTGTTAAGCTTGTCCAGCTGCCGGGACAAGTGCTCAGTTTCTCGGATGCTTCGGAGTCAATACGAAAGAACTTAATTCCTTGCGAATTAAATAATTGGTTTATTCAATTTTTGTCCAACAGTCCAGGAAATTCGAAATGCTTACTTAAGTGTGCACTGGTCCGTGGAATTGGCAACGTTACTCTACGTAATTTTGTTAATTGAAATTTCGAACCAGTTCACATTAATGATCTTATTCAATACCTTATTCTGGTCTTATCAAGAAAGCTTTCCTTTACAGGTGACCTTGTAACTTATTTGTGAATAAACTTAAAATTAATACAACTCCGATGAAAAAAAAAAACGAAAGGAAAATCTGTTGCATGCGTGAAACAAGAATGAAGCGCAGTCTTCTGCTTTCATAAATTTACAACGTTAATTTAACATCGATTCTATAATTGAAAAAATTGCAAATTTACTGGAAGTAGAAGAACTGCTACTAATAATTGAAATGTGAAATTTGAAAACTTGAGCTTTGTGAAGTCTTTCTAAAAATTTGAAATTATTGAAATGCGAGATTTTTGCAAATTGAAACGGTTCTAAATATTGAGAAGCGGGATATTTGAGGCGTTCTTTGATTTTTCGCAAATCCGCAATTAAATTGTGCGACTTATCTTACGCCGGTAACGTGGTGTGACCTTGACGATTTTCTTTAGTCCTTGGTGAAACGGTACGTGGTCCGATGACCTTAATGGACGGTTTGCGGTCTGGCGACGACCACTCTGACGAACGATGCGGCGACGAATGACCCTAAAGAATAACGTTCCTGGTCCGAACTATCGCCCCAAATAACGATGACTGGTCCGGCTGACCCTAAAGAACAACCCCTAACGAATTGTCGTTAGTGTTGCGAAACTCAATCGATTCGGTAATTACCTTTCCGCTGAAAGGGGTTGCTTCTCGATAATTCGAAGGAGGACTTTCCGGTTCTCCTTCGCGGTACGGTAACGGTAATCTGGCTCGAACTACCCCTAACGGACGAAAATTAGTGAAGTGAATTCGCTAATGAAGGATAATTACCTCTATCTCGCTAGATGACGAGGGGTTTCTCGACCACGGCAAAACGGTAAACGGTAAAACGGTAAATCTTCGGGCTCCTCGACGGCCCCGAAGGCTGGCAGCGCCGGACGATAAGCGCCATGGCGTTCGGCAATCCACCCACAGGGATGATTGCGGATCCCGAACGCCACGCACGTGATTCGCAGCTCGCGACTTGCGGCACCTGCCGCCCGCTCGGCGGTCGCCGACCGAGTCCTCTTTAATTTCCGCTCGCGATCGGTTTTTTTTTTTTTGGCTACCCCCGGCTCTAGGAGATCAACCCGAAAGATCTGGACCTTATTCCGTTGGGCGATAAGGCGTCCCGGTTATTGTACTGACCGCGCATCTTGATGACAACTTCCGGCGATCCTACACTTGCGCGCTAAATGACAGATGGTCGAACATGGCGCCGGTTTGTTTACGTTGGACGTCACCGATCCGAAAATTCAGATGTTGAAGCGGTAATGTGTCGGTGAGTCCACGCGTAATTCACGAGAGATGTTGCTTCCAGAATTCGATCCCAAAAACGATATCCGCAGATGATCCCGATGCGCTTGGGGCCCGCCGAGATACTACTACGCTGGCGACACCAGGCGCGGCATCACAGCGTGATCCTGACGTGTCCCCACAAAACGGACCACCTGCGAACGACGGTACGAAACTGGAAGAACGACGATACGGCTGGCACCCAGACTCTACAAAATGGACTGTAAATGAAACGCGACAGGAAAAAACGAAAACCGAAAGTGAAACTGAAAGCAAAACTGAAAGCAAAACTGAAAGAAAACTGAAAGTGAAACGATAAACAAAAAATGAACCCTGACCCGATAAACTCAAAATGAATTGACTGACGGCACAAACAAACTGAATTATTTCGAAATGAGCGTCCCCAAAAAAGGTTACGGCAGGGTGGGCGCGTCGCGACGTCATATGCCGTGCGTTGTGTTGCTTGTTCCTGATCTTCGAACAGCGATCTTATTGTCCCGCGAGCATAAGTAGGACCTCTTGGCCTCCTACCCCGGCCAAAACGAATAGTGGCACTTTGACCTGCTACAATATCTTTTTATATTTCTTTTGTAAATAAATTTAGCTACGAATAGCAGCTATTGAAAAAATTGCCTCTTTCAATCTAGGAATTTGTTTTTCACCAACACAACAAAATTACATTTATACAGGGTGATTCACGAGTAATGATGAGCCTAACAAAATTTGTAATGCAGCCAGCATTACATTTGACAAATTTAATCAAAAACACGATGTGGAATAATCAATAAAAACACAAATTAAAAAAAACTGTGGAGGACATGTATTGTTGGTTGCGTCCCAAATTTTGTTATTGTTGTTATTATTCCTGAATCACCTTGTCTATCATCTTACCTACTAATACATAATGCATTTTTAGCATCAAGTTATTTCCTATTTACACTGAAGCACATTCACCTGTTGTCTCTTTGGTACAATTATTCACTCAAATTTTTCCTTCATTTTTTTTTTCATTTAATTTCTATCCACATTCTCTTGTTTCCATTTTTTTTAAATTTCTGTGCCAGAATAAATCTAAATTACCTAATTTTCCAATCCGCAGCTAACAAATCCAGTTCCACCTTTATCAAACTGCAGAATTTCTTTGTCTCAATTGGATGAATGAGACGAGTTATAATTTTAGCAACCCCCGGATCTGTCCGTTGTTAAATTGAAAATTTTGCATCGATTACAGTTGGAAGTAAGGCACGTCATCGCTTAATGTGAAAGCCAGTCCAACCCTGAGGTCTGCGTCATCATCTCGATTCTTGTTTCATATCTCGATGTCCCTCCCTTCAAGAGATTGTACGAAACTGGGTTTATTGCCGTAGAAACTGGAAAACTGGTGTCGGACGTTATCTCCGTTTTCAGCGACTTTAATAGGTCTTCAGGCTCGCTACATTCACTCGGTTTAAGCGTTTTAGTATTCTACTAATTGAACAGAACTTATTACGGATGGTTCTGGAGCGGTCTCTGATGGGACGAGAGAGCTGCAAGTGGACGATCAATGGCGTCGTCTATTGATCTGTCAGTGATGGTTTAAACATGCAGGAGGAAAGCCGTGTTGCATTGTCCTCAATGGAAAGAAAGCTTACTGCTAAACTACAGCAAAAGGATTTATTTTTGCTTATTTGCGACGACTTACTGCTTCGTCAAGCGAGTACAGCTATTGATTATTTCTAGTCTAGACGAACGTCCTATTAAATTACCAAACGCTGAATACATAATTAAGGATGAGAGTTCATGAATAATTTTTATCCGGGAAGACCCAACCCCTCGCCTGTGTAAACAGGAAAGTAATTGAACCGTTTTTATTTATTTTCTGGGGCGTAATCCGCTTTAGATCCGCCGGATACTGAGAAATAATTTTCTTCTGCAGTCTTATTTACTCCAGATTCAATTATTGTTCCAAAGGACAAAGAGCCGTGCAAACTATGAGTAGCGGGAGGCAAAAAGCCATATTTAATAACCTCCCAAGTTGTAATTCACGAAATTGTAAAGTATCTCCTAACTTCGTGAATAGTTCCATAATTCAATTAGGTACCACTTTGGGCAATTAATTTTCTATTTATGCTTCGAGGGTCATAAATAACTTTATAGTGGTAGTGAAAGTTTCAGTTTGATACCGTGGGATCTGAATCGACTAATTAGAAGGGAACAGTTCGATCTTCTCAAGTTTATCGAGGAGCAGAAGTGAATCGGAATCTCTTTAAGACATGTTTACACCACGGTACCGTGTGACTTACACATCTGTCGGGAGTGATTGTAGTTTTTAGTACTCGGCAATGCAAAGAAATCTATTGATCTGAGGGCGGTTTTTGCGTGCAATGTCAGGATTATTTGACAAGCTGTCGTCAGAATATCGACTGATAAATTACAAACCGAGATTTGCTCGGGGTGGTTTAGCTGTAGCTGTGAAGCTGTAGCTTCACGAGGTGGATTTATTGTAAGTGCATTCTAGAATTGCATTTGCATTTCCACCACACTAACGATTTTAATTAAAACGTTGCTAAGTTCTCGAATAAGTTTCCGCAAGTTTCCTTCACTTTGAGTGAGAGCCCTAGCTAGAGTCGTTGACATCATCTCCATTTTGCTTAAACAGGAGCTGTAGTATTAATGTGGGAATTTTATTAATCCATCTATGTATGTAGAGCTTTCGTCGACACTACAGGTGTTCCATTTTGATAAAAGGGATACATTTTGTTCACCCAAAGAGGTGTCATGATTGAACTATCGCGTGTTCAAATGAAATCCTCGGCTGGGAAGGCGTTGAAAACCGTCAATTGTTGTGCTTTTTTACAGCGTGGATTAATTGGAGCATCTTGACAGCTAACCTAAAATTCAGAGCCAAAAAAAGTGTTTTTCTTTCTTAGCAATATTTTAGATTAAAAATAGAATAACTTAACGATTCCTATTCTCGAAGCAAATATCTAAAGGCACCCTTTGCTGAAAACAAACATGTCCCGATTAAACATAAATAAATGTCATTCGTGTCAAATGGCGGGAAATTCAAACTTTACACTGTTCTAAACGGTTTACTTTTTTCAACGCCTACTCAGCGATATGTATTTTAATCCTCTTGCTAAGTAGTGAAATAATTTTTTAATATACCAATACTATGCTTTACTTTATGTCCAAAAAATACATTTGTTTAATAACACGAATATTTTTGGAAACAGCACAAAACCTTGTGACAGACCAGAGTTATAGACAGTTTTCTGCAGAATTTGTAAGTACAATTTTCATTTTATCAATTACCTACATATCAACAAAAAATATATTTCAAATGAGACGCCTGATGTTCTGTTATGATTTGTTTTATTTTAACCTGTTAAATTTTTAGATAAAATTGGTGGTTTAGCTTGAAAGATTTTAATTTTTTCCTTTTTATATTAATAAATTCAATATTTATAATGTGATGGTAATAATGATAAAATAAAAGAAATAGATCATAAAAATAAGTCAATATTTGGATAAGCGGCCTCCGCTGTAACTTCAGTTCTTCGTAGCTTCATTACTTGTTTTCTGTATTGTCTGTAATCCGTAATGTCATATGAACCGTAATGGTAAATAAATCGGACCTAGATGCCGTGCCTCCTTTTTTATTATAACATTATTTCATGGACGAAAGATTACTACATAAATCATGAAAATAGTAAATCGTGAATTGTAGAAAATTAAAATAATTATTTTTTTTTAGACAAATAGATGTCTAGATATTCTTGTTACGGAGCCGCATTCAACTTTCTTATATCGTAGCTCGTAGCTTATTAGGAAGCAGTCGATGTCAGAGACGTTGTAAGTTGCTTTAAGAGGCAATGCCATAATGGCACTATATCTTCAGGAACAGTATACATCTGATGGCAAGTCGTTTTGAAACTGACCATAAAACATTATGTCCCGTTATAATTTTGTACATTTTCCACTTTTCCACATTCGTATGGGATGTTTTACAAATCATACTAAAAGTCACGTCGGAATAATTGGGAACATTAAAGAACTTGGCAAATGTTTATAACAATTGTACTTTTAATATTTATGGCAGCAAATAGTTGTAGGTTTGAACGTGTACATTTATTCTGAAATAATCATCCGAATATCGCTTGTTTTGCCAATTTATCTCCTGACATTCGTCAAAAACCACTCCTTTAGCGGCTCGTAGCTTTTTACAACGTCATTCGATAAATTGGCATGCAACAAACGTCCATAACAAATTTTACCACTTATTATACATTAAAAAACATCACCAAAGATGTTGGAAATTTTCCCCATTATTTTCTAAACAAACCCCACGCGTTTTTTCATGTTTTCAAATACACTAACAAGCATATCAGGTGTAATGTCTTCCAATTTGTTTTGTGATATTTTGTAAATTTTCAAAAATCGAAAACGGATTACAAATCGCGATCACCTGTTTAAATCTAACCTCACTTTTTGCGTTGTTTGTGTTTTTACTCTGTAGTCGGGCGAGTGGTGCGTTCACAATCGACTCTTCAACGCCTACTTTGAGGAGAAATTTAAATGAACACCCAATACTACTACCTATTACCTAAATACCTACTTATTAAACGACCTTCATAAAGTTATCTCAAAAATGCAATAGTTTCTTTTGCTGTGTGAGCTGTCGCATTATCCTGTTGTTAATTCATCACCATCTAACGGAGTGAAAATGTTACTAACGTTATAAACATTATTTACATTTTTATCAAAGAACACGGATATTACAGGGTGTCTCAAAATTAGTGAATTCCGAATTCAGAGCGTTGTAGGGGATCACTTCAGTAGTCCAAATATGGAAATAAAAAAAAATCGGAACTCCCCCCACAAAAATGCATTGGTGTGAAGGTGCACTCTTTGAACTGCGTTTTCTTCAAATACAGGCTGAAAAGTTCAGTGTTTATTGTTATTTATGGTATAAATGATTGTGGAAAATAATAATAACGTAAAAAAGTGTATTCTGACAGAGAATAATTTTCAGGAATTTCCTAGATGAGAAACAAAAAAGTTTCACCTACCCCCAACATCCCAGTTACTCTTGTGGTTGGTTAATTACACTTCTCCCGAGTTGCTCTTTTGCCCGTTGGCCAATGTTATGATTTAGAAGAGCTGTTTGTACTGCAGTATCTTCGCCCCATATCCTCGAGGAGCATTTCAGTTTCGGAGCATTTCAGGCGAGTGAGTCATCCTGTTCAGTGGCCTGATTAGCCCTAGGGCGCTGGTTTAATTACCCCGTGTTTATTCAGTAACCGATCCATTTCTGTCCGTTTTTCACCATCGATTCCGTTGATTAATTCACGATTGCACAGTCGAAATCAATTTATAAACATCTAAGCGAGACAAAAGGCCAGCACGACTTCTGTTATGAAATTCGGGCTCGTTGACACCGCAATTAAAAATCCATCGGCGACGGTGGTCACTAAACTGTAAGTGGCACACTGCGCCAATTGAGTCCTAAATCAAAAAGGGGAATTAGTCTCGGACACGACTCCAGTGCACCATGATTAGGAGTCGTCGGAGGGGTGCCCTGCATGAGTCAAGTCTCGGTGGAAATGTGCGCAGATGTCTGGTATCAGCTTCCATGTTATTCCTAGCAACAAATTTATTAAACAAGCAAACATGGTGGTTGGAAGACGGCAGCCGCGATGGCTGCAAGTCGATGTACGATAAATCATCAATTCACTTAAATCGATTTACCCGGCTTACTTTCAGCCAATTAAGTGTTGTATGAAATCTCGAGCGACTTATTATATCATTCGGGTGATCTTTTCATGTCCAATGTAGGACACGGTCGAGACCATAAATCAAAGCTCCGACCGGAGCAATCGAGGCGTGTATACCAGGTGATTCACGTAGGGACTAAATTAAAACAAGGCACAGGTGCTAAATTTAGCACCAAGCTCTGATGTACCTACTTGTAATCGTTAGTCATACGCCAGTTAACAAAAAGAAGTTGTTGGTGTATCCGGCTGAAGCAACAGACGAAAAACATATTTTTTACGTGGTACAAGAGTGGTGACAAATAGTCAAGAAGGAAACTCCAAATTTGAAAATCGCAAAAACTAAATCAACAGGAAACTGGGTTGTGGAGTGGTTTGTGTAAGAAGCACAGTAATAAAAGCGTCAAAAATAAATTCTATAATTGTGAGTTACGAATCGTACATATCTAAACGCTAGTGTACCACCCACAGTTACGTACTAAATTTATATGCACCAGTATTTACGGTTACGTACTCGTATGTGTCATTAAAGAATAAATCAAGTTCGGTTGTAAGAGCCTTTTCCATCACATATTTTTTGAGTAGACCCCACATCTGGACAAATGGACAAAATTAATAGTGATGTACAAATTTCCAAAACCTTTTTAGATGAGATTGGATTATTAGTACAAATCGTCAACTACTGAAACCTCTCAACCACGGACATTTGCGAAACAAAATAATCTTCTACGAAAAAAAGGAAGCGAGTACCCCAACCTCAAAACATACATCAAAATTCCAAATGTGATTTATTGCGAAGGGATGAGATCGGAAATACGCCTCAATGAAAGTGTTTTCTTGCATGGTTTGTTAATTCAATTGAATAAATTCTAATAATTGTCAGTTTGATTGATGACATTTATTGACAGAACTACATGGCGTTTTTGAACCCGATGCCGCTAAGCCATAAAATGACCGTAGCGCTGACAGATTCCAATGCGTCCAAAACATTTCATTTACAGTTCAACTTTTTGGATTTCCTGCTTTAAAGTACTATCCCTTACCTGACATCATGTTTTCTCACTCTTACGCCCGCACATAGCTTTCAGAACGAAGATGGCCCATTTGTTAACATGAGCCGAGCCCAAGTATCTTCCCGACAAAAGAAATTGGCATGTGTGTGTGTGTGTGTTAAGCGGTGATTATTATTGATTTATGACAAACCGGTTTTACTACTACCGGCATCGAACTCAGAAACGGAGTCTCAATCGACTCTCCAACGCCTACTTCGACGCCAAATTTTAAAAAACACCCTTTAGTTACGTTTATACAAAAATGTCCGCTGTCACGAGGTGTCCGTTAAGGGAAGTTTCACTGTACTCTACATTCTCCATTTTTCCCAATTGTCCAAGAAGCGTGCCTGTCATATTTTCATTTTGGATGACTAATCTATCGACTTCTTTCATTTTGTTTTTTATTCTACCTTTCAGCTGGTTCCTATTTGTTGTTTTCCACCCCACCAGGTACACTTTGTTAATGAGCTCTCCCCAAAATTTCTCAATCGAATGAGTCTTGGAACCATTAATAGGGTCCAAGTCTGTGGCTGCGGATGGAATGTTGGTTTGAATTAAACCAATTAGTCACTTGTTTTTCTAATGTGAACTACAAGTTAGGTCGGGCCAAAACTAAATATTATCATTTTGCTAAGGATTTAGATCTGTCAATTAATAAAATATATTAGATTTAGACCATTTCCAAGGACAAAACGCAGTTTTTATAAGGTTGGCATCTGACACTTTCATTATTTAGATTAATTCCAAAACACTAACAACTTCAAACGGTACATTAAAATTGTTGTAAGTTTCTGGGTAACATGGATAACAGGTTCTAATGGGTATTTCATGCAAAACGCTCAACTTATTACAAACAAAATCACTTGCGAATTCTGACATTTCAAAATAATTATGACGTATGTAGTTATGGAATTATTACTCACGGTCGTGAGTTATTAATAGCATTACTTAACAGTGAACGCATAGTTTAATAACTATTCTTATATATAACTACATATTTCTTTTTTAATCGTGGTTAGAATTTTTTGCAAATTTTATTCAACTCTTAATAAGCTCGCGAAAGTCGTCTTTTTATCAATAGTTAATAGCACGGTCCCAAAAATTAATCTCTCGCAGCTTCTATCAACAGCAACACCATCAATCAATATTTCATCAAGCGATTGGTAAACAGGGAATTTTCAAGTTTTCTCCGCACACACTAATTACATTTTTTAATTACCCTGAAAAATTCAAAACAGGATCAAAAATTTATCATACCCTTCAATTACACTGTTTACGTTTTGGAGCTCCGTAATTCCTAACCTACAGAAAAATTGAAACAAAAAATATCTGGCATCATGAACAAGTCCCACCTAACGTTCAACTACTTAGCACCCCCAAATTGTTTTATATTAGGAATGCCGCATACTTCTCGACCAAATTTTTTTATGGCTTTTCTCGTAAATCACTCCGTGAAAAAACCCAAACCGTGCTTTCACCGTTAGCTCCAATTAAAATTTTTATTTTCCTCGCGTTTGAACTTCCTTCGGGGAACCATAATTTTTTTATCGCTAGAGCAGCCGATTCGTCTAAAAAAGCTGATCTTTCACAACCACATCCCAGTTCCGCCACAAATTGGTGAAATTTCGAATTGAATTCAGCCTCAATAACAGAAGTTCGTCTTTTCACAATGACAGAACGTGAGTGTAAAGCACGCGACGAGCTTCGTGCTTTGTTGATCGATGTCGTCGGTTAATATCGAAAGCTCCGCGTTCGGTTTCATAATTTGGCCATGTAAAGTCCCGGATTTTTTCTCTTTTGGTTGTTCTCCGTTTCGGGTGTTATCAAACGCCACCGCGTCATTCACGGAGGGGTGATTGATGATTAATGTAATCGGCGCGTTGCCGAAAGCCCCAAATGAACATTAAATAACAATTAAATAAAATAGGAGCGCGAGAATTACCCTCCTGGAAAATATTCTTTCGCCGACGAGCGATCAATCAATAACCATTACGGGTACATAGATTTGCTTTATTCGTCTTTGTCGGCGCAAAGGAAACGGCGAATCATTAGGGGGCACGTAAATTAAGATATTTTATTATTTCTGCAAGCCATTAGGATTTTGTTTCGGCGGTGGCAAAGCGCCAAAAATGATACGCGCAATAAAAAGCTCGCTGATATTAAACATGCTCACTGAACATTAGGATTAATGCTAAGAATTTAACTTGGCTGGCATAAAAAACCAATTTCTCGCTCTAAAATACCATTAATCTTTCAGAGATGTTTTGTACATATGCGTGAGAATTTTAAATTATCTCATTTCACAAATTATTCAACAAACGTTTTTTATCATTATGGAGAAAGTGGAAGCTTTAAAAGTGTGTTGACGTCAAAGAAAATAAATTGTTGGAGGTGCGGGTGCGACACCTGCAGCGACAACAATTTCCCAGAGCTTACGACAAGACATGAAGTCTCACCCGAAACCCAAGTTTTGAAAATACAAAAGCTTCTTGTAAACTATGCAACATGTCAATTGATACTATAAATATATGATTTATTCTGATTATAAATTTTTCTGAGGCGAAATAATACACCGAAAGACTTCGTTCTTCTACTGACGATGCCTCAACTGGTTCAATCAATTCAATTGTGACAAGGTTCTTCACATGATTACGATTTGCGTGAAGGAGGCTTAATTTCTGCTGTTTCTGAAGACAATAAAATAAAGCTGAGAAGAATGACAGACGATGATGACACAGTTGTCTTTAAAATTGTAATAAGTCTTGGCAACTGGAATCTGCTGTTGACAACATCTTGCATCTTGTTGTCATTTGTTGCGCGCTGATGTTCAAAAGCAATAACGTGTTAAATGGTGTAAAGAAACTCTGAAAAAGTACAACTAAGGTACCACTGAAGCAATTTGCAACACCCGCGCAGATAATGCTACAATTTTACACCCTCTGAAGTAAAATTAATAAAACACTGAGCTGAAACCTTGCGATTTATATTTTGTTTCGAAATTTTAAAAATCATTATTTATTTACGAGTAGTGGCACCGAAAAAAAATATATTAATTGATAAGAATGGATAATGGTCAGAGGTTTTTCTTCATTCTGGTAATACATAATCTCGATGGATCTTAGGTTTGGGGACTAAACGCAGGCCGATTGTGAAACTAACCAGTTGACTTAGAAGCATAATTACTTAATTAGTATTAGTACCATATATACAAGGTGATTCACGAGTAATAATGAGCCCGACGGAATTGAAAATGCAACCCAAAATACAATTGGAACGTAAAGCGACTTACCGCGTCGATATCCAGCTTTACGTTCCAAAATGTATTGTGGGTTGCATTTTGAATTCTGTGCAATAGTTGTTGGTGATATTTCTTATCAATTTCATAAAATCCAAGTTTACATATTTTTTATTAATATTCTGTCTCGTTCAGTAAGCTTCCTGTTTTGCAGCAGACTTATACTCGTACATTAGATAAATCTCCTCTTCCTTTTGACAAATAAAGATAATTGCTCGATTGTCCAAAAACCACTGTTGCTTTAAGCACATCATCGATACTTTTCAACCAACAATCCAAAACTGGTTAATGCAACAAATACCAATTTCCACTTGTCCAAACAGTTCCAATTTAGTTCTGGTTATTGGCTTTCCAAAGCACATACTCGTTTAATTGAAAAATTGGAGAACGTGATGTGAGACATGATAGTCGTTGGCATCAAATTAATGCCTTCAATGAGGTTCTCCTTCTATTCAGATTTAGTATTTTAACAGAAACAAAAAAATTGAATTAATATTTAAAATAAGTGTATGGCACATTGAGTTTTACACTTAGTAAGACTAATTTGATAATACTCATATTTTCCTATTTCGTAGATAATAGTTAAGCCAGTTAATAATAATTTAATAAATAACGCCAGAAATATATATTTTGCTGTCTCGAAATCGAAGCCATATTTTGTTAATTTATTAATACTATCTCAGTCCCCCAACGTGGAACTATGAATAAAAATATTTCTTGAATTATTAAAATGGTAAATCGCCCAACAATCAATATAGTGTTTTGTTATTGGCTCTCATACCTTCAGCCAGCGAGTAATATCCGTTAATCAAAGAAATTTTAGATTTTAATTTAATTTAATTTGGTTAATGTTAATTTGAAAAAAATTTGCTAGTACAATGCCTACGGACCACGAACAGTGAAGCAAAAATGTGTATTATTTGTATAAAGTGATCGATACCATCAATAAAGAAATGCAAACTATTTTCAGCTCTGTGTACACTAGTAAATCCGCCTGAATTGTACTTTGTTTTACCACATGATGGTGGTAATGATGATGTTTGAAATTTCATTCATGCCATGTAACGCGAGAATCACCACCACAAACACAGTTCCACATAAATCCTGAAACTGAAAATCGTAAATATCTGAACGTGAATGTTTTAGATGTGTTCCCTGAATTTTGAAGATGTCGAAGGGGATCGGCACTTTACGCAACAAAACGAAAGAAGAGAGTTGCGTGAGATGTTTCGAAATGATTTTTTTTTGTGTGGACAATGGCGAGAATTAAGTGTCCTACTAAAGAATTTACGAGAATCGAGGAGGCCGTGTTCAAAAATGCAACACGAAAATCTAATAAAAGAAAGGAATAATTCCGATTCCATCAATCATGATGAAGTTTTTGAGCTTTTTAAGCTGGGGAAGTTTGCGAATTCGCTGTTTTATTTGGAGTGGTGAAACTTCTCCAGTCGAGCTTAAATTATGTCCACCCGCCGACTTTATGCAAAACTGCAGTTGTGAGCTTTTGAGGCAATATTCGGCAACTTCGTATGTATAGCAGGAGGAGCTTCCGCTCCGGGAATCCGTGTCCGAGTACTTTCCAATTCCGCATAATATAGAGTTATCACGTGTTCAGAACAACACGCACATTTAAAATGCAGATAGGGCCGCCACCGTGCATAACAGACCAAATTAATTACACAGGCTCTGGATATTCCAGTCTTGCAGGAATTTCATTTTATGGCAATAAATTCCCGAGTAGCAGGCGTGCTCGTTACAGAAACTTGGAGAATCCAAATGTTCCACTGTGACCGGAATATTGAACAGATTATGGGAAATTGACTTCTTAATCTGCTGCGCCTCCATAATTCCATAGGGCGACGGATAAAAACGCCAATTATCGATAAGCTGGAAAATTTGCAAAATCTCAAGAACGCTATCTCTTCGATTAATCTGGATTTAGACGAGAGCTGACCCTCTCGCGACTAACTGAACTTACCGTCATAAACTTGCAAACTTGTACTTTTTGCTTTCATAAAATTTAATAAGAATGTCGGATAGACGTGTCAGTCAACGGACGCTCTTATTGGAAATGTCTTCCGAAGATAATTAAAAGGAGGCGAATCAGCTTTTAATCATATGTGGAGAAACCACTTGTCAAAGTAAGTTGAAGTCTGGCAAGCAGTTATTCTTCCTGTCGGCAGTCTGCGGCTTGCCCGCAATAAAAGCATTAATGATGTTCATGTTTAACATAACCAGCTAGTGTAATCTCTCAAAGGAGTGTTACCCCAAAACGTGATGAATGTGTCTCCCGACACACACAAAGACCTCTGTCAGAGATTATTAACGCAATTCCGGTTCCCTCCGCACGCAAAAATTGCTCCGAGATACCTAGGTTTTGGCTACAAGAACTGGATGGATGTTTTTTGGTCGTCACAGTATTTATGTAAAGTTGAAAAAGTTGTTTTTAGTACAAAGAAATTAGGTCATTATTTGCAAAGCTCCGTCTTGAAGAAATGAGCTGTGTTCGAAAGCTTGTAAGTTGAATATTAAAAATAGAACAGTATTTTAGCATTTTTGCTAAAAGAGCGTCCAATCTTTTTACTGAATTGAAACTACAACAAACTTTAGATCAAATAGTTATTTATTTGTGTATCATGACCAAAAAGTGCCGAGGCGCAGCCGAGGCTTGAAAACAACCCAGGACAAAAGGCACTTTTTGACAGAGATACAAATTTACTATTTGCAATACAATTACATAATTTATGGTGACAGGACAATTATCGGTTTTGTCGGTTTCGTTGCTAACTTACTAAACACACCAACAGATGGCGGTCAGCGTCCGAAAAAGAGTTACTTTTTGTCCGCTTGTGAGTAGGTAAAATTACCGTTTTTATTAAGGGTTCCTAAAACATTTATTTTGTTCGTATTTGATCATTTGCTTCAGGTTTTTAAAGAAATTTGGTGTAAAATCAGTCCGCATTGTACCAGAAATGAAAAATGTTTAAATATGTAGCTTGTAAGATATTTTCCTCCTTACATTTTTGGTAAAAATAAATGCTACATATTTACATTGTTTTTTTTGTTTTTATTGTTATTGTTTTTAATTGTTGAATTAAGCTATAATTTTTTATTAAACGACCCCATTAAATTATTATCAAATCTTGGTAATTATCTCAATAAGTGGTCCTGCCCCTCTAAATAGTCCTAATAATGATGATAGCGGCCGTCGTGATGCTGACGATAATAATAATGAGTTAATGACGTTAACAGAAATTTTTAAAATTATATTTAAGGCGCTAACGTTTTCCATATATCAATTTTGCCCGACAAAAAATTTCAAAACCGTTTCGAGTTCTAATTTTAGACACTTTTTACGTATCAATTCGTGCAAAATGTCTTTTCAGTGTCAGGACCGCCCCTCGAGAAGCCGCTTCCATCGAAGAAGGGTCCATTTCGGTCACGTTGATTCCTCATTACCACCGCCATAAATTCCGCCTGAATTGACCCAAAATAGGCGTACGCATTTAATTAAATTTACAGAAAGGCCCCGAACGTACCGAGCTTTTTATGGTGGTTTCGCTGAGCGGCACCCTCCAGAACGTCGACCTTTTTCCCTTCATAAAGGTCGCGGAAATCGATAGTTACCTGTGCGTTAGAATGTCAGTTGTTCGGCTATCTTATCCAACCCTCTTAGTTATCAAAATATTGCCCCCGGTCTCCGATAATAAAGTTGAAATGGGGTATTGTGTTATGAACGCGCGCCATTTATTTGCGTTCGCTCTGCAAACAGACGAGGAAATTGCGGTAATTTATTATGGAAAGGTCTCGGAGGCGGCACATACCTCGGGACATAATTACAACGTACAAGTGTTAATGATTGACAAGCTGCATCTTTTCATCTGGCATTGACTTTAACCGAAACCCGTTCCACACGTCCTGAAAGACGAGGTAATGACCGACTTCCACTCCGAGGAAGCGCTGCAAGTGTGTTAACGACAATTCTAATGCAAGCTTTTCTACGCACATTGTCAAGTCGACGGAAATCCTCCTGCGGTAAAACCGCATCAGTGAAACACGAGATACAACCGCATGACTGCTGGGTTCGTCACGATTGATTATATCTGAATTGATGGTTAATAAACCTCAATTCGTACTTTATTGTTTCCTTATACATCAGACATCACCCACCAAATCGCCTTTTTATTTTGTTTCCATAAATATGGCGGGGCAATGGACGACGATCAAAAATTTAAATGTTTCCTCAAGCTACAGGACGTGAACAAGGACACGACTGAAAAGTTCTAATCCTGCCTTATTCATACGTCTGCTAACTTTACATGATGGGGGAACAGTTCAAACACACCGGATTTAATTAAATAATTAAACTGCTGTTCAAACAGAGACAATTGATGTGACTTAGTCGGTTGTTTCCAAATTTTGCACATTTTTCCCGCATCGCGATAAATTCTTTACGACCAAATTTAACTTGACAATGTTGTTCTCCTTTAATTTCTTGGAATTACAAATATTTATTTTACGTTTCCGACGCGGGAAATATTTTATCATCTCATGACCACCACTACCTCATTAATACATATAAGTTATTTAAGTTATATTTCCGCTTCCATCAGAAATGACATCATCTTCATTATTAATTATGGCATCTGTGTTTCCGAAAATGTAATCCTCCAGGAATGCTTTTTTTGTGAGCGACAAAATAAAGTACACAAACAAATGTGTTCACTGCACTTTGGTGGTTGATTACCACAAATACTTTAAGACTGCATTTTAATGACTTCAACAAGAAATTATAATTTTTTGACATTTGGAAGTTGTAAGTACTTACTTTGTTTATTCTGTCGAAGAGTTCAGAGTTTCAGTTATATTCTTTGGTGTTACATTTCCTCATTTTTGTTTGTTTATTTTTATTACATGACACATACAAGTGCAACCACAATCATGACTAATTTATTCAACCAATGACAGATTTTAACAGTTTCTCACAAACTAAAAATGGTTTATCACGATGAACTTGAGTCATAATGAATAAATAAAATTCGTGATAACAACAATACTTGCTGGAACTTCCTTATGGTTTATTTTTATCCAGCTGACAGTAATTACTTTTCTTATAGTTATTATTTTCTTGACCTGCCATTTGATGCTGCGTCTCATGATATTTTCACGTGGGTAGTATAAAAGATTTAAGAGAATTAATATCTAAATCGTGCAAAGAACTACATGGAGTACCACAGCGTTCTATTTTAGGAATCTTGTTATTTTAATATATGTAAGTATGTACATTAACAATCTACCCAACAATTATTTAAGCAAGTTGAAATATTGAAGTTACACCATGGCTCCAGCGGCCACCCATCCAAACACTGACCGCCCCCGATGTTGCTTAACCTCATCGATCATTATAATTATTGTCATTTGAAGCTGAAACTATCTTATTTTAGCCACCAGGAGCTTCTCCAAGAATATCGGGAACAAATTTATGGCAAATTTTATCCCTTTCAAAACACTCGTTCGGATTTTATG
This sequence comes from Tenebrio molitor, assembly GCF_963966145.1. Classification (NCBI taxonomy): domain Eukaryota; kingdom Metazoa; phylum Arthropoda; class Insecta; order Coleoptera; family Tenebrionidae; genus Tenebrio; species Tenebrio molitor. Next base: position 21,611,375 of record NC_091047.1, on the reverse strand, counting down.
GGCACTTTCACCGCTGCTGTAAATTTTTTAATCTGCCTCTACACCGCTAGATAATATTATCGTCGACACGAAATTCGCATTGCTTTTACACCGGTTGGCTGTAAAATAGAGTAATGTACTCACCGATAGGATATTATTTTCCCTTCATTGACCCACCCATTTAGCCAACACGGTTAATGCGCCATCCGTCGGATTGTGGCAGGATGAGTAACAAAGCCGCCAATAATCCGCCTCAATCGGAATCAAAACGCGCCAACAACTTCCCCAGTTGTGTAAAATAATTTCTCGGTGATGCCCCAAGACAAGAAAAGTTTTTTTAGGACTCGTCAGTATTCATTTGGCATCCCGACGTTCATTCTTCAACATAAAATAATAACACATGTGCATTGGGGAGAAACATGACGTTTTTATAGCTGATAGTACGAAATATTTATATGACCGATAGGGCTGGAGGAATATGTTGGGAGATGGGATGGCGACCTGGATTTGGGAATCAAGGGCGCAAAAGAACAAAATGTCAATATTTACAAGGGTTGCCGTCAGTTTTGATATCAGGGGAGACTAGACATGGCCTAGATTGCATAGATCATGTGCAAAATACGGGGGTTGTGAGAGCTTATAGAAATGCAGGACATGGCTTTATTAGAACAGCAGCTTTATTCCTGCGAGAAGCTGAACATGCTACTACAAATAGTTTTAAAACGGATTTCATGTTGCTGCGGGAATACATGTACAGACTGGCTAATACCACATCTGTTAACTAAGTATTTCCCAAATTGAGCAAATCAAAATGTGGGTTTGGTACTTCTAAAACAATTAAACCAGTTGCTGTAAAAACGTACCTCTTGGTAGGCCAAATAAATTAACCGGTGTCCTCCCAACGCTAAAGTGATTTTTTTCTTAATGACCTGGGGGCACTCTCATCACCATCAAGCGCAAATAACTTTATCTAACGAAACGGCCGAAGGTCCTGGGCGGCAATTACTGTCACAAATAATCTCTACTGTGGAGTTATAATTTAGATAAAATTATTTGAGCGTAGTACGTCGTTGCTCGACTAACGACAGTCAGATAAAAATCGGGAAAGTCTGCAAGTTCCACCGAAAAGGTTTTATATTTAGCACAGGTAGTGCAAATCTCCGTTTGCGTCGTTGAAGTTTATTTATTTCTGTACAATCCGCTGTCGTAATCCGCAATCAATCGTCGCTGTCCGTAACAGTTTAGGTTCCATCCCCGAGTCGAATTTCTTTTTCTTGGCAAAAAAATCTCAGGTCGATGCATCAATCAGTCGGCCCGTTCGAGGCTGTTAGCGATTCCGGGTGAATAAACCCTTAAGTCGGACTAATGGTAATGGAGGGGATCCGGGGCGGGTGTTGGGGAACTAAAGATAAAGAATAATTTCAAAGATTGGAGACCATCAGTGTTTAGCACTTAAATTTAAAATTAAAAAACACATTTTTGTTGCTAGTCTGGTGTCTGGAAAGGAAAATAATTTTCATGTGGAAAACTAGATTAGATGTGCAATTTTAGTGTGCAATTGCCTTCGTCCTACAAGACTACACGTGAGTACAAGACTGCTAATGGGTTAATGTCTTTCAACAATCGTAGATGAATTTTGTCTAGAACCAATCCGAATAAACATGCAAAATGGTCTTTTCTTAACCACGATCAATAAAGACGTTGCGGCAGCGTTCTACATTTTTTATCAGACAAAGACTCAAGGAAAAATAATTATTGGAACAATGATCTCTAATAAAGTGTGCCTGTGAAGAGTTGCTTGAAGACTGAACTTCCAATACCGACATTTTTTATTCTTGGCAAGAGAAAACGACTAGGAAAAGCAATTAATTTTGACAACAGCGGGAAGTGTGATTTGGGTGGATTGGATAAAGAATCTAGTCTTGTAGAGAGGACATTCGAGTAGTTGATAGTTATCTACAGTAAGAGTGAGGAAGGCAAAGCTTTCGTTCACGCGAATTGCATGCGGTCTTACTCTCGAGTGCTGTATTTGGTTTTGTTCGATACCTCCTTAGAAAGTGAGTCTGTAACTTTGTACTCAAATTTTAAATAAAAATAAATCACATTTTTGGATGGATCTGTTGCTATGGAAAAAAATAAAATACAAAATAAAGTTCTGTAACGTCAATAAAGTGGTTGTGGAAATGGATGATGAAAAGTTATATGTTCCTGATGGTGTCCTGGAAGAGGCACGTCCCGCCCAGGTACCAAATGTTGCCTAAAAAATCAAAATTACGTTATCAGAAAAAATTGGAAAAATTTACGAGTGAATTAAAACCAGTGAGTGAAAGACAGTGGGCGAAAAATGATGAGCGAAAGTGAAGTGAACGAAAGAGAAACGTTCACCTACTAGTAACTATGGATACAGACTCACTTTCCAGGGAGGTATCGAACAAATACATTTTTGTATTTTTTTTAAGTAGACAATTATATAATTTTTCAAGGGGAATGGAAAATTTATCTTGAAGAGAACACTTTTTGGCCGAGTCAGTGTGTGTTCTTTTATTTAAGCAATATCATGCACGGTCAGTGTTTGGATGGGTGTCCGCCGGAAAAAACACTGCAATACTTCATACTAAATAGAAGAATACATGATATGAAGAAATTACTGCTTGGAAATAATTATCATTTCTTGGTAGAGATCTCCGTAATGATAAATAAGTGCGGCCTTGATGCCGTGCGCCCTTTTTATGATAACAATGATCGTTTTAAAATGAAATCATTTTTTTCGTGTCCGCAGCTGGGGTTGAACCCTGACCTGCACAAACAAATATCATTGCCAGCTCGACGAATTAGGTGGCCGTTCGTATCTACACAAAATAATTGAATCGAGATAACTGCGTTAACGAACCCCTGTCTTCCCTGCCGCCCTTATCGCTTATCGATTCTATTTGGCAAATGTATTTTTATTTTTCACATTGTTTTCTGGGGGAAAGGAAATTGGTTTTATGCACCCCCACCTAATTAACTGCGTCACTCACGTCCCAACCGCCGCCACTTATCGCCGTTCATCTATAAGCCACGGACTGCATCAATCGACAATTCCGTCGTTTGCATTCGCGCTAATGTTGCAAGCGACAATGCTATCCTATGCACGCCGCACAGGAAGCCCATAAAACCCGCTAATGTCTCTTTGTTTGGTTTTATTTAAGACACATTTGTATACAAGGCGGCGTTGCGAAAAGCTCCGCTTTTTTCTTTGAGAAACATGTGCACGTTTCGACGAAAGCGACACGTCTTCGTCGTTCAATGCAGCCGAGATTAGCCCGCGTGGGGTAAAAGCTACAGTGTCTCGAGTAAACCAGGTTGTTTAACTTGTCCCGGTCAAGGGGTGATTTGCTTACGTGTCTTTAAGGGATGAATTTACGCCGCACCTGGAATTAATGCCCCTTTGCTACAACACAATTGCATTCGGTCCGTTTCAGGAGGATCATCATCTGAAACTAGATAAATTGCCAGTTCCGAACTGGTTGGAATAAAAGGAATTAGGTGGAATCTGCATGTGAATGGTGTGTTGAGTAAGCGGATAGAGCTGTTTCCTGCTGGACAGATTAATTTGTACACGGTTTATGAATGTCTTTCAGGAGAAAAGTCGCAAATTAACGAGAATTTCAGACGAGAATTGCAAATGCCTGGAACTGGGGGAAAAGTTACTTTTTCGTCGTTTTTCAAAAGTGAATCGAACACCGCATTCTGAAATTGGCAGGCAGGAGAATGCAAGCAGGAAACGATTAAACTACGTTTTTTGCATGTATTAGCAACGATTTATTGGAGATTATCGCAGCGTCAAGAGGAATTTAAGCCCAGCGTAACAAAAATACAAACTTTCAAGCGTAAAGTGTTTACAGGATTTTTCGGTTTAATTCATTCGGCCGCCGTAAATTACCGTTGCTGCTGCGGGATTCACAGCTTGAACAAATTTTCAAATAACTGTGATTTTAAGTCGGTATTGTATATTTATTTTTGAAGCGCTTAAACTGACCTATTTACTTTCAATTAAAAATTCTGTGGAAAAAGTTTGCCATTCCTCAAACAAAATCGTTCTTTTTTGTCAACTTTAACACGAACCAATGTTCTAATTAGGGAAAATACACAATGTGTCAAATCAAATAAACAAGAAAGAACAAACAATAACCTAGCAAGGTCCAAAAGTATCTTGTTCTCTCCTTAGGAAATAAAACAGTACTTTTTTCTACTTATATTAAATAATACATCCAATCGCAAATGCCTATAAAGCTGCTGGTGCAATATTTGCCTGTTATTTTGAAATGTCCTGACTCACAATTCGCCATTTTGTGTGCGTTTTTAATTCAAGAGAGAGAGAGAGAAAAAGAGTGAATGTTGAACTCGCGTGTGATGGCTAGCACTCACTCGCCTATGCTAGTATCGCAAGCTTCAGTCTCGTGAGAAATATCCACCATGATCCGCTCGTTGAGTATGATACTATTACTACCTAAGAATAAAAATTAAAACGTCAGGTTTCAACAAGTAATAATTGATTTATAATGTGTAGATATAATTAATTTAAAAGTTGTTTGCAATTGTCAATGATTGTCACTTCCATCTTATTTTTGTAGAGGTTCTAAAGTAACCAATAAATCTTCCTCGGGCTTTAAAATTCATTACAATTTTACTGCTAGTTCAAGCTCAATTGAAGAAACAAATGCAATATTTTCTATTTTTGGCCGACAACTCATGCCAGTTAAATCAGAGCTTAAATGAAAATAATTATAATAAACGCTCTACGAATGAAGTTTAATACCATTGCTTTTTATTTCCATTTCGTAAAAGCGAGTTACTGCATAATTCACTCATTTTACGGGAATAGTTATTTATTTAACGAGTTCGTGTGTAATTTTGGCTTTTTTTGGCATGAGTGGACCAGTTTAAAACTCGAGTGAAACGAGAGTTTTAAAGGTCCACGAGTGCCACAAAAAGCCAAAATTACACAAGAACGAGTTGAATACAACGTTTTTTTGTTCGACGAGCCCCTTAAAGGCTCCAAATCGCTAAAAATCTTTAAAATTAGCTTGACGTTTCGTTTTGACAAGTTGTCAAAATTTTCAAAATCCGTTCACACAGGAGAAAATTCTCAAATTCTGACAGTGTCGAACAAAAAAATATGTTAATATAAACTGTGGTGTAACAAAGTCAATAAAAACTTTTCCAACTTGACGTTTTAAATTTTGGCGTAAACTCGTGAAAGCTTTTATAAGATCGAAAGTCACTGAACCGAAATAAGCAATTAACACTGCATATTCTGCATATACGGAATGATAAATTTGCATTAGGTGAAATATTTCGAAGTGCATCTAGGTGTAATAGTGCACACTGTTAGTTTGAAACAGCGCATATTTATTTGACACATTTACAATTTGATGAGAGGTTTCGCATAAACACGACGTGGCATTTGTATTCCGAGTCGAGAAATATTTTCCAGGAAATTCAGTTTCCATCGAAAATTTACATTGCAGCTCCAAGGAAAACATTATTTTTTTAGAAGTAAGCTCCCCTTCAATTTAATAATGCAGCTTTTCATGCGGGAAAGTATTAATTAATCAATTACTAGATTGTAAGTTAGATGATTCACCGAACCAATACCAACAATTCATTAAAGTGATTAAATGATTAGAATTAGTGGATTAACTCTCCGCTTTGGTTACCAGCCAAAGCACGAATTGTCTGCAGAAATTGCGTTTGCTAATCAATCAGTTGAACCATTTGATTTCTGATTAGTGGTCCGGAAATAGCATTAGGTAAATAACACAGCAGTTTATTTATTTTTCCCCATCGCATGGAGTGTATTCCTCCAGTCTCACGGAGCTTGGTCAAAGTAGAACTTTCCACTGAGTTGCTGCTGGCGATAAATTTCGCTTAAAGTTAATCGACGACGCCAGATGATCCAGTTTTTAGGCAATCTCGGCCAAAGATGCGTTTTATTCGCTGCATAAAAGTCTCGAGCCGTGCAATAAGAGCGGCTTCCATAAATCATGAAACATGTCTGTGGTAAATTCTTCTTGTTTCATTATCATTTACGGCACGCCATCCGCAACAGATTGGTTCCGCGAAGACGTTAAACGCGCAACAAGTGCGGTTTATTATTTGAAATATCAAGTTCCCCAAATTCCCAGTAAAAAATCGCCAGTTTGCAAGTCGAAAGAACCTGCTTCGAGATTTTCCTCGAGATTGCGGTGCCCTTCCGCGGGACCTCCATCTCTGCGCAACTCCAGATAAAGAAATTTAAACCTGGCAAACCTGAAATAATATTAAAATTGTGTACGAAATTCCGACTCCAGCAGCAGAACGACCTCGTTTGTCTTATCACGAAGGAGCTCTGGTCCCGTTGTCCCACATTGGACCGTAAGTCGAGGACGTCTGGATATTACAATGTGTCAAAGACCAAAGAGGCTCGTACTATTGATCGGATGGTCCTTCCGGGGCCGTACGTAACCGGAAGATTTTTATGAGAGGAAACGTAAAATATGTTCCAATTCGATCCCGTCAACGAGATAAAAACACAAAGCGATACTCTTCGGCGGAAAATGTGGATTATTAAATCATGAGCTTAAAAGCGGCAACGTAAATTTCTTGGTGGCACTAGAGAGCGTGTTGGGAGTTGGCAACAACGACAATTACCCTCAGAGGTCGCGGTTTCAATTACGTCATGAACGACATGTTCACCGAAATGATTCACAAGCACAACGATTTAAAAGATCAACTTGTTGCAGAGGTTAAACTGCGCCAGTTCTCTTCTAATTACGACCGAGGGCATTCATACACTTTGCGTTTGCTCAACTATTGTTCCAATTGGAAACAAAAGCTTTTCGTTGGAGATGTTGCTTCCAGGGAACAGCGCGCCGCTTCCGCTGTTTCAGCACCGAAGGCTCAAACATAATCACTTGAATCCCTGCAACCAGCTAAGAAGTTGGACGCAGCTTGTTTTCGGTAGCGAAATCTTGTGCGAAACAGTTCTTTAACAGGTGCGACAAGCAGAGCGTCAAGCCTTACCAACGGGAGCAAGACGCTTCTTATTCAATCACACCACGTCCAATTAATCCAGCCACGAGGCTCGAAGCAGCGCTTCTGAAAATGATCGAGGCCCCACATTCCTGGATCGATCCCTCCTTTATAATTGCAAGCTCCATCAATTAAAACTTGTACGAGTCGGAGTGTTTTCATTAAAAGCCAATTAATTAAGAGGATCGACTGATACGGGCATCTGACGAGATCAAGCGTGTTCAAGTCAGTCAAAAATGTTTGAAAGATTCCAATCAAATTTCTGTGACAAAATGAACCATCAGCAGATGTTTCAGAAGCTTTGCGCCAAGCCGAAGTTCCCCAGTCCGACCAAGAGCGACACCTCTCCTACTGCGGAGTCTGGGGTGTTTTCGGGGGCCAATCTAGCAGGGGAGGAACCCCCTTCTATGGTGCAAGCAAGAGAGGAGCTGGAGGTGTCGATGGACGTGAAACGGATAGCAAAGGAGGTGGAGGACTACGTGAAGAATCGAAGGGTGACTTTTGAGGAGAAAATGTTCGAGAAGTTCTATGTGATGCGGATCGAGCAGAGCAGGAAGTTTATTGATTTAATTAGGAAAATTAATAAGAGCTGGGACGACTTCGTCGACTATTTGAAGTCCATCGGCGCTCAGGGAGGCTCCGGCGACGGCGACTGCACAGTCTACAGTCTGACCAACTCCAGCAGCCTGACGGCGTTGTCACAAGTGACCAACGACTCCAAGTGATCGAGATTTTGCGAGTTTGTTGAACCTCCTGTCATAACAAACAAAATTACAGTAATTATATTTTTATGGATAATTCGAGTCATTTTTATTCGCCTATAATATTTTAACGCCGGTTTCCGTTTACTCAAAGTCTGGAAAAATTTGCGACAGGTCAGCGAATGGAATCGAACGTGGCCTCTCCCTTTGATGTCTTATTCGCACCTGCAGCTTGACACTGCAATTAGCTTAAAAGCCTAGTCGTGTAAGACATCCACACCAAATAGATGGAACTTTCTCGATATGAAAAGATAAACTTATTGACTTTGATAATTCGAGACGATCATGAGAAGCCAACGCTGGAAAGTCTCGAAGGCGCTCCTCTCATCCCTTTCATTCGGGGCGAGAGGGTTGGCTCTTTACAAGAAACTTAACCCGCGCTAAGTTTCGCAGGAAATAATATGAATAATATTGCGGGATTTCAGTTTTCAGAAACGTCACAGTTTGGGGATTTTGACTGGATTTGAAGAAGAGCAAACTCGAGACGTGGTGGGGATGCAGTTACCTCAAGCGTCCGTCAAGAACAATCAACAGTCTGGTCATCTCTCTCGAACGTTGTCTGTCTCGCTCGCGGTTGTGACAGTGAACTCCTAATTTTCTGTTTTGAAAGTGCAACAAATTAATTTTTTTATTTTTCTTATTCTTACGCAGGTCTGTATCATGATTTTTATTCTACTAAAACATCTTTTGTGCTGGCAGCTACACTGCTGTGCAGAAAAATCGCGTACACTTTAAAAATCAAGCAATCAAGTTTTCGAGTGTTTTGTGCTTTGTAAATGTGGATTTTGACATTATATTTGTAAATAGGTTATAAACTGTCAGTGAAATTGTCACTGTTGTATTTGTTATTAGGAAAATGAGACAGTTGTTTGATACTGACAAATAAAAAGTCAAAACCTATCTATAGACCGATTTAACACAGCGAAAAATAGGTGTACGCGATTTTTTTGCACAGCAGTGTACTTTAAAAACAACTCTACGATTCTTAGCAATGAGATTAAATAAATTAAATTGGTAACTAATCTCCCAACATGTGTGATAAATTTCAACATGACCCACACTTGTAAATACAATTGCGATAATTTTTATTTTTCAAATGAATTATAATCATCTTGTCGAATTTTTATTTTTACATGGTTTTTATCTTGTTAAACTGGAAACTCGAGGAAACATTTTTTAGGGTTCTTCATTCAAAACTAAGTTTCAAGCAAATTAAATAAATCGCTTAGAAAATTATAAACCACTAATAAAAATTATATAAATAAATTGCGAATCGACAATTCTGAAAAGCTTATCGCGATGTGTTTAATTTTTTACGTCAATATTGTTGTAAACTAAATAAATCGTCCGCTGATATAAATAGACCACCCAACAATTCCGTAAATTGTTGCAATCACTATCTCTTAATAAAAAAATTGATAATGACTGGTCTAGAGCGTATCCAACAAATATTTCCAAGTAATCAACAAAACTGCATTTTTATATTGAAATTAAATTACATATGTATTTCATTTCGGCGAAAAATGATGACAGACAAAAAAAATGCACAATTTCGACACACACTGCTATACTAGAAAAGTGATAACGAGCGTTCAAAAAATTCTGTGGTCAGGTGACCCGGTACTTGCTTTAGTTTCCGTTAGTCAAATCCTGGATGTCAAACGTCATTTATTTCACAAAGCAGGAGTAGTGTCAATTATATTTTTTGCATAAAACAGTTCTTGGTAGAGTTAATCAACGAGAGCTTTTCCTAGTGGTACATGATGGTTTTTACTTTATGTTAATGATTTACGATAAATGTGCGGTTATAGATGTCAAGGCATAAAATGACGATCCGCGTTGCTTTTAAAAAGAGAAAGAAAACTACGGATTGCTGGACTACAAAATTTTTTGAACACCCGTTTTTTTTATTTGTCTTTTGGATCATGAGATTCTTATGGATGCCTTATTGCAAATCGATCCAATAGTGTAGAGCAAATACAAGACTTTATTACCAGTGTCCGACATTCACCGCCCAAGAAATAAAGCACTTTCCTGTGTTGCTCCAATTATGCCACCGTTACAAACAGTCGTCTGAGCAACACTTCTTTGCCCAAATATGTCAAAGTAAAGATTCGTGCCATAAAAACCCACTTACACGAAGGTGCATACGCTTATGTAATTTATATTTGTCACCCAAAGTGCAGCTGCATTTTCCCAAGAAACATAAAACAAATTTGAGGGCCCAACGCGCAAACCTAAAACCCATAAAACACTGACATCGGTGAAATGTGTTGGGTTGAGCAGAAGACCATCCCAGCGGAGTCTCGCGCATCTATTCATGTTTGTTTAGTCGCATGTTGGTGTAAATTTATTCGCGTGACTACAAGCACAGAGCACACTGCTTTTCTTAAAATATCTCCAAGATTAGCGAGGTTGTTCAACTGCGGCTTGCAGTCTTAACTTCCTCCAAAGTCTTTAAGTCTGTTTGTTGGAAAAGTTTGGTGATCGAAAGGCGGCATGCGAGACGTTCGGTGGGAAAACGTGCAGTGGCGGCATACAGTGGCGGTTGTTGGTTTTTGATAAACTGGATGGATATCTTTCGATGAGTGTAAACTGTGATAGTAGAAGTTCTGAGAGCCGACAGATATATTTTTGTTTTAATTTTGAGTCGCAGTGATTAACGTAAGTTGAAGCTGTTTGTTGTTTATATTTGTATTTGTCGTCAGAGTTGTGGTGGATGTTCCCACCGCAGGTGTTTTCCAAACACTTCTGGTTGCAATTCTGCACAAAAGTACTAGGTACTCGGTGTGCATTTTTAATGGTATTTGTAGGATACATTCGTGATTGAATTTACAAAAAAAAAAGTGATAAAGTGTTAAATAAATACAAAATTTAAGAAAAGCTTGTGGTGATTAAAAATTTCTAAAAAATTTAATCAGCAATAATCAGCATCTATTTTTTAAGAACTTCGTAAATGTGTACTGGTTTAAGAAAGAATTTTTCACTACCTTTGCAGTCGTTATCCTTCAAAATATAATTAAAGTAACCTTTTAATTTGCGTGACTAGTTTATATTTCTAAATATTATTAATTATTATCACTCTTCTACGAAACAGTTTTGTGTTACTTTATAAACATTAGTTGACCGTTTTAAAGGTCTGCATGGTGAATCTAAAAAATATTCCAAATTTTTATTTGATTGGCGTCTGAAAAATTAACATAGAATCCAAAATTGAATAAAACCAGGATTGTACGAATGTGTACCTGAAAATCTTTTTTGGTTACTGCATTTACATTGTTCCAATTTTTTTCTTTGGCGAAAATGAAAGCAAATTTAAAATTTTACATAAATCGTTCTGTGTTTTTGCATTTTGTAATAGCAATAAACAGTAGAATTTCAGATAGTTGACGTTTTACTATTCAAATTTATCCTATTCTAGATCTGACTAGTATTTAAAATAGTTATTTATGCAACATGTGTACATAACGATACTTTTCTAGACGTGGGAAGTTTACGCACACGAACGCTGTAATCCTACTTGTTACAAGGTGGATTTTCCACAAATTGTATACATACATAATTTTTGCAACATCATTGTTTAAAATAATCATTATGACAAAAATTAGAAGGACATTTTATTGATATCTTTTTGGGACTATTTTTTATTATTCATTTATTGTTTTTACTATTTTTTTCCTGGGTGAAGTTTTTTTTTCTATTTAATAAAGCTACTGTTTTTTTTTTGCCTGAATTCACCTGACAATAGGCAATATTATTATAATTATATATTTGATGAAGTTATTTTACAATTTCGTAGGATTACACCATGCTATATGAGAAGTTACAAGAAAAAATAAAATTAATATCGTTTGCACAACTGCAATAAACATCCAATAGAAAGTTTGCATTTGGTATGCTTGAAATGGCAACAACAAAAATTTTCGTGTAGAATCTCCCACGTGCATTACGTAAATTACTTTCCGTAAATTTGTTCTTGCCTTCCATTGATGGTTTTGTTCGTCCGCAACTCGTGCTTATTTCTACAAGAACTAAACTTTAAAAAGATCCAATTCGATTAAATGTACGGTGTTATTTATTACGGCCACTAAGCTTCTTGTGCTTTGAAATGTAAATTGGATTTTTTTATTTTTTCAGGCGATGAATGCGTGACCCATCCGTATGAAAATGTCTTCCTTCGTCGTGTTCGCAGCACTGCTGGCAGTGTTAGCGGCGACGGCGGCGCTCGACGAGGACTTCGGTTTCGACGTTTCCGACGACTTCGAGGTGGAAATAGACGGCGACTCTCGAAAGCTGTGGAACAACAAGGAAATCACGACCGGCGTCGGCAAAGTTTTCCATCTGGTGATCCCGCAGGAGGCGTTCGGAAAGGACGTCGAAAGTTACGAGGTAAGGACGAGGATTAGACTGGCGCAAGCGGTCGGAGGATAATTACGCAAGGATCGGCAAGTTTTCCAAACCGAGTGGCAGGTCGATGAGTTTGTTTCTGTTTTACGAGCTCCTGCCACGATTGTTAATTAGTTAAAGTTCAGACGAATTACCAGGGGCTATGATAGTGCGGGGAAAAACGCCACAGTTGAGCACTTGCCAGGAAGTTTCCCGGCAAAAACGCCACTTCAAAAGTGAGTTTCTTATTGTCGGAAGTGAACTTCTATGCTTGTTGCTCTTTACAAACCTACCGTGAGACTTTTTATTTTAGCTGCCGGGCGGATGCAGCAGGACACTTTTCCCAACTAGCTCCCTCAACTAGAAACGAACTTTCATCAACACAAACGAATCGCAGTCATTTATTAGCAGAAAAATCGAATCTCGATAACCCTCCCATCAACGACGTCTCGCAGCGTCAAAGTACAAATAAATTTAAATTCTCGCGATGTTCATTACGGATTCGACACAATACTCCATCTGCAGACGTTAACTGAATAATTTAAAATTTAACAATGCGACAAAGATGTCGCCTTTTCCTGATTAACAGGAATGTGAAATTGCTTCAAAATTATCGAGTGACTCGAAACAAAGGCGATAATCACAGGGAAACCTTCGTTTATTTGAGAGGCATAATTTAGATCAATTTGATTCGAGAAGTTTATCCGAACTGTCGAAATCAGCTAAATATAAAGCAGTCGTGTGGAAGAGATAGGACGGCTTACCTGGACGAGAGTTAATTGTTGATCTTTTCTGGAGTGAGGAGCAAATTTGACCGTGACCTATTGCACTTCTAGCGCCAGTCTGTACATTAGGAGGTCAGGACTGACATATTAATTTTGTAAATATTAGATTAGAGCCTTGTTTGATAATATTCAACATGTTATAAATTGTGTGGGAAATGTTAAACAGTAAACATATTGTTATTGCCCAATTAACGTCTAAGAGATAATGGCTGGATCTATATTTATTTTCGAATTTGATATTCTGCGCCAAAAATAATAGTGTGAATAACACTATCCATTCATGATTTGCGTTTTCATCAATCATGAGCAAAACTTAAATTTCAATGACCCTAACTTTATGAACTATGTTTTCACTCGGCTTCGCCTCGACTCTGAAACCTGATTGGCGCGTTGGAAAATACACCTACCGTACTCTGATGTAAATAACTATTCCATCGCTATTAAACAATTTGCTGGTGTAAACGAACTAGCTCCTGAACAAGTAAATATTTTATTTTGAACGCACCGAGCTAGAAATTGTTCACTTGATCTTCATAGCTAAACCTCCAGAAACTTTGTGAATGTTAATAAAATGCCAACGTACTGTACAAACATAATTTCATGCTTCTCATTTTGCATCCCTTCAGCAATTTACTCACGAGAGTGCACAACATACATTTGACATGGAAATTATAAGTTGAAGCATCCCAAGACCAGATCTGGATAAGATTTGATGACTTGATCGCGTCCATAACTTTTGTAGCAACTTTCCAGCAGGAAACCTTCTCTTCTAACTCCATTAGGTATAGATCACGCCCTAACGCTTAATACCGCATTTGTGGTTGAGGCACAAACAATAACCAATAACGATAACAATTTGTCTTGACTTATAAATAATGTATAAAAAGTGGTAGAAATCGCATGTTGTTGTTTGGGTACTCCAAGGAACTCTTTGATTATTATTAATAATTCAATGGAAGAACGATACGCGCCACAACAAATCAATACACGCAAAAGGAAGACCTCTAGACAGATACATTAATTTTCTTTGCAGCACACCTTTAATCATCGAAGACAGACCTGAGGCATAACCTTCTCACCTTACGGGCGGCGTTAATACAGTAATCATCCGCTCAGCATTGATTTTATGATGATCGTTCATCTCATTGAATTATTTATGAACTATTGTAAATGTACACTAATTTCCCATTGTAAGATTAGAACATGTATTGTTCGCTGCGGGATTTCGAATGTCGTAACCAGAATGAGATGTACAATTTCTGCTAAAACGGAACGAACTCTCTGCTGTAATTTAAATTTAATTCACTTAGCATTATCACAATTCAATTTTACGTAATCACTCGAGCTGCACTTTAATGGGTCTTTGGGGTCTTGAATTTCAGTTGAACATTTTCAGAAGGATTTCGCCGAGTCGCAACTACCGATATGTTCTTAAAGTGGTCGCAAAATTTTAGATCTTGCACGGTGTACAGAAATGTACTAGTTTACATTTTTAGAACGGTAACGAATATGTTATCAATTTGAATGTGCTAAATTGATTGATACTTGTACTCAGAAGTTCTAGTCGAGGAATAGTTTGATGAAAAATAGCTAGCATTGGAAATTAGAAAGGGAATGTTTTGTATTAATTTTTTAAAAGATATGTCATTAAAATTCCACTCCTGCGGAGTGGAAACAAGAAATAGGTCTCGCTGTAGAATGTTATATGTTTTAGTTGTCGTAAAATATGAGTAGCTATAGTCTGTCTCAATTCTAAATTTCCACCAACACTGCATTCTACGTTGAAAATACAACCGACAACACTGTTTGGTGAAAAATGCGTCAGATTATATTTGTTAGGTTATCTGTTAATTTCCGTTTTTACAACTCAAAATTTTAGAATAAAGGATAAGAACGAAAACCTTTTTTAAAATGCAGTAAGTAAATAGGTAGAAAATCCAATTGTAAAAGCAAAATAAACTAATGAACTAATTTTACTGTTTTCGAATCATGTTTATAAAATAATTATATTGCCAACTTTGGTTACAAGAATCCCCAATTTAGAAATATTTTTATTTTGCCAACCTAATTCAACAGGTGGTGGAAATTTAGAATTGAGACAAACTAAAGTCCATTCACATTGGATTTTCCTCTCAAGGTCAAATAATTTAATTTTTTGGCTCTGTAATTATGTTTTGTAAATAGTGACATGCAGCTAACCAACATAATGCGATTTAGCAATGCTCAATCCAACCTGTACGGTGTTTACCTGCATGTCACTATTTACAAAACATAATTACAGAGCCAGAAAATTTAATTATTTGACCTTGAGGGGAAAATCCAACGTGAACGGACTTTATATGTGGAAAATATGCGTTCAAATGAAAACCTGGGCTGAGTAGGCGTTGAAAAAAGTAAACCATTTGGAACAGTGTAAAGTTTGAATTTCCCGCCGTTTGACACAACTGACGTTTGTTTAGGTATAATCGGCACATGGTTGAACAGGACACGGAATTTTAGACGTCAAATTTATATCAATTCATAAAATCTCAATGTAAGCCACGCTTTATTGTCATTATGATTGACATTTGAAAGTTTATTTTTGGCATGTCAGTATGATGAAAATTACAAAAAACGAAAGTGAGGTTAGTTGCACCTAAAGCCAGTTTTACATTTATGTCAATCGAATGACAAATCGTCCAAGATTCCGTGAACGCAATAGAACATGTTTGTTTTCATCAAAGGGTGCCTTTAGGAATCGTTAGTAATGCTATTTTTAATGTAAAACATTGCAATGAAAGAAAAAAACAGAAAGATTTTTCGTTTATAAATTTTAGGTTAGCTGTCAACATGCTCTAATTACAATTGTCAATTGCTTTACGCTTTAAAAAAGCAAAACAATTTACGGTTTCCAATGCCTTCCCAGCCCAGAATTTCATCTGAACGCCCGAGAGTATAAGTCCTATCAACCACGTGATGTCCCAGTTGTAAAATCACCACAAAATGACAGTATAGTCTGGAGTAATCATGACTCAGCAAATAACTATTACCTACATTACAAAATGAACAAAAAACCTATCCTATCAAGTTTTCATGGCAAAGGATAAAATTAAGAATGATTTGCCAGAAAGATGCTTTCACATAGACGGAAATTTTCCAAAAATCTAACACTTGGGGTGAAATTTTGTCATTAGTGCTCCAATGTTTCCCCGAAGACAAAAATTTAAACATATAGAAATGATGCTAAAGGAAGTGAATATTTAAAAAAATTTAAATGAAATAACATTTTTGAAAAATTGAACATGTTTTTAAAAAAAATTGAAAATGTATTTATTTAATTATGATCTTTCCCGAAAATGTTTCTTCCAACCCACTGAAACTTTGTTGTCACCCGGAAACAGACTTCCTTGCTGAAATTTTGAAAATCTGCCGTTTCCTGTAACCCCGCGCCCCTAATTAAACCAGCTCGTTCTCGATATTGCACAGTTTCAAAGTTCCCATTGGAAGTTTCTAATTTGTCGTGTCCGTATCTGGAAGTAAACTAATAAACTTTATATGGATATGTTACGCGGCAGCAAGTGTAATTGCTTTGGCGCCATTGAACTTCCATCTAAGGCTTCAACTTTGGAGCTTTTGATCCAAATCCGAATTGAATCATATCTCGACATGTCCCCACGAAAATTGACCGACCTCTTCCAGATAATAAAAGGTAAGCAGATAAGCGACGGATATCCGCTCTTCTGTCATCACCTCGTATTATGAAACCAGTTTACGTTGCACTTCCCGATAAGTAAAACCCAAGAAATTCCAGCGACACAAGCAAAACCAATAACAAGATGCCGCTCTTGATCCGACATCTTCTCGGAACAAGTCCAGCGCTTTTATCGTCTCATTAACATTAATTAAATTGAGCCGCTCTGGATAAAAATTATTACGGATGCGCAATAAAATCCTGGCAGAAAGGGTTACGGCGGGATCGTTTGGCACGATATTATGTGGTCCCGTGGCTGTTCGTGACTGTCCCTTCTTTACGAGGCATAACGCCGACATAAAGAAGGTCCTTTGATCACAAAACCAGATAAGGTATTATATGGAGTTACGACCAATTTTAACTGGGTCGAATTGGCTCGGATGATTAACGCTGATAATGACTATGTTGCCCTTTGGGATCTATCGGTGTCGTTATTCAATTAAATATATCGCCGGAAACATAAAAGCGATGTAAAACGAATGCCTTGTGCCCGATACGTCTTAGATCTATATAAAGACGGTCCGTTGAAGGTTAACGTCCAAAGTTTTTGCAGGCGTTGGGTGTAACCTACACAAAACCGCAAATACCATCATCCTGTACACAGTTTACCATGAGTCATAGTTTTGTACTGATTTTAGTTCCTCGAGCAGCTCTTCTTGGTGAATCTTGATCCTCTATTCAGGAATGCTCATCACTTTATATATAAAATGCGAAAAAATTGTATTCGTATGGCTCTTAAGTTCTAGCTGCGCTCTTACTTAAACCAGTCCTAGTCGTTCAGTAAAACATTACGTTTCGAAACTTGTTGCGAAATATACTATTTTTATGAGTAAATTTTTTTTCCTCGTGCGTGTTAAAACTGTCGATAATTCTCTCGAGCGCCCGAATGTGCACAACTTGCAAATATCCTCGAGATATTACTACTGAATATTAAAATTTTTCAGTATAGCCTCCAAAGACGCTAATACATTTGCTGTAACGGTGATGAAGTGCTTTTATAGCCTAATAAAAAAAATTGTGCCTCGAGCCATTCATTTACTTCCATCATCACTACTTCAGGGGGGTTGCTCCGATATTTTAAAATCAGAGTGGAGGATGGCAGCCATGGAAATGCAGCCGGAGGGTTGTCCTGATGAAACAACACACTTGATCTTCTTCTTCCTCTTTTCTCGTTGATATAGCATCGCGGACTTTGGAAATTAATTTGCATTGTACTCCCGTTGCAAGGGCATTCCGTGATTGCACAAAATTTGCACTTTGATTTTCGACGAAAATAAAATACCTACCGTGCGATCGAAAATAAAAAAAATTGCCATGATTAATAACACTTCAGTTGGCAGCACGTAAAAATTTAATTCAAATGTCATTACAATGGTAATTGTCATTATTAATTATTGACTATTAAAATTTGCTATTAAAATATGTATATTCACTTTAGAGCAACAAATTTTCATTGTCCATTGTTTCTTCAGCAATAGAGAAAGGCTTGGTCCTATTCGACACCTCGAGTTTTTGAGGAATTTCAACAAATGTTTCCGGACTTGCAAGGCACTTAACCAACAACTTGCCCAGAAAGTCTACAAATGCGTAAATATGTTTTTGGAAAGGGGTAGTGAAAATATTGAAAAGGGTGAACAAAGAATGATTGCAGAGATTAACCCAAGAAACTAACCTATCATTTGGTACAGTTCAGCTTATCCTTAAAAAACATTTCGTCGTCTACACTAGCAAAGCACGTAACTCCAAAATGCAAAATTTTACAGGAGCAACAATAAACTGTACCAGAAACAAAATTGCATTCTGCTAACCGGCGAGTTCACCTGGATACAAGAAACCGAATGTAACCGAATTGTATCCAGGTGAACTCGCCGGTTAGCAAAATGCAATTTTGTTTCTGGTACAGTTTATCGTTGCTCCTGTAAAATTTTGCATTTTGGAGTTACGTGCTTTGCTAGTGTAGACGACGATTTGCACTTTTTTTTCTATCGTGTGTCTGTTGTGCATGAAATTACTCCTTGACAATAAGAGCCCCCACAACCGACAACAACCTCTCTGGATAATATTGATTGTCGATGATCATTGGATCGATTTATAAACAAACAAGCGGCGTGCGCGTGCTCCATGCCCACCGTTGACGTTAAATAAAAGTGCAGGAGTTTTAAATCTCATTGTTTCATTGCACTAGTTGAGGAAATTCTTTTACAACCGGCAGGTCACACAAAATTCTTTATGAAAATCAAGATTTCAACATTCTCAAAATCACTAACCTAACTTTTTTAAGACTGAAATCTCACGAATTGCCAACTGAAATGTTTGGTCAGCGCCTACTCTAATTTTTTTTTTCGATCTCTCGGTATAAATGTCATTCATCGTAACGAATTTGACACAAACTCTTTAAGTTTTTGAACACTTTCTTTGTTGTTACAACACTCGAGTCTTTATGGCAATTTTTGAAAAATGAAAATTTCTCACTTTCAATCAATATTGCTGTAAACAGGTTTCATCCTGTACTACACTGATAGTACACGAAGCTATACTTACAGACACAAAAAAAAGATACTTTGTCAACCACCCTGTATATTTTTCTCCCGTTAATCGTAAGCGTTGTCCGAACAGATGTTTTTCCTTTAAATTAATTAATGATCTTGTCCCGAAATGAAATACGCCGTGCAAATGCCATCTTGCTTCTTTATTTATATTGATCACGCCTCTTCAGTTTCGTGTCACGTTCGCCGTCCTCAGAAAAGATGTTTTGTTAAGACATTTATGCCCGACCCCAAAGTCATTTAATAATTGTTCGCAACTTGCAGTAAATCGACACTTATCGTTGACTTGTTGAACCCGAGCAATAAATAGACTTATCGACGAATCCCCGAAAGGTCAAAACGATGCGTTTTGTTTGTTTTGCTGCACAATGTGGCCCTCTCGTATTAACTTGATGGAGACGAACGCACTTTGTATTTTAGGCGAAACGTTCCGGCGGAGCGCCCCTCCCTCTGTGGCTGCTCTTCGACAAAATCGGGGGCGTCTTCTGGGGGGTACCGCTCGAAGAAGACGTCGCTACGCTCAATCTAGTCATCAGAGCTCTAGGGACCGACAAAAACATATCCGAAGAGGTCACCATTAACGTGGTCGAAACGTCCGATCTCAAGGAGAAGTGTCCGAGTACCGAGGACAACACTGTACTTACCCTTCTGGTCGACAAGGGCGTCAGGGCAATCAAACCGAAACAAAGAGTGATAGCAGTCAACAACATCGCGAAGTTCTTTGGCTTGCCTTATGTGAGTTGTCCCCAATGGAAGGATCTCGCTGATCGAGTGTGATTTCAGAGTGCCTTCACTTTAAAACCTCAATTAGAAAAAGATGATATTACGGATAGTTCGGTAGTACTAGCTGGCCCGGGAAATCTGCACTCGAGGTCGTCAAAGTTGACATCTCTTATTCAAGTTCCTGTGGGCTGTGACGGACGGCTGTGGCTGCAGACTGCTCCTCTGGTCCACCAGCTGAAGCAGCAAGCTCGCGATGGTACCATCACCGAAGTGATCGGACTTCCGGTGGTGGGTTGGCGCGTCAAGACCGAAACCAGACCGGTGTTGAGGTCCAAACGACAAATCGACGATTACGGCAGCGGGGACTACGAAGACTACTACGATGACAACTACGACGACGAAGAATACGAAGATGAAGACGACGTCGGAGCGCCTACCAAAGCTGTCACCCCGCCAACTACAACGATGACTCCCACACCCACCCATCCGCACAGACACCATCACGGCGAAGCCTTAAACCCCGAAGAAATCGATCCTGTAAGTACTCGCGCATCTACTGGTTCAATCAATTTTATTCGCACTTGTCCAGATTATAAGAGACCACCATCACCAGTCAACTTCTCCGAGAGTAGACCAAACGGTACCCGCAACTCTCCCAGTAGTACCAGAAACACTTCCGCCAACAACGTCGACTACTACTACGACCACCACAACTACTACAACGACTACCACGACTGAAAGGCCGACAGTTAAGGAAGAAGTGAAGGTACCGTCGAGTACCACAAGTCGCGTTGATACGACCTCCAAAGCTGAACCTGATCTCGATCCCGATTATGAGTACACCTACGAGTCAAATTACGACGACGATCTTGAGGACGATAACGAAGAGGACCCCATCGAAAGTAAGACGATTATTCCGGAGACGGCACCCAAACAGACACTCCCTGAAGTAACCACCGTGAGCGAACCACTCACAACTTCTACTGTTAAATCGACAATTCGGGATTACGCCGTCGAGACGGCACCACCTCCGACCACTTCAACTGAAAGAGAAACGACGATGATGATTGTGGAAGACACTGAACTTCCCACTGTTGTCTACCCCGAAACTGTGGACAACACATCACCGCCGGTCACCACGACAACTCAGGTGGTACCGACAACGGTGGCGACAGCGCCCCCGACCACAACCTCCACCAGCACCAACAGTGCGACCACCACAACTACCACCACCTCGACACCAGTACCAGTGGTACCTACCACGACCGAGAGGGTCACGACTGAAGAAGAAGAAATCACGACTGAAAAGCTGACCACTAGGCATGTGATGTCGTCCCCGCGCACCACTACCACGAGAGAAATCACCGAAGGCATCGAATCCGAACAGAAGAACTTCCATCCGTACATCGAGAACCGGCTCAAGCAAATGTCGGTGATTGCCGGAAAGATTTTCCGTTTTGTGGTGCCCAAAGACACGTTCAACGACTTCGAAGACGGTCAGAATTTAACTTTAGAGTTTTTGAATTCGAAGGGAGAGCCGCTGTCGAAGGATTCGTGGTGCCATTTTAATCCACTCAGAAGAGAAATTTATGGATTGTAAGCCGCAGCTCGTTTGCATTTTAATAAAGATTTTAATTGAATGATTTTAGGCCGTTGGAGGAGGACGTGTCCAAGTGGGAATACGTGTTGAAGGCGACCGACAGAGAGGGCGCTTCGGTCACCGACATGTTCACCATACAAGTGCAACAGCACAAGTTGCAACGAGTCGTCAACCACGAGATCTCTCTGCTTATGCGGATAGAAAAACAACAAGAGTTCCCGCACTTTGTGGACTGGTGCCTGAAGACTCTGCGAGCTTTAGGCAGGATCTACAACACGAATATGACCGAAATTACCGTGAGAAACGTCAATTATACGAGCGAGCCTGTTATATTTACCTGGACGAATGACTCAATACCCACCAATTACTGTCCAATCGAAGAAATTGACAACCTTTACAAGGTATGCGTGTATTCGACGACGACGAATTGTCGAAACTGATCCTGTAATTTGCAGATGTTGACGGCGAACGATAGGGGAGATCCCCGACAAGAACTCAGTCTATTGTTAGGACCGGAATTGAGGGTGAAAAAAGTGACCAAACATGGATTAGGTGTGTGTGAAACACCACAAGTTCCGGTAACACCTCCGACCAATTTCTCGCCGTTCTTGAGGAATCCAGTCGATCATATAAATGCGACAGTCGGCGAGCTGCTCGTGTTCAAGGTTCCAGATGTGAGTATTATTCTCTTTTGTTGTCCATTTTTATTCTGGGACGGTTGACACTGGTAAGCTTGATTCCTGTAAACATTTAATGTGTTGCTAGAATGATCTTGAATAGTTTCGGAGATTTAATCAGTGTCAACTCTGTTCCTGGCAATCCTTAATATTAGGACTGTTCGGAAAGTTCTCGGAAGTTGGATGTAGATAGCGTTGCGGTCGAATTAAACATGGTGTCAATACGAGGTGTACTTCTACAGCAAATCAATTGAGAAGGTAAAGGCTTCGATTTTTTGGGATGACAAAAAAATTTTCTTTTATGATTATGTAATCCCACTTGGATTATGTGAAAATGAAGATCTAAGAAAAAATAGACCATATAAAAAAAATTGAAATCAATGAACTTGAGTAATAAATAAAAAAATAATTTTTGGAACGCACGCTCACTTTGAAGAACTCAACTAATGGAGCCTGTTCTCCTGGAACTAATTCATTGGCATTGAGATATAATTGAAAGAAATCTTTTACGTTCACCACGATTTTGTGTTTCCCTGTACAAGAGAACTTTCCGAACAGCCCTCGTACAGCTCTCAAGCAAATAATAAATGCTGACAAATAAAGGAATCAGGAAGACTAAATTAGTTACAAATAATTATCGTTTAGGACACTTTCTACGACCCGGAGGACACCGACTCGAGAACACTTAACATCTCGCTGCTCACAGCTGACCGTCAAGCAATCAAGCCAAGCAACTGGTTACAGTTTGACAGTAAGAATCGCGAATTTTTCGGAATCCCGAGGAAACCAGGTCGCAGTGAATACCAACTGATTTGTGTCGACAGTGCTGGCTCTACTGCCACAGACAGTTTAGAAATAGTGGTTTACCCCGCCCCCAAAATGCATTATAATGTAGAGTTTAGCATGACCATTGAGACTCCCTACGACACTTTCGTCAACAGCGCGTCGATGCAGAGAAAGTTCATCGAGAAGCTTCAGGTGAGGACCAGTGCTTTTAGCAGTATCTTGTTTATCAGCTCTGTCAGTAGCAAAATATTTGAGAAAGCTCTTCAACAACAAATACATGCGTACGTTGGTTCAAATAATCCTTTTGTGACTGCGCCCGGAATTGCTGTAGAACCGTTTGGACACATGTCAATAGGAATTTAGAAAGTTCTAAAGTTCTTTTCTCTTAATAAATCAGACAGAAGAAATGTTACTTGTTTAACTAAGCGCACGGCAGTTAACTTTCAAGGAATGCGGTCTTTTTTGAGATAAGCATATCAAGGGTGTTTTTTTTTTAATTTGGCGTCGAAGTTGGTGTTAAAGAGTCAATTGTGAGTGAACTCGTCTTAAAAACACTGATTTTTCAAACTGCAGATTAAAAACACAAACAACGCAAAAAGTGAGGTTAGATTTAAACAGCTCGTCTGAAAAAATACTGATTTTTCAAAGTGCATATTAAAAATTAATATAAATATACAGCTGATCAGAGTTGTAATCCGATGGTGCGTTCACAATCGACTCTTCAACGCCAAATTTAAAAAAACACCCGTCAGATCCTATCGTTCCTCCTACTGGCAACAAAGCATTTATTTAATTCAAGTTTTGAGGAGATTTATTTCAATAGAAATCATTCCTGCGTTGTACAATTCATTTTTACACTCTAAATTTACAGAATTTACTCACGCTTTCTTACCTGAGCTCAACATAAAATACAGAGATTATTGTGGGGCTATTTTGCTTCTCAAAGAATTTTGACTACTTATTCATTTTCCTCTCTTTGATCCTATATAATAAATAGCAATTTCCGTTTGTCACAAACGTGCACGAATGTCACACATAAAGACAACTTACGACTGGACTTTCATCGCATACATTAATCTAAATTCGCTCAAAATTGCTCACCAGCAGAAGTACGCATCTTACCGTTAGGGAAATTTTGCTTTAATCATGCTTGTTATTCATTTGAGGAATTTCCGTCTTCTTAATGGGCGTTTATTTATAAGTTTGTGTGTTGTAGGAGGTGTTTGGCGACCGCAACGCGAGCTTCATCCACACCAACCCCTTCAAGCAGAAGGACCACTCGACGATCGTCACGTGGTACAACAAGTCGTTGAGCACCGTCAAGTGCCCCCACGACGAGATCAACCACCTCGAGTCGATGCTGAAGAACCACCAAGACAGAGGAATCTCCAGTCGAGTCTCGGGCATCATGGAACCGGAGTTTCTCGTATCAAAGATAAGCGTCTTGACCGTTGGTAACTGCAGGAGCAAGACGATCGCGGTGCCGCCGCCCCCGCACGAAGACGTCAACGTTCCGGTCGACGAGAAGTCGCCAGAAGCTAGCGCCGACGAGTACCAGTACCTCATGACTTTCATCCTGCCGGCGGTCATAATAGCGGTGATGATATTCGTGACGGCGGTGGTGGCGTGCGTCCTGTACAGGAGAAGAAGAACCGGCAAGATGAACGTCGAGGAGGACGGCCGACAGACTTACGGCAACAAAGGCATCCCTGTGATATTCCAGGAGGAGCTGGAGGAGAAGCCGGAGTCGGGGACCAAGACTCCGGTCATACTGAAAGACGAGAAGCCCCCTTTGGCGCCTCCGGAATACAGCAAGAGCGGCTCTCTCAAACTGACCGACGACTCGGAACCATATCAGCCCCCGCCTCCGTTCACTAGGACTCAGGAGCAGGGGAGACAGCCCCGACCAAAACCGACCCCTACCTATAGAAAACCACCTCCGTATGTGCCTCCCTAACAATTACACTTCACTTTTTTTCAGCAATAAAATCTTAATTTTTACTGCCAGTAATTTGTTCTGTCATTTCACTTGAAGAGGGGGCCCGCAAGTCGACGATTTTAAGGGTAATGTCAAAAGTCAAATGTGATGTACGTCGTTGGGTGACCAGTAAATTTGGGCCCCGCTTTTCTCATAATCTCGCGATGCCAAATCAGCGGTCGCCGCTCGCAGCTTCTTCGTCTTTATTGTCGCCTTCTTCTTTGAGTAGTTATTGTCTTTCTCTGTGATATTGATTTCGTTTCTTACAATAGAAATTTGTTCGCGGGCGGCGAGTTGGATCCATTTAGTTTTACGAAAGCTACGAACCAAAATACTTTGTTTGACTTAAAATTTTATTGTGAAACAATAACTACTGTGTTTTGTAACAATAATTGTATTATATACTACATAACACTATATTTTATTTACTGCCGACGGCAATTAGACTAAGACTCCTAACCATAATGTTATTTGTATGGATAGTACGCGATATATTTAAAGATTTTAAAAAGTAATAGAATAGTAATTCTAAGGCTGTTTTTACTTTGCTTTATGATTTCTGAACACGTTTTAACTGTCGCACAACTACAACTTTTTTATGTGTCGTTTTAAGTGTACAGACGCCGTTTTACTACGTATTTAATTTGGATGCGTTATTTTTTATTACTGATGTATCATTGAATACAATTTTATATTAACTTAAGTTACCAATAACTTTGTACTGTAAAAATTTATAATGTTTTTATATAAGACTTTTTGTAATAATGTACTCAAATCATATCAATAAGGGTAGAATTTATTTGTAATCCACATAATTGACTTACTTTAAATGGTTTGAATGTATCATATCAATAAATCCTCATATTTGTCCCTCATATCATACTTTTGTATTATTAACCAGTCATAATGATAATACCTAATTGTTCAATAAATGCTAAACAAATAAATATGTCTTTCTCTGATAACTTCACCACACAACGTAACAGCTTTCAGTCTTTTCTCAATATTCAAGAACGTACAAAATAAATGTTACATAAAAGTTGATAACGCATTTGTGTATTGGGTGTAAATTTGTAGAGCAGCGAGCAGCTGTCTTATCTATACCAAAGATGTTCCAGTGAAGAAAAATGATAAGCTTGAGTTAGGCAACCAAGTATTCATATCGTCGCCAAAATAACAAAGGTATGCCAAGTGACACATCAAGCGAATTTTTGCGAGCTTACCATAGGTAACGGTAAGGTTTTATGTGGTAACTCCCCCACTCCGCTATTTTCTTTCTGGTAACCCAAATCGCAAAAACGTAATGGTAAGTTTAGATTGGTAAGACATGTCATTTCCGTGCTTTGCTTTTGACAAATTGTAAACATAACCTGATTAATCCGTACTCGTTTGCAGAATCAATGGATAATCTTGAATTGGTAATGATTTGTAATAATTTATTTTTTGATAATACATTTTTAATAATCCATCTTCTGCACGAAATGTAGAAAATAAAAATTATATATGCAGTTAAATTAAGAGAACATCACTACAAGATTCCAATAGAGGCAATTCCGTTTAATAAATTTAATTCATGTTGGTACGATAGTGTAACCGGAACATCTTCGCCTCGATAATTGAGGGCTACTTTCACGATTTAACATCATCACTCATTATAAAACTAAAAAGTGGTCAATACGTCATTTTTTTTCATAATAACAACCCAGATAACCTCACTTATTAGTACGTCCTTTCGAATCTTACCAAGCAGAACCACACTCCGAGCGTAGTAAGTTGTGGTATCATTAATGACGCAAAATGATGACGTCACAGACGCTTCCCCTTACTTACCTCATTTCGCCAAAACGTTCAAGTAACATGTACCAATGTTACCAACTTACCTGGTAAGGTCGCAAAAATTCGCTTATCGTTTGAAAGACCACTTCGCAGGGAATCGTCTCCGGCAAATTCCTCGAATGCAGTTGCTCGAAAATGAAATGGCTCGATTGTAACTTTTCTCGAAATACAAGTTCCTCGAACTGCAATTTCTCGAAAATGTTTTGCTCGAATTTATATGGTCGAAAATGTGTAATTGGAGTGTAATTAGTAATTAGTAATTACGGACTAGTCGTAATAATTATATTAATGCCTTCAAAATATTCCTGTAAAAAAATTACTTCGAAGCCATTTTTTTTTCGTATAAGCGATTTTTCAAACTCTTTCTCGATTGTGTTATAATGCACTTACTAACCTTATATCCCAATTGCATATTGCATAAACTTATTGTTGTATAAAAAAAAAAAAAGTTGCGGCCTTGGAGAAAATAATGGAATCTAAAATGCCTGCACTCGAAGATCTGTAACGGCCTTACCGCCTTGCCGCAATTACAAATCCCACATCATAAATAAAACCAGTCTTCAGATTTTTAATATCGTTTGATTTAAAATCGAATTCATATTTTTCTTCGGTAATTTCGTTTATAAATTTTAGAAATAAATCCTCTTATCAGTGTAAAAATCAGAAGTTAAAAATTTTGTGTAAAACAGTTTTTTTTTTTAAATTTATTAAATGCAATACGGATGTGGCCTTTGTAATAACAATCACCGCATTATCCTGTGTATGATAATTACTTTCGAGCAAAGTCATATACGAGCAATTGACTTTCGAGCAGCTGATTTCGAGCAATTGCATTCGAGCAATTTACCTAGATTCGCAGGGAATACAGGGTGATTCAAGTTTTACCGCCGGATCGAAAACACCCATTTATAATCGATTTAAAATTCTCAAAAAATTCAGGAATAATTGCGTATCGCTGTAGAATATTCTGTAAAAATTTCAAAATTTTTAATGAAACAGGTAGATAAATAATTTCATTTTAGTCCTTTCAAACATTCATGAAAAATTTGGTGTCATTGAAATCATGAAAACATCATCGGTTTTTGAAATAAATAGAATATAGAAATAGAGTATTTATTTATGACACTGTAGTTGTAAATCTTTGTCATTTTTCGCTGTTAATGTTAAAATTGGAATAATTCAAAAACTAATAATTTTCTTTTGATGTCAATTTCATAAATATGTTCTTTGAATTAATTGTGAATTATGAACGTGTACGAAAAAAAAATTTTTTTTGCTCAAAATCTATTTTTTAAATTTTATAGCTCTAATGGCCGTTTGCACCGCAATGCTTAAGTACTGCTTAACTTTAAGTTCTGCTTAAAATTGGAAATTTCGTTGCGCCGTCGCCTAAGCAATGCTTATATCTGTTTAAGCAGTGCTTAGTTTAAACAGGCAAAATCGAGGGCTTAAATATTTTAAGCAATGCTAAGCGCAAAACATAATCACATTTTTATCGGCGGCGGCGCGGCGTTCAATGTTGGGTATTTAATTCAATGAGAAATAGAAACAATTAAATGAATGTTTAAAATAAAGAGAAAAATATACATATTTAAAGGCGATTTGAACTGGATCTGAATATTCTACAAATAATTTAACTTGAATTTCATGGTGGAAGACACAAAAAGGACGAGTCCATAGCTTCTTTATTTTTCAACGAATTTAAACAAGTGATACATGAAATCAAATCGTTGAACAATACGAGGGTTGATTGGCAAGTTTCCGGAATAACAGTGAAAAGAACATCAATTTTATTTAAATTATATTTTATTTTTCGACATAATCCCCTCGAAGCTTAACACACTTGGTCCAACGTTTCCCCAGCTTTTCGATTCCCTCCCGGAAGTGTCTTTCTTCGAGATCTTCAAAATAAGTGTTAGCCGCATCGATCTCCTCATTCGACCGAAATCTCTTTCCAGCTAAATTTTTTTTTCAGTTTTGGAAAGAGATGAAAGTCCGAGGGAGCCAAATCAGGTGAACACGGTAATGCGCAAGAAGTTCAAACGTCAATTCCGTTATTTTTTGTTGGGCAACTGCCCTTGAATGAACAGGTGCATTGTCGTGGTAGAATAACACTTTTTTCTTGGTCATTACTGCATTTTTCTTGAAATGCTGTTTTCATCTTCTTGTGTCGTATTGGCCATTAATTGATTTCCCCCTCTCAAGATAATCAATTAGCAAAATTTCTCATCCATTTTAATTGTTGACAAGAAATCGCTAATCATTTCGACATTCAAATGGCCCGCGTTCTCAATTTCATCAAAATTTCCCAAATATTAGTGGATTTTTACACTGTTGCCGCTATGCGCAATTCTTAAATTCAGCTTAACTAAGGTTTCTTAAATTGTTGACGGTGCAACGGTGAACTTTTTAAGCACGACTCAAAATTCAAGCAGTGCTTATCTATTCCCTGCTTAACGCCACAACGGTGCAATCGGCCATAAATGAAATGATACCTTATATCAAGGGAATGTAACCCTAAGGTTTGGTAATTTTCACTAATTTTTTAATAGGGTTTATCGTGCGGGCGGTAAAACTTGAATCACCCTGTACAACGCACTATTTGTTTCCTGAATATTTTCAAAGCCTACGTGCTAAAAAGTAAAAACCTGCTTTCTTTATCCCACTCGCCCGTTCAAGGATTTCTTATTTTAATATTTACCCTACATCTGAGAATTTTTTACATCCCTAGGGCTAATTTATTATCATTCAATTTACAATTACAATTTTACTTAAAAGTAAACTTTCATAAAATCATTATTTATTCGCTTGAAAAGTACAAAGTGTCTATAAAAGAGCGTAAGTATATCCAGAGTCCTGTGGAATTCGAAATTTTGCCGTTCTGTAGCATAATTATGGTATAAAATGGAAATTAATAGACTGTTGTAAGATGAAAATGTAGTAATTAGAATATAGAAAAACCGAAAAAAATTAAGACCTCGAAGTCACAACTAACGCTAAGATTTAATAATTTGACATTTTGACTGTTGATATCTGATTTCACGGCTTTAACGGCTCGACATAGTTTGACACAATAAAATTATAGAACCGCACAATTCCACAGGACTCTTGATATATGTATGTACCTATATTCTTTTATAGACACTTTGTACATAGAAAGAATTCAAACTTTCTCCAACTATAAAATTTAGTAAACTGGTTTCAATGGACGACCGACTCTTGTTATTGACTTAATTTTTATTGTTATTTTATTTATTATACTTTAATTTTTCATCGTTTCGTTTCCAAATTTATATTTGAAAAACTTCAATTATGTAAGTACTCAGTTGTCAACATTTTACTCAACATAATAATGTAAAAAAAAATCAATTGAAATTCTAATCATAAAATATATAATTACATGCACCACTGTTTAAAATAATTAAGTAATTAAGTAATAATTAAACTGATTTTATTATTTTTGCCTGTTAGGAGCAACCCTGCAACCTGTTTAACGATCGTGGTACATTTTATTTTAATATGCGTTGCCCAATGAATATTTTAATTTTTGAATTTATTATATAAAAATAATTTCTTTTTGTAAATGATTAATTATTAAAAAAAAAAATATTTGTACAAACTGTCATTCAATTGCCCATTTATGAATGTTTCCAATTTTTACACCGTCTTCACAACAAATTTCGCACCAACAATACGAGATTTGGGATTTTTTAACAAAAGCAAACTAATTTGAATATGAAACATACAATTTCTCCTTTTTTTAGAGAGGGCATCTGTAATAGGTCAAGGATTTTTTGTGTAGAAATGCCTACATAAGAGATGGACTAGTCAAGAAGGGCATCAGTTCAAACGAACAAGTCGCTTCGTAACAACAATGTTTCTCTTCGCGTGTTTATTTGTTATGTTAATTTTTTTAGTCTTAATATTAGACACATTAAAACCAAAAAACTATCCTCCGGGTAAGTACCTTTCTCATTTCCAATTGCATTTTTTTTTTAATTTTATTATCACTTTTGTCGCTGTTGTAGTAATCCCTTCCTCGATTTTAACTTAGCTGAAACTCATTTTGCAATTTTCAAAATTAAGATTTTGCCCTAACCGCTTTTTTTTGTCATTCTTTTTGGAAGATTCTAGTCAAGAAATGTATCTCTAGGTCCTCCGTGGTTGCCAATTGTGGGCAATTTCATCGAATTTCGCCGAAAGCTCAGCGAGATCGGCTACCACCACCTGGTGTGGAAAGAGTTTTCCGAACAATACGGCGACGTGGTCGGTTTGAAAATGGGACGGAATCTTGTGGTGGCAGTTTTCGGCCCCGAGGCCGTCAAAGAGGTCCTCACGAGGGAAGAATTCGACGGACGTCCTGACGGATTTTTCTTCCGCCTGCGGACGTTCGGAAAACGGCTGGGTAAGTGCGCTTTTCGCACAATGTTCGGCTGTTGAACTTGTGCCGTGGGGTTAAGAATTTCGGCGCGGGCCTAGGTCAGTGATGGGCAAACCGGTGAAATGCTGACGGTCACTAAAACAAAACAACCCCATCAGACTCGTTAGGAACCGGTCCGGTCTAATTTCTTTTAATATTCTTTACAAAAAACGTCCGCGACAAAGGCAGCGACACACGAAAACAACTCCCGTACATACGTACAGGGTGATTTATACAGAGTGTATCAGTCGAATTTAGATTCCTACGCGGAGCGCAATCTTAAAAATGCACAGAAAAAATATGTATCGTGATTAGAATGCAATGGGGTTATATTTTAGACCAGAAATTTGACTATTGAGTTTTGAGTATTCTACTAGTCGATAATGGCTATACTCGCTCGGATTAATTACTCCACTCGCCTTCGGCTCGTTACACAAAATTATCCTCACGAGTAATAGCCATCATTATCCGCTCGTTGAATAATATACTATTATTAAATAAATTAATTTGTACAAATTATTATTTCTACACACGTTTGATGTGAAAATTCATTTGTAAATTTTTGGAGTAACGACATTGAAGAGCTATAATATAGATATTTACATAATGCATAAACTCAACAATATAGAAGTGCTAAGAAATAAAAAATTGTAACGTCAATTTACTTCCACTGGCGTAATTATGACCTCTGACTGCATTATAAACATTCTTCACCGCTTATCACCACTAGTAAAAAGAATTTTTAAATAATTGCAGCTTTCAAAAGATTATACTTATTTATTGCAGGGATTGTATTTTCGGATGGACAATTCTGGCAGAAACAACGCAAATTCTCTCTTCAACATCTGAAAAATTTCGGCTTGGGACGCAAGGAAATGGAGGAAAAAATTCAAGATGAAACACGAGATTTAATCTCTATGTTCAAAAAGCAATGTTCGCAACCGATATGGATGCACACAGCTTTCGACGTTTCTGTTTTGAACGTACTTTGGGCAATGATGGCCGGAGAAAGATTTAACATAGACGACGAGAGGCTCCGCAAATTGTTAAACATCATACACGACGCTTTTAGACTTACCGACATGTCAGGAGGCATCCTCAATCAAATGCCCTTTCTGAGATTCATTGCACCAGAGACCTGTGGCTACAACCAGCTGGTTAATGTTTTGGTTAGAATGTGGGAATTCTTGGAGGTACACCAGTATTGCCAGATTTGTTTATATTTTGTGAAAAACTTTGAAATTGTTTAAGGAAACTATTTCTGAACACAGGAGGACCATGTGTACTACTCATGCCAGAGATTTGATCGATGCATTTTTACAAAATATGAATATCAAGAGTGACCCTTCATTCACAGGTTAAAACACGTCTCATGAAGTCAAAAGGAAATACTTCTTGGTCTAATAAACATTTTTAGATGATCAGTTAATGTCTCTTTGCCTTGACCTCTTCATGGCGGGATCTGAAACCACTAGTAATACCTTGGGATTTGCTGTTGTCTACATGATTGAATTCCCAGAAATTCAGAAAAAGGTTCAAAATGAGATGGACGATATTGTCGGAAGAAATCGATGGCCAACTCTACAAGATCGCATAAAGTACTTTCCCCCAGTACCGTTGCAGTTTACTAATAGTACTAGTACTATTCTTTTAGGTTAAAGTATACTGAATCAGTCTTGATGGAAATTCAAAGACGTGCTAATATTCCCCCGCTTGGCATAGCACACAGAGCAAAATGTGACACTCACTTATTAGGATATTCCATCCCTGAAGGTACTATAATTTTGACCAGTCTATACAGTGTACACATGGATCAAAAGTTTTGGAAAGACCCTCTCGCGTTTAGACCTGAAAGATTTTTTGACCAGAGCGGAAATTGGATGGTTAATGAAAAATATTTTGCACCGTTCGGATATGGTAAGATCACTAGAGGTGTTAGATTTTTTCACGAGCTGTGACCTTGGAAGCTGGAGTAATAAACCAGTGAAAAATCTGTAAATGACAACTGGAAACGTCGACTATTTTTAAATTCAAATACGTACAAACAGACGAGAGAGAGAGACGAAACTAACGTAACGAATGACAATGTTTCCCGGTCGGTTTGTAGCGCCTACTTGAGATCGATATTCGTTTGTGCAGATATGACTCATAGCCCATGAGAAAATCCAAGACCTCTAAGAGTCTTAAGATCGTGTCTTCAAAACAATTTTTAGGAAAACGTCGCTGTCTGGGGGAATCATTAGCTAAGGCTAATTATTTCTTGTTTTTTACCGCTTTGTTGCACAATTTCTATTTGGAAAAAGACACTGAAGGACCAGCGCCACAGTTGGAAGGTTTTGATGGAGTCACTATTTCTCCTAAACCTTTCAAAACAAAGCTGATACCAAGATTTGATTGAAACTTGTATAATTATTTACATTATTTGAATAAAATAACGAACATAATTTAGTTTATTCTAACTGGAAGAAGACAAAAATTATATGGAATAAAAAAGTCAAATTCGTAAATTGGAAAATATGTATTAATAATAATAGCAAATGAAGAAATATTATATAAAAACTTTGTGGGGTAAATATTTTAAAAATATTCTGAGATAAAAAATACAGGGTATTTCACTGAGCCCGGCGGAATAGAAAATGCAACCCACAATACATCAGGAGGAAAAGGCGGATATTTATCCAGGTTTACGTTCCAATGTATTGTGGGTTGCATTTTCTATTTCGCCGGACTCATTATCACTCGTGAAATACCTGTATAGGTATACCGTTCCAAAAATTTGAAATATGTAATGGAAATATTTTCCCGAATGAACTTTTCGAAAAGAACTCAAATCGGTTAATTTCAATTTAATTAAAGAAACATTTTCCAGTTAATTTCATGTTTTCTTGTATCGGGTGTTCATTTAAATTTATCATCAAAGTTGGCGTTGATGAGTTTAGACGTTTAGAATTCGTAACCATTTCAGGAGTTATTGTAGCTTCCTGAACGCGACCCCTCAGTTGTTCTTCTGTAGCAATAGGGCTGCTGTATACAATATCTTCTACGTGGTCCCAAAGAAAGAAATCCAGAGAATTTAAATCGGTGGACCGCGGAGGCCTGTGTCGTGGACCGCCACGACCTATCCATCGCCTTTACTCTGCCTTTTCCCCTTTCCTTATGGTTCGCTTCTTCTATACTTATTTAGCGGGAGATGGTCCAACTCTACTCTTTCTCCTATTCTGAATTCTTCTACTCTTTCCCATGCTTCTTCGTTTACTATTCCGTAATCTATCACTGTTTCCCCTCCGCTACCTACATAGGTCCATTCCTCTTCTTCGTCCCCTTGTTTGTTCCCATTCAATACTTCCCATCCATTTTCATGGATCCATTCCATCAATCTCTTCCCCTCTGCATTTTCCATCTTGTCTTTGGATTTTCTTTTCGCATCCCCCTTCTCCTCTTCTCAATTTCTTGCTCCTGTTTCTCCTATTCTCCCGTTGAAGTCTCCTCCCATGAGCATATATTCTTCCCTGTTTTCTTTTATCGTTCTTGTTGTCTTCATCTCTTTGCTGTATATTGTCAAAAATTTAATTTAAAATGACAGCCCTAACAACTTCACAGGTATTTAATTTAAGTTTATTTTGGTCCGTTTCTAATTCTAACACTAACGAGTAACGACATTTGTCAAACTTGACAGCTAGAAATGTTTATTCAAATTACGCGATTGTAAGTTCAAAATAACAGTTATTAAAAACTAAGCCAGTGGCGTCTGTTTATGCATTTAAATTTTCCTCATATAGGTATTCATTATATTCCTTCATCAAATGTAGACTGCTCTGATTAATAATAATCGATGATATGACTCGTGAGACAGGAGCAGCCACAGCAAATTGGTTTCACTCGGAGATATCATCGATGATAATCATAGCACTTGTTTTGTTATAGCAGAATAAGTCTTTAAATGTACTCCTGTCGCTAGTTGTGATGTTAAAAATTCAATAATATCCTAATCCGTCAGACATTCATTTTCTCCTAAAAATTTAGAAAAGCACGTTATTATAATTACATATGTTGTAATAAGTTACATAAATCATGAAATAAGTCACACACAAGATTTTATATCACACGTTCCCTCCCATATCCACGCCAGTGACAGCAATGTCTTGATGATTCATACAGCAACAAAAACTATGAATTATGGATTTCACTATTTCAAGCAGTCGCAACGAGTATTATCACTCTTCAACGTGTAAGTTGATGATCCGCTTCATTGTTACTACAGACAGTTAGTAGACCTACTAGTTGATTAGCCAACCGACATCATTATTCTAAAAAGTTTTGCGTTTTAGAGGTGATACTTAAACTTAAACTTAAATGTGTTCGTTGTCAAGGCTTCAAAATTGAATATTCGAAAGTTGAAGAATAGGTCAACATCATATGTTACTCGATGTAAGAAAAAAGTTCTGTTTAATACATATATCTTGTGTGAATATTTGAAAATATAAAATAACAAAATATTTCCCTACCAAGAGATTTTTTCGGAATATATGGCTACAAAAAATTCAACAACTCACTTTCTCTCATTGTTATTTTTTTTGTGTGCAACCGTACGTAAAATGAGCACTTCACGTACCGAAAACAGGCCGCGAAATCCAATTTATTAGTACAGAATTTTCATCCTGATGTCATCAATAGACACTTTGGTTAATTCGTCTCTTCGCACGGCCCCTGACATTCCCATGATTAAAAAGGGGCAGATGATACAACTTATCATAACAGAACTTAACATTGACCTTCCGCAATAAATAAATTCCAATAACTAAGCCAATACAACATTTTCCGACACCGTTTTCACATTCTTCTTGTTACGTCAGTCTCTAAAGTCACTGTAACATGTTTCATACTGCAGTTCAGATTTTTCAGGTATTAAATTAGACACTGCACAATTTATATATTTATTAAAAAATAAACTCTGGATGAGTACACAGAACTAAAAATTGTAATTTTCTTCTGAGATTTCTACAATTTTTTTCAAACTAATGAATTGTGTTATTTATGTCATTTCTATAGCGACAAGCCGAATTTATATTTATTGACAGTGACGGAAATTTTACTTGTTCATTTCATAATTACAAATTTTCTGTTGCACACAAAATGTTGTGTACGCATTGGCCGCGAAATCTTTTAACATCCTCGAAATTGTTTTGCCTCGGCCGCAAGCGACCTCGGCGACAATTTTTCTCTCGGTACGTTAAAGAACGATTTCGCAGCCTTGATATACAAATAATTATTTTCATATTGTTATGACTGGTATTCCGGCTGTATCTCTTAGGGGTGGGTGGTAGGGGTTATCCCAAAAGCACATATCATGTTATGTCTGCTATATTCCAGCTTTCTTCTTTTATCACAAACAATAAGAAAATTATTTACCATAAAGAAAATATATCTCTCCCAAATAATGAATTACGTAAAACGAAAACAACAAACAATCAATCCGGAACAGAACACAAATTTCTTTCTGACTTTGTTCTTTACGTAAGTACAGTAATTGAACTATCTGAGAAACTTTTAACAATACTACTCAATTTAAGATATACCCGAAAAATTTTTATTAAAGGATTCAGAACACAGTTACGTGAAGAAGACATATACGAAGTACTTCCGTCATATGAATCCAAAAAATTAGGAAATAAGCTGGAACGTATCTATAAACGGCAAAAGGAACAACAAGTGTTCTCAATGCTTTCTTTTTTGTGGAAATCTTTTGGTTTGCAGTTTTTTATTATAATTACTACTCTGTTGATCCGATTTATAATTATGTATTTTTATTAATCTCTTAAAAAACTTGTAATCATATTTCTAATTTTTAGATTCTTAAGGACAAAAATCATTAAAAAATTTATAGCTTATTTTGCAAAAGATCACAGCGTTACGAAATCGAGTGCACATTTCTACGGTATATCTTTAGTGATGATAGTGTTCCTCGAATACGTATTTGCTGACAATTTTCAATTACGAATTGAAACATTTGCCGTTAAAATGCGTACAGCTTTTATATCTTTAATTTACAGAAAAGTTTTGAAGATTAATCTATCACAAGTTGAAGACATATCACTTGGTAAAATTATGACGTTGATAACCAGAGATGTGAACGAATTCGAAATTTCAATAGTATATGTAACGAGAATGATGGCTAATCTCATTTCTTTCTTTGGGGTGTGTTTTATACTGTATGCAGAAATCGGTTGGCTAGTAGTTATACTCGTCAGTGTTTTTTTATTTATTGTTCTAATGCAAAGTACCCAATCAACTAAATAAATTGTAGTCCGCTTTAATACGTAATTTTTAGTGAGTCTGGCAAGTTTAATCATGAATCTAACAACTAATACCTTAAAGAAAACGGACCATAGGTATGAGATGACAAAAGAAGTGTTAAATGGGATTAGGTCGATAAAATTTAACAGTTTGGAAGACTTATTTAAGACAAAGTTGTCCAAGAACAGAAAGTGGGTATATTCATTGATTACCATAGAAGTAGCAGTTCTACTATGTTGTGTTTCAGGGATGAAATCTCTTTCATTTACAAAATATTTTTACTGTCATATGCACAAATTACACTGTCGAACTTTTTGCTAAATGCAACCTGGTATTTGCTGATCATCACTTCGATATATTTGGCAGACCACATCAGTGCTGCGACAATGTTTCTTATCATGGACAGTCTTAACAACGTGTCATTAGCTTTGCGTTTTGCTATTGCAAGGGGAATTTTGGAATCCGCGAAACTGATGGCTGTTTCCAAACGAATTGCAAGATTCTTGGAAACCAAAGATCATGAATTTACTGAAGACGAAAATGAAGGACAGCTTTCCCAAGAAATCGTTTTGTCAGACTTAAGAGTGTACATTAAGGATTATAAAATTCTTGACAACCTTAATTTAAATTTCCAAAAAGGGTTGACGGTTATCACCGGACCAACTGCAAGCGGCAAAACCTTGTTGTTAAAGGTTTTAATGAAAGAGCACCAATTTATTGAAGGTGATGTAACTGTTAACGGTAGAATTTCTTACGCGTCTCAAGAACCCTGGTTATTCCCTTCGACAATCAAGCAAAATATTTTGTTTGCAAGCAGCTGCGATAGAAAGCGATACAATGAAGTACTCGAAGTGTGTGCATTGGTGAGAGACTTCGAGTCTTTCGACGAAGGTGACAATACAATGGTTGCAAACAGAGGAACCAACTTGAGCAGAGGACAGCAAAAGAGAATTAATCTAGCACGAGCAGTCTACAGAGAGAGTGATTTCTATTTGCTGGATGATTGTCTGTCAAGTCTAGACGTGCTAGTTGAAAATTTTATATTTGAAAAGTGCATCAGACATTTTTTAAAGGATAAAGTAGTTGTAATGGTTAGTCAAAACAAAAAACACATTAGCAAAGCAGATAATGTTATTGATTTAAACGACGGAACGTTATCAATGAAGCAGAATTTATCTGTTCAAGAAATACCTACCATTAAAAACTCCGAGATGGTGCGGAACATCAACGTCGAAGAACAAGGATCATTCATAAATGATGTCGATGGAAGCGAAACTGCAACTTTGATGGAAACGAAAATCATCGAGAAAAATATTTACGAAGAGTCAAAAGAACTTGCGAACGTTAAACTTGAAACGTATGTCAAGTATTTCAAACATGGTGGCGGTATAATAATGCTTTCAGCAATTCTTATTTCCTTCTGTGCGATCCAGTTTGCACAAAGTGGCGTTCACAAACTGCAAACCAATTGGTAAGTTGTGTTTCATTTTCTCAAAAAGATTGACTTTGTTATTGTTGGTTTTCAGGATTAACACTGAAGAAACTATTGTCAATTACACAGTTCATAATAGTACAGACAATGACATTTACAAAACTAACACTGAAAAGCGCCATCAAATGGTCTATTTGATTCCTCTACTTACGTTACTGGTCGGGGTTTTGATTATGTTAAAGGCGACCATCTTTTTTCTTCTAGTTAAGAAGGCTTCACTTAGCATCCATGAAATTGTTGTTGGAAAAATTATTGGCGCCTCGATCGAATTCTTCGATTCCAACTTGGTTGGAAACATTTTCAACAGATTATCAGAAGATTTACTTTACATTGATGAAAAAATTCCGATATCGTTGTCTGTTGTTCTAGAAGTGAGTTTCGTTTCTAGTTTTTTTTTTAAATTTAATATTCTCTTTTAGTCTCTTATAGAAACTGTAACCATAACAATTTTAGTAATGACAGTAAACGTAGTTCTGGTCATGCCTTCTTTGGTGTTTTGTTTGTTGATTGTAATAACTACGATAATTTATTTAAGAATAGGGAGACCTTTAAAGCAACTAGAAATTTCACGTAATTTATTTTTACACGAAAAATATTTCTGATCTAATTTATAACGTTTAGCTCGAAGTCCGTTTCTTGGGCACTTAAATGCAACTGTAGAAGGCCTGTCCACAGTGAGGGTTTCCAAGGCTCAAAATATCTTGTGTGATGAATTTGACACACATCAAGACTTTCACACTTCCGCCTCATACATGTATTTTTGCTGCTTGAGAACATATGGTTTTGTTGTACACATCTACGCCACTGTCGTCATTGCTTTCGTGGTTATTCAATTTTTGACTGCAGAAAATGGTATAACATCTTGTAAAATGAACTACATATTGCATCAACTTCTTCTTTAAGATAC
The DNA here is from genome assembly GCF_963966145.1 of Tenebrio molitor. NCBI lineage: Eukaryota > Metazoa > Arthropoda > Insecta > Coleoptera > Tenebrionidae > Tenebrio > Tenebrio molitor. The sequence goes on along the minus strand of NC_091047.1, from coordinate 21,571,419 downwards.
CTCTGTGGGAGATGTCGGTCTGGTCCTTTCGCAAATGTTTCTATTGACGACAGCTCAAGAGAAGGGATTTCGTAGATTCTGTAGATTGATAGCAAGAATGACAGCGATTCAAAGAATCCTAGAATACACAAAACAAAAGCAAGAATGTAAAAATGGTATACTTGTGGAAAACTGGCCTCAAGGTGGTGAAATAAGATTTGAAAATGTATACCTTTCTTACAGCAATCGTAGCGACGTCATCTTAAACGATTTAAAGTTTACTTTAAAATCTGGAGAAAAAATTGCCGTAGTTGGTAGAACCGCTGCAGGAAAAACGTCGTTAATTTCCACCTTGTTAAGGTTGTACAAAATCAAAGGAAAAATATTTTTTGACGGTGTAGATATTGCGACTGTACCACTGGTTGTTCTCAGGTCAAATATTTCGGTGGTTCCTCAAGAACCATTTTTGTTCAGCGGTACAATCCGTGAAAACATCGATCCCTTGGGACAACATTCAGATGACAGAGTTTGGAACGTCATCAAAACAGTCAATCTGGAAACGTTATTTTCTAATCTAGAGTACAAAATAAGTGGGGCTGATTGTAGTTTAAGCACTGGACAGAAGCAACTGCTTTGTCTTGGCAGGGCTCTCATTCGTAACAATAAAGTGGTAATTTTGGATGAAATCACTGCAAACGTAGACTCCGAAGTTGAAGAGATGATATATAAAATAATAAAAGAATGCTTTATCAACTGCACTGTGATTATGATAACGCATAAGTTGAACTTAATAGAAGCATGTGATACAATCATGGTTTTAGATTGGGGTAGAATTATTGAAACTGGCAGTCCATCAGTTTTGTTAAATGATAGACGTGGTATGTTTTACAATATGCTAAAAAGTACCGATAAGTAAATAATACATATAGGTATAGTAGAACTCCTATAACTAGTATAATTTACATTTGTAAACACTATCGCACTAACCGCACTTAGGTAATGTTGTTATTATAAAATGCCTGTCTGCCAATTTAGAAGTGAAGAACGTATTTGATGCAAATTTTGCCAGTGACCTATTAAATGGCAAATCTGAGGTATTTTTTGTTTAAAATGTTTCCCCATTTTTTAGCGATATTGGCTGTGACTTAAAATTAAAATTAAAATTAGTTTGGCAACACCACTGACATCTTGATTTGGTTTGTCAAAATAGCGCTTCAAAATTCAATACAGAATATGAAACTGCGAGTTAACAGTTGTATCAAACACCTGGCTTGGATCTTGGATACAACTGTTAAGTCGCCGTTTCATATTTTGTATTGAATTTTAAAGCGTCATTTTGACAATTCAAATCAAGGTGTCAGCGCTGTTTCCAATATAATTTTAAAGTAATAGCCTCCTTTAATTATAAATTTAAATGATCTCACGGTATTATTACATATTATAAGATAATGAAGAAAATTTATAAAATAAAATAAATAAGAGCAACATTTTAGGTTCGTAAGAATGTGTAATTTACCAGGTTTATTACCAAACGCGACGCCACTGTGAAGCAGATTTCTCGATGAAATGTCAAAGAAACGTCAACGATATGCTATTATTAACCTAGAAAACAACTTTTCGAAATCGGCAAAACTTAGAGGCGTTTACTGTAATTGAAAGCAACAATTATTTCAAAATATTTGGTAAAATGGGTTTTACCATTGATGATAAAGCATTAACTACTAATAATTAATTAATCGATAATAGATTTTTCAAGAGGTAGGCAACCAATAAAACGATTGTGCATAGGAACTACGTCTCAAATCGAGACAAACAAAGCACTCCTGCTTTGTTTTCTTTTTGATCACTTTGTATTCCCAGTAACTGTATTTATATTCTATAACGTGTAGAGAACAATCGGGACTCGTCCAGAACTTGGCGCTCCTGTGTCCTGAGGGAGGCGGTAACGTTGTCGAAGAATTTACTGAATCACGAACGCAGATACTAGATAAAAGATACGGCGAGCTAATTGGAATTAGTCATTGGCGTCATTATTGACGAGCGAAGACTGTGAATAATAGTAATATAAAGTTGACTCAAGTTGCAAAAAACCATTTTGCATTTGCAACAGCACTTTTATCGCATTAGTCATTTGAAATTACTTTAAAGCTGTACTTATATGGAAAATATTCAATCCAAACTATGATTTTCTGGTCCTTTTGTGCCTTTATTTGGTTTGAAAATATTGAAAAAATGCTGTTGCAAATGACAAGTGGTTTTTTGCAACTTGAGTCAACTATATGTACAGGGTGTTATTGAAAGTTGTACAGATATTTTAACCATATGTATGTATAGTGCGAATTAATCTTAATTCAGGGTCAATTATTAGTAAACAATAAAATTTGTTGTCAGTATTTTTACCAAGTTTCTTTAAATCGTCGAAACCACAGTCACAGCGAACGTTACAATATTTTATCGTTTTTGACGTCAACGCAAAAGACTAGGAAAATGCAAAGGGTATTGTTTTGCAACATAGCAATTTAAGACTTTTGGTGCGTAACGATTGAAGAATCGTGAAACTCTTTAAATTGTAAATTATACCGGGATATCAAAAATTATCTTGGTCAAAGGTGGTCAGAGAACAGGAATTGTAAAACGTCCTTCTCAACTTATTTCGTGTGACGATTTCTTCGGTACGAGCGATTGGCCTACCAGCACCTTTTTTATGAGTCACAGAGCCAGTTTCGCGAAACACACCAACACAATTTATAAGGCATGCATAAAAATCCTTTGGCATTACTGCGAAGAGTGAGAAAAAATAAAAAATAAAACTATTTGACAGATTTTGACATTCAAAAAATGATTGACACAAATGCTTCGACAATTATTTGAAAATCCATAACGTTTTTCGTGTTCATTTGAGCAAAGTTTTAATGAACATTAATTACTTGTAAATTATGAGGTTATCTTTGACAGATGTCAAGTGTGTCAAGTTAGGTATATAATACACTGCTCCCAGAAATTAACGCATCACTTTGGAAAATGTGAAAATATTGGGTGTCAAGTGTCAACTGTGTGGGTAGGAGAGAGTTGACATTTCTTTGACAGTTCATAGTCGCGCAATTTTAAAAATTGTCAAATTAATGTGCAAAGGTATTAAAAAAATCAAATGGACGCTTATGAAATGTCATACAAATGTCAACTCTATCCCATCCACACAGTTGCCACATACATTTTCGTACATAATTGCCATACTTTATCCACAATCATTTTGAATCACCCAATAGTTGATAGTTGTAAATAAATCACAACAAATCAGCTCTTATTCGGGAGTGTTTTAAATTGCAATAAGAGTTTTATATGAACTCGTTACAAAAATAATAATCATCGTTATCACTTTCACTACCGCGTTCACTCATTTTATGGAACTGATTGTAAAAAAAATCTAAATGTGCATACTTCAACATGGGGACTATTCGTGGAGGGAGAAAAGACTGGGGATGGCACTATACTTGGGCCAACCAACAGATATAGTAATAAAAAAAGGGGATGTGGCCTAGTTGCGTAGAACGATATACGCCGAAGCCTGTTTCACAATGAAGCAGGTTCTTTGCCATTTGTCATCAATTAGAGAAACAAAAATCTTGAAAAAAAAACTATTTTGTAATACAAATCGAAAAACGCCGAGGAAAACAAACAAACATAAACACGTGGTCAAACTCCCGAAGCGAGGTTAAAATGAATGGGATGCCGGATGCCGTCAAGTAATTTTTGTGGATGTACATCAGGCTTTCGAAAATTTGCGCACGTTTTGAATAAGCCAATTGGAAGCTGCTATTTAAAATACGCGGGCACTAGGGGGCGGTTTTATTACTATATCTGTTGGTTGGCCCAAGTATAATTCAAATACGTGTACCGGCCCGCGAAAACTACAGAGTCATAAAAGGTTTCTGAATGTAGACGCTAGGCCAATGGATTCCTTCGCCTTCCTTTCACGCGAATTGTGCTTCTTTATCTAGCGCATTGTGGACTGGGTCATAAAAGGTTGTTGCACGTGCTTTTAGAGGGTTCGGAATTTTAACATGGAAAGCATAGGAAATGCCATCCCCAGTCTTTTCTCCCTCCACGGAACTATTACTTATTTAATTTTAGCTGGTTACAGTTGGTTGCAAAAAAAAACGGGAACTATCAGAATAAAAATGACACATTTTTATAATGTTTTCATAGTACTATGGGGGACACGGAAAACTGGGCAGATGTGTCATTCAGTTGTCAAACTTTCTAAACCATACCTTAGCTACTCATAACCAAGCTTAAGTTAATTTGACAGTTTTTTTGAAAATATCAATCATAATCACAGTAAAGGTGCATTTACAATGACACTTTTTGAAATGACAATAACAGACTGCCCAGGATTCCATGTCTCTCATTGTATCATAGTGTGAATCTTACAAGAGAAAGGTAGGTTAAAATTATGGTCAAAATTCAATGACATTTAAAAAAATTATTTGATAGGTATTGTCAAGCAGACAATTAATTGACAAATGGACAAAACCAAAAATACATTACAAAAATTTTCATTTTCCGTTTTGTTTTTGCAACCATCTGTAGGTACTATTCCGGACACGGAATCTTGGCCACAACTGACATTTAACTGACAAATATGTGTGAACTGGCCTTTATTATTGAAAATAACCCAACTTTTGACTCGATAATGCCATTTCCCTGCTTTTTTGATGTCACAAGAAAAACTTTTTAATAATTGTCATTTATTAATGACACTAATGATTGGTTTACATATTTTTTTTTAGAAATGTCTAAAAAATGTTGGAATGCTAAGATTCCGTTTCCGGAATAGTCGTAGGTACTGTTACGTTATTTATTTTCCCTGATGGGGAAATTTTCCCAAAATAACGATTTAACAGACTTCGGGTCGAGATGCACTGGAGACTGCTCGAGAGTACAATGAGGGACATGGAATCCTGGGCAGTCTGCTATTGTCATTTCAAAAAGTGTCAATGTAAATGCATTTACTGTCATTATGATTGATATTTTCAAAAAAACTGTCAAATTAACTTAAGCTTGGTTATGAGTAGCTAAGGTATGGTTTAGAAATTTTGACAACTGAATGACACATCTGCCCAGTTTTCCGTGTCCCCAATAGTACTACGGCGGACAATAAATTTAGGCCAGCCTGTCATTGAGTTGACATCAAAATGTGAAGCTGGCATTATGTTCAACTAACCCCATTTTCGATTTTTGTCATTCTTGTCATCGTGACAGCGATAATCAAAATTAAAATTGGGAAAAGAAGCGTGCACCAGAGAGAAGTGCTACTACAAATCAGTTATGCTAGTGCGTCATGATCTGTAAGTTACGAAAAAGGCAAAGAAAACGCCAAACAGCTTGAAAACCTTCAGTTTGACAAACTGACACATCAGTCATAATGACAATAAATGGTCGCTTGCATTGACTTTTTTGAAATGTCAGAAATTTGCCGGCCTAAATTTATTGTCCGCCATAGTACAACCTAAATGTAGGGGTGGGTGGTGATAAACGGAAGAAAGTAAACTCCGAGTGGTTTAAACGAAATGAATATATTTTCGCTCAGTTCAGCACACGTACCAATCTGATTATTTGACAACAAAAACGTTTCTCACACTCAATAATTATGTACAAAAATGAAGGGTTGGGCCCTCGCCGCGACAAAAAAAAAGGGAAAAACTCTCGAAAAATAAATTGATTTCAAAAACTAAATAAAAAAAAGGGAGAGCCGAACGTGAAGCCCGATATCGTCCTCGACGCTATTCTTCTACGCCGCCCACGATCGGCGGGGCCGTTCCCTCGGGTCTCACCTCGTTTCCCAAAAAAAAGCTAAATTCGAAATAGAAAAGAAAGTCGCGCGGCGGACGAGGACACAAAAGATAAAGAAATATAATAAACAAGAACTCTTACAAACAAAGAAAACTGTTATCGGCCTGACCGGCCGTTTGCAGGCGAGGTCACCAGCAGACCGATAACTCAACCCGAACAAAAAAAACGTTCTGCCTGAAACGACGCGCTGGCTTTGCTAAAACTAAAAATTTTTTCTTTCACCCTGGCCTTGATCGTCACGGGGCGGTCGACGTCTCTGGAGACCTGGACTTTCTCGGGGACTTCCTCGGGCCCACGGTAGACGACGAAATCCAGGTGTGGAATTTGACTCCGCACTCCGACGTTTGGTTCTTCACGAACCTTCCGTCGGGGATCCGTAAATCCGCTCCTCAGCGTCTGGGTTTGGACTTCCTGGACTCTTCTTCCAGCCTCACCCTCTTCGGACCCTCGACGTCTCCACACCCTTTTCTCGCCGTTCAACCACTCGCCGTTTCAGCCCCTTTCACAGTCCCGCACCGATCTGACCTCTCTGATCAAAGACCAAAGACAAAAAGCCCTTCCCCGCGCTCTCTCCTGTTTTTTATAGTTTCGCCCCTCTCGATTCGGATTATTATTATTTTTGACGGAAAACGTTGTGCGCACCCAGATCGAAACATTGACAAAACTTGCATTTTTTTTTAATGTAACAGTATTCATTATATGCCTTCATCAAATGTAGACTGTTCTGATTAATAATAATCGATGATATGACTCGTGAGACGGGAGCAGCACACATCTGCAAATTGATTTCACTCGGAGATATCATCGATGATAATCATACCACTTGTTTTGTTATAGCAGAATAAGTCTTTAAATGTACTCCTGTCGCTAGTTGTGATGTTAAAAATTCAAGAATATCTTAATCCGTCAGACATTCATTTTCTCCTAAAAATTTTTCATGCCGCCGGCCGCTATCGACGGTTTTGCATGATTCAAAATCCGCCGGAAACGTAAAATTCCCGGCCTAGTACTTATAAAAGTGACCTTGACTAAAAATTCGCTAGACAATGGGCAGGCAGCATTGAATATAGCCAACGGACTCCGTTTCGGCTCAGGGACGCGAGGGTCGCGGGTTCGATTCCGCTTGTGAAACAAATTTTTTACTTTTTAAAAATTATTTAAATTTGTCGGCATGAAAAATTTTGTGGATTACACGTCCAGAAAATGTTTTGCGAGTGCTCGTGTTGCTCGCCTCGGCTACGCAATATCACTCACACTCGCAAAATATCATTTTCTGGACTTGTGATCCAAATAACTATAGAAAAGCACCTTATTATAATTATGTTGCAATAAGTTACATAAATCATCAAATAAGTCACACACAAGATTTTATATCACACTTTCCCTCCCATATGGACGCCAGTGAGAACAATGTCATAGCTGATTCATACAGCAACAAAAACTATGAATTATGGATTTCACTATTTCAAGCAGTCGCATCGAGTATTATCACTTTTCAACGTGTAAGTTGATGAGTAAGTTCATTATTACCACAGACAATTAGTAGACCTACTAGTCGCAAACTTACTGATTAGCCAACCGACATCATTATTCTAAAAAGTTTTGCGTTTTAGAGCTGATACCTAAACTTTCAATGTGTTTAAAGTGTATTTTTCGTTGTCAAGGCTTTAAAATTGAATATTCGAAAGTTGAAGAATAGGTCAACATCGTTACTCAATGTAAGAACAAATTTTTGTATAATATGTCTTGTGTGTTGTGTGAATATTTGAAAATATAAAATAACAAAATATTTACCTACCAAGAGATTTTTTCGGAATATATGGCTACAAAAAATTCAACAACTCACTTTCTCTCTTTGATTATTATTATTATTATTTTTTGTGTGCAACCGTATGTGAAATGAGCACTTCGCGTACCGAAAACAGGCCGCGAAATCCAATTTATTAGTACAGAATTTTCATCGTGATGTCATCAATAGACTCTTTGGTTAATTCGTCTCTCCGCACGGCCCCTGATATTCCCATGATTAAAAAGGGGCAGATGATACAACTTATCATAACAGAACTTAACATTGACCTTCCACAATAAATAAATTCCAGTAAATAAGCCAATACAACATTTTCCGACACCGCTTTCACATTCGTCTTGTTACGTCAGTCTCTAAAGTCACTGTAACATTTTTCATACTGCCGTTTAGATTTTTCAAGTATTAAATTAGACACTGCACAATTATAAATATACAGGGTGTCTTAAAATTATCGTATTCCGAGTTCGGGGCTTAGTAGGGGACATCCTGTTGACCAAGTAAAAATGTTAAAAAAAAATTGCTGTCACTTTGAAAAAAATATCAAAGTTGCCAATATTTGTTCAAAAGTACCTGATTAATATTCTAGCTAAGTTGTATGTACTTCCCGTTTGAACAAAAATTGGAAAAATAAAATTTTTATTTTTTCGAGATAATGTTGTTTTTTCAAGAAATGTCTTTTCATTTATATTTTAATATTTTACATAATCATCCTCACCATATTTCAAAATGAATGTCAACCATTTATATTTTTTATTTGAAGAAAACATGATGAAAAGTTTGAACCTTCAGACCCATATATCTTTGTAAAGACCCCCCTATATTTTTTATTTTATTTTTTCGAGATTCCTGAGATTTTTCCCTACAAGACCCCCGACTTGGAATACGTTAATTTTGCGACATCCTGTATAATATTTTTTAACTCTGGATGAATACACGGAACTAAAAATCGTAATTTTCTTCCGACATTTCTACCATTTTTTTGAAATTAATGATTTGTTTTATTTATGTCATTTCTATAGCGAGAGACCGACTTTATATTTATTGGCAGTGAAGGAAATTTTACTGGTTCATTTTATAATTAAAAATTTTCGGTTGCACACAAAATGTTGTGTACGCATGGGCCGCGAAATCCGACAATTTTTCTCTGGGTACGTTAAAAAACGATTTCGCAGCCTCGATATACAAATAACTATTTTCATATTGTTATGACTGGTATTCCGGCTGTATCTCTTCGGGGTGGGCGGCTGGGGTTATCCCAAAAGCATATATCATGTTATGTCTGGTAAGATATTAGCTGCTATATTCTAGCTTTCTTCTTTTATCACAAACAATAAGAAAATTATTTACCATAAAGAAAATATATCTCTCCCAAATAATGAATTACGTAAAACGAAAACAACAAGCAATCAATCCGGAACAGAACACCAACTTCGTTCTGACTTTGTTCTTTACGTAAGTACAGTAACTAAACTATCTCAGAAACTTCTAACAATACTAAGAAATTTTAGATACTCTCGAAAGATTTTTATTAAAGGATTCAGAACACAGTTATGTGAAGAAGACATATACAAAGTGCTTCCGTCATATGAATCCAAAAAATTAGGAAATAAACTGGAACTAATCTGCAAAAGGCTACAAAAACAACAAGTATTCTCAATGGTTTCTTTTTTGTGGAAATCCTTTGGTTTGCAGTTTTGTATTATAATTACTACTCTGTTGATCCGAATTACAATTATGTATTTTTGTTAGTCTCTTAAAAACTCGTAATCATATTCTTAATTTTTTAGATTCTTAAGGACAAAAATCATTAAAAACTTTATAGCCTATTTTGCAAAAGATAACAGTGTTATCAAATCAAGTGCACATTTCTACGGTACATATTTAGTGATGATAGTGTTCCTCGACTACGTATTTGCTGACAATTTCCAATTACGAATTGAAACATTTGCCATTAAAATGCGTACAGCTTTTACATCTTTAATTTACAGAAAAGTATTGAAAATTAATCTGTCCCAAGATAAAAACATATCACTTGGTAAAATAATTGACGTTGATAACTAGAGATGTGAACGAATTCGAAGTTTCAATAGTGTATATAACGACAATGATCGCTAATGTCATATATTTTTTTGGGGTTTGTTTTATACTATATGCAGAAGTCGGTTGGCTAGTTGTTATACTAACGAGTATTTTTTCATTAATTGTTCTAATACAAAGTAGGTACCCAACCAATTAATAAATGAATGTAGTCCATTTTAATACGTCATTTTTAGTGAGTCTGACAAGTTTAATCACGAATCTTACAACTAATACTTTAAAGAAAACGGACCACAGGTATGAGATGACAAAAGAAGTTTTAAATGGGATTAGGTCAATAAAATTTTACCTTTTGGAAGACTTATTTAAGACAAAGTTGTCTAACAGCAGAAAGTAAGCACAATTCATGGATTAACATTGAAGTAGACGTTCTATTTTGTTTTGTTTCAGGGATGAGGTTTCTTTCATTTACAAAATATTTTTAGTGTTATATACACAAATTACGCTATCGAACTTTTTGCTAAATGCAACCTGGTATTTGCTAATCATCACTTCGATATATTTGGCAGACCACATCAGTGCTGCGACAATGTTTCTTATCATGGACAGCCTTAATAACTTATCAGTGGCCTTGCGTTTTGCTTTTGCAAGGGGAATTTACGAATCCGCGAAATTGAAGGCTATTTTCAAACGAATTTCAAAATTCTTGGAAACCAAAGAACATGAATTTACTGAAAACGAAAATGAAGAACTTTCCCAAGAAATCGTTCTGTCAGACTTAAGCGTTTACATTAACGATTATAAAATACTTGATAACGTTAATTTAAAATTCCAGAAAGGGTTGACGATTATCACTGGACCAGTTGGAAGTGGCAAAACCTTGTTGTTAAAGGTTTTAATGAGAGAGCACCAGTTTATTGAAGGTGATGTAACTGTTAACGGTAAAATTTCTTACGCGTCTCAAGAACCCTGGTTATTCCCTTCGACGATCAAACAAAATATTTTGTTTGCAAGCAGCTGCGACAGAAAGCGATACAATGAAGTACTCGAAGTGTGTGCCTTGATGACAGACTTGCAGTCTTTCGATGAAGGTGACAATACAATGGTTGCAAACAGAGGAACCAACTTGAGCAGAGGACAGCAAAAAAGAATTAATCTAGCACGAGCAGTCTACAGAGAGAGTGATTTCTATTTGCTGGATGATTGTCTGTCAAGTCTAGACGTGCTAGTTGAAAATTTTATATTTGAAAAGTGCATCAGACATTTTTTAAAGGATAAAGTAGTTGTAATGGTTAGTCAGAACAAAAAACACATTAGCAGAGCAGATCATGTTATTGTTTTGAACGACGGAACGTCATCAATGAAGCAGAGTTCATCTGTTCAAGAAATAGCTACTTTTAAAAGGTCCGAGATGGTGCGGAACATCAACGTCGAAAAACAAGGATCATCCATAATTGATTTCGATGCAAGCGAAACTGCAACTTTGATGGAAATGAGAATCATCGAGAAAAATGTATACGAAGAGTCAAAAGAACTTGCGAACGTTAAACTCGAAACGTTTGTCAAGTATTTCAAACATGGTGGTGGTATAATAATGCTTTCAGCAGTTCTTATTTTCTTCTGTATGATCCAGTTTGCACAAAGTGGCGTTCACAAACTGCAAACCACTTGGTAAGTTGTGTTTCATTTTCACAAAAAGATTGACTTTGTTCTTATTGTTTTTCAGGATTGATACTGAAGAAACTATTGTCAATTACACAGTTCACAATAGTACAGACAATGACATTTACAAAAATAACATTCAAAAGCGCCATCAAATGGTTTTTTTGATTCCCTTACTTGCGTTACTCGTCGGGGTCTTTATGATGTTAAAGGCTACCATCTTTTTTCTTTTTGTTAAGAAAGCTTCCCTTAGCATCCATGAACTTGTTGTTGGAAAAGTTATTGGCGCTTCGATCGAATTTTTCGATTCTAACTTGATTGGAAACATTTTCAACAGGTTGTCAGAAGATTTACTTTACATTGATGAAAAAATTCCTCTATCATTTTCTGTTGTTGTAGAAGTGAGTTCCGTTTCTATTTTTTTTTTTTTAATTTAAATTGCTCTTTTAGTCTCTTATAGAAACTGTAATCATAACGATTTTAATAATGACAGTAAACGTAGATCTCCTCGTGCCTTCATTGGTGTTTTATGTGTTGATTGTAATAACTACGATAATTTATTTAAGAACTGGGAGACCTCTAAAGCAACTAGAGATTTCAAGTAATTTATCTTTACACGAAAAATATTTCGGATCTAATTTGTAACATTTAGCTCGAAGTCCGTTTCTAGGATATATAAATGCAACTGTAGAAGGTCTATCCACAGTGAGGGCTTCCAAAGCTCAAAATATCTTGTGTGATGAATTTGACACACATCAAGACTTGTACACTTCCGCCTCATACATGTATTTCTGCTGCTTGAGGGCATAGGGATTTGCTATACACATCTACGCCACTGTTGTCATTGCTTTTGTGGTTATTCAATTTTTGACTGCAGAAAATGGTATAATTACTTGTATAATTTAATAAACTACATATTGCATCAAATTCTACTTTAAGATACCTCTGTGGGAGACGTCGGCCTGGTCCTTTCGCAAACGTTTCTATTGACGTCAGCTCAAGAAATGGGATTTCGTAGATTCAGTAGATTGATGACAAGAATGACAGCAATTCAAAGGATTCTAGAATATACAAAACAAAAACAAGAATGTAAAAATGGTACAGTTGTGGAAAATTGGCCTCAAGGTGGTGAAATAAGATTTGACAATGTATACCTTTCTTACAACAATCGTAGCGATGCCATTTTAAACGGTTTAAATTTTACTGTAAGATCTGGGGAAAAAATTGCCGTAGTTGGTAGAACCGCTGCAGGAAAAACGTCGTTAATTTCCACCTTGTTAAGGTTGTACAAAATCAAAGGAAAAATATATTTTGACGGTGTAGATATTGCGACTGTACCACTGGATGTTCTCAGGTCAAATATTTCGGTGGTTCCTCAAGAACCATTTTTGTTCAGCGGTACAATCCGTGAAAACATCGATCCCTTGGGACAACATTCAGATGACAGAGTTTGGAACGTCATCAAAACAGTCAATCTGGAAACGTTATTTTCTAATCTAGAGTACAAAATAAGTGGGGCTGATTGTAGTTTAAGCAGTGGACAGAAGCAACTGCTTTGTCTTGGCAGGGCTCTCATTCGTAACAATAAAGTGGTAATTTTGGATGAAATCACTGCAAACGTAGACTGCGAAGTTGAAGAGATGATATATAAAATAATAAAAGAATGCTTTATCAACTGCACTGTGATTATGATAACGCATAAGTTGAACTTAATAGAAGCATGTGATACAATCATGGTTTTAGATTGGGGTAGAATTATTGAAACTGGCAGTCCATCAGTTTTGTTAAATGATAGACGTGGTATGTTTTACAATATGCTAAAAATGTACCGATAAGTAAATAATACATACAGGTATAGTAGAACTACCGGGTGATCAAGAAGGACTGTTTAAGTTGGCAATACAATTAGAACATTTTTTTATTCGGCTATTTACAACACTGCAACCGGATATGTTTTGTGGGTTTATTTGACAGATATCTGACGTAGCATTAATAACAGGTTATCAGGCCTATTCTGTAAGACACTTGGTTAAAAGTTAAACGTTAAAACAACGGTTAAAATATTTTAACCCATTGCGCTATTCTCTAAGCCAAAATTTTAACCAAAAGTTGTTAAAATTTAACTCAAATTGCTAATTTTTAGCGGGTGGTCATACCCAGCCGTTAAAAATTAACTTAGGTCAAAACGGTCCCAAATTATAATGGCATTCGCAATGAATATTCTTTTGGTGCATGAACTGGAATGAAGGCGACAAATGTACTCGTAAGTAAATTTTTCGACAAATCAAATCTGTCAATTCCATAAATTTTTCTCAATTCTTAAGGGTAATTTTGCCACCGGCGGTAAAAGGAATCATCCTGTACAGCTTTCTCATTGTAGCTTGAGCTGTAAGAACCGGATGCGCAATGGTCTTACAGCCCCTTCACTAATTTTGTCGCATTTCTTTGCCGCTTCCAGGACCTCTTTATCTGACCTTTTTTTCAACTCTGCGCATCCCTCACAGCTCAAGCTACAATGGGTAAGCTGTAACATATTTGAGTAGATACCTAAAGTGCATCTATCGATATTTAAAACGACCTTTTGATTCCTTGAGTGGTTTATTGCCGCTTAACGAGGGTTGTCGTACAAGTGGTACCAATTACCAATTACTTTCATTTATACAGTGAGGGGCAAAAGTAATGTAACAATTCGATAAATCATAAACTGTTGAGTTTAAAAAAAAGAACAAAAACCGGTCGATTCACGTTTTTGAGTAGTCTGTGCCCATACCAATGTATAATAGTCTGCAACTATTAGTTGAGGTTAGGTATAATTTTGCAAATAATTATGACTGTTGTTCCTCCAGCTGACAGTGATTTGCGACGTTGCCATATGTATTTGTACGCTTCCGTGCCTGACTTCATTCTTCAAAATAACCTAGCCGCTAAAATAATGCTTTTTAACCTACCCGTTAATAATTTGTCTTACAGAATAGAATTTTGGTTATTTGTAGATAACCGGCTGTTAAAAATTAATTTATTAGCGGATGGTTAAAATTAAGAGACGAGTTACAGAATAGGCCCGATTGAGAGTAAAAATTAACGGCAAAAAGAAATCAAAGGTGGAATTCGGAATAATAATCTATGCAAAAATTAACTACAGGAAATTCTCGAAGTGTTCCCCATTTTGCTCTAAACATAAATTAACTCTTCTCTCGAACGATTCACCAGTATGTTTAATTTAATTTGCCCGGAAGTTACTCCAGTTGTACCATTTAAAAATAAAATTCAGCATTACCAACTTAAACAGTCCTTCTTGATCACCCCGTATAATTCACATTTGTAAACATTAGAGAGTTTTTGCATTACGTTTTTCAGATAACCGTGTACGCTAACCCCGTTGTTGCTAGGCAATAGCGTAACCGATTCATTACCGCCCGTTATTCGAATAAGCGGTTACGCTAATTGCTCGCGAATAGCGGGGATTATAGCGTTGCTCCAATGTCTTGTCAATTCAAATTGATATAATCTGTTTCAAAATCAAAAATCCACCAACACTGCATTCTACCTCGAAAATACAACCGACAACGTCGCCAACTTTTGTTTTTAGTGTGTTTGCAAGTGTCGGAAAAAGTGGGGTTATGAAAGAAAGCTGTAGACAGTCGTTTTGGTCGTAGTTCATCGTGTTTTTTTATTTTCATTTTATTATTTCACTCAAAAGGTATGATATGGTAGCTACTACCTTTTTGTACATAATAATTATTTTGTGTTACGTAATAAACTCAACAGTTCGATGTCAAATTTTGACGGGACGTTGAGCCAACCCAAAAAAATGAAATTTATTCTAGGGATTTCTTTGTTTCTGCCAACATAATTCAACAGGTGGTGGATTTTTGATTTTGAAACAGATTATAAATCATGTATAGTCCTACAGAAACTCTAGTGGAATTCGGCTTTGGTTGTAAATTTATGTTTGTCACTTGAAAAATAGAATTTTATGCTGCAGCAATAATCCTACTGATAAATGCTAATGAGGGTTGTCAGTTTGGGGTTCGCAATGTTAGCTTCAGGCAGGGATGGTACAGGTAGTGGTAGTTGTATTTATGATAACGGTTATTACTTGATAATAAAATCTTAATCTTCGGTTGTTGTTGTTAAATTTACAACCAAAGCCGAATTCCACTAGAGTTTCTGTAGGACTATATGATAACCAATTATTAAAAAATGAAGATTTGAACGGTTGTACTGCCTTATTTTAATGATATTGAATATTTTTCAGCAGAAAAAAAGGACGAAATTGTCTCATTAATGCTAATTTTTGTTTTAACTTTACACAATGTACTTTTTTGTTTTTTGACTGCGAAAAATTCTCATTTGTATTATTGTACGGTAGCTCTTAAACTATAACAGATAAACATGTGCTTCCACGGACTTTTTAGTAAGAAATAATATACTCTACAAAAAATTCCAGTACATTTTTCTTGTATCCGTTAAGTTTTCGCTACGTACTCCGTGAAAGGAAAAAATATGCAATCGACGAAGTTTCAACCATTTAGAAAAATTAGAAGACCTCAAAAGTCTTACCCATTAATAAAGTCGGTACAGGTTGCAAAGAAGCATCTTGCAACCGACATTGAGAAATTTGCCTAATGTAACGATGTTTGCAACGACTGCAACAGTTACTTGTTTGGTGTGCGTCGGGATTCTAGTTACATTTTTTTAACTGTCAAACGCACTGTCAAATTGCTGACTTTTAGGTTATGTGTATTAAACGTTCTCCTTGTAAACGTTATATCAATTTGACAGGGATTTCAAATCTCATGAAAGAAAGAAGCGCCAACGTCGCCAACTATAAATGTTGTAAATTACCAGAAATGTTACCAACATAATTTTTTCCCCCTGCTTCTTTGCAACCAGTACCGACTTTACATTCTCATCGAGTTGACACCAAAAATACATTATTCGAAAACCAACAATTAATGCATAAGTATGACATGAAAAAACGGAGAATTGCATTGGGGACTCTGCTCTGAACACTGCTCATACTAAATAAAGTGTGTTGTATCAAAACCACTTAAAAATCTTTCCGAATCAAGTAGGTACTCTTCGTATTAATTGACAGTCCGCTTGCAAAAATGGCCAAAGAGTTCAAATTGCGTTTAAGATTTACAACTGAAGACGACTTAATTTTGCTTCGGGATGTAGTGGGACATAATCCATTTGAAGAACCATCCAAGTGGAAGCAAATTCATGCAAATCTTTTGTGCGTTAGTGGGAAAAATTTTAGTGTACGTTCGGTTCGGGAACATGTTGAACATTTACTTAAACTCTTTGTTAAAAACGATCGTGCCAATTTAAGAAAGTAAGTAAAATTCAATTTTTTTAATGTAAATAAGTAGGTACCTATCTTTTTCTTTTTTTTTTATAACATCAATCCTCAAAGTATAGTTTGTCTCAATTCTAAATTTCCACCACCTGTTGAATTATGTTGGCAAAATGAAAATATTTGTAAATTGGGGATTCTTATAACCAAAGTTGGCAATATAATTATTTTATAAACATGATTCGAAAACATTAAAATTAATTCATAAGTTTATTTTGCTTTTAGAATTTGATTTTCTACCTACTTACTTGTTGCATTACAAAAAAAGGTTTTCGTTCTTTTCCTTTATTCTAAAATTTTGAGTTGTGAAAACGGAAATTGACAGATAACCTAACAAATACAATCTGACGCATTTTTCACCAAACAGTGTTGCCGGTTGTATTTCCAACGTAGAATGCAGTGTTGGTGGAAATTTAGAATTGAGACAGACTTTAGGTTTTAAATTTTATATTCTGAAAATATATAGTTATGCCTCAAATATTCTGTTACAGTAGGTACAGTTGCGGCCGTTGAAATCTCAGACAGGAAAGATTTAAACACTCTGTATAAATTCCGAAATTTGATTAGCGTAAACCGTAGAGGGATATGGAGGGAGCACTGCCTATGCTGGCAATGTAAAGAAAGCGGCACGTCGCGAGACCTGTGCGGAGACCTTTTATGACGCCTTTTAAAATGACCGCCAGTACTTCGTGAAATTTCGTGACGAGGGTTGTTGGGCATCAGATGCTTCATAGGCGTCGGTGTTCCGTCATTTTACTAGGATTTGTTTTTTACACGTGAACCGGTTGGTGAATTGTCTTTGTATTTTTTCAGTTGTATAACTCTGATCTGTTTTTATTTTGAACTAAATATTTACGGTCGTCTTCCTACAATTCCTACAAAAATTGTCCCCAGAAAAAAGTTAAAGCGACGCCACTGGAAAGATGAAATATCTGCGTTAACTTCGGTTTCGCTCGGCTCATCTGGAGACCTTTTATTAGGTCTACAGAAAAGCGCGGTCGTATCCACTTTTTTGAAGAGTGCTCCCTCCATATCCCTCTACGGCGTAAACAGAATTTTCATCAAGGATTATAAAGTCAGTGTCAGTATTTGACATATTAGGTCAGAATCGCGCGTAACTTTTGAAATGCCGCAATTATCTGATTTGCAAAAATGTGTTTGACTGAGAGACGGTGTGAGTATAAGAGCCATTGCGAGAGAAATTAATGTGGATAATGTTTGAGTGATATTTTGAGAAACGTCACTTTCAATACCATTTACAAAGCTAAAAGTTTGGCGTTGTCAAAGTGTCTGAGTTTTCAACGGCCGCAACTGTACAATAATTTCAAAATTGGATTTAAAGATTGCTTAAAGGCATATAATAAATATGGGTAAATTTTGAGATTTTGAACTGCCTTGTCTAGCACAATGCTGTACTATTGGGGACAAAATACTTTGGTCGTCATTTTTCTGTCACTTCAAAACAAATTAATGTAAACCAAGCATTAACGTCAAGTCAATAGTGATGACAATTTCAAATTATTGACTTTTCTCTTGTCAAGAATATGGCACCTTCCACCATTCAAAAATTTAGAATCATCTCCCTTGTTTCTGGAGGGTTGTCCATGGGTCAAATTGCCTTGTGGAAACCTTTTCAATTTTTCCTCCTAGGAATATCTCCTTCAGTTGTCCATTTTTCGGTATTTAACATTTTGCAATGATGAGTTTGACAGTGACAGTGGTTGACAGTAGTAAAAATAAGGTTAACCGTCCTAATGCTTGCTTTACAACTTTATGTCAGTCAACTGACTTTGACGACCAAAGTAATTTGTCCCCAATAGTATGTGAATGTTTTTGAGCGTGACATATGTATTGGATTTTATCATTTCCAACTTACTTTCATACAGTCCACCTATCACATGAAGATTTAAGATGTTTCAAAATGTTCGTATGTATTTAGATCTGGAACCGAAGAGCAATATTGGGAGAAAGAACGCTTGTTGGAGGAAGTGAAACAACTGTCCACAGAATTCAAGGCGAGGAGATTCGTAAAGAAAGGAGTGAGTGCTTCAAAAGCGGAAGGTATTTTCGCAAGAAATGTTGCTGCCTTTGATAATGATTCGACACAAAGTAACATAGGATTTTCTTGCAATACTTTTTCTTACTTATCTGCAGTTTCAGTTCACACACAAGAAACCATCACGAAAGATGGTGATCATTATCAAGGATCAGAGGTACATTTTGATGTTGTAGACCATTTGGAAATTGGAGATGAAGAACCGGTGGACCGCACTCAAGACCAGTACAGCAGATATGTAATATCTCCTACTGATAATTCCCCCCCAATAATAATTGAGGAAATAGAACTGGCGAATAGGTCAGAAAGGCCGACAGCAGCTGCAATTCTATGTACAACAATTTAAAAAGTTTTAGGACCAAAACGCGCCCGAAAATCGCAAAATGCTTTAAAAAATTCCAGTCTGGAATTTTTGAGGCAAAAACAATCGGCAGATAAAGAGTTGGCTGAAAGGCAGTTGCTATTGCAGGAAAGGAGGCTGGAGCTTGACGAGAAGAAGCAAAAATTAGAAGAAGAAAAATTTGAATTAGAGAAACGGGAACGGGAAAGTAGGTTGTTGTTAGAAATCAAAGAAAGGGAAAATAATTTGCAAATCGCCCAACAGCAACAAGAGTTAATAAATTTCTTCGTTCAGAATTTTAATAATAAAAATTGAGTTTACAACGTTAACGTATTTTTAATTTATGCATTTAAATACTCTTCTAATTCTGGAGGATTTGTGTTAAAATATTTTGCAGTTTGTCCACCGTATAAGCAGGTGTGACAGTTTGTAAGTAGCATTGCTGTCTTATACATTATTCCAACGTTCTGCAACAATAGTTTCTGATTTTTTTTTGAAATCTAAAAATGCAAAATCGCTTATAATTTTCCCAAATGCCCACTCAACAGCTTGTCTCATAGAGCTCATGCGGGTGTTAAAATTTTGTTGCTCTATTGCGAGTCTTCTACCAGGAAATGGACATAACAATAACTCTTGAATGGGATATGCAGGATCTCCATAGAGAACGTATTTTTCGTTTTCTCCAAAACGAGCACGCTGCTCCAATTGATTATATAAATTTGATTCTCTAAATATTCCTGCGTCGTGTCTTCTACCAGGGTAAGGTCCCATCAGGCTAGCTATTATGCCATCTGGACACAGTACCGATTGATATTTTACACAATGGTGACGCTTGTGCCCAGAAAAATACTCCTCTTGGTTGATGGACGGTCGACATATTGCTCGAGCTGTCCCATCAACTTGATTAGCAATTATAGATATACAGTGCATTTTTTTTAACTGTTGCCATAGGGAATTGCATGGCAAAACTTATACCCCCTGTTAACTTTTGTTCTGATGAAAATGTTCAAACCATTTTTGGAACAAAGTTGGAAGATTTTTTAAACTATCGGACAGATTACAATTCAATATATCCTAAATTGTCGAAAAAGTTGGAAAAAAATATTTGTACCACGCCGGAATAATAGTACGTCGAGCGGCCGCCAGAATAGCGTCCTTGTCGGCTCAACCAGCAACTGCCTATCCCCACTTTTGATTTTTGTCAGTTTCATTTAAAAAATAAATAGGGAGATCTTCTCGTGGCTATGATTCAATTTCTTTATAAAAAAAAAACAAAACGTAATAACGTTAACGCACAAATAATTCAACAAATTAACAGAAATTATCAAAGGAATTGTTCAAAATGTTTTTCTTCGACAATTTTGTATTTTTTTTTTTTAAATGTCGCACTGTAATGGAATTTGGTCAGGTGCTGATTGAGCCGACAGAGACGCTATTCTGGCGGCCGCTCGACGTATATATTATTCCGGCGCGCTTTAAAATATTTTTTTCATAACTTTTTCGACAGTTTAGGATATTGAATTGTAATCTTCCAACTTTTTTCCAAAAATGGTTTGAATATTTTCATCATAACAAAAGTTAACAGGGGGTATAAGTTTTACCATGCAATTCCCTATGGCAACAGTTAAAAAAAATGCACTGTATATTCGGCAGATTCGGCTGAAAAACCAAATAAATGTTCTAAATCCAACAATCGTTTTGGATATGCTAATCTTCGCAGATACATACATAAACCTTCTAAGCCTGCAGTGTAAATTGGTGTCACTTAATTATTATCTAAAATAAAGAAAAAATTAACATACCGGACACAGTATGCCGATGGGCACTCCGTATTTCCGGCGGTATACCTAAAGCATGGACATGTCTTTCCAAATGTTCATGTTTAAACCGGAAGTTAGAAATGCATTCTTCCTCTGTGAATGTATTTAGATTTAATCTACCATATTTCGTAGATCGCAAAAATGCATTTTGCCGCACCTCCAGTAAATTATCCAAAATTGCGTCTTCGACTAAATTGTAGTCCAATTCACCAAAAACAGCTACATCAAATAAATCTTCCATGATTGTATTTCAACAGGATATCAAAAATCACTACGTGTCACTTTTATTATTAGCGTACGTCAAATTTAACCGAAGTGACAAACGTAACGCTAAAGGTCTCAAATTGGAACCACGCTTATCTCGGTTAGCGTATACGGTTAACTGATTTTACCGTACCGGTTATTTTAACGGAACGTAACGCGAAAACTCTCTACTATCGCACTAACCGCACTTAATGTTATTATTATAAAATGCCTGTCTGCCAATTTAGAAGTGAAGAACGTATTTCATGCAAATTTTGCCAGTGTCCTATTAAATAGCAAATCTGAGGTATTTTTTGTTTAAAATGTTCCCCCATTTTTTAGCGATATTTTCTTATAGACACTATTCTACTCCATGATGCAAAAGCTCACCAAAAAGGGCATTTAATAACAAAAATGGCAAAAACAGTACTATGGCGGCCAAAAAATTTTGGCCGTCACTTTGTTAACATTCAAGTAAAGTGTAAATAAACCTTTAGGAATCGTAACCCCACTTTCGATTCTTGTCATTTTGACAATCAGTTTAAACTGTTTGAAGCTCAGATATTGGAAAAATCCGACATGAATAAACAAAATTAGAGCAATCGTACATAAATAACCTAAGGTAAGCGTTCTATGTAGTAGAAATGACAAAATAATTTTGAGTTTTGAAATTTACCACCCAAAAAATAACGTTCATAATCAAGACAGTAATCATGATGACAATAAAGTACGGATTACATTTTTTTTTTTTGAATTGACAGACAATGACGGCCAAAATTTTTTGGCCGGCATAGTACCTTTCGTTTATCTTTTCTTTATCTTGAACAGTATACAATGTGATCAAATAGAAAAAAGCAGGCGTTGGAAATTATCGGTCATGTCGTAGAGAAATCATATGCAAATAAGGAGATAAGCGTTCAATTCATGGGCGTAGACAATTTGTGGTCTGAAAGGCAACTAAATCATACCTCACAAATTTTAGACGTTGGAATTAAACTAGTCAAAAATGAATAGGGAATTTTTCCTTTTTTGAATTTTTTATAAATACAGTTTAATATTTCAATTTGTAATGAAATGTGTTAGAAATATATAAATATACAGATTAAATGTAATGTTTCAAGTAGGTACCTGTAACATTTTAAATTTCTCTAGTGTTTAAGAATACGTGGGAGGATTGAGGCAATTACTTTGCTTTCCAAGAAAAATGGTGGAATTCATTTTTGCCTAGTTTATAATTGTAGATACATTTTACCGTGAGATCATTTAAATTTATAATCAAAGTTGCTGTGACTTTAAAATTAGTTTGGCAACACCACTGACATCTTGATTTGGTTTGTCAAAATAGCGCTTCAAAATTCAATACAGAATATAAAACTGCTAGTTAACAGTTGTATCAATCACCTGACTTAGATACAACTGTTAACTCGCTGTTTCATATTTTGTATTGAATTTTAAAGCGTCATTTTGACAATTCAAATCAAGGTGTCAGCGCTGTTTCCAATATAATTTTAAAGTAATAGCCTCCTTTAATTATAAATTTAAATGATCTCACGGTATTATTACATATTATAAGAAAATTTATAAAATAAATAAGAGCAACATTTTAGGTTCGTAAGAATGTGTAATTTACCAAGTTTATTACCAAACGCCACTGTTAAGCAGATTTTTCGATGAAATGTAAAAGAAACGTCAACGATATGCTATTATTAACCTGGAAAACAACTTTTCGATTTCGGCAAAACTTAGAGGCGTTTACTGTAATTGAAAGCAACAATTATTTCAGAATATTTGGTAAAATGGGTTTTACCATTGATGATAAAGCATTAACTACTAATAATTAATTAATCGATAATAGATTTTTCAAGAGATAGGCAACCAATAAAACGATTGTGCATAGGAACTACGACTCAAACTGAGACAAAAACAAAGCACTCTTGCTTTGTTTTCTTTTTGATCACTTTGTATTCCCAGTATCTGTATTTATACCGGGTGTATTATGAAAAACCTTTGGTGCTATAACTTCCTTATTTTTTATCCGATTTTAACAAATGATACGTCAAACAAAATCGTTTTACAAACACTGTAGCCCGACATGCAATGATTATTTTTTAACATTATGTTTTTTGACAGACCGGAGCTAACTTTGTTTTTTTAAGTTGCACTGTATATTTTTTTATCTTTATTCTGATAGATGTTTATCTTCTGAATACACAAACATTAAAATAAAAAATCAAAAATTTGTTTAAATAAAAAAAATAGAATTTTCAAAAATCAAGTAACCATAACTTTACTATAGCAAATGTTTGAAATTACCTCCATTCTCTCTAAGGCACATTCGACACCTTCCACTGACGCCCATTGCGGCGTCTAATAAAAATTCTGGTGGTATTTGTTCACATACTGCTACGATTCTTTTTATTAAATCCTCCGGAGTCAAATAGACATTGTCTTGAATGTCCATAGCTGTTTTAGTCACTTTGCAAAATTAGAATGCACTTTTATTACTGTTTAATGTGACTGCTAAAATCGGATAAAAAATAAGGAAGTTATAGCACCAAAGGTTTTTCATAATACACCCGGTATAACGTGTAGAGAACAATCGGGACTCGTCCAGAACTTGGCGCTCCTGTGTCCTGAGGAGAGGCGGTAACGTTGTCGAAGAATTTACTGAATCACGAACGTAGATACTAAATAAAAGATACGGCGAGCTAATTGGAATTAGTCATTGGCGTCATTGCGAATTATTGACGAGCGAAGACTGTGAATAATAGTATAGTTGACTCAAGTTGCAAAAAAACATTTTGCATTTGCAACAGCACTTTTATGGCATTAGTCATTTGAAATTACTTTAAAACTGTACTTATATGGAAAATATTCAATCCAAACTATGATTTTATGGTCCTTTTGTGCCTTTATGTGGTTTGAAAATATTGAAAAAATGCTGTTGTAAATGACAAGTGGTTTTTTGCAACTTGAGTCGTCTATAAGTTGTTAGCTCAAATGCACCATAGAAACAGTATAAGATATTAGTGTTAGAAAATAGTTATTTATTTAACGAGTTTGTATGTAATTTTGGCTTTTTTTGGCATGAGTGGAATATTTTAAAAATCGTGTGAAACGAGAGTTTTAGAGGTCCACGAGTGCCAAAAAAGTCCAAATTACACAAGAACGAGTTGAATACAACGTTTTTTTTTGTTCTACGAGCCCCTCAAAGGCTCCAAATTCCTAAAAATCTTTAAAATTAGCTTGACGTTTCGTTTTGACAAGTTGTCAAATTTATCAAAATCCGTTCACACAGGAGAAAATTCTCAAATTCTGACAGTGTCGAACAAAAAAAAAATTATTTGATAGGTATTGTCAAGCAGACAATTAATTGACAAATGGACAAAACCAAAAATGCATTAGAAAAATCTTCATTTTCCGTTTTGTTTTTGCAGCTTGAGTCAACTATAGGTACCTAAATTACGTAATGACAGTAGAAATAAATTAATACAAGCTGATCTATATTTTGATGTTTTATTAATCATATTTTCGTAAATTATTTTATTTTACAGATAAGTACACACAATGTTATTGCAAAAAATCACGAATGCAACTTGTGTTGAAATCACTTTTTTACGGATGGGATTACAACACTGTGCTCATGTGTGTCAACTTCCCACTTGTAAAAGAAGTAGGTAGTGCTTTAGGACATATTGCATAAATAAAAATAACTATTTTCTGTACATATTTTCTATCTATTTTGTATGCTGCATGTAATCAATCAATTTTTCATTTTTACATCGAAATACGAGCCTTACTGATGAGTGATCCTTCTTACAGTTAGTCTGTTAATTTCAAATGCAAGATTATCGTCAGATTTTCTGTCTCTTAGGATTACGTTTATATTTTTTTTCTAACACTAATATCTTATACTGTTTCCATGGTGCATTTGAGCTCACACCTTATGTTTCCCATAAAATACGCTTTTCTCTATAAGACACGTCATCAATAGCAACGTATCTTATAGAGTCATAAAATACGCTCACACATATTATTCAAGTAACATTTTATTCATCATTTTTATCACAAAAGTGAAAAGTACAATTATTGAATTGGAACTGCCACATTAGCTTCGTGCTTTTGTTCCTAACATCTTCTTCTTTAACTTCTGCTGTTTCATCCAATGCAAGTGCCCGGCCATCGAAAATGGCAATGGCGTTTTCTTCAAATTATTCTTGCCGTAGTGTGAATTAACTTTTAATGAAGTTCTACACGCTTACCCCATATCAAGAAAAGCCAAAATGACATCTTATCGTTACCTCCGTGATGCTTTTTTTTATTGTTCCGGCCTTGAAACGAAACATACACCTTTTCGTATGCACTTTTAGACTTCATTGGTAACAAATTACCCCTTTTTTCTTATTTCTTCTGGAACGTTTTGGCACATTTCAACGATGAAAATTGTTTTTTTCCAAATTTGTTGATATTATTACCATAGTACCCACGGCAACCTCCACATTTTGTGTATTGTGACGCGCCTCGAATAATTTCTGAATTTATTAAAATTTCTGATAAGATGTTAGTGTTAGAAAAAATCTAGCTATAAGTTTAAGTAGAATTTGATGTTTCCGGTGATTTTCCGTCTACAGAGACACACTGGTTGCATATTTGTGGTGACAAATCAAATTTGTTATCGAATATTTGACGATAATCTGTTGACGAAATCATTGAAAATTTCGTGACTTAACCGTAACTTACATACTTTCAAATTGAAGATAAGAGGTAATGATTCCACGTTGTTAGTGACCACGTTAACAAACAACTGTCAAACTAGTGAAAATATCATGAGTTAGCAAGAGCATCGATTATTAATAAAATGAAGGTGTATCCCAAAAGAAGACATTATCATATCTATTTTTAGACAGTTATCGGTCTACCCTCGTTTAATTAAATGGCAGAAAGCGTTCACTCTTCTGCGAATTTCAAAACAGAGGTGATGAGTCACATTATATGTTAATTTATCAGCGAGTCGGATGAGTCAAATGCGAAGAAGTAAATAGGAGATAGCGGTAATGATATGGAGATATATAAGAAAACAATTTATTTACTTGTAAGATACAATATTATGGAAAAGTTAAAGCTATTACAAAGATAGGCAACTCGCACACATCACCTAGAGAGTTGTCTATAAAAATTAGTTGTTTTTTTTTTGGGAAAGAGGAAACTAATTATTTTACAGCCATCAACTTTACAGCAGTTCAGTAAAGTCGACGTTATACATATGCACCACAAAATACTTGATAAGATTAAATAATAATGTATTACAAATAATAAAATCAAAAATAACATTATAATATACTAATCATAAAGATACAATTTTTTGAAATGTGGACACATTTAAATATTTGTGCTCTCGACACTTCCCCGTCCAGTTTCCTGAAATAACTTTACACAGATGACAAATCAAGTGTTGTACTGGCAATAACTACAGTAGTCCATAAGGGAAGGAATTCGATATACTCAAACAGAATAAAAGACAAACTGAAGGGGTTTATTATATTAGTGATACATCAAGCAGAAAGCCCCCTTTGAAATCGCAACTCATTCAGAGTAAATTACAGCGATGCTTCTTCTTCTTTTTCACTTGTAAAGCGGCACGCGTTGCGTTCTCGAACACTTCCCTAACGCCCTCCTTGCTCTTCGCCGAGCACTCCAAGTAGGCGAAGGCATTGATCTTCTCAGCCATCGACCGGCCGTCCTGGGGCTTGACGGGCTCCTGCTTCATCTTTTTCAATTCGTTTATTGTGTTGGGGTCGTTGCGGAGATCCTTCTTGTTACCCACGAGGATGATTGGCACGTTTGGGCAGAAATGTTTCACTTCCGGCGTCCACTTCTCCGGGATGTTCTCGAGTGAGTCCGGCGAATCCACCGAGAAGCACATCAGGATCACGTCCGTGTCGGGGTAGGAGAGCGGCCTCAGCCTGTCGTAGTCCTCCTGGCCTGCGGTATCCCACAGGGCCAGCTCCACCTGCTTGCCGTCCACTTCGATGTCGGCCACATAATTTTCGAACACCGTCGGCACGTACACCTCCGGGAACTGATCCTTGCTGAAGACGATCAACAGACAAGTCTTCCCGCAAGCGCCGTCACCCACAATCACCAATTTCTTCCTTATCGCAGCCATCGGACCTGCCAAAACACACACCAGTCAACGCCTATTCAACAACCTAAGATGGCGGACATCGGCTTAAGCGCTTAACCGAAACGGGGAGGGGCGGATTTGCTATTCTGCATGCACAGATATCAACCTTTTCCGGAGTCCTCCGAGTCGGACCAACAGCAAAACATTCAGATCTTGTCTTCCACGGGACGTGGATGGCCTCCCTGGAGCTAGAACTGCTCGGGACGCATTTAAATTCGCACAAAATACACACTCACATAAACAAACCTCACCAACTAGAGGGCGTTCGCGACACCTCAACTGACAGGAGCGCACGCGTCAAACCAACACGTTTCAACCACAAAACACCCTCTCTATCCTCCTTGTACTTACTACAGCTACATCTATCTCTACGGTTTGACGTAACAAAACAACATTGAAACCAGTATTTTCAAACTAATTTTAATTTTTCCAAGGTTTATTTAGGTACGATCCAAATTTTAAACCGATTTTGCGTCAATCCGCATTTATTTTAAATAACAGAAAATCCAACAACACAAACATACTTTTATCCGCACTTGACGTCTTCCTTTTTCAAATCTACAGAGCCGCCCAATTAAAAACAAACGTCAAAAATTAACTCCCAAAAATAATAATGATAACTAACGAATCGTTACGTATATTCATGCGTATGTCATGTCCTACCTTTTGGTCTGGGTGTTTCTGTTCCCCTACTCATAAAAAAGTCAATTAAATACTGAACGGCGGCAAGAAGTGTCAAAAAATGAATACTGTAGTTATTTCTACTTGCAGCATGCAAGAGTTTCTCTTTCAACTGATAAACAACAATTCAACAATAATATGTTTACATTTCTAATCTCATACACGTATAATCTGTTTCCTGATTCTCAGAATTCTAAGAAATTGTGCCGTATCGTACAACGAATACCTATCTGGTAGGTACTTATGTTACTGCGATTTGTGTTATGTACTAAACTAAATTGATTACTTGTGATCAAGTGATTACAGTAAAACGAAAGTTTTAAATAATAAATGGAAATAATAAAACCACGACCTGCTGTATTATAACCGGCCTGTTCAAAAGTGTAATTTGAGTGATCCCCGCAGAGCGCTAGTGTACGGGCGCTTTTTGGGGATATTATTCATCTTAAGTTTTTGTCACCGAGAGTTTTTCTCGTTCAAATGACATTCGAATTTAAAATCAAAAGTACAAAAATACAATTGTATTCAGTATAGCTTTAGAAAGAAAATATGAACTTACTGTACTCAATCTTAACTCTAAAATCATGTCTAAACATATTTTTCCGCAATTTTATTCTTTAGAAGCGCCCGTACTGTGGCGCCCTCATCGGCGAAAATAGGCTCTTTCTCGGAAACATTTTCGCAATGCTTTTTTAATGAAATGAACAGGCCGGTTGTTATACAGCAGGTCGTGAATAAAACAATGGTCCAACGTTATACAGTTTACTTAAATCCAGTGCAGCCATGTTAATTTGAATAAGAATGTTAATTTAATGTCTAATGTACTACAACTGACACACGGAATCTTGGCCACAACTGACATTTAACTGACAAACTATGTGTGAAGTGTGAACTGGCCTTTATTGAATATAACCCAACTTTTGACTCGATAATGTGAATGTCATTTCCGGCATTTCCCTGCTTTTTTGATGTCACAAGAAAAACTTCAAAGTGATTTTTAATAATTGTCATTCATTAATGACACTAATGAATGGTTTACATCATTTTTTTTAGAAATTTCTTAAAAAATGTTGGCGAAGATTCCGTGTTCGGAATAGGTAGTAGTAGGTAGTAGGTAATATGTTTCTGTAGACACTTCCAAAACTCAAATTTTGGAAGTGTCTGCAGTAATATACTGTTGATACCAGTATTCTTTGACCACGATGGTACAGTGGCGGCCATTAATTTGGAAACACCGCCTTAGTGTAAGCGTTATGTCATGAACTCATGTCACCCATGTCATCGTTGAGCGCATTCAACAGACTGTCGCAGCCGAAATTGATGTGTCAGTAACATTGTCAAAGTGACAAACAATTTACAACAGAAAAATCTTGGTGTTTTCAAATTAATGGCCGCCACTGTACGTATATTTTGTTTAAAGTTGAATATAAAATAGTCAGTGTTATGCAATTTGACACCTGACATGATAGGCAACGAGTAAAACGTCAAATCAATGTTGGTAACCTGTTACTGAAGTTATTGAAAATAGCTACTTACAATTTTCTTAACGTAGTAATTAAAAAAATGTTGAAAATAACTTTTTTTGCATATTGATTACGAAAGCAGCACTTTTTTCAACGAAAAATCGTAATGAAAGTAGCACTTTTTTAATATACGAGTACATACCGGGTGTCCCATCACTTGTGTCCCGTAGGAAAATGACTTTAAAACTAAATTATATTTATATGAAGGTATTATAGATGCATAAATACTGTTCACCGCCACAAAAATTGGGTATTACTTTTTTGTTAAAATTAATTACCTAGGTGCAGCAGGCAAAAAACTATCACTTTAAAAATTAAATTTTGTTCGATGCAGTTCAAATTTAGTATACATTATGAAATAGTTATAGAGAAATAAAATCCGTAATTAGAATTTAATTAAAATGTTTTGATGTAAAGATATTTGGTTAACTTAATTTGGGTCCTTCTACTTTATAAAAATTTATGGAAGACAAAGTTAAGTTTGTGGGTATTATTCTTGTCCGCAATTTATGGTACGAAGACCATTCAAGAGGGTTCCAGCGGTACCTGCCTGTGTTACGACGTCAAACACACTGGAACCCCTCATAAATCTTCGTCTGCAATAAATTTTCATAAAGTAGAACGGCCCAAATTAATTTAACCAAATATCTTTACATCAAAACATTTTAATTAAATTCTAATCACGGATTTTATTGCTCTACCATTTTTTCAAAACGTATACTAAATTTGAACTGCATTGAACAAAATTTAATTTTTAAAGTGATAGTTTTTTGCCTGCTGTACCTAGGTAATTAATTTTAACAAAAAAGTAATACCCAATTTTTGTGGCGGTGAACAGTATTTATGCATCTATAATACCTTCATATAAATATAATTTCGTTTTAAAGTCATTTTCCTACGGGACACAAGTGATGGGACACCCGGTATATTCCATTTCCTCGGAGATTATTGTCAAAGAATACCTACTAACTTACTATGCATTTCTGTTTTTTTTTTAAATTTTGCATAAATCTTTAAGACAAATTTCTCAACTTATAACAATTTGCAAAAAATGTCGGATACAACACGTTATGCAAGTCGCTTTTTTTCACTCATTTGCTTGATTAACTCGGCTTCCGCCCTCGTTAATCAAACTGCAAATTCATGAAAAAAAGTATGACTTTAATAACTAGTTGCACAATATACTACTGATTTTTATTCCGTTGGTAGTCTCTACTTTATAAAAAAAATACAATAGCAACTGCCTAGTCGCAACTAGATTTTTAAAAATCTGACAATCAACAATATTCGATTAACAATAAAAGCGTTGAAAAATTATACAACTTTTGATCTGTTTAATAGATAAGATAGCAGGAAATAGTTATTGGTACAACTATGTAGTTATGAAAGTCATACTTTTTTTCATGAATTTGCGGTTCGATTAACGAGGGCGTAGCCCAAGTTAATCAAGCAAATGAGTGAAAAAAGGCTTTCATAACGTGTTGTACACGATATTTTTTTGCATATTATTGTAAGCTGAGAAATTTGTACCTACAGGGTGGGGCATCGTATACGCGCACGTAAGAAATCGTGACTTCTAATTAAATAAAATTGTCGAAATTTTAAATTTTAAACGCAAACCAGACGCGTGATTTATGTCCCAAATGCTATAATTTGCCAACAAAAGAGCCATTCACTAGTAGCGGCCCGTTTTGACCATCTTACTTACAGCTTTGCCATAAATATGACAGTTTCCATTGTCACCTAAATTTACGACAGCACAAGTAAGTACAAGGTCATAAATAAAAATGATTTTGCAAGTTTAAATGTAAAACTGCGTTTAATTCAAAATCTAATTGGTGTTTTTTTCCGCTGATTTCGTAAATAATTATAGGAAGTGAATCTGGGTAGGTCAGTATAAAAATCAGAATTTGACTTTTTGGTTGAAATTTACATTTTTTTTTTTGGCTTTGTTTGTAAGTGAAAAATTATCAAAAAATTAGGAAATGTACCTTACCAATATCCAGGTAAGTGCGAAAATTTTCGACAATTTTATTTAATTAGAAGTCGCGATTTCTCGCGTGCGCGTATACCATGCCCCACCCGGGCAGTACACATTACCTAATTATTATCTGAGACTTGCATTTACATTATAAAAAAGTTGTATCCTATTACCTACACCACAAACGTTACTAAAATCACTAGATTTAGGCCCGGTTTCTGGAAACAATTTATCGGACCAGTTAGTTAACTCTCTGATAAATACAAAAATCATGTAACGTAATTGGGTACTTTCTAGCGTTTCTATAGCAACGCTTGATACCGGCCAGTTAGTTAGAAACCGGGCATTAGTAGTGTACCTACAGTTGCGGAATTAAAATTTCGGGCACTATTTTTCTGTCACTTCAACAAAATCTCTGTAAAGCACCTTCTATTGTCATCATGATTGACATTCAAAAATTAAACTTTTCTGTGTCAGTCACCCAATCAATTTTGAATTTTGAGATTTCAGTTAGTTGCACTCAGTGTAATTAAATCATCGCTTTGATATGTTGCCTATTCGTTATTATGCCACAAATGACAATTTTTGAATGCCAAAAAGATAAAAACATGACAAGAGTAAAAAATAAGGTTATTAACGTAAAGGTTGTTTTAGAGTTTATATCATGACATTGACAATAGTGCCCGAAATTTTAATTCCGCAACTGTATTTAACTACTTTAAGTACGGGCTGTTCTAAATGATTGTAGTCCAAGTAGGCGTAAAAACTGAATGTAAAATTTATGGTTGCCGCTCCATATAAAAAACATCAAAATGATGTGAATAAGTGAGTACACACCGTTCACAATGTTCACATACAGGAGTTAAATTGGGTGCAAAACAACTCAATATTTTTGGATTCAATCGTTAATTGAAAAATAATAAATAAAATCCTCATCACCGCACTTTTCACCTAAAAAAATGACAGTGACAGCGACAAAAATTGACAGTTCACATGAGAGCGGCAAAAATTTCATAACATGATCATGGCCTGCTTCGACTACAATCATAGAATAACCCTGTGTATTGAAAATGGATGAACTGTACCTAAAGTTTGTCTCAATTCTAAATTTCCACCAACACTGCATTCTACGTTGGAAATACAACCGGCAACACTGTTTGGTGAAAAATGCGTCAGATTGTATTTGTTAGGTTATCTGTCAATTTCCGTTTTTACAACTCAAAATTTTAGAGTAAAGAAAAAGAACGAAAACCTTTTCTCAAATGCAGCAAGTAAGTAGGTAGAAAATCAAATTCTAAAAGCAAAATAAACTTATGAACTAATTTTAATGTTTTTGAATCATGTTTATAAAATAATTATATTGCCAACTTTGGTTATAAGAATCCCCAATTTAGAAATATTTTTATTTTGCCAACATAATTCAACAGGTGGTGGAAATTTAGAATTGAGACAAACTATATAGGGATAGGATAATTTATTTTTTCTAATTTTGACATATAAAGTGACACTTTTCAAAATTAATTGAGGTTGGGAAACGTCACACTTTTCGTAACTGGTTACGAAAAGTAAAATCTTTCCTAACTGGTTAGGAAAAATTTATTGTATCATCAATTTGACACTGTCATATTTTTTGTTTTTAAGCAAAATAACCGTGCCTACTTACCTACTTGATATTTTAACACAATAATAATTTATTATTAATGAAATTCATTACTTCGTTTAACGTTTGAAGAAACTTTTTTTTTGTCAAAATTAGAAAAAATCTTGTATGTAACACTTTAGGAAATGCAATTTTGTGTAACTCGTGTGATTTTCCAAATATTCCACTCGTTACACAAAATAACGCATTTCCTAACTGGTTACATAAATAGCTATTCTACTAATAAACAGAGAATTATTACATTACATTAGAATTTTCATTTACCGTTTTTTTTGCAACCAACTGTACTAGCAACTATATTTTTAATAATCTGACAATCAACAATATTAAATTAACAATGAAAACGATGAAAAATCGTAAAACTTTTGATTTGTTAAATAGATAAGATAGCGTGTTTTAGACAAATTATCGTTTCCAGGATTTTTTAATAATTTTTTCTCACTATTCGCTATTGACTCTTTTTCGTGGCATTTTTTATAACCTACAGCACTTTAGTTTACTTCAGACCCATACACCTATCTAAAAATGAACGAGATAACAAATCTGTTATCTCTTGATTGCAACACATTTTCATTGAAATATGTGGACCCGTCCCTAATTGTATTTTATCACGTCTACATTAATAAAGTGGTTACAGGTATTGTAGTTTAACAGAGAAATTCCAAAATGTCCATCCAAAAGAAATTAATAGTGGTGGGTGACGGTGGTTGCGGTAAAACTTGCCTCTTGATAGCATTCGCCAAAGACACCTTCAACTCAGAGTATCGCCCCACGGTGTTCGAAAATTACGTAGCCGATCTAGAAGTGGATGGTAAAACTGTAGAACTGTCTCTGTGGGATACCTCCGGACAGGAAGATTACGATCGCTTGAGGCCCATCCAGTACCCGGAAACGGACGTCGTGTTGATTTGTTTTTCTGTAGTGTGGAAGGATTCACTGGAAAATGTGCCGATTAGATGGTTTCCAGAGGTGCAACATTTTTGTCCGAACATTCCAATTCTTTTGATTGGTACGAAAAACGACTTGAGGGATGATCAGAAGGAACTGGAGAATTTGAAAAAAATGAAGAAGAAACCGGTGACGACGGAAGAAGCTGAAGAAACAGCGAAGAGGATCGGTGCTGTTACGTACATCGAATGTTCTGCTAAAAGCAAATTTAGAGTGAACGACGTATTCGTGGCGGCGGCAAAAGCCACAATGAGTAAAGAGAAGAAAAAGAAAAAACGAAAGAATTGTGTACTAATATAGACTTAGTCGTGAGAATGTCGTTTAACAAATCATAAAGATACGCTTACTTTTATAATTTAATATTTATGATAGATTTATAATAAAATGTTAAATGTTGTTGTTAAATTTAGACATTCATTTGGTAAGTATGTTTTATGGTTCCAATTCGTTTAAAAAATATAATCAAGATAATTATCGATTAGATTTTTGGAAACGGTGTCCTATTCACTGCCATATCACTGATTAGACGGAGATTTAAAAAAATACCTAACAAGTAAAATAATGGTAGAGGTAATATCAAAATGTGTTAATAATTTTCGTGGTAATTTTGTACATATGTAAGTACCTAGGTAGGTAGGTAGGTACGTACAAAGTATACCTAATCGTAGATTTATGGATCAAAGATCTCATGATATAAACGCTTATGTACCTATTTACTATTTAGTAATCGTTGTATTATCTTGGGTTACCTACACAAAATAGAATATTACAGCAACAGTGATTTTTATTTATTTGTATTTGCGTTATCTCCAATAATCAACATTTAAGTAGTTAGGTATGTTATGTTATAGTAAATTTTAGATCGGTCCCTAAAATTGTAACATATAATTAAACAAATTTAATCAAATCTGATTAATCATCGAGAACATTTTTTTTGTGACTATTCGTTATTGACTATTTAAAAATAACAAATTTTGAACCAAATTTCAGTTTGTGATTATGTTATTAAGAGTCAAGGTGTGTCTTTTTGTGCTAAGCCCAGAGATTGAAGACCGAGACGGAGTCGAGGTCGCAACTGAGCGAATCACAAAAAGACCTACTCTGAAAAACTCTCTTTATGGTTTAAAGATTTTGACAAAAAAGATTATTCGTTAAAAATTAGATCATAATTCCCAAAGCTGCTTGCTTCTCTCCTAAGAATTTAATTTAATTTTGTTTTCCTCTAACTTTAACTTAGTAGGTGCGAAAAGAGTTGCGAAGATCTTCCATGTTTTGGTTTTAAATGGGCTTTGGAAGAAAATTACTTGAAATTAAAAAGCATTGGCCTAAGGCCACGCCAATAGATAAAGAACTGAAAAAGTTTAATTATCTGACAAGTTTTCTATTTAACGAACTACAAATGTGTTTATTTTATCGAATATTTTTAAGACGTTAAAGTTGTTCACTTTCGTATGGACGAACCAGCAATGGGTTTCATTCATTGATGGTACTTCCTGGATCAGAAATTCTGTTAAATTTATTTTAATATTTCAGTCTTATATAAACTTTATTTATGAAGCGCGCAAGTGCCACAATACTTCATCAAACTAACACTAACTATTTAAGAGTTCACATTATGTTCCCCTTTAAGCTGAAATGACACAGGATGACACAAAACTGTCTCAGTCAGCCTCGATCAAATAAAACTATCTTAGACAGAGTAAAAATACGAATACATTTGGTGGAATGAGATGCCGCGCATTGCATTAGTTAAAGTTGTCTGCGTTGTCTGAGACAAAACAACTAATGCAGCGTGTTGCTCTAATCCATAGCTCTGATCCATTGCGATCGCAGGTTTCAACGGTTGATGTAAGTCGCTCTAATTTTGGTATTTACAAATATTTTAATTATTTTACTGGTGCGGTAGTAAAAATTGAAAGATTTACGAGTATAGGCATAAAAGCGTTCACGAAACTTTTTTATTTTGGGAAGTTCTCATTCTACGAGTATGTACCTACAATCTGTTCGTTTTATGAATTAGTGTAGGAAGAGTTTTACATTTTATTTTTATCTTGACAAATAGTCAATGTTCAAACGTACTCTAATTGTGTATTGATGCAGGTCAAGTAAGATAATCAATAGGTAACTATAAAAGTCCTGGATAAAAGTTTTTTCAACCCACAGTTAGGTCTCTGTCTTATATTCACTAGTCGTTACTGGTGTTTAGTGAAAATGTATGTTTTAATGCTTAATTGCTCTTTAAATACAGTAAGTAATTAACTTTGTAACGAAATCGAAGAATAATTACTCCCTTCACGTGTACCTACGTGTTTATCTAGGTTGTACTTATTATTAGAAATATAGGTATTTGAATCCTAATTAAACTAACAGAGATTCTTCTCTTTTCTATGTAATAATATAATTTCATTTAAATGAAGTTCGCACATTTGTATAAAATGGAATGAGAACAAGCTACATATTATTCCTTAGGTACCTGATAATAGTGTTAGTGATAATGCAACATGTAACCATATGATCTCGTGTTTAAATATTAGCTCATGTGAAGACACTGAATTATTCATTACTCTAATCTGCCCTTGCCTCAGAAATTTTTGACGGAAAAATGATATAGGTATCTGACAATTTTAAAGGGGGTAAACAAAATGTTCGGTAATTGTTCACTTTAGCTCCCGGTCGAATTTTCGCGTTTTTTCTGGTCAGACACCCTTAGGGCGTCCTCCTACATTGTTTTTTACCACTTAAACCTTATGCAAATGCCCTCTTGTTGTGTTTCAAGGTGGCTTTTCTTCAATAAAAATGAATGAGGGTCGTTGGTTTTTAGATAATTGCTAATTAATAACAATTAAACTTGACTATAGGCAGTAGTTACCATGTAAGTTGAGTAATTACTATCAGACCTTAGTGTAAATTTTCCAAAATTGGGTAGTGTAAGGTGTAATTTGTATTTGGGGGAAAATCAAATTGGGGTGAAAACACTGTCAAATTATGTCGAATATAGAAAACCTCAAGACATTCTGATTGTGTAAACATGAAACAGAAATCGTTTATTTAAAACGTAACTGTATCTAATTAAAGGATATGTAAGAACCTTGGGTTATTAGTGCAAATTTTACAAAATTGTGTGGTAGAAGTTGTGTTTTGGGGAAAAAATCTGTCAAAGTGTCTATAATATCAAAAATTAAATAACTAATTAAAACACGCAAATGTAATTGAATTAATTCTCAAACTTAAACATACGAAAATGTATAGCTTGAAATATAGCAGAAATTAGAAGGTAACGTGATTGTGCCAACTTTGTCTTTTATCTAGAGAACTCTACTCACATTTTCCAATGTTTGTTTAAATAATTACCTACGTTTCAAAGTTTATATATTTATACGGTTGGCAGTTTCATTAAACAAACTAAATTCACTTTACACCACACTAATAAATGGTTGGTAGTACTTGGTAGTACTGCCTCTGTCAGAAGTTGTGAAAAAATAGTATTTGAGGTTATATTATAGTGTGTCGATTACTTTCGCATATTGTTATAATTTTCTTGCAAAAATGGCTAACATGATTCATTGTCAACTGTGGATGGGCAGCGTAAGCATGAGCCACATTTTAATTTATGAAATTGTACATTTTCCCGATTTCAGCTGGAGCCCTACATGACCGAAACTTTCATCATCTCGGCGTTTCGGAAAATGGGCGAAAACCCCCTCAACGTAAAAGTAATGCGCAACAAATTCACCGGAGAAGCCGCGGGTTACTGTTTTGTGCACTTTGCCACAGACGAAGAGGCCATCGACGCAATGCACAAACTCAACGGCAAACCAATTCCTGGGACTTCCCCCGTGGTTAGATTCAGATTGAACAACGCGAGCAACACCGGACGCACTTTGTTGGACCGAGAGTTTTCAGTGTGGGTTGGCGACCTCAGCCCAGACGTGGACGACTACAACTTGTACCGGGTCTTCTCATCAAAGTACAACACCATTAAAACTGCTAAAGGTAGAGTTGCTTGTTACTGTTGCTGTGGTTAATAAAAAATTCTAGTCATCTTGGATACTAGTGGGTTCAGCAAGGGTTACGGGTTTGTTCGATTTGGTAGTGAAGATGAAATGAAGGATAGTTTAACAACGATGAATGGTTATGTAGGTCTGGGAACCAAAGCGTTGAAAATTTGCAATGCTGTACCCAAACCGAAAGGTGCTCTCACGACAGGGACCTCTTCCGCAACTAGTGCTACGTCTACTTACACAACAGCAGCAACCGACTACAGTCAATACTATGATCCATCAACCTATTGGCAGAATTACGCAAATTGGCAAACGGTACAGCGTAAAGCAGGTTTAAAACCGTCGAGTTCTAAAGATTGATTTTGCAGGGGTATTACGATCAAGGTGATGGCACCACAGGACATGAAGCTTACCACCATGCAGATATGTCAAATGTAGTGATGGAAAAGAAAGAGGAAGATCTTCTGGAACTGATAGGTAACGAGTGCTAAATTTGCTTGTACAATTATTGAGGGAATTGTGTTTCCAGATCATTCTCTTCCTTTAGATGTGGACAAGATAAACAGAGAACGGATCGAACAAGATTGTAACTTGTGGGATGCACTGGAAAGTTCCAAGTGGTTACCTTGTGAGGCTCTAGAAGTCAACTGATGTACATTCTGAATCTGATCTTAAGCTAATTTATTAAATATGTTTGCTTACAAAATATTCTTAAATCCTTTACTATTTTTAACCGTTTATAAATAATGGTTTTGTTAAATAAAACCGTAACAACAAAATTGAAACCTCAAGCAGTAAGTAAGGTTGCAAACTTATAAAACCTAATTATACTACTATGAGTAATGGCATATGTACATTTTTCAATTGTGATTATTTAACGCATAATCAGTGTGATTATTAATCTCTTCGTCGGCTGGAATTGTAATGTTGTTCTCTTCAGCTGGGATGGTCTGATTATTTTCCGGTACTTGTGTCCGAGTGGCTGATAAGGT
Source organism: Tenebrio molitor (assembly GCF_963966145.1). Classification (NCBI taxonomy): domain Eukaryota; kingdom Metazoa; phylum Arthropoda; class Insecta; order Coleoptera; family Tenebrionidae; genus Tenebrio; species Tenebrio molitor. Next base: position 21,532,290 of record NC_091047.1, on the reverse strand, counting down.
GAATAAACTCTTGATGTAACTATTTTCTTTGCATTCCAACGCCTTCTCCAAACTGGTCATGTCTTGACCGATTTGTTGTCTGCTATCCTCTCCCGTAACCATACACACTCTATAAACAGGTTGTCCGTTGGCACCTGTTCCGGCAACTACGATCAATGAACCCGGCTTTGCCTTCATTGTTTTCGTTTCCGGCTCTGGTGCTCTGTATCTGTCCAACAATTTAGGAACTCTACCGGACCTGGTCGGCTTTTGGATGGTCTGTAAAAGCGTATCTTGGGTCTCGTCGTCTTCGACCGATTCCATCTCGGATTCGTCAGCGTCGCTGTCGTCCTCCAACACGTTCATGATGTCCAGAGCTCTCTTCTTTTTCTTTTCCTCTTTCGGCTTTTCTTCTACTTTGGGGACCTTCTCGGGAGTGTCGCTTTTGTTGCTACTGAGGCCTAAAAAACAACACATTTTTAAGTTTGACAAATCATTTTTTACTATAAAATACAATCTACTTTGTAAACCGTAATTTCAAATGTCTGTTGTTTATTAGAAAGAAATGTTATTCTGCGGTGTACTCACTATATTCGATCCGTTCTAAACATATTCACTCTTACAAACATTTAACTGTAAGATCTTTAAGACTTAGCTTACACACTACGAAATAGTTATTTATGTTACAAGTGTTGAAAACGATCCATTGCTTTACGAACGGTAATATGGCGCGAGACGCAGTCGAGCGCTGTATGTGAGTGAGTAAAACAATGGAGTTTTCACAAGAGTACCATACAATATTTTTGGTGCTGCCTTTTGTAATAAAACATATTTTTGAATCATTAACATAATAAATATTACTTAAACAAAATTAAGTTGGTAATCAATTTAGCACTAAATTTGTCAAATGTCAATCTGTCAGTGCTCGAATTTCAAATTCAAACCCAACTTTATAGCTTGCAAGATCACCAACCGAAATTTTTATAAATAAACCCCCCAAACCTAAAATTAACACATTTTAGCATTTTTTAAATATTTACGAAGCACCACCTTTTGTTTTATAACATTAGACACAACAACATAACATTAGTCTTTCAGTAATACTTGATTTGCCACAATTAGTTTATTTTTTCTTGCCTTAGATTTCTTGTTTGTCCATTGCAGCACTAGAGTTTTCTCATTTCCATTGCCGCACGCTAATCGTCCACTTAAAATGCCAATTGCAACTACGGCAGCACAAAAAATAATATTAAGAAGCCGTAACTATTCCATAACATTGTACCAACCATATACGCCTAAATGTGATTACTGATTATGTTCTCAAATATACATATTTAATATGTATTTGCTTAGTATTTGTCAATATACCCTTCCTCAAAATTATTACTGACTTTTTCAGATTAATTTCATAAATATGAATAAACATAAAAAAAAACAATCAAATTACAAACAAGCAAAAAATGGTAAATTTCGAAATTATTCTAATATCTGGATTAAATGAATTGTGAAAATTTTTTAGAAGAGATACTTGTTTATCCAATTTATGTTGTTTTTAATTGATAAAAAATTATCTAAAAACAACTGATTTTCACAAAACTTCTTTCGGGAGTGAATCACAATTATATCATATGACGTTACTTTTTTTTGCGATGAGGCTTGGTTTCACGTTTTTGGTAGTTAACTTTCAAAATTTTAGGAGTGGGTCAGCGTATAATCTCCACCTTTTCTTTAATGACATTATTAATATTCAAAAATACTAAAGACGCTGTGAAACTAACAACGGATTTCCAACAAGGTTCAGCTACTGCTCATACGGCACGAACAACATTAATTACATATTTAGTTCTTCCCTGGTCGATTGACAAGTGTAGGATTGTGGCCAACCTGATCACCTGATCTGATTCTCCTTGTTTTTGTTCCCCCATTTAAAAAATGTAGTGTTTACAAATCTGCAACGAACTTAATTTTAAATAAAATTAAACTGCAGTTCAAAAACGGAATTTTAACCTCCAATAAAACTGAAAGAAGCAACATAAAGTGAATCAAGGGACATCTCTTTTAGAATTTTGCAATTTGAAATGTCATTCAAACATTTCCACACTTACTAGCTTTTCTTTTCTTTGCCTCCTTCTTCAACTGCCTCTCTCTTTCCTTCTGCTTTTCGAGCTCTTCCAACTCCTTTTCTTCCATGTCGACTTCATGCTTGAAGTCGTTAAAGTCAAACCCGCAAGGCTGCATGATAGCCTTATCTACGAGAGCCTTATTCACCCTTTCTTCTTTTTTAAATTTCATTTTCAACTCGCGCCGAGACCGTCTCGGGAACAGCTCGCACATCAACGTGAAATCAGTTCCGATGGTGTTGAGCGCCTTGTAAAACTTCAGCGTTTCGTGTTTGCTCCAGTCCTTCGAACGCTTGGCTCTCTTGTAGACGCCGTAACCGGTGTCGAAGTCCCCGTTGACCACTTTCGATTTCTCCAACTCCTCTCGGTTCTTCTTCACCGCTTTGTTCTCGATCACCAAACTCTGCTCGTCCACCACCAGCTCCCCCTGCGGACCGATTTTGATCTGAGGTGCCGGAATCTCGTTCTCCTCGTCGCTGCCCGATTTGGTCGCTTCTGCTTCTACACCCGGGTCGTCCACGATCTCCTCCACTTTGTCCTCTTCGATCTGCTCCTCGTTCTCCACCTCTGAGTTCTTTCTCTTGCTCTTGTTGTCGTGACTCATCGGATTCGTCACCGGGTTGTAAAAGATCAGATCTATCATCGTCAATTTTTGTCGGTCGGGCTTCTTGTTGCCGAATTTCAAATAAAAATCTCTCCGGGCTTCGGCCAATTTGCGCGACTGTTCGGTCCTTCGGCACTTCCTCTGAATGACGGAATTGAACTCTTTCGGCTTCTGCGGGGACGGACATTCGGGTATAGAGTTGGTATCCTGCAATCCGGAAGCCGAAGAGCAAACCTGGAAAAAATGTACGTCAACGGATTCGTCCGGTGGATCGTTTCGCTTCTTACGGAATCGTTCCTGTGTCTGTGGTTTCGACGGCTTTCGTCTTCCGATTCGCTGGCGCTGAAGCTGGTGTTGCGTTGGCCGAAACGAGGCACAGCTTTGATTCTTGACCTGTTCACTTTGTTGGGGCTCGGGGGCGGTATGGGATACTCGATTTCGGGAGTCAGCAATTGTGGACTGTGAGAAACTAGTCTTCTTGTATCTCTCTCTGCCAAAAGAACAATTCAATTACAAAAGAAATATTGTTATCCTTGTCAGATTACAACGCTACAGAGACTAAATAAAAATCTGATAGTGTTCTGAAAACTTATATGAACGTACGTCCAACATAATATGTTACATTAGCCAAGTGACAAGCCGGTCACCTTTTTGTGAAAATCACTTTCCGTCATAAACGCTTTTTGTTCAATTGTTCAACTGTTTTTAATAAAAATACAACACAAAATAAAAAACAATGACAATTTTACAAACTGGAGGTAAAATTTTATAACTGTGACAGCTGTAACACACGGAAAATAAATGGTCTTCGTAAGATGGATTACATAAAATAACAAATAAAACGATTTTGACATTACTTATTCGCTTTTGAATGGGGTGGATTATTTTTTAAAACCGACATTTTTGTTCAAAATGTTTGATGGAAAATTCAATCTTCAAAACTGCTTTAGCTTTGAAGCTTTAATACATACTAGAAACTCTTCTTTTTGTACTTGGCAGATAAAGTGTCAGTTGCTATGGCGATTTTATCAATAACTCCGACCTAGTCTACTTGGGCTGGCCTTGTTTCAAATCAATATAGCCAAATGTTTAGATTATAGTTCTGACAAAGTAATAAATTTTATGAGGATGTGTTTACTTTCGTCTTTAGATAGACCAAAGATTAGGTACTTTTTGCAAACCCCGCATAAAAAGAAAGGTGTAAAATTTTAATTCCTTTTCAAATAAAAGACAATTTTTTTCAGACCAACAATAAAAACATCAATTTGTTTTATTCAGTTATCTTGGCGTTAATACTTTATACATATTTGCTTCTCGCTAGTGGTAAACGTAACAAATTAGGTACTGAAATAAATTTAAACTTACCATGCGAATTTATTGGCGGAATAATAATCTCTGGAGGTTTTAATGAATTAATTGGCACTTCGGTAGCCAAAATATTTAGTTCTCGATCTCGATTTTGGTTGGGACTTGAAATAACCTCGTTCAAAATAACAATCTTGTTATTTTTTGGTTGCTTCAGGTTGTTACATTGGGTTGGCTTTGCTTCCTCTGTCGCAACAAATACAAATTATTTAATAATACAAAAAAAAGGAAAACCAGAAAATAAATAAATTAATAAAATCAATAAATCATAAATAAATTATAAAAATTAAAATAATGCAAAATCGTTAACAATTTCGGTAATTGTTCACTTTAACTACTTCTGGAATTTGCGCGTTTTTTCTGGCTAGACAGCCTCAGGGCGTCCTTTTAGATCGTGTCCCACCATTCAAACCTTGTGCAAATGCCTTTTTTTTCTCTCTTGTTGTATTTCAGGGTCGCGTCAAGGTCGCGCCAAGTCTTAGTATAACTAAAGGGTAAGGAAAATTTTCATTTGCACAAGGTATGACTGGTGGGAAACGATGTAGGAGGACGTCCTGAGGCTGTCTAGCCAGAAAAAACGCGAAAATTCCAGAAGTAGTTAAAGTGAACAATGACCACAATTTCTTAAGCATCGTTATAAAAAAATACACAATTCAAGATGAATTATTTTGAATTCAGAATTTTTTGCCAATACTTGATTAACACCATTTGCAAAAAAATCCAGAGGAAAAAAAATCGGTCTCTTTAACGAAACATCTGGCACAAAAATTGTACATTTTTAAATGTTATTTTTAAATAGTCACATTAATAATAACATCTTAAGCTCAGTATGACTTCCTTATTAAATCTAAAATAATAAAGAACAACAGCTAACTCTATCAACTAGATGGCTTTGCTATTTATTTTTTGTACACTTTGTAACTTTGGTAACTCACCCACGACAATTTCTGGAGGTTTCAGAAGGTTATTACTTGGTTCTGGGGTGACCTCCCCTTTCTTCTGCTCCACCAAACTGTGATTTGGAACAGTCACATGTTGGTTCTGATATGTAATAACTTCATCCAAAATAATTATCTTGTTATTCTTTTGTTGCTTCTGACCATTAACTGCCACTGGTTTTGTTTCTTCAGGTTCTTTTGCTTTTCGAGTGATTGCATTCAAAGACACAGCTGGTTTAATAAATTTGCGTCGAACAGGCATCACAGGTTTGTCGTTCAGTGTGGTGTTGTTCACGTTTTCTGAAGTATCCTTCGTGGTCCCTGAAGAAGTCTGCTTTTCGACTTTGTCAGGGGCAGAAGTTGGATCACAACCCCCTTCGCTCTTGCCGTCGTTGATGTTCTCTTCGATTCTGTCGACATCATCGACCTTTCCTTCCGGCGGAATCTTTAAAGTTTCCCCGATTTCGTCATCTTCGTGTGGGATCTCATGCGTTACAGTGAGGTTAGGTTTTTCGTTTTCCTTCTGTCCCAATTCCGGGGAGAGTTGTGCCTTTTCCTCCGTGTCGACTGTTGAATTTGATGTTTTTCTGCGTTGGGGGATGTTTGCAATTCCTTTTATGCGTGTTCTTCTGGATGCCATCGTATTTATGAGTAATTGAAGTAGTGATATAAAATGAAATTAAAATAATAATAATAATGTTCGTATTCGTAAAGCACTATGTTTTAAACACTCAGAGTGAGTTGAACACTTCCATATGGTGCTACACACGCTACTATTTCTAAAAGAACACATGGCAATTTAACTTTAACCAAAAGAAAGTCGTTCTTCTTTCTTTGGATAACGCTGTCACAAAATGCGACGTTGCAGACACTTGAGAGGAGCGACGTTGTCACATTTAAGAAACATTTTTGTTTCAAACTTTAAATGTGCAGCACTGAAAAAAATAAGCTGTAATAAATAGGTCGCTACTAATAATGATGTAAATTCCATACAGAGATTTACCAATAATTAATCATTATTTCGCAAATTACAAATTGTACGTATAGGCAACCAACAATACTGACTAGAAGAAGTCAATTTATCTGAAAGACCCTTGACTAATCACTTTTTAATAAACGGCTAATGAAAGAAATGTTCGTGTAGAAGGACATGAATTTGATTTTTAAAATGCTTAAATACCTAATCAGAAAATAGACATCATGGAAAGTAAATGTTAATTTAGTACTATCGCGGCCACGGAATTTTGGCCGTCACTTTCATGTCAATTCAAAAAAAATGGATGTAGTCCATGCTTTATTGTCATTATGATTGACTTTTGGAATTGACATTGTAGTGACCCAGTTTAAAATTTAAATTTAAATTTCCGGTACCGCCACAACAGCGCGCCAAATGTGAAGGTACTAGCGGCTAGGCTAGGAACTGCGAGCGGAAATATAGGGGGGATGAAACGGGCTCGCGCGGGCGGTTGAAGGGGGTAGGTCACTTTTGTTTGGTTTTTCGAAACAAACACACCTTGCGCGAAGAGCGAATATTCCCAAAAATCTGTAAGTTAAATCTGAACCGATTACACTACCGTTCCGAGTTGATATTTTGTGTCCCCGTGAAGAATCCTGCGTTCTTTTTATCCACACGAGTAATAATTTATTCCACGTTCGTTGGCTTTTTTTTTGTTTTTGTTTTGGGACCAGGACCACGTGGTAAGGGTATTTTGTAGATTTCATTTTGTTGCATGCTGTTTCTTTATGAAGCGCACATTTGTTAATTTTAAGCGTTATCCCTAAGTTTCTCCCGGGAGGTTCATTTTTGACAATCTGTTAATTTCGAAAATTAGTAGCCGTCGTCCGGACCGCGTGCGTCCATTTTGTTTTTCTTTCACTAACATTTTCTAACGGCACTCGACCCGCCATATTTTTTTGTTTAGTATTGCCAGCGAGTATTGTATTCCTTTTTAAAGCGCTTTTATTTTATGGTTATTTAACTTCGCGTTTTGTTCTCGTTTATTTCCTCATTGTGTAATGTTGCGTTTTTTTTTGCTTATGTTAGCCTTGTTTAATGTTGCGTTTTGTTTTGCTTATTTTATCATTGTTTAATGTTGCGCTTTGTTTTGCTGGATTTTCTCATCGTTTAATGTTACGCTTTGTTCGATTGAATTAAACTCGGTTTTTGTGTTTTTTTCTTTGTGTTGTTGCTAGATTTCGGAAAAGTTAAAGTTAAAATGTTGTAAGGACGATCACATGGGGGCTAGGTGACATTCAGGAGGTCGGGGGATTGTTTAGTCAAATTTCCGTGGGGGCGACGGTTATGTAGGACCGTATAACGGAGGTGGTACAAGTTCTGCTGTATGCGACTCTGAGAAGCTGACGTGAAGCCCCCGTCGCAATTATAGGGATCTCGGGAGTTTGTCGGTAAACGGTTGGTTGGGGAAGGTGGAACAAGTTCTGCTCTATGCGACTCTGAGAAGCTCATCGTACAACCCCGAACGCTTATATCACTCGGAATTGGTCGGTACACAGTAGTCCGACACGCGATACCTCGAGTACCTATAAATGTCGCTGCTTTCAAGACGATTCAGATTTTTCTGAGTCCCCTCGCGGCCGAAAGTTTGTTATCTCCAGCTCTAAGCTCCCGTTGGCGTACCTTGACCGCGTAGTTTCAAATAACCATTGTTTTTGTCATTAATCTAATTGTGAAATATGAGTAATACCTGGGATACGGTTTTTGAAGAGGGTTTTTCATCCGTCCCTGTCTGTAATAACTGCCTTATAATTTGTTTACCTGTTTTGCAAGCTTTAACTGTCATTTTGTCTGTCATGTGCCCGTTTTTCTGTTATTTTAAATATTGTTGCATTCATCTTGTCATTTATCTTTGTGATGTACTCAACTAGTTAATTTCTTGTACCTCGTTAAACTTAATTTCTGTCCTTTGTATTCGTTTCAATTTCTTTTTCATCAAAGTTATTACAGGCATTTTTAATAAAAGGTATTTTGCGTCCCTCACATGTGTGTTTTATTTGCGGCACTCTTCCAACTGGAACCCTCATCGTTTGCATTCCGAACCTTTTTCCGCCAAAAGAAAATCACAACGTAGGGCTCCTCCGATTCGATGACGATCACGACCACATTTGTTACCGTTTTGCGCAGGTTCGAATATTTGGCGGAAAAAGTAATGTATTCAAATCATTACAACATTCAAAAATTTGTCACTGTCATACTTCATTCAAATAGTTGCGAACATGGCACCAATACCCTATTTTAATAAAATGCAGATAATATCCCTGTTCCAAGATGGTCTATCACATTCTAAAATTTCGGAACGTTTGGGTATAGGAAGATGCACGATAAGTGCAATTATTAAAAAATGGAGGCAAGATCAAACAGTGGAACGACGTCCAGGTTCCGGGGGACGTCGAATTTCTACACGTAATCAAGACGAACAACTTTTAACTGTGATACGAAACAGTCCTTTTACTACTGCTACTGCAGTGACTATTAGTAATTTCCCGGGCTCCGTCAGAACCTCACGTCGTCGTCTGAGGAATAGTGAACTTCGAAACCACGCAGCTACTAGGAAAATACGTCTTACCCCTCAGCATAAGGAGGCAAGAGTTGGATTTGCTTTAGAGCACTTAGCAAAAGATAATGCTTTTTGGAGCCGAGTTGTGTTCTCAGACGAAAAGGTCTTCGAGTCGTCGCACAATGGTCGTGTTAGGGTGTATAGACCACGAAACAGCCGCTACGTTGAACCGACCGAACGATCCGGTCGCTTTTCTGTTAACGTATGGGGGTGGATTTCTGCTGTTAGTCCTGTGGTAATGCTCCATGTGGAAGAGCGGCTGAACTCTGGCGTTTATATTAGGATCCTGGAAAATGTGATGCGTCCTTCAGTGACTAGGGTTTATCCCAATCAAAACTTTATCTTTCAGCAGGACAACTGCTCCGTGCATACGTCTCATAGGGTAGCAACATGGTTCCAGGATCAAAATATAAACGTCCTCGACTGGCCCAGTCGTAGTCCAGATGTGAACCCGATAGAGAATATGTGGGGTTTTTTGGAAAGGCATTTGCAAAAACAGAGACAAATTTATCGTAATAGACAGGAACTCCTTACTGCGATCACGCGTTACCTCAGGACTACATCAGAGATCTATGCCTTTCCATGCCCAATAGACTAAGAAAAGTTTTAGACGCAAATGGGGCAGTTACAAAATTCTAGTTTCTTTGCATGTTTCTAATACCTACCTATTTATTATGTTTTTATTTTATTTTTATATTTATCATCCCTACCTATAATCTATTCATTTTGATTGTGACCACTCCGTAGTAACTTTTCAGTCGCTAGGTTATTGATAGGGAATTTTAGATAACACTAAATCCAGTCGCAGTTGGCAACTCTCGGAGGCGCCATTTTGACAGAAACGTCACGCTCACAGAAGACAGAACGGAGAACGACTTGCGCAAACGTTTTTCAACGTACACTGTGCGCATATCTATAAAATTAAGTTTTGGTACAAAATTTTACAATTCAAAAAGAAAATGCCACGTCGTCTTCTCAAAGTTGGGACCAAACGGTTAATATTGACTTGTTTCGAGACATTTATTGAAGCCAACGGGAAAACAACTCACGAAAACGAACATCACCAATAAAGTTAACTCTATTTGTGCTTTTTTGTTGTACATTTTGGCTAGTAAGTGTTGTAGTTTGATATCTTCTGCCTTTTCATCCCCTGTAAATAATTTTTTTGAACTTTCTGTCTGATTAGTGTTTATCTGAAAATATTTGTATTAATCAATGCTAATTGAAAGTTCTGATTACCTTTATACCAGGCATTTTTCGCGTTTATCTTACTGCCAAATTACCATTTCCTTCGTTCTTCATTAATATCGAGAATTACATGAGGTGATTTCGAAGTTTTTACGTTAAATAATCTGCACCTGGATATAACCCCACTTTTCAACAGACGTGATCGCAGAATCAGATAGACGTTTTTAGTTTCTCTTACTTCAAATATTGATTTCCGTTATTAATATTGATAAATACATAAAAATCATTGCTTTACTACCATGGTCAAGTTTTGACAATTCTGACATTTTCCATCATGTTCACACCACACAAATGTTTAGTGTAAAACGTATGCAGCACACAGCTAAACAGCGCCTACTATGTTTTTCGTTGTGGTCACAATCAAAGTGAATAGATAATATTTACGCTTTCTTTCTCTTTGTCAACATTAGGTTAATAAAATATCATTGTTTGATCGTCACTTAAAGTACCGTGCGATCATTTAAATTATAAATTAGAGTAGGCGGGATTTTTTTTATACGATTGCCCAGAATGCCAATACGCGCTATTAGTGAAAACGTCACGGCCGCCATATTTGTTGGCCTTGAATTCACTTGGATGCATACACAATTTTTCACCCATTTAAAAAGCATTGCCTCGTTTTTGTTTATTTTATTACAACCTAAATAGTGATCACTTGGGGTGTTTTGGTAAAAGTTTTTGCACGAGTAAAGCTGTAAAACTAAAAAAAGTCGTATTCTAACCACAAAGGTAGGTGTAACCATCATATAATAACAATGTTTATTTTCTAGTATTTCCATAATATCTCGAAATGGAATTGTTAATTAATTAATAGCCGTTTGCATCGTCCTAGTTTAAAATAAAGAATAGCTTAAAACCTTGGTTACAATCATTAAAATGGTAACAATTGTTTTTAAGCTTGGTTTAAAAATAAGGAACGTCTGTCGGTGCAAACGGCCATAAATGGAGTATAAATAAATGTCTAATGTTGTTGTTTATTTTGTAGAGCTGTTAAAGTTGAGGAGGAACATGGCTTCGAAACAAGTTATTGAATTTAATGCCATTGCCACATTATTTAAAGATAACAGACAATTAGTAAGAGGGGAAAATGCCTATAATACATGAGTGGCCATGTAAAAAAAATGGAGTTTCATGGAGATGTGGACCCTTGGTTGATTAAAGGCACTGTCATTGAAGATATTTTATTCTCAGAGGAATATCGCAATGCTGTTAATAAAAATGAATATTTTTTGGAAAAGTCGTCAATCTCAACTAATGCATGAACTGCTTCTTATCCACTGGACATAAAAAAAAATGTGCATGTCTCCCTTACGTTATTGTGGTTACCATTTTGTTAACTATTTGAATAAAACTCGATACATCCACACAAGAAGTTGTAACAAATTTATTAAACTAATGAAAGTTAAACAATATTTTTAAGAAAATGCTCGACTTCTTCCGCAGTCAGGGTAAGACTGTTTCCTTTGTTTTCCCTGTTGCGTGCGCTCCCCTTAATCGTCCTCACTCGTTCCGGACCGCGGCTAATCGTTCACCCTCTTGAGTCCAAACTAACAATTTGGTGTCCAACGTGGAGGGAGAAAAGACTGGAGATGACACTAATTCAAATAAGTGTACCGGCCCGCGAAAACTACAGAGTCATAAAAGGTTTCTGAATATAGGCGCTAGGCCAATAGTTTCCTTCGCCTTCCTTCCAGGAGCATTGTGCTTCTTTATCTAGCGCATTATGGACTGGGTCATAAAAGGTTGTTGCACGTGCTTTTAGAGGGTTCGGATTTTTAACATGGGAAGCATAGGAAATGCCATCTCCAGTCTTTTCTCCCTCCACGGTGTCCAACATAAAGGTGTTTTTTTGAAATTTGGCGTCGAAGTAGGCGTTGGACAGTCGATTGAGATCGCACCACTCGTGTAAAAGCGTAAGATTTAAACAGCTGATCCGTGATCCGTAACCTGTGTAGTGCGTCCACAATCGACAGTTCAACACCTACTTCGACGCCAAATTTTTAAAAAACACCCGTTATGATAGTAGCAATGATATTAATAAGATTTTTCACACTAAAAAAAAGAAACACATGTAAAATCTTGAGTAATCAAATCCCCGAAGAGATGTTGGTAGGTAGTTTCATATTGTGGTAAAACTAGAAAATAGTTTGTTGCACTTACATTTATGCACTTTGAGGTTAGGTTAAAAATTTAAATGCTCATATCTTACTTTGACGAAGTTTTGTTCACATAAAATCACTTGGATCGCACACTAATCAAACCAAAGTTTATGTCTCAACAAATCAGAAGTCTTATATTTCTATATTTCAACTGTAATAAATTATGCAAAATTTCACCAATGCTTTTTCAATGGATGCTGTGGTTTGTTTGCATCCAGACCATTACCACTCTCAACAAACATGGCGTCGATGACGCGCACTAATAGCGCGTATTGACTGATTAAATAAATGTGAGGTTATGGTTAACTTTATAGCGTTTATGGTTCCCATATTCAATCGTTTTAAATTAAAGGAAATGAAAGCAATAAAGAATAATATAGTTTTATTGAGAATTACAGAAAGTGTTCAAAGTGTTCTCCCCCAGCTTCAATGCAACTGTTAACCCTCCGTTGCATATTTTCAAATGCATTACAGAAAGTGTTCAAAGTGTTCTCTCCAAGCTTCAATGCAACTGTTAACCCTCCCTTGCATATTTTCAAATGCATTTTCCAACATCTGAACGGTTATAGCGTTGCATGCCTTAAATAGTGCCTAGAAATAATCTAAATTAGAAATTTAGATGATTCAAAAACCACTGACTGTATCTTATTCGCGTAGGATCTCTTAAACGACGGTAATTTTATAGGAATGAAGATTTAAATCTTGTTTTAATATTTTGTGACGAGTTCCATTTCAGAGGTCCATCTCTTGAGCTAACCTGCGGTGAAGTTTTTTTAGGAGACTGCTTCATTCTTGCTGAAACATCTGCCCCAATCTCAGGAATTCTTTTTTTGGGCGCTCCGCTTCCGGCTTTTTAACCAACAGTCCCAACATTACGAAATTTCGCCACACATTTATAAATTTGTTGGACCAATTTTGGTAATCTACAGGAAAATTAGGGAATGTGTTTTGAAAACCATTAACGCAGTGCTCTACAGAATACTTCCATTCGCCATTCTCTTGTGGTTCAGCGTTTATAAAATAATTCTCAGTAAGAAAAATGTTCTGTTCGAAATAAAAAATTTTGAAACGTCACTTTGACAATTCAAATTTTAAATCAAATTGTTACGATTCCCTAATGGGCGAAGGGAGGATCCCTCGCGGGAAGTCCCCGAGCAGCGCTCCATCGTGTCGGAGTGACCCGAGGAGATCCGAGGACTGCCGACGAGGGGAGCGCGTGGGGAAAAACTCCTGACTTGTAATTAACGCGTCGAGGAGAATAAACCGATAAAAAAAACGTATCGACTTGTTTTTGAACGCCGGGCGTTAACAAATCTTCAGAAGTGGGATAACCCGTTCTACCTGTGTCTGAGTGTGTGACTGTGTGTACTGGATAATTCTGATTGAAACAAAAAAAAAAAAAAAAAGTTAAAGGACAAAAGAAAAACTTAAAAGAGGCAAGATGAGTGCAGAAGAAGAGGTCCTGGATCCCGACCCAAACAGCCTATACGAAGACCTCTTGGAACGCCACATAGAGAAGAGAGTGTCCGCGGTGTTGGCCAAGAAATATGCTCGTCACCGGGAGGAGCCAGAACGCATGGACCTTGGCGTCGAGGATCGGGTTGCCCGCCTTCGATCCGGACGATCAGGGAAATGTCGTGGACGCCTGGCTAAAGAAAATAGACCAACTTGGTGAGATCCACAACTGGGCGGAATATGATAAAATTTGCTTCATGCAGCAAAAACTACGAGGTGCCGCTCGCGAGTGGTTTGGGCGCTTAGAAAGCTATGACAAAACGTGGACCGAGTGGAAGGTCGCGCTAAGACGAGCTTTTCCCCGTTGTGTGGATCCAGCAACATTGTTGGAAGAAATGGTCAAAAGGAAGAAACGACCCGACGAGAGTATGACCCATTATTACCACGCAAAGCTTGCACTGATCCAACAATGTCGCTTGGACGATGAAACGACGATTTCTTGCGTTATCAAAGGACTACCGCTGGAACTACAGGCCAACGCGAGAGCGTATAAGTGCGACTCCGTCGACGAATTGTATGCTGGCTTCATAGCTCCAATGGACAATTACGATTCGTATACATGCCCGCCCGCACCAAAGAAAATGTATGGTGAGGAAAAGTTGCCCCGTTCCCGTTTCCCGCAAAAACGATGTTGTTATACGTGCGGTTCCTATAACCATTTAATGAACCGATGCCCCCGTGCAAGGGCTGCCTCCACCAGTGACATGAAGTGCTTCAGGTGCGGTCGCCTCGGACACCGACGTTACCAATGCACGGCGCCGCCCCGCAGTGCTGATACAGCGTCTGGTAGCTCCAAGGACGTGAAACTTATAAGTGCGAAATCAGTTGGCGACGTTTACAAAACAAAGTGCAAAATCAACAATGAGATCATCGACGCGTACTTCGATACGGGATCACAGCGAAATATAATTCACCAAAAATGCGCTGACAAGTTGGATCTTCCTCTAACAATTAAAGAAAACTCACTTCGTTGTTTCGGCGGAAAAACCATAATGTGTACGCATGAGACAGTTTTTACTTTACATGTCGGTGATATCACACTTGCAACCGATGCCATCGTCACCGATGCCGAAATGGGAGATATTGACCTGCTCATCGGTCAGCCGGTGATTAATCATGAGAACGTTAGTTTTGTAATCGACGGCGGACGGGCTCAGCTTATCGACAAAGTAACACACGAACTAAGCAGAATTACACTAAACGAAGCTGAGGAACGCCCCCATCTTTTGGTACACCAGGAAGTGACGCTGCCAGCCAACTCTTCGACATTTGTCCAGGTCGACATCCTCGGAGCCGACGTTTCAGCCAACGTACTGCTGGAAAATCGGATTCATCATAGCGGCAGGGAAATGGTGTGCATCCCTAGTGGCGTGCTACAGGCGCCTGGAGGGAAAATTTGGGTGACTAATCTGGGGGATCGGGACGTAACCCTGCAGCGGGCTAAGCTGATAGGTCGCGGTGATGTCTGCGAGGAGGTACCGGAGGTTGAGATATCCAAGGTGAGAGCTATGAATGAGCGAATGAATGTGGTGGAGAGCTCTCAGATCAATTTTGATAAAGTAAAGGTTGGAGGGACGGTGACTGATAGCGAAAAAGCTGCGCTTTACAGACTTTTAGAACGCCACGCAGGTTGTTTTGCAAATAATTCGAAAGAGTTAGGGACAGTCCAGGGAAGTTGTTTAAAAATCGAGTTGAAAGAGGGTGCGAAAGCTGTCTGTTATCGGCCTTACCGCATGGCGTTGAAAGAGAGAGAAGTTGTTAGGGGTAAAGTGCAAGATTTGTTGGATGCCGGAATTGTCCGGGAGTCGACTTCAAGTTTTGCGAGTCCGGTGGTGCTGGTCCGTAAGAAAAATGGCGATTATCGTCTTTGCGTTGATTACCGCGCGTTGAACAAGTGTACGGAAAAAGAGACCTACCCGATGGCTAACGTAGAGGATGAATTTAGCAAATTGGCGGGAAAATCTTACTTCACGAGTCTCGACTGTAGCCAAGGTTTCCATCAAATTGCGGTAGACCCAAAGTCAATACCAAAAACGGCTTTCATTACGCAGGACGGACATTACGAGTATGTCAAAATGCCCTTTGGGCTCGTTAATGCACCGGCCGTATTTCAACGATTTCTCAATGGGGCTCTAGGTAAATTACGTCACGATAAAGTACTGGCATACATGGACGACCTACTTTTACCATCAATAACGGTTGCTCAAGGACTGGAGTTATTAGACGAAGTGTTAGGGTTGTTGGGAAGAGCGGGGTATAAACTAAATTTAGACAAATGCGAGTTTTTAGCGGATAGCGTTAACTACCTTGGGCATCAGATCAGTTCAAGGGGCATTACACCGGGGCTCCTGAAGACGGGGGCGGTTGAAAAATTTAAGAAACCGACCAACGCTCATGAAATACGCCAATTTTTGGGCTTGACCGGGTACTTTCGAAAATTCATCAAGGGATTTGCTACCATTGCGGCGCCTTTGACAATGTTGACGCGAAAGAATGCTGTGTGGAACTGGGGGCCAGAGCAAGACGATGCATTTCGCAAGCTGAAGCAGGCGCTCGTGGAAAAACCTGTGTTAGCCGCTTACAGGCCTGACGCGATTACGGAGGTACATACGGATGCGAGCTCGCAAGGCCTGGGTGCTATCATTTTACAAAAACAATCAGACGATACTTTGAAACCGATTGCTTATTTTAGCCGATGTACCACACCCGCGGAAAAGTTCTATCACAGCTTCGAGTTGGAAACCCTAGCGGTTGTCGAGGCGTTGAAGCGGTTTAGTTTTTATTTACTCGGGTTGCATTTCACCATTGTGACGGATTGTGCGGCAGTACGATATACCTTTTCGAAACGCGACCTTATTCCCCGTATTGCTCGATGGTGGCTTCAGGTGCAGCAATATGATTTTGAGATCGTGCACAGACCGGGTACTGCAATGCGACATGCGGATGCGCTCAGCCGAGGTGCGTTACCAATTGCGGAAGTTTCACAAGTTACGGTCACTGATTGGTTTCTGGCTCTCCAATTGCAAGATGAGTCTCTCCAAATTATTATAAAACAATTACAAGCCGATCCAAAGGAAGAGTTGCACCGAGAGTATAGATATAAAAGCAACCGGTTATATCGTAGGACTCTGAAGGGCGATAGGTTAGTTGTTCCTCGAGCGGCGAGGTGGCAGATTGTGAAGAGATACCATGACGATGTGGGTCATGTCGGATTTGATCGGTGCGTCAAGGCCATTAAGGAGCAATACTGGTTCGCCAAAATGACGCGGTTTATCAGAAAGTACTGCGGTTCATGTTTGCAGTGTGCGTACGGCAAGGGTAACTACGGAAAGAGGGAAGGGCAGCTGCATCCAATCCACAAGCCTGATAAACCCATGGACACGGTCCATATCGACCATGTAGGCCCTTTTCCGAAAAGCAGAGCGGGAAACAGCTATGTGTTGACCATCATCGACTCCTTTACAAAATATTTGGTAGTGAAGCCGACAAAAACGTTGGGGTCGGCGGAGTGTATAAAAATTTTGAGAGAGGTGTTCGGTACTTTCTTGGGATATCCTAGAAGGATCATCTCAGACAACGGGCTAGCTTTCGGAAGTAGGTACTTCAAAGAATTTGTTGACGATAAACAGATCAAACATGTCATGACTGCGGTTGCGACGCCTCGGGCAAATGGGCAAGTGGAGAGGTACCATCGAACCCTCCTGGACGCCCTTTGCGCGTCAGTGAACGGCTCTGAGTGTTACTGGGACACTGCACTTCCAGAAGTCGTGTGGGGCATGAACAACACGGTTAACTCTAGCACAAAATATAGCCCTTACGAATTGATGTTTAGTAACAAGGGGAGGTTGTTACAGGATCTGGAAGTGGCAGGTAGTAGTACCAGTGTAGAGGAAAAGAGGGAGGCGGCGCGAGAAAATTTGAAGAGGGTTGCCAAAAAAATGAAAGTTGCTTTCGATCGAAAACGAAAAGTCCCTCGCAAGTATAGTAAAGGTGACCTGGTTTTGTGGCGCGGCGGATCCGCTGGCAACACGAAGGGTGTTAGCACAAAGGTTGCAGCAAAATTTGTCGGACCTTATAGGGTGACTAAAGTCTTTGGTAACGACCGATATCAGATCACGAGCGTACGAGGCGTGAGAGGGTACAAGAATTATCGTGTTCTGGTAGCGGTTGACGCACTTCGACCCTTCAAAGCAGCGGTGGAGTATGACACGGAGAGTGACAACAGTGAGAGAGAGAGGGAGGATCTAATTGATCTCCTGGAGGGTTAGTCAGAAGTGCGCTGAAAAAAAAAAGAGAGAGTGAGGATGACGAAGGCAGTGGCTGGGATCTGTACAAAGTAGCAGCGAAAGGTAGCCTGTGTGGCCAATGACAGGTTTGCCTGCCTGTAGTGATGACCTGTGTGGCATGATCGGGCTGCCTGTGTGGCATAGTCGGCGAACCCGAACAGGCGAGAGAGAGAGCCAGGGGAGCCCAGGTGAGGCCGCGGGCGGCTCTGGAGAACGTTGTACAGATCTCGACCAGCAGCAGAATACCGCAAGGTGCATGATACTGTTGAAAATGTGACATGTTTCAGGGCCGGAGCATCTCAGCACAGCACGAGGACGCGCTTCGTTGCCAGGATGGCCGAATGTTACGATTCCCTAATGGGCGAAGGGAGGATCCCTCGCGGGAAGTCCCCGAGCAGCGCTCCATCGTGTCGGAGTGACCCGAGGAGATCCGAGGACTGCCGACGAGGGGAGCGCGTGGGGAAAAACTCCTGACTTGTAATTAACGCGTCGAGGAGAATAAACCGATAAAAAAAACGTATCGACTTGTTTTTGAACGCCGGGCGTTAACAAAATTGACAACAGTTAATAATGCCAACCTTATTTAAAATGCACAGCCCGCTCTAATTTATAATTTAAATGATCGCACGGTAGCTTTACAAGATATCGTATTATGTGCAGGACAGGAAGGCATGTTTGTGCTTATTTAATGAAAGGCGTTATGCAGCACATGCGCACCTGCGCTAGGGTGCACAGATCTTACCGAGACTACCGAGAGCTAAGATTCAAGAAGATCCAAGAAAGTCTTGTCTTGAATCCGAGGGGAATGAATCTCTTTGCATTATTCCTGCATAAGTGCATATACATGTATAATATGTGTGTGCTTGACTTGTTGCAGACAATGAGGAAGCGCGTTTTCATGCAAGTCAGTCAGCGTCAAAATGTCAAAATGACAAGTCTTGAAATAGCAGAAAGTGAGGTTACGAATACGTAAGGGCCGCTTTACATCTCATGTCAATGGAATGACAAGTGACGGCCAAAATTCCGTGGCCGCAATTGTACCTACTCTCGTGTCAAAAATGGATTACTCCCTAGAATTCGAACTTTTAGGGAAATAACCTTTTTCATGTTGTGTGTAACTAGAATTTTCAAAAGTTATTTTGAATGCCTAAGGTTGGTTACTTTGAATTGAGAGATTAAATTCAAATAAATATGCCGCCAGTAACCAAAATTGATTGTGAAACGAAAAATCATCTATCACTTAGCGAGAAATTAGTCATTTGCAACTGTTACAATTAATTTGCTGTCTTACATTTTTGGGATATCTTTTGTTTGTCACCAGAAACCACATAGCCTCCAACCTAACCAAATTTATGGCAACCTAGTAATGAATATCCCTAAATCCTAGGGAGTAATCCATTTTTGACACGAGAGTAGTTGTTGATAATATGTAGTATATTATGTTATGAGGAGCAAAAATAAAGTTTTATGTGCTGCGGCTGGTAGATTGGCTGCCGAACGCAGTGAGGCAGACAAACCAGCCAAAGCACATAAAACCATTTTTGCTCCGAATAACATATACCTACTATTTTTTCTTCAAACCTTCATAACAAATTATTTAAAACATGTTAAGAAACCAGGTATGAATTTCAAATGATTTAGCTAGTTTACTTTACAGCCGCTCAGCAGCGGAGATAATAACTTCACGGACGCCCTCAGCGGAGATAATAACTTCACGGACGCTCTTCAGCGGAGACAATAACTTCACGGACGCTGGTCAGCTCGTTAGATGCCATGACAATGAAGTGACACTTTAGCATTATCAATGCGGCAGTATAATGTCATAATTTACGGACGTTTGAAGAAAAAAATATAAATTTATGTATCCATCGATAGTGCTGTTGCTTGTTATTTATTATTGATTGATTTTATCTTACAAAAATACATTAGATAGGTAATGATTTAGTTTCTCCAGGAAGAAGACTGTCTTTGAGAGTCAAATTTGCACACAGATCTGAATTGTTGAACTGCGTCTGAAGTGTGTCTGTGCTCTTTATCTACTTCCGTCAAAAGAATCTTAAATTTAATTTCTTTCTTCCCAATACGCTTCTAATTTTAATTCAAGGTCGCGCTTATGACTTATAGAGGACATCATTGATTATGACTTTATTTCATGATTTTCCACAAGAAACCATTATTAAGCCTTCGTAGAAAAACCATTACTGAATCGATTTATTAAAGAGACAAGAGATGAATATTGTATTTTAATTGAAACATGTGACCATGACAAATCCTATCACACACCATACACATCACACCCGATATAAGGAATGAAAAGCGCGAATAAAACGCCATTAATGTCAGAAGTGACAGTTAATAATTAATTAAAATATGGTATCTGTTTCAAAAAGGCGGCACAATAATATTTTTTCCAAAGCTGGCTTGACCCGACAATCATTTATAGATATCCCGTATTTACATAGAATATGTTTCTGAAAAAGGGAACCTGATTGTTGATTATTATCACAGACCATCAACAGAATTAAGACTTTCAAAACCCGTATAAAACATGGGAGACACTGACAACACTAGCGCTGCTCTAGCGTTAGGCCAAACTAAATTACCGAATTTACTCGTTAATCCGATCGGGAGTTTCCGTTTAAAAAGAAGGTTGATTTGAATATTAATTAATAATGTCATCAGTAATTTTGAATTTTCTAATTTCTGTCAAGGTTTAGTCAATAAATTTTATAAATTGTTCTACAAAATAAATTACTCCAAACCAGTATCTTGAGATAATTTTTCGTAATCTTTATTTGGTAAGTTATCTTTTTCTTTTTGAAAAAGTACGAAATATGGTTTTTCAGATCGCAATTTTTATTTTATTTATTTGGATATGGGCAGAGCCGGATTTAAAGGCGTCAGGGCCCGGGGCAGTGGAGAAAGTGGAGGCCCTTTAAATTAATTAATTAAATTAATTAAATAATTAATAATAATTAATTAATTAATTAATTACATAATTAAATTTCTAAGATAAAAAATATTGTATATTAAACATATTTTTTATTAATTTATCAATAAATATTCACTTTTGTCTCCGATTGTATCTCCAGAATTTCCTTAAATAAATCGTAAATATGAAATTTGACATAGTGTTGCCACCGACCCTCTGGAGCGGTCGAACTGTCGAGTCCATCTTCGGGGCCGGTGTCGAAATTTGTTGACCGATGCCTTTATTAACGCCGGGGTAGCACATGCATCCCGTAGAAAAAGTTGGCCGTTCCGTAACCCAGCCGGTTTACCCGGACCGTCAGCCTCTAAAAAAAGCCGCATTTTGTGCAGGAACATTCAACTATTTAGAAAGTTGGGACCTAACACGACAAAAGAACGAGCGGGGGTGGTTCTTGAAGGCCACAACCAAACGGCCCACGGGTAACAATAGGATAAAAATATCCTTTAGTTCAATATATTTTATTACTTTCATAACCACAAATAAAAAATTAAAAAAAAAACGTGTCCGGGGATTTGTGGAGGCCCTTAATTTGTGGAGGCCCCGGGGCTCTCGCCCCGGTTGCCCCGTGCTAAATCCGGCTCTGGATATGGGAAAAATGAAACATAAATGCTTTGTAAACAACAAGATCGGCGATAAAAAATAAACATTTTAAATTTCAAAAATTAGAAGAACAAAGGAAACGATGGATAGAAGCTTTAGGTAAATGTTGCACCACCCTTCAAAACAGATAATGCCTTTACTTGCGAGAAACATTTTAGCAACAATTTCTTTACTCAAAAAACAAAACTCCATAAATAATACGCCCCACCGTCGATTTTTCTTCGTGAAGACAAAACAAACTTCAATAAACAATGTTAGACCAGCTGAACAAATTGAAAATTCTACGATTACTGAAAATCCAACTGTAGAGAATCTAATCCTTCCTGTTATGCCCAAGGCCCAAAATAGACACCCAACAAAATCTTCTAGTGTGTTGCAAGTACTTGAATACAAGAAAGTTAGTAGTCTTACTGCAAAAGGTAGAAACATTTATTATATGGACCGATATCAGCAAAAAACAATTTCAAAATTAAAAAATCTTTTGCACGATCCTAAAATTATCTCCAGAAATTTTAAAAGTTAACGCAAAATCAAATTATTGAACTAATTCTACCCTTCAATTCACTTTCACTCGCCTTTTAAACTAGCCCACTCATGCCCAAAAAATCCCAATTTACACACAAACTCGTTTAATGAACTACTAATTTGTTGTATATGTTAGAATTTGTATTAAAATGTTTAATACTTAATTAGTCGTTTTTATTTTTTTTAGATAAGTATCAATTTAAATCAAATTGAAAAAAAATAGGCAACTAGGTATACAGAAACTAGTCAGATATGCAACTTGTCATACATTAGTTTGGCCTAACGCTCGGGCAGCGCCACTTGAGCGCGTCACCAAAAATGTAATCCCTTTTGACAGTCTTAGTCAGTTTAATTGTCTGTGATTATTATGATCATGACCAACTTCATTAAACTATGTTATGGCCATTCCAATTCCATTAAAATGCGCTTCGTATAAAGTATGTTATGGATAGTGATGAAGTGGTGCCATCTGTTTGTTAGACATCAAGGTAAAATTGCCGTCAAATTTGAAATTTTGTCAATCAAAAAACTCTGAAAATGCTCATTAAATGCATTATTTGTGGCAATTCTGAAAAACCTTTATTTCAATTTCCCAGCGCCAGTGGAGTTAGAGCTAAATGGTTTGAGGTTCTTCGGGAAATTTGTGGTACTAGAAAAGAAATTCATTAACATAGTTTAATGAAGTTGGTGATGTGATCGAGATGAAGTGGCGATATCTAGTGAAATTTAGAATAACCACACATTTAAAAAGTTAAATATCAGGTTATGTTATATGCCATTTCATTGCCAAAAACTGTCAGTTTATACTTTTATGACGACGAAAACGTATAAGCTGACAGTTTTTGACAATGAAATGGCATATAACATAACCTGATATTTAACTTTTTAAATGTGTGGTTATTCTAAATTTCACTAGATATCGCCACTTCATCTCCATCATCGACTTGTCATTTGGTTTACTTTTTTTCGACATTTGGGATGGCCATAACATAGTTTAATGAAGTTGGTCATGATTATGATTATTGATTATTCTACATAGCTTAGTTTGTCACAGAATTTAGTGTGGCCAAACGTCAGTAGATGTCCTGGCCTTCTAGTGCTAACTAGTGTACCTATATAAAAGTTTACTAAGAGTAGGGCAAACGCGTATATTTGACAACTATTTTTCACGGCCTCCTAGATTCATAAGAGACTCGTCTCTTATCCGGCCTGTCGCATTCGATAAATGTCTGTTTTTGAAAATTCCCCGTATAGTATGTCCATCTAGCGACTTTAATGTGACCCATATATTAGTATATGCAACTAAAAATACGTATGAATAATGACATTTTATATAATAAATTGTCAGTTTGAAAAACTAAGTGCAGTCGAAACATTAAAAAATGCCACAAACAAAGAAAAAATGTTGTATTAGTTCACGACATAAAGTTAACATTTCTTATCATAATCTACCCAATGATATCACTTTAAATGCGGCATGGAAGATAGGACTGAGAGATCACACTGGTAATATCATGAGTGCCCCAGAATATGCAAGTAGTAAAATTTTACCAAGATTCCTAAATTTAAGGACCAATGTAAATATTTCATGCCCCTTGCAAGATAGTTCTCTAGAAAAACTAGAAAAATTGTCTTCTTTTAATTATTCGCCAAGTACCAATTTTCAAATTGAGACGGCGGCAACAGCTTTTTTATGTGGCTACTTAATTATGAAAATAACGGAGCCAATCCATGGATGTGATTATTGCTTGTCACATTTACAAGATTCAAATTCGAAAAAGAAAATCCACTTACTGGAATTAATTTATTACTAAGATAGAGGAAGGCTAAGTTACCCCAATGATCAATTTGTGGGTCTAGTATAGTTTGGGAATGAGAAATTGGAATTTTAGCTTCTTCACTTGCAATGGGTTTTGGGAAGGTTAAACATTATAGATAATAATGAAGATTTAGGGCTATGAGCAGTTCATTCCAGGAGGGACAAACAATCTGCATTTTGCCGATATTCGGCATCCCTTTTTAGTAACTAGCAGGTAGATAAACTTACACTATCGTAAATCTTCATCACTATAATCTTTACAATCTACCCATTGCAAGTGAAGAAGCTAAAATTCCAATTTCTCGTTCTCAAACTATATAATTTACAATAATTTCAATAATAGTAGAAATTCTACCAATCATTCCAAAGGAAAATATAAATTTTGTTTTGAAGAATATCTTGGCCTCAATCTTTCGGGAAATCCACTAATTCATTGTCCTGTTCATAGTAAAATGTGAGTAAGACACTTATTTAAAAATTAGAACTTTCTGCCATTGTAAATTTTCGTAACTTGCACTCAGACAAATACAAAAAATTATAAAAAAGAAAATTGTTGAAATTAAATTTACCGTTCATAAAAAATCTTTTTGATTTGAGATTTTGAAAAAGTGTCAGATGTATGTGTGCGTTAAAACTGTTGAAAAATATTGAAAACACGTCTATAAAACAATAATTTCCTGCAAGGCAGGCAACCAGTACAACACATAAGCCCCGTATTGTGGCGCACCCTATAAAACAAAAATAATGCTTAGAACTACGAATGCGGCAGGCCGGATAAGAGACGAGTCTCTTATGAATCTAGGAGGCCGTGCTATTTTTGATCCAAATTTATGTCAGTTTAATGTCATTAGATCAGTAGCGTCACAAGAGTTTCTTTTAACGGATCAGAATAAATAAAAAAATGAAAACTACTGGAAAACCAAACCAAACAATATTTTATTGAACAATAATAAATATTTTTGCTTAAACATTCATTTAAATACTAAATACGAATCTATTGTTTTAAATTTTGAACCATATCCCTCATGGCATGACTCTTGCTAGACTATTTAATTTTTTGGCCGATTCTGATTTCCCTTTTTAATTTCGCAGCTAATCGCATCCCACAGCTAACGTCCCAATTTAACACATTTAATGCATGGGAAACTTTCATTTTGTTGAAATGTCCCGTATTCAATAAATCGACGCTTAATTTTGGTGCAAATTTTAAATCCACAGTTTCTTCTTCATCACAAAATGTTTTTATATGCTCAATTTTCACAAGATTGCTTGGTAATTTGTATTTTTCTACAAAATATGGTGATAACTGTATACTTTTGTTCTGCACCAAACAATTCTTAATGTTTTTCAATAAATGTGGCCCATCTGCTAAGAAATAGATTTTTCGTCCATCAGAAGGATTTATAATAAAAATTTTAGTGGCACGATGTTTTCCAGCCATTATTCCAAATTTTCTCCACATAGCTTGATTTGCAGCCCCCATATCAGAAGTAACAGAATGAATTGTTAACCCTATTTAACTGGTTTTCTGAAAATTTTCTAATAGGATATCTCCTAGAATCATTCCGTTGGTGCTGTCTCCCGTGTAGTAGAATGCGGCTATTTGCTTCCACCTGGTTGAAATTCCTCCCAGCATAATTACCAAAGTTTTACTGGCTACACCTTTATATTGAGGGAAAGTAATATTGCCAACATATGTTTCGGTTTGAACGCAATAGTCTCATCCAGGCTTTATATCCATTTCATCCAAAACTGACATGCAATCTTTAACAAAATCATTATTGAATGTCTCTATCTTAATTTTCATAAAATTTATAACATCATCTAAAACTCCCGACTTTAACTGTAAATTTTGTAAATAATAATTTAATGTGCGAATTGCTGGAAATGGCAATTTCATTTTTCTCAACATGGTATGATTTGGTTTTCTGAAATTTTTTGTTCTAATGGCCTGAAGTTGATCTTCCAATTTTTCTTTTAGTTCTCTATTTTGACGTTTTTGTAAGTAGAGGGCATTACTTAATTTTTTGTTATTTACTTTAAAAATCATCAATCTCTTCTTTAAATTCTGAATTTTTTTTTGGAGATGGACGTGATCAAAATTTTATTTAAATTGGTTTAAATTATCCCGTAACGCAGCACACATTTTTTCTTCTATGTTTGAATTTAATGAGAACTTCGGAAAGCCGAAAATAGAAGGTGCAGCATGCTTCTTCAGTACTTTCCCACTGATCTTCTGAAAAATGGTCTGCACATATTCTTCCATTCTTCGGTGGCGTTCTATTCATGTGCTTTGTCCAAATAGAACGCTTATATGGGTTTTTCGGGATAGATTTGAAAATAATACCATCTTCGCTTCTGTTTTTACATCTTTCTACACTGCAGGCTGTCATTGTTGTTATTTGACGAACGGCAATGAATGTCACAATGGCGTATATTTTAATAAAATAAATAAATAGGCTGTGGTAAAAGTGATCCACCAATCAAATTGGATCACGCTGTTTGCCCTACTCTTAGTAAACTTTTATATAGGTACACTAGTGCTAACGAGTGTCAAGCTGTCGTTACACAATAAGTACCCCAGTCAGACGTGGGCAAAGCATACTTACCTGGCGTAGGGGTTACCGTGATCAACAAGGCGGTTCCCCCAGGGTGAGGCCCTTCCATTGCACCGAGGTCGGGCTGACCCCTGCGATTATCCCTAATGCGGATAACTCGGGCGCACAATTTTTGGTAGTCGGGACTGCGTGCGCGCTGTCCCGGTCTAATTTAATCTAAACTAAAATGTTTAATTGTTTTTCTTCAAACGTCCGTAAATTATGACATTATCCTGCTGCGTTGATAATGCTAAAGTGTCACTTCATTGTCATAGCATCTAACGAGCTGACGAGCGGCAGATAAAGTTATTATCTCCGCTGAGGGCGTCCGTGAAGTTATTATCTCCGCTGATGGTTTCTTAATTCTTAACATGTCTTAAATAATTTGTTATGAAGGTTTGAAGAAAAAATAGTATATGTTATTCGGAGCAAAAATGGTTTTATGTGCTTTGGCTGGTTTGTCAATCTACCAGCCGCAGCACATAAAACTTCATTTTTGCTCCTCATAACATAATATACTATTATATTTTCAGTAGCAGTACTTTTACTTTTAGTTTATACAGTTTCGGTTATAAATTTATTACATTTTCTGTATCTCTGTGTATGTAATTTTATTTCCAATTTCCACCTTCTACGTAAATGAAATGACAGCTTACAGTCTAATATAATTCAAACAAATTTTGTTATTTATTTCATAGTTTTCTGCGATTATGTATGGATTATGGAACCGGCTCCAATGCTCCATCCTGCAACCTGCTAGCTAAAATGAAAATGGTTTACGCTAGAACCTTGAAATTTTAATAGTTATTATTTTACAGATTGATTAACGAGGGCGTAGCCCCTAGCCCGAGTTAATCAAGCAAATAAGTGAAAAAAAGATACTTTCAAGGCGGCCTTACACCAAGGCAACAATTGGCAACATTTTGCCTGCAACATTTTTTAGTAATGTTGCCGGTCATTACTAAAAAATGTTGTCGGCAACATGTTGTCAATTGTTGCCTTGGTGTAAGACCGCTTTCAGAACGTGCTGTACACGCTATTTTTTTGCATATCAATGTAAGTAAGTTGAGAAATTTGGTCTAAAAGGATTTATAAAAAATTACAAACAAAAATAGGTATGCTTTGACAATCATCTCCAAGGAGATGGAATAAAATGATGCAAAAAAGTACTTCTTTTACTACGTTTTTCGTGTAAAAAAAGTGCTACTTTCACTAAGTGAAAAAAAGTGATACTTCTAACACGAAAATCAATGAAAAATAGTCAACTTTTTTTAATGAAATTTTAAAAATATTTTTTGCAACGAAAACGTATTGCTTAGCAATTAGACGAGAAAAATTGGCAAGATAAAAGCACGACGGCCGTAGGCCGGAGTTGATTTTATCGTGCCAATTTTTCGAGTCTAATTGTCAAGCAATTAGTTTAAGTTGCAAATAAATATTTTTCCTGACTGAATGAAACCTCGAGTGTAATTCGGCGAGACAATTTAATGAATACTAGATGCCTAGCATAAGGTAATTCTAGTAGCAACGTGGAACGTAAGAACCCTGTACCAGGCTGGAAAACTCAGGCAAGCTCTACATGAGATGGAAAACTATGGGGTGGAAATAATGGGAATAAGCGAGGCAAGATGGAAAGGTGTGGGTGAAATTTCAGTGGACAGATACAAGATAATATATTCAGGCCAAGACGAGACAACTGGGGAACATATGAATGGAGTTGCAATAATTCTGAATAACAAAGTTCGAGACTCACTGATATCTTGGGAACCAGTTAATGATAGAATTATCACAGCGAGGATAAATATGAAAAATAACAATTTTACAGTTGTACAGTGTTATGCCCCTACAAATGTTGCCGATATTGAAGATAAAGAGGTCTTTTATAGCACACTGAATCGCACAATGGGATCTATTCCTAAAGAAGATATCGTCCTGCTGATGGGTGACTTCAATGCTAAAGTTGGTACAGACAACAATGGACTAGAAGATATAATGGGCAAAAATGGTATAGGAGAAAAAAATGAGAATGGTGAAATGATGGTGGAGCTCTGTGGACTGCATCAGCTCAAGATTGGAGGAACACTATTTAAACATAAAAACTGTCATAAAATAACTTGGGTATCTCCCGATAAGAAAGTCCAAAACCAAATTGATCACATATGCATAAGTGAAGCTTGGTGTAATAACCTACTTGATACACGTAATAAAAGGGGTGCTGATATTGAAACAGATCACTACTTAGTAGTTGCAAAAATTAGAGCTGAGCTACAAGTCATGAAGAAGAAATATAAACCTAGAGTGACGAAGATTTTTGATATACAAAAATTAAACAAAGAGAAGTTCAAAGAGAGATTTATAGACATGTTGAGGGAGAAAGAGGCATCCATAGACTATGACAACAAAGGAATACAAGATGTTTGGCAGCATTGCAAGGACGCATTCTTGGAAACTAGCAAGCAAGTACTCGGGTATAAATCAAGCAAGAAAAGAGAATGGATGAGCCAAGACACTTGGAATAAAATTAAAGAGAGAAGAGAATTAAAGAAAAGAGGACTATCAGCAAAAACGAGAGAGAACTACGACCAGATACAAAAAGAATATTCAAAAGTGGCAGCTGATATTAAAAAGAAGATAAAAAGAGACAAGAGAGCACACATGGAGAGCATAGCACAAGAAGCACAAAAGGCAGCTGAGAGGGGAGACACAAGAACACTATTTAATAATGTCCGAAGAATAAGTGGAACCAAAAGATCACAAAAATTAATTAAGGATAAAAATGGTAAAGTTTTAACTACAACCGAAGAACAATTACAAAGGTGGACAGAATATTTTAAAGAAACTTTGAACATGGCGAGAACTAATAGAGACGCTCTAACAACAGCGAAACAACCAGAGCTGCAAATAAATACAGAACCACCAACTATTGAGGAATTAAAGGAAGCAATACAAAGCTGTAAGAATGGAAAGGCACCAGGGATTGACCAAATCAGAAGTGAAATGCTTAAAGTCGACACAGACACCACTGCAAAAATGTTGTTACCACTGTTTAGAAGAGTATGGATAGAGGAAGTATTCCCTGACGAATGGAAGACCGGAGTGGTTGTAAAACTACCAAAGAAAGGTGATTTAAAACTCTGCAGCAGTTGGAGAGGTATAACACTACTCAGCATTGTTAGCAAGACCTTCAACAAGATAATATTAAATAGAATAGTAAAATTATTAGATAAAGAATTACGGAAAGAACAGAGTGGTTTCAGGTCGGGAAAAGCATGTAGAGATATGATTGTTTCGTTGAGGATAATAGTAGAACAATCGATGGAGTATCAATCTCCCCTATACCTTCTCTTTGTAGACTATGAAAGGGCCTTCGATTCCATAGACCGAAAATGTATGTGGGCAGCACTTACGAATAAAGGCCTTCCCCAGAAGTTTGTCAATCTTATTAAAGAGGGATATAATGGCTACAAATGTAGGATATTGCATGAGGGTACACTATCCGAAGAGTTCGAGACCAGTACAGGGGTCCGCCAGGGCTGCATCCTTTCGCCACTTTTGTTTTTAGTGGTTATTGACGAAGTCCTAAAAACAACAGTCCAAGATAAGAAAAGGGGATTAATGTGGACCTTTGAGGAGAACCTAGAAGATCTCGATTTTGCCGACGACATATGCCTACTCTCCCAGAATGGGAAACAACTACAAGAAAAAATTGATCACCTAAGTAGAACGTCTGAAAAAGCGGGTCTAAAAATTAATAAAATCAAGACGAAGATCATGCGCTTGAACACAAAGGCAGCAACAAGTATAGAAGTAGGCTCTGAAATCATAGAAGAGGTGGAGGATTTCACATATCTTGGAAGTATAATATCAGGGGAGGAAGGAGTCCTGAAGGATGTAACTTCACGTGTTTCAAAAGCACGTAGTGTATTTGTAAGACTAAGCAAAATTTGGCGATCCAGCAGTACTACTACAGAAACAAAGCTCAAAATTTTCTCGTCAATGGTGAAACCTGTTCTATTATATGGATGTGAGTCCTGGACAGTGACAGAAGGCATAAGACATAAACTCCAAGTATTCATAAACAGATGCTTAAGAACTGTATTGAAAATTTGGTGGCCCCGCACTATAACCAATGAAGAATTATGGATGAAGACCGGACAAGTAGAAATAGCACACGAAATTAGGAAAAGGAAATTGGGATGGATGGGGCACACGTTAAGAAAAGACGACAAAGAGATATGTAAAAGAGCACTCTACTGGAACCCAATAGGGAGAAGGAAGATCGGACGACCAAAAGAAACTTGGAAGAGATCCACGCTGAGGGAGACCAATAAATCTGTGGCAGAGATGGGGTATATTGCGAGAGACAGAAACGAATGGAGAAAATTTGTTTCTTCCCTATGTCCCAGCCGGGAATAAAGGGCTTAATATAATATATATATAGATGCCTAGCAACTAAATGTATAAGTTACCTGAGTGTTTTTGCCGGATAAAAGTTAGGGCAAACTTTTATCCGCTGTCAAAGTGACAAAATCACAGCGCCTTATGAGATTTTTTATACATGAATTAAATTGTCGACAGAAATTAAAACCTAATTAAAATAAAATGAAAACACGTAAATAAAGCATCATTTAAAATCCTGTAACGGGTTGAAGCGCCCCATTTTTATCAAAAAATTCCAAAGTCGTGATTTTTGTGTTGAGGGTTCCTTTGCGCTACAGTTTTGACTCTGCCTCAGAAACAATTGTTTAAAATACTCCTCTCCGGTAATTCGATGGATACTTGATATAATTACATCATCAACCTCTTTCATTTCCGCATTTTTCTGTTAAAGTTCCTTATCTTCATCGCCCTGTGGTGAAGGGCTGAAGAATATCGCCACCCTTTGTGATTAAGGGGAAGTAGGAGTCTTCCAAAAGTCAGAATAAATTTTCACAGTCACCTACGGAAACAGGTTTACTAGCAGGGTAGTTTAGCCACCTTGTTCCTTTCAACTTTACCCTGGTGGCCCACACTCGGGCACCGTGAGCCTCAATTTGAGTGCCTTCGTTCCTTCGTGCCGCGAACTAGTCGGTGGGCGAAACTAGTTCAATTTCAATGCCCATTGTCCTCTCCGTGTGACTCAGCGAGCAAAGGTTTGCTGATTTCTCAATTTTCCATCAATTTCATTTAACTAAACCTTACTTCTTTGTTTATTTTGGTCTGTCAACTGTCTTCTCTCATTAAAATCCAACACCCCACTTTTCCTGCGACTGCAGCATACGGCAGTACACCATTGGCCCACTCAATTTCACGTGGAGTTAACAAAAACACCGAGTTAATAAAAGGGAGAGATACGAGATTTTAGCTCTCTCCCCGTTTTGCGTGTGCACCAAGTTTGTTTACGTGGTGAACGTTACCGTCAGATTACCGTTAAGTGCCGCAAAGGGAAAAGCAGCTACAATCCCGTAGTCGCAGTCGAGAACACCCACGACTAGACATCTCGCTGAACAATTTCCCGAGAAAGGCCAGAGTAAAAACTCAGGCTTTTTTTCTTATCTCGTCACTCTCGCTTTTTATCTTCGTTCTACCGCCAAATAACGTCTTCGTACCCCGGACTCTCCAAAGGCAAGTCCGTGATCCTACAGGAGCTACCGCCGGATCCTTGAGGCGAGCTACTTACAACGCTCCGCGCAGGCGCAATCATCACCGCCAAAGTCCACCCTCACCGGAGTCCCGGAGTCCCGCTTCCGGCAGCGGCCAGCACCGCAGCAACTACGGTCAGAGCTTTTTATTCTTAGCGGAAATTTGCCACCAGGAACGGACGATTTGTTCCGTTAATCTGCGCAATCCAAGCTACCTAGTTGACGCGCAAGTTCGCTGAATTTTTATAAAACAAACTTGTAATAAACTTTGTGAAGGGCCTAGCTACTTGACGCTTGATTGTTCGCTCGTATCACTCAAAAATTTTTGAAGTAAATTAACGCCCTGTACGACACGTGGCCACGCGCTCTAATATAGGACAAATTCCCGGGTCAGAAACCGAATCGAAATTTATTTTTACTTTTAAATGGTAGCGGCTTGCTAGAATTAATCATATTTTATTTTTACAATTTCATTTATCAAACCAAATACTCTTTTTATGTTCATTTTTTAATTTTTCATCAATATACGTTTATTTCAACAATCTTGTATCATTGAATTGCCGGAATTTTTCTTCTGAGGTTTTCGGATTTGGACCCAGAGTTAAATTTTTAAACTTTTTTTTCAACCAAATCCGTGGCGCCCTATTTTTTTTCGATAAGGAACCCCCCAATACACAAATTGCTCTACGACTGATGCCGAGGCAGTGGACCATCCCCTCAGGTAGGTTACAATCCGTCAAAAATTAGAGAACACCAAACTTACGGCAGTAGAGAATGTTGCAATTCGATTATTTCATTTCTCATTGAAACATTTGATTGAGAATATTAAAATTTTATAAATAATAGGAGTACCTAGTTGGGTACGTAAGTTTGATATTTGAAACTTTATCATTCAATAAGGTATACAGTAATTGTTTTCTAAATTTTTTCGCTTGACGTTTCGTTTTGACAAGTTGTGACATTTATTTTCAAAATCCGTTCACACAGGAGAAAATTCTCAAATTCTAACAGTGTCGAACAAAAAAGGACACGTATGTCTTACAACATCCTACGATACCGTTTTACTTTTAGTAATTGTTTTATTTGCGATTTTTAAAATTGTTATATTTCCAACAAATTGTTTATTTTATTCTGACAGTTCTGCGCAATAATAGTATATTAAAGAACAAGTTTTATAAGGGTTGATTTGGCGCACGAGTCCCAAGTGTAGAAAACGACCCGTAGGGGAGTTTTGTATAGGACGAGTGCGCCAATGCCCTTATAAAATCATTTTGAATCACCCAATATCATTCATACTGCATTCATCAAGGTCGCACTGATGATATTGACACAGGACCATTAGTGAAACAATCCATTAATAAAATTAATTAATAAAAATTTATTGCTAATTGCCTGTATCAACAAAAATTTTATTTTGAAAATCTTAGGACCTTACTTTACTGCCCGCTTGATGCCTGTTACTTTGGTACCTATAAAAAAGTTTTATATTTTTTTCTTGATAACATTTATTTTTCATGAATCTTACATTTAAGAAAGCACTAATTAGATTCCTACTCTCTTATTTCATTTTCTTAATGGATAAGAAATGTAAAAACTTTCATTAACTAGAAGATCATTAGAGAAATTATATATTAAGCCAGAGACAAAGAATTTGTCTTGCAGTTTCTACGAACGAGATGAACAATTCAAACCGCAAACACGAAACTTTTCTTAACGGTAATTTTATGTAGAGATTAGGTTCTGTTCTTCTAACGAAAGTTATTAATTTCAGAATCCGACGACCCGTTTCTGGGTTTAAGAAAATTATTCGTGGTTTGGGCCTTTCACAAAATTGCCAAATGCTACAACATTTTTTGTTTAATTTTGTACTCGTTTCTTTATTTGGTGATCGTTGTCTACATTATCAAAAATTTCACAGTAGATTTGATAATGCGATACACTACTGGTGTGGTTCTATTTACATACGTAAGTAATCGAATACTTATCAAAAATGAAATCAGATTGAACATTTAAATTTGGTTAATTTAGATCATCACAGCCATGCTCGTCGTCGTTATTTTCGAAGATGCCATGTTGGAACTATCAAAAGAAATGTATACTTCATTTTTGCCGATAAATAGTGCGGGATTAGAAACAGAGCGTTTTATCGTGAAGAAAGCCACCCGGATCAATATTTACATGTACTTTGTTTTCGCAATTACAATGATGTGTGGCATAGTATTCTTACCAATTTTTGGTAGTAACATTGAATGGTTTATTAATGATTTAATTGTTGAGGAGTATTTCGATAGACGCTCAAAAATTGTTATTAACTTCATACTTTACTCTGGCATTCCATTTATGGCATATACATGTATTCGATTTCCTGGTCTTATGAGCTACGGAATAGTCCAAGTATATGTGCAAGTCTCATTGATTAATCAGCACATTTTAAAAATGAATGACGATGATCTGCGTTTCGAGAAAATGACCAACGGCGAAAAGATTGTTTATCACAATAAGATCTTTAGAAACTTGTGCTTTTGTATCAAACATCATGTTATTTTGGGAAGGTAAAATTCGATAGTTTATTGAAAAAAAAAATTATTTTTTTATTTTTTCAGAACAATAAAAAAACTTCTGCAAACTGCAACATCTCTGGTACCGATATTTGTACTGTTGGGAGTATTGATTTCAATCGGGGTCTTATTCTTGTTAGAACTTGTAAGTTCTAATTCAAAAATTAAATAAGCTTCCTTTAAACGGGCCATGTTTCTAGGTTCTAGAAGATTCAAGTACCATTATGAAAATTCGTTTAGGTGCAGTTGCAACCATCAATATCTTAATTGTTGTTATTTGCTGTGAAGCTGGTCAAATGCTTGTTGATGAAGTACGTAGCTTTAGTTGCCCCATTTAGATACATTATTTATTTTGAATATGACGTGATAATTTTTAAATTTTAGACAAGTTGCGTTTTCGATACTTTAATGAAGTGCTCTTGGTACAATTGGGATTTCAGAAACAAACAAATTTTACTAATTTTCCTGGAAAATTGTTTGAAACCGTTTAAGATGCAGTTCGTCTCAGTCACTATGGATTGTAAGTTAGCAGGTTCTGTAAGTAATCAAGTACGAAATTTACAATTAATAACTTTAATAATCCTGCAGCTTCTGAAAACAGCCACTAGTTACGCCTTAGTGTTGCACAATTTAAGACAGAGTAACTAGCCTCACGAATTAGCAACATTACTTAATAACACAACTGAACAAATAAATCTATTTGTAAGAACATTTTAAATCTTTGGTACCTACACGTTGCTCAGTCATTGTCTTATTCAACATGAATAATATTTTTTATCTTACAGGTGGAGTTTTTGAGCTACCTTAGACCATTGTTTTCGGTGACAGAAGTCAAATTTTAATCACAAGTGAGATAAAGTACTCACTAGTGAGTTAATTTGACAGTTGCCATTTAACTTGACATAAATTACTTACAAGTGACTAAATTTGACAGCTGTCATTTTACTTGATTGAAACTGCATTTCTTGGATTTTTTGCAATAGTTGCACCTGTAAGATAAAACGTCGTATATCACACGTGATCGAAATGCCATTATGAAACTCGTGAGAAGTGTCCCACTCGTGCGCAAGCGCACTCGACGGTCAAAATTCTCCCTCTTGTATAATGATGCATTTCTATCACTTATAATATAATATACTATTAATCTGGTGTTCGTAAGATTTTATTACACTAAAGCCCCGGTTGTATAAAGCTTAGTTAACATGGTGTCAGCTAACAACGCGTCAAGTCGGAAAGCCGCCCATTTAATTGGCTCATTCAAACAAAATGTTAAATATCCTCCAATCAGATCGCTTGACATTATGTTAACTTTAACAACGACTTGACATCGCTTTATACAACCGGGCCTTATTAATAACTTGACAGATCTGATCGAACTACATAATAGTCGTTGGCAAAGCCAAATAACCACCAACACTGCATTCTACCCAGAAAATCAACCGGCAACGTTGTGTACTTAGATTTGATTGGTCTAGCATTTTAGCAAGGTCATAATTGCCATTATACACTTAGTGCAATTTTGTTTTCACCAACTTAATTCAACAGGTGGTGGTTATTTGGGTTTGGCGCGGCCTATACTTACAATTTTACAACCTTTGCAAACTTTGCACATTACCTATATCTATTTCTTGTACTAGTTTTTATTCATATTACTGGAATAATACGATAGCTGAACTCAAATTGCACATCACATTCAACAATTTATTTATTGTGACCATTTTATAAAGCAATTACACAAAATATACTATTATAATATTAAGTGTTTGTTCTATTTATGAAGCTAAGTCTTTAGTTTAACTAAGATCCTCTCAGCGCTGAAAAGGCCCTAAGCTTCAGCAGCGCCCTAGTATGTATTATCAAATAATTTCAAACTGAGATTTACTTATTAAATATTACTCTAATATTCTGCCAAATTTTACTTAAAAATTCCTGCTAAAAAGCTTATTAACAGACCGTAAACTTTTTATCATGTAAATAGCCAGCATTAAAAAAAAAGCACCGTATACTCACTAGTAATATCCCGAGTGAATGTCAAATTATCGACAAATTGACATGCACGAGAGGATATTTTGGCAGACTATTTCCTGAGAAAAATTTACATGATAAGTAAGTACAAATAAACGTAATTCTTTTTAAAATATAAAATTAATACCAAATGATTTTTTAATTAGGACTACGCGAAAATTTGGCGCTAGTGCAAATTATCGATAATTGCACTAGTGCAGTATTATCGCTGTAATTCGATCGCTATTGGCTAAAATTCAAATATTCGAGCTTTTTGATTGGCTTAAATTTTTGGAAGGAAATAGTCGCGGATATTGAACTAGAGCAGAATACTCGCTGATATTCGTCCGTTGCTACGTTATTTCTTTAATATGCATTAATATGATTGGTTTAAATAAAAAGGGTAAAAGGGCTCTCCTTCCGCTTTCCAGTCATATCTTTCTGTCGCCAGTAAAACCCGTTACGTTACGTATTGTTGAATATTTTATTTGTTCCACATTTGTAAATAACTATTCACGTTGGGAAGAACAGTAGTGGTGCAAATGACCTGACCTGTTACTATGACAACACATATGAAAGTTAATGCCAAATGTGTGCGATTTGCACCACTGATGTTCAATCCAACGTGAACAGGATATACAGGGTTATTCTAAATGATTGTAGTCGAAGTAGGCCATGCCCATGTTATTACGTTTTTGCCGCTTTCATGTGAACTGTCAGTTGTGTCGCTGTCACTGTCCTTTTTTAGGTGAAAAGTGCGGTGATGAGGATTTTATTTATTTTTGTTAAATTAACGATTGAATCCAGAAATATTGAGTTATTCTACAATCAATTTTAAAAATAGTGAGTTGTTTTGCACCCAATTTAACACATCATTTTGATGATTTTTTTATGTGGAGCGGCAACCATAAATTTTACATTCAGTTTTCACGCCTACTTCGACTACAATCATTTAGAATAACCCTGTACTTCACTTGCCGTCTAAAATATCATAATATCATTAAAAAAAAAAAAAAATTGTTACACAGTGTGGGACTGGTTTACAAATCTCTGAGGGGCATGATGACCAACTCAATAGACCGGGACCAATGGCTTAAGGTGACTTCCGAATCACGAGACAGAATATAGCTTTTTTTTTTTTTAATTTCGCCCTGGGTCGGAATCGAACCCGCGACGCTAATAGTAGGGTTAAATTGATTCTATGTGACATAATCTATGCCATCACAAATTTCAAAGTAACTGTTGTAAAATGTCTAACTTTACTACTTTGAAAAGTGTTTAATAGGGCAATTTTTTTCTGGGTATGAATGATGAATGATGATGAATGAATGATCTTGTGAACTGAAATTTGATTATTAGTGTAAAAACATATTTACACCGAGCAAAATAGTTATTTATGTATTAAGGGCGTAAGAAGCCCTCTTATGGTCTGAGGTGTGATTTTGCTAAAAACACGCTGAAGGCCATAAAAGCCAGTTCACGCCCGCAGTACATACACTATTTTATGCACGATTAGGGCCTAAAACCTTAACATTTAAAAAAATTAATAAAGAACTGTCTGCTCATATCACGGATGTTCGCATCGCGTAGTGCTCCAGTCAATTTTTTAGTTTTGCGCGTAACCTTGGGAACAGTGAAAACAACCGTAGCCATTTTGCCAGTTGCAATTTTCCATTATAAATTCATTAAGGAAATGATGAACGAGGCTGAGAAAGCGGCATTGCGGCAGAAACGAGTGTCCAGTATCGAGTAATCCCCATTCGGGATTAGGTAGTTTAAGGTACGGAAGGTTCGGAATTTCACCAAAAATATTTGCGACTTTTATTTGACATATCTTTATGGCCCACGGGCATAAAGTGGTCCGTGGGCCATAAAGAGACGTTTATGTCAAGAAAATGTGTGCATAATTGTCAAATTATAATATAATCGTGCATAAATGGTAAAAATGTTATTAGCCCTTTTAGTTTTAGGCCACAGAATGTAATGTGGCCAAACGTTAGTAGATGTCTCTGCCTTCTAGTGGTAACGAGTGTGAAGTTGTCGTTACACTATAACTACCCCTGTCAGACGTCGGCAAAGCATACTTACCTGGCGTAGGGGTTACCGTGATCAACAAGGCGGTTCCCCCAGGATGAGGCCCTTCCATTGCACCGAGGTCGGGCTGACCCCTGCGATTATCCCTAATGGGGATAACTCGGGTGCACAATTTTTGGTAGTCGGGACTGCGTGCGCGCTGTCCCGGTCTAATTTAATCTAAACTAAAATGTTTATAGTTTTAGCACTTTTAGTACTTATAGTTTACACAGTTTCATCAGTCAGTCATACATTTATTCCAATTTCTTATCTCTGTGTAGGTAAGGTATGTAATTTTATTTCCATCTTCTACGTAAATGACAGCTTACAGACATTTGTGGTATAACTGGTAGAGGGCGATTCAAACCAGAACAAGACAAGGGCGGGGCTTAAGATGCGCGCCGTTAAAGTGACCAGTGGCGTATGAAACTATTACTACTTGATTAAAATAATAAACATTACGAAATGAATGGGCAAAATTGATTTGAATTATCATCAGGGCTTTTTTTTATTTTACACAACACAAGTAGTACACAAGCACAACTGACAGACAACAATAAGCGTAAAAACGGGAAAAATTTTACTTTCTAACGCCGCCACTGTAATACACGTGCTTCCCTTCTGAAACAATGGACTGAGCCGACGTCTTTCTACGCAGACTACGTGATGTCCTGTTCTAAGGTACTAGATCAACACACTACGTATAGAGGTACCGCCATTCCATTCCTCGCGAGAGTGGATTGTAAGATAAAGAAATCAAATGCAAATTTCACAAGTGAAATAAGGAAGACAATAGTTTTGGGGATTTTTTTAATGAAATAATGGCATTACTACAATGTCAAAAATTTGTTAGGTTATGTCGCCCATTATTAATCAAAATTTTTTAACTGAAATGTTTTACTGGTTGCAGATATTTTTTTAATTAAAATTTACAAAAACCACTAATAAAACCCAAACAAGTTACCAAATTTTTAATCGTTTAAAAATACAATATTAAAAAATATTTTGAACTGCTCTTCTCATTCCCATAATTTTACTGTCACATTTTGACCACAATTAATAATTCTCAGAAGATTCGTAAAAGGGTAGTTTTGGTTAAAGAGAGTTTCGGGATTAGGCTTTAGTGTTTAGTTGGGAAACAAATGAAGTTGCAAGATGATCTACAGTAACTAAAATCTAGGAAAAAAGTTTAGATATTGAAACAGTACATAATTATTGTTAATAAAATAAATTACTAATGTGGCGGAGGGATAGTATAAAAAAAAGTTATAGGTATAGGTAGCTGTTTAAACTATCAGACACAAAAATACCTATAATAAATATACCTATATTCATAGGTTCCAGTAACAGATGAGGGAAAACTTCAGGTTTCAATCGCTGCAAATCTTCAGCCCAAAAGAAATCATCTTTACTAAAATGTTTCTGCAAATGAAAATAATATTAAGTATACTGTAGCCACTTACTTATATCACCTAACATAAGAAAAACTAAATCTTTACTTTATTACTTTATTATGTAGATACTTACACAGCAGATTTGTAGACAGTCTCAATTTTTTTAGCCACTGTTCCCTCCGTACTCTGTTTTTGACTCCTAATATTAAATTGCTTGTTACTGTATATAAGTATATGCTACGAGTATATGTAACGGGTGTCTTACCGTTTGGAACATAAAACAATTTAAATCCATTTTTTCTAGAACTTGAACAGCCGCTAACACAACACTTGTTACTGACCATGTTAAAGTATTAAAATAAACGCAAGTAACTGAACCAAGTTAAAAGATGTAACGAGAACAAAGAAATAAATGACAATACTTAAACACAAACGAAAACTGTAACGAAATAATAAGTTAGATGAATCGTCAACGAGGATTATTAAATATGCAGCAGAATAATGACACTACTTTTTGTCAAATTACGTCAAATCATTTTTGGATTGTGTTTTTTTTATCCCCAGTTTGAGTAGATTGTGCGACAAGGACAGACATAAAAAATCACTAATGGCGGTACCTCTATACGTAGTGTGTTGATCTAGTTACCTTATCCTGTTCTGGTTTGAATCGCCCTCTAACTAAGTAAATGAGTAGTTACGGGTAGAGCCCTGTAATATTTTACAGGCTCGTAGAAGAGACCTGTAATATTTTACGATGCTCATCAAAATAAAAAGGGTAAAAGGGCTCTCCTTCGGCTTTCCAGTCATATCCTTCTGTCGCCAGTAAAACCCGTTACGTTACGTATTGTTGAATATTTTATTTGTTCCACATTTGTAAATAACTATTCACGTTGGGAAGAACAGTTGTGGTGCAAATGACCTGACCTGTTACTATGACAACTCATATGAAAGTTAATGCCAAATGTGTGCGATTTGCACCACTGATGTTCAATCCAACATGAATAGGATATACAAACTATTATACCATCAATTGTTGCAATTACATACTGTCACGAGCAAAAAAAAACTGGTCGTCAAAATCATGTTTTAACGTAATGGAAAATGCTCCATTGTAAAACGATCGTAAAATCATAACCTATCATCATGTTGTATGACATTAATTGACACTAATTATTTAATCTTTTGACACTTTGTTGACGTGGGCATAATCAGGCAGGGAAAAATGTTTAATTTGTGACAATCTAACCAAATTTTGAAATGACATTGACGACCAGAATTTTTTGCTCGCGACAGTACGTTGATAATGCATTTTGATCCGTTTTAGAAAGTCATTTTCATCGCTCTTGGGATCGAATCAGTAGAGAACCGGACTTGCAGCGTTGGTAATTCCATGGGTATTTTCTTGGATTTCAGGAAAATCGCTTCAAAATCTTCTTCGGGCATTAAAGCCATTCTTTCTTTTCTTTCTTTTTGCAACAATCTTCACAATACTTCTGAGAGTATTTTTGTTGTTTATCTCAACACCATGACGACGTAGTTATAATCGCCCCACCGCCTTTCATTACAAAATTTTTATAAACATAAATAATAATTAAAAAACGAAATTTAAAGGCTGAAGATGTAAATAAAAGTTTGTATGCAACTCGCTTAGCAATTAATCTTTACTGGGCTTACTGGCTTATGGAGACTCGTTCCTTACGTCACTCGTCCCACAAAAGCCAGCGCGCCCGAAAGGCTCGGATACACGATGCCAGTAACTCGTACCAGTTACTAAAACCGAGTACTGGAAACAAGTATTTCGTAAGAGTTTGGGGCGTATTCTGTAATTTTTAAAGGGGCGTTAAAATTTTAGCGTCGTTTAAAATTTAAAATTTCACGTCCTGATTGGTCATTGCTATGACAACTTAATTAAACGCCCTTTAAAAATTAGGGGAGCAGTTACAGAATACGCCCCAGTAGCGTCTATATAGTTTTTTAGTAAATTTCATGCTAGTACAAGAAAGTAGAAAATATTAAGATAATTTATTTTTGAATAAGTTATCTATATGTTTTAATCACCTTAAATGGGATTTCGCGAAACAAATTTTGTAAAATAAATTATGTTTGTTCATGGGAGAAAGTTGAATTAAATTTTAAATTATTTAACACATTAACCTTTAACTCTTTATCTCTTTAGACAAGATGGTCAACATTTATCATCAGTGCATTCCAAAGATGCACCGTTAGAAGGTGTTTCGGTTCAATTGCCTCCTACGAAGTTTGACGGATGTTTCCGCACCCAGGAGTTTGAACCTATGACACGCCAATTGCGTGTCCGGTAGGGTTTTCTTGTTACGCGTAGGGGTTTCGCACAATGTGGACCGTGATTTCAAAATGAGGATAGATGCTTCAGATTAATGCAAAGATGTATTGGTGTTTCTGGTTCTACATTTGCTTATCAACTAACTTAAAACTAACGAAAATATACAAAAAGTAAATTCGCACCCCCTCTCCGTCATGGGTAGTACGCTGGTGGTCTTTTGCAAGATGTGACTGAGCCAGATGGCGGGACATTCCCACTATTGTGAAAGAGACCACCAACGTACCGGCACCGGGGATGATTGTCGACAGGAATATTGGAAGCGGCGTCATAAACTAAATTGGACCGGCCGCTCCAACATCCCGCCCCTCATTGAAGGCTTCCTTCAATATTAAATTTAAACGGTATATACAAATCAATTATGTATGACACATCGGTGTGCACATGTACAATTGAAACTTATGACTAAAGAACAAACGACAAAACAAAAAACAAAACAAAACGAAATGAATACAAACAAACAAACCAAAATGGGTAAATAGGCACTATCACTAAAAGTTCAAAAAAGTTCGAACGCTCTCACTGGTTAAATGTACATAGAGGCCATGGGTAAAACACACACTTTGTTTATTGAGCGGGTCACTTCACCTTTTGAAGTTTCTAAAGTCACCACACGCACACAACCATCCTTTCCTGGGTGTAGGCGAACGACACGTGCCAAGCGCCATTGAAGGGGTGGTGAATTGTCTTCCTTGATGACCGCTAACTCGCCCACTTCGATGTTTGGAAGACGCTGGTTCCACTTACGGCGGGGTTGTAGTTGCGTCAGGTAGTCCACGGACCACCTTTTCCAAAAATGCTGCCGAAGTTGTTCCACATATTGCCATCGAGACAGCCGGTTGATGGGCAAAGGCGTTACGTCATGCTCCACGGGGGCAGTGAGCAGATCACCTATTAAGAAGTGGCTTGGGGAAAGGGCGATTAGGTCATTGGGGTCGTTGGAGATGGGTGTCAAAGGACGTGAATTCAGGCAGGCTTCGATCTGTGTTAATACCGTGTGCATCTCCTCATATGTTAGTGATGTCAGACCAATCACTCTTTTAAGGTGTGACTTTACGGACCGGATACCTGCCTCCCATATCCCACCGTGATGGGGACTATGGGGAGGAATGAAATGCCACCGGACCGTACGA
Source organism: Tenebrio molitor (assembly GCF_963966145.1). Taxonomy (NCBI): domain Eukaryota; kingdom Metazoa; phylum Arthropoda; class Insecta; order Coleoptera; family Tenebrionidae; genus Tenebrio; species Tenebrio molitor. Next base: position 21,488,826 of record NC_091047.1, on the reverse strand, counting down.
TCGGCTAGCCGGTCAATTACATCGCGTTCGAATTTTTGCGACTTTAACATTTCGCCAAGTTCGGATAATTCATTACGAGCACCCACAAAATTTGTTCCGTTGTCCGAATATAAATTTGCAACGTGCCCGCGACGGGATATGAAGCGTTTGAGAGCGCCCAAAAACGATTGAGAACTCAAATCTCCGACGAGCTCTAAATGTAACGCTTTGGTCGCAAAGCAGACAAACAGGGCGATATAACCCTTTACCGTCCTTTTGCCTCTACCTCGACCCTCTTTCAGGTACACTGGACCGCCAAAGTCAACGCCGCTGTTGAGAAAAGGTCGGGCCGGTTGAACGCGATCTTTGGGCAAATCACCCATTAATTGATACGATGTCGTCGGGTTTGCTCGGAAGCATTTGAGGCAATTGTGAATGATTCGCCGCACCACGGAGCGCCCCGACATGGGCCAGTACCTTTGTCGCAGAGAGGCCAATGTAGCCTGAGGGCCGGCATGCAATAATGAGATGTGCTCCGATTGAACGATTAATTCGGTGATTTCGCACTTAGGCAACACTATTGGGTGCTTAACGTCCGAATGAGCGCCGGAATTTCTTAAACGACCTCCGACACGTATGAGTCCGCTATCGTCGAGGAAAGGGTTGAGTGATATCAGACGACTTTTCTTGCTGACTTGACGACCGCCCTCGAGTTCTTTGATTTCGGTACTAAACGCTTGATGCTGTACGTTTTTTAGGATGATAAGCATTGATCTTTGTAATTCAGATACTTTCAAGGGACCGGTGTGCTTTGTGATGGGCTTTCGACAGTTTTCCGCGAATCGTAAACAGTACGACAACACGCGTTGTAGTTTGCGCAACGATGAAAATCGAGTAAAAAAATCTGGTGGTAACATTTTCTCGGAAGTTATCGCGACAGCAACCACGCGTCGTTGTTCCGGCAACTCCTGATCGTTGGCGAAGTTTGGATTCGTCTGACAGTACTTCGGCCAATGCTGTGCCTCGTCTGACAACCAGGATGGCCCGTGCCACCATAATGGAGAATCAATCAATTCGCGGGGTGAACAGCCTCGCGAAATTATGTCAGCGGGATTGTCTTTGGTGTTGACGTAACTCCAGACGCAATTTTTTGTTAACATCTGAATCTCGGAAACACGGTTTGCGACGAACGTTTTCCAAGTCGCTGGCTCGGCCGCTAACCACGACAAAACGATTTGAGAAGCGAGGGAGAGTTATTGTCTTGAGGGGTGCCACTCGAGATTTAGCGCAAAGTAACCGGGTTTGATGGGGTGTCGCGGTGTTTAAGGATCTGATATAGATGCATGCTCCGTAAGCGCGTTCGGATGCATCGCAAAAACCGTGGAGTTCGAATCCAATGGGATTCTGATTCGAAGTTACCTGCCGAGGAATCTCCAACTGATTCAATTCAGGTAAGCTGGCAATGAATGAATCCCAGGTAGTCAGGATCCTTATTGGGACGGACTCATCCCACCCAACATTTAACGACCATAGCGATTGGATCATTAATTTTGCAATTAGGATGACCGGACCCACAAGACCGAGAGGGTCAAAAATCTGCGCGGTGATTGATAAGATTCGTCGCTTGGTTACCCGATTTCCTGACTGGATCTGACATATGGAATATTTTAACGCGTCATGTGTGCAATTCCATAATAGACCTAATGTTTTGGAGTCGCCATGTTTATCGAAATTCACCATGACTTCATTTTCACTTAACGTGGGCAATAGCTCGGGGCAATTTGATGCCCATTTGTTTAACGGGAAACAGCCTTTGTCAAGGATTGCCACTATATTGTCGCGTAACGCGCGCGCTTCGCGAACCGTTTTTGCTCCAGTTAGCAGGTCGTCCACATACGTGTCCTGCATGATTGACCGCTGAGCTTCGGGATTATTTGAGCCTTCTTCCAGTGCTACCTGTTGTATGCATCGCGTAGCCAGGTAGGACGATGACGCCATGCCGTAGGTAACCGTGTTAAGCTCGTAAACTTGAACCGGATGGGACGGGTCGCGACGCCATAAAATTCGTTGGTACTTTCTGTCCTCTTTGTCCAATTGTATTTGCCGATACATTTTTGTTATATCCGCGGATATCACGATGTTATGCAACCTAAAACGCGTAATGATAGCAAAGAGATCCTGTTGTACCACCGGACCTACCATTAATTTGTCGTTTAGACTGACACCGTTAGAGGTTTTGGCCGATGCGTCAAAGACTACGCGCAATTTAGTGGAAACACTGGACTCTTTTACTACCGAGTGGTGAGGTAAAAAATACCCGTCGTTGGAGAACATTTCGCGATCTTCAATTGTTACCGGTGACATGTGATGCAAAGATTGATATTCGTCCAAGAACAATTGATAGGAAACGCGCAAATCCGGAGATCTTTTTAATCGTCTTTCAAGACCGTGTAACCTTTTCAAAGCGATGTCATAAGACGACCCTAACTCTTTTGAATTGTCTTTGAATGGTAGTCTGACTGTGAATCGGCCGTCATTGTCGCGTTTGACGGTGGAGATGAAATGTGTCTCACACGCTCGTTCAGCGGATTCACTGCGCTGGTTACGACGTGTAAATTCGTCACGGAATTTTGCGGAAGTTTGGCAGGTAGACGCATTGCGCCCCCGGCTATCCATCCCAGGTGGGTCTTTTGGAAAACCGGGTGCACTTTGGTGGCCTTGATTTGACCGACACAGAGGAGGTCCCAAAAGATTTCAGCACCGATTAGAATATCTATGGGACCGGAACGATGAAATTGCGGATCCGCTAGCTTGATGTTATTTGGGATTTGGAGGAGACTTGCATTTATCGATTCCGCCGGCACTGAATGAGTTATGATCGGTACTACAAGACAATTCAAGTTAGCACCGAACGCATTGTGAAATGATTTGACTTGCAGACTGGCGATTTTATTGACAATGCTGCCGTTAGCATTACCAATTCCGGTGACGCGGATGTTGGTTTCTTTCGAATTGACCCTTAAACGTTTGCAAGTTTCGATCGTTACGAAGTTGGATTGAGACCCAACATCAATCAATGCGCGACACGATTGATATTGGCCGGTGTTGTCTCGTACGAGAATGACTGCTGTTGATAAAAGTACCTGCGATTCGTAACTATGACAGTGATGGTTAGCTACGATCGGGGTGTCTTCAGCCGCGTTCGTTGTCACAGGTGCTGCGGGTTCCGTCAAATGGAGCAATGAGTTGTGCATTTTATTACAAATTTTACAAACTCCTGACTTGCATTGGGACGCGGAATGTGAGGTGCTCCTCAAGCAATTGAAACATAATTTTAACCTTTTGACTTCGGCGATCCGAGCCGAAACGGACAAATTTAAAAATTGTTTGCATTGATACATAAAATGGTTTTGATTGCACAACTTGCACGAGGGCTGTTGCGTAGCCAAGTTGGAGGAAGATCTCGTGAACGGCGCTTTTGATTTCTGTTGCGGATTTGACTTGGATTGAACGTCACGGTTCTTTTCGGGGTTTTTGTGAAATTGGATCGCTTCCCACACGCGACAGCGATCCTTGAGGTACGCGTACATGTCCTTTAGCGTTGGCATCGTTTTTTTGTTGGTTGTTTCCCATTCCCGCATGGTAAATGCATCTAATTTTAATTCGATTAAATGGATTATTAGAAGATCCCATGTTTCCGTCGGCGCATCTAACGTTTTTAACACTTTCAAGTGCAAATCTACCTTGTCGATAAGTTGCCTCAGAGACGCGGGAGAATCTTTTGTGACGTTGGGTAAATCGAATAACGCGCGAATATGATTTTTTATGATCAAACGTTGATCGTCATACCTTTCTTTCAGCAAAGCAATCGCGATTAGTAGTATGTAAAATGTTACTTCTGGGCCAGGACATTTGGCGTCTTAAAAATCAAGGCAAAATCTTACAAATTTAGCTGTTTGCCCAAAAGCAAACAACCGAATAGGGCCTAAAACCTCTCAAAAATCATTAATTTTTATCCACCCCAAAAGTTCCCAAATATGTGTAGGCCACCAAAAGTTGGGCACACGAAAAACAGGGTAGAATCCTACAAATTTACTGTTTTCCCGAAAGTAACCATCCGAAAAAGATCTAAAAAACTTACAAAATGCCTTGATTTTAGACACCCCAAAAATAGCTTTTCCTTTCTGGACCAAGCCAATTGGCGCATGCAAAAATCAATTAAAATTACCTCAAAACTGCTCTAAAACCATTGTCAAATCTCTAGATTTCAGACACCTCAAAACAGCTTTTTATTTCTGGACCAAGCCTATTGGCGCATGGAAAAATCAATGAAAATCAACTTAAAGCGTCTTAAAAATCAAGGCAAAATCTTACAAATTTAGCTGTTTGCCCAAATGCACACAACCGAAAAGGGCCCAAAACCTCTCAAAAATCATTAATTTTTATCCACCCCAAAAGTTCCTAAATATGTGTAGACCACCAAAGATTGGGCACACGAAAAAACCGTTAAAATCTCCCAAAATCATGTAAAATTATCTCACGAGCACTCTAAAAAACTCACAACATACCGTGTTTTTAGACACTCCAAAATGGCTTTTTATTTCTGGACCAGACCAATTGGCGCATGCAAAAAAAAGAGAAAGACAACACCAAATCAAAGAGGTATATTTGGCGCCTTACAAACTAATGTGGTGAAATTCCTTTAAAAATCATAATTTTTTATGCTCCCAAAAAATACTCGAGACTCAATAGACCACCAGAAAATGGGCACATGGGAAAATCATCCAAAATCAAACAAAATTACATTAAAAGCACCCAAAAAACCTTACAACATTCCTTGTTTTGAGACACCCCAAAATGGATTTTTACTTCTGGAGAAAGCATTGGCACATGCAAAAAATTCACCAGTCGGAGTGGCGACCGGTAATAATATTAAACAAATAAAAGCTCTTGTTTTTAAATTTCCAAAATGGCTTTTTTATTTCTGGACCAGGATAATAATTGGTAAATCTTGGATTCAGAATATTTACAGAATTGATAAAAATAAGTGCAAAACATTCCCCGTTTTCATTCCGACTACAATCCGATCAATTCTTACAGCATCTCCTCTTTCACGACAGCTTATACCGTTTATAGGTATGTGTCTATCGAAGAGAATCATCGGCACGACCATCAATCCTGAATTCGTCTTCGACTCGTGAGCCTTTGGCGAATCACCAGAACAGGTCATTGTTGTTCGATATTACTGTAAGTCATGAATAGATGGAAGAGTCCCAATACCGAGAAATGTTTTGAGAATATTTGGCAGCACTCAGTTGTCCGTCAATCTTCGTGGGTCCTCAATCTCTATGGCCACTCGAGATCTCACCAGTTCAGATTTAAGAACAACTGCATTCTCAATAAAAAAAGGCGGCGATAGGAATCGAACTCAAAACCTTGTAATTATCTGTCTAACTCTCTACTAGCTGAGCTATTTAGGTCTTGTCCATTATAATTTCTAATCAGCTACAATAATACATTAAATTGCGCAATATTACGAAATCAAAAAAAAGTTGGATTCGCAACAATTCGAACTCGAGACCCCTTGGATTGAACGCGAATATCTTACCAACACGCCTATAGAGGATCTTCAGTATTTTTCGGATTGAATATATTATATTGTCTATGCTAATTTTCTTATTAATTAAAAAAATGAAATTCGCTACGCACTAGTGTACATAACAATTATTGTGTCCAAATTAAGTTTATTTTTTAAGGGTAAGCACGCACGTAATACGCTGAATACGCTCAATCGTGCAGCGCTTAAATTTAATAACGAATAACGCATTTTGACTTTTGAGCGTTTTTACTAAACAGAAGACGGTCGATGGTCGAGCATTGGTATCCTTCAAAAATACGCTGACACATCGGCCTACTCGTTTAAAAAAACGGATTTACTGTAAAACCAATTTTTTTCCGTCATAGAAATTGCTTATTCATATTGTAGATAGTATTCAACGATAGGCAACCAACAATGTCATTATTGTTACGTAGTTATAATTTTTTTTGTAACACAACTTACTAACATTGAGTTTTTTTTTAATTTTGTATTTGTGATATTAAAAAGCTTACATATTTTTATAATAAAGTTTAATGCAAAACGATAATATGGATGGCGCCATCTAGACCAGGATCGCGCGCGGCGCTGTTTCGGTCGGTAATTCAGTTTGGCTTTTTACTTGTCGATTGCGTAGACAGTTGACAGTTGACAGTTGACGTGTTCTGGTGAAGGTGAAGTGTTCTGTGGTTGACACTGTTGACAGTTGATACAGCAGTGGCGTTTGCATCACAGTTTTTAATAGGTGAGTCAATGTCTTGATATTTACTAAATGTAATTCGTCTGACATTATGTTCATTTTCAACGGTTGTGCCTAAAGAATCCTGACCCACGAACGTGATTTTTGTTGTAATCGTTTTTCAATAGACAATTAGCGAAAACAAGAACGCACGTATGTACGTACCGTAGGTTTTCTACGTTTTTGCTTTTTTATTAGGTGAACAAGCTTTATGAATGGCATTTAATAAAACGCGTTTAAGCCTGAGATTGTTAGTTCCAATTAAAAAAACTTCAAGAAGAAAATGTTTTATAGTTAAAATTCATAATAAAACACTAAAAAATTACGTTACGTACGTGCGTTCGTGCTTTCTTTAATTCTCTAATGTCATAAAGAAAAACATTGTTTTTGCGTCCAAAACATGGTAGTAGTTAATAACTAGAATAAAACTATTATAAAGTCGGTACAGGTTGCAAGTGTTTGGCTATATATTACATTACAGTATCACCAACACTTAGAAGAAAAATAATCCTTATTTATGGAGAAAATTAAGTTACAACATGCTTGTTGCTTCATTGCAACCTGTACCCACTTTACTATTATATTATATGGTCTTTGGTTAACTTTACAATATTTTTAACCATCTCTCTTAATTTCAGATTATCGTTTCAATTTGCTTTATCTGACTATCTTTTCTAGTGATTTTTCTATATTCAAATGAAAGTTAAACATTATAAAAGTAAAAACATTTATAATATCTTTTATCATCAGTTTTTTATAATATGATAATTCATTTTTAATCTTATCATAATTTATTATTTGGTATTCTATTTTATAGTTTTCTAAAATTTTCTTTAAATCTTTCTTAATATCGCGTAAATTCAGTGGGGGATAGCCATCCCCTACTGAAATTCCATATTGTACAAAGCATAAAAGATCATTTGTTATTATTATATTTTTCTTTTAAATAACGTAAACCATAGATCGGTAAACCACGTACTCAAATTAATTTTATAGGAGTAGATATTTTTATTTATGAAATCAAACAGGTTTAATGGATTAGGATTAATTTTATAATTATGTATTGCTTTATAGCTATTAAGACAACAAGTGTTTTATAGACGATTTAAAAATCGAGATCGTAGTTTAAATCAGAGCGACCGCAGGGAGCGAGGATTTAATAGATCGAGATTTTTAAACTATAAAACACGCGTTGTCTTCAAGATTTTTTCTAACACTAACATCTTATCAGAAATTTTAATAAATTCAGAAATTATTCGAGGCGCGTCACAATACACAAAATGCGGAGATTGCCGTGGGTACTATGGTAATAATATCAACAAACTTGGAAAAAAACAATTTTCATCGATGAAATGTGCCAAAACGTTCCAGAAGAAATAAGAAAAAAGGGGCAATTTGTTACCAATGAAGTCTAAAAGTGCATATGAAAAGGTGTATGTTTCGTTTCAAGGCCGGAACAATGAAAAAAGCATCACGGAGGTAACGGAAGATGTCATTTTGGCTTTTCTTGATATGAGGTAGGTGTGTAGAACTTCATTAAAAGTTAATTTACATTACGGCAAGAATCATTTGAAGAAAATGTAAAGATTGCCAGTTTTCGATGGCCGGCCACTTGCATTGGATGAAACAGCAGAAGTTAAAGAAGATGTTAGGAACAAGAGCACGAAGCTAATGTGGCAGTTCCAATTCAATAATTGTACTTTTCACTTTTGTGATAATTACTGTAAAAATGATGAATAAAATGTTACTTGAATAATATGTGGGAGCGTATTTTGTTCGATACCTCCCTAGAAAGTGGGTCTGTATCCATGGTTACCAGTGAGTGAAGGTTCCACTTTCGCTCACGCACTTTCGCTCACGCATAATTGAAATTCGATTTTATGAAAAAGAATTTGTATATTGAAAATAATTACATACCAATAATAACTAAACGTTATTCACGTGGAGTTGAACATTTCAAGGACAAATAATTTTATTTTTTGGATCTGTAATTATGTTTTGTAAATAGTGACATGCAGCTAACCAACATAATGCGAATTTAGCAATGCTCAATCCATCGTGAACGGTATTTACCTGCATGTCACTGTTTGCTAAATTATTTGACCTTGAAATGTTCAATTCAACGTGAATAACGTATACAGTGCGTTTTTTTAAGACTGGCCAGAGGGTTTTACATGCTAATTTTTCAACCTCCTGTTAACTTTGTATTTGTAATACCTAAATGGTTATAATAGACAATTTACAAATAAAATGTTATTTGCAAAAAATAGTGTGAACATTGATATTTTACATTTTATAACGATAGATTCATTATTTATGTTATAACAAGTTTCTTTACTTTAATAAAAATTAAATGAAATGTTCAAAATGGCCTCCAGAGGCAGTTAGCAATCACATAATCAATTACATGTCAGGTGAAATTTTAGCCTACTGAAAATTTAAAATTAGAGCAAACGGAATTCAAAAAATGTCTTTTTGCTATAATTTATTCCTTGATTCTGGTTATTAAATTGAAATTGTTTCAATACATTATCATATCCCACAACTTTACTACAAAACTGGGTTGAATATTTTCATGAGGACAAAAGTTAACGGGGGGTTGAAAAATGTAGCTTGTAAAACCCTATGGCCAGTCTTAAAAAAAACTCACTGTATAACAATTCATCACTTTACATAATTAATCACGACGGCCACCGAATATGCCCATCATCAGTACAACTTTCTGAAGGATCCACTCTTGGTCCGCCGCTTCCAGTAAAAACTTGCAAACATCGTTTCTTGAAGAAGTTGTAGCTTTTTTCGGCTGATAGTTTCTACATTTTGTTTTCAAAAAGGAGGTGAGACTGTTGAACCTGTACAATTTATTATATTAAAAGAACTAATAGCTTATTAAAAAAACCTCTTACCTGGATACCTGGAGATATAAACGTTTTGAAATACAAACAGTGTACTCTTCAACATTGAATAACCGCGCTGATGCTGCTTTCGTCTTTTCCCTTGATCTCGGTCTGCCATTGTGTAAATATTTCCAATTCTTTCTGGTATCGTAATTTTGATTTCGTATGCAGCATTTGGTACTTCGCGACACTTGCCTCTTCCAGGACGTCATCAGGAACACAGAATTCTTCGTCATCCATTTCCACAACGTGGTGTGCACAATCACTTTATTGACTTTGCAAAACTTTGTTTATTTTGTATTTTATTTTTTTCCATAGCAACAGATCTCTCCGAAAATGTGATTTATTTATTTTATTTTAATTTTATTTAAAATTTTGAATATAAAGTTACAGACTCATTTTCTAAGGAGTTATGTCTGGTATCGAACAAAATCAAATACAGCACTCGAGAGTAAGGCCGCTTTTGTTCACTTGAATTGCATCGACCACTCCGCTGCGCGTCGTGGCCGAACATGCAATTCGCGTGAACAAAAGCTTTACCTTCCTCTCTCGTAGTGTAAATAACTATTATGACTCTATAAGATACGTTGCTATTGACGACGTGTCTTATAGAGAAAGCGTATTTTATGGGAAACATAAGGTGTGAGCTCAAATGCACCATGGAAACAGTATAAGATATTAGTGTTAGAAAAAAAGATTATATTCGTTAACGTAATTTTTCTATTTATCTAGCAATTCTTCTTCTAATTTAAAATATAATATTTCCTAACTTTTTTGCCTTATTGTTATTCAACATGATTATTAATTCTTTAAAAATTTTTAATAATTTTGTATATATTCATACAAATTTGTTTCACCATGTTTATAATCTATTTCTTCATATGAAATTTCGTTGTATTTTAAAAATTCTAAAAATCTTCGCTTTTTATTCTTCAATCACCCGTGGCAAATTTTGCCACTTTTTATTTCATCTATAAATCCCATAAATTCGCGGACATAGTCCACTCATGAGCCGAAGGCGAATTCTAACAAGTTATTTGTGATTAATATTTTTCTTTTTCTGCAAAAACATATTTCCAAAAAATACGACTAGCAATTTCTCTTAAAATCAACACCTACGTCATCACTTATAGCATTTGTTGATTTTTCATAACCCAATATTTTTGCTAAATCTTTACCTTTAAACAAAGGTTGATTATCATTATCTAATATGAAAAATACGTCTTGATCATAAACTTACAAGTAACAGTATTATCTATGTCAATAATTTAATTTATTTTTTATTATTGGGTGACCGATCCCATTTATACTAGCTACATACGTTATTTGTCTTCATCATATAATTATTTCAAATAGCTTTCTCTTTCTCTATATACATACGTAGGTTTCATATTGCCTCATATATTGTACTGGATCCCTTTTATTACAAGTATTATTTATTATTTTTTTCGACAATTGATTAAATGATCATTAAAATGATCACCTCCATATATAACACGCATTCTTGAATTCTGAGGCTTCTCACAGTTTTACCTAAACAAGGACAGTGTGCTTTAACACGCATTGTTTATGAATAATTTCTTATGAAAAAAAATGTGATAAATTAAATGAATCGCTCACATAACGATGACCAAGAAACATGGCAAATGTTTCAGAAAAGGTTAAACGATATGAGAAGTAAAGCCAATAATGACTTTGAACGATTAGTATATCGGAATATGTTTAATCAGTTTAAAATGTATGAAAATAACGTATTAACCTTGGCAAACTTAGATTTTCTTAAAATACACTTTCGTAATCTTGAAGTCTTTGATGAATACATTTTCTAATAAATGACAAGTCTTTGCTCCATTTGTTTGGAATTAAAATGTCCAGATGATTTTTATAACTATAGAAATAAATATGAAAAAACATGTAAACAATGTAAAAAAGCAGTTAATTCTACTCGTTTATTATGTGATTGTGGTAGATATTACACTAGAACTAATTTTAAAAGGCATATAAAAACAGATTTGCATAAAAATGGATTGAATTTATTTATTTACTAAAAATTGTTTGTTAGATTTTTTCCTATAATAAATGGAACGAAGGAACTTAAGTAATCTTCGTTTATCTGAACTGTTTAATATTGCAAAATCATTAGACATCAAATATATTAGAAAATATAATAAAGCAGACTTAATAAAAGCTATTATTAAAGCTGAAGAGCAATTACATAAGGAAATAAAAAACGGAAAAAAGTCAGTTATGCCTCCTTTGCGGAATTCGGACAGAGTCCTCATGAGCGAAGCGAATTCAGAAATATTTTCATTTGATGATGATTTATTTGCTGAACCAAGGAAAAAGAGAGTTAGTAAAATCAAATGTGACATATGTGGAAAATATATCAAAAGCACCCGAATGCACCTCCATAAAGAGAAAGAAAACAAAAAGAACCTAAAAACATTTCAGTTTGATGACGATATATTTGCTAAACCAAAAAAAAATAGAGTAAAGAAGATAAAATGTGATATGTGTGGAACATATATCGAGGAAACTCGAATACATTTGCATAAATTAAAACATGATTTGGAATAGTCGTCGTTTGCTCGAATTACGTAATATGGCAAAATCCTTAGGTATAAGATACATTAAAAGATACAATAAGGCAGAATTGATAGACGAGATTATTAATGCTGAAAAGCAATTAAAAATAAAAAGAGAAAACAAGAAGAGCTTGGAAATATTTCCGTTTGATGATGCCATATTTTCTAAACCAAAAAAAGAAAGAGTAAAAAAGATCAAGTGTGATGAATGTGGAAAATATATTAAGGAAAGTCGAATGCAGTTGCATAAAGCAAGACATAATCCAGAGCCAGATTTTATTTTAGTTCAGGTTGCTTTTAAGGGAAGATTATTAACGTATCAACATAATAATCTAGAAGAAGGTATAGATATGGAAACATACATGGATATGATAAAAGAAAAGGCTATTAAAATAATTATAAATGCTTTAAATCTCCACAAAAATATTAAAATTAATTTAGAGATGGAATGCGAGTTTATGAAACTGGAAAATGAAGACTTTACAATGATACATAAATTTCAGTTACTAAATGTCACAGTGTAGTAACAGGTATTCGCAAGCAGATGAAAATACTCAGATTATCTATATAGATGCTAATAATCTATATGGATGGGCTTTATCTCAGAAATTACCAGAAAAAGACTTTAAATGGTTGACTTGTGATGAAATTAAAAATGTCGACGGTATATTGGTATCAGATAGTAATACGGGTTATGTTTTGGAAGTCGATTTAGCATTTCCAGTAGACTTAGCTATTCATAACAAATTCAATGATCTCCCTTTAGCTCCGGAAAATAGAATTCCTCCGGGCGGAAAAGTAGAAAAACTACTTTGTCATTTCTATGATAAGAAAAATTATATAATTCATTACGAAACATTAAAACTTTACAAAAATTTAGGTATTAGAATAACAAAGGTTCACAGAGGTATAAAATTTACTCAGTCAAATTTTATAGCATCATATGTTAAATTCAATACTGAACAAAGACAAAAGGCGAAAAATGATTTTGAAAAAGATTTCTGGAAATTAATGGTTAATGCCCCATATGGTAAGTCTATGCAATCTGTTAGAAACCAACAAAATATTAAATTATATTGTGATGAAGAAAAATTACAAAAAGCAATAAACAAACCTAATTTTAAACACAGAACTATATTTAGCAAACACCTGGCAGCAGTTCACAATTTTAAAACAAAAGTATTGTTTAATAAACCAATTTATATTGGGCAAGCTGTGTTAGATTTATCGAAATTATTAATGTATAACTTCCATTACAATGTAATTAAAAAAGAATTCAATGAAAACGTAAAACTTCTTTATGGAGACACTGATAGCTTTATATATGAGATTAAAAATGCCGATTTCTATGAATTTATGAAAAACAATCTCGACTATTTTGATACATCTGATTATCCAAAGGATCATTCATTATATTCTGATAAAAATAAGAAAGTAATAGGGAAGTTCAAAGATGAATTGAATGGTATTAAGATATTAGAATGCATAGGTTTAAGGTCAAAAATGTACAGTTACAGAACTGAACCGTCTGTTTCGAAAAAATTAAAAGGTATCAAAAAAGCAGTATTGAAGAAAGAAATAAGTTTTGAAGATTACAAAAATTGCTTGTTTAATCAAAAAGAATACTTCCATAGACAGAAAGTGATCAGGAGTCATAAACATGATATATTTACTGAAGAAGTAAAGAAAAAGTCTCTAAGTTGGAAAGATGATAAAAGATACCTTTTACCTAATTCTACAGATACATTAGCTTATGGACACGTATTAGTATCATCATAGGTACGTTCATGGACATTGTTGAATAAATCGCTATTTTTTATTAGTGTTGAAGTAATAAATTAAGAAAACAATAATTACAATTACGATAATAAACATAAGAACAAAAATAATAATTTTTAATTTGTTAACTTGTTGAATGAGACTTGAAAACTTTTTTCGGAATTTTGGATATTCTTCATTGAATATATTTAAATTCTTGAATACAGTACTTTCCATTTAATTTACAATTTTTGAGTTTTTTCATTTATTGCTCTCATATTTTTAGTATGTCTTTCAAATATTTTCAGAGTTCTTTTCTTTACATCATCGATGTTTGATGGTATTACTACTGTTTTGTTTCTTAATTCTGCTAGTTTCTTAGGATCATAATTATTGTAGTTGTCTAATTTATATTCCAATTCATCTATTTTATTATTAGCGGATTCTAGTTCACAGTCTGTCATAATTAATTGTTCAAGGAATAAATTAGCTGCTTTTCTTGCAATATATTTATCTACAACTTCTTGTTTGAAACCAACTATTTTTGCTCTATCTTCTAATCTGTCTATTTCAGTAATAATAGGTTTTAAATCTTTTTTCCATTTTTCTTTCTCATCGTTGGGAATGTATGAAACTAGTTTGTCCATTTATGACTGAAAAGTTTCTAAAGATTTACTAATTAATTCATCTGCTTCTTCATCTAAACTTATATGTTTACGACTACCTGCTTTGTGTTCTACATTATCGAATATTTTTTTATTTTTTGTTTTGCTTTTTCTCTCTTTTGTTCCCAATTGTTCCGATTTGTTCTCTTTTGTTCCGGATTGCTCTGGTTTGTTCCCGTTTGTTCTCGTTTTACATGCAATCTTAATTCCAACTGAATTTAGTCCCATATTAAGGGAATTTCTGGAAATACTTTTAGATTTGCAAAAATCTGTCTTTGTTAGTTTTTTATTTACGGTAGAATTGAGATATTCAATGGCAAAATTACGATTTCTCATTTGCGTTACTTCATTGATATTTCTTGGTATATTTAGTTTTTTATCTTGAGTAAAAGATTTGTAACTATTTTTAAATTGTTGGAGTTCAGATGGTTGTCTTGTTTTTAATGGTGTATAATATTCTGCTACAATTTTGTTCTCTTCAGTATTGGGCATTTTTTTTTTAATTTATTATAAAAATTTTATATTACCCATCAGGTTCAGTAAAAGAGATTAGTGTCCGATTGGGTAGTAGCTAAGGAAATTAACAATTTAAATAAATGTGCACAAGCAAAGGAATATGACGTGATCACTCGATAAATATTTAAACTTTACAAATCCAGAAATTATTGTTAAATCACTGAAAAAAATACTAAAAAAACTGACAGTATAAGGAAATACTCCAGGATCACAGGATAATAAGCATGTTGATTATGACAGTGCAATTAATAAATTAAATAATAACACCATTAGAATAAATAAATTAGAAAAACATATTTTCTGATTCTTGGAATCTCTCCTCTAATAGGTAGGAACTATTCTGTAATTGGAGAGCAAGAATTGCTTTCATTTTCTTATCTTTTATTTTGAAGATTTATTTTTATTCAAAGCTAAAAAAAAAGTTTATTCGTATTTTAAGGGCTTGTGATATTTTATGTGTATTCATTGATCTTTTAAGATTTTTATTATATTCAAATGTTTTTGTTATCGAGATACTCGTATGTGATACTCAGTAAAAATGTTGCTTTCTTTTAGTAGTCTTTTTCGTTTCCATAATTTTTTTCTTTTCACTAATGGAAACTTTTTTTTAGATGAATAACAGAAAATTAACCTCAACACCTCAACCAATAGATGAACTACCATCCAAAAAAATAAGACTTGGCGATAATACATTGAATAATATGGTAAGTCCAGAAAAGGTAAGTTACAATTAATAAAAACTTAACCATGTTATTCTCCTTATTTTTTAACAGCGACTGGTCAGCTTGAGCACTTCAGATTATGATGCGTTAAACGGATGCATAGACTTCATAGATAAGAGTTTGTTCGCTTGGCACTTTTATCATGATCCTGATAACATACTGTTAGTTACTGCTCCATCACGGTTTGGTAAAACATCAATCATAAAGATGCTTGAGAAATTTTTTGGAATTCCCATTACCAGCTCTGGGGTTAGGGTCACAAATGTAATACAAAAAGATGGAATTTTTGTTGAGGATTTAAGCAACATGTCAAAATATTTCAAAATATTTAAGACAAAGAAGATTTTTGAAATGTGCCATTGTTCACCTTCTGTAAACACTTGCGATAAATGTAAACAATGGTTTTATGAACACTGTGGACAGCACCCTATCATTTCAATAGATTTCGGGAACATTGACACTTCATCTAAAGAAGATGTTATAGTAAGTCTGAAAAGAGAAATTATAAAAGCATATATGCAGCACGGATATTTGGTAACAAAAGTCAGGGGGAAAACAGTGTGGTCAAGCACACAGGACGAATTAATGGGTGATCTTCATGTCAGTGACTTTTTGATGTACTATGATAGTGTTGAGCATTGTAAGTTTTGGTTTAACCCAAACACAACTGAAGCAGATAAGAAAGACTTTGTGGTAAATGGCCTGCCATTTTTGGCTCAATGTTTAAGTTTGTATTTCAAAACTGAAGAAACTGGAAAAGGCGTTATTTTACTTATTGACGAGTTCGATGCCTTTGTTTGTAAAATGATCTTTGAAGAAGGAGAGAAGGAGGAAATACAAAAAAACATCAGGCAGATTAACGGGGTTATTCGCGATTGGACTCGTGAAATTCTGAAATCCTGTCGTTTTGTGAAAAAAGCATTGCTCATGGCCTGTTGTGCAATGGGAGGTATATTATCACTTGGACCAAATAATACTCAAATTCGATTTTTCCTGGACTCCCATTCTTTTTCTCAATCATTTGGATTTACAAAAGACGAAGTGGAATTTTTAGTGGATGTCTATGGAGAAGGAAAGAGTAATGAAAAAAAGAAACAAATGCTAAAGGATATTGATGAGTGGTACAATGGATATTCAGTTATAAAAACCGGGAAGAAGATTTTTAGCTCTTTTTCTATTCTCAATTACTTACGATCTTTGAGTCTACGCTCTTACTGGAAGGATAAGATGGGTTCGAATCGTCTAGATGGTTTACTTGCAGAGACCCCATTTCATCACAAGGTTTTCCGTCTATTAAATTGTACTGAAAGAACCACGTCAATCAAAATTGTTGAGAATATACAGCCTGAACATATTTTAAAATTGAATGAACTAATTATAAAACGTGGAAATGTGAGTGAAGAATTAGTTGATTTGTACTTCCAATTTTTAACAGATTGTGGTTTCTTTAATGTAATCAAAAGAGAAAATCATTCTATTAACATAAAAGTCCCTAACTTCGAAATTGATTGTCGGCTTAGACAAAAGGTGCTTTCTGGCCTTCTCAAAAAGGAGACCGGGAAGTTTGATAGTTCCAAAATCTCTGCATTCATTGCAAGCTTAAAATCTCTGGCAGACATCAGTGTGTCACTAAGAGATAACAGCGTTGAAGTTGCTATGTGCATCGCAAAATTGTATACCAATACAAAGATCCCCAGGAACCATTTTGAAATACAAGCTGATTTATATTTTCTTATAAAGGATTGGATTGATGAGTGCTGCTATGCTGAGCTCAAAGTTGACAGCGGTAATTCACCCAGAATTGATATATTTTTCAAGATAAACGATAACACATCGGTAGTACTGGAAATTAAACACTTCATCAGTGCAAAAAGTGTGGATGAGGCTCTTGAACAGATATTGGATAAAAAATATTACAAAGTCTGTTCAAATTGTAATATCACTACTGAAAATAAAATTCTTCTGGGTGTATTTTTAGCTAGTGATGGAAAGATCTCTGTTGGTTGCTTGGTAAACATTAATGAAGAAAACAGTTCGGAAGTTATCATGAAGGGAAGAGTATGCGTGGATAGCGAAGGAAACACCCTGTTCCCACCAAATGAAGAGACAGGTTGATACAAACAGTAATTTATGATTTTTGTTTTTGTAGTACTAAATATATACTTAATTCAATGTTTTCTTATGGTCTCAGTTACGTATCTATACTTTTTTTATATGACAACCGAATTTACGTGTTTTTTATTAAATTTTGTAAATTACAGATTATATTTTATATATTTTTTTATTGTCCCAACCAAGATCTTTCTAGGTATCTTGGTCCCAACTAAGACCCAGCAATGAAAACGCAGTTGGAGATATCTAAGAAAGGATATTTTTTCAAGTTTTTGACGCTGTTTTTTTGTCGGTGGCTTTTTAACTCTTCAATGTAGTCGGAATGAAAACGGGGAATGTTTTGCACTTATTTTTATCAATTCTGTAAATATTCTGAATCCAAGATTTACCAATTATTATCCTGGTCCAGAAATAAAAAAGCCATTTTGGAAATTTAAAAACAAGAGCTTTTATTTGTTTAATATTATTACCGGTCGCCACTCCGACTGGTGAATTTTTTGCATGTGCCAATGCTTTCTCCAGAAGTAAAAATCCATTTTGGGGTGTCTCAAAACAAGGAATGTTGTAAGGTTTTTTGGGTGCTTTTAATGTAATTTTGTTTGATTTTGGATGATTTTCCCATGTGCCCATTTTCTGGTGGTCTATTGAGTCTCGAGTATTTTTTGGGAGCATAAAAAATTATGATTTTTAAAGGAATTTCACCACATTAGTTTGTAAGGCGCCAAATATACCTCTTTGATTTGGTGTTGTCTTTCTCTTTTTTTTGCATGCGCCAATTGGTCTGGTCCAGAAATAAAAAGCCATTTTGGAGTGTCTAAAAACACGGTATGTTGTGAGTTTTTTAGAGTGCTCGTGAGATAATTTTACATGATTTTGGGAGATTTTAACGGTTTTTTCGTGTGCCCAATCTTTGGTGGTCTACACATATTTAGGAACTTTTGGGGTGGATAAAAATTAATGATTTTTGAGAGGTTTTGGGCCCTTTTCGGTTGTGTGCATTTGGGCAAACAGCTAAATTTGTAAGATTTTGCCTTGATTTTTAAGACGCTTTAAGTTGATTTTCATTGATTTTTCCATGCGCCAATAGGCTTGGTCCAGAAATAAAAAGCTGTTTTGAGGTGTCTGAAATCTAGAGATTTGACAATGGTTTTAGAGCAGTTTTGAGGTAATTTTAATTGATTTTTGCATGCGCCAATTGGCTTGGTCCAGAAAGGAAAAGCTATTTTTGGGGTGTCTAAAATCAAGGCATTTTGTAAGTTTTTTAGATCTTTTTCGGATGGTTACTTTCGGGAAAACAGTAAATTTGTAGGATTCTACCCTGTTTTTCGTGTGCCCAACTTTTGGTGGCCTACACATATTTGGGAACTTTTGGGGTGGATAAAAATTAATGATTTTTGAGAGGTTTTAGGCCCTATTCGGTTGTTTGCTTTTGGGCAAACAGCTAAATTTGTAAGATTTTGCCTTGATTTTTAAGACGCCAAATGTCCTGGCCCAGAAGTAACATTTTACATACTACTAATCGCGATTGCTTTGCTGAAAGAAAGGTATGACGATCAACGTTTGATCATAAAAAATCATATTCGCGCGTTATTCGATTTACCCAACGTCACAAAAGATTCTCCCGCGTCTCTGAGGCAACTTATCGACAAGGTAGATTTGCACTTGAAAGTGTTAAAAACGTTAGATGCGCCGACGGAAACATGGGATCTTCTAATAATCCATTTAATCGAATTAAAATTAGATGCATTTACCATGCGGGAATGGGAAACAACCAACAAAAAAACGATGCCAACGCTAAAGGACATGTACGCGTACCTCAAGGATCGCTGTCGCGTGTGGGAAGCGATCCAATTTCACAAAAACCCCGAAAAGAACCGTGACGTTCAATCCAAGTCAAATCCGCAACAGAAATCAAAAGCGCCGTTCACGAGATCTTCCTCCAACTTGGCTACGCAACAGCCCTCGTGCAAGTTGTGCAATCAAAACCATTTTATGTATCAATGCAAACAATTTTTAAATTTGTCCGTTTCGGCTCGGATCGCCGAAGTCAAAAGGTTAAAATTATGTTTCAATTGCTTGAGGAGCACCTCACATTCCGCGTCCCAATGCAAGTCAGGAGTTTGTAAAATTTGTAATAAAATGCACAACTCATTGCTCCATTTGACGGAACCCGCAGCACCTGTGACAACGAACGCGGCTGAAGACACCCCGATCGTAGCTAACCATCACTGTCATAGTTACGAATCGCAGGTACTTTTATCAACAGCAGTCATTCTCGTACGAGACAACACCGGCCAATATCAATCGTGTCGCGCATTGATTGATGTTGGGTCTCAATCCAACTTCGTAACGATCGAAACTTGCAAACGTTTAAGGGTCAATTCGAAAGAAACCAACATCCGCGTCACCGGAATTGGTAATGCTAACGGCAGCATTGTCAATAAAATCGCCAGTCTGCAAGTCAAATCATTTCACAATGCGTTCGGTGCTAACTTGAATTGTCTTGTAGTACCGATCATAACTCATTCAGTGCCGGCGGAATCGATAAATGCAAGTCTCCTCCAAATCCCAAATAACATCAAGCTAGCGGATCCGCAATTTCATCGTTCCGGTCCCATAGATATTCTAATCGGTGCTGAAATCTTTTGGGACCTCCTCTGTGTCGGTCAAATCAAGGCCACCAAAGTGCACCCGGTTTTCCAAAAGACCCACCTGGGATGGATAGCCGGGGGCGCAATGCGTCTACCTGCCAAACTTCCGCAAAATTCCGTGACGAATTTACACGTCGTAACCAGCGCAGTGAATCCGCTGAACGAGCGTGTGAGACACATTTCATCTCCACCGTCAAACGCGACAATGACGGCCGATTCACAGTCAGACTACCATTCAAAGACAATTCAAAAGAGTTAGGGTCGTCTTATGACATCGCTTTGAAAAGGTTACACGGTCTTGAAAGACGATTAAAAAGATCTCCGGATTTGCGCGTTTCCTATCAATTGTTCTTGGACGAATATCAATCTTTGCATCACATGTCACCGGTAACAATTGAAGATCGCGAAATGTTCTCCAACGACGGGTATTTTTTACCTCACCACTCGGTAGTAAAAGAGTCCAGTGTTTCCACTAAATTGCGCGTAGTCTTTGACGCATCGGCCAAAACCTCTAACGGTGTCAGTCTAAACGACAAATTAATGGTAGGTCCGGTGGTACAACAGGATCTCTTTGCTATCATTACGCGTTTTAGGTTGCATAACATCGTGATATCCGCGGATATAACAAAAATGTATCGGCAAATACAATTGGACAAAGAGGACAGAAAGTACCAACGAATTTTATGGCGTCGCGACCCGTCCCATCCGGTTCAAGTTTACGAGCTTAACACGGTTACCTACGGCATGGCGTCATCGTCCTACCTGGCTACGCGATGCATACAACAGGTAGCACTGGAAGAAGGCTCAAATAATCCCGAAGCTCAGCGGTCAATCATGCAGGACACGTATGTGGACGACCTGCTAACTGGAGCAAAAACGGTTCGCGAAGCGCGCGCGTTACGCGACAATATAGTGGCAATCCTTGACAAAGGCTGTTTCCCGTTAAACAAATGGGCATCAAATTGCCCCGAGCTATTGCCCACGTTAAGTGAAAATGAAGTCATGGTGAATTTCGATAAACATGGCGACTCCAAAACATTAGGTCTATTATGGAATTGCACACATGACGCGTTAAAATATTCCATATGTCAGATCCAGTCAGGAAATCGGGTAACCAAGCGACGAATCTTATCAATCACCGCGCAGATTTTTGACCCTCTCGGTCTTGTGGGTCCGGTCATCCTAATTGCAAAATTAATGATCCAATCGCTATGGTCGTTAAATGTTGGGTGGGATGAGTCCGTCCCAATAAGGATCCTGACTACCTGGGATTCATTCATTGCCAGCTTACCTGAATTGAATCAGTTGGAGATTCCTCGGCAGGTAACTTCGAATCAGAATCCCATTGGATTCGAACTCCACGGTTTTTGCGATGCATCCGAACGCGCTTACGGAGCATGCATCTATATCAGATCCTTAAACACCGCGACACCCCATCAAACCCGGTTACTTTGCGCTAAATCTCGAGTGGCACCCCTCAAGACAATAACTCTCCCTCGCTTCTCAAATCGTTTTGTCGTGGTTAGCGGCCGAGCCAGCGACTTGGAAAACGTTCGTCGCAAACCGTGTTTCCGAGATTCAGATGTTAACAAAAAATTGCGTCTGGAGTTACGTCAACACCAAAGACAATCCCGCTGACATAATTTCGCGAGGCTGTTCACCCCGCGAATTGATTGATTCTCCATTATGGTGGCACGGGCCATCCTGGTTGTCAGACGAGGCACAGCATTGGCCGAAGTACTGTCAGACGAATCCAAACTTCGCCAACGATCAGGAGTTGCCGGAACAACGACGTGTGGTTGCTGTCGCGATAACTTCCGAGAAAATGTTACCACCAGATTTTTTTACTCGATTTTCATCGTTGCGCAAACTACAACGCGTGTTGTCGTACTGTTTACGATTCGCGGAAAACTGTCGAAAGCCCATCACAAAGCACACCGGTCCCTTGAAAGTATCTGAATTACAAAGATCAATGCTTATCATCCTAAAAAACGTACAGCATCAAGCGTTTAGTACCGAAATCAAAGAACTCGAGGGCGGTCGTCAAGTCAGCAAGAAAAGTCGTCTGATATCACTCAACCCTTTCCTCGACGATAGCGGACTCATACGTGTCGGAGTCGGACGTTAAGCACCCAATAGTGTTACCTAAGTGCGAAATCACCGAATTAATCGTTCAATCGGAGCACATCTCATTATTGCATGCCGGCCCTCAGGCTACATTGGCCTCTCTGCGACAAAGGTACTGGCCCATGTCGAGGCGCTCCGTGGTGCGGCGAATCATTCACAATTGCCTCAAATGCTTCCGAGCAAACCCGACGACATCGTATCAATTAATGGGTGAGTTGCCCAAAGATCGCGTTCAACCGGCCCGACCTTTTCTCAACAGCGGCGTTGACTTTGGCGGTCCAGTGTACCTGAAAGAGGGTCGAGGTAGAGGCAAAAGGACGGTAAAGGGTTATATCGCCCTGTTTGTCTGCTTTGCGACCAAAGCGTTACATTTAGAGCTCGTCGGAGATTTGAGT
This sequence comes from Tenebrio molitor, assembly GCF_963966145.1. NCBI lineage: Eukaryota > Metazoa > Arthropoda > Insecta > Coleoptera > Tenebrionidae > Tenebrio > Tenebrio molitor. Next base: position 21,466,084 of record NC_091047.1, on the reverse strand, counting down.
TCTCAATCGTTTTTGGGCGCTCTCAAACGCTTCATATCAAGTCGCAGGCACGTTGCAAATTTATATTCGGACAACGGAACAAATTTTGTGGGTGCTCGTAATGAATTATCCGAACTTGGCGAAATGTTAAAGTCGCAAAAATTCGAACGCGATGTAATTGACCGGCTAGCCGATCGTACGGTCCGGTGGCATTTCATTGCTCCCCATAGTCCCCATCACGGTGGGATATGGGAGGCAGGTATCCGGTCCGTAAAGTCACACCTTAAAAGAGTGATTGGTCTGACATCACTAACATATGAGGAGATGCACACGGTATTAACACAGATCGAAGCCTGCCTGAATTCACGTCCTTTGACACCCATCTCCAACGACCCCAATGACCTAATCGCCCTTTCCCCAAACCACTTCTTAATAGGTGATCTGCTCACTGCCCCCGTGGAGCATGACGTAACGCCTTTGCCCATCAACCGGCTGTCTCGATGGCAATATGTGGAACAACTTCGGCAGCATTTTTGGAAAAGGTGGTCCGTGGACTACCTGACGCAACTACAACCCCGCCGTAAGTGGAACCAGCGTCTTCCAAACATCGAAGTGGGCGAGTTAGCGGTCATCAAGGAAGACAATTCACCACCCCTTCAATGGCGCTTGGCACGTGTCGTTCGCCTACACCCAGGAAAGGATGGTTGTGTGCGTGTGGTGACTTTAGAAACTTCAAAAGGTGAAGTGACCCGCTCAATAAACAAAGTGTGTGTTTTACCCATGGCCTCTATGTACATTTAACCAGTGAGAGCGTTCGAACTTTTTTGAACTTTTAGTGATAGTGCCTATTTACCCATTTTGGTTTGTTTGTTTGTATTCATTTCGTTTTTTTTTGTTTTTTGTTTTGTCGTTTGTTCTTTAGTCATAAGTTTCAATTGTACATGTGCACACCGATGTGTCATACATAATTGATTTGTATATACTGTTTAAATTTAATATTGAAGGAAGCCTTCAATGAGGGGCGGGATGTTGGAGCGGCCGGTCCAATTTAGTTTATGACGCCGCTTCCAATATTCCTGTCGACAATCATCCCCGGTGCCGGTACGTTGGTGGTCTCTTTCACAATAGTGGGAAAGTTCCGCCATCTGGCTCAGTCACATCTTGCAAAAGACCACCAGCGTACTACCCATGACGGAGAGGGGGTGCGAATTTACTTTTTGTATATTTTCGTTAGTTTTAAGTTAGTTGATAAGCAAATGTAGAACCAGAAACACCAATACATCTTTGCATTAATCTGAAGCATCTATCCTCATTTTGAAATCACGGTCCACATTGTGCGAAACCCCTACGCGTAAAAAGAAAACCCTACCGGACACGCAATTGGCGTGTCATAGGTTCAAACTCCTGGGTGCGGAAACATCCGTCAAACTTCGTAGGAGGCAATTGAACCGAAACACCTTCTAACGGTGCATCTTTTGAATGCACTGATGATAAATGTTGACCATCTTGTCTAAAGAGATAAAGAGTTAAAGGTTAATGTGTTAAATAATTTAAAATTTAATTCAACTTTCTCCCATGAACAAACATAATTTATTTTACAAAATTTGTTTCGCGAAATCCCATTTAAGGTGATTAAAACATATAGATAACTTATTCAAAAATAAATTATCTTAATATTTTCTACTTTCTTGTACTAGCATGAAATTTACTAAAAAACTATATAGACGCTACTGGGGCGTATTCTGTAACTGCTCCCCTAATTTTTAAAGGGCGTTTAATTAAGTTGTCATAGCAATGACCAATCAGGACGTGAAATTTTAAATTTTAAACGACGCTAAAATTTTAACGCCCCTTTAAAAATTACAGAATACGCCCCAAACTCTTACGAAATACTTGTTTCCAGTACTCGGTTTTAGTAACTGGTACGAGTTACTGGCATCGTGTATCCGAGCCTTTCGGGCGCGCTGGCTTTTGTGGGACGAGTGACGTAAGGAACGAGTCTCCATAAGCCAGTAAGCCCAGTAAAGATTAATTGCTAAGCGAGTTGCATACAAACTTTTATTTACATCTTCAGCCTTTAAATTTCGTTTTTTAATTATTATTTATGTTTATAAAAATTTTGTAATGAAAGGCGGTGAGGCGATTATAACTACGTCGTCATGGTGTTGAGATAAACAACAAAAATACTCTCAGAAGTATTGTGAAGATTGTTGCAAAAAGAAAGAAAAGAAAGAATGGCTTTAATGCCCGAAGAAGATTTTGAAGCGATTTTCCTGAAATCCAAGAAAATACCCACGGAATTTCCAACGCTGCAAGTCCGGTTCTCTACTGATTCGATCCCAAGAGCGATGAAAATGACTTTCTAAAACGGATCAAAATGCATTATCAACGTACTGTCGCGAGCAAAAAATTCTGGTCGTCAATGTCATTTCAAAATTTGGTTAGATTGTCACAAATTAAACATTTTTCCCTGCCTGATTATGCCCACGTCAACAAAGTGTCAAAAGATTAAATAATTAGTGTCAATTAATGTCATACAACATGATGATAGGTTATGATTTTACGATCGTTTTACAATGGAGCATTTTCCATTACGTTAAAACATGATTTTGACGACCAGTTTTTTTTTGCTCGTGACAGTATGTAATTGCAACAATTGATGGTATAATAGTTTGTATATCCTATTCATGTTGGATTGAACATCAGTGGTGCAAATCGCACACATTTGGCATAAACTTTCATATGAGTTGTCATAGTAACAGGTCAGGTCATTTGCACCACAACTGTTCTTCCCAACGTGAATAGTTATTTACAAATGTGGAACAAATAAAATATTCAACAATACGTAACGTAACGGGTTTTACTGGCGACAGAAGGATATGACTGGAAAGCCGAAGGAGAGCCCTTTTACCCTTTTTATTTTGATGAGCATCGTAAAATATTACAGGTCTCTTCTACGAGCCTGTAAAATATTACAGGGCTCTACCCGTAACTACTCATTTACTTAGTTAGAGGGCGATTCAAACCAGAACAGGATAAGGTAACTAGATCAACACACTACGTATAGAGGTACCGCCATTAGTGATTTTTTATGTCTGTCCTTGTCGCACAATCTACTCAAACTGGGGATAAAAAAAACACAATCCAAAAATGATTTGACGTAATTTGACAAAAAGTAGTGTCATTATTCTGCTGCATATTTAATAATCCTCGTTGACGATTCATCTAACTTATTATTTCGTTACAGTTTTCGTTTGTGTTTAAGTATTGTCATTTATTTCTTTGTTCTCGTTACATCTTTTAACTTGGTTCAGTTACTTGCGTTTATTTTAATACTTTAACATGGTCAGTAACAAGTGTTGTGTTAGCGGCTGTTCAAGTTCTAGAAAAAATGGATTTAAATTGTTTTATGTTCCAAACGGTAAGACACCCGTTACATATACTCGTAGCATATACTTATATACAGTAACAAGCAATTTAATATTAGGAGTCAAAAACAGAGTCAGTGGCGGCTCCTCCGAGGAGGCAACGGAGGCAGTGCCTCCCCAAATAAAAGAAAATAAAAAATATAATATCTACTTAATTAAATATTATATTAAATCATATTATTTATGAATATATTTGCTTATAAATGATAATTATTCTCTTAAAAATGTGTTACAAGAAGATTTTAGCGGTTAGCATTTGCTGCTTTTGTCGGCCGGAGGCAGAGTTTAATTTAGCGCAGCATTGTTCCCCGCTAAGCGGACGAAAATGCATGGAAATGCGCCTAACTAGCATCGAGGCTCTCGGAATAAATCGTTTTGTGCCCGAGAAATGACTTCGGCCGGAGGCTTGCCTTGTTTACAGACGTCACGATTCATGTACATATGACCATCGCGGGAACGAACGCTGTTGGGTCTCGAACTGCAGCCGAGCTCGGACGAGTCTTGACTCTTGACCACGCACCCGTGGTCGTTTACAAGTGTAGATTGTAGGTGCTCGTTTGTTTTTGTTTTGGATTTGGAGTGGTATTATTGGTCCCTGGTCAAAAGTCCGTGTTTTAGAATTTATTTTTATATTGTTTAATAAAATGAAGAAAAATATGGAAATTAAAGAAATTGCGAAGATGTTATTGATTAATTATTAAATCATCCATTTAATTCATTGTCTTATGACAAATTGTAAAAAGTCAAGATCAGCCACAACCAAATTTAACCGGCCTTATATGCGTAAGTGGAAAGCAGAAACGGTAATTTAACACTACGTGGTTACGTGGTATCAGAAATGCACACGACTAGTCGGAAGTGTGAACAAAAATTTGTTGTTTTGTTGGCCTTGCATGCTATTTGCTGTTGAAACAGAAAACACGGTTTAGTCGCGTTTAAGATTTAATGATTTTAAAAATATTGCCCTTTGTATCGAACGACACCAAAAATCAAAATACAACAACAAATATTATGTACAGTCGCGAGCAATAAATTTTGATCGCCAAGGTTATTCTTTGACGCAATTGAAAATGCTCAATTGTAAAACAGTCGTAAATGTCATAACCTATCATCATGTTGTATGACATTAATTGTCATTTTGTTCTCATTTTTTTGACATGGGCATAATCAGACAGGGAAATTTTTTAAATGTGTGATCATCTAACCAAATTTTGAAATGACATTGACTACCAAAATTTATTGCTCGCGACAGTAGGTTCATATCTTCTACAAAAAAGAAGATTGAATATTTTTACCTGATATTTTTACTTAACAACGTACTAGTAAGCATTTTGGGGCACCCGGTATAGTATATTTAAAAAAATTATTATTATGGTGTATTTATTATTACTATGTTTGTTCAAGTTTGCCTCCTCAACAATAAAATCCACGAGCCGCCACTGAACAGAGTACGGAGGGAACAGTGGCTAAAAAAATTGAGACTGTCTACAAATCTGCTGTGTAAGTATCTACATAATAAAGTAATAAAGTAAAGATTTAGTTTTTCTTATGTTAGGTGATATAAGTAAGTGGCTACAGTATACTTAATATTATTTTCATTTGCAGAAACATTTTAGTAAAGATGATTTCTTTTGGGCTGAAGATTTGCAGCGATTGAAACCTGAAGTTTTCCCTCATCTGTTACTGGAACCTATGAATATAGGTATATTTATTATAGGTATTTTTGTGTCTGATAGTTTAAACAGCTACCTATACCTATAACTTTTTTTTATACTATCCCTCCGCCACATTAGTAATTTATTTTATTAACAATAATTATGTACTGTTTCAATATCTAAACTTTTTTCCTAGATTATAGTTACTGTAGATCATCTTGCAACTTTATTTGTTTCCCAACTAAACACTAAAGCCTAATCCCGAAACTCTCTTTAACCAAAACTACCCTTTTACGAATCTTCTGAGAATTATTAATTGTGGTCAAAATGTGACAGTAAAATTATGGGAATGAGAAGAGCAGTTCAAAATATTTTTTAATATTGTATTTTTAAACGATTAAAAATTTGGTAACTTGTTTGGGTTTTATTAGTGGTTTTTGTAAATTTTAATTAAAAAAATATCTGCAACCAGTAAAACATTTCAGTTAAAAAATTTTGATTAATAATGGGCGACATAACCTAACAAATTTTTGACATTGTAGTAATGCCATTATTTCATTAAAAAAATCCCCAAAACTATTGTCTTCCTTATTTCACTTGTGAAATTTGCATTTGATTTCTTTATCTTACAATCCACTCTCGCGAGGAATGGAATGGCGGTACCTCTATACGTAGTGTGTTGATCTAGTACCTTAGAACAGGACATCACGTAGTCTGCGTAGAAAGACGTCGGCTCAGTCCATTGTTTCAGAAGGGAAGCACGTGTATTACAGTGGCGGCGTTAGAAAGTAAAATTTTTCCCGTTTTTACGCTTATTGTTGTCTGTCAGTTGTGCTTGTGTACTACTTGTGTTGTGTAAAATAAAAAAAAGCCCTGATGATAATTCAAATCAATTTTGCCCATTCATTTCGTAATGTTTATTATTTTAATCAAGTAGTAATAGTTTCATACGCCACTGGTCACTTTAACGGCGCGCATCTTAAGCCCCGCCCTTGTCTTGTTCTGGTTTGAATCGCCCTCTACCAGTTATACCACAAATGTCTGTAAGCTGTCATTTACGTAGAAGATGGAAATAAAATTACATACCTTACCTACACAGAGATAAGAAATTGGAATAAATGTATGACTGACTGATGAAACTGTGTAAACTATAAGTACTAAAAGTGCTAAAACTATAAACATTTTAGTTTAGATTAAATTAGACCGGGACAGCGCGCACGCAGTCCCGACTACCAAAAATTGTGCGCCCGAGTTATCCGCATTAGGGATAATCGCAGGGGTCAGCCCGACCTCGGTGCAATGGAAGGGCCTCATCCTGGGGGAACCGCCTTGTTGATCACGGTAACCCCTACGCCAGGTAAGTATGCTTTGCCGACGTCTGACAGGGGTAGTTATAGTGTAACGACAACTTCACACTCGTTACCACTAGAAGGCAGAGACATCTACTAACGTTTGGCCACATTACATTCTGTGGCCTAAAACTAAAAGGGCTAATAACATTTTTACCATTTATGCACGATTATATTATAATTTGACAATTATGCACACATTTTCTTGACATAAACGTCTCTTTATGGCCCACGGACCACTTTATGCCCGTGGGCCATAAAGATATGTCAAATAAAAGTCGCAAATATTTTTGGTGAAATTCCGAACCTTCCGTACCTTAAACTACCTAATCCCGAATGGGGATTACTCGATACTGGACACTCGTTTCTGCCGCAATGCCGCTTTCTCAGCCTCGTTCATCATTTCGTTAATGAATTTATAATGGAAAATTGCAACTGGCAAAATGGCTACGGTTGTTTTCACTGTTCCCAAGGTTACGCGCAAAACTAAAAAATTGACTGGAGCACTACGCGATGCGAACATCCGTGATATGAGCAGACAGTTCTTTATTAATTTTTTTAAATGTTAAGGTCTTAGGCCCTAATCGTGCATAAAATAGTGTATGTACTGCGGGCGTGAACTGGCTTTTATGGCCTTCAGCGTGTTTTTAGCAAAATCACACCTCAGACCATAAGAGGGCTTCTTACGCCCTTAATACATAAATAACTATTTTGCTCGGTGTAAATATGTTTTTACACTAATAATCAAATTTCAGTTCACAAGATCATTCATTCATCATCATTCATCATTCATACCCAGAAAAAAATTGCCCTATTAAACACTTTTCAAAGTAGTAAAGTTAGACATTTTACAACAGTTACTTTGAAATTTGTGATGGCATAGATTATGTCACATAGAATCAATTTAACCCTACTATTAGCGTCGCGGGTTCGATTCCGACCCAGGGCGAAATTAAAAAAAAAAAAAAGCTATATTCTGTCTCGTGATTCGGAAGTCACCTTAAGCCATTGGTCCCGGTCTATTGAGTTGGTCATCATGCCCCTCATAGATTTGTAAACCAGTCCCACACTGTGTAACAATTTTTTTTTTTTTTTTAATGATAATATGATATTTTAGACGGCAAGTGAAGTACAGGGTTATTCTAAATGATTGTAGTCGAAGTAGGCGTGAAAACTGAATGTAAAATTTATGGTTGCCGCTCCACATAAAAAAATCATCAAAATGATGTGTTAAATTGGGTGCAAAACAACTCACTATTTTTAAAATTGATTGTAGAATAACTCAATATTTCTGGATTCAATCGTTAATTTAACAAAAATAAATAAAATCCTCATCACCGCACTTTTCACCTAAAAAAGGACAGTGACAGCGACACAACTGACAGTTCACATGAAAGCGGCAAAAACGTAATAACATGGGCATGGCCTACTTCGACTACAATCATTTAGAATAACCCTGTATATCCTGTTCACGTTGGATTGAACATCAGTGGTGCAAATCGCACACATTTGGCATTAACTTTCATATGTGTTGTCATAGTAACAGGTCAGGTCATTTGCACCACTACTGTTCTTCCCAACGTGAATAGTTATTTACAAATGTGGAACAAATAAAATATTCAACAATACGTAACGTAACGGGTTTTACTGGCGACAGAAAGATATGACTGGAAAGCGGAAGGAGAGCCCTTTTACCCTTTTTATTTAAACCAATCATATTAATGCATATTAAAGAAATAACGTAGCAACGGACGAATATCAGCGAGTATTCTGCTCTAGTTCAATATCCGCGACTATTTCCTTCCAAAAATTTAAGCCAATCAAAAAGCTCGAATATTTGAATTTTAGCCAATAGCGATCGAATTACAGCGATAATACTGCACTAGTGCAATTATCGATAATTTGCACTAGCGCCAAATTTTCGCGTAGTCCTAATTAAAAAATCATTTGGTATTAATTTTATATTTTAAAAAGAATTACGTTTATTTGTACTTACTTATCATGTAAATTTTTCTCAGGAAATAGTCTGCCAAAATATCCTCTCGTGCATGTCAATTTGTCGATAATTTGACATTCACTCGGGATATTACTAGTGAGTATACGGTGCTTTTTTTTTAATGCTGGCTATTTACATGATAAAAAGTTTACGGTCTGTTAATAAGCTTTTTAGCAGGAATTTTTAAGTAAAATTTGGCAGAATATTAGAGTAATATTTAATAAGTAAATCTCAGTTTGAAATTATTTGATAATACATACTAGGGCGCTGCTGAAGCTTAGGGCCTTTTCAGCGCTGAGAGGATCTTAGTTAAACTAAAGACTTAGCTTCATAAATAGAACAAACACTTAATATTATAATAGTATATTTTGTGTAATTGCTTTATAAAATGGTCACAATAAATAAATTGTTGAATGTGATGTGCAATTTGAGTTCAGCTATCGTATTATTCCAGTAATATGAATAAAAACTAGTACAAGAAATAGATATAGGTAATGTGCAAAGTTTGCAAAGGTTGTAAAATTGTAAGTATAGGCCGCGCCAAACCCAAATAACCACCACCTGTTGAATTAAGTTGGTGAAAACAAAATTACACTAAGTGTATAATGGCAATTTTGACATTACTAAAATGCTAGACCAATCAAATCTAAGTACACAACGTTGCCGGTTGATTTTCTGGGTAGAATGCAGTGTTGGTGGTTATTTGGCTTTGGCAAAGACTATTATGTGGTTCGATCAGATCTGTCAAGTTATTAATAAGGCCCGGTTGTATAAAGCGATGTCAAGTCGTTGTTAAAGTTAACATAATGTCAAGCGATCTGATTGGAGGATATTTAACATTTTGTTTGAATCAGCCAATTAAATGGGCGGATTTCCGACTTGACGCGTTGTTAGCTGACACCATGTTAACTAAGCTTTATACAACCGGGGCTTTAGTGTAATAAAATCTTACGAACACCAGATTAAAAAATATTATTCATGTTGAATAAGACAATGACTGAGCAACGTGTAGGTACCAAAGATTTAAAATGTTCTTACAAATAGATTTATTTGTTCAGTTGTGTTATTAAGTAATGTTGCTAATTCGTGAGGCTAGTTACTCTGTCTTAAATTGTGCAACACTAAGGCGTAACTAGTGGCTGTTTTCAGAAGCTGCAGGATTATTAAAGTTATTAATTGTAAATTTCGTACTTGATTACTTACAGAACCTGCTAACTTACAATCCATAGTGACTGAGACGAACTGCATCTTAAACGGTTTCAAACAATTTTCCAGGAAAATTAGTAAAATTTGTTTGTTTCTGAAATCCCAATTGTACCAAGAGCACTTCATTAAAGTATCGAAAACGCAACTTGTCTAAAATTTAAAAATTATCACGTCATATTCAAAATAAATAATGTATCTAAATGGGGCAACTAAAGCTACGTACTTCATCAACAAGCATTTGACCAGCTTCACAGCAAATAACAACAATTAAGATATTGATGGTTGCAACTGCACCTAAACGAATTTTCATAATGGTACTTGAATCTTCTAGAACCTAGAAACATGGCCCGTTTAAAGGAAGCTTATTTAATTTTTGAATTAGAACTTACAAGTTCTAACAAGAATAAGACCCCGATTGAAATCAATACTCCCAACAGTACAAATATCGGTACCAGAGATGTTGCAGTTTGCAGAAATTTTTTTATTGTTCTGAAAAAATAAAAAAAAAATATTTTTTTTCAATAAACTATCGAATTTTACCTTCCCAAAATAACATGATGTTTGATACAAAAGCACAAGTTTCTAAAGATCTTATTGTGATAAACAATCTTTTCGCCGTTGGTCATTTTCTCGAAACGCAGATCATCGTCATTCATTTTTAAAATGTGCTGATTAATCAATGAGACTTGCACATATACTTGGACTATTCCGTAGCTCATAAGACCAGGAAATCGAATACATGTATATGCGATAAATGGAATGCCAGAGTAAAGTAAGAAGTTAATAACAATTTTTGAGCGTCTATCGAAATACTCCTCAACAATTAAATCATTAATAAACCATTCAATGTTACTACCAAAAATTGGTAACAATACTATGCCACACATCATCGTAATTGCGAAAACAAAATACATGTAAATATTGATCCGGGTAGCTTTCTTCACGATAAAACGCTCTGTTTCTAATCCCGCACTATTTATCGGCAAAAATGAAGTATACATTTCTTTTGATAGTTCAAACATGGCATCTTCGAAAATAACGACGACGAGCATGGCTGTGATGGACTAATTTCATAACTAATTTCATTTTTGATAAGTATTCGATTACTTACGTATGTAAATAGAACCACACCAGTAGTGTATCGCATTATCAAATCTACTGTGAAATTTTTGATAATGTAGACAACGATCACCAAATAAAGAAACGAGTACAAAATGAAACAAAAAATGTTGTAGCATTTGACAATTTTGTGAAAGGCCCAAACCACGAATAATTTTCTTAAACCCAGAAACGGGTCGTCGGATTCTGAAATTAATAACTTTGGTTAGAAGAACAGGACCTAATCTCTACATAAAATTACCGTTAAGAAAAGTTTCGTGTTTGCGGTTTGAATTGTTCATCTCGTTCGTAGAAACTGCAAGACAAATTCTTTGTCTCTGGCTTAATATATAATTTCTCTAATGATCTTCTAGTTAATGAAAGTTTTTACATTTCTTATCCATTAAGAAAATGAAATAAGAGAGTAGGAATCTAATTAGTGCTTTCTTAAATGTAAGATTCATGAAAAATAAATGTTATCAAGAAAAAAATATAAAACTTTTTTATAGGTACCAAAGTAACAGGCATCAAGCGGGCAGTAAAGTAAGGTCCTAAGATTTTCAAAATAAAATTTTTGTTGATACAGGCTATTAGCAATAAATTTTTATTAATTAATTTTATTAATGGATTGTTTCACTAATGGTCCTGTGTCAATATCATCAGTGCGACCTTGATGAATGCAGTATGAATGATATTGGGTGATTCAAAATGATTTTATAAGGGCATTGGCGCACTCGTCCTATACAAAACTCCCCTACGGGTCGTTTTCTACACTTGGGACTCGTGCGCCAAATCAACCCTTATAAAACTTGTTCTTTAATATACTATTATTGCGCAGAACTGTCAAAATAAAATAAACAATTTGTTGGAAATATCACAATTTTAAAAATCGCAAATATCTAAAACAATTACTAAAAGTAAAACGGTATCGTAGATAAGATGTTGTAAGACATACGTGTAAAAAGCTCCTTTTTTGTTCGACACTGTTAGAATTTGAGAATTTTCTCCTGTGTGAACGGATTTTGAAAATAAATGTCACAACTTGTCAAAACGAAACGTCAAGCGGAAAAATTTAGAAAACAATCACTGTATACCTTATTGAATGATAAAGTTTCAAATATCAAACTTACGTACCCAACTAGATACTCCTATTATTTATAAAATTTTAATATTCTCAATCAAATGTTTCAATGAGAAATGAAATAATCAAATTGCAACATTCTCTACTGCCGTAAGTTTGGTGTTCTCTAATTTTTGACGGATTGTAATCTACCTGAGGGGATGGTCCACTGCCTCGGCATCAGTCGTAGAGCAATTAGTGTATTGGTGGTTCCTTATCGAAAAAAATAGGGCGCCAGGGATTTGGTTGAAAAAAAAGTTTAAAAATTTAACTCTGTGTCCAAATCCGAAAACCTCAGAAGAAAAATTCCGGCAATTCAACGATACAAGATTGTTGGAATAAACGTATATTGATGAAAAATTAAAAAATGAACATAAAAAGAGTATTTGGTTTGATAAATGAAATTGTAAAAATAAAATATGATTAATTCTAGTAAGCCGCTACCATTTAAAAGTAAAAATAAATTTCGATTCGGTTTCTGACCCGGGAATTTGTCCTATATTAGAGCGCGTGGCCACGTGTCGTACAGGGCGTTAATTTACTTCAAAAATTTTTGAGTGATACGAGCGAACAATCAAGCGTCAAGTAGCTAGGCCCTTCACAAAGTTTATTACAAGTTTGTTTTATAAAAATTTAGCGAACTTGCGCGTCAACTAGGTAGCTTGGATTGCGCAGATTAACGGAACAAATCGTCCGTTTCTGGTGGCAAATTTCCGCTAAGAATAAAAAGCTCTGACCGTAGTTGCTGCGGTGCTGGCCGCTGCCGGAAGCGGGACTCCGGGACTCCGGTGAGGGTGGGCTTTGGCGGTGATGATTGCGCCTGCGCGGAGCGTTGTAAGTAGCTCGCCTCAAGGATCCGACGGTAGCTCCTGTAGGATCACGGATTTGCCTTTGGAGAGTCCGGGGTACGAAGACGTTATTTGGCGATAGAACGAAGATAAAAAGCGAGAGTGACGAGATAAGAAAAAAAAGCCTGAGTTTTTACTCTGGCCTTTCTCGGGAAATTGTTCAGCGAGATGTCTAGTCGTGGGTGTTCTCGACTGCGACTACGGGATTGTAGCTGCTTTTCCCTTTTGCGGCACTTAACGGTAATCTGACGGTAACGTTCACCACGTAAACAAACTTGGTGCACACGCAAAACGGGGAGAGAGCTAAAATCTCGTATCTCTCCCTTTTATTAACTCGGTGTTTTTGTTAACTCCACGTGAAATTGAGTGGGCCAATGGTGTACTGCCGTATGCTGCAGTCGCAGGAAAAGTGGGGTGTTGGATTTTAATGAGAGAAGACAGTTGACAGACCAAAATAAACAAAGAAGTAAGGTTTAGTTAAATGAAATTGATGGAAAATTGAGAAATCAGCAAACCTTTGCTCGCTGAGTCACACGGAGAGGACAATGGGCATTGAAATTGAACTAGTTTCGCCCACGGACTAGTTCGCGGCACGAAGGAACGAAAGCACTCAAATTGAGGCTCACGGTGCCCGAGTGTGGGCCACCAGGGTAAAGTTGAAAGGAACAAGGTGGCTAAACTACCCTGCTAGTAAAGCTGTTTCCGTAGGTGACTGTGAAAATTTATTCTGACTTTTGGAAGACTCCTACTTCCCCTTAATCACAAAGGGTGGCGATATTCTTCAGCCCTTCACCACAGGGCGATGAAGATGAGGAACTTTAAGAGAAAAATGCGGAAATGAAAGAGGTTGATGATGTAATTATATCAAGTATCCATCGAATTACCGGAGAGGACTATTTTAAACAATTGTTTCTGAGGCAGAGTCAAAACTGTTTTTCAGCATGTAGCGCAAAGGAACCCTCAACACAAAAATCACGACTTTGGAATTTTTTGATAAAAATGGGGCGCTTTAACCCGTTACAGGATTTTAAATGATGCTTTATTTACGTGTTTTCATTTTATTTTAATTAAGTTTTAATTTCTGTCGACAATTTAATTCATGTATAAAAAATCTCATAACGCGCTGTGATTTTGTCACTTTGACAGCGGATAAAAGTTTGCCCTAACTTTTATCCGGCAAAAACACTCAGATAACTTATACATTTAGTTGCTGGGCATCTAATACCTTTAATACCAAATAAAAAAATTAAATTTCTATTGTTCATTCATTAAATTGTCTCGCCGAATTACACTCGAGGTTTCATTTAGTCAGGAAAAATATTTATTTGCAACTCAAACTAATTGCTTGACAATTAGACTCGAAAAATTGGCACGATAAAATCAACTCCGGCCTACGGCCGTCGTGCTTTTATCTTGCCAATTTTTCTCGTCTAATTGCTAAGCAATACGTTTTCGTTGCAAAAAATATTTATCCGACTAAATGAAACCTCTTGTGTAATTACTAATTACAGTCGAACAGATCACTAAACCTATTATGTATATCATTTAATTCTAAAAAAAATAAGCTTTTTAATGATGCCCCATTTAACCCGTGTTCCCATTAAAAAAAAATCAAGTTGTCTTTTAGTATTTTGAAAACTTATGGATATTTTTGTTTTGTTTTTAATTTGATACGTAACTTTTAATGAGTCTTAAGTGCATTTTTTGCATGTCGTAATGAAGGTGGCATTTTTTTATACGCAAAATCGTAGTGAAAGTAGCACTTTTTTACACGAAAAACGTAGTAAAAGAAGTACTTTTTTGCATCATTTTATTCCATCTCCTTGGAGATGATTGTCAAAGCATACCTATTTTTTTTTTTGTAATTTTTTATAAATCCTTTTAGACCAAATTTCTCAACTTACATTGATATGCAAAAAAAATAGCGTGTACAGCACGTTCTGAAGGGGGTCTTACACCAAGGCAACAATTGGCAACATGTTGCCGGCAACATTTTTTAGTAATGACCGGCAACATTACTAAAAAATGTTACAGGCAACATGTTGCCAATTGTTGCCTTGGTGTAAGGCCGCCTTGAAAGTATCTTTTTTTCACTTATTTGCTTGATTAACTCGGGCTAGGGGCTACGCCCTCGTTAATCAATCTGCAAATTCATGAAAAAATGTATGACATGACTTTCATAACTGGTTGTACAAAATAATAACTATGTATTAAAATTTCAAGGTTCTAGCGTAAACCATTTTCATTTTAGCTAGCAGGTTGCAGGATGGAGCATTGGAGCCGGTTCCATAATCCATACATAATCGCAGAAAACTATGATATAAATAACAAAATTTGTTTGAATTATATTAGACTACAGTCTAATGACAGTAAATGACAGCTTACAAGCTGTCATTTCATTTACGTAGAAGGTGGAAATAAAATTACATAAAGTTGACTGAAGTTGCAAAAAACCAATCTGGATTTGCAACAGCAATTTTATGGCATTTGTCGTTTAAAATTACTTTAAAACTGTACTTATATGGAAAATATTCAACCCAAACTATGATTTTCTGGTCCCTTTCTGTCCTTATCTAGTTCAAAAATATGAAAAAATAAAAAAATGCTGTTGCAAATGACAAGTGGTTTTTTGCAACTTGAGTCAACATTACACAGAGATACAGAAATAGTAATTTACGTTATAAGTCCGGTAGGTTACTTGTAACAGTACTGTAGCAGACACAATATTCGAATACCCAATAAACCTAAGCAAAGTACCCACAATTATGTTAACAGTAAGCAGTAACCACAGCCATAAATCACCAAACTGTGAGGGTTCGATTGAAAGTTTGCGGCACGGACCGTACTTGAAAAAATCCTAATTAGGGAAAACCCAGCGGATGTAGTTTCTATTCAACACAACGCAGATGGCCCACAGTAATTTTTTCAATTTTGTGGGGTTATTTGGTCGATACCTTTTCTTAAAAATTGTAATGTTTCATACCCAAATTTTGGAAAATTAAATATCATTGAAGATGCAATGATACGGAGGAAGGCGTAAAATTGTGTGACCATATTTTTTTGCAATTTCATCAGTCGTAAATATATGCCATTCACGATGTTTTGGCATAAGGGGAGGCCATGGAAAAAGTGAATTTAAGTTGGCAGTAAAGCTGTCTGTTGAATTAGGTTATGTTTTTCTAAGTTTGAGGTTATAAACTGCGTCATTGTCTAGTGCATTGTTGTCAGTTTTACTAGTTTGCAATAGAACAATGCTCACATATTTTTAATCCAATTTAACAAAACAGGAAACTGACTTGAACAGACTACAGAATAGTAGGGACCGGGACCGGAAGACGAAGTGGCTCCTGTTAATTTATGCACCACTTAGATAACCCACCTATACAGTGTCTTAACCACCCAGTTCTCAATGAATTTTTCATTTTAACCAAAACATTCCTAGAACTAGATTGTATAAAATCTTGTACCTACCTACTTATTAAGCCTTACTTTATTCGAATCTTTCTGCAAAATATTTACACAACCATCGTCTATGACAAAAAAGAACAAAACTATTCAACTTCCATAATTTCGTTAGAAAATTCTGAATCATCATTACCTGCATCAAAATCCCAATGAAATTCCGAGTCACATTCTCCCAATGAAATTATTAAAGGAAGAAAGTTTCAAATAAAAGATTTCACATTAATCTTCCGAAATAAGTTCTTCACAATATCTACAAAAATGTTGTTGAGTACATTTCAAAATAGACTCAAGCCATAAATTCACAACTCTATCGCAAAGTTATAATAGGTCTTACAAAACCCCTGTGCCATTTGAATTGGGTCGTTGTTTCTTCTTTCACTATCCGTGCTACATATTTATTTTGTACTGACCTACGATTCAATTTATACACAAAAAGAAAACTTGACTTCATTGTAACTTACTGAAAATATGTTCTGCAGTCTAATATAAACACCATCAATACGTTTTAAAGTCGCTTAATTATGATTACGGTAAATTCGGCAACATGTTACGTTCATTTTGATAGGTCCGCATGTCAGGCACTTCGATGACAGCAGAGATGACAGAAATCAAACATGTATCCAACGTTAAAAAATGAAATCATAGCCTCCCCTTATGCCAAAACATCGTGAATGGTATATAGTTATTTACATTACCAGATGCGTAAGTGAACTTTTTTTGCCAAGGAGGTAGTTCAAGACCCGAGGCGACAGCCGAGGGCCGTGAAACCTCCGCGGTGAAAGAAGAAACTTACGCATCGTGTATTGTATTAAATTTTTCCTACTACGAAGCACCAACATTTTATAATGTTAAAAAAAAAATAGCAAAAATCGTGCCGTATCGCGACCATCCTTGAATCTTGGAAGTAAAAACCATAGCAACAGCTTTTACAAACATTTTATTTTTCGTCTTCAAACGGCGTGAATTGTGTAAGTGCGTGTAATCCGTAATAATGTTAGTTTGATAGTTTTGCGGTTATTGATATTTATGCAACAAGTCTTCCCGCAAAATATGGAATGTGACGGAATTGAAAGAGCCGCTGGAATTACGTTAGGCTCATTGTCGCCTGTCAAGTCGGATGAGCGATATAACCTAACTTTCCAACAATTCATAAATCACAATAAATGTGAATAAGTAGATTAATTTTCCTTTGTTGTATTCAATTGGACTAATTAAACTACATATTATTATAAAATGTGTTGCTGTTTTCCATTTAATGATTTGGGTACCTCAATCGAAATTGTCACAAAATAAAATAAATTCTCCTCGTCCCGTAAGGAATCTCCTAGTCGCGTAAGTATTTTACTTTCGTTGCTACTTAGCTAGCAACCACACGCAAGATAGGATTCACTTTCGATTACAAGTGTGTTGCTAGGGCAGTAGATGAAACTTTCTAGATACGTAGTAGGAAAACGTTTTTTTAAAGACACTGTACTGCCCCTGGAATTTCATAATACGGTCCATCGCACTGAAAATTTTATTACATCTGATCCGAAAAAATTTTGGAAATATATAAACGAACATACCAAATGTAACGAAATACCGAATCTCATGATCTATCACAATAACCCTGTATGTGGTAATGAGAATATTGTTAATACCTTTGCGGAACATTTTTCTTCTGTTTATGATGATATCGTCACCACACAACCTGCTTCTGCTTGTGACAATCCTGTCGGTTTGAGCGTTGATTTCAAAAACTTTGACTTTACTTCAGATAGTGTCTTTTATGAACTAACTCATCTCGACTGAAATAAAGGTGCTGGGCCAGATGGGCTGCCTCCAATTTTTTACAGAAATTGCTGTACATCGCTTACTGATCCTTTGTGGCGTATTTTTAAGTATTCACTCAACTCAGGTGTTTTTCCGAACTGCTGGAAATCAGCTCTTGTCACTCCAGTGTTTAAATCTGGCTCTAAACAAAACTTCGAGAATTACCGACCCATCAGTATTCTATCAGTTCCCGCCAAGATCTTTGAAAAGCTAGTTGCCAAACACTTGTCCGCTTCCTTCAAAACTGTTATCAGTCCATCACAGCATGGGTTTTTCGCTAATAGATCTACGGTAACCAATCATTTTGCCTTTGTTAATAATGTCTTTGAAGCATTTGAGGGCGGTTTTGATGTGCATTGCATTTATACTGATTTTTGCAAAGCATTTGACACTGTTAATCACAAGATCCTTTTGAATAAATTATATACGTACGGAGTACGCGATCCGTTCCTATCTTGGACATCTACCTACATTTCCAATCGAACTCAGCATGTTGTCCTTAAGGGTGTGAGGTCGTCTGCATACTGTAGCACGTCTGGAGTACCGCAGGGCTCTATTATCGGGCCATTATTATTCATAATCTTCATCAATGACATCACTGATAGTCTGACCTCGGCATCGCTGCTGTACGCGGACGATCTAAAAATCTATAAAATCATCAAAACGCAGCTGGATGTATTTGATCTTCAGCAGGATGTCAGAAGAATTGAAAACTGGTGCGCACGCAATGGTATGAAACTCAATGTTTGCAAATGCAAGGCAATGTGTTTCAGCAGGAAAACTGTGCCCTCCGTTCCTTATTATTCATTGGAAGGGGAGCAGCTGGAAATTATCAATGCCATCAAAGACCTGGGTCTTTTTTTCGATTCCAATTTATCGTTTCATGAACATTACGACTTCTTGATTTCTAGGGGAAGAAAAATGCTGGGATGTTTAAAAAGATGGACAGTGGATTTTAAGAACACCAGAGCGATTATAATATTATATAATTCCTTGGTCCGCTCAATATTAGAATACAATTGTGTTATCTGGTCACCTTTTTACGGTACTCATATTTCACGTATCGAGTCGGTACAGAACAATTTCTTGAAGTATTTGAAATATAAGCTGAGAACTCAAAATATCAATTTTGATGATTTGCACTCTGTAGCCGCTTACATGTCTTTGCCCTCACTTAAAACCAGAAGGGATTGTCACAAGCTGTGTTTTCTACATAAAATAATTAACTATAATGTTGATTCTTCTGATGCTCTGCTTCGTATCGGCTTTAATGTTCCTTTATGTAACCTCAGACACCCGAATTTGTTTCATGTTTACTGCCATAAACACAATTACTCCTACAATTCACCCTTGAATAGTGCCCTTCGCCTGGCCAACCTTTACTGTAACGAGTTAGACTTCTGTGGAGTCTCGACAAATAAGTTCAAGAGTGACTGTAGGAGACTTCTATGCAAGTGATGCATCTTGTTCCCACTTTTTGTTCTTGCTAATGCTCCATGTGTGTTTTCTTGTAATTGCTTTCTTGGCGTGAATAAACTATTAAATACAAAATCGTAAGAAATTCTTAAGCGTGTTTGCAATCTCCCATTGATTTACCACCAACCGACCCTTTCTATTGTGGGTCTAATTATGGGCGCTTGGTTTGGGTTTATTGGGTGTCCGAATATTGTGTCTGCTACAGTACGAACGAGTTAGACATTATGGACGAGGCGACGTTAGGAGCCGAGTCAAGAATGTCTAAACGAGTACCTGTTACAAGTACGGTGCGATCAATTAAAAAATAAATCGAGTCGGCGTGTTACCTATGGCAACCCATGCTATAGCATAGGCTCCAAAGCAAACTCGATTTATTTTTTAAATGATCGCTCGGTACTACCGGATGTATATCGTAACGTATTTTATTTCATACTGGAGGTCTCTTGTGCATCATTATTTTATTTCAAAAATTAAAAAATCACATTATATTGTGAAAATAGCATCACCTTTTTTCCTGTGGCAACGGCCGTTGCTATTGTTTTTTTAGATCGAATATTTCTTGACTTTTTCACTTTTCCATGTCAGATTTGATGTATAAAATGAAAACAGTCCGGTAGGTGTTGGTTGCTAAGGACACTTTCCGGCTCTGATACTGTTATAACTTATAACTCATCTACCGGACTCAAATTGATGATGCAATTGAGCATCTACCGGACAGTATGAAATAAATGTAATAAATGTATAACCGAAACTGTATAAACTAAAAGTAAAAGTACTGAAACTATAAATATTTTAGTTTAGATTAAATTAGACCGGGACAGCGCGCACGCAGTCCCGACTACCAAAAATTGTGCGCCCGAGTTATCCGCATTAGGGATAATCGCAGGGGTCAGCCCGACCTCGGTGCAATGGAAGGGCCTCACCTTCCTTCTGTCCCAATTCCGGGGAGAGTTGTGCCTTTTCCTCCGTGTCGACTGTTGAATTTGATGTTTTTCTGCGTTGGGGGATGTTTGCAATTCCTTTTATGCGTGTTCTTCTGGATGCCATCGTATTTATGAGTAATTGAAGTAGTGAAATAAAATGAAATTAAAATAATAATAATAATGTTCGTATTCGTAAAGCACTATGTTTTAAACACTCAGAGTGAGTTGAACACTTCCATATGGTGCTACACACGCTACTATTTCTAAAAGAACACATGGCAATTTAACTTTAACCAAAAGAAAGTCGTTCTTCTTTCTTTGGACAACGCTGTCACAAAATGCGACGTTGCAGACACTTGAGAGGAGCGACGTTGTCACATTTAAGAAACATTTTTGTTTCAAACTTTAAATGTGCAGCACTGAAAAAAATAAGCTGTAATAAATAGGTCGCTACTAATAATGATGTAAATTCCATACAGAGATTTACCAATAATTAATCATTATTTCGCAAATTACAAATTGTACGTATAGGCAACCAACAATACTGACTAGAAGAAGTCAATTTATCTGAAAGACCTTTGACTAATCACTTATCCACTTTTTAATAAACGGCTAATGAAAGAAATGTTCGTGTAGAAGGACATGAATTTGATTTTTAAAATGCTTAAATACCTAATCAGAAAATAGAAATCATGGAAAGTAAATGTTAATTTAGTACCTACTCTCGTGTCAAAAATGGATTACTCCCTAGAATTCGAACTTTTAGGGAAATAACCTTTTTCATGTTGTGTGTAACTAGAATTTTCAAAAGTTATTTTGAATGCCTAAGGTTGGTTACTTTGAATTGAGAGATTAAATTCAAATAAATATGCCGCCAGTAACCAAAATTGATTGTGAAACGAAAAATCATCTATCACTTAGCGAGAAATTAGTCATTTGCAACTGTTACAATTAATTTGCTGTCTTACATTTTTGGGATATCTTTTGTTTGTCACCAGAAACCACATAGCCTCCAACCTAACCAAATTTATGGCAACCTGGTAATGAATATCCCTAAATCCTAGGGAGTAATCCATTTTTGACACGAGAGTAGTTGTTGAAGGGAAGATCGATAATGTAGGGTGATAAATTAGTTGTATATTATGTTATGAGGAGCAAAAATAAAGTTTTATGTGCTGCGGCTGGTAGATTGACAAACCAGCCAAAGCACATAAAACTATTTTTGCTCCGAATAACATATACCTACTATTTTTTCTTCAAACCTTCATAACAAATTATTTAAAACATGTTAAGAAACCAGGTATGAATTTCAAATGATTTAGCTAGTTTACTTTACAGCCGCTCAGCAGCGGAGATAATAACTTCACGGACGCCCTCAACGGAGATAATAACTTCACGGACGCTCCTCAGCGGAGACAATAACTTCACGGACGCTGGTCAGCTCGTTAGATGCCATGACAATGAAGTGACACTTTAGCATTATCAATGCGGCAGTATAATGTCATAATTTACGGACGTTTGAAGAAAAAAATATAAATTTATGTATCCATCGATAGTGCTGTTGCTTGTTGTTATTTATTATTATTAACAAAAACAGAAATAAAACATTGATTTTATCTTACAAAAATACATTAGATAGGTAATGATTTAGTTTCTCCAGGAAGAAGACTGTCTTTGAGAGTCAAATTTGCACACAGATCTGAATTGTTGAACTGCGTCTGAAGTGTGTGTGCTCTTTATCTACTTTCGTCAAAAGAATCTTAAATTTAATTTCTTTCTTCCCAATACGCTTCTAATTTTAATTCAAGGTCGCGCTTATAGAGGACATCATTGATTATGACTTTATTTCATGATTTGCCACAAGAAACCATTATTAAGCCTTCGTAGAAAAACCATTACTGAATCGATTTATTAAAGAGACAAGAGATGAATATTGTATTTTAATTGAAACATGTGACCATGACAAATCCCATCACACATCATACACATCACACCCGATATAAGGAATGAAAAGCGCGAATAAAACGCCATTAATGTCAGAAGTGGCAGTTAATAGTTAATTAAAATATGGTATCTGTTTCAAAAAGGCGGCACAATAATATTTTTTCCAAAGCTGGCTTGATCCGACAATCATTTATAGATATCCTGTATTTACATAAAATATGTTTCTGAAAAAGGGAACCTAATTGTTGATTATTGATTATTCTAGCTTAGTTTGTCACAGAATTTAGTGTGGCCAAACGTCAGTAGATGTCCTGGCCTTCTAGTGGTAACGAGTGTGAAGTTGTCGTTACACTAGTACTACTTTACTTTATTTTACCCTACGGGCTTTAAAGGATTCCTATACTTTTCACAGTTCTAAATAAACTTACAATTCCAAAATCATTCTTTTTTCTGTTTTTTTCTTTTTTTTTTTTAAATTAACCTACATTTTCTTTTATTCCCCACCCCTCTCCTTCTCTATCCTTTCCCTCCTCTTCCATACCTCTTTCATCCATCCTATCTCTCTTCCGTCTTCGTTCAGTATTTCTCCCCGTTCCTTTTCCTCCCTTTCTCTCATTTCACCGCATCCTCTCCACATGTGCTCGATCGTCTCTCTCTCCTCACGGCACATCCTGCACATTCTTTCCTCCTCCTCCATCCAGTACTTGTTTTCTCTCTCTTCGTTCCCACATCTAAATCTCGCCATCATTTTCCTTTCTTTCGTGCTCTCTCTCCCCAGATACACCGGAACGTCCTCTGTCACGCACCTTTCATACTCCCTGTTGTACCTCGCTTCTCTGATTCTCTCCCTTCTCTCTTGCTTGTCCGTATCTCTGTCCCTCTCGCTCAGCTCCGCACACATCCATCTTCCTTCCGCTCTCATTCTTTCCACTTCCTCGCTGGCATACCCGTTCCTCCTACAGTACTTCTCTCTCTCCTTCTCATCCGCGTTCTTTTTCTTTTCTCTATAGCACTCAGTCAGTATCCTGCATTCTTCCCTTCCGCCCATTCTGTCCTCGAACTTTGCCGCTCTCTTTCCCGCTTTTACTCTCAGCTTGCTCCTCTTGCACTCTTCCCTCACTATGTACCCTGGTGTTTCTCTGTCCACTCCTAGCACCCATCTCAAATATTTCTCTTGCACCCTCTCCACCTCCTCCCGTTCCTTCCATCCCCATATCTCTGCTCCGTACATCAGCACGCTCTCCACCATGCTCTCGAACATCATCATTCTCCTCCCGAACTCGCCTCCCCACATTCTCTCTCCTATTCCCCACACACATCCAACTACCTTGTTCGCCTTCCTCACTACCTCTCTCACTTGCGCCCTGACTGTGGCTCTCTCGTTGAAGGTGTAGCCCAGGTACTTAAACTCGCTCACTCTTTCTATCTTGCTTTCTTCCCACTTCCACTCGCTCTCCTCATTCTTCCTCTTCCTCTTGTTGAACACCATCATTTTCGTCTTCTCTACATTCACTTCCAGCTTTTTCTTTCTCACATACTTTTCCAGGTTCCTCATCATTTCTTTCATCTCTCTCTCACTCTTTGCCACAATCACCATATCGTCCGCAAACGCCAGGCTCCATACTTTCTCCCTACCCACTACAACCCCCCCCGCCTGCGCTTTCTTCAACATTTCGTCCACATCCGCTACGTATATCGTGAACAGCAGGGGACTGAGCGGGCAGCCCTGTCTCACTCCCTTTGTTGTCTCAAACCATTCGCCCTCTTTCTCTCCCACCTTCACCTTGTTCCTCGTTCTCGCATATATCTCCTCGACCTTCCGCACCAGCCATTCACTTATTCCTCTTTCTCTCATACATTCAAACATTTTCACTCTGTCAACCTTGTCGAACGCCGCCTTGAAGTCTATGAACAATGCGTACATCCTCCCCCCTTTCTTCCTCAATTCGTTCCTTGCTAAATGGTCCAGGATGTACACATTGTCCACAGTACCCCTTCCCTTTCTGAACCCTGCCTGACTATCCGGCAACACTCCCTTTTCCTCGATTTCCCTCTTCATCCTTTCGCTCAAAACAGACGCATACAACTTATACCCCGTATTCAGGAGAGTTATTCCTCGGTAGTTTTCCGCTCTATTTTTCTCGCCTTTTTTAAAAATTGGGCAGATTATGCCTTCTCTCCAGTCCTCCGGGAATCCCTCTCCTCTCCATACCCCATTCATCAGTTCCACCATTCTCTCTACCATTCTTTCAGTCCCATACATCCACGCTTCATTTTGCACCCCGTCCCATCCCGGTGCCTTTCTCTTTTTCAAGTATCTTATGTGTTTTCCCACCTCCTCCGCTGTGATTTCTGTTTCCTCCATCACCGTCTGCTTCTCTTTCCTTTGTGTTCCCACCTTTCCTTCTTCTTTCCTCCCTTCCAGCAGTTTCATGAAGTACTCTTCCCATTCTTGTATTGTTATTTTCTCGCTCACTGGTTCCTTTTTCTTCCTCTCTCTGTTTATGTATTTCCACACCTCCTTCTCTGTTCTTATTTCTTTTATCTCTTTCTCCTCCCTTTCCCTCTTCTGCTTCTTCTTCTCTCTACATCTCTCTCTGTATCTTCTTTTCGCTTCTAGGAATCTGCTTCTGTCAATTTTGTTCCTCTTCCATCCTCTCAACGCCTTTACCACTTCCCTCTTTGCTTGCTCACATTCTCTGTCCCACCATCCATTTTTCTTTCCTGCCCCTTTTGCTCCCCTTACTATCACCTCCTTTTTCTTCGTCGCTTTCTCGATCACTTCCTTTAGCTCTGTCACCATCTTCTCTATTTCTTGCTCCTTGAATGTTGCTTCCTCCAGTCTCCTCCTGTACTCTTTCACTCCATGTTCACTCCACACTTTTACTATCACCTTCTTCTCCTCCTCTCTCATTTCTCCCTTTTCCTTTTCTTCTTGGTTCGATCCCTCTATGGTAATTTCTAGAGGGAGATGGTCAGAGTCCACTCTTTCTCCCACTTTGAACTCTTTCACTCTCTCCCATGCTGCCTCATTTACTATTGCGTAGTCTATGACTGTTTCCCCCCTGCTGCCTACGTATGTCACTTCCCCTTCCTCATCCCCTCGTTTATTCCCGTTCAGCACTTCCCATCCATTTTCTTCTATCCACTCTATCAGCCTCTTCCCCTCTGCATTTTCCACTTTGTCTTTCGTTTTTCTTCTCCCATCCCCTTTCTCTTCTTCCCAATTTCTGGCTCCTCTCTCTCCAATTCTCCCGTTAAAATCACCCCCTAACAGCATGCATTCTTCCCTGTCCATCTTCATTGTGTTCTCGACCCGTCTTGTTGTTTTCCTCATCTCCTTGCTATATACTGTTACTATTTTCCACCATTCGTTATCTATATGAACGTTTCTTTCCATGTATCCTTCTTCTTCCCCCTTTTCTTTTTGTTTCTCTTCAATTCCCAACTTCACCCCTGTTATTATTCCCCCTGCCGCTCTTCCTCTTTTTCTTTCTCTTTTTGCCCATTGTCCTTCCCATTTGTATTCTTTCGGTAGCGTCCTTTCTACTTTTTCCCAGCTCTGTTTCTCCACCCAAGTCTCCACCAGTCCCACTACCTCGAATTGTCGTACATAGTCCCAAAATTCATCCCCTCTTTTTCTTAATCCCGCTACGTTCCAATATAATACTTTTGCTCCTTTCCTCCCTTTCGTACCTTGTTTCTCTTGTTCCCCTTTGTGCTTTCCTTCCGTTTTCCCTTTTTTTTGTCCATCTACCCTTTTCTTTATCCTTTGTCCATTTCCGTTGTCTCCCTTTCCTCTATCTCCTCTTCCTACATCTACTGAAAAACCTCCAGTCTCCCCTTTTCTTCATTCCATCTCATCTGCACCCCCTCTATGGTTATTTTCATGTACCCAACTTTTAGATCTTTCCCTTGTCTCCTTTCTTCTCTGGCGATGGCTCGAATTTTTTTCTGTATTTCCCTCTCCTTCTTTGTGAGGTCGTTGTCAATAAATATTTTCTCTGTTGCCCTATTTCCTCTCAATTTTCCTTTCTGCTTCATTACCTTCTCTTTCCCACTCCACTCTTCCATTTGCACTAGTATTTGGTCCTTGTTTATGTTGTAGCAATCTTTAACTTTCGCTTCCCCTATGTTTTCTTTTATAAACTTTTCTACTTCCTCTCTGCTCTGTTGCTTGCTACTTCCCTCACTTCTCCATCCCGTTATCACTATGTTATTTTTCCTTCTTCTTCTTTCTTCATTCTCCATTTTCGTTTCCAGCCGTGCTACTCTCTCCGACATGCTGTTTTTCTCCTCCTCCCATTTCTTTTCTTTATTCTTAAATTCTTCCCTTAGTTGTTCTATTTCTCTTTTGACATCTTGATTCTCTTTTCTCAGCTCCTTTATTTCCTCTGTAATTTCCCTTTTCACTTCCTCCAGCTTTTCCAATATCTTTTCCATTTCCCTGCCTAATTTCTTCTCCACTTCCGGTGACCTTGCGGTTTTTTTACTTGTCCCAAATACCTCTTCCTCCTCCTCCTCTTCTTGTCTTCCTGTCTTTCCTTTTCCCGTTCTTTTCCTTTTTTTCTTGTCTTCCTGGGACGCCTCCCCCCTTCCTTGACTAAAAGAACGGTTTCTGCTTCCCTCGCTCATAGGCTTGCTCTTTACCTCCTAGATGTCGCCGTTTTCCGTTTGTTTAACCTTCTCTTCTTGGGTGTTTCCTTCCTCCCCACACCGCTCGCCTCTTCCTACCTTGCTTCGCTGATCTCTTGCTTGCTTGCTTCGCTGATCTCTCTTATTTTTTCTATACCTTTACTACTTTTCCACTTCACTCTCTTAGCTCGTTTTCTGCCACGTGTAACTCGCTTCGTCGGTAATACAGTCGTTACACTATAACTACCCCTGTCAGACATCGGCAAAGCATACTTACCTGGCGTAGGGGTTACCGTGATCAACAAGGCGGTACCCCCAGGGTGAGGCCCTTCCATTGCACCGAGGTCGGGCTGACCCCTGCGATTATCCCTAATGCGGATAACTCGGGCGCACAATTTTTGGTAGTCGGGACTGCGTGCGCGCTGTCCCGGTCTAATTTAATCTAAACTAAAATATTTATAGTTTCAGTACTTTTACTTTTAGTTTATACAGTTTCGGTTATACATTTATTACATTTATTTCATACTGTCCGGTAGATGCTCAATTGCATCATCAATTTGAGTCCGGTAGATGAGTTATAAGTTATATATAACAGTATCAGAGCCGGAAAGTGTCCTTAGCAACCAACACCTACCGGACTGTTTTCATTTTATACATCAAATCTGACATGGAAAAGTGAAAAAGTCAAGAAATATTCGATCTAAAAAAACAATAGCAACGGCCGTTGCCACAGGAAAAAAGGTGATGCTATTTTCACAATATAATGTGATTTTTTAATTTTTGAAATAAAATAATGATGCACAAGAGACTTCCAGTATGAAATAAAATACGTTACGATATACATCCGGTAGTACCGAGCGATCATTTAAAAAATAAATCGAGTTTGCTTTGGAGCCTATGCTATAGCATGGGTTGCCATAGGTAACACGCCGACTCGATTTATTTTTTAATTGATCGCACCGTACTTGTAACAGGTACTCGTTTAGACATTCTTGACTCGGCTCCTAACGTCGCCTCGTCCATAATGTCTAACTCGTTCGTACTGTAGCAGACACAATATTCGGACACCCAATAAACCCAAACCAAGCGCCCATAATTAGACCCACAATAGAAAGGGTCGGTTGGTGGTAAATCAATGGGAGATTGCAAACACGCTTAAGAATTTCTTACGATGGACCGTATTATGAAATTCCAGGGGCAGTACAGTGTCTTTAAAAAAACGTTTTCCTACTACGTATCTAGAAAGTTTCATCTACTGCCCTAGCAACACACTTGTAATCGAAAGTGAATCCTATCTTGCGTGTGGTTGCTAGCTAAGTAGCAACGAAAGTAAAATACTTACGCGACTAGGAGATTCCTTACGGGACGAGGAGAATTTATTTTATTTTGTGACAATTTCGATTGAGGTACCCAAATCATTAAATGGAAAACAGCAACACATTTTATAATAATATGTAGTTTAATTAGTCCAATTGAATACAACAAAGGAAAATTAATCTACTTATTCACATTTATTGTGATTTATGAATTGTTGGAAAGTTAGGTTATATCGCTCATCCGACTTGACAGGCGACAATGAGCCTAACGTAATTCCAGCGGCTCTTTCAATTCCGTCACATTCCATATTTTGCGGGAAGACTTGTTGCATAAATATCAATAACCGCAAAACTATCAAACTAACATTATTACGGATTACACGCACTTACACAATTCACGCCGTTTGAAGACGAAAAATAAAATGTTTGTAAAAGCTGTTGCTATGGTTTTTACTTCCAAGATTCAAGGATGGTCGCGATACGGCACGATTTTTGCTATTTTTTTTTTAACATTATAAAATGTTGGTGCTTCGTAGTAGGAAAAATTTAATACAATACACGATGCGTAAGTTTCTTCTTTCACCGCGGAGGTTTCACGGCCCTCGGCTGTCGCCTCGGGTCTTGAACTACCTCCTTGGCAAAAAAAGTTCACTTACGCATCTGGTAATGTAAATAACTATATACCATTCACGATGTTTTGGCATAAGGGGAGGCTATGATTTCATTTTTTAACGTTGGATACATGTTTGATTTCTGTCATCTCTGCTGTCATCGAAGTGCCTGACATGCGGACCTATCAAAATGAACGTAACATGTTGCCGAATTTACCGTAATCATAATTAAGCGACTTTAAAACGTATTGATGGTGTTTATATTAGACTGCAGAACATATTTTCAGTAAGTTACAATGAAGTCAAGTTTTCTTTTTGTGTATAAATTGAATCGTAGGTCAGTACAAAATAAATATGTAGCACGGATAGTGAAAGAAGAAACAACGACCCAATTCAAATGGCACAGGGGTTTTGTAAGACCTATTATAACTTTGCGATAGAGTTGTGAATTTATGGCTTGAGTCTATTTTGAAATGTACTCAACAACATTTTTGTAGATATTGTGAAGAACTTATTTCGGAAGATTAATGTGAAATCTTTTATTTGAAACTTTCTTCCTTTAATAATTTCATTGGGAGAATGTGACTCGGAATTTCATTGGGATTTTGATGCAGGTAATGATGATTCAGAATTTTCTAACGAAATTATGGAAGTTGAATAGTTTTGTTCTTTTTTGTCATAGACGATGGTTGTGTAAATATTTTGCAGAAAGATTCGAATAAAGTAAGGCTTAATAAGTAGGTAGGTACAAGATTTTATACAATCTAGTTCTAGGAATGTTTTGGTTAAAATGAAAAATTCATTGAGAACTGGGTGGTTAAGACACTGTATAGGTGGGTTATCTAAGTGGTGCATAAATTAACAGGAGCCACTTCGTCTTCCGGTCCCGGTCCCTACTATTCTGTAGTCTGTTCAAGTCAGTTTCCTGTTTTGTTAAATTGGATTAAAAATATGTGAGCATTGTTCTATTGCAAACTAGTAAAACTGACAACAATGCACTAGACAATGACGCAGTTTATAACCTCAAACTTAGAAAAACATAACCTAATTCAACAGACAGCTTTACTGCCAACTTAAATGCACTTTTTCCATGGCCTCCCCTTATGCCAAAACATCGTGAATGGCATATATTTACGACTGATGAAATTGCAAAAAAATATGGTCACACAATTTTACGCCTTCCTCCGTATCATTGCATCTTCAATGATATTTAATTTTCCAAAATTTGGGTATGAAACATTACAATTTTTAAGAAAAGGTATCGACCAAATAACCCCACAAAATTGAAAAAATTACTGTGGGCCATCTGCGTTGTGTTGAATAGAAACTACATCCGCTGGGTTTTCCCTAATTAGGATTTTTTCAAGTACGGTCCGTGCCGCAAACTTTCAATCGAACCCTCACAGTTTGGTGATTTATGGCTGTGGTTACTGCTTACTGTTAACATAATTGTGGGTACTTTGCTTAGGTTTATTGGGTATTCGAATATTGTGTCTGCTACAGTACTGTTACAAGTAACCTACCGGACTTATAACGTAAATTACTATTTCTGTATCTCTGTGTAATGTTGACTCAAGTTGCAAAAAACCACTTGTCATTTGCAACAGCATTTTTTTATTTTTTCATATTTTTGAACTAGATAAGGACAGAAAGGGACCAGAAAATCATAGTTTGGGTTGAATATTTTCCATATAAGTACAGTTTTAAAGTAATTTTAAACGACAAATGCCATAAAATTGCTGTTGCAAATCCAGATTGGTTTTTTGCAACTTCAGTCAACTTTATGTAATTTTATTTCCACCTTCTACGTAAATGAAATGACAGCTTGTAAGCTGTCATTTACTGTCATTAGACTGTAGTCTAATATAATTCAAACAAATTTTGTTATTTATATCATAGTTTTCTGCGATTATGTATGGATTATGGAACCGGCTCCAATGCTCCATCCTGCAACCTGCTAGCTAAAATGAAAATGGTTTACGCTAGAACCTTGAAATTTTAATACATAGTTATTATTTTGTACAACCAGTTATGAAAGTCATGTCATACATTTTTTCATGAATTTGCAGATTGATTAACGAGGGCGTAGCCCCTAGCCCGAGTTAATCAAGCAAATAAGTGAAAAAAAGATACTTTCAAGGCGGCCTTACACCAAGGCAACAATTGGCAACATGTTGCCTGTAACATTTTTTAGTAATGTTGCCGGTCATTACTAAAAAATGTTGCCGGCAACATGTTGCCAATTGTTGCCTTGGTGTAAGACCGCCTTCAGAACGTGCTGTACACGCTATTTTTTTTGCATATCAATGTAAGTTGAGAAATTTGGTCTAAAAGGATTTATAAAAAATTACAAAAAAAAAAATAGGTATGCTTTGACAATCATCTCCAAGGAGATGGAATAAAATGATGCAAAAAAGTACTTCTTTTACTACGTTTTTCGTGTAAAAAAGTGCTACTTTCACTACGATTTTGCGTATAAAAAAATGCCACCTTCATTACGACATGCAAAAAATGCACTTAAGACTCATTAAAAGTTACGTATCAAATTAAAAACAAAACAAAAATATCCATAAGTTTTCAAAATACTAAAAGACAACTTGATTTTTTTTTAATGGGAACACGGGTTAAATGGGGCATCATTAAAAAGCTTATTTTTTTTAGAATTAAATGATATACATAATAGGTTTAGTGATCTGTTCGACTGTAATTAGTAATTACACAAGAGGTTTCATTTAGTCGGATAAATATTTTTTGCAACGAAAACGTATTGCTTAGCAATTAGACGAGAAAAATTGGCAAGATAAAAGCACGACGGCCGTAGGCCGGAGTTGATTTTATCGTGCCAATTTTTCGAGTCTAATTGTCAAGCAATTAGTTTGAGTTGCAAATAAATATTTTTCCTGACTAAATGAAACCTCGAGTGTAATTCGGCGAGACAATTTAATGAATGAACAATAGAAATTTAATTTTTTTATTTGGTATTAAAGGTATTAGATGCCCAGCAACTAAATGTATAAGTTATCTGAGTGTTTTTGCCGGATAAAAGTTAGGGCAAACTTTTATCCGCTGTCAAAGTGACAAAATCACAGCGCGTTATGAGATTTTTTATACATGAATTAAATTGTCGACAGAAATTAAAACTTAATTAAAATAAAATGAAAACACGTAAATAAAGCATCATTTAAAATCCTGTAACGGGTTAAAGCGCCCCATTTTTATCAAAAAATTCCAAAGTCGTGATTTTTGTGTTGAGGGTTCCTTTGCGCTACATGCTGAAAAACAGTTTTGACTCTGCCTCAGAAACAATTGTTTAAAATAGTCCTCTCCGGTAATTCGATGGATACTTGATATAATTACATCATCAACCTCTTTCATTTCCGCATTTTTCTCTTAAAGTTCCTCATCTTCATCGCCCTGTGGTGAAGGGCTGAAGAATATCGCCACCCTTTGTGATTAAGGGGAAGTAGGAGTCTTCCAAAAGTCAGAATAAATTTTCACAGTCACCTACGGAAACAGCTTTACTAGCAGGGTAGTTTAGCCACCTTGTTCCTTTCAACTTTACCCTGGTGGCCCACACTCGGGCACCGTGAGCCTCAATTTGAGTGCTTTCGTTCCTTCGTGCCGCGAACTAGTCCGTGGGCGAAACTAGTTCAATTTCAATGCCCATTGTCCTCTCCGTGTGACTCAGCGAGCAAAGGTTTGCTGATTTCTCAATTTTCCATCAATTTCATTTAACTAAACCTTACTTCTTTGTTTATTTTGGTCTGTCAACTGTCTTCTCTCATTAAAATCCAACACCCCACTTTTCCTGCGACTGCAGCATACGGCAGTACACCATTGGCCCACTCAATTTCACGTGGAGTTAACAAAAACACCGAGTTAATAAAAGGGAGAGATACGAGATTTTAGCTCTCTCCCCGTTTTGCGTGTGCACCAAGTTTGTTTACGTGGTGAACGTTACCGTCAGATTACCGTTAAGTGCCGCAAAAGGGAAAAGCAGCTACAATCCCGTAGTCGCAGTCGAGAACACCCACGACTAGACATCTCGCTGAACAATTTCCCGAGAAAGGCCAGAGTAAAAACTCAGGCTTTTTTTTCTTATCTCGTCACTCTCGCTTTTTATCTTCGTTCTATCGCCAAATAACGTCTTCGTACCCCGGACTCTCCAAAGGCAAATCCGTGATCCTACAGGAGCTACCGTCGGATCCTTGAGGCGAGCTACTTACAACGCTCCGCGCAGGCGCAATCATCACCGCCAAAGCCCACCCTCACCGGAGTCCCGGAGTCCCGCTTCCGGCAGCGGCCAGCACCGCAGCAACTACGGTCAGAGCTTTTTATTCTTAGCGGAAATTTGCCACCAGAAACGGACGAATTGTTCCGTTAATCTGCGCAATCCAAGCTACCTAGTTGACGCGCAAGTTCGCTAAATTTTTATAAAACAAACTTGTAATAAACTTTGTGAAGGGCCTAGCTACTTGACGCTTGATTGTTCGCTCGTATCACTCAAAAATTTTTGAAGTAAATTAACGCCCTGTACGACACGTGGCCACGCGCTCTAATATAGGACAAATTCCCGGGTCAGAAACCGAATCGAAATTTATTTTTACTTTTAAATGGTAGCGGCTTACTAGAATTAATCATATTTTATTTTTACAATTTCATTTATCAAACCAAATACTCTTTTTATGTTCATTTTTTAATTTTTCATCAATATACGTTTATTCCAACAATCTTGTATCGTTGAATTGCCGGAATTTTTCTTCTGAGGTTTTCGGATTTGGACACAGAGTTAAATTTTTAAACTTTTTTTTCAACCAAATCCCTGGCGCCCTATTTTTTTCGATAAGGAACCACCAATACACAAATTGCTCTACGACTGATGCCGAGGCAGTGGACCATCCCCTCAGGTAGATTACAATCCGTCAAAAATTAGAGAACACCAAACTTACGGCAGTAGAGAATGTTGCAATTTGATTATTTCATTTCTCATTGAAACATTTGATTGAGAATATTAAAATTTTATAAATAATAGGAGTATCTAGTTGGGTACGTAAGTTTGATATTTGAAACTTTATCATTCAATAAGTTATACAGTGATTGTTTTCTAAATTTTTTCGCTTGACGTTTCGTTTTGACAAGTTGTGACATTTATTTTCAAAATCCGTTCACACAGGAGAAAATTCTCAAATTCTAACAGTGTCGAACAAAAAAGGACACGTATGTCTTACAACATCCTACGATACCGTTTTACTTTTAGTAATTGTTTTATTTGCGATTTTTAAAATTGTTATATTTCCAACAAATTGTTTATTTTATTCTGACAGTTCTGCGCAATAATAGTATATTAAAGAACAACTTTTATAAGGGTTGATTTGGCGCACGAGTCCCAAGTGTAGAAAACGACCCGTAGGGGAGTTTTGTATAGGACGAGTGCGCCAATGCCCTTATAAAATCATTTTGAATCACCCAATATCATTCATACTGCATTCATCAAGGTCGCACTGATGATATTGACACAGGACCATTAGTGAAACAATCCATTAATAAAATTAATTAATAAAAATTTATTGCTAATAGCCTGTATCAACACAAATTTTATTTTGAAAATCTTAGGACCTTACTTTACTGCCCGCTTGATGCCTGTTACTTTGGTACCTATAAAAAAGTTTAATATTTTTTTCTTGATAACATTTATTTTTCATGAATCTTACATTTAAGAAAACACTAATTAGATTCCTACTCTCTTATTTCATTTTCTTAATGGATAAAAAATGTAAAAACTTTCATTAACTAGAAGATCATTAGAGAAATTATATATTAAGCCAGAGACAAAGAATTTGTCTTGCAGTTTCTACGAACGAGATGAACAATTCAAACCGCAAACACGAAACTTTTCTTAACGGTAATTTTATGTAGAGATTAGGTCCTGTTCTTCTAACCAAAGTTATTAATTTCAGAATCCGACGACCCGTTTCTGGGTTTAAGAAAATTATTCGTGGTTTGGGCCTTTCACAAAATTGTCAAATGCTACAACATTTTTTGTTTAATTTTGTACTCGTTTCTTTATTTGGTGATCGTTGTCTACATTATCAAAAATTTCACAGTAGATTTGATAATGCGATACACTACTGGTGTGGTTCTATTTACATACGTAAGTAATCGAATACTTATCAAAAATGAAATTAGTTATGAAATTAGTCCATCACAGCCATGCTCGTCGTCGTTATTTTCGAAGATGCCATGTTGGAACTATCAAAAGAAATGTATACTTCATTTTTGCCGATAAATAGTGCGGGATTAGAAACAGAGCGTTTTATCGTGAAGAAAGCTACCCGGATCAATATTTACATGTATTTTGTTTTCGCAATTACGATGATGTGTGGCATAGTATTGTTACCAATTTTTGGTAGTAACATTGAATGGTTTATTAATGATTTAATTGTTGAGGAGTATTTCGATAGACGCTCAAAAATTGTTATTAACTTCTTACTTTACTCTGGCATTCCATTTATCGCATATACATGTATTCGATTTCCTGGTCTTATGAGCTACGGAATAGTCCAAGTATATGTGCAAGTCTCATTGATTAATCAGCACATTTTAAAAATGAATGACGATGATCTGCGTTTCGAGAAAATGACCAACGGCGAAAAGATTGTTTATCACAATAAGATCTTTAGAAACTTGTGCTTTTGTATCAAACATCATGTTATTTTGGGAAGGTAAAATTCGATAGTTTATTGAAAAAAAATATTTTTTTTTATTTTTTCAGAACAATAAAAAAATTTCTGCAAACTGCAACATCTCTGGTACCGATATTTGTACTGTTGGGAGTATTGATTTCAATCGGGGTCTTATTCTTGTTAGAACTTGTAAGTTCTAATTCAAAAATTAAATAAGCTTCCTTTAAACGGGCCATGTTTCTAGGTTCTAGAAGATTCAAGTACCATTATGAAAATTCGTTTAGGTGCAGTTGCAACCATCAATATCTTAGTTGTTGTTATTTGCTGTGAAGCTGGTCAAATGCTTGTTGATGAAGTACGTAGCTTTAGTTGCCCCATTTAGATACATTATTTATTTTGAATATGACGTGATAATTTTTAAATTTTAGACAAGTTGCGTTTTCGATACTTTAATGAAGTGCTCTTGGTACAATTGGGATTTCAGAAACAAACAAATTTTACTAATTTTCCTGGAAAATTGTTTGAAACCGTTTAAGATGCAGTTCGTCTCAGTCACTATGGATTGTAAGTTAGCAGGTTCTGTAAGTAATCAAGTACGAAATTTACAATTAATAACTTTAATAATCCTGCAGCTTCTGAAAACAGCCACTAGTTACGCCTTAGTGTTGCACAATTTAAGACAGAGTAACTAGCCTCACGAATTAGCAACATTACTTAATAACACAACTGAACAAATAAATCTATTTGTAAGAACATTTTAAATCTTTGGTACCTACACGTTGCTCAGTCATTGTCTTATTCAACATGAATAATATTTTTTAATCTGGTGTTCGTAAGATTTTATTACACTAAAGCCCCGGTTGTATAAAGCTTAGTTAACATGGTGTCAGCTAACAACGCGTCAAGTCGGAAATCCGCCCATTTAATTGGCTGATTCAAACAAAATGTTAAATATCCTCCAATCAGATCGCTTGACATTATGTTAACTTTAACAACGACTTGACATCGCTTTATACAACCGGGCCTTATTAATAACTTGACAGATCTGATCGAACCACATAATAGTCTTTGCCAAAGCCAAATAACCACCAACACTGCATTCTACCCAGAAAATCAACCGGCAACGTTGTGTACTTAGATTTGATTGGTCTAGCATTTTAGTAATGTCAAAATTGCCATTATACACTTAGTGTAATTTTGTTTTCACCAACTTAATTCAACAGGTGGTGGTTATTTGGGTTTGGCGCGGCCTATACTTACAATTTTACAACCTTTGCAAACTTTGCACATTACCTATATCTATTTCTTGTACTAGTTAGTTTTTATTCATATTACTGGAATAATACGATAGCTGAACTCAAATTGCACATCACATTCAACAATTTATTTATTGTGACCATTTTATAAAGCAATTACACAAAATATACTATTATAATATTAAGTGTTTGTTCTATTTATGAAGCTAAGTCTTTAGTTTAACTAAGATCCTCTCAGCGCTGAAAAGGCCCTAAGCTTCAGCAGCGCCCTAGTATGTATTATCAAATAATTTCAAACTGAGATTTACTTATTAAATATTACTCTAATATTCTGCCAAATTTTACTTAAAAATTCCTGCTAAAAAGCTTATTAACAGACCGTAAACTTTTTATCATGTAAATAGCCAGCATTAAAAAAAAAGCACCGTATACTCACTAGTAATATCCCGAGTGAATGTCAAATTATCGACAAATTGACATGCACGAGAGGATATTTTGGCAGACTATTTCCTGAGAAAAATTTACATGATAAGTAAGTACAAATAAACGTAATTCTTTTTAAAATATAAAATTAATACCAAATGATTTTTAATTAGGACTACGCGAAAATTTGGCGCTAGTGCAAATTATCGATAATTGCACTAGTGCAGTATTATCGCTGTAATTCGATCGCTATTGGCTAAAATTCAAATATTCGAGCTTTTTGATTGGCTTAAATTTTTGGAAGGAAATAGTCGCGGATATTGAACTAGAGCAGAATACTCGCTGATATTCGTCCGTTGCTACGTTATTTCTTTAATATGCATTAATATGATTGGTTTAAATAAAAAGGGTAAAAGGGCTCTCCTTCCGCTTTCCAGTCATATCCTTCTGTCGCCAGTAAAACCCGTTACGTTACGTATTGTTGAATATTTTATTTGTTCGACATTTGTAAATAACTGTAATATCTATTCACGTTGGGAAGAACAGTAGTGGTGCAAATGACCTGACCTGTTACTATGACAACACATATGAAAGTTAATGCCAAATGTGTGCGATTTGCACCACTGATGTTCAATCCAACGTGAACAGGATATACAGGGTTATTCTAAATGATTGTAGTCGAAGTAGGCCATGCCCATGTTATTACGTTTTTGCCGCTTTCATGTGAACTGTCAGTTGTGTCGCTGTCACTGTCCTTTTTTAGGTGAAAAGTGCGGTGATGAGGATTTTATTTATTTTTGTTAAATTAACGATTGAATCCAGAAATATTGAGTTATTCTACAATCAATTTTAAAAATAGTGAGTTGTTTTGCACCCAATTTAACACATCATTTTGATGATTTTTTTATGTGGAGCGGCAACCATAAATTTTACATTCAGTTTTCACGCCTACTTCGACTACAATCATTTAGAATAACCCTGTACTTCACTTGCCGTCTAAAATATCATATTATCATTAAAAAAAAAAAAAAATTGTTACACAGTGTGGGACTGGTTTACAAATCTATGAGGGGCATGATGACCAACTCAATAGACCGGGACCAATGGCTTAAGGTGACTTCCGAATCACGAGACAGAATATAGCTTTTTTTTTTTTTTAATTTCGCCCTGGGTCGGAATCGAACCCGCGACGCTAATAGTAGGGTTAAATTGATTCTATGTGACATAATCTATGCCATCACAAATTTCAAAGTAACTGTTGTAAAATGTCTAACTTTACTACTTTGAAAAGTGTTTAATAGGGCAATTTTTTTCTGGGTATGAATGATGAATGATGATGAATGAATGATCTTGTGAACTGAAATTTGATTATTAGTGTAAAAACATATTTACACCGAGCAAAATAGTTATTTATGTATTAAGGGCGTAAGAAGCCCTCTTATGGTCTGAGGTGTGATTTTGCTAAAAACACGCTGAAGGCCATAAAAGCCAGTTCACGCCCGCAGTACATACACTATTTTATGCACGATTAGGGCCTAAGACCTTAACATTTAAAAAAATTAATAAAGAACTGTCTGCTCATATCACGGATGTTCGCATCGCGTAGTGCTCCAGTCAATTTTTTAGTTTTGCGCGTAACCTTGGGAACAGTGAAAACAACCGTAGCCATTTTGCCAGTTGCAATTTTCCATTATAAATTCATTAACGAAATGATGAACGAGGCTGAGAAAGCGGCATTGCGGCAGAAACGAGTGTCCAGTATCGAGTAATCCCCATTCGGGATTAGGTAGTTTAAGGTACGGAAGGTTCGGAATTTCACCAAAAATATTTGCGACTTTTATTTGACATATCTTTATGGCCCACGGGCATAAAGTGGTCCGTGGGCCATAAAGAGACGTTTATGTCAAGAAAATGTGTGCATAATTGTCAAATTATAATATAATCGTGCATAAATGGTAAAAATGTTATTAGCCCTTTTAGTTTTAGGCCACAGAATGTAATGTGGCCAAACGTTAGTAGATGTCTCTGCCTTCTAGTGGTAACGAGTGTGAAGTTGTCGTTACACTATAACTACCCCTGTCAGACGTCGGCAAAGCATACTTACCTGGCGTAGGGGTTAGAGGTAATTTGAATAGAGAAGAACCTCTCACGTGATATGCGCAGGAGACGAAATTTGTGTGGGCTAGTCCATTTCTGGTCTCAAAGGGGAGGTGGCGAGTCATGTGCGCAACAGCGAAACGAAAGTCGAAACTCGAAACTGTGCGGCCATTTAATTTCAGTTAACAGGTTCTGTTTTCTTGGTGTTGGTTTATTTTGTTTGTGTTTCGCGTTTGATTTTGTCGCTTGTATAGTAATAAAACAGCTCTTTTTGAAAATGAACAAAAAACTCATTGGGAAAAAAGGACAAGTGATCCACAGTCAAACTAGAGAAGTGAGTATTTTAAACTTAACCTAAAATAATTTCTAATCATTTCAAATTTTTACTTCTAGGTTATATCCAGATTAATCGAGTTCATGAAAAATGAAGCAACGATTGGATGTCCTACAATACCATTGAAGAATTATAAAGAAAGGATCATTGCAGCGACGGGAATCTCAGAGTCTTCATATAAAAGGATTGTGAAGCAATCAAATGAAGTAAAGGTACGTTTCTAATCACTATTCGTGCCAAGTGCACACTCATCACGTGTCAACTACCGTGTTTTACCAATTCTTAATAAAACAGTTGACACAAAAGCACACGTCAAATAAAAATGTCATTAAAATGGTAGAAATAGTAGTTTATTTAACGAGTTCGTGTGTAATTTGGGCTTTTTTTGGCATGAGTGGGCCAGTTTAAAACTCGAGTGAAACGCGAGTGCCAAAAAAAGGCTCAATTTACACAAGAACGAGTTGAATACAACGTTTTTTTGTTCGACGAGCCCTTTAAAGGCTCGAAATCGCTTAAAATCTTTAAAATTAGCTTGACGTTTCGTTTTGACAGATTGTGACATTTATCAAAATCCACTCACACAGGAGAAATTTCTCAAATTCTGACAGTGTCGAACAAAAAAAAACA
Source organism: Tenebrio molitor (assembly GCF_963966145.1). Classification (NCBI taxonomy): domain Eukaryota; kingdom Metazoa; phylum Arthropoda; class Insecta; order Coleoptera; family Tenebrionidae; genus Tenebrio; species Tenebrio molitor. Next base: position 21,425,803 of record NC_091047.1, on the reverse strand, counting down.
ATTTATACAGCATTTCATCATTTATGATTGTTTCCAATTCGGACTATCTATGAAAATCTGAAATTTTAGTTGGCAATATTGTGATTTGTCGTAGTAAATCCAAAGAGTAAATCTATTCTAGGTTATAAATGAACTGAACACTACTGTCAGTTTGTTACATTTTTTTAAATAAGTGTACGTATTAGGAATAATAATCTAAAACTTTAATTGAAATGAAACATACATATGTTTGTAGCGCAGTTCTCTTTGAGTTATCTTGAGCTTAATATTTGTTATTTACAGGTCGGGACGAGCACGTCATTTTCGACTCCTCACAAAAAACGGCCAAGATGTAGTCGAAAAAGTACGTTGCCACCACAAGAAGAAGAAGAGGTCCGCAGAATAGTTAATAATTATTATTTAGTGGAAAAGAAACGTCCAACTATTAAAGGCATTTTTCAAAAATTAGAAGAATGTAATGTACCATTTGAGGGAGGTTATTCTTCCTTGCATGTTCTTCTGAAAAAAATAGGCTTCACGTGAGTATTAAATGTAATTTTTGAATAGACCTTATAATTATTTAAATACGTTTGTGTACAGGTGGAGAAAAACTTCCACTAAACGGAAAGTGTTAATGGAAAGCAATGAAATCAGGGCTGCTCGCAGCCGATACTTGCGAAAAATAAGACAATTTCGTTTAGAAAATCGGCCTATAATATACACAGATGAGACATACATCCATTCCTCGCACACAACTCCAAAAGAATGGTCTGATGGATCCAATGCAGGTCTGAAGGCTCCTGTTTCTAAAGGACGGCGTTTGATTATCGTTCATGCAGGAGGCAGCCAGGGATCTATACCCAACGCCCTGTTAATATTTAAATCTGGGGCTAAAACAGGCGATTATCATCAAGATATGAATTTTACTAACTATGAGAAGTGGTTAAAAACTCAATTAATCCCTAATTTGCCGAATAACTCTGTGTTAGTGGTCGATAACGCATCCTACCATAATGTTAGAGTTGCAGAAGACAAAGAGCCAACATCTGCAACATTAAAGAAGGAAATGATTGAATGGCTACGAAAAAAGAATATACATTTTGAAGGAGACATGACCAAACCAGAGCTTTATGAAATTATAAAACGCTATAAAACTAAAGAGCCATCTTATCGATTGGATAGACTTTTATCAGACCATGGGCACACTTTGCTGCGATTACCCCCATATCATCCTGAGTTAAATGCAATAGAAAAAATTTGGGCACTTGTCAAAAACTGGGTAGCTGCTAATAATGTATCTTTTAAATTGGATGATGTGGAGCAATTAGCTAGAACACGGTTTGATTCTGTCACATCAGCAGAATGGAGCAGAATTTGCAATCATGTTCAAAGAATTGAAAAAGAGTATATTGAGAGGGAACACCTGATGGACGAAACAATGGAAATGATGTTTCAAGTGAATACTGGTGATTCAGATTTCAGTGACAGTGAAGATTCTGAAGCATCTGATTGTGAAAGTGATGACACTGACTCTGGTTGATATTATTTATGTTTCTTGTTCGTATCCCACCTCCACCCGGCGGCACGGCAATTTTGCCGGAGTACATACACTATTACGGATATTACTATCAAGTAATAGTGCAGTGCTTATCAACATAATTACCGGCGTGTCGCCTCCTGTTGTGTATTATGTTCTGTGTCAATGTTAAGGAACTTCCTCACGATGTGACATGAGTATAATAATATACCTTTTTGAATTTCAACTACCAATGTGTTATCTAAATCCAGAATTTTTAAAAAGAGATTGCGGTGCTATTCCCGCTACTGAAATTACAAGTGGTAAAATCGAAATTTTTTCTAAACACCAAAGATTTCTCATAGCAACGGAGAGCTCTAAATATTTATTAATTTTTGTGTTATATGTCTGTGTTATATTGTGTGAATTTGGAACAGCTATATCTAAAAGATATGCTTGCTTTTGTTGTTTATTTAAAATTATAATGTCTGGTCTGTTATGCTTTATGAATGTCAGTTAAAATTGTTCTATCAAAATATAACTTGTAACTGTCATTTTCCAAACAACTTTCTGGTGTATAACTATAATGTGGTTGTGTATTCTTTAATAAATTGAATTTAACAGCCAAATTCATGTGTATAATTTTAGCGAATATATCGTGACGTTTTTTATATTCGCTTTGAGCCAAAACGGTGCAAGAAGAAATGATGTGTAAACCGCATATGTGTTTTTTATAATTTCTTGTATTTATAACACGATCTTGTATTGCAAATATAAAACCCATGCATGAGAGGCCTGAATATTAACTTCTGGTTGTTCCAGTTCTTTAAAGTATCTCCCATGTAAAGACTTCTGTTTTGTATTCTTCTGGAATTATTCTCTGTTAAACAATAAACTATTATTATCACTATTATAATTTGTTGCACTTACTGCATTCATATTTTTATAAATAATTTCTCCATATTTAAACGTTGATTAGAGCAAACACTGTTACTTTTACTTTTCCTCAAAAATAATGACACAATTCAAAAATAGAAACATTTAGCGTTTATTTAGTGCGAAGTCGGCATAAAGACACTTGTTGCATAACAGGTACACTAACAATAGTTCGAAAAGAACCTACTTGTTTTGATTTCGAAAGATATGACAACACAAAATCAAACTTTGCACCTTAGCGTGTCTAATAATGTCAAAGTGACGTAGGCAAATTTTTAAAATTTATTCAATAATTTTTAGTACCTATCTATTGATATAAATTATAAAAATAATAAATCCTATCACATAAATCAAACTTTGTCGAACGTCAAATAGCTGGGAAAAAACATTTTGCTACGCCACTGCGCTCGGTACCCCTTCCACTTCAACGCGCAGCAAAGGTCACGTGGCAGGTTCTTCTCTATTCAAATTACCTCTACCGTGATCAACAAGGCGGTTCCCCCAGGATGAGGCCCTTCCATTGCACCGAGGTCGGGCTGACCCCTGCGATTATCCCTAATGCGGATAACTCGGGCGCACAATTTTTGGTAGTCGGGACTGCGTGCGCGCTGTCCCGGTCTAATTTAATCTAAACTAAAATGTTTATAGTTTTAGCACTTTTAGTACTTATAGTTTACACAGTTTCATCAGTCAGTCATACATTTATTCCAATTTCTTATCTCTGTGTAGGTAAGGTATGTAATTTTATTTCCATCTTCTACGTAAATGACAGCTTACAGACATTTGTGGTATAACTGGTAGAGGGCGATTCAAACCAGAACAAGACAAGGGCGGGGCTTAAGATGCGCGCCGTTAAAGTGACCAGTGGCGTATGAAACTATTACTACTTGATTAAAATAATAAACATTACGAAATGAATGGGCAAAATTGATTTGAATTATCATCAGGGCTTTTTTTTATTTTACACAACACAAGTAGTACACAAGCACAACTGACAGACAACAATAAGCGTAAAAACGGGAAAAATTTTACTTTCTAACGCCGCCACTGTAATACACGTGCTTCCCTTCTGAAACAATGGACTGAGCCGACGTCTTTCTACGCAGACTACGTGATGTCCTGTTCTAAGGTACTAGATCAACACACTACGTATAGAGGTACCGCCATTCCATTCCTCGCGAGAGTGGATTGTAAGATAAAGAAATCAAATGCAAATTTCACAAGTGAAATAAGGAAGACAATAGTTTTGGGGATTTTTTTAATGAAATAATGGCATTACTACAATGTCAAAAATTTGTTAGGTTATGTCGCCCATTATTAATCAAAATTTTTTAACTGAAATGTTTTACTGGTTGCAGATATTTTTTTAATTAAAATTTACAAAAACCACTAATAAAACCCAAACAAGTTACCAAATTTTTAATCGTTTAAAAATACAATATTAAAAAATATTTTGAACTGCTCTTCTCATTCCCATAATTTTACTGTCACATTTTGACCACAATTAATAATTCTCAGAAGATTCGTAAAAGGGTAGTTTTGGTTAAAGAGAGTTTCGGGATTAGGCTTTAGTGTTTAGTTGGGAAACAAATGAAGTTGCAAGATGATCTACAGTAACTAAAATCTAGGAAAAAAGTTTAGATATTGAAACAGTACATAATTATTGTTAATAAAATAAATTACTAATGTGGCGGAGGGATAGTATAAAAAAAAGTTATAGGTATAGGTAGCTGTTTAAACTATCAGACACAAAAATACCTATAATAAATATACCTATATTCATAGGTTCCAGTAACAGATGAGGGAAAACTTCAGGTTTCAATCGCTGCAAATCTTCAGCCCAAAAGAAATCATCTTTACTAAAATGTTTCTGCAAATGAAAATAATATTAAGTATACTGTAGCCACTTACTTATATCACCTAACATAAGAAAAACTAAATCTTTACTTTATTACTTTATTATGTAGATACTTACACAGCAGATTTGTAGACAGTCTCAATTTTTTTAGCCACTGTTCCCTCCGTACTCTGTTTTTGACTCCTAATATTAAATTGCTTGTTACTGTATATAAGTATATGCTACGAGTATATGTAACGGGTGTCTTACCGTTTGGAACATAAAACAATTTAAATCCATTTTTTCTAGAACTTGAACAGCCGCTAACACAACACTTGTTACTGACCATGTTAAAGTATTAAAATAAACGCAAGTAACTGAACCAAGTTAAAAGATGTAACGAGAACAAAGAAATAAATGACAATACTTAAACACAAACGAAAACTGTAACGAAATAATAAGTTAGATGAATCGTCAACGAGGATTATTAAATATGCAGCAGAATAATGACACTACTTTTTGTCAAATTACGTCAAATCATTTTTGGATTGTGTTTTTTTTATCCCCAGTTTGAGTAGATTGTGCGACAAGGACAGACATAAAAAATCACTAATGGCGGTACCTCTATACGTAGTGTGTTGATCTAGTTACCTTATCCTGTTCTGGTTTGAATCGCCCTCTAACTAAGTAAATGAGTAGTTACGGGTAGAGCCCTGTAATATTTTACAGGCTCGTAGAAGAGACCTGTAATATTTTACGATGCTCATCAAAATAAAAAGGGTAAAAGGGCTCTCCTTCGGCTTTCCAGTCATATCCTTCTGTCGCCAGTAAAACCCGTTACGTTACGTATTGTTGAATATTTTATTTGTTCCACATTTGTAAATAACTATTCACGTTGGGAAGAACAGTTGTGGTGCAAATGACCTGACCTGTTACTATGACAACTCATATGAAAGTTAATGCCAAATGTGTGCGATTTGCACCACTGATGTTCAATCCAACATGAATAGGATATACAAACTATTATCCCATCAATTGTTGCAATTACATACTGTCACGAGCAAAAAAAAACTGGTCGTCAAAATCATGTTTTAACGTAATGGAAAATGCTCCATTGTAAAACGATCGTAAAATCATAACCTATCATTATGTTGTATGACATTAATTGACACTAATTATTTAATCTTTTAACACTTTGTTGACGTGGGCATAATCAGGCAGGGAAAAATGTTTAATTTGTGACAATCTAACCAAATTTTGAAATGACATTGACGACCAGAATTTTTTGCTCGCGACAGTACGTTGATAATGCATTTTGATCCGTTTTAGAAAGTCATTTTCATCGCTCTTGGGATCGAATCAGTAGAGAACCGGACTTGCAGCGTTGGTAATTCCGTGGGTATTTTCTTGGATTTCAGGAAAATCGCTTCAAAATCTTCTTCGGGCATTAAAGCCATTCTTTCTTTTCTTTCTTTTTGCAACAATCTTCACAATACTTCTGAGAGTATTTTTGTTGTTTATCTCAACACCATGACGACGTAGTTATAATCGCCCCACCGCCTTTCATTACAAAATTTTTATAAACATAAATAATAATTAAAAAACGAAATTTAAAGGCTGAAGATGTAAATAAAAGTTTGTATGCAACTCGCTTAGCAATTAATCTTTACTGGGCTTACTGGCTTATGGAGACTCGTTCCTTACGTCACTCGTCCCACAAAAGCCAGCGCGCCCGAAAGGCTCGGATACACGATGCCAGTAACTCGTACCAGTTACTAAAACCGAGTACTGGAAACAAGTATTTCGTAAGAGTTTGGGGCGTATTCTGTAATTTTTAAAGGGGCGTTAAAATTTTAGCGTCGTTTAAAATTTAAAATTTCACGTCCTGATTGGTCATTGCTATGACAACTTAATTAAACGCCCTTTAAAAATTAGGGGAGCAGTTACAGAATACGCCCCAGTAGCGTCTATATAGTTTTTTAGTAAATTTCATGCTAGTACAAGAAAGTAGAAAATATTAAGATAATTTATTTTTGAATAAGTTATCTATATGTTTTAATCACCTTAAATGGGATTTCGCGAAACAAATTTTGTAAAATAAATTATGTTTGTTCATGGGAGAAAGTTGAATTAAATTTTAAATTATTTAACACATTAACCTTTAACTCTTTATCTCTTTAGACAAGATGGTCAACATTTATCATCAGTGCATTCAAAAGATGCACCGTTAGAAGGTGTTTCGGTTCAATTGCCTCCTACGAAGTTTGACGGATGTTTCCGCACCCAGGAGTTTGAACCTATGACACGCCAATTGCGTGTCCGGTAGGGTTTTCTTTTTACGCGTAGGGGTTTCGCACAATGTGGACCGTGATTTCAAAATGAGGATAGATGCTTCAGATTAATGCAAAGATGTATTGGTGTTTCTGGTTCTACATTTGCTTATCAACTAACTTAAAACTAACGAAAATATACAAAAAGTAAATTCGCACCCCCTCTCCGTCATGGGTAGTACGCTGGTGGTCTTTTGCAAGATGTGACTGAGCCAGATGGCGGGACTTTCCCACTATTGTGAAAGAGACCACCAACGTACCGGCACCGGGGATGATTGTCGACAGGAATATTGGAAGCGGCGTCATAAACTAAATTGGACCGGCCGCTCCAACATCCCGCCCCTCATTGAAGGCTTCCTTCAATATTAAATTTAAACAGTATATACAAATCAATTATGTATGACACATCGGTGTGCACATGTACAATTGAAACTTATGACTAAAGAACAAACGACAAAACAAAAAACAAAAAAAAACGAAATGAATACAAACAAACAAACCAAAATGGGTAAATAGGCACTATCACTAAAAGTTCAAAAAAGTTCGAACGCTCTCACTGGTTAAATGTACATAGAGGCCATGGGTAAAACACACACTTTGTTTATTGAGCGGGTCACTTCACCTTTTGAAGTTTCTAAAGTCACCACACGCACACAACCATCCTTTCCTGGGTGTAGGCGAACGACACGTGCCAAGCGCCATTGAAGGGGTGGTGAATTGTCTTCCTTGATGACCGCTAACTCGCCCACTTCGATGTTTGGAAGACGCTGGTTCCACTTACGGCGGGGTTGTAGTTGCGTCAGGTAGTCCACGGACCACCTTTTCCAAAAATGCTGCCGAAGTTGTTCCACATATTGCCATCGAGACAGCCGGTTGATGGGCAAAGGCGTTACGTCATGCTCCACGGGGGCAGTGAGCAGATCACCTATTAAGAAGTGGTTTGGGGAAAGGGCGATTAGGTCATTGGGGTCGTTGGAGATGGGTGTCAAAGGACGTGAATTCAGGCAGGCTTCGATCTGTGTTAATACCGTGTGCATCTCCTCATATGTTAGTGATGTCAGACCAATCACTCTTTTAAGGTGTGACTTTACGGACCGGATACCTGCCTCCCATATCCCACCGTGATGGGGACTATGGGGAGCAATGAAATGCCACCGGACCGTACGATCGGCTAGCCGGTCAATTACATCGCGTTCGAATTTTTGCGACTTTAACATTTCGCCAAGTTCGGATAATTCATTACGAGCACCCACAAAATTTGTTCCGTTGTCCGAATATAAATTTGCAACGTGCCCGCGACGGGATATGAAGCGTTTGAGAGCGCCCAAAAACGATTGAGAACTCAAATCTCCGACGAGCTCTAAATGTAACGCTTTGGTCGCAAAGCAGACAAACAGGGCGATATAACCCTTTACCGTCCTTTTGCCTCTACCTCGACCCTCTTTCAGGTACACTGGACCGCCAAAGTCAACGCCGCTGTTGAGAAAAGGTCGGGCCGGTTGAACGCGATCTTTGGGCAACTCACCCATTAATTGATACGATGTCGTCGGGTTTGCTCGGAAACATTTGAGGCAATTGTGAATGATTCGTCGCACCACGGAGCGCCCCGACATGGGCCAGTACCTTTGTCGCAGAGAGGCCAATGTAGCCTGAGGGCCGGCATGCAATAATGAGATGTGCTCCGATTGAACGATTAATTCGGTGATTTCGCACTTAGGTAACACTATTGGGTGCTTAACGTCCGAATGAGCGCCGGAATTTCTTAAACGACCTCCGACACGTATGAGTCCGCTATCGTCGAGGAAAGGGTTGAGTGATATCAGACGACTTTTCTTGCTGACTTGACGACCGCCCTCGAGTTCTTTGATTTCGGTACTAAACGCTTGATGCTGTACGTTTTTTAGGATGATAAGCATTGATCTTTGTAATTCAGATACTTTCAAGGGACCGGTGTGCTTTGTGATGGGCTTTCGACAGTTTTCCGCGAATCGTAAACAGTACGACAACACGCGTTGTAGTTTGCGCAACGATGAAAATCGAGTAAAAAAATCTGGTGGTAACATTTTCTCGGAAGTTATCGCGACAGCAACCACACGTCGTTGTTCCGGCAACTCCTGATCGTTGGCGAAGTTTGGATTCGTCTGACAGTACTTCGGCCAATGCTGTGCCTCGTCTGACAACCAGGATGGCCCGTGCCACCATAATGGAGAATCAATCAATTCGCGGGGTGAACAGCCTCGCGAAATTATGTCAGCGGGATTGTCTTTGGTGTTGACGTAACTCCAGACGCAATTTTTTGTTAACATCTGAATCTCGGAAACACGGTTTGCGACGAACGTTTTCCAAGTCGCTGGCTCGGCCGCTAACCACGACAAAACGATTTGAGAATCGAGGGAGAGTTATTGTCTTGAGGGGTGCCACTCGAGATTTAGCGCAAAGTAACCGGGTTTGATGGGGTGTCGCGGTGTTTAAGGATCTGATATAGATGCATGCTCCGTAAGCGCGTTCGGATGCATCGCAAAAACCGTGGAGTTCGAATCCAATGGGATTCTGATTCGAAGTTACCTGCCGAGGAATCTCCAACTGATTCAATTCAGGTAAGCTGGCAATGAATGAATCCCAGGTAGTCAGGATCCTTATTGGGACGGACTCATCCCACCCAACATTTAACGACCATAGCGATTGGATCATTAATTTTGCAATTAGGATGACCGGACCCACAAGACCGAGAGGGTCAAAAATCTGCGCGGTGATTGATAAGATTCGTCGCTTGGTTACCCGATTTCCTGACTGGATCTGACATATGGAATATTTTAACGCGTCATGTGTGCAATTCCATAATAGACCTAATGTTTTGGAGTCGCCATGTTTATCGAAATTCACCATGACTTCATTTTCACTTAACGTGGGCAATAGCTCGGGGCAATTTGATGCCCATTTGTTTAACGGGAAACAGCCTTTGTCAAGGATTGCCACTATATTGTCGCGTAACGCGCGCGCTTCGCGAACCGTTTTTGCTCCAGTTAGCAGGTCGTCCACATACGTGTCCTGCATGATTGACCGCTGAGCTTCGGGATTATTTGAGCCTTCTTCCAGTGCTACCTGTTGTATGCATCGCGTAGCCAGGTAGGACGATGACGCCATGCCGTAGGTAACCGTGTTAAGCTCGTAAACTTGAACCGGATGGGACGGGTCGCGACGCCATAAAATTCGTTGGTACTTTCTGTCCTCTTTGTCCAATTGTATTTGCCGATACATTTTTGTTATATCCGCGGATATCACGATGTTATGCAACCTAAAACGCGTAATGATAGCAAAGAGATCCTGTTGTACCACCGGACCTACCATTAATTTGTCGTTTAGACTGACACCGTTAGAGGTTTTGGCCGATGCGTCAAAGACTACGCGCAATTTAGTGGAAACACTGGACTCTTTTACTACCGAGTGGTGAGGTAAAAAATACCCGTCGTTGGAGAACATTTCGCGATCTTCAATTGTTACCGGTGACATGTGATGCAAAGATTGATATTCGTCCAAGAACAATTGATAGGAAACGCGCAAATCCGGAGATCTTTTTAATCGTCTTTCAAGACCGTGTAACCTTTTCAAAGCGATGTCATAAGACGACCCTAACTCTTTTGAATTGTCTTTGAATGGTAGTCTGACTGTGAATCGGCCGTCATTGTCGCGTTTGACGGTGGAGATGAAATGTGTCTCACACGCTCGTTCAGCGGATTCACTGCGCTGGTTACGACGTGTAAATTCGTCACGGAATTTTGCGGAAGTTTGGCAGGTAGACGCATTGCGCCCCCGGCTATCCATCCCAGGTGGGTCTTTTGGAAAACCGGGTGCACTTTGGTGGCCTTGATTTGACCGACACAGAGGAGGTCCCAAAAGATTTCAGCACCGATTAGAATATCTATGGGACCGGAACGATGAAATTGCGGATCCGCTAGCTTGATGTTATTTGGGATTTGGAGGAGACTTGCATTTATCGATTCCGCCGGCACTGAATGAGTTATGATCGGTACTACAAGACAATTCAAGTTAGCACCGAACGCATTGTGAAATGATTTGACTTGCAGACTGGCGATTTTATTGACAATGCTGCCGTTAGCATTACCAATTCCGGTGACGCGGATGTTGGTTTCTTTCGAATTGACCCTTAAACGTTTGCAAGTTTCGATCGTTACGAAGTTGGATTGAGACCCAACATCAATCAATGCGCGACACGATTGATATTGGCCGGTGTTGTCTCGTACGAGAATGACTGCTGTTGATAAAAGTACCTGCGATTCGTAACTATGACAGTGATGGTTAGCTACGATCGGGGTGTCTTCAGCCGCGTTCGTTGTCACAGGTGCTGCGGGTTCCGTCAAATGGAGCAATGAGTTGTGCATTTTATTACAAATTTTACAAACTCCTGACTTGCATTGGGACGCGGAATGTGAGGTGCTCCTCAAGCAATTGAAACATAATTTTAACCTTTTGACTTCGGCGATCCGAGCCGAAACGGACAAATTTAAAAATTGTTTGCATTGATACATAAAATGGTTTTGATTGCACAACTTGCACGAGGGCTGTTGCGTAGCCAAGTTGGAGGAAGATCTCGTGAACGGCGCTTTTGATTTCTGTTGCGGATTTGACTTGGATTGAACGTCACGGTTCTTTTCGGGGTTTTTGTGAAATTGGATCGCTTCCCACACGCGACAGCGATCCTTGAGGTACGCGTACATGTCCTTTAGCGTTGGCATCGGTTTTTTGTTGGTTGTTTCCCATTCCCGCATGGTAAATGCATCTAATTTTAATTCGATTAAATGGATTATTAGAAGATCCCATGTTTCCGTCGGCGCATCTAACGTTTTTAACACTTTCAAGTGCAAATCTACCTTGTCGATAAGTTGCCTCAGAGACGCGAGAGAATCTTTTGTGACGTTGGGTAAATCGAATAACGCGCGAATATGATTTTTTATGATCAAACGTTGATCGTCATACCTTTCTTTCAGCAAAGCAATCGCGATTAGTAGTATGTAAAATGTTACTTCTGGGCCAGGACATTTGGCGTCTTAAAAATCAAGGCAAAATCTTACAAATTTAGCTGTTTGCCCAAAAGCAAACAACCGAATAGGGCCTAAAACCTCTCAAAAATCATTAATTTTTATCCACCCCAAAAGTTCCCAAATATGTGTAGGCCACCAAAAGTTGGGCACACGAAAAACAGGGTAGAATCCTACAAATTTACTGTTTTCCCGAAAGTAACCATCCGAAAAAGATCTAAAAAACTTACAAAATGCCTTGATTTTAGACACCCCAAAAATAGCTTTTCCTTTCTGGACCAAGCCAATTGGCGCATGCAAAAATCAATTAAAATTACCTCAAAACTGCTCTAAAACCATTGTCAAATCTCTAGATTTCAGACACCTCAAAACAGCTTTTTATTTCTGGACCAAGCCTATTGGCGCATGGAAAAATCAATGAAAATCAACTTAAAGCGTCTTAAAAATCAAGGCAAAATCTTACAAATTTAGCTGTTTGCCCAAATGCACACAACCGAAAAGGGCCCAAAACCTCTCAAAAATCATTAATTTTTATCCACCCCAAAAGTTCCTAAATATGTGTAGACCACCAAAGATTGGGCACACGAAAAAACCGTTAAAATCTACCAAAATCATGTAAAATTATCTCACGAGCACTCTAAAAAACTCACAACATACCGTGTTTTTAGACACTCCAAAATGGCTTTTTATTTCTGGACCAGACCAATTGGCGCATGCAAAAAAAAGAGAAAGACAACACCAAATCAAAGAGGTATATTTGGCGCCTTACAAACTAATGTGGTGAAATTCCTTTAAAAATCATAATTTTTTATGCTCCCAAAAAATACTCGAGACTCAATAGACCACCAGAAAATGGGCACATGGGAAAATCATCCAAAATCAAACAAAATTACATTAAAAGCACCCAAAAAACCTTACAACATTCCTTGTTTTGAGACACCCCAAAATGGATTTTTACTTCTGGAGAAAGCATTGGCACATGCAAAAAATTCACCAGTCGGAGTGGCGACCGGTAATAATATTAAACAAATAAAAGCTCTTGTTTTTAAATTTCCAAAATGGCTTTTTTATTTCTGGACCAGGATAATAATTGGTAAATCTTGGATTCAGAATATTTACAGAATTGATAAAAATAAGTGCAAAACATTCCCCGTTTTCATTCCGACTACAATCCGATCTATTCTTACAGCATCTCCTCTTTCACGACAGCTTATACCGTTTATAGGTATGTGTCTATCGAAGAGAATCATCGGCACGACCATCAATCCTGAATTCGTCTTCGACTCGTGAGCCTTTGGCGAATCACCAGAACAGGTCATTGTTGTTCGATATTACTGTAAGTCATGAATAGATGGAAGAGTCCCAATACCGAGAAATGTTTTGAGAATATTTGGCAGCACTCAGTTGTCCGTCAATCTTCGTGGGTCCTCAATCTCTATGGCCACTCGAGATCTCACCAGTTCAGATTTAAGAACAACTGCATTCTCAATAAAAAAAGGCGGCGATAGGAATCGAACTCAAAACCTTGTAATTATCTGTCTAACTCTCTACTAGCTGAGCTATTTAGGTCTTGTCCATTATAATTTCTAATCAGCTACAATAATACATTAAATTGCGCAATATTACGAAATCAAAAAAAAGTTGGATTCGCAACAATTCGAACTCGAGACCCCTTGGATTGAACGCGAATATCTTACCAACACGCCTATAGAGGATCTTCAGTATTTTGCGGATTGAATATATTATATTGTCTATGCTAATTTTCTTATTAATTAAAAAAATGAAATTCGCTACGCACTAGTGTACATAACAATTATTGTGTCCAAATTAAGTTTATTTTTTAAGGGTAAGCACGCACGTAATACGCTGAATACGCTCAATCGTGCAGCGCTTAAATTTAATAACGAATAACGCATTTTGACTTTTGAGCGTTTTTACTAAACAGAAGACGGTCGATGGTCGAGCATTGGTATCCTTCAAAAATACGCTGACACATCGGCCTACTCGTTTAAAAAAACGGATTTACTGTAAAACCAATTTTTTTCCGTCATAGAAATTGCTTATTCATATTGTAGATAGTATTCAACGATAGGCAACCAACAATGTCATTATTGTTACGTAGTTATAATTTTTTTTGTAACACAACTTACTAACATTGAGTTTTTTTTTAATTTTGTATTTGTGATATTAAAAAGCTTACATATTTTTATAATAAAGTTTAATGCAAAACGATAATATGGATGGCGCCATCTAGACCAGGATCGCGCGCGGCGCTGTTTCGGTCGGTAATTCAGTTTGGCTTTTTACTTGTCGATTGCGTAGACAGTTGACAGTTGACAGTTGACGTGTTCTGGTGAAGGTGAAGTGTTCTGTGGTTGACACTGTTGACAGTTGATACAGCAGTGGCGTTTGCATCACAGTTTTTAATAGGTGAGTCAATGTCTTGATATTTACTAAATGTAATTCGTCTGACATTATGTTCATTTTCAACGGTTGTGCCTAAAGAATCCTGACCCACGAACGTGATTTTTGTTGTAATCGTTTTTCAATAGACAATTAGCGAAAACAAGAACGCACGTATGTACGTACCGTAGGTTTTCTACGTTTTTGCTTTTTTATTAGGTGAACAAGCTTTATGAATGGCATTTAATAAAACGCGTTTAAGCCTGAGATTGTTAGTTCCAATTAAAAAAACTTCAAGAAGAAAATGTTTTATAGTTAAAATTCATAATAAAACACTAAAAAATTACGTTACGTACGTGCGTTCGTGCTTTCTTTAATTCTCTAATGTCATAAAGAAAAACATTGTTTTTGCGTCCAAAACATGGTAGTAGTTAATAACTAGAATAAAACTATTATAAAGTCGGTACAGGTTGCAAGTGTTTGGCTATATATTACATTACAGTATCACCAACACTTAGAAGAAAAATAATCCTTATTTATGGAGAAAATTAAGTTACAACATGCTTGTTGCTTCATTGCAACCTGTACCCACTTTACTATTATATTATATGGTCTTTGGTTAACTTTACAATATTTTTAACCATCTCTCTTAATTTCAGATTATCGTTTCAATTTGCTTTATCTGACTATCTTTTCTAGTGATTTTTCTATATTCAAATGAAAGTTAAACATTATAAAAGTAAAAACATTTATAATATCTTTTATCATCAGTTTTTTATAATATGATAATTCATTTTTAATCTTATCATAATTTATTATTTGGTATTCTATTTTATAGTTTTCTAAAATTTTCTTTAAATCTTTCTTAATATCGCGTAAATTCAGTGGGGGATAGCCATCCCCTACTGAAATTCCATATTGTACAAAGCATAAAAGATCATTTGTTATTATTATATTTTTCTTTTAAATAACGTAAACCATAGATCGGTAAACCACGTACTCAAATTAATTTTATAGGAGTAGATATTTTTATTTATGAAATCAAACAGGTTTAATGGATTAGGATTAATTTTATAATTATGTATTGCTTTATAGCTATTAAGACAACAAGTGTTTTATAGACGATTTAAAAATCGAGATCGTAGTTTAAATCAGAGCGACCGCAGGGAGCGAGGATTTAATAGATCGAGATTTTTAAACTATAAAACACGCGTTGTCTTCAAGATTTTTTCTAACACTAACATCTTATCAGAAATTTTAATAAATTCAGAAATTATTCGAGGCGCGTCACAATACACAAAATGCGGAGATTGCCGTGGGTACTATGGTAATAATATCAACAAACTTGGAAAAAAACAATTTTCATCGATGAAATGTGCCAAAACGTTCCAGAAGAAATAAGAAAAAAGGGGCAATTTGTTACCAATGAAGTCTAAAAGTGCATATGAAAAGGTGTATGTTTCGTTTCAAGGCCGGAACAATGAAAAAAGCATCACGGAGGTAACGGAAGATGTCATTTTGGCTTTTCTTGATATGAGGTAGGTGTGTAGAACTTCATTAAAAGTTAATTTACATTACGGCAAGAATCATTTGAAGAAAATGTAAAGATTGCCAGTTTTCGATGGCCGGCCACTTGCATTGGATGAAACAGCAGAAGTTAAAGAAGATGTTAGGAACAAGAGCACGAAGCTAATGTGGCAGTTCCAATTCAATAATTGTACTTTTCACTTTTGTGATAATTACTGTAAAAATGATGAATAAAATGTTACTTGAATAATATGTGGGAGCGTATTTTGTTCGATACCTCCCTAGAAAGTGGGTCTGTATCCATGGTTACCAGTGAGTGAAGGTTCCACTTTCGCTCACGCACTTTCGCTCACGCATAATTGAAATTCGATTTTATGAAAAAGAATTTGTATATTGAAAATAATTACATACCAATAATAACTAAACGTTATTCACGTGGAGTTGAACATTTCAAGGACAAATAATTTTATTTTTTGGATCTGTAATTATGTTTTGTAAATAGTGACATGCAGCTAACCAACATAATGCGAATTTAGCAATGCTCAATCCATCGTGAACGGTATTTACCTGCATGTCACTGTTTGCTAAATTATTTGACCTTGAAATGTTCAATTCAACGTGAATAACGTATACAGTGCGTTTTTTTAAGACTGGCCAGAGGGTTTTACATGCTAATTTTTCAACCTCCTGTTAACTTTGTATTTGTAATACCTAAATGGTTATAATAGACAATTTACAAATAAAATGTTATTTGCAAAAAATAGTGTGAACATTGATATTTTACATTTTATAACGATAGATTCATTATTTATGTTATAACAAGTTTCTTTACTTTAATAAAAATTAAATGAAATGTTCAAAATGGCCTCCAGAGGCAGTTAGCAATCACATAATCAATTACATGTCAGGTGAAATTTTAGCCTACTGAAAATTTAAAATTAGAGCAAACG
Organism: Tenebrio molitor; assembly: GCF_963966145.1. NCBI lineage: Eukaryota > Metazoa > Arthropoda > Insecta > Coleoptera > Tenebrionidae > Tenebrio > Tenebrio molitor. The sequence continues at coordinate 21,409,268 of NC_091047.1, read as the reverse complement.
GAATTCAAAAAATGTCTTTTTGCTATAATTTATTCCTTGATTCTGGTTATTAAATTGAAATTGTTTCAATACATTATCATATCCCACAACTTTACTACAAAACTGGGTTGAATATTTTCATGAGGACAAAAGTTAACGGGGGGTTGAAAAATGTAGCTTGTAAAACCCTATGGCCAGTCTTAAAAAAAACTCACTGTATAACAATTCATCACTTTACATAATTAATCACGACGGCCACCGAATATGCCCATCATCAGTACAACTTTCTGAAGGATCCACTCTTGGTCCGCCGCTTCCAGTAAAAACTTGCAAACATCGTTTCTTGAAGAAGTTGTAGCTTTTTTCGGCTGATAGTTTCTACATTTTGTTTTCAAAAAGGAGGTGAGACTGTTGAACCTGTACAATTTATTATATTAAAAGAACTAATAGCTTATTAAAAAAACCTCTTACCTGGATACCTGGAGATATAAACGTTTTGAAATACAAACAGTGTACTCTTCAACATTGAATAACCGCGCTGATGCTGCTTTCGTCTTTTCCCTTGATCTCGGTCTGCCATTGTGTAAATATTTCCAATTCTTTCTGGTATCGTAATTTTGATTTCGTATGCAGCATTTGGTACTTCGCGACACTTGCCTCTTCCAGGACGTCATCAGGAACACAGAATTCTTCGTCATCCATTTCCACAACGTGGTGTGCACAATCACTTTATTGACTTTGCAAAACTTTGTTTATTTTGTATTTTATTTTTTTCCATAGCAACAGATCTCTCCGAAAATGTGATTTATTTATTTTATTTTAATTTTATTTAAAATTTTGAATATAAAGTTACAGACTCATTTTCTAAGGAGTTATGTCTGGTATCGAACAAAATCAAATACAGCACTCGAGAGTAAGGCCGCTTTTGTTCACTTGAATTGCATCGACCACTCCGCTGCGCGTCGTGGCCGAACATGCAATTCGCGTGAACAAAAGCTTTACCTTCCTCTCTCGTAGTGTAAATAACTATTATGACTCTATAAGATACGTTGCTATTGACGACGTGTCTTATAGAGAAAGCGTATTTTATGGGAAACATAAGGTGTGAGCTCAAATGCACCATGGAAACAGTATAAGATATTAGTGTTAGAAAAAAAGATTATATTCGTTAACGTAATTTTTCTATTTATCTAGCAATTCTTCTTCTAATTTAAAATATAATATTTCCTAACTTTTTTGCCTTATTGTTATTCAACATGATTATTAATTCTTTAAAATTTTTTAATAATTTTGTATATATTCATACAAATTTGTTTCACCATGTTTATAATCTATTTCTTCATATGAAATTTCGTTGTATTTTAAAAATTCTAAAAATCTTCGCTTTTTATTCTTCAATCACCCGTGGCAAATTTTGCCACTTTTTATTTCATCTATAAATCCCATAAATTCGCGGACATAGTCCACTCATGAGCCGAAGGCGAATTCTAACAAGTTATTTGTGATTAATATTTTTCTTTTTCTGCAAAAACATATTTCCAAAAAATACGACTAGCAATTTCTCTTAAAATCAACATTTGTTGATTTTTCATAACCCAATATTTCTGCTAAATCTTTACCTTTAAACAAAGGTTGATTATCATTATCTAATATGAAAAATACGTCTTGATCATAAACTTACAAGTAACAGTATTATCTATGTCAATAATTTAATTTATTTTTTATTATTGGGTGACCGATCCCATTTATACTAGCTACATACGTTATTTGTCTTCATCATATAATTATTTCAAATAGCTTTCTCTTTCTCTATATACATACGTAGGTTTCATATTGCCTCATATATTGTACTGGATCCCTTTTATTACAAGTATTATTTATTATTTTTTTCGACAATTGATTAAATGATCATTAAAATGATCACCTCCATATATAACACGCATTCTTGAATTCTGAGGCTTCTCACAGTTTTACCTAAACAAGGACAGTGTGCTTTAACACGCATTGTTTATGAATAATTTCTTATGAAAAAAAATGTGATAAATTAAATGAATCGCTCACATAACGATGACCAAGAAACATGGCAAATGTTTCAGAAAAGGTTAAACGATATGAGAAGTAAAGCCAATAATGACTTTGAACGATTAGTATATCGGAATATGTTTAATCAGTTTAAAATGTATGAAAATAACGTATTAACCTTGGCAAACTTAGATTTTCTTAAAATACACTTTCGTAATCTTGAAGTCTTTGATGAATAAATTTTCTAATAAATGACAAGTCTTTGCTCCATTTGTTTGGAATTAAAATGTCCAGATGATTTTTATAACTATAGAAATAAATATGAAAAAACATGTAAACAATGTAAAAAAGCAGTTAATTCTACTCGTTTATTATGTGATTGTGGTAGATATTACACTAGAACTAATTTTAAAAGGCATATAAAAACAGATTTGCATAAAAATGGATTGAATTTATTTATTTACTAAAAATTGTTTGTTAGATTTTTTCCTATAATAAATGGAACGAAGGAACTTAAGTAATCTTCGTTTATCTGAACTGTTTAATATTGCAAAATCATTAGACATCAAATATATTAGAAAATATAATAAAGCAGACTTAATAAAAGCTATTATTAAAGCTGAAGAGCAATTACATAAGGAAATAAAAAACGGAAAAAAGTCAGTTATGCCTCCTTTGCGGAATTCGGACAGAGTCCTCATGAGCGAAGCGAATTCAGAAATATTTTCATTTGATGATGATTTATTTGCTGAACCAAGGAAAAAGAGAGTTAGTAAAATCAAATGTGACATATGTGGAAAATATATCAAAAGCACCCGAATGCACCTCCATAAAGAGAAAGAAAACAAAAAGAACCTAAAAACATTTCAGTTTGATGACGATATATTTGCTAAACCAAAAAAAAATAGAGTAAAGAAGATAAAATGTGATATGTGTGGAACATATATCGAGGAAACTCGAATACATTTGCATAAATTAAAACATGATTTGGAATAGTCGTCGTTTGCTCGAATTACGTAATATGGCAAAATCCTTAGGTATAAGATACATTAAAAGATACAATAAGGCAGAATTGATAGACGAGATTATTAATGCTGAAAAGCAATTAAAAATAAAAAGAGAAAACAAGAAGAGCTTGGAAATATTTCCGTTTGATGATGCCATATTTTCTAAACCAAAAAAAGAAAGAGTAAAAAAGATCAAGTGTGATGAATGTGGAAAATATATTAAGGAAAGTCGAATGCAGTTGCATAAAGCAAGACATAATCCAGAGCCAGATTTTATTTTAGTTCAGGTTGCTTTTAAGGGAAGATTATTAACGTATCAACATAATAATCTAGAAGAAGGTATAGATATGGAAACATACATGGATATGATAAAAGAAAAGGCTATTAAAATAATTATAAATGCTTTAAATCTCCACAAAAATATTAAAATTAATTTAGAGATGGAATGCGAGTTTATGAAACTGGAAAATGAAGACTTTACAATGATACATAAATTTCAGTTACTAAATGTTATACTAAGAGAAAAAGATGATCTGGAGGAATACTGGGATGAACAAAAGAATTTATTTATATCAAAATGTGATGAATTACAAGAAAAGGGATCTGGATGGACTTTGAAAAATATAAATTATTTGCGCATTAATATAAACAAATATACACCTTTAAGCGGAAATTCATATGTAGAATTACCCAAGTGGATTAAAGATAAAAAAGCTTGCGTTAATGTTAAAAACAACGATAACAAATGCTTTATGTACAGCGTAATATCCTGTTTACATCAAGCAAAAGAACATGTAGATAGACTGAATCATTATAATAAGCCGGAATATATAAACGAATTAAATTTTGAAGGAATAAATTTTCCTGTCAAAATCCAGGACATACCTAAATTTGAATCACATAATAAAATTAATGTTACCGTGTTTAGTTACGAAGAACAAATATTTTATCCTTTGTATCATAATAAGAAGCGATTCTATGAAATAAATATCGACTTACTATACTTTGGAAATAAAGACAACAATCATTATTGTTGGATTAAGAATTTGAGTCGATTGTTAAATGATCAGTTGGAAGTAAATAGAAACAAAAAACATTTCTGTAGAAGATGTTTAAACTACTCCGCTAGAACTGAAGATGCTTTAAAGAAACATCAAAATGTGTGCTTTAGTAATGAACCATGTTTTCCGAACATGCCTGAAGATAGTGTATTAAAATTTAAAAATATTCAAAGAATGTTAAGACATCCGTATGTAATTTATTCTGATTTTGAATCTATTCTGAAACCTATTCATACATGCGAACCAAATCCTGAATCATCATATACTCATAAAACACAATCTCATATTCCCTGTGGTTATGGATTATACGTTAAGAGTGCTTATAATAATATTGATAACCCATTGGAAATTTACAGAGGAGAGGAAAGTGATAAATGTTTTATATATTCCAATTTTGTTTCATAATTTAAGTTCTTACGATTGTCATTTGTTTATAAAAAATCTAGGAGAAGATAGAAGTCAATTGAAATTAATACCTAATAACGAAGAGAAATATATTTCTTTCAGTAAAATTTTAAGAATGGATGATAATGGATATATCGAATTGAGATTTATCGATTCATTTAGATTTTTAGCAAGTAGCCTAGACAATTTGTCATCTAATCTGGAATCAAGTCAGTTGAGAGAAATAATTAAATACTTTTCAAATGGTGAATTAGATGTGTTATTTAGGAAAGAAAAAAGCAAGATAATTAGAAAAGGAATATATCCTTATGAATACATGGATTCTTTTGAGAAATTTTCTGAAACAAAACTTCCATCAATAGATAAATTTTATTCTTCGCTCACAAAAGAAGGTATTTCTCAAGAAGAATTCAAACATGCAGTGAAAGTATGGAAACATTTTAAAATTAAAAACTTGGGTGAATGGCATGATTTATACTTAAAACTAGATGTTTTGCTGTTAACTGATGTATTTGAAAATTTTAGAGACTTATGTTTGGAAAAGAGTTATGGACTCGATCCTGTTTGGTATTATACAACTCCGGGGTTAGCTTGGGACTGTATGCTCAAATATACTTCAGTGGAGTTGGAATTATTAACTGATTATGAAATGTATTTGTTTTTTGAAAAGGGAATTAGAGGAGGTATTTCACAGTGTAGTAACAGGTATTCGCAAGCAGATGAAAATACTCAGATTATCTATATAGATGCTAATAATCTATATGGATGGGCTTTATCTCAGAAATTACCAGAAAAAGACTTTAAATGGTTGACTTGTGATGAAATTAAAAATGTCGACGGTATATTGGTATCAGATAGTAATACGGGTTATGTTTTGGAAGTCGATTTAGCATTTCCAGTAGACTTAGCTATTCATAACAAATTCAATGATCTCCCTTTAGCTCCGGAAAATAGAATTCCTCCGGGCGGAAAAGTAGAAAAACTACTTTGTCATTTCTATGATAAGAAAAATTATATAATTCATTACGAAACATTAAAACTTTACAAAAATTTAGGTATTAGAATAACAAAGGTTCACAGAGGTATAAAATTTACTCAGTCAAATTTTATAGCATCATATGTTAAATTCAATACTGAACAAAGACAAAAGGCGAAAAATGATTTTGAAAAAGATTTCTGGAAATTAATGGTTAATGCCCCATATGGTAAGTCTATGCAATCTGTTAGAAACCAACAAAATATTAAATTATATTGTGATGAAGAAAAATTACAAAAAGCAATAAACAAACCTAATTTTAAACACAGAACTATATTTAGCAAACACCTGGCAGCAGTTCACAATTTTAAAACAAAAGTATTGTTTAATAAACCAATTTATATTGGGCAAGCTGTGTTAGATTTATCGAAATTATTAATGTATAACTTCCATTACAATGTAATTAAAAAAGAATTCAATGAAAACGTAAAACTTCTTTATGGAGACACTGATAGCTTTATATATGAGATTAAAAATGCCGATTTCTATGAATTTATGAAAAACAATCTCGACTATTTTGATACATCTGATTATCCAAAGGATCATTCATTATATTCTGATAAAAATAAGAAAGTAATAGGGAAGTTCAAAGATGAATTGAATGGTATTAAGATATTAGAATGCATAGGTTTAAGGTCAAAAATGTACAGTTACAGAACTGAACCGTCTGTTTCGAAAAAATTAAAAGGTATCAAAAAAGCAGTATTGAAGAAAGAAATAAGTTTTGAAGATTACAAAAATTGCTTGTTTAATCAAAAAGAATACTTCCATAGACAGAAAGTGATCAGGAGTCATAAACATGATATATTTACTGAAGAAGTAAAGAAAAAGTCTCTAAGTTGGAAAGATGATAAAAGATACCTTTTACCTAATTCTACAGATACATTAGCTTATGGACACGTATTAGTATCATCATAGGTACGTTCATGGACATTGTTGAATAAATCGCTATTTTTTATTAGTGTTGAAGTAATAAATTAAGAAAACAATAATTACAATTACGATAATAAACATAAGAACAAAAATAATAATTTTTAATTTGTTAACTTGTTGAATGAGACTTGAAAACTTTTTTCGGAATTTTGGATATTCTTCATTGAATATATTTAAATTCTTGAATACAGTACTTTCCATTTAATTTACAATTTTTGAGTTTTTTCATTTATTGCTCTCATATTTTTAGTATGTCTTTCAAATATTTTCAGAGTTCTTTTCTTTACATCATCGATGTTTGATGGTATTACTACTGTTTTGTTTCTTAATTCTGCTAGTTTCTTAGGATCATAATTATTGTAGTTGTCTAATTTATATTCCAATTCATCTATTTTATTATTAGCGGATTCTAGTTCACAGTCTGTCATAATTAATTGTTCAAGGAATAAATTAGCTGCTTTTCTTGCAATATATTTATCTACAACTTCTTGTTTGAAACCAACTATTTTTGCTCCATCTTCTAATCTGTCTATTTCAGTAATAATAGGTTTTAAATCTTTTTTCCATTTTTCTTTCTCATCGTTGGGAATGTATGAAACTAGTTTGTCCATTTATGACTGAAAAGTTTCTAAAGATTTACTAATTAATTCATCTGCTTCTTCATCTAAACTTATATGTTTACGACTACCTGCTTTGTGTTCTACATTATCGAATATTTTTTTATTTTTTGTTTTGCTTTTTCTCTCTTTTGTTCCCAATTGTTCCGATTTGTTCTCTTTTGTTCCGGATTGCTCTGGTTTGTTCCCGTTTGTTCTCGTTTTACATGCAATCTTAATTCCAACTGAATTTAGTCCCATATTAAGGGAATTTCTGGAAATACTTTTAGATTTGCAAAAATCTGTCTTTGTTAGTTTTTTATTTACGGTAGAATTGAGATATTCAATGGCAAAATTACGATTTCTCATTTGCGTTACTTCATTGATATTTCTTGGTATATTTAGTTTTTTATCTTGAGTAAAAGATTTGTAACTATTTTTAAATTGTTGGAGTTCAGATGGTTGTCTTGTTTTTAATGGTGTATAATATTCTGCTACAATTTTGTTCTCTTCAGTATTGGGCATTTTTTTTTTAATTTATTATAAAAATTTTATATTACCCATCAGGTTCAGTAAAAGAGATTAGTGTCCGATTGGGTAGTAGCTAAGGAAATTAACAATTTAAATAAATGTGCACAAGCAAAGGAATATGACGTGATCACTCGATAAATATTTAAACTTTACAAATCCAGAAATTATTGTTAAATCACTGAAAAAAATACTAAAAAAACTGACAGTATAAGGAAATACTCCAGGATCACAGGATAATAAGCATGTTGATTATGACAGTGCAATTAATAAATTAAATAATAACACCATTAGAATAAATAAATTAGAAAAACATATTTTCTGATTCTTGGAATCTCTCCTCTAATAGGTAGGAACTATTCTGTAATTGGAGAGCAAGAATTGCTTTCATTTTCTTATCTTTTATTTTGAAGATTTATTTTTATTCAAAGCTAAAAAAAAAGTTTATTCGTATTTTAAGGGCTTGTGATATTTTATGTGTATTCATTGATCTTTTAAGATTTTTATTATATTCAAATGTTTTTGTTATCGAGATACTCGTATGTGATACTCAGTAAAAATGTTGCTTTCTTTTAGTAGTCTTTTTCGTTTCCATAATTTTTTTCTTTTCACTAATGGAAACTTTTTTTTAGATGAATAACAGAAAATTAACCTCAACACCTCAACCAATAGATGAACTACCATCCAAAAAAATAAGACTTGGCGATAATACATTGAATAATATGGTAAGTCCAGAAAAGGTAAGTTACAATTAATAAAAACTTAACCATGTTATTCTCCTTATTTTTTAACAGCGACTGGTCAGCTTGAGCACTTCAGATTATGATGCGTTAAACGGATGCATAGACTTCATAGATAAGAGTTTGTTCGCTTGGCACTTTTATCATGATCCTGATAACATACTGTTAGTTACTGCTCCATCACGGTTTGGTAAAACATCAATCATAAAGATGCTTGAGAAATTTTTTGGAATTCCCATTACCAGCTCTGGGGTTAGGGTCACAAATGTAATACAAAAAGATGGAATTTTTGTTGAGGATTTAAGCAACATGTCAAAATATTTCAAAATATTTAAGACAAAGAAGATTTTTGAAATGTGCCATTGTTCACCTCCTGTAAACAGTTGCAATAAATGCAAACAATGGTTTTACGAACACTGTGGACAGCACCCTGTCATTTCAATAGATTTTGGAGATCTAGGGACAAAATCACTGAAACACTTGTGGCGAAGCCTGAATGCAGTAATAAGAGATGCATTTCAACAACATGGATATTTGGTAACAAAAGTCAATGGAAAAACGGTGTGGTCAAGCACACAGGACGAATTAATGGGTGATCTTCATGTCAGTGACTTTTTGATGTACTATGATAGTGTTGAGCATCGTAAGTTTTGGTTTAACCCAAACACAACTGAAGAAGACAAGGAAGTCTTTCTGATAAATGGCCTGCCATTTTTGGCGGAATGTTTAAGTTTGCATTTCAAAACTGAAGAAACTGGAAAAGGCGTTATTTTACTTATTGACGAGTTCGATGCCTTTGTTTGTAAAATGATCTTTGAAGAAGGAGAGAAGGAGGAAATACAAAAAAACATCAGGCAGATTAACGGGGTTATTCGCGATTGGACTCGCAACATTCTGAAATCCTGTCGTTTTGTGCAAAAAGCATTGCTCATGGCCTGTTGTGCAATGGGAGGTATATTATCACTTGGAGCAAATAATGTTCAAATTCGAAGTTTTTTGGACTCCCATTCTTTTTCTGAATCATTTGGATTTACAGAAGACGAAGTGAAATTTTTAGTGGATGTCTATGGAGAAGGAAACAGTAATGAAACAAAGGAACAAATGCTAAAGGATATTGATGAGTGGTACAATGGATATTCAGTTATAAAAACCGGGAAGAAGATTTTTAGCTCTTTTTCTATTCTCAATTACTTACGATCTTTGAGTCTACGCTCTTACTGGAAGGATAAGATGGGTTCGAATCGTCTAGATGGTTTACTTGCAGAGACCCCATTTCATCACAAGGTTTTCCGTCTATTAAATTGTACTGAAAGAACCACGTCAATCAAAATTGTTGAGAATATACAGCCTGAACATATTTTAAAATTGAATGAACTAATTATAAAACGTGGAAATGTGAGTGAAGAATTAGTTGATTTGTACTTCCAATTTTTAACAGATTGTGGTTTCTTTAATGTAATCAAAAGAGAAAATCATTCTATTAACATAAAAGTCCCTAACTTCGAAATTGATTGTCGGCTTAGACAAAAGGTGCTTTCTGGCCTTCTCAAAAAGGAGACCGGGAAGTTTGATAGTTCCAAAATCTCTGCATTCATTGCAAGCTTAAAATCTCTGGCAGACATCAGTGTGTCACTAAGAGATAACAGCGTTGAAGTTGCTATGTGCATCGCAAAATTGTATACCAATACAAAGATCCCCAGGAACCATTTTGAAATACAAGCTGATTTATATTTTCTTATAAAGGATTGGATTGATGAGTGCTGCTATGCTGAGCTCAAAGTTGACAGCGGTAATTCACCCAGAATTGATATATTTTTCAAGATAAACGATAACACATCGGTAGTACTGGAAATTAAACACTTCATCAGTGCAAAAAGTGTGGATGAGGCTCTTGAACAGATATTGGATAAAAAATATTACAAAGTCTGTTCAAATTGTAATATCACTACTGAAAATAAAATTCTTCTGGGTGTATTTTTAGCTAGTGATGGAAAGATCTCTGTTGGTTGCTTGGTAAACATTAATGAAGAAAACAGTTCGGAAGTTATCATGAAGGGAAGAGTATGCGTGGATAGCGAAGGAAACACCCTGTTCCCACCAAATGAAGAGACAGGTTGATACAAACAGTAATTTATGATTTTTGTTTTTGTAGTACTAAATATATACTTAATTCAATGTTTTCTTATGGTCTCAGTTACGTATCTATACTTTTTTTATATGACAACCGAATTTACGTGTTTTTTATTAAATTTTGTAAATTACAGATTATATTTTATATATTTTTTTATTGTCCCAACCAAGATCTTTCTAGGTATCTTGGTCCCAACTAAGACCCAGCAATGAAAACGCAGTTGGAGATATCTAAGAAAGGATATTTTTTCAAGTTTTTGACGCTGTTTTTTTGTCGGTGGCTTTTTAACTCTTCAATGTAGTCGGAATGAAAACGGGGAATGTTTTGCACTTATTTTTATCAATTCTGTAAATATTCTGAATCCAAGATTTACCAATTATTATCCTGGTCCAGAAATAAAAAAGCCATTTTGGAAATTTAAAAACAAGAGCTTTTATTTGTTTAATATTATTACCGGTCGCCACTCCGACTGGTGAATTTTTTGCATGTGCCAATGCTTTCTCCAGAAGTAAAAATCCATTTTGGGGTGTCTCAAAACAAGGAATGTTGTAAGGTTTTTTGGGTGCTTTTAATGTAATTTTGTTTGATTTTGGATGATTTTCCCATGTGCCCATTTTCTGGTGGTCTATTGAGTCTCGAGTATTTTTTGGGAGCATAAAAAATTATGATTTTTAAAGGAATTTCACCACATTAGTTTGTAAGGCGCCAAATATACCTCTTTGATTTGGTGTTGTCTTTCTCTTTTTTTTGCATGCGCCAATTGGTCTGGTCCAGAAATAAAAAGCCATTTTGGAGTGTCTAAAAACACGGTATGTTGTGAGTTTTTTAGAGTGCTCGTGAGATAATTTTACATGATTTTGGGAGATTTTAACGGTTTTTTCGTGTGCCCAATCTTTGGTGGTCTACACATATTTAGGAACTTTTGGGGTGGATAAAAATTAATGATTTTTGAGAGGTTTTGGGCCCTTTTCGGTTGTGTGCATTTGGGCAAACAGCTAAATTTGTAAGATTTTGCCTTGATTTTTAAGACGCTTTAAGTTGATTTTCATTGATTTTTCCATGCGCCAATAGGCTTGGTCCAGAAATAAAAAGCTGTTTTGAGGTGTCTGAAATCTAGAGATTTGACAATGGTTTTAGAGCAGTTTTGAGGTAATTTTAATTGATTTTTGCATGCGCCAATTGGCTTGGTCCAGAAAGGAAAAGCTATTTTTGGGGTGTCTAAAATCAAGGCATTTTGTAAGTTTTTTAGATCTTTTTCGGATGGTTACTTTCGGGAAAACAGTAAATTTGTAGGATTCTACCCTGTTTTTCGTGTGCCCAACTTTTGGTGGCCTACACATATTTGGGAACTTTTGGGGTGGATAAAAATTAATGATTTTTGAGAGGTTTTAGGCCCTATTCGGTTGTTTGCTTTTGGGCAAACAGCTAAATTTGTAAGATTTTGCCTTGATTTTTAAGACGCCAAATGTCCTGGCCCAGAAGTAACATTTTACATACTACTAATCGCGATTGCTTTGCTGAAAGAAAGGTATGACGATCAACGTTTGATCATAAAAAATCATATTCGCGCGTTATTCGATTTACCCAACGTCACAAAAGATTCTCCCGCGTCTCTGAGGCAACTTATCGACAAGGTAGATTTGCACTTGAAAGTGTTAAAAACGTTAGATGCGCCGACGGAAACATGGGATCTTCTAATAATCCATTTAATCGAATTAAAATTAGATGCATTTACCATGCGGGAATGGGAAACAACCAACAAAAAAACGATGCCAACGCTAAAGGACATGTACGCGTACCTCAAGGATCGCTGTCGCGTGTGGGAAGCGATCCAATTTCACAAAAACCCCGAAAAGAACCGTGACGTTCAATCCAAGTCAAATCCGCAACAGAAATCAAAAGCGCCGTTCACGAGATCTTCCTCCAACTTGGCTACGCAACAGCCCTCGTGCAAGTTGTGCAATCAAAACCATTTTATGTATCAATGCAAACAATTTTTAAATTTGTCCGTTTCGGCTCGGATCGCCGAAGTCAAAAGGTTAAAATTATGTTTCAATTGCTTGAGGAGCACCTCACATTCCGTGTCCCAATGCAAGTCAGGAGTTTGTAAAATTTGTAATAAAATGCACAACTCATTGCTCCATTTGACGGAACCCGCAGCACCTGTGACAACGAACGCGGCTGAAGACACCCCGATCGTAGCTAACCATCACTGTCATAGTTACGAATCGCAGGTACTTTTATCAACAGCAGTCATTCTCGTACGAGACAACACCGGCCAATATCAATCGTGTCGCGCATTGATTGATGTTGGGTCTCAATCCAACTTCGTAACGATCGAAACTTGCAAACGTTTAAGGGTCAATTCGAAAGAAACCAACATCCGCGTCACCGGAATTGGTAATGCTAACGGCAGCATTGTCAATAAAATCGCCAGTCTGCAAGTCAAATCATTTCACAATGCGTTCGGTGCTAACTTGAATTGTCTTGTAGTACCGATCATAACTCATTCAGTGCCGGCGGAATCGATAAATGCAAGTCTCCTCCAAATCCCAAATAACATCAAGCTAGCGGATCCGCAATTTCATCGTTCCGGTCCCATAGATATTCTAATCGGTGCTGAAATCTTTTGGGACCTCCTCTGTGTCGGTCAAATCAAGGCCACCAAAGTGCACCCGGTTTTCCAAAAGACCCACCTGGGATGGATAGCCGGGGGCGCAATGCGTCTACCTGCCAAACTTCCGCAAAATTCCGTGACGAATTTACACGTCGTAACCAGCGCAGTGAATCCGCTGAACGAGCGTGTGAGACACATTTCATCTCCACCGTCAAACGCGACAATGACGGCCGATTCACAGTCAGACTACCATTCAAAGACAATTCAAAAGAGTTAGGGTCGTCTTATGACATCGCTTTGAAAAGGTTACACGGTCTTGAAAGACGATTAAAAAGATCTCCGGATTTGCGCGTTTCCTATCAATTGTTCTTGGACGAATATCAATCTTTGCATCACATGTCACCGGTAACAATTGAAGATCGCGAAATGTTCTCCAACGACGGGTATTTTTTACCTCACCACTCGGTAGTAAAAGAGTCCAGTGTTTCCACTAAATTGCGCGTAGTCTTTGACGCATCGGCCAAAACCTCTAACGGTGTCAGTCTAAACGACAAATTAATGGTAGGTCCGGTGGTACAACAGGATCTCTTTGCTATCATTACGCGTTTTAGGTTGCATAACATCGTGATATCCGCGGATATAACAAAAATGTATCGGCAAATACAATTGGACAAAGAGGACAGAAAGTACCAACGAATTTTATGGCGTCGCGACCCGTCCCATCCGGTTCAAGTTTACGAGCTTAACACGGTTACCTACGGCATGGCGTCATCGTCCTACCTGGCTACGCGATGCATACAACAGGTAGCACTGGAAGAAGGCTCAAATAATCCCGAAGCTCAGCGGTCAATCATGCAGGACACGTATGTGGACGACCTGCTAACTGGAGCAAAAACGGTTCGCGAAGCGCGCGCGTTACGCGACAATATAGTGGCAATCCTTGACAAAGGCTGTTTCCCGTTAAACAAATGGGCATCAAATTGCCCCGAGCTATTGCCCACGTTAAGTGAAAATGAAGTCATGGTGAATTTCGATAAACATGGCGACTCCAAAACATTAGGTCTATTATGGAATTGCACACATGACGCGTTAAAATATTCCATATGTCAGATCCAGTCAGGAAATCGGGTAACCAAGCGACGAATCTTATCAATCACCGCGCAGATTTTTGACCCTCTCGGTCTTGTGGGTCCGGTCATCCTAATTGCAAAATTAATGATCCAATCGCTATGGTCGTTAAATGTTGGGTGGGATGAGTCCGTCCCAATAAGGATCCTGACTACCTGGGATTCATTCATTGCCAGCTTACCTGAATTGAATCAGTTGGAGATTCCTCGGCAGGTAACTTCGAATCAGAATCCCATTGGATTCGAACTCCACGGTTTTTGCGATGCATCCGAACGCGCTTACGGAGCATGCATCTATATCAGATCCTTAAACACCGCGACACCCCATCAAACCCGGTTACTTTGCGCTAAATCTCGAGTGGCACCCCTCAAGACAATAACTCTCCCTCGATTCTCAAATCGTTTTGTCGTGGTTAGCGGCCGAGCCAGCGACTTGGAAAACGTTCGTCGCAAACCGTGTTTCCGAGATTCAGATGTTAACAAAAAATTGCGTCTGGAGTTACGTCAACACCAAAGACAATCCCGCTGACATAATTTCGCGAGGCTGTTCACCCCGCGAATTGATTGATTCTCCATTATGGTGGCACGGGCCATCCTGGTTGTCAGACGAGGCACAGCATTGGCCGAAGTACTGTCAGACGAATCCAAACTTCGCCAACGATCAGGAGTTGCCGGAACAACGACGTGTGGTTGCTGTCGCGATAACTTCCGAGAAAATGTTACCACCAGATTTTTTTACTCGATTTTCATCGTTGCGCAAACTACAACGCGTGTTGTCGTACTGTTTACGATTCGCGGAAAACTGTCGAAAGCCCATCACAAAGCACACCGGTCCCTTGAAAGTATCTGAATTACAAAGATCAATGCTTATCATCCTAAAAAACGTACAGCATCAAGCGTTTAGTACCGAAATCAAAGAACTCGAGGGCGGTCGTCAAGTCAGCAAGAAAAGTCGTCTGATATCACTCAACCCTTTCCTCGACGATAGCGGACTCATACGTGTCGGAGGTCGTTTAAGAAATTCCGGCGCTCATTCGGACGTTAAGCACCCAATAGTGTTACCTAAGTGCGAAATCACCGAATTAATCGTTCAATCGGAGCACATCTCATTATTGCATGCCGGCCCTCAGGCTACATTGGCCTCTCTGCGACAAAGGTACTGGCCCATGTCGGGGCGCTCCGTGGTGCGACGAATCATTCACAATTGCCTCAAATGTTTCCGAGCAAACCCGACGACATCGTATCAATTAATGGGTGAGTTGCCCAAAGATCGCGTTCAACCGGCCCGACCTTTTCTCAACAGCGGCGTTGACTTTGGCGGTCCAGTGTACCTGAAAGAGGGTCGAGGTAGAGGCAAAAGGACGGTAAAGGGTTATATCGCCCTGTTTGTCTGCTTTGCGACCAAAGCGTTACATTTAGAGCTCGTCGGAGATTTGAGTTCTCAATCGTTTTTGGGCGCTCTCAAACGCTTCATATCCCGTCGCGGGCACGTTGCAAATTTATATTCGGACAACGGAACAAATTTTGTGGGTGCTCGTAATGAATTATCCGAACTTGGCGAAATGTTAAAGTCGCAAAAATTCGAACGCGATGTAATTGACCGGCTAGCCGATCGTACGGTCCGGTGGCATTTCATTCCTCCCCATAGTCCCCATCACGGTGGGATATGGGAGGCAGGTATCCGGTCCGTAAAGTCACACCTTAAAAGAGTGATTGGTCTGACATCACTAACATATGAGGAGATGCACACGGTATTAACACAGATCGAAGCCTGCCTGAATTCACGTCCTTTGACACCCATCTCCAACGACCCCAATGACCTAATCGCCCTTTCCCCAAGCCACTTCTTAATAGGTGATCTGCTCACTGCCCCCGTGGAGCATGACGTAACGCCTTTGCCCATCAACCGGCTGTCTCGATGGCAATATGTGGAACAACTTCGGCAGCATTTTTGGAAAAGGTGGTCCGTGGACTACCTGACGCAACTACAACCCCGCCGTAAGTGGAACCAGCGTCTTCCAAACATCGAAGTGGGCGAGTTAGCGGTCATCAAGTAAGACAATTCACCACCCCTTCAATGGCGCTTGGCACGTGTCGTTCGCCTACACCCAGGAAAGGATGGTTGTGTGCGTGTGGTGACTTTAGAAACTTCAAAAGGTGAAGTGACCCGCTCAATAAACAAAGTGTGTGTTTTACCCATGGCCTCTATGTACATTTAACCAGTGAGAGCGTTCGAACTTTTTTGAACTTTTAGTGATAGTGCCTATTTACCCATTTTGGTTTGTTTGTTTGTATTCATTTCGTTTTCTTTTGTTTTTTGTTTTGTCGTTTGTTCTTTAGTCATAAGTTTCAATTGTACATGTGCACACCGATGTGTCATACATAATTGATTTGTATATACCGTTTAAATTTAATATTGAAGGAAGCCTTCAATGAGGGGCGGGATGTTGGAGCGGCCGGTCCAATTTAGTTTATGACGCCGCTTCCAATATTCCTGTCGACAATCATCCCCGGTGCCGGTACGTTGGTGGTCTCTTTCACAATAGTGGGAAAGTCCCGCCATCTGGCTCAGTCACATCTTGCAAAAGACCACCAGCGTACTACCCATGACGGAGAGGGGGTGCGAATTTACTTTTTGTATATTTTCGTTAGTTTTAAGTTAGTTGATAAGCAAATGTAGAACCAGAAACACCAATACATCTAATTGTTGACCATCTTGTCTAAAGAGATAAAGAGTTAAAGGTTAATGTGTTAAAGAATTTAAAATTTAATTCAACTTTCTCCCATGAACAAACTTAATTTATTTTACAAAATTTGTTTCGCGAAATCCCATTTAAGGTGATTAAAACATATAGATAACTTATTCAAAAATAAATTATCTTAATATTTTCTACTTTCTTGTACTAGCATGAAATTTACTAAAAAACTATATAGACGCTACTGGGGCGTATTCTGTAACTGCTCCCCTAATTTTTAAAGGGCGTTTAATTAAGTTGTCATAGCAATGACCAATCAGGACGTGAAATTTTAAATTTTAAACGACGCTAAAATTTTAACGCCCCTTTAAAAATTACAGAATACGCCCCAAACTCTTACGAAATACTTGTTTCCAGTACTCGGTTTTAGTAACTGGTACGAGTTACTGGCATCGTGTATCCGAGCCTTTCGGGCGCGCTGGCTTTTGTGGGACGAGTGACGTAAGGAACGAGTCTCCATAAGCCAGTAAGCCCAGTAAAGATTAATTGCTAAGCGAGTTGCATACAAACTTTTATTTACATCTTCAGCCTTTAAATTTCGTTTTTTAATTATTATTTATGTTTATAAAAATTTTGTAATGAAAGGCGGTGGGGCGATTATAACTACGTCGTCATGGTGTTGAGATAAACAACAAAAATACTCTCAGAAGTATTGTGAAGATTGTTGCAAAAAGAAAGAAAAGAAAGAATGGCTTTAATGCCCGAAGAAGATTTTGAAGCGATTTTCCTGAAATCCAAGAAAATACCCACGGAATTACCAACGCTGCAAGTCCGGTTCTCTACTGATTCGATCCCAAGAGCGATGAAAATGACTTTCTAAAACGGATCAAAATGCATTATCAACGTACTGTCGCGAGCAAAAAATTCTGGTCGTCAATGTCATTTCAAAATTTGGTTAGATTGTCACAAATTAAACATTTTTCCCTGCCTGATTATGCCCACGTCAACAAAGTGTTAAAAGATTAAATAATTAGTGTCAATTAATGTCATACAACATGATGATAGGTTATGATTTTACGATCGTTTTACAATGGAGCATTTTCCATTACGTTAAAACATGATTTTGACGACCAGTTTTTTTTTGCTCGTGACAGTATGTAATTGCAACAATTGATGGGATAATAGTTTGTATATCCTATTCATGTTGGATTGAACATCAGTGGTGCAAATCGCACACATTTGGCATTAACTTTCATATGAGTTGTCATAGTAACAGGTCAGGTCATTTGCACCACAACTGTTCTTCCCAACGTGAATAGTTATTTACAAATGTGGAACAAATAAAATATTCAACAATACGTAACGTAACGGGTTTTACTGGCGACAGAAGGATATGACTGGAAAGCCGAAGGAGAGCCCTTTTACCCTTTTTATTTTGATGAGCATCGTAAAATATTACAGGTCTCTTCTACGAGCCTGTAAAATATTACAGGGCTCTACCCGTAACTACTCATTTACTTAGTTAGAGGGCGATTCAAACCAGAACAGGATAAGGTAACTAGATCAACACACTACGTATAGAGGTACCGCCATTAGTGATTTTTTATGTCTGTCCTTGTCGCACAATCTACTCAAACTGGGGATAAAAAAAACACAATCCAAAAATGATTTGACGTAATTTGACAAAAAGTAGTGTCATTATTCTGCTGCATATTTAATAATCCTCGTTGACGATTCATCTAACTTATTATTTCGTTACAGTTTTCGTTTGTGTTTAAGTATTGTCATTTATTTCTTTGTTCTCGTTACATCTTTTAACTTGGTTCAGTTACTTGCGTTTATTTTAATACTTTAACATGGTCAGTAACAAGTGTTGTGTTAGCGGCTGTTCAAGTTCTAGAAAAAATGGATTTAAATTGTTTTATGTTCCAAACGGTAAGACACCCGTTACATATACTCGTAGCATATACTTATATACAGTAACAAGCAATTTAATATTAGGAGTCAAAAACAGAGTACGGAGGGAACAGTGGCTAAAAAAATTGAGACTGTCTACAAATCTGCTGTGTAAGTATCTACATAATAAAGTAATAAAGTAAAGATTTAGTTTTTCTTATGTTAGGTGATATAAGTAAGTGGCTACAGTATACTTAATATTATTTTCATTTGCAGAAACATTTTAGTAAAGATGATTTCTTTTGGGCTGAAGATTTGCAGCGATTGAAACCTGAAGTTTTCCCTCATCTGTTACTGGAACCTATGAATATAGGTATATTTATTATAGGTATTTTTGTGTCTGATAGTTTAAACAGCTACCTATACCTATAACTTTTTTTTATACTATCCCTCCGCCACATTAGTAATTTATTTTATTAACAATAATTATGTACTGTTTCAATATCTAAACTTTTTTCCTAGATTTTAGTTACTGTAGATCATCTTGCAACTTCATTTGTTTCCCAACTAAACACTAAAGCCTAATCCCGAAACTCTCTTTAACCAAAACTACCCTTTTACGAATCTTCTGAGAATTATTAATTGTGGTCAAAATGTGACAGTAAAATTATGGGAATGAGAAGAGCAGTTCAAAATATTTTTTAATATTGTATTTTTAAACGATTAAAAATTTGGTAACTTGTTTGGGTTTTATTAGTGGTTTTTGTAAATTTTAATTAAAAAAATATCTGCAACCAGTAAAACATTTCAGTTAAAAAATTTTGATTAATAATGGGCGACATAACCTAACAAATTTTTGACATTGTAGTAATGCCATTATTTCATTAAAAAAATCCCCAAAACTATTGTCTTCCTTATTTCACTTGTGAAATTTGCATTTGATTTCTTTATCTTACAATCCACTCTCGCGAGGAATGGAATGGCGGTACCTCTATACGTAGTGTGTTGATCTAGTACCTTAGAACAGGACATCACGTAGTCTGCGTAGAAAGACGTCGGCTCAGTCCATTGTTTCAGAAGGGAAGCACGTGTATTACAGTGGCGGCGTTAGAAAGTAAAATTTTTCCCGTTTTTACGCTTATTGTTGTCTGTCAGTTGTGCTTGTGTACTACTCGTGTTGTGTAAAATAAAAAAAAGCCCTGATGATAATTCAAATCAATTTTGCCCATTCATTTCGTAATGTTTATTATTTTAATCAAGTAGTAATAGTTTCATACGCCACTGGTCACTTTAACGGCGCGCATCTTAAGCCCCGCCCTTGTCTTGTTCTGGTTTGAATCGCCCTCTACCAGTTATACCACAAATGTCTGTAAGCTGTCATTTACGTAGAAGATGGAAATAAAATTACATACCTTACCTACACAGAGATAAGAAATTGGAATAAATGTATGACTGACTGATGAAACTGTGTAAACTATAAGTACTAAAAGTGCTAAAACTATAAACATTTTAGTTTAGATTAAATTAGACCGGGACAGCGCGCACGCAGTCCCGACTACCAAAAATTGTGCGCCCGAGTTATCCGCATTAGGGATAATCGCAGGGGTCAGCCCGACCTCGGTGCAATGGAAGGGCCTCATCCTGGGGGAACCGCCTTGTTGATCACGGTAGAGGTAATTTGAATAGAGAAGAACCTGCCACGTGACCTTTGCTGCGCGTTGAAGTGGAAGGGGTACCGAGCGCAGTGGCGTAGCAAAATGTTTTTTCCCAGCTATTTGACGTTCGACAAAGTTTGATTTATGTGATAGGATTTATTATTTTTATAATTTATATCAATAGATAGGTACTAAAAATTATTGAATAAATTTTAAAAATTTGCCTACGTCACTTTGACATTATTAGACACGCTAAGGTGCAAAGTTTGATTTTGTGTTGTCATATCTTTCGAAATCAAAACAAGTAGGTTCTTTTCGAACTATTGTTAGTGTACCTGTTATGCAACAAGTGTCTTTATGCCGACTTCGCACTAAATAAACGCTAAATGTTTCTATTTTTGAATTGTGTCATTATTTTTGAGGAAAAGTAAAAGTAACAGTGTTTGCTCTAATCAACGTTTAAATATGGAGAAATTATTTATAAAAATATGAATGCAGTAAGTGCAACAAATTATAATAGTGATAATAATAGTTTATTGTTTAACAGAGAATAATTCCAGAAGAATACAAAACAGAAGTCTTTACATGGGAGATACTTTAAAGAACTGGAACAACCAGAAGTTAATATTCAGGCCTCTCATGCATGGGTTTTATATTTGCAATACAAGATCGTGTTATAAATACAAGAAATTATAAAAAACACATATGCGGTTTACACATCATTTCTTCTTGCACCGTTTTGGCTCAAAGCGAATATAAAAAACGTCACGATATATTCGCTAAAATTATACACATGAATTTGGCTGTTAAATTCAATTTATTAAAGAATACACAACCACATTATAGTTATACACCAGAAAGTTGTTTGGAAAATGACAGTTACAAGTTATATTTTGATAGAACAATTTTAACTGACATTCATAAAGCATAACAGACCAGACATTATAATTTTAAATAAACAACAAAAGCAAGCATATCTTTTAGATATAGCTGTTCCAAATTCACACAATATAACACAGACATATAACACAAAAATTAATAAATATTTAGAGCTCTCCGTTGCTATGAGAAATCTTTGGTGTTTAGAAAAAATTTCGATTTTACCACTTGTAATTTCAGTAGCGGGAATAGCACCGCAATCTCTTTTTAAAAATTCTGGATTTAGATAACACATTGGTAGTTGAAATTCAAAAAGGTATATTATTATACTCATGTCACATCGTGAGGAAGTTCCTTAACATTGACACAGAACATAATACACAACAGGAGGCGACACGCCGGTAATTATGTTGATAAGCACTGCACTATTACTTGATAGTAATATCCGTAATAGTGTATGTACTCCGGCAAAATTGCCGTGCCGCCGGGTGGAGGTGGGATACGAACAAGAAACATAAATAATATCAACCAGAGTCAGTGTCATCACTTTCACAATCAGATGCTTCAGAATCTTCACTGTCACTGAAATCTGAATCACCAGTATTCACTTGAAACATCATTTCCATTGTTTCGTCCATCAGGTGTTCCCTCTCAATATACTCTTTTTCAATTCTTTGAACATGATTGCAAATTCTGCTCCATTCTGCTGATGTGACAGAATCAAACCGTGTTCTAGCTAATTGCTCCACATCATCCAATTTAAAAGATACATTATTAGCAGCTACCCAGTTTTTGACAAGTGCCCAAATTTTTTCTATTGCATTTAACTCAGGATGATATGGGGGTAATCGCAGCAAAGTGTGCCCATGGTCTGATAAAAGTCTATCCAATCGATAAGATGGCTCTTTAGTTTTATAGCGTTTTATAATTTCATAAAGCTCTGGTTTGGTCATGTCTCCTTCAAAATGTATATTCTTTTTTCGTAGCCATTCAATCATTTCCTTCTTTAATGTTGCAGATGTTGGCTCTTTGTCTTCTGCAACTCTAACATTATGGTAGGATGCGTTATCGACCACTAACACAGAGTTATTCGGCAAATTAGGGATTAATTGAGTTTTTAACCACTTCTCATAGTTAGTAAAATTCATATCTTGATGATAATCGCCTGTTTTAGCCCCAGATTTAAATATTAACAGGGCGTTGGGTATAGATCCCTGGCTGCCTCCTGCATGAACGATAATCAAACGCCGTCCTTTAGAAACAGGAGCCTTCAGACCTGCATTGGATCCATCAGACCATTCTTTTGGAGTTGTGTGCGAGGAATGGATGTATGTCTCATCTGTGTATATTATAGGCCGATTTTCTAAACGAAATTGTCTTATTTTTCGCAAGTATCGGCTGCGAGCAGCCCTAATTTCATTGCTTTCCATTAACACTTTCCGTTTAGTGGAAGTTTTTCTCCACCTGTACACAAACGTATTTAAATAATTATAAGGTCTATTCAAAAATTACATTTAATACTCACGTGAAGCCTATTTTTTTCAGAAGAACATGCAAGGAAGAATAACCTCCCTCAAATGGTACATTACATTCTTCTAATTTTTGAAAAATGCCTTTAATAGTTGGACGTTTCTTTTCCACTAAATAATAATTATTAACTATTCTGCGGACCTCTTCTTCTTCTTGTGGTGGCAACGTACTTTTTCGACTACATCTTGGCCGTTTTTTGTGAGGAGTCGAAAATGACGTGCTCGTCCCGACCTGTAAATAACAAATATTAAGCTCAAGATAACTCAAAGAGAACTGCGCTACAAACATATGTATGTTTCATTTCAATTAAAGTTTTAGATTATTATTCCTAATACGTACACTTATTTAAAAAAATGTAACAAACTGACAGTAGTGTTCAGTTCATTTATAACCTAGAATAGATTTACTCTTTGGATTTACTACGACAAATCACAATATTGCCAACTAAAATTTCAGATTTTCATAGATAGTCCGAATTGGAAACAATCATAAATGATGAAATGCTGTATAAATTGTTTTTTTTTGTTCGACACTGTCAGAATTTGAGAAATTTCTCCTGTGTGAGTGGATTTTGATAAATGTCACAATCTGTCAAAACGAAACGTCAAGCTAATTTTAAAGATTTTAAGCGATTTCGAGCCTTTAAAGGGCTCGTCGAACAAAAAAACGTTGTATTCAACTCGTTCTTGTGTAAATTGAGCCTTTTTTTGGCACTCGCGTTTCACTCGAGTTTTAAACTGGCCCACTCATGCCAAAAAAAGCCCAAATTACACACGAACTCGTTAAATAAACTACTATTTCTACCATTTTAATGACATTTTTATTTGACGTGTGCTTTTGTGTCAACTGTTTTATTAAGAATTGGTAAAACACGGTAGTTGACACGTGATGAGTGTGCACTTGGCACGAATAGTGATTAGAAACGTACCTTTACTTCATTTGATTGCTTCACAATCCTTTTATATGAAGACTCTGAGATTCCCGTCGCTGCAATGATCCTTTCTTTATAATTCTTCAATGGTATTGTAGGACATCCAATCGTTGCTTCATTTTTCATGAACTCGATTAATCTGGATATAACCTAGAAGTAAAAATTTGAAATGATTAGAAATTATTTTAGGTTAAGTTTAAAATACTCACTTCTCTAGTTTGACTGTGGATCACTTGTCCTTTTTTCCCAATGAGTTTTTTGTTCATTTTCAAAAAGAGCTGTTTTATTACTATACAAGCGACAAAATCAAACGCGAAACACAAACAAAATAAACCAACACCAAGAAAACAGAACCTGTTAACTGAAATTAAATGGCCGCACAGTTTCGAGTTTCGACTTTCGTTTCGCTGTTGCGCACATGACTCGCCACCTCCCCTTTGAGACCAGAAATGGACTAGCCCACCCAATTTCGTCTCCTGCGCATATCACGTGAGAGGTTCTTCTCTATTCAAATTACCTCTAACCCCTACGCCAGGTAAGTATGCTTTGCCGACGTCTGACAGGGGTAGTTATAGTGTAACGACAACTTCACACTCGTTACCACTAGAAGGCAGAGACATCTACTAACGTTTGGCCACATTACATTCTGTGGCCTAAAACTAAAAGGGCTAATAACATTTTTACCATTTATGCACGATTATATTATAATTTGACAATTATGCACACATTTTCTTGACATAAACGTCTCTTTATGGCCCACGGACCACTTTATGCCCGTGGGCCATAAAGATATGTCAAATAAAAGTCGCAAATATTTTTGGTGAAATTCCGAACCTTCCGTACCTTAAACTACCTAATCCCGAATGGGGATTACTCGATACTGGACACTCGTTTCTGCCGCAATGCCGCTTTCTCAGCCTCGTTCATCATTTCGTTAATGAATTTATAATGGAAAATTGCAACTGGCAAAATGGCTACGGTTGTTTTCACTGTTCCCAAGGTTACGCGCAAAACTAAAAAATTGACTGGAGCACTACGCGATGCGAACATTCGTGATATGAGCAGACAGTTCTTTATTAATTTTTTTAAATGTTAAGGTCTTAGGCCCTAATCGTGCATAAAATAGTGTATGTACTGCGGGCGTGAACTGGCTTTTATGGCCTTCAGCGTGTTTTTAGCAAAATCACACCTCAGACCATAAGAGGGCTTCTTACGCCCTTAATACATAAATAACTATTTTGCTCGGTGTAAATATGTTTTTACACTAATAATCAAATTTCAGTTCACAAGATCATTCATTCATCATCATTCATCATTCATACCCAGAAAAAAATTGCCCTATTAAACACTTTTCAAAGTAGTAAAGTTAGACATTTTACAACAGTTACTTTGAAATTTGTGATGGCATAGATTATGTCACATAGAATCAATTTAACCCTACTATTAGCGTCGCGGGTTCGATTCCGACCCAGGGCGAAATTAAAAAAAAAAAAAAGCTATATTCTGTCTCGTGATTCGGAAGTCACCTTAAGCCATTGGTCCCGGTCTATTGAGTTGGTCATCATGCCTCTCATAGATTTGTAAACCAGTCCCACACTGTGTAACAATTTTTTTTTTTTTTTAATGATAATATGATATTTTAGACGGCAAGTGAAGTACAGGGTTATTCTAAATGATTGTAGTCGAAGTAGGCGTGAAAACTGAATGTAAAATTTATGGTTGCCGCTCCACATAAAAAAATCATCAAAATGATGTGTTAAATTGGGTGCAAAACAACTCACTATTTTTAAAATTGATTGTAGAATAACTCAATATTTCTGGATTCAATCGTTAATTTAACAAAAATAAATAAAATCCTCATCACCGCACTTTTCACCTAAAAAAGGACAGTGACAGCGACACAACTGACAGTTCACATGAAAGCGGCAAAAACGTAATAACATGGGCATGGCCTACTTCGACTACAATCATTTAGAATAACCCTGTATATCCTGTTCACGTTGGATTGAACATCAGTGGTGCAAATCGCACACATTTGGCATTAACTTTCATATGTGTTGTCATAGTAACAGGTCAGGTCATTTGCACCACTACTGTTCTTCCCAACGTGAATAGATATTACAGTTATTTACAAATGTCGAACAAATAAAATATTCAACAATACGTAACGTAACGGGTTTTACTGGCGACAGAAGGATATGACTGGAAAGCGGAAGGAGAGCCCTTTTACCCTTTTTATTTAAACCAATCATATTAATGCATATTAAAGAAATAACGTAGCAACGGACGAATATCAGCGAGTATTCTGCTCTAGTTCAATATCCGCGACTATTTCCTTCCAAAAATTTAAGCCAATCAAAAAGCTCGAATATTTGAATTTTAGCCAATAGCGATCGAATTACAGCGATAATACTGCACTAGTGCAATTATCGATAATTTGCACTAGCGCCAAATTTTCGCGTAGTCCTAATTAAAAAATCATTTGGTATTAATTTTATATTTTAAAAAGAATTACGTTTATTTGTACTTACTTATCATGTAAATTTTTCTCAGGAAATAGTCTGCCAAAATATCCTCTCGTGCATGTCAATTTGTCGATAATTTGACATTCACTCGGGATATTACTAGTGAGTATACGGTGCTTTTTTTTTAATGCTGGCTATTTACATGATAAAAAGTTTACGGTCTGTTAATAAGCTTTTTAGCAGGAATTTTTAAGTAAAATTTGGCAGAATATTAGAGTAATATTTAATAAGTAAATCTCAGTTTGAAATTATTTGATAATACATACTAGGGCGCTGCTGAAGCTTAGGGCCTTTTCAGCGCTGAGAGGATCTTAGTTAAACTAAAGACTTAGCTTCATAAATAGAACAAACACTTAATATTATAATAGTATATTTTGTGTAATTGCTTTATAAAATGGTCACAATAAATAAATTGTTGAATGTGATGTGCAATTTGAGTTCAGCTATCGTATTATTCCAGTAATATGAATAAAAACTAGTACAAGAAATAGATATAGGTAATGTGCAAAGTTTGCAAAGGTTGTAAAATTGTAAGTATAGGCCGCGCCAAACCCAAATAACCACCACCTGTTGAATTAAGTTGGTGAAAACAAAATTACACTAAGTGTATAATGGCAATTTTGACATTACTAAAATGCTAGACCAATCAAATCTAAGTACACAACGTTGCCGGTTGATTTTCTGGGTAGAATGCAGTGTTGGTGGTTATTTGGCTTTGGCAAAGACTATTATGTGGTTCGATCAGATCTGTCAAGTTATTAATAAGGCCCGGTTGTATAAAGCGATGTCAAGTCGTTGTTAAAGTTAACATAATGTCAAGCGATCTGATTGGAGGATATTTAACATTTTGTTTGAATCAGCCAATTAAATGGGCGGATTTCCGACTTGACGCGTTGTTAGCTGACACCATGTTAACTAAGCTTTATACAACCGGGGCTTTAGTGTAATAAAATCTTACGAACACCAGATTAAAAAATATTATTCATGTTGAATAAGACAATGACTGAGCAACGTGTAGGTACCAAAGATTTAAAATGTTCTTACAAATAGATTTATTTGTTCAGTTGTGTTATTAAGTAATGTTGCTAATTCGTGAGGCTAGTTACTCTGTCTTAAATTGTGCAACACTAAGGCGTAACTAGTGGCTGTTTTCAGAAGCTGCAGGATTATTAAAGTTATTAATTGTAAATTTCGTACTTGATTACTTACAGAACCTGCTAACTTACAATCCATAGTGACTGAGACGAACTGCATCTTAAACGGTTTCAAACAATTTTCCAGGAAAATTAGTAAAATTTGTTTGTTTCTGAAATCCCAATTGTACCAAGAGCACTTCATTAAAGTATCGAAAACGCAACTTGTCTAAAATTTAAAAATTATCACGTCATATTCAAAATAAATAATGTATCTAAATGGGGCAACTAAAGCTACGTACTTCATCAACAAGCATTTGACCAGCTTCACAGCAAATAACAACAATTAAGATATTGATGGTTGCAACTGCACCTAAACGAATTTTCATAATGGTACTTGAATCTTCTAGAACCTAGAAACATGGCCCGTTTAAAGGAAGCTTATTTAATTTTTGAATTAGAACTTACAAGTTCTAACAAGAATAAGACCCCGATTGAAATCAATACTCCCAACAGTACAAATATCGGTACCAGAGATGTTGCAGTTTGCAGAAATTTTTTTATTGTTCTGAAAAAATAAAAAAAAATATTTTTTTTCAATAAACTATCGAATTTTACCTTCCCAAAATAACATGATGTTTGATACAAAAGCACAAGTTTCTAAAGATCTTATTGTGATAAACAATCTTTTCGCCGTTGGTCATTTTCTCGAAACGCAGATCATCGTCATTCATTTTTAAAATGTGCTGATTAATCAATGAGACTTGCACATATACTTGGACTATTCCGTAGCTCATAAGACCAGGAAATCGAATACATGTATATGCGATAAATGGAATGCCAGAGTAAAGTAAGAAGTTAATAACAATTTTTGAGCGTCTATCGAAATACTCCTCAACAATTAAATCATTAATAAACCATTCAATATTACTACCAAAAATTGGTAACAATACTATGCCACACATCATCGTAATTGCGAAAACAAAATACATGTAAATATTGATCCGGGTAGCTTTCTTCACGATAAAACGCTCTGTTTCTAATCCCGCACTATTTATCGGCAAAAATGAAGTATACATTTCTTTTGATAGTTCCAACATGGCATCTTCGAAAATAACGACGACGAGCATGGCTGTGATGGACTAATTTCATAACTAATTTCATTTTTGATAAGTATTCGATTACTTACGTATGTAAATAGAACCACACCAGTAGTGTATCGCATTATCAAATCTACTGTGAAATTTTTGATAATGTAGACAACGATCACCAAATAAAGAAACGAGTACAAAATGAAACAAAAAATGTTGTAGCATTTGGCAATTTTGTGAAAGGCCCAAACCACGAATAATTTTCTTAAACCCAGAAACGGGTCGTCGGATTCTGAAATTAATAACTTTCGTTAGAAGAACAGAACCTAATCTCTACATAAAATTACCGTTAAGAAAAGTTTCGTGTTTGCGGTTTGAATTGTTCATCTCGTTCGTTGAAACTGCAAGACAAATTCTTTGTCTCTGGCTTAATATATAATTTCTCTAATGATCTTCTAGTTAATGAAAGTTTTTACATTTCTTATCCATTAAGAAAATGAAATAAGAGAGTAGGAACCTAATTAGTGCTTTCTTAAATGTAAGATTCATGAAAAATAAATGTTATCAAGAAAAAAATATTAAACTTTTTTATAGGTACCAAAGTAACAGGCATCAAGCGGGCAGTAAAGTAAGGTCCTCAGATTTTCAAAATAAAATTTTTGTTGATACAGGCTATTAGCAATAAATTTTTATTAATTAATTTTATTAATGGATTGTTTCACTAATGGTCCTGTGTCAATATCATCAGTGCGACCTTGATGAATGCAGTATGAATGATATTGGGTGATTCAAAATGATTTTATAAGGGCATTGGCGCACTCGTCCTATACAAAACTCCCCTACGGGTCGTTTTCTACACTTGGGACTCGTGCGCCAAATCAACCCTTATAAAACTTGTTCTTTAATATACTATTATTGCGCAGAACTGTCAGAATAAAATAAACAATTTGTTGGAAATATCACAATTTTAAAAATCGCAAATATCTAAAACAATTACTAAAAGTAAAACGGTATCGTAGATAAGATGTTGTAAGACATACGTGTAAAAAGCTCCTTTTTTGTTCGACACTGTTAGAATTTGAGAATTTTCTCCTGTGTGAACGGATTTTGAAAATAAATGTCACAACTTGTCAAAACGAAACGTCAAGCGGAAAAATTTAGAAAACAATCACTGTATACCTTATTGAATGATAAAGTTTCAAATATCAAACTTACGTACCCAACTAGATACTCCTATTATTTATAAAATTTTAATATTCTCAATCAAATGTTTCAATGAGAAATGAAATAATCAAATTGCAACATTCTCTACTGCCGTAAGTTTGGTGTTCTCTAATTTTTGACGGATTGTAATCTACCTGAGGGGATGGTCCACTGCCTCGGCATCAGTCGTAGAGCAATTTGTGTATTGGTGGTTCCTTATCGAAAAAAATAGGGCGCCAGGGATTTGGTTGAAAAAAAAGTTTAAAAATTTAACTCTGTGTCCAAATCCGAAAACCTCAGAAGAAAAATTCCGGCAATTCAACGATACAAGATTGTTGGAATAAACGTATATTGATGAAAAATTAAAAAATGAACATAAAAAGAGTATTTGGTTTGATAAATGAAATTGTAAAAATAAAATATGATTAATTCTAGTAAGCCGCTACCATTTAAAAGTAAAAATAAATTTCGATTCGGTTTCTGACCCGGGAATTTGTCCTATATTAGAGCGCGTGGCCACGTGTCGTACAGGGCGTTAATTTACTTCAAAAATTTTTGAGTGATACGAGCGAACAATCAAGCGTCAAGTAGCTAGGCCCTTCACAAAGTTTATTACAAGTTTGTTTTATAAAAATTTAGCGAACTTGCGCGTCAACTAGGTAGCTTGGATTGCGCAGATTAACGGAACAAATCGTCCGTTTCTGGTGGCAAATTTCCGCTAAGAATAAAAAGCTCTGACCGTAGTTGCTGCGGTGCTGGCCGCTGCCGGAAGCGGGACTCCGGGACTCCGGTGAGGGTGGGCTTTGGCGGTGATGATTGCGCCTGCGCGGAGCGTTGTAAGTAGCTCGCCTCAAGGATCCGACGGTAGCTCCTGTAGGATCACGGATTTGCCTTTGGAGAGTCCGGGGTACGAAGACGTTATTTGGCGATAGAACGAAGATAAAAAGCGAGAGTGACGAGATAAGAAAAAAAAGCCTGAGTTTTTACTCTGGCCTTTCTCGGGAAATTGTTCAGCGAGATGTCTAGTCGTGGGTGTTCTCGACTGCGACTACAGGATTGTAGCTGCTTTTCCCTTTTGCGGCACTTAACGGTAATCTGACGGTAACGTTCACCACGTAAACAAACTTGGTGCACACGCAAAACGGGGAGAGAGCTAAAATCTCGTATCTCTCCCTTTTATTAACTCGGTGTTTTTGTTAACTCCACGTGAAATTGAGTGGGCCAATGGTGTACTGCCGTATGCTGCAGTCGCAGGAAAAGTGGGGTGTTGGATTTTAATGAGAGAAGACAGTTGACAGACCAAAATAAACAAAGAAGTAAGGTTTAGTTAAATGAAATTGATGGAAAATTGAGAAATCAGCAAACCTTTGCTCGCTGAGTCACACGGAGAGGACAATGGGCATTGAAATTGAACTAGTTTCGCCCACGGACTAGTTCGCGGCACGAAGGAACGAAAGCACTCAAATTGAGGCTCACGGTGCCCGAGTGTGGGCCACCAGGGTAAAGTTGAAAGGAACAAGGTGGCTAAACTACCCTGCTAGTAAAGCTGTTTCCGTAGGTGACTGTGAAAATTTATTCTGACTTTTGGAAGACTCCTACTTCCCCTTAATCACAAAGGGTGGCGATATTCTTCAGCCCTTCACCACAGGGCGATGAAGATGAGGAACTTTAAGAGAAAAATGCGGAAATGAAAGAGGTTGATGATGTAATTATATCAAGTATCCATCGAATTACCGGAGAGGACTATTTTAAACAATTGTTTCTGAGGCAGAGTCAAAACTGTTTTTCAGCATGTAGCGCAAAGGAACCCTCAACACAAAAATCACGACTTTGGAATTTTTTGATAAAAATGGGGCGCTTTAACCCGTTACAGGATTTTAAATGATGCTTTATTTACGTGTTTTCATTTTATTTTAATTAAGTTTTAATTTCTGTCGACAATTTAATTCATGTATAAAAAATCTCATAACGCGCTGTGATTTTGTCACTTTGACAGCGGATAAAAGTTTGCCCTAACTTTTATCCGGCAAAAACACTCAGATAACTTATACATTTAGTTGCTGGGCATCTAATACCTTTAATACCAAATAAAAAAATTAAATTTCTATTGTTCATTCATTAAATTGTCTCGCCGAATTACACTCGAGGTTTCATTTAGTCAGGAAAAATATTTATTTGCAACTCAAACTAATTGCTTGACAATTAGACTCGAAAAATTGGCACGATAAAATCAACTCCGGCCTACGGCCGTCGTGCTTTTATCTTGCCAATTTTTCTCGTCTAATTGCTAAGCAATACGTTTTCGTTGCAAAAAATATTTATCCGACTAAATGAAACCTCTTGTGTAATTACTAATTACAGTCGAACAGATCACTAAACCTATTATGTATATCATTTAATTCTAAAAAAAATAAGCTTTTTAATGATGCCCCATTTAACCCGTGTTCCCATTAAAAAAAAATCAAGTTGTCTTTTAGTATTTTGAAAACTTATGGATATTTTTGTTTTGTTTTTAATTTGATACGTAACTTTTAATGAGTCTTAAGTGCATTTTTTGCATGTCGTAATGAAGGTGGCATTTTTTTATACGCAAAATCGTAGTGAAAGTAGCACTTTTTTACACGAAAAACGTAGTAAAAGAAGTACTTTTTTGCATCATTTTATTCCATCTCCTTGGAGATGATTGTCAAAGCATACCTATTTTTTTTTTTGTAATTTTTTATAAATCCTTTTAGACCAAATTTCTCAACTTACATTGATATGCAAAAAAAATAGCGTGTACAGCACGTTCTGAAGGCGGTCTTACACCAAGGCAACAATTGGCAACATGTTGCCGGCAACATTTTTTAGTAATGACCGGCAACATTACTAAAAAATGTTACAGGCAACATGTTGCCAATTGTTGCCTTGGTGTAAGGCCGCCTTGAAAGTATCTTTTTTTCACTTATTTGCTTGATTAACTCGGGCTAGGGGCTACGCCCTCGTTAATCAATCTGCAAATTCATGAAAAAATGTATGACATGACTTTCATAACTGGTTGTACAAAATAATAACTATGTATTAAAATTTCAAGGTTCTAGCGTAAACCATTTTCATTTTAGCTAGCAGGTTGCAGGATGGAGCATTGGAGCCGGTTCCATAATCCATACATAATCGCAGAAAACTATGATATAAATAACAAAATTTGTTTGAATTATATTAGACTACAGTCTAATGACAGTAAATGACAGCTTACAAGCTGTCATTTCATTTACGTAGAAGGTGGAAATAAAATTACATAAAGTTGACTGAAGTTGCAAAAAACCAATCTGGATTTGCAACAGCAATTTTATGGCATTTGTCGTTTAAAATTACTTTAAAACTGTACTTATATGGAAAATATTCAACCCAAACTATGATTTTCTGGTCCCTTTCTGTCCTTATCTAGTTCAAAAATATGAAAAAATAAAAAAATGCTGTTGCAAATGACAAGTGGTTTTTTGCAACTTGAGTCAACATTACACAGAGATACAGAAATAGTAATTTACGTTATAAGTCCGGTAGGTTACTTGTAACAGTACTGTAGCAGACACAATATTCGAATACCCAATAAACCTAAGCAAAGTACCCACAATTATGTTAACAGTAAGCAGTAACCACAGCCATAAATCACCAAACTGTGAGGGTTCGATTGAAAGTTTGCGGCACGGACCGTACTTGAAAAAATGCTAATTAGGGAAAACCCAGCGGATGTAGTTTCTATTCAACACAACGCAGATGGCCCACAGTAATTTTTTCAATTTTGTGGGGTTATTTGGTCGATACCTTTTCTTAAAAATTGTAATGTTTCATACCCAAATTTTGGAAAATTAAATATCATTGAAGATGCAATGATACGGAGGAAGGCGTAAAATTGTGTGACCATAT
Organism: Tenebrio molitor; assembly: GCF_963966145.1. NCBI lineage: Eukaryota > Metazoa > Arthropoda > Insecta > Coleoptera > Tenebrionidae > Tenebrio > Tenebrio molitor. The sequence continues at coordinate 21,375,641 of NC_091047.1, read as the reverse complement.
TTTTTTGCAATTTCATCAGTCGTAAATATATGCCATTCACGATGTTTTGGCATAAGGGGAGGCCATGGAAAAAGTGCATTTAAGTTGGCAGTAAAGCTGTCTGTTGAATTAGGTTATGTTTTTCTAAGTTTGAGGTTATAAACTGCGTCATTGTCTAGTGCATTGTTGTCAGTTTTACTAGTTTGCAATAGAACAATGCTCACATATTTTTAATCCAATTTAACAAAACAGGAAACTGACTTGAACAGACTACAGAATAGTAGGGACCGGGACCGGAAGACGAAGTGGCTCCTGTTAATTTATGCACCACTTAGATAACCCACCTATACAGTGTCTTAACCACCCAGTTCTCAATGAATTTTTCATTTTAACCAAAACATTCCTAGAACTAGATTGTATAAAATCTTGTACCTACCTACTTATTAAGCCTTACTTTATTCGAATCTTTCTGCAAAATATTTACACAACCATCGTCTATGACAAAAAAGAACAAAACTATTCAACTTCCATAATTTCGTTAGAAAATTCTGAATCATCATTACCTGCATCAAAATCCCAATGAAATTCCGAGTCACATTCTCCCAATGAAATTATTAAAGGAAGAAAGTTTCAAATAAAAGATTTCACATTAATCTTCCGAAATAAGTTCTTCACAATATCTACAAAAATGTTGTTGAGTACATTTCAAAATAGACTCAAGCCATAAATTCACAACTCTATCGCAAAGTTATAATAGGTCTTACAAAACCCCTGTGCCATTTGAATTGGGTCGTTGTTTCTTCTTTCACTATCCGTGCTACATATTTATTTTGTACTGACCTACGATTCAATTTATACACAAAAAGAAAACTTGACTTCATTGTAACTTACTGAAAATATGTTCTGCAGTCTAATATAAACACCATCAATACGTTTTAAAGTCGCTTAATTATGATTACGGTAAATTCGGCAACATGTTACGTTCATTTTGATAGGTCCGCATGTCAGGCACTTCGATGACAGCAGAGATGACAGAAATCAAACATGTATCCAACGTTAAAAAATGAAATCATAGCCTCCCCTTATGCCAAAACATCGTGAATGGTATATAGTTATTTACATTACCAGATGCGTAAGTGAACTTTTTTTGCCAAGGAGGTAGTTCAAGACCCGAGGCGACAGCCGAGGGCCGTGAAACCTCCGCGGTGAAAGAAGAAACTTACGCATCGTGTATTGTATTAAATTTTTCCTACTACGAAGCACCAACATTTTATAATGTTAAAAAAAAAATAGCAAAAATCGTGCCGTATCGCGACCATCCTTGAATCTTGGAAGTAAAAACCATAGCAACAGCTTTTACAAACATTTTATTTTTCGTCTTCAAACGGCGTGAATTGTGTAAGTGCGTGTAATCCGTAATAATGTTAGTTTGATAGTTTTGCGGTTATTGATATTTATGCAACAAGTCTTCCCGCAAAATATGGAATGTGACGGAATTGAAAGAGCCGCTGGAATTACGTTAGGCTCATTGTCGCCTGTCAAGTCGGATTAGCGATATAACCTAACTTTCCAACAATTCATAAATCACAATAAATGTGAATAAGTAGATTAATTTTCCTTTGTTGTATTCAATTGGACTAATTAAACTACATATTATTATAAAATGTGTTGCTGTTTTCCATTTAATGATTTGGGTACCTCAATCGAAATTGTCACAAAATAAAATAAATTCTCCTCGTCCCGTAAGGAATCTCCTAGTCGCGTAAGTATTTTACTTTCGTTGCTACTTAGCTAGCAACCACACGCAAGATAGGATTCACTTTCGATTACAAGTGTGTTGCTAGGGCAGTAGATGAAACTTTCTAGATACGTAGTAGGAAAACGTTTTTTTAAAGACACTGTACTGCCCCTGGAATTTCATAATACGGTCCATCGTAAGAAATTCTTAAGCGTGTTTGCAATCTCCCATTGATTTACCACCAACCGACCCTTTCTATTGTGGGTCTAATTATGGGCGCTTGGTTTGGGTTTATTGGGTGTCCGAATATTGTGTCTGCTACAGTACGAACGAGTTAGACATTATGGACGAGGCGACGTTAGGAGCCGAGTCAAGAATGTCTAAACGAGTACCTGTTACAAGTACGGTGCGATCAATTAAAAAATAAATCGAGTCGGCGTGTTACCTATGGCAACCCATGCTATAGCATAGGCTCCAAAGCAAACTCGATTTATTTTTTAAATGATCGCTCGGTACTACCGGATGTATATCGTAACGTATTTTATTTCATACTGGAAGTCTCTTGTGCATCATTATTTTATTTCAAAAATTAAAAAATCACATTATATTGTGAAAATAGCATCACCTTTTTTCCTGTGGCAACGGCCGTTGCTATTGTTTTTTTAGATCGAATATTTCTTGACTTTTTCACTTTTCCATGTCAGATTTGATGTATAAAATGAAAACAGTCCGGTAGGTGTTGGTTGCTAAGGACACTTTCCGGCTCTGATACTGTTATATATAACTTATAACTCATCTACCGGACTCAAATTGATGATGCAATTGAGCATCTACCGGACAGTATGAAATAAATGTAATAAATGTATAACCGAAACTGTATAAACTAAAAGTAAAAGTACTGAAACTATAAATATTTTAGTTTAGATTAAATTAGACCGGGACAGCGCGCACGCAGTCCCGACTACCAAAAATTGTGCGCCCGAGTTATCCGCATTAGGGATAATCGCAGGGGTCAGCCCGACCTCGGTGCAATGGAAGGGCCTCACCCTGGGGGTACCGCCTTGTTGATCACGGTAACCCCTACGCCAGGTAAGTATGCTTTGCCGATGTCTGACAGGGGTAGTTATAGTGTAACGACTGTATTACCGACGAAGCGAGTTACACGTGGCAGAAAACGAGCTAAGAGAGTGAAGTGGAAAAGTAGTAAAGGTATAGAAAAAATAAGAGAGATCAGCGAAGCAAGCAAGCAAGAGATCAGCGAAGCAAGGTAGGAAGAGGCGAGCGGTGTGGGGAGGAAGGAAACACCCAAGAAGAGAAGGTTAAACAAACGGAAAACGGCGACATCTAGGAGGTAAAGAGCAAGCCTATGAGCGAGGGAAGCAGAAACCGTTCTTTTAGTCAAGGAAGGGGGGAGGCGTCCCAGGAAGACAAGAAAAAAAGGAAAAGAACGGGAAAAGGAAAGACAGGAAGACAAGAAGAGGAGGAGGAGGAAGAGGTATTTGGGACAAGTAAAAAAACCGCAAGGTCACCGGAAGTGGAGAAGAAATTAGGCAGGGAAATGGAAAAGATATTGGAAAAGCTGGAGGAAGTGAAAAGGGAAATTACAGAGGAAATAAAGGAGCTGAGAAAAGAGAATCAAGATGTCAAAAGAGAAATAGAACAACTAAGGGAAGAATTTAAGAATAAAGAAAAGAAATGGGAGGAGGAGAAAAACAGCATGTCGGAGAGAGTAGCACGGCTGGAAACGAAAATGGAGAATGAAGAAAGAAGAAGAAGGAAAAATAACATAGTGATAACGGGATGGAGAAGTGAGGGAAGTAGCAAGCAACAGAGCAGAGAGGAAGTAGAAAAGTTTATAAAAGAAAACATAGGGGAAGCGAAAGTTAAAGATTGCTACAACATAAACAAGGACCAAATACTAGTGCAAATGGAAGAGTGGAGTGGGAAAGAGAAGGTAATGAAGCAGAAAGGAAAATTGAGAGGAAATAGGGCAACAGAGAAAATATTTATTGACAACGACCTCACAAAGAAGGAGAGGGAAATACAGAAAAAAATTCGAGCCATCGCCAGAGAAGAAAGGAGACAAGGGAAAGATCTAAAAGTTGGGTACATGAAAATAACCATAGAGGGGGTGCAGATGAGATGGAATGAAGAAAAGGGGAGACTGGAGGTTTTTCAGTAGATGTAGGAAGAGGAGATAGAGGAAAGGGAGACAACGGAAATGGACAAAGGATAAAGAAAAGGGTAGATGGACAAAAAAAAGGGAAAACGGAAGGAAAGCACAAAGGGGAACAAGAGAAACAAGGTACGAAAGGGAGGAAAGGAGCAAAAGTATTATATTGGAACGTAGCGGGATTAAGAAAAAGAGGGGATGAATTTTGGGACTATGTACGACAATTCGAGGTAGTGGGACTGGTGGAGACTTGGGTGGAGAAACAGAGCTGGGAAAAAGTAGAAAGGACGGTACCGAAAGAATACAAATGGGAAGGACAATGGGCAAAAAGAGAAAGAAAAAGAGGAAGAGCGGCAGGGGGAATAATAACAGGGGTGAAGTTGGGAATTGAAGAGAAACAAAAAGAAAAGGGGGAAGAAGAAGGATACATGGAAAGAAACGTTCATATAGATAACGAATGGTGGAAAATAGTAACAGTATATAGCAAGGAGATGAGGAAAACAACAAGACGGGTCGAGAACACAATGAAGATGGACAGGGAAGAATGCATGCTGTTAGGGGGTGATTTTAACGGGAGAATTGGAGAGAGAGGAGCCAGAAATTGGGAAGAAGAGAAAGGGGATGGGAGAAGAAAAACGAAAGACAAAGTGGAAAATGCAGAGGGGAAGAGGCTGATAGAGTGGATAGAAGAAAATGGATGGGAAGTGCTGAACGGGAATAAACGAGGGGATGAGGAAGGGGAAGTGACATACGTAGGCAGCAGGGGGGAAACAGTCATAGACTACGCAATAGTAAATGAGGCAGCATGGGAGAGAGTGAAAGAGTTCAAAGTGGGAGAAAGAGTGGACTCTGACCATCTCCCTCTAGAAATTACCATAGAGGGATCGAACCAAGAAGAAAAGGAAAAGGGAGAAATGAGAGAGGAGGAGAAGAAGGTGATAGTAAAAGTGTGGAGTGAACATGGAGTGAAAGAGTACAGGAGGAGACTGGAGGAAGCAACATTCAAGGAGCAAGAAATAGAGAAGATGGTGACAGAGCTAAAGGAAGTGATCGAGAAAGCGACGAAGAAAAAGGAGGTGATAGTAAGGGGAGCAAAAGGGGCAGGAAAGAAAAATGGATGGTGGGACAGAGAATGTGAGCAAGCAAAGAGGGAAGTGGTAAAGGCGTTGAGAGGATGGAAGAGGAACAAAATTGACAGAAGCAGATTCCTAGAAGCGAAAAGAAGATACAGAGAGAGATGTAGAGAGAAGAAGAAGCAGAAGAGGGAAAGGGAGGAGAAAGAGATAAAAGAAATAAGAACAGAGAAGGAGGTGTGGAAATACATAAACAGAGAGAGGAAGAAAAAGGAACCAGTGAGCGAGAAAATAACAATACAAGAATGGGAAGAGTACTTCATGAAACTGCTGGAAGGGAGGAAAGAAGAAGGAAAGGTGGGAACACAAAGGAAAGAGAAGCAGACGGTGATGGAGGAAACAGAAATCACAGCGGAGGAGGTGGGAAAACACATAAGATACTTGAAAAAGAGAAAGGCACCGGGATGGGACGGGGTGCAAAATGAAGCGTGGATGTATGGGACTGAAAGAATGGTAGAGAGAATGGTGGAACTGATGAATGGGGTATGGAGAGGAGAGGGATTCCCGGAGGACTGGAGAGAAGGCATAATCTGCCCAATTTTTAAAAAAGGCGAGAAAAATAGAGCGGAAAACTACCGAGGAATAACTCTCCTGAATACGGGGTATAAGTTGTATGCGTCTGTTTTGAGCGAAAGGATGAAGAGGGAAATCGAGGAAAAGGGAGTGTTGCCGGATAGTCAGGCAGGGTTCAGAAAGGGAAGGGGTACTGTGGACAATGTGTACATCCTGGACCATTTAGCAAGGAACGAATTGAGGAAGAAAGGGGGGAGGATGTACGCATTGTTCATAGACTTCAAGGCGGCGTTCGACAAGGTTGACAGAGTGAAAATGTTTGAATGTATGAGAGAAAGAGGAATAAGTGAATGGCTGGTGCGGAAGGTCGAGGAGATATATGCGAGAACGAGGAACAAGGTGAAGGTGGGAGAGAAAGAGGGCGAATGGTTTGAGACAACAAAGGGAGTGAGACAGGGCTGCCCGCTCAGTCCCCTGCTGTTCACGATATACGTAGCGGATGTGGACGAAATGTTGAAGAAAGCGCAGGCGGGGGGGGTTGTAGTGGGTAGGGAGAAAGTATGGAGCCTGGCGTTTGCGGACGATATGGTGATTGTGGCAAAGAGTGAGAGAGAGATGAAAGAAATGATGAGGAACCTGGAAAAGTATGTGAGAAAGAAAAAGCTGGAAGTGAATGTAGAGAAGACGAAAATGATGGTGTTCAACAAGAGGAAGAGGAAGAATGAGGAGAGCGAGTGGAAGTGGGAAGAAAGCAAGATAGAAAGAGTGAGCGAGTTTAAGTACCTGGGCTACACCTTCAACGAGAGAGCCACAGTCAGGGCGCAAGTGAGAGAGGTAGTGAGGAAGGCGAACAAGGTAGTTGGATGTGTGTGGGGAATAGGAGAGAGAATGTGGGGAGGCGAGTTCGGGAGGAGAATGATGATGTTCGAGAGCATGGTGGAGAGCGTGCTGATGTACGGAGCAGAGATATGGGGATGGAAGGAACGGGAGGAGGTGGAGAGGGTGCAAGAGAAATATTTGAGATGGGTGCTAGGAGTGGACAGAGAAACACCAGGGTACATAGTGAGGGAAGAGTGCAAGAGGAGCAAGCTGAGAGTAAAAGCGGGAAAGAGAGCGGCAAAGTTCGAGGACAGAATGGGCGGAAGGGAAGAATGCAGGATACTGACTGAGTGCTATAGAGAAAAGAAAAAGAACGCGGATGAGAAGGAGAGAGAGAAGTACTGTAGGAGGAACGGGTATGCCAGCGAGGAAGTGGAAAGAATGAGAGCGGAAGGAAGATGGATGTGTGCGGAGCTGAGCGAGAGGGACAGAGATACGGACAAGCAAGAGAGAAGGGAGAGAATCAGAGAAGCGAGGTACAACAGGGAGTATGAAAGGTGCGTGACAGAGGACGTTCCGGTGTATCTGGGGAGAGAGAGCACGAAAGAAAGGAAAATGATGGCGAGATTTAGATGTGGGAACGAAGAGAGAGAAAACAAGTACTGGATGGAGGAGGAGGAAAGAATGTGCAGGATGTGCCGTGAGGAGAGAGAGACGATCGAGCACATGTGGAGAGGATGCGGTGAAATGAGAGAAAGGGAGGAAAAGGAACGGGGAGAAATACTGAACGAAGACGGAAGAGAGATAGGATGGATGAAAGAGGTATGGAAGAGGAGGGAAAGGATAGAGAAGGAGAGGGGTGGGGAATAAAAGAAAATGTAGGTTAATTTAAAAAAAAAAAAGAAAAAAACAGAAAAAAGAATGATTTTGGAATTGTAAGTTTATTTAGAACTGTGAAAAGTATAGGAATCCTTTAAAGCCCGTAGGGTAAAATAAAGTAAAGTAGTACTAGTGTAACGACAACTTCACACTCGTTACCACTAGAAGGCCAGGACATCTACTGACGTTTGGCCACACTAAATTCTGTGACAAACTAAGCTAGAATAATCAATAATCAACAATTAGGTTCCCTTTTTCAGAAACATATTTTATGTAAATACAGGATATCTATAAATGATTGTCGGATCAAGCCAGCTTTGGAAAAAATATTATTGTGCCGCCTTTTTGAAACAGATACCATATTTTAATTAACTATTAACTGCCACTTCTGACATTAATGGCGTTTTATTCGCGCTTTTCATTCCTTATATCGGGTGTGATGTGTATGATGTGTGATGGGATTTGTCATGGTCACATGTTTCAATTAAAATACAATATTCATCTCTTGTCTCTTTAATAAATCGATTCAGTAATGGTTTTTCTACGAAGGCTTAATAATGGTTTCTTGTGGCAAATCATGAAATAAAGTCATAATCAATGATGTCCTCTATAAGCGCGACCTTGAATTAAAATTAGAAGCGTATTGGGAAGAAAGAAATTAAATTTAAGATTCTTTTGACGAAAGTAGATAAAGAGCACACACACTTCAGACGCAGTTCAACAATTCAGATCTGTGTGCAAATTTGACTCTCAAAGACAGTCTTCTTCCTGGAGAAACTAAATCATTACCTATCTAATGTATTTTTGTAAGATAAAATCAATGTTTTATTTCTGTTTTTGTTAATAATAATAAATAACAACAAGCAACAGCACTATCGATGGATACATAAATTTATATTTTTTTCTTCAAACGTCCGTAAATTATGACATTATACTGCCGCATTGATAATGCTAAAGTGTCACTTCATTGTCATGGCATCTAACGAGCTGACCAGCGTCCGTGAAGTTATTGTCTCCGCTGAGGAGCGTCCGTGAAGTTATTATCTCCGTTGAGGGCGTCCGTGAAGTTATTATCTCCGCTGCTGAGCGGCTGTAAAGTAAACTAGCTAAATCATTTGAAATTCATACCTGGTTTCTTAACATGTTTTAAATAATTTGTTATGAAGGTTTGAAGAAAAAATAGTAGGTATATGTTATTCGGAGCAAAAATAGTTTTATGTGCTTTGGCTGGTTTGTCAATCTACCAGCCGCAGCACATAAAACTTTATTTTTGCTCCTCATAACATAATATACAACTAATTTATCACCCTACATTATCGATCTTCCCTTCAACAACTACTCTCGTGTCAAAAATGGATTACTCCCTAGGATTTAGGGATATTCATTACCAGGTTGCCATAAATTTGGTTAGGTTGGAGGCTATGTGGTTTCTGGTGACAAACAAAAGATATCCCAAAAATGTAAGACAGCAAATTAATTGTAACAGTTGCAAATGACTAATTTCTCGCTAAGTGATAGATGATTTTTCGTTTCACAATCAATTTTGGTTACTGGCGGCATATTTATTTGAATTTAATCTCTCAATTCAAAGTAACCAACCTTAGGCATTCAAAATAACTTTTGAAAATTCTAGTTACACACAACATGAAAAAGGTTATTTCCCTAAAAGTTCGAATTCTAGGGAGTAATCCATTTTTGACACGAGAGTAGGTACTAAATTAACATGTACTTTCCATGATTTCTATTTTCTGATTAGGTATTTAAGCATTTTAAAAATCAAATTCATGTCCTTCTACACGAACATTTCTTTCATTAGCCGTTTATTAAAAAGTGGATAAGTGATTAGTCAAAGGTCTTTCAGATAAATTGACTTCTTCTAGTCAGTATTGTTGGTTGCCTATACGTACAATTTGTAATTTGCGAAATAATGATTAATTATTGGTAAATCTCTGTATGGAATTTACATCATTATTAGTAGCGACCTATTTATTACAGCTTATTTTTTTCAGTGCTGCACATTTAAAGTTTGAAACAAAAATGTTTCTTAAATGTGACAACGTCGCTCCTCTCAAGTGTCTGCAACGTCGCATTTTGTGACAGCGTTGTCCAAAGAAAGAAGAACGACTTTCTTTTGGTTAAAGTTAAATTGCCATGTGTTCTTTTAGAAATAGTAGCGTGTGTAGCACCATATGGAAGTGTTCAACTCACTCTGAGTGTTTAAAACATAGTGCTTTACGAATACGAACATTATTATTATTATTTTAATTTCATTTTATTTCACTACTTCAATTACTCATAAATACGATGGCATCCAGAAGAACACGCATAAAAGGAATTGCAAACATCCCCCAACGCAGAAAAACATCAAATTCAACAGTCGACACGGAGGAAAAGGCACAACTCTCCCCGGAATTGGGACAGAAGGAAGGTGAGGCCCTTCCATTGCACCGAGGTCGGGCTGACCCCTGCGATTATCCCTAATGCGGATAACTCGGGCGCACAATTTTTGGTAGTCGGGACTGCGTGCGCGCTGTCCCGGTCTAATTTAATCTAAACTAAAATATTTATAGTTTCAGTACTTTTACTTTTAGTTTATACAGTTTCGGTTATACATTTATTACATTTATTTCATACTGTCCGGTAGATGCTCAATTGCATCATCAATTTGAGTCCGGTAGATGAGTTATAAGTTATAACAGTATCAGAGCCGGAAAGTGTCCTTAGCAACCAACACCTACCGGACTGTTTTCATTTTATACATCAAATCTGACATGGAAAAGTGAAAAAGTCAAGAAATATTCGATCTAAAAAAACAATAGCAACGGCCGTTGCCACAGGAAAAAAGGTGATGCTATTTTCACAATATAATGTGATTTTTTAATTTTTGAAATAAAATAATGATGCACAAGAGACCTCCAGTATGAAATAAAATACGTTACGATATACATCCGGTAGTACCGAGCGATCATTTAAAAAATAAATCGAGTTTGCTTTGGAGCCTATGCTATAGCATGGGTTGCCATAGGTAACACGCCGACTCGATTTATTTTTTAATTGATCGCACCGTACTTGTAACAGGTACTCGTTTAGACATTCTTGACTCGGCTCCTAACGTCGCCTCGTCCATAATGTCTAACTCGTTCGTACTGTAGCAGACACAATATTCGGACACCCAATAAACCCAAACCAAGCGCCCATAATTAGACCCACAATAGAAAGGGTCGGTTGGTGGTAAATCAATGGGAGATTGCAAACACGCTTAAGAATTTCTTACGATTTTGTATTTAATAGTTTATTCACGCCAAGAAAGCAATTACAAGAAAACACACATGGAGCATTAGCAAGAACAAAAAGTGGGAACAAGATGCATCACTTGCATAGAAGTCTCCTACAGTCACTCTTGAACTTATTTGTCGAGACTCCACAGAAGTCTAACTCGTTACAGTAAAGGTTGGCCAGGCGAAGGGCACTATTCAAGGGTGAATTGTAGGAGTAATTGTGTTTATGGCAGTAAACATGAAACAAATTCGGGTGTCTGAGGTTACATAAAGGAACATTAAAGCCGATACGAAGCAGAGCATCAGAAGAATCAACATTATAGTTAATTATTTTATGTAGAAAACACAGCTTGTGACAATCCCTTCTGGTTTTAAGTGAGGGCAAAGACATGTAAGCGGCTACAGAGTGCAAATCATCAAAATTGATATTTTGAGTTCTCAGCTTATATTTCAAATACTTCAAGAAATTGTTCTGTACCGACTCGATACGTGAAATATGAGTACCGTAAAAAGGTGACCAGATAACACAATTGTATTCTAATATTGAGCGGACCAAGGAATTATATAATATTATAATCGCTCTGGTGTTCTTAAAATCCACTGTCCATCTTTTTAAACATCCCAGCATTTTTCTTCCCCTAGAAATCAAGAAGTCGTAATGTTCATGAAACGATAAATTGGAATCGAAAAAAAGACCCAGGTCTTTGATGGCATTGATAATTTCCAGCTGCTCCCCTTCCAATGAATAATAAGGAACGGAGGGCACAGTTTTCCTGCTGAAACACATTGCCTTGCATTTGCAAACATTGAGTTTCATACCATTGCGTGCGCACCAGTTTTCAATTCTTCTGACATCCTGCTGAAGATCAAATACATCCAGCTGCGTTTTGATGATTTTATAGATTTTTAGATCGTCCGCGTACAGCAGCGATGCCGAGGTCAGACTATCAGTGATGTCATTGATGAAGATTATGAATAATAATGGCCCGATAATAGAGCCCTGCGGTACTCCAGACGTGCTACAGTATGCAGACGACCTCACACCCTTAAGGACAACATGCTGAGTTCGATTGGAAATGTAGGTAGATGTCCAAGATAGGAACGGATCGCGTACTCCGTACGTATATAATTTATTCAAAAGGATCTTGTGATTAACAGTGTCAAATGCTTTGCAAAAATCAGTATAAATGCAATGCACATCAAAACCGCCCTCAAATGCTTCAAAGACATTATTAACAAAGGCAAAATGATTGATTACCGTAGATCTATTAGCGAAAAACCCATGCTGTGATGGACTGATAACAGTTTTGAAGGAAGCGGACAAGTGTTTGGCAACTAGCTTTTCAAAGATCTTGGCGGGAACTGATAGAATACTGATGGGTCGGTAATTCTCGAAGTTTTGTTTAGAGCCAGATTTAAACACTGGAGTGACAAGAGCTGATTTCCAGCAGTTCGGAAAAACACCTGAGTTGAGTGAATACTTAAAAATACGCCACAAAGGATCAGTAAGCGATGTACAGCAATTTCTGTAAAAAATTGGAGGCAGCCCATCTGGCCCAGCACCTTTATTACAGTCGAGATGAGTTAGTTCATAAAAGACACTATCTGAAGTAAAGTCAAAGTTTTTGAAATCAACGCTCAAACCGACAGGATTGTCACAAGCAGAAGCAGGTTGTGTGGTGACGATATCATCATAAACAGAAGAAAAATGTTCCGCAAAGGTATTAACAATATTCTCATTACCACATACAGGGTTATTGTGATAGATCATGAGATTCGGTATTTCGTTACATTTGGTATGTTCGTTTATATATTTCCAAAATTTTTTCGGATCAGATGTAATAAAATTTTCAGTGCGATGGACCGTATTATGAAATTCCAGGGGCAGTACAGTGTCTTTAAAAAAACGTTTTCCTACTACGTATCTAGAAAGTTTCATCTACTGCCCTAGCAACACACTTGTAATCGAAAGTGAATCCTATCTTGCGTGTGGTTGCTAGCTAAGTAGCAACGAAAGTAAAATACTTACGCGACTAGGAGATTCCTTACGGGACGAGGAGAATTTATTTTATTTTGTGACAATTTCGATTGAGGTACCCAAATCATTAAATGGAAAACAGCAACACATTTTATAATAATATGTAGTTTAATTAGTCCAATTGAATACAACAAAGGAAAATTAATCTACTTATTCACATTTATTGTGATTTATGAATTGTTGGAAAGTTAGGTTATATCGCTAATCCGACTTGACAGGCGACAATGAGCCTAACGTAATTCCAGCGGCTCTTTCAATTCCGTCACATTCCATATTTTGCGGGAAGACTTGTTGCATAAATATCAATAACCGCAAAACTATCAAACTAACATTATTACGGATTACACGCACTTACACAATTCACGCCGTTTGAAGACGAAAAATAAAATGTTTGTAAAAGCTGTTGCTATGGTTTTTACTTCCAAGATTCAAGGATGGTCGCGATACGGCACGATTTTTGCTATTTTTTTTTTAACATTATAAAATGTTGGTGCTTCGTAGTAGGAAAAATTTAATACAATACACGATGCGTAAGTTTCTTCTTTCACCGCGGAGGTTTCACGGCCCTCGGCTGTCGCCTCGGGTCTTGAACTACCTCCTTGGCAAAAAAAGTTCACTTACGCATCTGGTAATGTAAATAACTATATACCATTCACGATGTTTTGGCATAAGGGGAGGCTATGATTTCATTTTTTAACGTTGGATACATGTTTGATTTCTGTCATCTCTGCTGTCATCGAAGTGCCTGACATGCGGACCTATCAAAATGAACGTAACATGTTGCCGAATTTACCGTAATCATAATTAAGCGACTTTAAAACGTATTGATGGTGTTTATATTAGACTGCAGAACATATTTTCAGTAAGTTACAATGAAGTCAAGTTTTCTTTTTGTGTATAAATTGAATCGTAGGTCAGTACAAAATAAATATGTAGCACGGATAGTGAAAGAAGAAACAACGACCCAATTCAAATGGCACAGGGGTTTTGTAAGACCTATTATAACTTTGCGATAGAGTTGTGAATTTATGGCTTGAGTCTATTTTGAAATGTACTCAACAACATTTTTGTAGATATTGTGAAGAACTTATTTCGGAAGATTAATGTGAAATCTTTTATTTGAAACTTTCTTCCTTTAATAATTTCATTGGGAGAATGTGACTCGGAATTTCATTGGGATTTTGATGCAGGTAATGATGATTCAGAATTTTCTAACGAAATTATGGAAGTTGAATAGTTTTGTTCTTTTTTGTCATAGACGATGGTTGTGTAAATATTTTGCAGAAAGATTCGAATAAAGTAAGGCTTAATAAGTAGGTAGGTACAAGATTTTATACAATCTAGTTCTAGGAATGTTTTGGTTAAAATGAAAAATTCATTGAGAACTGGGTGGTTAAGACACTGTATAGGTGGGTTATCTAAGTGGTGCATAAATTAACAGGAGCCACTTCGTCTTCCGGTCCCGGTCCCTACTATTCTGTAGTCTGTTCAAGTCAGTTTCCTGTTTTGTTAAATTGGATTAAAAATATGTGAGCATTGTTCTATTGCAAACTAGTAAAACTGACAACAATGCACTAGACAATGACGCAGTTTATAACCTCAAACTTAGAAAAACATAACCTAATTCAACAGACAGCTTTACTGCCAACTTAAATGCACTTTTTCCATGGCCTCCCCTTATGCCAAAACATCGTGAATGGCATATATTTACGACTGATGAAATTGCAAAAAAATATGGTCACACAATTTTACGCCTTCCTCCGTATCATTGCATCTTCAATGATATTTAATTTTCCAAAATTTGGGTATGAAACATTACAATTTTTAAGAAAAGGTATCGACCAAATAACCCCACAAAATTGAAAAAATTACTGTGGGCCATCTGCGTTGTGTTGAATAGAAACTACATCCGCTGGGTTTTCCCTAATTAGGATTTTTTCAAGTACGGTCCGTGCCGCAAACTTTCAATCGAACCCTCACAGTTTGGTGATTTATGGCTGTGGTTACTGCTTACTGTTAACATAATTGTGGGTACTTTGCTTAGGTTTATTGGGTATTCGAATATTGTGTCTGCTACAGTACTGTTACAAGTAACCTACCGGACTTATAACGTAAATTACTATTTCTGTATCTCTGTGTAATGTTGACTCAAGTTGCAAAAAACCACTTGTCATTTGCAACAGCATTTTTTTATTTTTTCATATTTTTGAACTAGATAAGGACAGAAAGGGACCAGAAAATCATAGTTTGGGTTGAATATTTTCCATATAAGTACAGTTTTAAAGTAATTTTAAACGACAAATGCCATAAAATTGCTGTTGCAAATCCAGATTGGTTTTTTGCAACTTCAGTCAACTTTATGTAATTTTATTTCCACCTTCTACGTAAATGAAATGACAGCTTGTAAGCTGTCATTTACTGTCATTAGACTGTAGTCTAATATAATTCAAACAAATTTTGTTATTTATATCATAGTTTTCTGCGATTATGTATGGATTATGGAACCGGCTCCAATGCTCCATCCTGCAACCTGCTAGCTAAAATGAAAATGGTTTACGCTAGAACCTTGAAATTTTAATACATAGTTATTATTTTGTACAACCAGTTATGAAAGTCATGTCATACATTTTTTCATGAATTTGCAGATTGATTAACGAGGGCGTAGCCCCTAGCCCGAGTTAATCAAGCAAATAAGTGAAAAAAAGATACTTTCAAGGCGGCCTTACACCAAGGCAACAATTGGCAACATGTTGCCTGTAACATTTTTTAGTAATGTTGCCGGTCATTACTAAAAAATGTTGCCGGCAACATGTTGCCAATTGTTGCCTTGGTGTAAGACCGCCTTCAGAACGTGCTGTACACGCTATTTTTTTTGCATATCAATGTAAGTTGAGAAATTTGGTCTAAAAGGATTTATAAAAAATTACAAAAAAAAAAATAGGTATGCTTTGACAATCATCTCCAAGGAGATGGAATAAAATGATGCAAAAAAGTACTTCTTTTACTACGTTTTTCGTGTAAAAAAGTGCTACTTTCACTACGATTTTGCGTATAAAAAAATGCCACCTTCATTACGACATGCAAAAAATGCACTTAAGACTCATTAAAAGTTACGTATCAAATTAAAAACAAAACAAAAATATCCATAAGTTTTCAAAATACTAAAAGACAACTTGATTTTTTTTTAATGGGAACACGGGTTAAATGGGGCATCATTAAAAAGCTTATTTTTTTTAGAATTAAATGATATACATAATAGGTTTAGTGATCTGTTCGACTGTAATTAGTAATTACACAAGAGGTTTCATTTAGTCGGATAAATATTTTTTGCAACGAAAACGTATTGCTTAGCAATTAGACGAGAAAAATTGGCAAGATAAAAGCACGACGGCCGTAGGCCGGAGTTGATTTTATCGTGCCAATTTTTCGAGTCTAATTGTCAAGCAATTAGTTTGAGTTGCAAATAAATATTTTTCCTGACTAAATGAAACCTCGAGTGTAATTCGGCGAGACAATTTAATGAATGAACAATAGAAATTTAATTTTTTTATTTGGTATTAAAGGTATTAGATGCCCAGCAACTAAATGTATAAGTTATCTGAGTGTTTTTGCCGGATAAAAGTTAGGGCAAACTTTTATCCGCTGTCAAAGTGACAAAATCACAGCGCGTTATGAGATTTTTTATACATGAATTAAATTGTCGACAGAAATTAAAACTTAATTAAAATAAAATGAAAACACGTAAATAAAGCATCATTTAAAATCCTGTAACGGGTTAAAGCGCCCCATTTTTATCAAAAAATTCCAAAGTCGTGATTTTTGTGTTGAGGGTTCCTTTGCGCTACATGCTGAAAAACAGTTTTGACTCTGCCTCAGAAACAATTGTTTAAAATAGTCCTCTCCGGTAATTCGATGGATACTTGATATAATTACATCATCAACCTCTTTCATTTCCGCATTTTTCTCTTAAAGTTCCTCATCTTCATCGCCCTGTGGTGAAGGGCTGAAGAATATCGCCACCCTTTGTGATTAAGGGGAAGTAGGAGTCTTCCAAAAGTCAGAATAAATTTTCACAGTCACCTACGGAAACAGCTTTACTAGCAGGGTAGTTTAGCCACCTTGTTCCTTTCAACTTTACCCTGGTGGCCCACACTCGGGCACCGTGAGCCTCAATTTGAGTGCTTTCGTTCCTTCGTGCCGCGAACTAGTCCGTGGGCGAAACTAGTTCAATTTCAATGCCCATTGTCCTCTCCGTGTGACTCAGCGAGCAAAGGTTTGCTGATTTCTCAATTTTCCATCAATTTCATTTAACTAAACCTTACTTCTTTGTTTATTTTGGTCTGTCAACTGTCTTCTCTCATTAAAATCCAACACCCCACTTTTCCTGCGACTGCAGCATACGGCAGTACACCATTGGCCCACTCAATTTCACGTGGAGTTAACAAAAACACCGAGTTAATAAAAGGGAGAGATACGAGATTTTAGCTCTCTCCCCGTTTTGCGTGTGCACCAAGTTTGTTTACGTGGTGAACGTTACCGTCAGATTACCGTTAAGTGCCGCAAAAGGGAAAAGCAGCTACAATCCTGTAGTCGCAGTCGAGAACACCCACGACTAGACATCTCGCTGAACAATTTCCCGAGAAAGGCCAGAGTAAAAACTCAGGCTTTTTTTTCTTATCTCGTCACTCTCGCTTTTTATCTTCGTTCTATCGCCAAATAACGTCTTCGTACCCCGGACTCTCCAAAGGCAAATCCGTGATCCTACAGGAGCTACCGTCGGATCCTTGAGGCGAGCTACTTACAACGCTCCGCGCAGGCGCAATCATCACCGCCAAAGCCCACCCTCACCGGAGTCCCGGAGTCCCGCTTCCGGCAGCGGCCAGCACCGCAGCAACTACGGTCAGAGCTTTTTATTCTTAGCGGAAATTTGCCACCAGAAACGGACGATTTGTTCCGTTAATCTGCGCAATCCAAGCTACCTAGTTGACGCGCAAGTTCGCTAAATTTTTATAAAACAAACTTGTAATAAACTTTGTGAAGGGCCTAGCTACTTGACGCTTGATTGTTCGCTCGTATCACTCAAAAATTTTTGAAGTAAATTAACGCCCTGTACGACACGTGGCCACGCGCTCTAATATAGGACAAATTCCCGGGTCAGAAACCGAATCGAAATTTATTTTTACTTTTAAATGGTAGCGGCTTACTAGAATTAATCATATTTTATTTTTACAATTTCATTTATCAAACCAAATACTCTTTTTATGTTCATTTTTTAATTTTTCATCAATATACGTTTATTCCAACAATCTTGTATCGTTGAATTGCCGGAATTTTTCTTCTGAGGTTTTCGGATTTGGACACAGAGTTAAATTTTTAAACTTTTTTTTCAACCAAATCCCTGGCGCCCTATTTTTTTCGATAAGGAACCACCAATACACAAATTGCTCTACGACTGATGCCGAGGCAGTGGACCATCCCCTCAGGTAGATTACAATCCGTCAAAAATTAGAGAACACCAAACTTACGGCAGTAGAGAATGTTGCAATTTGATTATTTCATTTCTCATTGAAACATTTGATTGAGAATATTAAAATTTTATAAATAATAGGAGTATCTAGTTGGGTACGTAAGTTTGATATTTGAAACTTTATCATTCAATAAGGTATACAGTGATTGTTTTCTAAATTTTTCCGCTTGACGTTTCGTTTTGACAAGTTGTGACATTTATTTTCAAAATCCGTTCACACAGGAGAAAATTCTCAAATTCTAACAGTGTCGAACAAAAAAGGAGCTTTTTACACGTATGTCTTACAACATCTTATCTACGATACCGTTTTACTTTTAGTAATTGTTTTAGATATTTGCGATTTTTAAAATTGTGATATTTCCAACAAATTGTTTATTTTATTCTGACAGTTCTGCGCAATAATAGTATATTAAAGAACAAGTTTTATAAGGGTTGATTTGGCGCACGAGTCCCAAGTGTAGAAAACGACCCGTAGGGGAGTTTTGTATAGGACGAGTGCGCCAATGCCCTTATAAAATCATTTTGAATCACCCAATATCATTCATACTGCATTCATCAAGGTCGCACTGATGATATTGACACAGGACCATTAGTGAAACAATCCATTAATAAAATTAATTAATAAAAATTTATTGCTAATAGCCTGTATCAACAAAAATTTTATTTTGAAAATCTGAGGACCTTACTTTACTGCCCGCTTGATGCCTGTTACTTTGGTACCTATAAAAAAGTTTAATATTTTTTTCTTGATAACATTTATTTTTCATGAATCTTACATTTAAGAAAGCACTAATTAGGTTCCTACTCTCTTATTTCATTTTCTTAATGGATAAGAAATGTAAAAACTTTCATTAACTAGAAGATCATTAGAGAAATTATATATTAAGCCAGAGACAAAGAATTTGTCTTGCAGTTTCAACGAACGAGATGAACAATTCAAACCGCAAACACGAAACTTTTCTTAACGGTAATTTTATGTAGAGATTAGGTTCTGTTCTTCTAACGAAAGTTATTAATTTCAGAATCCGACGACCCGTTTCTGGGTTTAAGAAAATTATTCGTGGTTTGGGCCTTTCACAAAATTGCCAAATGCTACAACATTTTTTGTTTCATTTTGTACTCGTTTCTTTATTTGGTGATCGTTGTCTACATTATCAAAAATTTCACAGTAGATTTGATAATGCGATACACTACTGGTGTGGTTCTATTTACATACGTAAGTAATCGAATACTTATCAAAAATGAAATTAGTTATGAAATTAGTCCATCACAGCCATGCTCGTCGTCGTTATTTTCGAAGATGCCATGTTGGAACTATCAAAAGAAATGTATACTTCATTTTTGCCGATAAATAGTGCGGGATTAGAAACAGAGCGTTTTATCGTGAAGAAAGCTACCCGGATCAATATTTACATGTATTTTGTTTTCGCAATTACGATGATGTGTGGCATAGTATTGTTACCAATTTTTGGTAGTAATATTGAATGGTTTATTAATGATTTAATTGTTGAGGAGTATTTCGATAGACGCTCAAAAATTGTTATTAACTTCTTACTTTACTCTGGCATTCCATTTATCGCATATACATGTATTCGATTTCCTGGTCTTATGAGCTACGGAATAGTCCAAGTATATGTGCAAGTCTCATTGATTAATCAGCACATTTTAAAAATGAATGACGATGATCTGCGTTTCGAGAAAATGACCAACGGCGAAAAGATTGTTTATCACAATAAGATCTTTAGAAACTTGTGCTTTTGTATCAAACATCATGTTATTTTGGGAAGGTAAAATTCGATAGTTTATTGAAAAAAAATATTTTTTTTTATTTTTTCAGAACAATAAAAAAATTTCTGCAAACTGCAACATCTCTGGTACCGATATTTGTACTGTTGGGAGTATTGATTTCAATCGGGGTCTTATTCTTGTTAGAACTTGTAAGTTCTAATTCAAAAATTAAATAAGCTTCCTTTAAACGGGCCATGTTTCTAGGTTCTAGAAGATTCAAGTACCATTATGAAAATTCGTTTAGGTGCAGTTGCAACCATCAATATCTTAATTGTTGTTATTTGCTGTGAAGCTGGTCAAATGCTTGTTGATGAAGTACGTAGCTTTAGTTGCCCCATTTAGATACATTATTTATTTTGAATATGACGTGATAATTTTTAAATTTTAGACAAGTTGCGTTTTCGATACTTTAATGAAGTGCTCTTGGTACAATTGGGATTTCAGAAACAAACAAATTTTACTAATTTTCCTGGAAAATTGTTTGAAACCGTTTAAGATGCAGTTCGTCTCAGTCACTATGGATTGTAAGTTAGCAGGTTCTGTAAGTAATCAAGTACGAAATTTACAATTAATAACTTTAATAATCCTGCAGCTTCTGAAAACAGCCACTAGTTACGCCTTAGTGTTGCACAATTTAAGACAGAGTAACTAGCCTCACGAATTAGCAACATTACTTAATAACACAACTGAACAAATAAATCTATTTGTAAGAACATTTTAAATCTTTGGTACCTACACGTTGCTCAGTCATTGTCTTATTCAACATGAATAATATTTTTTAATCTGGTGTTCGTAAGATTTTATTACACTAAAGCCCCGGTTGTATAAAGCTTAGTTAACATGGTGTCAGCTAACAACGCGTCAAGTCGGAAATCCGCCCATTTAATTGGCTGATTCAAACAAAATGTTAAATATCCTCCAATCAGATCGCTTGACATTATGTTAACTTTAACAACGACTTGACATCGCTTTATACAACCGGGCCTTATTAATAACTTGACAGATCTGATCGAACCACATAATAGTCTTTGCCAAAGCCAAATAACCACCAACACTGCATTCTACCCAGAAAATCAACCGGCAACGTTGTGTACTTAGATTTGATTGGTCTAGCATTTTAGTAATGTCAAAATTGCCATTATACACTTAGTGTAATTTTGTTTTCACCAACTTAATTCAACAGGTGGTGGTTATTTGGGTTTGGCGCGGCCTATACTTACAATTTTACAACCTTTGCAAACTTTGCACATTACCTATATCTATTTCTTGTACTAGTTTTTATTCATATTACTGGAATAATACGATAGCTGAACTCAAATTGCACATCACATTCAACAATTTATTTATTGTGACCATTTTATAAAGCAATTACACAAAATATACTATTATAATATTAAGTGTTTGTTCTATTTATGAAGCTAAGTCTTTAGTTTAACTAAGATCCTCTCAGCGCTGAAAAGGCCCTAAGCTTCAGCAGCGCCCTAGTATGTATTATCAAATAATTTCAAACTGAGATTTACTTATTAAATATTACTCTAATATTCTGCCAAATTTTACTTAAAAATTCCTGCTAAAAAGCTTATTAACAGACCGTAAACTTTTTATCATGTAAATAGCCAGCATTAAAAAAAAAGCACCGTATACTCACTAGTAATATCCCGAGTGAATGTCAAATTATCGACAAATTGACATGCACGAGAGGATATTTTGGCAGACTATTTCCTGAGAAAAATTTACATGATAAGTAAGTACAAATAAACGTAATTCTTTTTAAAATATAAAATTAATACCAAATGATTTTTTAATTAGGACTACGCGAAAATTTGGCGCTAGTGCAAATTATCGATAATTGCACTAGTGCAGTATTATCGCTGTAATTCGATCGCTATTGGCTAAAATTCAAATATTCGAGCTTTTTGATTGGCTTAAATTTTTGGAAGGAAATAGTCGCGGATATTGAACTAGAGCAGAATACTCGCTGATATTCGTCCGTTGCTACGTTATTTCTTTAATATGCATTAATATGATTGGTTTAAATAAAAAGGGTAAAAGGGCTCTCCTTCCGCTTTCCAGTCATATCCTTCTGTCGCCAGTAAAACCCGTTACGTTACGTATTGTTGAATATTTTATTTGTTCGACATTTGTAAATAACTGTAATATCTATTCACGTTGGGAAGAACAGTAGTGGTGCAAATGACCTGACCTGTTACTATGACAACACATATGAAAGTTAATGCCAAATGTGTGCGATTTGCACCACTGATGTTCAATCCAACGTGAACAGGATATACAGGGTTATTCTAAATGATTGTAGTCGAAGTAGGCCATGCCCATGTTATTACGTTTTTGCCGCTTTCATGTGAACTGTCAGTTGTGTCGCTGTCACTGTCCTTTTTTAGGTGAAAAGTGCGGTGATGAGGATTTTATTTATTTTTGTTAAATTAACGATTGAATCCAGAAATATTGAGTTATTCTACAATCAATTTTAAAAATAGTGAGTTGTTTTGCACCCAATTTAACACATCATTTTGATGATTTTTTTATGTGGAGCGGCAACCATAAATTTTACATTCAGTTTTCACGCCTACTTCGACTACAATCATTTAGAATAACCCTGTACTTCACTTGCCGTCTAAAATATCATATTATCATTAAAAAAAAAAAAAAAATTGTTACACAGTGTGGGACTGGTTTACAAATCTATGAGGGGCATGATGACCAACTCAATAGACCGGGACCAATGGCTTAAGGTGACTTCCGAATCACGAGACAGAATATAGCTTTTTTTTTTTTTTAATTTCGCCCTGGGTCGGAATCGAACCCGCGACGCTAATAGTAGGGTTAAATTGATTCTATGTGACATAATCTATGCCATCACAAATTTCAAAGTAACTGTTGTAAAATGTCTAACTTTACTACTTTGAAAAGTGTTTAATAGGGCAATTTTTTTCTGGGTATGAATGATGAATGATGATGAATGAATGATCTTGTGAACTGAAATTTGATTATTAGTGTAAAAACATATTTACACCGAGCAAAATAGTTATTTATGTATTAAGGGCGTAAGAAGCCCTCTTATGGTCTGAGGTGTGATTTTGCTAAAAACACGCTGAAGGCCATAAAAGCCAGTTCACGCCCGCAGTACATACACTATTTTATGCACGATTAGGGCCTAAGACCTTAACATTTAAAAAAATTAATAAAGAACTGTCTGCTCATATCACGGATGTTCGCATCGCGTAGTGCTCCAGTCAATTTTTTAGTTTTGCGCGTAACCTTGGGAACAGTGAAAACAACCGTAGCCATTTTGCCAGTTGCAATTTTCCATTATAAATTCATTAACGAAATGATGAACGAGGCTGAGAAAGCGGCATTGCGGCAGAAACGAGTGTCCAGTATCGAGTAATCCCCATTCGGGATTAGGTAGTTTAAGGTACGGAAGGTTCGGAATTTCACCAAAAATATTTGCGACTTTTATTTGACATATCTTTATGGCCCACGGGCATAAAGTGGTCCGTGGGCCATAAAGAGACGTTTATGTCAAGAAAATGTGTGCATAATTGTCAAATTATAATATAATCGTGCATAAATGGTAAAAATGTTATTAGCCCTTTTAGTTTTAGGCCACAGAATGTAATGTGGCCAAACGTTAGTAGATGTCTCTGCCTTCTAGTGGTAACGAGTGTGAAGTTGTCGTTACACTATAACTACCCCTGTCAGACGTCGGCAAAGCATACTTACCTGGCGTAGGGGTTAGAGGTAATTTGAATAGAGAAGAACCTCTCACGTGATATGCGCAGGAGACGAAATTGGGTGGGCTAGTCCATTTCTGGTCTCAAAGGGGAGGTGGCGAGTCATGTGCGCAACAGCGAAACGAAAGTCGAAACTCGAAACTGTGCGGCCATTTAATTTCAGTTAACAGGTTCTGTTTTCTTGGTGTTGGTTTATTTTGTTTGTGTTTCGCGTTTGATTTTGTCGCTTGTATAGTAATAAAACAGCTCTTTTTGAAAATGAACAAAAAACTCATTGGGAAAAAAGGACAAGTGATCCACAGTCAAACTAGAGAAGTGAGTATTTTAAACTTAACCTAAAATAATTTCTAATCATTTCAAATTTTTACTTCTAGGTTATATCCAGATTAATCGAGTTCATGAAAAATGAAGCAACGATTGGATGTCCTACAATACCATTGAAGAATTATAAAGAAAGGATCATTGCAGCGACGGGAATCTCAGAGTCTTCATATAAAAGGATTGTGAAGCAATCAAATGAAGTAAAGGTACGTTTCTAATCACTATTCGTGCCAAGTGCACACTCATCACGTGTCAACTACCGTGTTTTACCAATTCTTAATAAAACAGTTGACACAAAAGCACACGTCAAATAAAAATGTCATTAAAATGGTAGAAATAGTAGTTTATTTAACGAGTTCGTGTGTAATTTGGGCTTTTTTTGGCATGAGTGGGCCAGTTTAAAACTCGAGTGAAACGCGAGTGCCAAAAAAAGGCTCAATTTACACAAGAACGAGTTGAATACAACGTTTTTTTGTTCGACGAGCCCTTTAAAGGCTCGAAATCGCTTAAAATCTTTAAAATTAGCTTGACGTTTCGTTTTGACAGATTGTGACATTTATCAAAATCCACTCACACAGGAGAAATTTCTCAAATTCTGACAGTGTCGAACAAAAAAAAACAATTTATACAGCATTTCATCATTTATGATTGTTTCCAATTCGGACTATCTATGAAAATCTGAAATTTTAGTTGGCAATATTGTGATTTGTCGTAGTAAATCCAAAGAGTAAATCTATTCTAGGTTATAAATGAACTGAACACTACTGTCAGTTTGTTACATTTTTTTAAATAAGTGTACGTATTAGGAATAATAATCTAAAACTTTAATTGAAATGAAACATACATATGTTTGTAGCGCAGTTCTCTTTGAGTTATCTTGAGCTTAATATTTGTTATTTACAGGTCGGGACGAGCACGTCATTTTCGACTCCTCACAAAAAACGGCCAAGATGTAGTCGAAAAAGTACGTTGCCACCACAAGAAGAAGAAGAGGTCCGCAGAATAGTTAATAATTATTATTTAGTGGAAAAGAAACGTCCAACTATTAAAGGCATTTTTCAAAAATTAGAAGAATGTAATGTACCATTTGAGGGAGGTTATTCTTCCTTGCATGTTCTTCTGAAAAAAATAGGCTTCACGTGAGTATTAAATGTAATTTTTGAATAGACCTTATAATTATTTAAATACGTTTGTGTACAGGTGGAGAAAAACTTCCACTAAACGGAAAGTGTTAATGGAAAGCAATGAAATTAGGGCTGCTCGCAGCCGATACTTGCGAAAAATAAGACAATTTCGTTTAGAAAATCGGCCTATAATATACACAGATGAGACATACATCCATTCCTCGCACACAACTCCAAAAGAATGGTCTGATGGATCCAATGCAGGTCTGAAGGCTCCTGTTTCTAAAGGACGGCGTTTGATTATCGTTCATGCAGGAGGCAGCCAGGGATCTATACCCAACGCCCTGTTAATATTTAAATCTGGGGCTAAAACAGGCGATTATCATCAAGATATGAATTTTACTAACTATGAGAAGTGGTTAAAAACTCAATTAATCCCTAATTTGCCGAATAACTCTGTGTTAGTGGTCGATAACGCATCCTACCATAATGTTAGAGTTGCAGAAGACAAAGAGCCAACATCTGCAACATTAAAGAAGGAAATGATTGAATGGCTACGAAAAAAGAATATACATTTTGAAGGAGACATGACCAAACCAGAGCTTTATGAAATTATAAAACGCTATAAAACTAAAGAGCCATCTTATCGATTGGATAGACTTTTATCAGACCATGGGCACACTTTGCTGCGATTACCCCCATATCATCCTGAGTTAAATGCAATAGAAAAAATTTGGGCACTTGTCAAAAACTGGGTAGCTGCTAATAATGTATCTTTTAAATTGGATGATGTGGAGCAATTAGCTAGAACACGGTTTGATTCTGTCACATCAGCAGAATGGAGCAGAATTTGCAATCATGTTCAAAGAATTGAAAAAGAGTATATTGAGAGGGAACACCTGATGGACGAAACAATGGAAATGATGTTTCAAGTGAATACTGGTGATTCAGATTTCAGTGACAGTGAAGATTCTGAAGCATCTGATTGTGAAAGTGATGACACTGACTCTGGTTGATATTATTTATGTTTCTTGTTCGTATCCCACCTCCACCCGGCGGCACGGCAATTTTGCCGGAGTACATACACTATTACGGATATTACTATCAAGTAATAGTGCAGTGCTTATCAACATAATTACCGGCGTGTCGCCTCCTGTTGTGTATTATGTTCTGTGTCAATGTTAAGGAACTTCCTCACGATGTGACATGAGTATAATAATATACCTTTTTGAATTTCAACTACCAATGTGTTATCTAAATCCAGAATTTTTAAAAAGAGATTGCGGTGCTATTCCCGCTACTGAAATTACAAGTGGTAAAATCGAAATTTTTTCTAAACACCAAAGATTTCTCATAGCAACGGAGAGCTCTAAATATTTATTAATTTTTGTGTTATATGTCTGTGTTATATTGTGTGAATTTGGAACAGCTATATCTAAAAGATATGCTTGCTTTTGTTGTTTATTTAAAATTATAATGTCTGGTCTGTTATGCTTTATGAATGTCAGTTAAAATTGTTCTATCAAAATATAACTTGTAACTGTCATTTTCCAAACAACTTTCTGGTGTATAACTATAATGTGGTTGTGTATTCTTTAATAAATTGAATTTAACAGCCAAATTCATGTGTATAATTTTAGCGAATATATCGTGACGTTTTTTATATTCGCTTTGAGCCAAAACGGTGCAAGAAGAAATGATGTGTAAACCGCATATGTGTTTTTTATAATTTCTTGTATTTATAACACGATCTTGTATTGCAAATATAAAACCCATGCATGAGAGGCCTGAATATTAACTTCTGGTTGTTCCAGTTCTTTAAAGTATCTCCCATGTAAAGACTTCTGTTTTGTATTCTTCTGGAATTATTCTCTGTTAAACAATAAACTATTATTATCACTATTATAATTTGTTGCACTTACTGCATTCATATTTTTATAAATAATTTCTCCATATTTAAACGTTGATTAGAGCAAACACTGTTACTTTTACTTTTCCTCAAAAATAATGACACAATTCAAAAATAGAAACATTTAGCGTTTATTTAGTGCGAAGTCGGCATAAAGACACTTGTTGCATAACAGGTACACTAACAATAGTTCGAAAAGAACCTACTTGTTTTGATTTCGAAAGATATGACAACACAAAATCAAACTTTGCACCTTAGCGTGTCTAATAATGTCAAAGTGACGTAGGCAAATTTTTAAAATTTATTCAATAATTTTTAGTACCTATCTATTGATATAAATTATAAAAATAATAAATCCTATCACATAAATCAAACTTTGTCGAACGTCAAATAGCTGGGAAAAAACATTTTGCTACGCCACTGCGCTCGGTACCCCTTCCACTTCAACGCGCAGCAAAGGTCACGTGGCAGGTTCTTCTCTATTCAAATTACCTCTACCGTGATCAACAAGGCGGTTCCCCCAGGATGAGGCCCTTCCATTGCACCGAGGTCGGGCTGACCCCTGCGATTATCCCTAATGCGGATAACTCGGGCGCACAATTTTTGGTAGTCGGGACTGCGTGCGCGCTGTCCCGGTCTAATTTAATCTAAACTAAAATGTTTATAGTTTTAGCACTTTTAGTACTTATAGTTTACACAGTTTCATCAGTCAGTCATACATTTATTCCAATTTCTTATCTCTGTGTAGGTAAGGTATGTAATTTTATTTCCATCTTCTACGTAAATGACAGCTTACAGACATTTGTGGTATAACTGGTAGAGGGCGATTCAAACCAGAACAAGACAAGGGCGGGGCTTAAGATGCGCGCCGTTAAAGTGACCAGTGGCGTATGAAACTATTACTACTTGATTAAAATAATAAACATTACGAAATGAATGGGCAAAATTGATTTGAATTATCATCAGGGCTTTTTTTTATTTTACACAACACGAGTAGTACACAAGCACAACTGACAGACAACAATAAGCGTAAAAACGGGAAAAATTTTACTTTCTAACGCCGCCACTGTAATACACGTGCTTCCCTTCTGAAACAATGGACTGAGCCGACGTCTTTCTACGCAGACTACGTGATGTCCTGTTCTAAGGTACTAGATCAACACACTACGTATAGAGGTACCGCCATTCCATTCCTCGCGAGAGTGGATTGTAAGATAAAGAAATCAAATGCAAATTTCACAAGTGAAATAAGGAAGACAATAGTTTTGGGGATTTTTTTAATGAAATAATGGCATTACTACAATGTCAAAAATTTGTTAGGTTATGTCGCCCATTATTAATCAAAATTTTTTAACTGAAATGTTTTACTGGTTGCAGATATTTTTTTAATTAAAATTTACAAAAACCACTAATAAAACCCAAACAAGTTACCAAATTTTTAATCGTTTAAAAATACAATATTAAAAAATATTTTGAACTGCTCTTCTCATTCCCATAATTTTACTGTCACATTTTGACCACAATTAATAATTCTCAGAAGATTCGTAAAAGGGTAGTTTTGGTTAAAGAGAGTTTCGGGATTAGGCTTTAGTGTTTAGTTGGGAAACAAATGAAGTTGCAAGATGATCTACAGTAACTAAAATCTAGGAAAAAAGTTTAGATATTGAAACAGTACATAATTATTGTTAATAAAATAAATTACTAATGTGGCGGAGGGATAGTATAAAAAAAAGTTATAGGTATAGGTAGCTGTTTAAACTATCAGACACAAAAATACCTATAATAAATATACCTATATTCATAGGTTCCAGTAACAGATGAGGGAAAACTTCAGGTTTCAATCGCTGCAAATCTTCAGCCCAAAAGAAATCATCTTTACTAAAATGTTTCTGCAAATGAAAATAATATTAAGTATACTGTAGCCACTTACTTATATCACCTAACATAAGAAAAACTAAATCTTTACTTTATTACTTTATTATGTAGATACTTACACAGCAGATTTGTAGACAGTCTCAATTTTTTTAGCCACTGTTCCCTCCGTACTCTGTTTTTGACTCCTAATATTAAATTGCTTGTTACTGTATATAAGTATATGCTACGAGTATATGTAACGGGTGTCTTACCGTTTGGAACATAAAACAATTTAAATCCATTTTTTCTAGAACTTGAACAGCCGCTAACACAACACTTGTTACTGACCATGTTAAAGTATTAAAATAAACGCAAGTAACTGAACCAAGTTAAAAGATGTAACGAGAACAAAGAAATAAATGACAATACTTAAACACAAACGAAAACTGTAACGAAATAATAAGTTAGATGAATCGTCAACGAGGATTATTAAATATGCAGCAGAATAATGACACTACTTTTTGTCAAATTACGTCAAATCATTTTTGGATTGTGTTTTTTTTATCCCCAGTTTGAGTAGATTGTGCGACAAGGACAGACATAAAAAATCACTAATGGCGGTACCTCTATACGTAGTGTGTTGATCTAGTTACCTTATCCTGTTCTGGTTTGAATCGCCCTCTAACTAAGTAAATGAGTAGTTACGGGTAGAGCCCTGTAATATTTTACAGGCTCGTAGAAGAGACCTGTAATATTTTACGATGCTCATCAAAATAAAAAGGGTAAAAGGGCTCTCCTTCGGCTTTCCAGTCATATCCTTCTGTCGCCAGTAAAACCCGTTACGTTACGTATTGTTGAATATTTTATTTGTTCCACATTTGTAAATAACTATTCACGTTGGGAAGAACAGTTGTGGTGCAAATGACCTGACCTGTTACTATGACAACTCATATGAAAGTTAATGCCAAATGTGTGCGATTTGCACCACTGATGTTCAATCCAACATGAATAGGATATACAAACTATTATCCCATCAATTGTTGCAATTACATACTGTCACGAGCAAAAAAAAACTGGTCGTCAAAATCATGTTTTAACGTAATGGAAAATGCTCCATTGTAAAACGATCGTAAAATCATAACCTATCATCATGTTGTATGACATTAATTGACACTAATTATTTAATCTTTTAACACTTTGTTGACGTGGGCATAATCAGGCAGGGAAAAATGTTTAATTTGTGACAATCTAACCAAATTTTGAAATGACATTGACGACCAGAATTTTTTGCTCGCGACAGTACGTTGATAATGCATTTTGATCCGTTTTAGAAAGTCATTTTCATCGCTCTTGGGATCGAATCAGTAGAGAACCGGACTTGCAGCGTTGGTAATTCCGTGGGTATTTTCTTGGATTTCAGGAAAATCGCTTCAAAATCTTCTTCGGGCATTAAAGCCATTCTTTCTTTTCTTTCTTTTTGCAACAATCTTCACAATACTTCTGAGAGTATTTTTGTTGTTTATCTCAACACCATGACGACGTAGTTATAATCGCCCCACCGCCTTTCATTACAAAATTTTTATAAACATAAATAATAATTAAAAAACGAAATTTAAAGGCTGAAGATGTAAATAAAAGTTTGTATGCAACTCGCTTAGCAATTAATCTTTACTGGGCTTACTGGCTTATGGAGACTCGTTCCTTACGTCACTCGTCCCACAAAAGCCAGCGCGCCCGAAAGGCTCGGATACACGATGCCAGTAACTCGTACCAGTTACTAAAACCGAGTACTGGAAACAAGTATTTCGTAAGAGTTTGGGGCGTATTCTGTAATTTTTAAAGGGGCGTTAAAATTTTAGCGTCGTTTAAAATTTAAAATTTCACGTCCTGATTGGTCATTGCTATGACAACTTAATTAAACGCCCTTTAAAAATTAGGGGAGCAGTTACAGAATACGCCCCAGTAGCGTCTATATAGTTTTTTAGTAAATTTCATGCTAGTACAAGAAAGTAGAAAATATTAAGATAATTTATTTTTGAATAAGTTATCTATATGTTTTAATCACCTTAAATGGGATTTCGCGAAACAAATTTTGTAAAATAAATTAAGTTTGTTCATGGGAGAAAGTTGAATTAAATTTTAAATTCTTTAACACATTAACCTTTAACTCTTTATCTCTTTAGACAAGATGGTCAACAATTAGATGTATTGGTGTTTCTGGTTCTACATTTGCTTATCAACTAACTTAAAACTAACGAAAATATACAAAAAGTAAATTCGCACCCCCTCTCCGTCATGGGTAGTACGCTGGTGGTCTTTTGCAAGATGTGACTGAGCCAGATGGCGGGACTTTCCCACTATTGTGAAAGAGACCACCAACGTACCGGCACCGGGGATGATTGTCGACAGGAATATTGGAAGCGGCGTCATAAACTAAATTGGACCGGCCGCTCCAACATCCCGCCCCTCATTGAAGGCTTCCTTCAATATTAAATTTAAACGGTATATACAAATCAATTATGTATGACACATCGGTGTGCACATGTACAATTGAAACTTATGACTAAAGAACAAACGACAAAACAAAAAACAAAAGAAAACGAAATGAATACAAACAAACAAACCAAAATGGGTAAATAGGCACTATCACTAAAAGTTCAAAAAAGTTCGAACGCTCTCACTGGTTAAATGTACATAGAGGCCATGGGTAAAACACACACTTTGTTTATTGAGCGGGTCACTTCACCTTTTGAAGTTTCTAAAGTCACCACACGCACACAACCATCCTTTCCTGGGTGTAGGCGAACGACACGTGCCAAGCGCCATTGAAGGGGTGGTGAATTGTCTTACTTGATGACCGCTAACTCGCCCACTTCGATGTTTGGAAGACGCTGGTTCCACTTACGGCGGGGTTGTAGTTGCGTCAGGTAGTCCACGGACCACCTTTTCCAAAAATGCTGCCGAAGTTGTTCCACATATTGCCATCGAGACAGCCGGTTGATGGGCAAAGGCGTTACGTCATGCTCCACGGGGGCAGTGAGCAGATCACCTATTAAGAAGTGGCTTGGGGAAAGGGCGATTAGGTCATTGGGGTCGTTGGAGATGGGTGTCAAAGGACGTGAATTCAGGCAGGCTTCGATCTGTGTTAATACCGTGTGCATCTCCTCATATGTTAGTGATGTCAGACCAATCACTCTTTTAAGGTGTGACTTTACGGACCGGATACCTGCCTCCCATATCCCACCGTGATGGGGACTATGGGGAGGAATGAAATGCCACCGGACCGTACGATCGGCTAGCCGGTCAATTACATCGCGTTCGAATTTTTGCGACTTTAACATTTCGCCAAGTTCGGATAATTCATTACGAGCACCCACAAAATTTGTTCCGTTGTCCGAATATAAATTTGCAACGTGCCCGCGACGGGATATGAAGCGTTTGAGAGCGCCCAAAAACGATTGAGAACTCAAATCTCCGACGAGCTCTAAATGTAACGCTTTGGTCGCAAAGCAGACAAACAGGGCGATATAACCCTTTACCGTCCTTTTGCCTCTACCTCGACCCTCTTTCAGGTACACTGGACCGCCAAAGTCAACGCCGCTGTTGAGAAAAGGTCGGGCCGGTTGAACGCGATCTTTGGGCAACTCACCCATTAATTGATACGATGTCGTCGGGTTTGCTCGGAAACATTTGAGGCAATTGTGAATGATTCGTCGCACCACGGAGCGCCCCGACATGGGCCAGTACCTTTGTCGCAGAGAGGCCAATGTAGCCTGAGGGCCGGCATGCAATAATGAGATGTGCTCCGATTGAACGATTAATTCGGTGATTTCGCACTTAGGTAACACTATTGGGTGCTTAACGTCCGAATGAGCGCCGGAATTTCTTAAACGACCTCCGACACGTATGAGTCCGCTATCGTCGAGGAAAGGGTTGAGTGATATCAGACGACTTTTCTTGCTGACTTGACGACCGCCCTCGAGTTCTTTGATTTCGGTACTAAACGCTTGATGCTGTACGTTTTTTAGGATGATAAGCATTGATCTTTGTAATTCAGATACTTTCAAGGGACCGGTGTGCTTTGTGATGGGCTTTCGACAGTTTTCCGCGAATCGTAAACAGTACGACAACACGCGTTGTAGTTTGCGCAACGATGAAAATCGAGTAAAAAAATCTGGTGGTAACATTTTCTCGGAAGTTATCGCGACAGCAACCACACGTCGTTGTTCCGGCAACTCCTGATCGTTGGCGAAGTTTGGATTCGTCTGACAGTACTTCGGCCAATGCTGTGCCTCGTCTGACAACCAGGATGGCCCGTGCCACCATAATGGAGAATCAATCAATTCGCGGGGTGAACAGCCTCGCGAAATTATGTCAGCGGGATTGTCTTTGGTGTTGACGTAACTCCAGACGCAATTTTTTGTTAACATCTGAATCTCGGAAACACGGTTTGCGACGAACGTTTTCCAAGTCGCTGGCTCGGCCGCTAACCACGACAAAACGATTTGAGAAGCGAGGGAGAGTTATTGTCTTGAGGGGTGCCACTCGAGATTTAGCGCAAAGTAACCGGGTTTGATGGGGTGTCGCGGTGTTTAAGGATCTGATATAGATGCATGCTCCGTAAGCGCGTTCGGATGCATCGCAAAAACCGTGGAGTTCGAATCCAATGGGATTCTGATTCGAAGTTACCTGCCGAGGAATCTCCAACTGATTCAATTCAGGTAAGCTGGCAATGAATGAATCCCAGGTAGTCAGGATCCTTATTGGGACGGACTCATCCCACCCAACATTTAACGACCATAGCGATTGGATCATTAATTTTGCAATTAGGATGACCGGACCCACAAGACCGAGAGGGTCAAAAATCTGCGCGGTGATTGATAAGATTCGTCGCTTGGTTACCCGATTTCCTGACTGGATCTGACATATGGAATATTTTAACGCGTCATGTGTGCAATTCCATAATAGACCTAATGTTTTGGAGTCGCCATGTTTATCGAAATTCACCATGACTTCATTTTCACTTAACGTGGGCAATAGCTCGGGGCAATTTGATGCCCATTTGTTTAACGGGAAACAGCCTTTGTCAAGGATTGCCACTATATTGTCGCGTAACGCGCGCGCTTCGCGAACCGTTTTTGCTCCAGTTAGCAGGTCGTCCACATACGTGTCCTGCATGATTGACCGCTGAGCTTCGGGATTATTTGAGCCTTCTTCCAGTGCTACCTGTTGTATGCATCGCGTAGCCAGGTAGGACGATGACGCCATGCCGTAGGTAACCGTGTTAAGCTCGTAAACTTGAACCGGATGGGACGGGTCGCGACGCCATAAAATTCGTTGGTACTTTCTGTCCTCTTTGTCCAATTGTATTTGCCGATACATTTTTGTTATATCCGCGGATATCACGATGTTATGCAACCTAAAACGCGTAATGATAGCAAAGAGATCCTGTTGTACCACCGGACCTACCATTAATTTGTCGTTTAGACTGACACCGTTAGAGGTTTTGGCCGATGCGTCAAAGACTACGCGCAATTTAGTGGAAACACTGGACTCTTTTACTACCGAGTGGTGAGGTAAAAAATACCCGTCGTTGGAGAACATTTCGCGATCTTCAATTGTTACCGGTGACATGTGATGCAAAGATTGATATTCGTCCAAGAACAATTGATAGGAAACGCGCAAATCCGGAGATCTTTTTAATCGTCTTTCAAGACCGTGTAACCTTTTCAAAGCGATGTCATAAGACGACCCTAACTCTTTTGAATTGTCTTTGAATGGTAGTCTGACTGTGAATCGGCCGTCATTGTCGCGTTTGACGGTGGAGATGAAATGTGTCTCACACGCTCGTTCAGCGGATTCACTGCGCTGGTTACGACGTGTAAATTCGTCACGGAATTTTGCGGAAGTTTGGCAGGTAGACGCATTGCGCCCCCGGCTATCCATCCCAGGTGGGTCTTTTGGAAAACCGGGTGCACTTTGGTGGCCTTGATTTGACCGACACAGAGGAGGTCCCAAAAGATTTCAGCACCGATTAGAATATCTATGGGACCGGAACGATGAAATTGCGGATCCGCTAGCTTGATGTTATTTGGGATTTGGAGGAGACTTGCATTTATCGATTCCGCCGGCACTGAATGAGTTATGATCGGTACTACAAGACAATTCAAGTTAGCACCGAACGCATTGTGAAATGATTTGACTTGCAGACTGGCGATTTTATTGACAATGCTGCCGTTAGCATTACCAATTCCGGTGACGCGGATGTTGGTTTCTTTCGAATTGACCCTTAAACGTTTGCAAGTTTCGATCGTTACGAAGTTGGATTGAGACCCAACATCAATCAATGCGCGACACGATTGATATTGGCCGGTGTTGTCTCGTACGAGAATGACTGCTGTTGATAAAAGTACCTGCGATTCGTAACTATGACAGTGATGGTTAGCTACGATCGGGGTGTCTTCAGCCGCGTTCGTTGTCACAGGTGCTGCGGGTTCCGTCAAATGGAGCAATGAGTTGTGCATTTTATTACAAATTTTACAAACTCCTGACTTGCATTGGGACGCGGAATGTGAGGTGCTCCTCAAGCAATTGAAACATAATTTTAACCTTTTGACTTCGGCGATCCGAGCCGAAACGGACAAATTTAAAAATTGTTTGCATTGATACATAAAATGGTTTTGATTGCACAACTTGCACGAGGGCTGTTGCGTAGCCAAGTTGGAGGAAGATCTCGTGAACGGCGCTTTTGATTTCTGTTGCGGATTTGACTTGGATTGAACGTCACGGTTCTTTTCGGGGTTTTTGTGAAATTGGATCGCTTCCCACACGCGACAGCGATCCTTGAGGTACGCGTACATGTCCTTTAGCGTTGGCATCGTTTTTTTGTTGGTTGTTTCCCATTCCCGCATGGTAAATGCATCTAATTTTAATTCGATTAAATGGATTATTAGAAGATCCCATGTTTCCGTCGGCGCATCTAACGTTTTTAACACTTTCAAGTGCAAATCTACCTTGTCGATAAGTTGCCTCAGAGACGCGGGAGAATCTTTTGTGACGTTG
Organism: Tenebrio molitor; assembly: GCF_963966145.1. Lineage (NCBI taxonomy): Eukaryota > Metazoa > Arthropoda > Insecta > Coleoptera > Tenebrionidae > Tenebrio > Tenebrio molitor. The sequence continues at coordinate 21,339,754 of NC_091047.1, read as the reverse complement.
GGTAAATCGAATAACGCGCGAATATGATTTTTTATGATCAAACGTTGATCGTCATACCTTTCTTTCAGCAAAGCAATCGCGATTAGTAGTATGTAAAATGTTACTTCTGGGCCAGGACATTTGGCGTCTTAAAAATCAAGGCAAAATCTTACAAATTTAGCTGTTTGCCCAAAAGCAAACAACCGAATAGGGCCTAAAACCTCTCAAAAATCATTAATTTTTATCCACCCCAAAAGTTCCCAAATATGTGTAGGCCACCAAAAGTTGGGCACACGAAAAACAGGGTAGAATCCTACAAATTTACTGTTTTCCCGAAAGTAACCATCCGAAAAAGATCTAAAAAACTTACAAAATGCCTTGATTTTAGACACCCCAAAAATAGCTTTTCCTTTCTGGACCAAGCCAATTGGCGCATGCAAAAATCAATTAAAATTACCTCAAAACTGCTCTAAAACCATTGTCAAATCTCTAGATTTCAGACACCTCAAAACAGCTTTTTATTTCTGGACCAAGCCTATTGGCGCATGGAAAAATCAATGAAAATCAACTTAAAGCGTCTTAAAAATCAAGGCAAAATCTTACAAATTTAGCTGTTTGCCCAAATGCACACAACCGAAAAGGGCCCAAAACCTCTCAAAAATCATTAATTTTTATCCACCCCAAAAGTTCCTAAATATGTGTAGACCACCAAAGATTGGGCACACGAAAAAACCGTTAAAATCTCCCAAAATCATGTAAAATTATCTCACGAGCACTCTAAAAAACTCACAACATACCGTGTTTTTAGACACTCCAAAATGGCTTTTTATTTCTGGACCAGACCAATTGGCGCATGCAAAAAAAAGAGAAAGACAACACCAAATCAAAGAGGTATATTTGGCGCCTTACAAACTAATGTGGTGAAATTCCTTTAAAAATCATAATTTTTTATGCTCCCAAAAAATACTCGAGACTCAATAGACCACCAGAAAATGGGCACATGGGAAAATCATCCAAAATCAAACAAAATTACATTAAAAGCACCCAAAAAACCTTACAACATTCCTTGTTTTGAGACACCCCAAAATGGATTTTTACTTCTGGAGAAAGCATTGGCACATGCAAAAAATTCACCAGTCGGAGTGGCGACCGGTAATAATATTAAACAAATAAAAGCTCTTGTTTTTAAATTTCCAAAATGGCTTTTTTATTTCTGGACCAGGATAATAATTGGTAAATCTTGGATTCAGAATATTTACAGAATTGATAAAAATAAGTGCAAAACATTCCCCGTTTTCATTCCGACTACAATCCGATCAATTCTTACAGCATCTCCTCTTTCACGACAGCTTATACCGTTTATAGGTATGTGTCTATCGAAGAGAATCATCGGCACGACCATCAATCCTGAATTCGTCTTCGACTCGTGAGCCTTTGGCGAATCACCAGAACAGGTCATTGTTGTTCGATATTACTGTAAGTCATGAATAGATGGAAGAGTCCCAATACCGAGAAATGTTTTGAGAATATTTGGCAGCACTCAGTTGTCCGTCAATCTTCGTGGGTCCTCAATCTCTATGGCCACTCGAGATCTCACCAGTTCAGATTTAAGAACAACTGCATTCTCAATAAAAAAAGGCGGCGATAGGAATCGAACTCAAAACCTTGTAATTATCTGTCTAACTCTCTACTAGCTGAGCTATTTAGGTCTTGTCCATTATAATTTCTAATCAGCTACAATAATACATTAAATTGCGCAATATTACGAAATCAAAAAAAAGTTGGATTCGCAACAATTCGAACTCGAGACCCCTTGGATTGAACGCGAATATCTTACCAACACGCCTATAGAGGATCTTCAGTATTTTTCGGATTGAATATATTATATTGTCTATGCTAATTTTCTTATTAATTAAAAAAATGAAATTCGCTACGCACTAGTGTACATAACAATTATTGTGTCCAAATTAAGTTTATTTTTTAAGGGTAAGCACGCACGTAATACGCTGAATACGCTCAATCGTGCAGCGCTTAAATTTAATAACGAATAACGCATTTTGACTTTTGAGCGTTTTTACTAAACAGAAGACGGTCGATGGTCGAGCATTGGTATCCTTCAAAAATACGCTGACACATCGGCCTACTCGTTTAAAAAAACGGATTTACTGTAAAACCAATTTTTTTCCGTCATAGAAATTGCTTATTCATATTGTAGATAGTATTCAACGATAGGCAACCAACAATGTCATTATTGTTACGTAGTTATAATTTTTTTTGTAACACAACTTACTAACATTGAGTTTTTTTTTAATTTTGTATTTGTGATATTAAAAAGCTTACATATTTTTATAATAAAGTTTAATGCAAAACGATAATATGGATGGCGCCATCTAGACCAGGATCGCGCGCGGCGCTGTTTCGGTCGGTAATTCAGTTTGGCTTTTTACTTGTCGATTGCGTAGACAGTTGACAGTTGACAGTTGACGTGTTCTGGTGAAGGTGAAGTGTTCTGTGGTTGACACTGTTGACAGTTGATACAGCAGTGGCGTTTGCATCACAGTTTTTAATAGGTGAGTCAATGTCTTGATATTTACTAAATGTAATTCGTCTGACATTATGTTCATTTTCAACGGTTGTGCCTAAAGAATCCTGACCCACGAACGTGATTTTTGTTGTAATCGTTTTTCAATAGACAATTAGCGAAAACAAGAACGCACGTATGTACGTACCGTAGGTTTTCTACGTTTTTGCTTTTTTATTAGGTGAACAAGCTTTATGAATGGCATTTAATAAAACGCGTTTAAGCCTGAGATTGTTAGTTCCAATTAAAAAAACTTCAAGAAGAAAATGTTTTATAGTTAAAATTCATAATAAAACACTAAAAAATTACGTTACGTACGTGCGTTCGTGCTTTCTTTAATTCTCTAATGTCATAAAGAAAAACATTGTTTTTGCGTCCAAAACATGGTAGTAGTTAATAACTAGAATAAAACTATTATAAAGTCGGTACAGGTTGCAAGTGTTTGGCTATATATTACATTACAGTATCACCAACACTTAGAAGAAAAATAATCCTTATTTATGGAGAAAATTAAGTTACAACATGCTTGTTGCTTCATTGCAACCTGTACCCACTTTACTATTATATTATATGGTCTTTGGTTAACTTTACAATATTTTTAACCATCTCTCTTAATTTCAGATTATCGTTTCAATTTGCTTTATCTGACTATCTTTTCTAGTGATTTTTCTATATTCAAATGAAAGTTAAACATTATAAAAGTAAAAACATTTATAATATCTTTTATCATCAGTTTTTTATAATATGATAATTCATTTTTAATCTTATCATAATTTATTATTTGGTATTCTATTTTATAGTTTTCTAAAATTTTCTTTAAATCTTTCTTAATATCGCGTAAATTCAGTGGGGGATAGCCATCCCCTACTGAAATTCCATATTGTACAAAGCATAAAAGATCATTTGTTATTATTATATTTTTCTTTTAAATAACGTAAACCATAGATCGGTAAACCACGTACTCAAATTAATTTTATAGGAGTAGATATTTTTATTTATGAAATCAAACAGGTTTAATGGATTAGGATTAATTTTATAATTATGTATTGCTTTATAGCTATTAAGACAACAAGTGTTTTATAGACGATTTAAAAATCGAGATCGTAGTTTAAATCAGAGCGACCGCAGGGAGCGAGGATTTAATAGATCGAGATTTTTAAACTATAAAACACGCGTTGTCTTCAAGATTTTTTCTAACACTAACATCTTATCAGAAATTTTAATAAATTCAGAAATTATTCGAGGCGCGTCACAATACACAAAATGCGGAGATTGCCGTGGGTACTATGGTAATAATATCAACAAACTTGGAAAAAAACAATTTTCATCGATGAAATGTGCCAAAACGTTCCAGAAGAAATAAGAAAAAAGGGGCAATTTGTTACCAATGAAGTCTAAAAGTGCATATGAAAAGGTGTATGTTTCGTTTCAAGGCCGGAACAATGAAAAAAGCATCACGGAGGTAACGGAAGATGTCATTTTGGCTTTTCTTGATATGAGGTAGGTGTGTAGAACTTCATTAAAAGTTAATTTACATTACGGCAAGAATCATTTGAAGAAAATGTAAAGATTGCCAGTTTTCGATGGCCGGCCACTTGCATTGGATGAAACAGCAGAAGTTAAAGAAGATGTTAGGAACAAGAGCACGAAGCTAATGTGGCAGTTCCAATTCAATAATTGTACTTTTCACTTTTGTGATAATTACTGTAAAAATGATGAATAAAATGTTACTTGAATAATATGTGGGAGCGTATTTTGTTCGATACCTCCCTAGAAAGTGGGTCTGTATCCATGGTTACCAGTGAGTGAAGGTTCCACTTTCGCTCACGCACTTTCGCTCACGCATAATTGAAATTCGATTTTATGAAAAAGAATTTGTATATTGAAAATAATTACATACCAATAATAACTAAACGTTATTCACGTGGAGTTGAACATTTCAAGGACAAATAATTTTATTTTTTGGATCTGTAATTATGTTTTGTAAATAGTGACATGCAGCTAACCAACATAATGCGAATTTAGCAATGCTCAATCCATCGTGAACGGTATTTACCTGCATGTCACTGTTTGCTAAATTATTTGACCTTGAAATGTTCAATTCAACGTGAATAACGTATACAGTGCGTTTTTTTAAGACTGGCCAGAGGGTTTTACATGCTAATTTTTCAACCTCCTGTTAACTTTGTATTTGTAATACCTAAATGGTTATAATAGACAATTTACAAATAAAATGTTATTTGCAAAAAATAGTGTGAACATTGATATTTTACATTTTATAACGATAGATTCATTATTTATGTTATAACAAGTTTCTTTACTTTAATAAAAATTAAATGAAATGTTCAAAATGGCCTCCAGAGGCAGTTAGCAATCACATAATCAATTACATGTCAGGTGAAATTTTAGCCTACTGAAAATTTAAAATTAGAGCAAACGGAATTCAAAAAATGTCTTTTTGCTATAATTTATTCCTTGATTCTGGTTATTAAATTGAAATTGTTTCAATACATTATCATATCCCACAACTTTACTACAAAACTGGGTTGAATATTTTCATGAGGACAAAAGTTAACGGGGGGTTGAAAAATGTAGCTTGTAAAACCCTATGGCCAGTCTTAAAAAAAACTCACTGTATAACAATTCATCACTTTACATAATTAATCACGACGGCCACCGAATATGCCCATCATCAGTACAACTTTCTGAAGGATCCACTCTTGGTCCGCCGCTTCCAGTAAAAACTTGCAAACATCGTTTCTTGAAGAAGTTGTAGCTTTTTTCGGCTGATAGTTTCTACATTTTGTTTTCAAAAAGGAGGTGAGACTGTTGAACCTGTACAATTTATTATATTAAAAGAACTAATAGCTTATTAAAAAAACCTCTTACCTGGATACCTGGAGATATAAACGTTTTGAAATACAAACAGTGTACTCTTCAACATTGAATAACCGCGCTGATGCTGCTTTCGTCTTTTCCCTTGATCTCGGTCTGCCATTGTGTAAATATTTCCAATTCTTTCTGGTATCGTAATTTTGATTTCGTATGCAGCATTTGGTACTTCGCGACACTTGCCTCTTCCAGGACGTCATCAGGAACACAGAATTCTTCGTCATCCATTTCCACAACGTGGTGTGCACAATCACTTTATTGACTTTGCAAAACTTTGTTTATTTTGTATTTTATTTTTTTCCATAGCAACAGATCTCTCCGAAAATGTGATTTATTTATTTTATTTTAATTTTATTTAAAATTTTGAATATAAAGTTACAGACTCATTTTCTAAGGAGTTATGTCTGGTATCGAACAAAATCAAATACAGCACTCGAGAGTAAGGCCGCTTTTGTTCACTTGAATTGCATCGACCACTCCGCTGCGCGTCGTGGCCGAACATGCAATTCGCGTGAACAAAAGCTTTACCTTCCTCTCTCGTAGTGTAAATAACTATTATGACTCTATAAGATACGTTGCTATTGACGACGTGTCTTATAGAGAAAGCGTATTTTATGGGAAACATAAGGTGTGAGCTCAAATGCACCATGGAAACAGTATAAGATATTAGTGTTAGAAAAAAAGATTATATTCGTTAACGTAATTTTTCTATTTATCTAGCAATTCTTCTTCTAATTTAAAATATAATATTTCCTAACTTTTTTGCCTTATTGTTATTCAACATGATTATTAATTCTTTAAAATTTTTTAATAATTTTGTATATATTCATACAAATTTGTTTCACCATGTTTATAATCTATTTCTTCATATGAAATTTCGTTGTATTTTAAAAATTCTAAAAATCTTCGCTTTTTATTCTTCAATCACCCGTGGCAAATTTTGCCACTTTTTATTTCATCTATAAATCCCATAAATTCGCGGACATAGTCCACTCATGAGCCGAAGGCGAATTCTAACAAGTTATTTGTGATTAATATTTTTCTTTTTCTGCAAAAACATATTTCCAAAAAATACGACTAGCAATTTCTCTTAAAATCAACATTTGTTGATTTTTCATAACCCAATATTTCTGCTAAATCTTTACCTTTAAACAAAGGTTGATTATCATTATCTAATATGAAAAATACGTCTTGATCATAAACTTACAAGTAACAGTATTATCTATGTCAATAATTTAATTTATTTTTTATTATTGGGTGACCGATCCCATTTATACTAGCTACATACGTTATTTGTCTTCATCATATAATTATTTCAAATAGCTTTCTCTTTCTCTATATACATACGTAGGTTTCATATTGCCTCATATATTGTACTGGATCCCTTTTATTACAAGTATTATTTATTATTTTTTTCGACAATTGATTAAATGATCATTAAAATGATCACCTCCATATATAACACGCATTCTTGAATTCTGAGGCTTCTCACAGTTTTACCTAAACAAGGACAGTGTGCTTTAACACGCATTGTTTATGAATAATTTCTTATGAAAAAAAATGTGATAAATTAAATGAATCGCTCACATAACGATGACCAAGAAACATGGCAAATGTTTCAGAAAAGGTTAAACGATATGAGAAGTAAAGCCAATAATGACTTTGAACGATTAGTATATCGGAATATGTTTAATCAGTTTAAAATGTATGAAAATAACGTATTAACCTTGGCAAACTTAGATTTTCTTAAAATACACTTTCGTAATCTTGAAGTCTTTGATGAATAAATTTTCTAATAAATGACAAGTCTTTGCTCCATTTGTTTGGAATTAAAATGTCCAGATGATTTTTATAACTATAGAAATAAATATGAAAAAACATGTAAACAATGTAAAAAAGCAGTTAATTCTACTCGTTTATTATGTGATTGTGGTAGATATTACACTAGAACTAATTTTAAAAGGCATATAAAAACAGATTTGCATAAAAATGGATTGAATTTATTTATTTACTAAAAATTGTTTGTTAGATTTTTTCCTATAATAAATGGAACGAAGGAACTTAAGTAATCTTCGTTTATCTGAACTGTTTAATATTGCAAAATCATTAGACATCAAATATATTAGAAAATATAATAAAGCAGACTTAATAAAAGCTATTATTAAAGCTGAAGAGCAATTACATAAGGAAATAAAAAACGGAAAAAAGTCAGTTATGCCTCCTTTGCGGAATTCGGACAGAGTCCTCATGAGCGAAGCGAATTCAGAAATATTTTCATTTGATGATGATTTATTTGCTGAACCAAGGAAAAAGAGAGTTAGTAAAATCAAATGTGACATATGTGGAAAATATATCAAAAGCACCCGAATGCACCTCCATAAAGAGAAAGAAAACAAAAAGAACCTAAAAACATTTCAGTTTGATGACGATATATTTGCTAAACCAAAAAAAAATAGAGTAAAGAAGATAAAATGTGATATGTGTGGAACATATATCGAGGAAACTCGAATACATTTGCATAAATTAAAACATGATTTGGAATAGTCGTCGTTTGCTCGAATTACGTAATATGGCAAAATCCTTAGGTATAAGATACATTAAAAGATACAATAAGGCAGAATTGATAGACGAGATTATTAATGCTGAAAAGCAATTAAAAATAAAAAGAGAAAACAAGAAGAGCTTGGAAATATTTCCGTTTGATGATGCCATATTTTCTAAACCAAAAAAAGAAAGAGTAAAAAAGATCAAGTGTGATGAATGTGGAAAATATATTAAGGAAAGTCGAATGCAGTTGCATAAAGCAAGACATAATCCAGAGCCAGATTTTATTTTAGTTCAGGTTGCTTTTAAGGGAAGATTATTAACGTATCAACATAATAATCTAGAAGAAGGTATAGATATGGAAACATACATGGATATGATAAAAGAAAAGGCTATTAAAATAATTATAAATGCTTTAAATCTCCACAAAAATATTAAAATTAATTTAGAGATGGAATGCGAGTTTATGAAACTGGAAAATGAAGACTTTACAATGATACATAAATTTCAGTTACTAAATGTTATACTAAGAGAAAAAGATGATCTGGAGGAATACTGGGATGAACAAAAGAATTTATTTATATCAAAATGTGATGAATTACAAGAAAAGGGATCTGGATGGACTTTGAAAAATATAAATTATTTGCGCATTAATATAAACAAATATACACCTTTAAGCGGAAATTCATATGTAGAATTACCCAAGTGGATTAAAGATAAAAAAGCTTGCGTTAATGTTAAAAACAACGATAACAAATGCTTTATGTACAGCGTAATATCCTGTTTACATCAAGCAAAAGAACATGTAGATAGACTGAATCATTATAATAAGCCGGAATATATAAACGAATTAAATTTTGAAGGAATAAATTTTCCTGTCAAAATCCAGGACATACCTAAATTTGAATCACATAATAAAATTAATGTTACCGTGTTTAGTTACGAAGAACAAATATTTTATCCTTTGTATCATAATAAGAAGCGATTCTATGAAATAAATATCGACTTACTATACTTTGGAAATAAAGACAACAATCATTATTGTTGGATTAAGAATTTGAGTCGATTGTTAAATGATCAGTTGGAAGTAAATAGAAACAAAAAACATTTCTGTAGAAGATGTTTAAACTACTCCGCTAGAACTGAAGATGCTTTAAAGAAACATCAAAATGTGTGCTTTAGTAATGAACCATGTTTTCCGAACATGCCTGAAGATAGTGTATTAAAATTTAAAAATATTCAAAGAATGTTAAGACATCCGTATGTAATTTATTCTGATTTTGAATCTATTCTGAAACCTATTCATACATGCGAACCAAATCCTGAATCATCATATACTCATAAAACACAATCTCATATTCCCTGTGGTTATGGATTATACGTTAAGAGTGCTTATAATAATATTGATAACCCATTGGAAATTTACAGAGGAGAGGAAAGTGATAAATGTTTTATATATTCCAATTTTGTTTCATAATTTAAGTTCTTACGATTGTCATTTGTTTATAAAAAATCTAGGAGAAGATAGAAGTCAATTGAAATTAATACCTAATAACGAAGAGAAATATATTTCTTTCAGTAAAATTTTAAGAATGGATGATAATGGATATATCGAATTGAGATTTATCGATTCATTTAGATTTTTAGCAAGTAGCCTAGACAATTTGTCATCTAATCTGGAATCAAGTCAGTTGAGAGAAATAATTAAATACTTTTCAAATGGTGAATTAGATGTGTTATTTAGGAAAGAAAAAAGCAAGATAATTAGAAAAGGAATATATCCTTATGAATACATGGATTCTTTTGAGAAATTTTCTGAAACAAAACTTCCATCAATAGATAAATTTTATTCTTCGCTCACAAAAGAAGGTATTTCTCAAGAAGAATTCAAACATGCAGTGAAAGTATGGAAACATTTTAAAATTAAAAACTTGGGTGAATGGCATGATTTATACTTAAAACTAGATGTTTTGCTGTTAACTGATGTATTTGAAAATTTTAGAGACTTATGTTTGGAAAAGAGTTATGGACTCGATCCTGTTTGGTATTATACAACTCCGGGGTTAGCTTGGGACTGTATGCTCAAATATACTTCAGTGGAGTTGGAATTATTAACTGATTATGAAATGTATTTGTTTTTTGAAAAGGGAATTAGAGGAGGTATTTCACAGTGTAGTAACAGGTATTCGCAAGCAGATGAAAATACTCAGATTATCTATATAGATGCTAATAATCTATATGGATGGGCTTTATCTCAGAAATTACCAGAAAAAGACTTTAAATGGTTGACTTGTGATGAAATTAAAAATGTCGACGGTATATTGGTATCAGATAGTAATACGGGTTATGTTTTGGAAGTCGATTTAGCATTTCCAGTAGACTTAGCTATTCATAACAAATTCAATGATCTCCCTTTAGCTCCGGAAAATAGAATTCCTCCGGGCGGAAAAGTAGAAAAACTACTTTGTCATTTCTATGATAAGAAAAATTATATAATTCATTACGAAACATTAAAACTTTACAAAAATTTAGGTATTAGAATAACAAAGGTTCACAGAGGTATAAAATTTACTCAGTCAAATTTTATAGCATCATATGTTAAATTCAATACTGAACAAAGACAAAAGGCGAAAAATGATTTTGAAAAAGATTTCTGGAAATTAATGGTTAATGCCCCATATGGTAAGTCTATGCAATCTGTTAGAAACCAACAAAATATTAAATTATATTGTGATGAAGAAAAATTACAAAAAGCAATAAACAAACCTAATTTTAAACACAGAACTATATTTAGCAAACACCTGGCAGCAGTTCACAATTTTAAAACAAAAGTATTGTTTAATAAACCAATTTATATTGGGCAAGCTGTGTTAGATTTATCGAAATTATTAATGTATAACTTCCATTACAATGTAATTAAAAAAGAATTCAATGAAAACGTAAAACTTCTTTATGGAGACACTGATAGCTTTATATATGAGATTAAAAATGCCGATTTCTATGAATTTATGAAAAACAATCTCGACTATTTTGATACATCTGATTATCCAAAGGATCATTCATTATATTCTGATAAAAATAAGAAAGTAATAGGGAAGTTCAAAGATGAATTGAATGGTATTAAGATATTAGAATGCATAGGTTTAAGGTCAAAAATGTACAGTTACAGAACTGAACCGTCTGTTTCGAAAAAATTAAAAGGTATCAAAAAAGCAGTATTGAAGAAAGAAATAAGTTTTGAAGATTACAAAAATTGCTTGTTTAATCAAAAAGAATACTTCCATAGACAGAAAGTGATCAGGAGTCATAAACATGATATATTTACTGAAGAAGTAAAGAAAAAGTCTCTAAGTTGGAAAGATGATAAAAGATACCTTTTACCTAATTCTACAGATACATTAGCTTATGGACACGTATTAGTATCATCATAGGTACGTTCATGGACATTGTTGAATAAATCGCTATTTTTTATTAGTGTTGAAGTAATAAATTAAGAAAACAATAATTACAATTACGATAATAAACATAAGAACAAAAATAATAATTTTTAATTTGTTAACTTGTTGAATGAGACTTGAAAACTTTTTTCGGAATTTTGGATATTCTTCATTGAATATATTTAAATTCTTGAATACAGTACTTTCCATTTAATTTACAATTTTTGAGTTTTTTCATTTATTGCTCTCATATTTTTAGTATGTCTTTCAAATATTTTCAGAGTTCTTTTCTTTACATCATCGATGTTTGATGGTATTACTACTGTTTTGTTTCTTAATTCTGCTAGTTTCTTAGGATCATAATTATTGTAGTTGTCTAATTTATATTCCAATTCATCTATTTTATTATTAGCGGATTCTAGTTCACAGTCTGTCATAATTAATTGTTCAAGGAATAAATTAGCTGCTTTTCTTGCAATATATTTATCTACAACTTCTTGTTTGAAACCAACTATTTTTGCTCCATCTTCTAATCTGTCTATTTCAGTAATAATAGGTTTTAAATCTTTTTTCCATTTTTCTTTCTCATCGTTGGGAATGTATGAAACTAGTTTGTCCATTTATGACTGAAAAGTTTCTAAAGATTTACTAATTAATTCATCTGCTTCTTCATCTAAACTTATATGTTTACGACTACCTGCTTTGTGTTCTACATTATCGAATATTTTTTTATTTTTTGTTTTGCTTTTTCTCTCTTTTGTTCCCAATTGTTCCGATTTGTTCTCTTTTGTTCCGGATTGCTCTGGTTTGTTCCCGTTTGTTCTCGTTTTACATGCAATCTTAATTCCAACTGAATTTAGTCCCATATTAAGGGAATTTCTGGAAATACTTTTAGATTTGCAAAAATCTGTCTTTGTTAGTTTTTTATTTACGGTAGAATTGAGATATTCAATGGCAAAATTACGATTTCTCATTTGCGTTACTTCATTGATATTTCTTGGTATATTTAGTTTTTTATCTTGAGTAAAAGATTTGTAACTATTTTTAAATTGTTGGAGTTCAGATGGTTGTCTTGTTTTTAATGGTGTATAATATTCTGCTACAATTTTGTTCTCTTCAGTATTGGGCATTTTTTTTTTAATTTATTATAAAAATTTTATATTACCCATCAGGTTCAGTAAAAGAGATTAGTGTCCGATTGGGTAGTAGCTAAGGAAATTAACAATTTAAATAAATGTGCACAAGCAAAGGAATATGACGTGATCACTCGATAAATATTTAAACTTTACAAATCCAGAAATTATTGTTAAATCACTGAAAAAAATACTAAAAAAACTGACAGTATAAGGAAATACTCCAGGATCACAGGATAATAAGCATGTTGATTATGACAGTGCAATTAATAAATTAAATAATAACACCATTAGAATAAATAAATTAGAAAAACATATTTTCTGATTCTTGGAATCTCTCCTCTAATAGGTAGGAACTATTCTGTAATTGGAGAGCAAGAATTGCTTTCATTTTCTTATCTTTTATTTTGAAGATTTATTTTTATTCAAAGCTAAAAAAAAAGTTTATTCGTATTTTAAGGGCTTGTGATATTTTATGTGTATTCATTGATCTTTTAAGATTTTTATTATATTCAAATGTTTTTGTTATCGAGATACTCGTATGTGATACTCAGTAAAAATGTTGCTTTCTTTTAGTAGTCTTTTTCGTTTCCATAATTTTTTTCTTTTCACTAATGGAAACTTTTTTTTAGATGAATAACAGAAAATTAACCTCAACACCTCAACCAATAGATGAACTACCATCCAAAAAAATAAGACTTGGCGATAATACATTGAATAATATGGTAAGTCCAGAAAAGGTAAGTTACAATTAATAAAAACTTAACCATGTTATTCTCCTTATTTTTTAACAGCGACTGGTCAGCTTGAGCACTTCAGATTATGATGCGTTAAACGGATGCATAGACTTCATAGATAAGAGTTTGTTCGCTTGGCACTTTTATCATGATCCTGATAACATACTGTTAGTTACTGCTCCATCACGGTTTGGTAAAACATCAATCATAAAGATGCTTGAGAAATTTTTTGGAATTCCCATTACCAGCTCTGGGGTTAGGGTCACAAATGTAATACAAAAAGATGGAATTTTTGTTGAGGATTTAAGCAACATGTCAAAATATTTCAAAATATTTAAGACAAAGAAGATTTTTGAAATGTGCCATTGTTCACCTCCTGTAAACAGTTGCAATAAATGCAAACAATGGTTTTACGAACACTGTGGACAGCACCCTGTCATTTCAATAGATTTTGGAGATCTAGGGACAAAATCACTGAAACACTTGTGGCGAAGCCTGAATGCAGTAATAAGAGATGCATTTCAACAACATGGATATTTGGTAACAAAAGTCAATGGAAAAACGGTGTGGTCAAGCACACAGGACGAATTAATGGGTGATCTTCATGTCAGTGACTTTTTGATGTACTATGATAGTGTTGAGCATCGTAAGTTTTGGTTTAACCCAAACACAACTGAAGAAGACAAGGAAGTCTTTCTGATAAATGGCCTGCCATTTTTGGCGGAATGTTTAAGTTTGCATTTCAAAACTGAAGAAACTGGAAAAGGCGTTATTTTACTTATTGACGAGTTCGATGCCTTTGTTTGTAAAATGATCTTTGAAGAAGGAGAGAAGGAGGAAATACAAAAAAACATCAGGCAGATTAACGGGGTTATTCGCGATTGGACTCGCAACATTCTGAAATCCTGTCGTTTTGTGCAAAAAGCATTGCTCATGGCCTGTTGTGCAATGGGAGGTATATTATCACTTGGAGCAAATAATGTTCAAATTCGAAGTTTTTTGGACTCCCATTCTTTTTCTGAATCATTTGGATTTACAGAAGACGAAGTGAAATTTTTAGTGGATGTCTATGGAGAAGGAAACAGTAATGAAACAAAGGAACAAATGCTAAAGGATATTGATGAGTGGTACAATGGATATTCAGTTATAAAAACCGGGAAGAAGATTTTTAGCTCTTTTTCTATTCTCAATTACTTACGATCTTTGAGTCTACGCTCTTACTGGAAGGATAAGATGGGTTCGAATCGTCTAGATGGTTTACTTGCAGAGACCCCATTTCATCACAAGGTTTTCCGTCTATTAAATTGTACTGAAAGAACCACGTCAATCAAAATTGTTGAGAATATACAGCCTGAACATATTTTAAAATTGAATGAACTAATTATAAAACGTGGAAATGTGAGTGAAGAATTAGTTGATTTGTACTTCCAATTTTTAACAGATTGTGGTTTCTTTAATGTAATCAAAAGAGAAAATCATTCTATTAACATAAAAGTCCCTAACTTCGAAATTGATTGTCGGCTTAGACAAAAGGTGCTTTCTGGCCTTCTCAAAAAGGAGACCGGGAAGTTTGATAGTTCCAAAATCTCTGCATTCATTGCAAGCTTAAAATCTCTGGCAGACATCAGTGTGTCACTAAGAGATAACAGCGTTGAAGTTGCTATGTGCATCGCAAAATTGTATACCAATACAAAGATCCCCAGGAACCATTTTGAAATACAAGCTGATTTATATTTTCTTATAAAGGATTGGATTGATGAGTGCTGCTATGCTGAGCTCAAAGTTGACAGCGGTAATTCACCCAGAATTGATATATTTTTCAAGATAAACGATAACACATCGGTAGTACTGGAAATTAAACACTTCATCAGTGCAAAAAGTGTGGATGAGGCTCTTGAACAGATATTGGATAAAAAATATTACAAAGTCTGTTCAAATTGTAATATCACTACTGAAAATAAAATTCTTCTGGGTGTATTTTTAGCTAGTGATGGAAAGATCTCTGTTGGTTGCTTGGTAAACATTAATGAAGAAAACAGTTCGGAAGTTATCATGAAGGGAAGAGTATGCGTGGATAGCGAAGGAAACACCCTGTTCCCACCAAATGAAGAGACAGGTTGATACAAACAGTAATTTATGATTTTTGTTTTTGTAGTACTAAATATATACTTAATTCAATGTTTTCTTATGGTCTCAGTTACGTATCTATACTTTTTTTATATGACAACCGAATTTACGTGTTTTTTATTAAATTTTGTAAATTACAGATTATATTTTATATATTTTTTTATTGTCCCAACCAAGATCTTTCTAGGTATCTTGGTCCCAACTAAGACCCAGCAATGAAAACGCAGTTGGAGATATCTAAGAAAGGATATTTTTTCAAGTTTTTGACGCTGTTTTTTTGTCGGTGGCTTTTTAACTCTTCAATGTAGTCGGAATGAAAACGGGGAATGTTTTGCACTTATTTTTATCAATTCTGTAAATATTCTGAATCCAAGATTTACCAATTATTATCCTGGTCCAGAAATAAAAAAGCCATTTTGGAAATTTAAAAACAAGAGCTTTTATTTGTTTAATATTATTACCGGTCGCCACTCCGACTGGTGAATTTTTTGCATGTGCCAATGCTTTCTCCAGAAGTAAAAATCCATTTTGGGGTGTCTCAAAACAAGGAATGTTGTAAGGTTTTTTGGGTGCTTTTAATGTAATTTTGTTTGATTTTGGATGATTTTCCCATGTGCCCATTTTCTGGTGGTCTATTGAGTCTCGAGTATTTTTTGGGAGCATAAAAAATTATGATTTTTAAAGGAATTTCACCACATTAGTTTGTAAGGCGCCAAATATACCTCTTTGATTTGGTGTTGTCTTTCTCTTTTTTTTGCATGCGCCAATTGGTCTGGTCCAGAAATAAAAAGCCATTTTGGAGTGTCTAAAAACACGGTATGTTGTGAGTTTTTTAGAGTGCTCGTGAGATAATTTTACATGATTTTGGGAGATTTTAACGGTTTTTTCGTGTGCCCAATCTTTGGTGGTCTACACATATTTAGGAACTTTTGGGGTGGATAAAAATTAATGATTTTTGAGAGGTTTTGGGCCCTTTTCGGTTGTGTGCATTTGGGCAAACAGCTAAATTTGTAAGATTTTGCCTTGATTTTTAAGACGCTTTAAGTTGATTTTCATTGATTTTTCCATGCGCCAATAGGCTTGGTCCAGAAATAAAAAGCTGTTTTGAGGTGTCTGAAATCTAGAGATTTGACAATGGTTTTAGAGCAGTTTTGAGGTAATTTTAATTGATTTTTGCATGCGCCAATTGGCTTGGTCCAGAAAGGAAAAGCTATTTTTGGGGTGTCTAAAATCAAGGCATTTTGTAAGTTTTTTAGATCTTTTTCGGATGGTTACTTTCGGGAAAACAGTAAATTTGTAGGATTCTACCCTGTTTTTCGTGTGCCCAACTTTTGGTGGCCTACACATATTTGGGAACTTTTGGGGTGGATAAAAATTAATGATTTTTGAGAGGTTTTAGGCCCTATTCGGTTGTTTGCTTTTGGGCAAACAGCTAAATTTGTAAGATTTTGCCTTGATTTTTAAGACGCCAAATGTCCTGGCCCAGAAGTAACATTTTACATACTACTAATCGCGATTGCTTTGCTGAAAGAAAGGTATGACGATCAACGTTTGATCATAAAAAATCATATTCGCGCGTTATTCGATTTACCCAACGTCACAAAAGATTCTCCCGCGTCTCTGAGGCAACTTATCGACAAGGTAGATTTGCACTTGAAAGTGTTAAAAACGTTAGATGCGCCGACGGAAACATGGGATCTTCTAATAATCCATTTAATCGAATTAAAATTAGATGCATTTACCATGCGGGAATGGGAAACAACCAACAAAAAAACGATGCCAACGCTAAAGGACATGTACGCGTACCTCAAGGATCGCTGTCGCGTGTGGGAAGCGATCCAATTTCACAAAAACCCCGAAAAGAACCGTGACGTTCAATCCAAGTCAAATCCGCAACAGAAATCAAAAGCGCCGTTCACGAGATCTTCCTCCAACTTGGCTACGCAACAGCCCTCGTGCAAGTTGTGCAATCAAAACCATTTTATGTATCAATGCAAACAATTTTTAAATTTGTCCGTTTCGGCTCGGATCGCCGAAGTCAAAAGGTTAAAATTATGTTTCAATTGCTTGAGGAGCACCTCACATTCCGTGTCCCAATGCAAGTCAGGAGTTTGTAAAATTTGTAATAAAATGCACAACTCATTGCTCCATTTGACGGAACCCGCAGCACCTGTGACAACGAACGCGGCTGAAGACACCCCGATCGTAGCTAACCATCACTGTCATAGTTACGAATCGCAGGTACTTTTATCAACAGCAGTCATTCTCGTACGAGACAACACCGGCCAATATCAATCGTGTCGCGCATTGATTGATGTTGGGTCTCAATCCAACTTCGTAACGATCGAAACTTGCAAACGTTTAAGGGTCAATTCGAAAGAAACCAACATCCGCGTCACCGGAATTGGTAATGCTAACGGCAGCATTGTCAATAAAATCGCCAGTCTGCAAGTCAAATCATTTCACAATGCGTTCGGTGCTAACTTGAATTGTCTTGTAGTACCGATCATAACTCATTCAGTGCCGGCGGAATCGATAAATGCAAGTCTCCTCCAAATCCCAAATAACATCAAGCTAGCGGATCCGCAATTTCATCGTTCCGGTCCCATAGATATTCTAATCGGTGCTGAAATCTTTTGGGACCTCCTCTGTGTCGGTCAAATCAAGGCCACCAAAGTGCACCCGGTTTTCCAAAAGACCCACCTGGGATGGATAGCCGGGGGCGCAATGCGTCTACCTGCCAAACTTCCGCAAAATTCCGTGACGAATTTACACGTCGTAACCAGCGCAGTGAATCCGCTGAACGAGCGTGTGAGACACATTTCATCTCCACCGTCAAACGCGACAATGACGGCCGATTCACAGTCAGACTACCATTCAAAGACAATTCAAAAGAGTTAGGGTCGTCTTATGACATCGCTTTGAAAAGGTTACACGGTCTTGAAAGACGATTAAAAAGATCTCCGGATTTGCGCGTTTCCTATCAATTGTTCTTGGACGAATATCAATCTTTGCATCACATGTCACCGGTAACAATTGAAGATCGCGAAATGTTCTCCAACGACGGGTATTTTTTACCTCACCACTCGGTAGTAAAAGAGTCCAGTGTTTCCACTAAATTGCGCGTAGTCTTTGACGCATCGGCCAAAACCTCTAACGGTGTCAGTCTAAACGACAAATTAATGGTAGGTCCGGTGGTACAACAGGATCTCTTTGCTATCATTACGCGTTTTAGGTTGCATAACATCGTGATATCCGCGGATATAACAAAAATGTATCGGCAAATACAATTGGACAAAGAGGACAGAAAGTACCAACGAATTTTATGGCGTCGCGACCCGTCCCATCCGGTTCAAGTTTACGAGCTTAACACGGTTACCTACGGCATGGCGTCATCGTCCTACCTGGCTACGCGATGCATACAACAGGTAGCACTGGAAGAAGGCTCAAATAATCCCGAAGCTCAGCGGTCAATCATGCAGGACACGTATGTGGACGACCTGCTAACTGGAGCAAAAACGGTTCGCGAAGCGCGCGCGTTACGCGACAATATAGTGGCAATCCTTGACAAAGGCTGTTTCCCGTTAAACAAATGGGCATCAAATTGCCCCGAGCTATTGCCCACGTTAAGTGAAAATGAAGTCATGGTGAATTTCGATAAACATGGCGACTCCAAAACATTAGGTCTATTATGGAATTGCACACATGACGCGTTAAAATATTCCATATGTCAGATCCAGTCAGGAAATCGGGTAACCAAGCGACGAATCTTATCAATCACCGCGCAGATTTTTGACCCTCTCGGTCTTGTGGGTCCGGTCATCCTAATTGCAAAATTAATGATCCAATCGCTATGGTCGTTAAATGTTGGGTGGGATGAGTCCGTCCCAATAAGGATCCTGACTACCTGGGATTCATTCATTGCCAGCTTACCTGAATTGAATCAGTTGGAGATTCCTCGGCAGGTAACTTCGAATCAGAATCCCATTGGATTCGAACTCCACGGTTTTTGCGATGCATCCGAACGCGCTTACGGAGCATGCATCTATATCAGATCCTTAAACACCGCGACACCCCATCAAACCCGGTTACTTTGCGCTAAATCTCGAGTGGCACCCCTCAAGACAATAACTCTCCCTCGATTCTCAAATCGTTTTGTCGTGGTTAGCGGCCGAGCCAGCGACTTGGAAAACGTTCGTCGCAAACCGTGTTTCCGAGATTCAGATGTTAACAAAAAATTGCGTCTGGAGTTACGTCAACACCAAAGACAATCCCGCTGACATAATTTCGCGAGGCTGTTCACCCCGCGAATTGATTGATTCTCCATTATGGTGGCACGGGCCATCCTGGTTGTCAGACGAGGCACAGCATTGGCCGAAGTACTGTCAGACGAATCCAAACTTCGCCAACGATCAGGAGTTGCCGGAACAACGACGTGTGGTTGCTGTCGCGATAACTTCCGAGAAAATGTTACCACCAGATTTTTTTACTCGATTTTCATCGTTGCGCAAACTACAACGCGTGTTGTCGTACTGTTTACGATTCGCGGAAAACTGTCGAAAGCCCATCACAAAGCACACCGGTCCCTTGAAAGTATCTGAATTACAAAGATCAATGCTTATCATCCTAAAAAACGTACAGCATCAAGCGTTTAGTACCGAAATCAAAGAACTCGAGGGCGGTCGTCAAGTCAGCAAGAAAAGTCGTCTGATATCACTCAACCCTTTCCTCGACGATAGCGGACTCATACGTGTCGGAGGTCGTTTAAGAAATTCCGGCGCTCATTCGGACGTTAAGCACCCAATAGTGTTACCTAAGTGCGAAATCACCGAATTAATCGTTCAATCGGAGCACATCTCATTATTGCATGCCGGCCCTCAGGCTACATTGGCCTCTCTGCGACAAAGGTACTGGCCCATGTCGGGGCGCTCCGTGGTGCGACGAATCATTCACAATTGCCTCAAATGTTTCCGAGCAAACCCGACGACATCGTATCAATTAATGGGTGAGTTGCCCAAAGATCGCGTTCAACCGGCCCGACCTTTTCTCAACAGCGGCGTTGACTTTGGCGGTCCAGTGTACCTGAAAGAGGGTCGAGGTAGAGGCAAAAGGACGGTAAAGGGTTATATCGCCCTGTTTGTCTGCTTTGCGACCAAAGCGTTACATTTAGAGCTCGTCGGAGATTTGAGTTCTCAATCGTTTTTGGGCGCTCTCAAACGCTTCATATCCCGTCGCGGGCACGTTGCAAATTTATATTCGGACAACGGAACAAATTTTGTGGGTGCTCGTAATGAATTATCCGAACTTGGCGAAATGTTAAAGTCGCAAAAATTCGAACGCGATGTAATTGACCGGCTAGCCGATCGTACGGTCCGGTGGCATTTCATTCCTCCCCATAGTCCCCATCACGGTGGGATATGGGAGGCAGGTATCCGGTCCGTAAAGTCACACCTTAAAAGAGTGATTGGTCTGACATCACTAACATATGAGGAGATGCACACGGTATTAACACAGATCGAAGCCTGCCTGAATTCACGTCCTTTGACACCCATCTCCAACGACCCCAATGACCTAATCGCCCTTTCCCCAAGCCACTTCTTAATAGGTGATCTGCTCACTGCCCCCGTGGAGCATGACGTAACGCCTTTGCCCATCAACCGGCTGTCTCGATGGCAATATGTGGAACAACTTCGGCAGCATTTTTGGAAAAGGTGGTCCGTGGACTACCTGACGCAACTACAACCCCGCCGTAAGTGGAACCAGCGTCTTCCAAACATCGAAGTGGGCGAGTTAGCGGTCATCAAGTAAGACAATTCACCACCCCTTCAATGGCGCTTGGCACGTGTCGTTCGCCTACACCCAGGAAAGGATGGTTGTGTGCGTGTGGTGACTTTAGAAACTTCAAAAGGTGAAGTGACCCGCTCAATAAACAAAGTGTGTGTTTTACCCATGGCCTCTATGTACATTTAACCAGTGAGAGCGTTCGAACTTTTTTGAACTTTTAGTGATAGTGCCTATTTACCCATTTTGGTTTGTTTGTTTGTATTCATTTCGTTTTCTTTTGTTTTTTGTTTTGTCGTTTGTTCTTTAGTCATAAGTTTCAATTGTACATGTGCACACCGATGTGTCATACATAATTGATTTGTATATACCGTTTAAATTTAATATTGAAGGAAGCCTTCAATGAGGGGCGGGATGTTGGAGCGGCCGGTCCAATTTAGTTTATGACGCCGCTTCCAATATTCCTGTCGACAATCATCCCCGGTGCCGGTACGTTGGTGGTCTCTTTCACAATAGTGGGAAAGTCCCGCCATCTGGCTCAGTCACATCTTGCAAAAGACCACCAGCGTACTACCCATGACGGAGAGGGGGTGCGAATTTACTTTTTGTATATTTTCGTTAGTTTTAAGTTAGTTGATAAGCAAATGTAGAACCAGAAACACCAATACATCTAATTGTTGACCATCTTGTCTAAAGAGATAAAGAGTTAAAGGTTAATGTGTTAAAGAATTTAAAATTTAATTCAACTTTCTCCCATGAACAAACTTAATTTATTTTACAAAATTTGTTTCGCGAAATCCCATTTAAGGTGATTAAAACATATAGATAACTTATTCAAAAATAAATTATCTTAATATTTTCTACTTTCTTGTACTAGCATGAAATTTACTAAAAAACTATATAGACGCTACTGGGGCGTATTCTGTAACTGCTCCCCTAATTTTTAAAGGGCGTTTAATTAAGTTGTCATAGCAATGACCAATCAGGACGTGAAATTTTAAATTTTAAACGACGCTAAAATTTTAACGCCCCTTTAAAAATTACAGAATACGCCCCAAACTCTTACGAAATACTTGTTTCCAGTACTCGGTTTTAGTAACTGGTACGAGTTACTGGCATCGTGTATCCGAGCCTTTCGGGCGCGCTGGCTTTTGTGGGACGAGTGACGTAAGGAACGAGTCTCCATAAGCCAGTAAGCCCAGTAAAGATTAATTGCTAAGCGAGTTGCATACAAACTTTTATTTACATCTTCAGCCTTTAAATTTCGTTTTTTAATTATTATTTATGTTTATAAAAATTTTGTAATGAAAGGCGGTGGGGCGATTATAACTACGTCGTCATGGTGTTGAGATAAACAACAAAAATACTCTCAGAAGTATTGTGAAGATTGTTGCAAAAAGAAAGAAAAGAAAGAATGGCTTTAATGCCCGAAGAAGATTTTGAAGCGATTTTCCTGAAATCCAGAAAATACCCACGGAATTACCAACGCTGCAAGTCCGGTTCTCTACTGATTCGATCCCAAGAGCGATGAAAATGACTTTCTAAAACGGATCAAAATGCATTATCAACGTACTGTCGCGAGCAAAAAATTCTGGTCGTCAATGTCATTTCAAAATTTGGTTAGATTGTCACAAATTAAACATTTTTCCCTGCCTGATTATGCCCACGTCAACAAAGTGTTAAAAGATTAAATAATTAGTGTCAATTAATGTCATACAACATGATGATAGGTTATGATTTTACGATCGTTTTACAATGGAGCATTTTCCATTACGTTAAAACATGATTTTGACGACCAGTTTTTTTTTGCTCGTGACAGTATGTAATTGCAACAATTGATGGGATAATAGTTTGTATATCCTATTCATGTTGGATTGAACATCAGTGGTGCAAATCGCACACATTTGGCATTAACTTTCATATGAGTTGTCATAGTAACAGGTCAGGTCATTTGCACCACAACTGTTCTTCCCAACGTGAATAGTTATTTACAAATGTGGAACAAATAAAATATTCAACAATACGTAACGTAACGGGTTTTACTGGCGACAGAAGGATATGACTGGAAAGCCGAAGGAGAGCCCTTTTACCCTTTTTATTTTGATGAGCATCGTAAAATATTACAGGTCTCTTCTACGAGCCTGTAAAATATTACAGGGCTCTACCCGTAACTACTCATTTACTTAGTTAGAGGGCGATTCAAACCAGAACAGGATAAGGTAACTAGATCAACACACTACGTATAGAGGTACCGCCATTAGTGATTTTTTATGTCTGTCCTTGTCGCACAATCTACTCAAACTGGGGATAAAAAAAACACAATCCAAAAATGATTTGACGTAATTTGACAAAAAGTAGTGTCATTATTCTGCTGCATATTTAATAATCCTCGTTGACGATTCATCTAACTTATTATTTCGTTACAGTTTTCGTTTGTGTTTAAGTATTGTCATTTATTTCTTTGTTCTCGTTACATCTTTTAACTTGGTTCAGTTACTTGCGTTTATTTTAATACTTTAACATGGTCAGTAACAAGTGTTGTGTTAGCGGCTGTTCAAGTTCTAGAAAAAATGGATTTAAATTGTTTTATGTTCCAAACGGTAAGACACCCGTTACATATACTCGTAGCATATACTTATATACAGTAACAAGCAATTTAATATTAGGAGTCAAAAACAGAGTACGGAGGGAACAGTGGCTAAAAAAATTGAGACTGTCTACAAATCTGCTGTGTAAGTATCTACATAATAAAGTAATAAAGTAAAGATTTAGTTTTTCTTATGTTAGGTGATATAAGTAAGTGGCTACAGTATACTTAATATTATTTTCATTTGCAGAAACATTTTAGTAAAGATGATTTCTTTTGGGCTGAAGATTTGCAGCGATTGAAACCTGAAGTTTTCCCTCATCTGTTACTGGAACCTATGAATATAGGTATATTTATTATAGGTATTTTTGTGTCTGATAGTTTAAACAGCTACCTATACCTATAACTTTTTTTTATACTATCCCTCCGCCACATTAGTAATTTATTTTATTAACAATAATTATGTACTGTTTCAATATCTAAACTTTTTTCCTAGATTTTAGTTACTGTAGATCATCTTGCAACTTCATTTGTTTCCCAACTAAACACTAAAGCCTAATCCCGAAACTCTCTTTAACCAAAACTACCCTTTTACGAATCTTCTGAGAATTATTAATTGTGGTCAAAATGTGACAGTAAAATTATGGGAATGAGAAGAGCAGTTCAAAATATTTTTTAATATTGTATTTTTAAACGATTAAAAATTTGGTAACTTGTTTGGGTTTTATTAGTGGTTTTTGTAAATTTTAATTAAAAAAATATCTGCAACCAGTAAAACATTTCAGTTAAAAAATTTTGATTAATAATGGGCGACATAACCTAACAAATTTTTGACATTGTAGTAATGCCATTATTTCATTAAAAAAATCCCCAAAACTATTGTCTTCCTTATTTCACTTGTGAAATTTGCATTTGATTTCTTTATCTTACAATCCACTCTCGCGAGGAATGGAATGGCGGTACCTCTATACGTAGTGTGTTGATCTAGTACCTTAGAACAGGACATCACGTAGTCTGCGTAGAAAGACGTCGGCTCAGTCCATTGTTTCAGAAGGGAAGCACGTGTATTACAGTGGCGGCGTTAGAAAGTAAAATTTTTCCCGTTTTTACGCTTATTGTTGTCTGTCAGTTGTGCTTGTGTACTACTCGTGTTGTGTAAAATAAAAAAAAGCCCTGATGATAATTCAAATCAATTTTGCCCATTCATTTCGTAATGTTTATTATTTTAATCAAGTAGTAATAGTTTCATACGCCACTGGTCACTTTAACGGCGCGCATCTTAAGCCCCGCCCTTGTCTTGTTCTGGTTTGAATCGCCCTCTACCAGTTATACCACAAATGTCTGTAAGCTGTCATTTACGTAGAAGATGGAAATAAAATTACATACCTTACCTACACAGAGATAAGAAATTGGAATAAATGTATGACTGACTGATGAAACTGTGTAAACTATAAGTACTAAAAGTGCTAAAACTATAAACATTTTAGTTTAGATTAAATTAGACCGGGACAGCGCGCACGCAGTCCCGACTACCAAAAATTGTGCGCCCGAGTTATCCGCATTAGGGATAATCGCAGGGGTCAGCCCGACCTCGGTGCAATGGAAGGGCCTCATCCTGGGGGAACCGCCTTGTTGATCACGGTAACCCCTACGCCAGGTAAGTATTCTTTGCCGACGTCTGACAGGGTTAGTTATAGTGTAACGACAACTTCACACTCGTTACCACTAGAAGGCAGAGACATCTACTAACGTTTGGCCACATGACATTCTGTGGCCTAAAACTAAAAGGGCTAATATAGTTATTTATGTATTAAGGGCGTAATGAAGGCGTTTGTGGCCCGCGGCGTGACATTGGGGCCCGAGACGTCAGTCGAGGGCCATAACACGGTAAGGGCCACAAACGCCAATTATGCCCGTGGTACATACAAAATTTTATGTCCGGTCGAAGTTTTGAATTTTATAATAATTTAGGTAGATTCAATTTTAAAATAACGACACAAAAATCAGGAAGGTGGAATAAGCCAGTTATTGTTATTACTGTAGTAACGGCATAAACAAGGGCCATAAAGAACTTTACAGCCCGGGGCCATAATATACTGAATTACGCCCTAAAAACTAGTCCATAAGTAGGCAAAATTCGCCCGATCGGACATAAACATTTTTACCATTTATGCACGATTATATTATAATTTGACAATTATGCACACATTTTCTTGACATAAACGTCTCTTTATGGCCCACGGACCACTTTATGCCCGTGGGCCATAAAGATATGTCAAATAAAAGTCGAAAATATTTTTGGTGAAATTCCGAACCTTCCGTACCTTAAACTACCTAATCCCGAATGGGGATTACTCGATACTGGACACTCGTTTCTGCCGCAATGCCGCTTTCTCAGCCTCGTTCATCATTTCGTTAATGAATTTATAATGGAAAATTGCAACTGGCAAAATGGCTACGGTTGTTTTCACTGTTCCCAAGGTTACGCGCAAAACTAAAAAATTGACTGGAGCACTACGCGATGCGAACATCCGTGATATGAGCAGACAGTTCTTTATTAATTTTTTTAAATGTTAAGGTCTTAGGCCCTAATCGTGCATAAAATAGTGTATGTACTGCGGGCGTGAACTGGCTTTTATGGCCTTCAGCGTGTTTTTAGCAAAATCACACCTCAGACCATAAGAGGGCTTCTTACGCCCTTAATACATAAATAACTATTTTGCTCGGTGTAAATATGTTTTTACACTAATAATCAAATTTCAGTTCACAAGATCATTCATTCATCATCATTCATCATTCATACCCAGAAAAAAATTGCCCTATTAAACACTTTTCGGCGGCAGCGGAGTTCCTCCCGGCGGTCAGAAATTCTCAGGTCTTGTAGCAGGTAGTGAACGGTAAGGGATTAGCGCTGGTGATAAGAATGATTGGGTTGAGTGATGAAAGTATCATTTTCATAATCCATGTTGGAAAAAATTTTTAGTTTAATTATTTCTTTAAAAGCGTCAGCATGGAAACTGAGTGAAATTTTGTCAAGCCAGAAAGTTATGTAATAAGTGATAACCGTATACGTTGGAGATGTGTTCAAAAGTTTTTTTTATTGCAAAAATAGATATATAATTTTTTTTTAATGACTAGATAATATTATTGTTGAATATAAAAACAGCGCTAGGCTTTATAATTTTCACAAAAATAAAGTTAACAGGGGGTTGAAAAATTAACATGTAAAACCCTATGGCCAGCCTTAAAAAAAAACTCACTGTATACTCATGTCATGTACATAAATAGAGTATAATTTGTAAATGCCGTATGTCATTTCAAATTAACCCTTGTAAATAAAATTGTTTCTCCCTCTTATCAGTGTATTTATTGCCAATTTCAAGCAAAATACTGGCTATAATAATCTAGTCCGGCTACCACTCGTCGACTACCTATCGCAGTAATCCCCGATAATCTCGGGAGGAATTCGTCCGTTAAAAAGGGTTATGCAGGTAAAGAAGTGACCACCGGGAGGAACTCGGATACGCCCCACTTTTCAAAGTAGTAAAGTTAGACATTTTACAACAGTTACTTTGAAATTTGTGATGGCATAGATTATGTCACATAGAATCAATTTAACCCTACTATTAGCGTCGCGGGTTCGATTCCGACCCAGGGCGAAATTAAAAAAAAAAAAGCTATATTCTGTCTCGTGATTCGGAAGTCACCTTAAGCCATTGGTCCCGGTCTATTGAGTTGGTCATCATGCCCCTCATAGATTTGTAAACCAGTCCCACACTGTGTAACAATTTTTTTTTTTTTAATGATAATATGATATTTTAGACGGCAAGTGAAGTACAGGGTTATTCTAAATGATTGTAGTCGAAGTAGGCGTAAAAACTGAATGTAAAATTTATGGTTGCCGCTCCACATAAAAAAATCATCAAAATGATGTGTTAAATTGGGTGCAAAACAACTCACTATTTTTAAAATTGATTGTAGAATAACTCAATATTTCTGGATTCAATCGTTAATTTAACAAAAATAAATAAAATCCTCATCACCGCACTTTTCACCTAAAAAAGGACAGTGACAGCGACACAACTGACAGTTCACATGAAAGCGGCAAAAACGTAATAACATGGGCATGGCCTACTTCGACTACAATCATTTAGAATAACCCTGTATATCCTGTTCACGTTGGATTGAACATCAGTGGTGCAAATCGCACACATTTGGCATTAACTTTCATATGTGTTGTCATAGTAACAGGTCAGGTCATTTGCACCACTACTGTTCTTCCCAACGTGAATAGATATTACAGTTATTTACAAATGTCGAACAAATAAAATATTCAACAATACGTAACGTAACGGGTTTTACTGGCGACAGAAGGATATGACTGGAAAGCGGAAGGAGAGCCCTTTTACCCTTTTTATTTAAACCAATCATATTAATGCATATTAAAGAAATAACGTAGCAACGGACGAATATCAGCGAGTATTCTGCTCTAGTTCAATATCCGCGACTATTTCCTTCCAAAAATTTAAGCCAATCAAAAAGCTCGAATATTTGAATTTTAGCCAATAGCGATCGAATTACAGCGATAATACTGCACTAGTGCAATTATCGATAATTTGCACTAGCGCCAAATTTTCGCGTAGTCCTAATTAAAAAATCATTTGGTATTAATTTTATATTTTAAAAAGAATTACGTTTATTTGTACTTACTTATCATGTAAATTTTTCTCAGGAAATAGTCTGCCAAAATATCCTCTCGTGCATGTCAATTTGTCGATAATTTGACATTCACTCGGGATATTACTAGTGAGTATACGGTGTTTTTTTTTAATGCTGGCTATTTACATGATAAAAAGTTTACGGTCTGTTAATAAGCTTTTTAGCAGGAATTTTTAAGTAAAATTTGGCAGAATATTAGAGTAATATTTAATAAGTAAATCTCAGTTTGAAATTATTTGATAATACATACTAGGGCGCTGCTGAAGCTTAGGGCCTTTTCAGCGCTGAGAGGATCTTAGTTAAACTAAAGACTTAGCTTCATAAATAGAACAAACACTTAATATTATAATAGTATATTTTGTGTAATTGCTTTATAAAATGGTCACAATAAATAAATTGTTGAATGTGATGTGCAATTTGAGTTCAGCTATCGTATTATTCCAGTAATATGAATAAAAACTAGTACAAGAAATAGATATAGGTAATGTGCAAAGTTTGCAAAGGTTGTAAAATTGTAAGTATAGGCCGCGCCAAACCCAAATAACCACCACCTGTTGAATTAAGTTGGTGAAAACAAAATTACACTAAGTGTATAATGGCAATTTTGACATTACTAAAATGCTAGACCAATCAAATCTAAGTACACAACGTTGCCGGTTGATTTTCTGGGTAGAATGCAGTGTTGGTGGTTATTTGGCTTTGGCAAAGACTATTATGTGGTTCGATCAGATCTGTCAAGTTATTAATAAGGCCCGGTTGTATAAAGCGATGTCAAGTCGTTGTTAAAGTTAACATAATGTCAAGCGATCTGATTGGAGGATATTTAACATTTTGTTTGAATCAGCCAATTAAATGGGCGGATTTCCGACTTGACGCGTTGTTAGCTGACACCATGTTAACTAAGCTTTATACAACCGGGGCTTTAGTGTAATAAAATCTTACGAACACCAGATTAAAAAATATTATTCATGTTGAATAAGACAATGACTGAGCAACGTGTAGGTACCAAAGATTTAAAATGTTCTTACAAATAGATTTATTTGTTCAGTTGTGTTATTAAGTAATGTTGCTAATTCGTGAGGCTAGTTACTCTGTCTTAAATTGTGCAACACTAAGGCGTAACTAGTGGCTGTTTTCAGAAGCTGCAGGATTATTAAAGTTATTAATTGTAAATTTCGTACTTGATTACTTACAGAACCTGCTAACTTACAATCCATAGTGACTGAGACGAACTGCATCTTAAACGGTTTCAAACAATTTTCCTGGAAAATTAGTAAAATTTGTTTGTTTCTGAAATCCCAATTGTACCAAGAGCACTTCATTAAAGTATCGAAAACGCAACTTGTCTAAAATTTAAAAATTATCACGTCATATTCAAAATAAATAATGTATCTAAATGGGGCAACTAAAGCTACGTACTTCATCAACAAGCATTTGACCAGCTTCACAGCAAATAACAACAATTAAGATATTGATGGTTGCAACTACACCTAAACGAATTTTCATAATGGTACTTGAATCTTCTAGAACCTAGAAACATGGCCCGTTTAAAGGAAGCTTATTTAATTTTTGAATTAGAACTTACAAGTTCTAACAAGAATAAGACCCCGATTGAAATCAATACTCCCAACAGTACAAATATCGGTACCAGAGATGTTGCAGTTTGCAGAAATTTTTTTATTGTTCTGAAAAAATAAAAAAAAATATTTTTTTTCAATAAACTATCGAATTTTACCTTCCCAAAATAACATGATGTTTGATACAAAAGCACAAGTTTCTAAAGATCTTATTGTGATAAACAATCTTTTCGCCGTTGGTCATTTTCTCGAAACGCAGATCATCGTCATTCATTTTTAAAATGTGCTGATTAATCAATGAGACTTGCACATATACTTGGACTATTCCGTAGCTCATAAGACCAGGAAATCGAATACATGTATATGCGATAAATGGAATGCCAGAGTAAAGTAAGAAGTTAATAAAAATTTTTGAGCGTCTATCGAAATACTCCTCAACAATTAAATCATTAATAAACCATTCAATGTTACTACCAAAAATTGGTAACAATACTATGCCACACATCATCGTAATTGCGAAAACAAAATACATGTAAATATTGATCCGGGTAGCTTTCTTCACGATAAAACGCTCTGTTTCTAATCCCGCACTATTTATCGGCAAAAATGAAGTATACATTTCTTTTGATAGTTCCAACATGGCATCTTCGAAAATAACGACGACGAGCATGGCTGTGATGGACTAATTTCATAACTAATTTCATTTTTGATAAGTATTCGATTACTTACGTATGTAAATAGAACCACACCAGTAGTGTATCGCATTATCAAATCTACTGTGAAATTTTTGATAATGTAGACAACGATCACCAAATAAAGAAACGAGTACAAAATGAAACAAAAAATGTTGTAGCATTTGGCAATTTTGTGAAAGGCCCAAACCACGAATAATTTTCTTAAACCCAGAAACGGGTCGTCGGATTCTGAAATTAATAACTTTCGTTAGAAGAACAGAACCTAATCTCTACATAAAATTACCGTTAAGAAAAGTTTCGTGTTTGCGGTTTGAATTGTTCATCTCGTTCGTTGAAACTGCAAGACAAATTCTTTGTCTCTGGCTTAATATATAATTTCTCTAATGATCTTCTAGTTAATGAAAGTTTTTACATTTCTTATCCATTAAGAAAATGAAATAAGAGAGTAGGAACCTAATTAGTGCTTTCTTAAATGTAAGATTCATGAAAAATAAATGTTATCAAGAAAAAAATATTAAACTTTTTTATAGGTACCAAAGTAACAGGCATCAAGCGGGCAGTAAAGTAAGGTCCTCAGATTTTCAAAATAAAATTTTTGTTGATACAGGCTATTAGCAATAAATTTTTATTAATTAATTTTATTAATGGATTGTTTCACTAATGGTCCTGTGTCAATATCATCAGTGCGACCTTGATGAATGCAGTATGAATGATATTGGGTGATTCAAAATGATTTTATAAGGGCATTGGCGCACTCGTCCTATACAAAACTCCCCTACGGGTCGTTTTCTACACTTGGGACTCGTGCGCCAAATCAACCCTTATAAAACTTGTTCTTTAATATACTATTATTGCGCAGAACTGTCAAAATAAAATAAACAATTTGTTGGAAATATCACAATTTTAAAAATCGCAAATATCTAAAACAATTACTAAAAGTAAAACGGTATCGTAGATAAGATGTTGTAAGACATACGTGTAAAAAGCTCCTTTTTTGTTCGACACTGTTAGAATTTGAGAATTTTCTCCTGTGTGAACGGATTTTGAAAATAAATGTCACAACTTGTCAAAACGAAACGTCAAGCGGAAAAATTTAGAAAACAATCACTGTATACCTTATTGAATGATAAAGTTTCAAATATCAAACTTACGTACCCAACTAGATACTCCTATTATTTATAAAATTTTAATATTCTCAATCAAATGTTTCAATGAGAAATGAAATAATCAAATTGCAACATTCTCTACTGCCGTAAGTTTGGTGTTCTCTAATTTTTGACGGATTGTAATCTACCTGAGGGGATGGTCCACTGCCTCGGCATCAGTCGTAGAGCAATTAGTGTATTGGTGGTTCCTTATCGAAAAAAATAGGGCGCCAGGGATTTGGTTGAAAAAAAAGTTTAAAAATTTAACTCTGTGTCCAAATCCGAAAACCTCAGAAGAAAAATTCCGGCAATTCAACGATACAAGATTGTTGGAATAAACGTATATTGATGAAAAATTAAAAAATGAACATAAAAAGAGTATTTGGTTTGATAAATGAAATTGTAAAAATAAAATATGATTAATTCTAGTAAGCCGCTACCATTTAAAAGTAAAAATAAATTTCGATTCGGTTTCTGACCCGGGAATTTGTCCTATATTAGAGCGCGTGGCCACGTGTCGTACAGGGCGTTAATTTACTTCAAAAATTTTTGAGTGATACGAGCGAACAATCAAGCGTCAAGTAGCTAGGCCCTTCACAAAGTTTATTACAAGTTTGTTTTATAAAAATTTAGCGAACTTGCGCGTCAACTAGGTAGCTTGGATTGCGCAGATTAACGGAACAAATCGTCCGTTTCTGGTGGCAAATTTCCGCTAAGAATAAAAAGCTCTGACCGTAGTTGCTGCGGTGCTGGCCGCTGCCGGAAGCGGGACTCCGGGACTCCGGTGAGGGTGGGCTTTGGCGGTGATGATTGCGCCTGCGCGGAGCGTTGTAAGTAGCTCGCCTCAAGGATCCGACGGTAGCTCCTGTAGGATCACGGATTTGCCTTTGGAGAGTCCGGGGTACGAAGACGTTATTTGGCGATAGAACGAAGATAAAAAGCGAGAGTGACGAGATAAGAAAAAAAAGCCTGAGTTTTTACTCTGGCCTTTCTCGGGAAATTGTTCAGCGAGATGTCTAGTCGTGGGTGTTCTCGACTGCGACTACGGGATTGTAGCTGCTTTTCCCTTTTGCGGCACTTAACGGTAATCTGACGGTAACGTTCACCACGTAAACAAACTTGGTGCACACGCAAAACGGGGAGAGAGCTAAAATCTCGTATCTCTCCCTTTTATTAACTCGGTGTTTTTGTTAACTCCACGTGAAATTGAGTGGGCCAATGGTGTACTGCCGTATGCTGCAGTCGCAGGAAAAGTGGGGTGTTGGATTTTAATGAGAGAAGACAGTTGACAGACCAAAATAAACAAAGAAGTAAGGTTTAGTTAAATGAAATTGATGGAAAATTGAGAAATCAGCAAACCTTTGCTCGCTGAGTCACACGGAGAGGACAATGGGCATTGAAATTGAACTAGTTTCGCCCACGGACTAGTTCGCGGCACGAAGGAACGAAAGCACTCAAATTGAGGCTCACGGTGCCCGAGTGTGGGCCACCAGGGTAAAGTTGAAAGGAACAAGGTGGCTAAACTACCCTGCTAGTAAAGCTGTTTCCGTAGGTGACTGTGAAAATTTATTCTGACTTTTGGAAGACTCCTACTTCCCCTTAATCACAAAGGGTGGCGATATTCTTCAGCCCTTCACCACAGGGCGATGAAGATGAGGAACTTTAAGAGAAAAATGCGGAAATGAAAGAGGTTGATGATGTAATTATATCAAGTATCCATCGAATTACCGGAGAGGAGTATTTTAAACAATTGTTTCTGAGGCAGAGTCAAAACTGTTTTTCAGCATGTAGCGCAAAGGAACCCTCAACACAAAAATCACGACTTTGGAATTTTTTGATAAAAATGGGGCGCTTTAACCCGTTACAGGATTTTAAATGATGCTTTATTTACGTGTTTTCATTTTATTTTAATTAAGTTTTAATTTCTGTCGACAATTTAATTCATGTATAAAAAATCTCATAACGCGCTGTGATTTTGTCACTTTGACAGCGGATAAAAGTTTGCCCTAACTTTTATCCGGAAAAAACACTCAGATAACTTATACATTTAGTTGCTGGGCATCTAATACCTTTAATACCAAATAAAAAAATTAAATTTCTATTGTTCATTCATTAAATTGTCTCGCCGAATTACACTCGAGGTTTCATTTAGTCAGGAAAAATATTTATTTGCAACTCAAACTAATTGCTTGACAATTAGACTCGAAAAATTGGCACGATAAAATCAACTCCGGCCTACGGCCGTCGTGCTTTTATCTTGCCAATTTTTCTCGTCTAATTGCTAAGCAATACGTTTTCGTTGCAAAAAATATTTATCCGACTAAATGAAACCTCTTGTGTAATTACTAATTACAGTCGAACAGATCACTAAACCTATTATGTATATCATTTAATTCTAAAAAAAATAAGCTTTTTAATGA
Organism: Tenebrio molitor; assembly: GCF_963966145.1. NCBI lineage: Eukaryota > Metazoa > Arthropoda > Insecta > Coleoptera > Tenebrionidae > Tenebrio > Tenebrio molitor. The sequence goes on along the minus strand of NC_091047.1, from coordinate 21,305,400 downwards.
TGCCCCATTTAACCCGTGTTCCCATTAAAAAAAAATCAAGTTGTCTTTTAGTATTTTGAAAACTTATGGATATTTTTGTTTTGTTTTTAATTTGATACGTAACTTTTAATGAGTCTTAAGTGCATTTTTTGCATGTCGTAATGAAGGTGGCATTTTTTTATACGCAAAATCGTAGTGAAAGTAGCACTTTTTTACACGAAAAACGTAGTAAAAGAAGTACTTTTTTGCATCATTTTATTCCATCTCCTTGGAGATGATTGTCAAAGCATACCTATTTTTTTTTTTGTAATTTTTTATAAATCCTTTTAGACCAAATTTCTCAACTTACATTGATATGCAAAAAAAATAGCGTGTACAGCACGTTCTGAAGGCGGTCTTACACCAAGGCAACAATTGGCAACATGTTGCCGGCAACATTTTTTAGTAATGACCGGCAACATTACTAAAAAATGTTACAGGCAACATGTTGCCAATTGTTGCCTTGGTGTAAGGCCGCCTTGAAAGTATCTTTTTTTCACTTATTTGCTTGATTAACTCGGGCTAGGGGCTACGCCCTCGTTAATCAATCTGCAAATTCATGAAAAAATGTATGACATGACTTTCATAACTGGTTGTACAAAATAATAACTATGTATTAAAATTTCAAGGTTCTAGCGTAAACCATTTTCATTTTAGCTAGCAGGTTGCAGGAAGGAGCATTGGAGCCGGTTCCATAATCCATACATAATCGCAGAAAACTATGATATAAATAACAAAATTTGTTTGAATTATATTAGACTACAGTCTAATGACAGTAAATGACAGCTTACAAGCTGTCATTTCATTTACGTAGAAGGTGGAAATAAAATTACATAAAGTTGACTGAAGTTGCAAAAAACCAATCTGGATTTGCAACAGCAATTTTATGGCATTTGTCGTTTAAAATTACTTTAAAACTGTACTTATATGGAAAATATTCAACCCAAACTATGATTTTCTGGTCCCTTTCTGTCCTTATCTAGTTCAAAAATATGAAAAAATAAAAAAATGCTGTTGCAAATGACAAGTGGTTTTTTGCAACTTGAGTCAACATTACACAGAGATACAGAAATAGTAATTTACGTTATAAGTCCGGTAGGTTACTTGTAACAGTACTGTAGCAGACACAATATTCGAATACCCAATAAACCTAAGCAAAGTACCCACAATTATGTTAACAGTAAGCAGTAACCACAGCCATAAATCACCAAACTGTGAGGGTTCGATTGAAAGTTTGCGGCACGGACCGTACTTGAAAAAATCCTAATTAGGGAAAACCCAGCGGATGTAGTTTCTATTCAACACAACGCAGATGGCCCACAGTAATTTTTTCAATTTTGTGGGGTTATTTGGTCGATACCTTTTCTTAAAAATTGTAATGTTTCATACCCAAATTTTGGAAAATTAAATATCATTGAAGATGCAATGATACGGAGGAAGGCGTAAAATTGTGTGACCATATTTTTTTGCAATTTCATCAGTCGTAAATATATGCCATTCACGATGTTTTGGCATAAGGGGAGGCCATGGAAAAAGTGCATTTAAGTTGGCAGTAAAGCTGTCTGTTGAATTAGGTTATGTTTTTCTAAGTTTGAGGTTATAAACTGCGTCATTGTCTAGTGCATTGTTGTCAGTTTTACTAGTTTGCAATAGAACAATGCTCACATATTTTTAATCCAATTTAACAAAACAGGAAACTGACTTGAACAGACTACAGAATAGTAGGGACCGGGACCGGAAGACGAAGTGGCTCCTGTTAATTTATGCACCACTTAGATAACCCACCTATACAGTGTCTTAACCACCCAGTTCTCAATGAATTTTTCATTTTAACCAAAACATTCCTAGAACTAGATTGTATAAAATCTTGTACCTACCTACTTATTAAGCCTTACTTTATTCGAATCTTTCTGCAAAATATTTACACAACCATCGTCTATGACAAAAAAGAACAAAACTATTCAACTTCCATAATTTCATTAGAAAATTCTGAATCATCATTACCTGCATCAAAATCCCAATGAAATTCCGAGTCACATTCTCCCAATGAAATTATTAAAGGAAGAAAGTTTCAAATAAAAGATTTCACATTAATCTTCCGAAATAAGTTCTTCACAATATCTACAAAAATGTTGTTGAGTACATTTCAAAATAGACTCAAGCCATAAATTCACAACTCTATCGCAAAGTTATAATAGGTCTTACAAAACCCCTGTGCCATTTGAATTGGGTCGTTGTTTCTTCTTTCACTATCCGTGCTACATATTTATTTTGTACTGACCTACGATTCAATTTATACACAAAAAGAAAACTTGACTTCATTGTAACTTACTGAAAATATGTTCTGCAGTCTAATATAAACACCATCAATACGTTTTAAAGTCGCTTAATTATGATTACGGTAAATTCGGCAACATGTTACGTTCATTTTGATAGGTCCGCATGTCAGGCACTTCGATGACAGCAGAGATGACAGAAATCAAACATGTATCCAACGTTAAAAAATGAAATCATAGCCTCCCCTTATGCCAAAACATCGTGAATGGTATATAGTTATTTACATTACCAGATGCGTAAGTGAACTTTTTTTGCCAAGGAGGTAGTTCAAGACCCGAGGCGACAGCCGAGGGCCGTGAAACCTCCGCGGTGAAAGAAGAAACTTACGCATCGTGTATTGTATTAAATTTTTCCTACTACGAAGCACCAACATTTTATAATGTTAAAAAAAAAATAGCAAAAATCGTGCCGTATCGCGACCATCCTTGAATCTTGGAAGTAAAAACCATAGCAACAGCTTTTACAAACATTTTATTTTTCGTCTTCAAACGGCGTGAATTGTGTAAGTGCGTGTAATCCGTAATAATGTTAGTTTGATAGTTTTGCGGTTATTGATATTTATGCAACAAGTCTTCCCGCAAAATATGGAATGTGACGGAATTGAAAGAGCCGCTGGAATTACGTTAGGCTCATTGTCGCCTGTCAAGTCGGATGAGCGATATAACCTAACTTTCCAACAATTCATAAATCACAATAAATGTGAATAAGTAGATTAATTTTCCTTTGTTGTATTCAATTGGACTAATTAAACTACATATTATTATAAAATGTGTTGCTGTTTTCCATTTAATGATTTGGGTACCTCAATCGAAATTGTCACAAAATAAAATAAATTCTCCTCGTCCCGTAAGGAATCTCCTAGTCGCGTAAGTATTTTACTTTCGTTGCTACTTAGCTAGCAACCACACGCAAGATAGGATTCACTTTCGATTACAAGTGTGTTGCTAGGGCAGTAGATGAAACTTTCTAGATACGTAGTAGGAAAACGTTTTTTTAAAGACACTGTACTGCCCCTGGAATTTCATAATACGGTCCATCGTAAGAAATTCTTAAGCGTGTTTGCAATCTCCCATTGATTTACCACCAACCGACCCTTTCTATTGTGGGTCTAATTATGGGCGCTTGGTTTGGGTTTATTGGGTGTCCGAATATTGTGTCTGCTACAGTACGAACGAGTTAGACATTATGGACGAGGCGACGTTAGGAGCCGAGTCAAGAATGTCTAAACGAGTACCTGTTACAAGTACGGTGCGATCAATTAAAAAATAAATCGAGTCGGCGTGTTACCTATGGCAACCCATGCTATAGCATAGGCTCCAAAGCAAACTCGATTTATTTTTTAAATGATCGCTCGGTACTACCGGATGTATATCGTAACGTATTTTATTTCATACTGGAAGTCTCTTGTGCATCATTATTTTATTTCAAAAATTAAAAAATCACATTATATTGTGAAAATAGCATCACCTTTTTTCCTGTGGCAACGGCCGTTGCTATTGTTTTTTTAGATCGAATATTTCTTGACTTTTTCACTTTTCCATGTCAGATTTGATGTATAAAATGAAAACAGTCCGGTAGGTGTTGGTTGCTAAGGACACTTTCCGGCTCTGATACTGTTATATATAACTTATAACTCATCTACCGGACTCAAATTGATGATGCAATTGAGCATCTACCGGACAGTATGAAATAAATGTAATAAATGTATAACCGAAACTGTATAAACTAAAAGTAAAAGTACTGAAACTATAAATATTTTAGTTTAGATTAAATTAGACCGGGACAGCGCGCACGCAGTCCCGACTACCAAAAATTGTGCGCCCGAGTTATCCGCATTAGGGATAATCGCAGGGGTCAGCCCGACCTCGGTGCAATGGAAGGGCCTCACCCTGGGGGTACCGCCTTGTTGATCACGGTAACCCCTACGCCAGGTAAGTATGCTTTGCCGATGTCTGACAGGGGTAGTTATAGTGTAACGACTGTATTACCGACGAAGCGAGTTACACGTGGCAGAAAACGAGCTAAGAGAGTGAAGTGGAAAAGTAGTAAAGGTATAGAAAAAATAAGAGAGATCAGCGAAGCAAGCAAGCAAGAGATCAGCGAAGCAAGGTAGGAAGAGGCGAGCGGTGTGGGGAGGAAGGAAACACCCAAGAAGAGAAGGTTAAACAAACGGAAAACGGCGACATCTAGGAGGTAAAGAGCAAGCCTATGAGCGAGGGAAGCAGAAACCGTTCTTTTAGTCAAGGAAGGGGGGAGGCGTCCCAGGAAGACAAGAAAAAAAGGAAAAGAACGGGAAAAGGAAAGACAGGAAGACAAGAAGAGGAGGAGGAGGAAGAGGTATTTGGGACAAGTAAAAAAACCGCAAGGTCACCGGAAGTGGAGAAGAAATTAGGCAGGGAAATGGAAAAGATATTGGAAAAGCTGGAGGAAGTGAAAAGGGAAATTACAGAGGAAATAAAGGAGCTGAGAAAAGAGAATCAAGATGTCAAAAGAGAAATAGAACAACTAAGGGAAGAATTTAAGAATAAAGAAAAGAAATGGGAGGAGGAGAAAAACAGCATGTCGGAGAGAGTAGCACGGCTGGAAACGAAAATGGAGAATGAAGAAAGAAGAAGAAGGAAAAATAACATAGTGATAACGGGATGGAGAAGTGAGGGAAGTAGCAAGCAACAGAGCAGAGAGGAAGTAGAAAAGTTTATAAAAGAAAACATAGGGGAAGCGAAAGTTAAAGATTGCTACAACATAAACAAGGACCAAATACTAGTGCAAATGGAAGAGTGGAGTGGGAAAGAGAAGGTAATGAAGCAGAAAGGAAAATTGAGAGGAAATAGGGCAACAGAGAAAATATTTATTGACAACGACCTCACAAAGAAGGAGAGGGAAATACAGAAAAAAATTCGAGCCATCGCCAGAGAAGAAAGGAGACAAGGGAAAGATCTAAAAGTTGGGTACATGAAAATAACCATAGAGGGGGTGCAGATGAGATGGAATGAAGAAAAGGGGAGACTGGAGGTTTTTCAGTAGATGTAGGAAGAGGAGATAGAGGAAAGGGAGACAACGGAAATGGACAAAGGATAAAGAAAAGGATAGATGGACAAAAAAAAAGGGAAAACGGAAGGAAAGCACAAAGGGGAACAAGAGAAACAAGGTACGAAAGGGAGGAAAGGAGCAAAAGTATTATATTGGAACGTAGCGGGATTAAGAAAAAGAGGGGATGAATTTTGGGACTATGTACGACAATTCGAGGTAGTGGGACTGGTGGAGACTTGGGTGGAGAAACAGAGCTGGGAAAAAGTAGAAAGGACGGTACCGAAAGAATACAAATGGGAAGGACAATGGGCAAAAAGAGAAAGAAAAAGAGGAAGAGCGGCAGGGGGAATAATAACAGGGGTGAAGTTGGGAATTGAAGAGAAACAAAAAGAAAAGGGGGAAGAAGAAGGATACATGGAAAGAAACGTTCATATAGATAACGAATGGTGGAAAATAGTAACAGTATATAGCAAGGAGATGAGGAAAACAACAAGACGGGTCGAGAACACAATGAAGATGGACAGGGAAGAATGCATGCTGTTAGGGGGTGATTTTAACGGGAGAATTGGAGAGAGAGGAGCCAGAAATTGGGAAGAAGAGAAAGGGGATGGGAGAAGAAAAACGAAAGACAAAGTGGAAAATGCAGAGGGGAAGAGGCTGATAGAGTGGATAGAAGAAAATGGATGGGAAGTGCTGAACGGGAATAAACGAGGGGATGAGGAAGGGGAAGTGACATACGTAGGCAGCAGGGGGGAAACAGTCATAGACTACGCAATAGTAAATGAGGCAGCATGGGAGAGAGTGAAAGAGTTCAAAGTGGGAGAAAGAGTGGACTCTGACCATCTCCCTCTAGAAATTACCATAGAGGGATCGAACCAAGAAGAAAAGGAAAAGGGAGAAATGAGAGAGGAGGAGAAGAAGGTGATAGTAAAAGTGTGGAGTGAACATGGAGTGAAAGAGTACAGGAGGAGACTGGAGGAAGCAACATTCAAGGAGCAAGAAATAGAGAAGATGGTGACAGAGCTAAAGGAAGTGATCGAGAAAGCGACGAAGAAAAAGGAGGTGATAGTAAGGGGAGCAAAAGGGGCAGGAAAGAAAAATGGATGGTGGGACAGAGAATGTGAGCAAGCAAAGAGGGAAGTGGTAAAGGCGTTGAGAGGATGGAAGAGGAACAAAATTGACAGAAGCAGATTCCTAGAAGCGAAAAGAAGATACAGAGAGAGATGTAGAGAGAAGAAGAAGCAGAAGAGGGAAAGGGAGGAGAAAGAGATAAAAGAAATAAGAACAGAGAAGGAGGTGTGGAAATACATAAACAGAGAGAGGAAGAAAAAGGAACCAGTGAGCGAGAAAATAACAATACAAGAATGGGAAGAGTACTTCATGAAACTGCTGGAAGGGAGGAAAGAAGAAGGAAAGGTGGGAACACAAAGGAAAGAGAAGCAGACGGTGATGGAGGAAACAGAAATCACAGCGGAGGAGGTGGGAAAACACATAAGATACTTGAAAAAGAGAAAGGCACCGGGATGGGACGGGGTGCAAAATGAAGCGTGGATGTATGGGACTGAAAGAATGGTAGAGAGAATGGTGGAACTGATGAATGGGGTATGGAGAGGAGAGGGATTCCCGGAGGACTGGAGAGAAGGCATAATCTGCCCAATTTTTAAAAAAGGCGAGAAAAATAGAGCGGAAAACTACCGAGGAATAACTCTCCTGAATACGGGGTATAAGTTGTATGCGTCTGTTTTGAGCGAAAGGATGAAGAGGGAAATCGAGGAAAAGGGAGTGTTGCCGGATAGTCAGGCAGGGTTCAGAAAGGGAAGGGGTACTGTGGACAATGTGTACATCCTGGACCATTTAGCAAGGAACGAATTGAGGAAGAAAGGGGGGAGGATGTACGCATTGTTCATAGACTTCAAGGCGGCGTTCGACAAGGTTGACAGAGTGAAAATGTTTGAATGTATGAGAGAAAGAGGAATAAGTGAATGGCTGGTGCGGAAGGTCGAGGAGATATATGCGAGAACGAGGAACAAGGTGAAGGTGGGAGAGAAAGAGGGCGAATGGTTTGAGACAACAAAGGGAGTGAGACAGGGCTGCCCGCTCAGTCCCCTGCTGTTCACGATATACGTAGCGGATGTGGACGAAATGTTGAAGAAAGCGCAGGCGGGGGGGGTTGTAGTGGGTAGGGAGAAAGTATGGAGCCTGGCGTTTGCGGACGATATGGTGATTGTGGCAAAGAGTGAGAGAGAGATGAAAGAAATGATGAGGAACCTGGAAAAGTATGTGAGAAAGAAAAAGCTGGAAGTGAATGTAGAGAAGACGAAAATGATGGTGTTCAACAAGAGGAAGAGGAAGAATGAGGAGAGCGAGTGGAAGTGGGAAGAAAGCAAGATAGAAAGAGTGAGCGAGTTTAAGTACCTGGGCTACACCTTCAACGAGAGAGCCACAGTCAGGGCGCAAGTGAGAGAGGTAGTGAGGAAGGCGAACAAGGTAGTTGGATGTGTGTGGGGAATAGGAGAGAGAATGTGGGGAGGCGAGTTCGGGAGGAGAATGATGATGTTCGAGAGCATGGTGGAGAGCGTGCTGATGTACGGAGCAGAGATATGGGGATGGAAGGAACGGGAGGAGGTGGAGAGGGTGCAAGAGAAATATTTGAGATGGGTGCTAGGAGTGGACAGAGAAACACCAGGGTACATAGTGAGGGAAGAGTGCAAGAGGAGCAAGCTGAGAGTAAAAGCGGGAAAGAGAGCGGCAAAGTTCGAGGACAGAATGGGCGGAAGGGAAGAATGCAGGATACTGACTGAGTGCTATAGAGAAAAGAAAAAGAACGCGGATGAGAAGGAGAGAGAGAAGTACTGTAGGAGGAACGGGTATGCCAGCGAGGAAGTGGAAAGAATGAGAGCGGAAGGAAGATGGATGTGTGCGGAGCTGAGCGAGAGGGACAGAGATACGGACAAGCAAGAGAGAAGGGAGAGAATCAGAGAAGCGAGGTACAACAGGGAGTATGAAAGGTGCGTGACAGAGGACGTTCCGGTGTATCTGGGGAGAGAGAGCACGAAAGAAAGGAAAATGATGGCGAGATTTAGATGTGGGAACGAAGAGAGAGAAAACAAGTACTGGATGGAGGAGGAGGAAAGAATGTGCAGGATGTGCCGTGAGGAGAGAGAGACGATCGAGCACATGTGGAGAGGATGCGGTGAAATGAGAGAAAGGGAGGAAAAGGAACGGGGAGAAATACTGAACGAAGACGGAAGAGAGATAGGATGGATGAAAGAGGTATGGAAGAGGAGGGAAAGGATAGAGAAGGAGAGGGGTGGGGAATAAAAGAAAATGTAGGTTAATTTAAAAAAAAAAAAGAAAAAAAAAGAAAAAAGAATGATTTTGGAATTGTAAGTTTATTTAGAACTGTGAAAAGTATAGGAATCCTTTAAAGCCCGTAGGGTAAAATAAAGTAAAGTAGTACTAGTGTAACGACAACTTCACACTCGTTACCACTAGAAGGCCAGGACATCTACTGACGTTTGGCCACACTAAATTCTGTGACAAACTAAGCTAGAATAATCAATAATCAACAATTAGGTTCCCTTTTTCAGAAACATATTTTATGTAAATACAGGATATCTATAAATGATTGTCGGATCAAGCCAGCTTTGGAAAAAATATTATTGTGCCGCCTTTTTGAAACAGATACCATATTTTAATTAATTATTAACTGCCACTTCTGACATTAATGGCGTTTTATTCGCGCTTTTCATTCCTTATATCGGGTGTGATGTGTATGATGTGTGATGGGATTTGTCATGGTCACATGTTTCAATTAAAATACAATATTCATCTCTTGTCTCTTTAATAAATCGATTCAGTAATGGTTTTTCTACGAAGGCTTAATAATGGTTTCTTGTGGCAAATCATGAAATAAAGTCATAATCAATGATGTCCTCTATAAGCGCGACCTTGAATTAAAATTAGAAGCGTATTGGGAAGAAAGAAATTAAATTTAAGATTCTTTTGACGAAAGTAGATAAAGAGCACACACACTTCAGACGCAGTTCAACAATTCAGATCTGTGTGCAAATTTGACTCTCAAAGACAGTCTTCTTCCTGGAGAAACTAAATCATTACCTATCTAATGTATTTTTGTAAGATAAAATCAATGTTTTATTTCTGTTTTTGTTAATAATAATAAATAACAACAAGCAACAGCACTATCGATGGATACATAAATTTATATTTTTTTCTTCAAACGTCCGTAAATTATGACATTATACTGCCGCATTGATAATGCTAAAGTGTCACTTCATTGTCATGGCATCTAACGAGCTGACCAGCGTCCGTGAAGTTATTGTCTCCGCTGAGGAGCGTCCGTGAAGTTATTATCTCCGCTGAGGGCGTCCGTGAAGTTATTATCTCCGCTGCTGAGCGGCTGTAAAGTAAACTAGCTAAATCATTTGAAATTCATACCTGGTTTCTTAACATGTTTTAAATAATTTGTTATGAAGGTTTGAAGAAAAAATAGTAGGTATATGTTATTCGGAGCAAAAATAGTTTTATGTGCTTTGGCTGGTTTGTCAATCTACCAGCCGCAGCACATAAAACTTTATTTTTGCTCCTCATAACATAATATACAACTAATTTATCACCCTACATTATCGATCTTCCCTTCAACAACTACTCTCGTGTCAAAAATGGATTACTCCCTAGGATTTAGGGATATTCATTACCAGGTTGCCATAAATTTGGTTAGGTTGGAGGCTATGTGGTTTCTGGTGACAAACAAAAGATATCCCAAAAATGTAAGACAGCAAATTAATTGTAACAGTTGCAAATGACTAATTTCTCGCTAAGTGATAGATGATTTTTCGTTTCACAATCAATTTTGGTTACTGGCGGCATATTTATTTGAATTTAATCTCTCAATTCAAAGTAACCAACCTTAGGCATTCAAAATAACTTTTGAAAATTCTAGTTACACACAACATGAAAAAGGTTATTTCCCTAAAAGTTCGAATTCTAGGGAGTAATCCATTTTTGACACGAGAGTAGGTACTAAATTAACATTTACTTTCCATGATTTCTATTTTCTGATTAGGTATTTAAGCATTTTAAAAATCAAATTCATGTCCTTCTACACGAACATTTCTTTCATTAGCCGTTTATTAAAAAGTGGATAAGTGATTAGTCAAAGGTCTTTCAGATAAATTGACTTCTTCTAGTCAGTATTGTTGGTTGCCTATACGTACAATTTGTAATTTGCGAAATAATGATTAATTATTGGTAAATCTCTGTATGGAATTTACATCATTATTAGTAGCGACCTATTTATTACAGCTTATTTTTTTCAGTGCTGCACATTTAAAGTTTGAAACAAAAATGTTTCTTAAATGTGACAACGTCGCTCCTCTCAAGTGTCTGCAACGTCGCATTTTGTGACAGCGTTGTCCAAAGAAAGAAGAACGACTTTCTTTTGGTTAAAGTTAAATTGCCATGTGTTCTTTTAGAAATAGTAGCGTGTGTAGCACCATATGGAAGTGTTCAACTCACTCTGAGTGTTTAAAACATAGTGCTTTACGAATACGAACATTATTATTATTATTTTAATTTCATTTTATTTCACTACTTCAATTACTCATAAATACGATGGCATCCAGAAGAACACGCATAAAAGGAATTGCAAACATCCCCCAACGCAGAAAAACATCAAATTCAACAGTCGACACGGAGGAAAAGGCACAACTCTCCCCGGAATTGGGACAGAAGGAAGGTGAGGCCCTTCCATTGCACCGAGGTCGGGCTGACCCCTGCGATTATCCCTAATGCGGATAACTCGGGCGCACAATTTTTGGTAGTCGGGACTGCGTGCGCGCTGTCCCGGTCTAATTTAATCTAAACTAAAATATTTATAGTTTCAGTACTTTTACTTTTAGTTTATACAGTTTCGGTTATACATTTATTACATTTATTTCATACTGTCCGGTAGATGCTCAATTGCATCATCAATTTGAGTCCGGTAGATGAGTTATAAGTTATAACAGTATCAGAGCCGGAAAGTGTCCTTAGCAACCAACACCTACCGGACTGTTTTCATTTTATACATCAAATCTGACATGGAAAAGTGAAAAAGTCAAGAAATATTCGATCTAAAAAAACAATAGCAACGGCCGTTGCCACAGGAAAAAAGGTGATGCTATTTTCACAATATAATGTGATTTTTTAATTTTTGAAATAAAATAATGATGCACAAGAGACCTCCAGTATGAAATAAAATACGTTACGATATACATCCGGTAGTACCGAGCGATCATTTAAAAAATAAATCGAGTTTGCTTTGGAGCCTATGCTATAGCATGGGTTGCCATAGGTAACACGCCGACTCGATTTATTTTTTAATTGATCGCACCGTACTTGTAACAGGTACTCGTTTAGACATTCTTGACTCGGCTCCTAACGTCGCCTCGTCCATAATGTCTAACTCGTTCGTACTGTAGCAGACACAATATTCGGACACCCAATAAACCCAAACCAAGCGCCCATAATTAGACCCACAATAGAAAGGGTCGGTTGGTGGTAAATCAATGGGAGATTGCAAACACGCTTAAGAATTTCTTACGATTTTGTATTTAATAGTTTATTCACGCCAAGAAAGCAATTACAAGAAAACACACATGGAGCATTAGCAAGAACAAAAAGTGGGAACAAGATGCATCACTTGCATAGAAGTCTCCTACAGTCACTCTTGAACTTATTTGTCGAGACTCCACAGAAGTCTAACTCGTTACAGTAAAGGTTGGCCAGGCGAAGGGCACTATTCAAGGGTGAATTGTAGGAGTAATTGTGTTTATGGCAGTAAACATGAAACAAATTCGGGTGTCTGAGGTTACATAAAGGAACATTAAAGCCGATACGAAGCAGAGCATCAGAAGAATCAACATTATAGTTAATTATTTTATGTAGAAAACACAGCTTGTGACAATCCCTTCTGGTTTTAAGTGAGGGCAAAGACATGTAAGCGGCTACAGAGTGCAAATCATCAAAATTGATATTTTGAGTTCTCAGCTTATATTTCAAATACTTCAAGAAATTGTTCTGTACCGACTCGATACGTGAAATATGAGTACCGTAAAAAGGTGACCAGATAACACAATTGTATTCTAATATTGAGCGGACCAAGGAATTATATAATATTATAATCGCTCTGGTGTTCTTAAAATCCACTGTCCATCTTTTTAAACATCCCAGCATTTTTCTTCCCCTAGAAATCAAGAAGTCGTAATGTTCATGAAACGATAAATTGGAATCGAAAAAAAGACCCAGGTCTTTGATGGCATTGATAATTTCCAGCTGCTCCCCTTCCAATGAATAATAAGGAACGGAGGGCACAGTTTTCCTGCTGAAACACATTGCCTTGCATTTGCAAACATTGAGTTTCATACCATTGCGTGCGCACCAGTTTTCAATTCTTCTGACATCCTGCTGAAGATCAAATACATCCAGCTGCGTTTTGATGATTTTATAGATTTTTAGATCGTCCGCGTACAGCAGCGATGCCGAGGTCAGACTATCAGTGATGTCATTGATGAAGATTATGAATAATAATGGCCCGATAATAGAGCCCTGCGGTACTCCAGACGTGCTACAGTATGCAGACGACCTCACACCCTTAAGGACAACATGCTGAGTTCGATTGGAAATGTAGGTAGATGTCCAAGATAGGAACGGATCGCGTACTCCGTACGTATATAATTTATTCAAAAGGATCTTGTGATTAACAGTGTCAAATGCTTTGCAAAAATCAGTATAAATGCAATGCACATCAAAACCGCCCTCAAATGCTTCAAAGACATTATTAACAAAGGCAAAATGATTGATTACCGTAGATCTATTAGCGAAAAACCCATGCTGTGATGGACTGATAACAGTTTTGAAGGAAGCGGACAAGTGTTTGGCAACTAGCTTTTCAAAGATCTTGGCGGGAACTGATAGAATACTGATGGGTCGGTAATTCTCGAAGTTTTGTTTAGAGCCAGATTTAAACACTGGAGTGACAAGAGCTGATTTCCAGCAGTTCGGAAAAACACCTGAGTTGAGTGAATACTTAAAAATACGCCACAAAGGATCAGTAAGCGATGTACAGCAATTTCTGTAAAAAATTGGAGGCAGCCCATCTGGCCCAGCACCTTTATTACAGTCGAGATGAGTTAGTTCATAAAAGACACTATCTGAAGTAAAGTCAAAGTTTTTGAAATCAACGCTCAAACCGACAGGATTGTCACAAGCAGAAGCAGGTTGTGTGGTGACGATATCATCATAAACAGAAGAAAAATGTTCCGCAAAGGTATTAACAATATTCTCATTACCACATACAGGGTTATTGTGATAGATCATGAGATTCGGTATTTCGTTACATTTGGTATGTTCGTTTATATATTTCCAAAATTTTTTCGGATCAGATGTAATAAAATTTTCAGTGCGATGGACCGTATTATGAAATTCCAGGGGCAGTACAGTGTCTTTAAAAAAACGTTTTCCTACTACGTATCTAGAAAGTTTCATCTACTGCCCTAGCAACACACTTGTAATCGAAAGTGAATCCTATCTTGCGTGTGGTTGCTAGCTAAGTAGCAACGAAAGTAAAATACTTACGCGACTAGGAGATTCCTTACGGGACGAGGAGAATTTATTTTATTTTGTGACAATTTCGATTGAGGTACCCAAATCATTAAATGGAAAACAGCAACACATTTTATAATAATATGTAGTTTAATTAGTCCAATTGAATACAACAAAGGAAAATTAATCTACTTATTCACATTTATTGTGATTTATGAATTGTTGGAAAGTTAGGTTATATCGCTAATCCGACTTGACAGGCGACAATGAGCCTAACGTAATTCCAGCGGCTCTTTCAATTCCGTCACATTCCATATTTTGCGGGAAGACTTGTTGCATAAATATCAATAACCGCAAAACTATCAAACTAACATTATTACGGATTACACGCACTTACACAATTCACGCCGTTTGAAGACGAAAAATAAAATGTTTGTAAAAGCTGTTGCTATGGTTTTTACTTCCAAGATTCAAGGATGGTCGCGATACGGCACGATTTTTGCTATTTTTTTTTTAACATTATAAAATGTTGGTGCTTCGTAGTAGGAAAAATTTAATACAATACACGATGCGTAAGTTTCTTCTTTCACCGCGGAGGTTTCACGGCCCTCGGCTGTCGCCTCGGGTCTTGAACTACCTCCTTGGCAAAAAAAGTTCACTTACGCATCTGGTAATGTAAATAACTATATACCATTCACGATGTTTTGGCATAAGGGGAGGCTATGATTTCATTTTTTAACGTTGGATACATGTTTGATTTCTGTCATCTCTGCTGTCATCGAAGTGCCTGACATGCGGACCTATCAAAATGAACGTAACATGTTGCCGAATTTACCGTAATCATAATTAAGCGACTTTAAAACGTATTGATGGTGTTTATATTAGACTGCAGAACATATTTTCAGTAAGTTACAATGAAGTCAAGTTTTCTTTTTGTGTATAAATTGAATCGTAGGTCAGTACAAAATAAATATGTAGCACGGATAGTGAAAGAAGAAACAACGACCCAATTCAAATGGCACAGGGGTTTTGTAAGACCTATTATAACTTTGCGATAGAGTTGTGAATTTATGGCTTGAGTCTATTTTGAAATGTACTCAACAACATTTTTGTAGATATTGTGAAGAACTTATTTCGGAAGATTAATGTGAAATCTTTTATTTGAAACTTTCTTCCTTTAATAATTTCATTGGGAGAATGTGACTCGGAATTTCATTGGGATTTTGATGCAGGTAATGATGATTCAGAATTTTCTAACGAAATTATGGAAGTTGAATAGTTTTGTTCTTTTTTGTCATAGACGATGGTTGTGTAAATATTTTGCAGAAAGATTCGAATAAAGTAAGGCTTAATAAGTAGGTAGGTACAAGATTTTATACAATCTAGTTCTAGGAATGTTTTGGTTAAAATGAAAAATTCATTGAGAACTGGGTGGTTAAGACACTGTATAGGTGGGTTATCTAAGTGGTGCATAAATTAACAGGAGCCACTTCGTCTTCCGGTCCCGGTCCCTACTATTCTGTAGTCTGTTCAAGTCAGTTTCCTGTTTTGTTAAATTGGATTAAAAATATGTGAGCATTGTTCTATTGCAAACTAGTAAAACTGACAACAATGCACTAGACAATGACGCAGTTTATAACCTCAAACTTAGAAAAACATAACCTAATTCAACAGACAGCTTTACTGCCAACTTAAATGCACTTTTTCCATGGCCTCCCCTTATGCCAAAACATCGTGAATGGCATATATTTACGACTGATGAAATTGCAAAAAAATATGGTCACACAATTTTACGCCTTCCTCCGTATCATTGCATCTTCAATGATATTTAATTTTCCAAAATTTGGGTATGAAACATTACAATTTTTAAGAAAAGGTATCGACCAAATAACCCCACAAAATTGAAAAAATTACTGTGGGCCATCTGCGTTGTGTTGAATAGAAACTACATCCGCTGGGTTTTCCCTAATTAGCATTTTTTCAAGTACGGTCCGTGCCGCAAACTTTCAATCGAACCCTCACAGTTTGGTGATTTATGGCTGTGGTTACTGCTTACTGTTAACATAATTGTGGGTACTTTGCTTAGGTTTATTGGGTATTCGAATATTGTGTCTGCTACAGTACTGTTACAAGTAACCTACCGGACTTATAACGTAAATTACTATTTCTGTATCTCTGTGTAATGTTGACTCAAGTTGCAAAAAACCACTTGTCATTTGCAACAGCATTTTTTTATTTTTTCATATTTTTGAACTAGATAAGGACAGAAAGGGACCAGAAAATCATAGTTTGGGTTGAATATTTTCCATATAAGTACAGTTTTAAAGTAATTTTAAACGACAAATGCCATAAAATTGCTGTTGCAAATCCAGATTGGTTTTTTGCAACTTCAGTCAACTTTATGTAATTTTATTTCCACCTTCTACGTAAATGAAATGACAGCTTGTAAGCTGTCATTTACTGTCATTAGACTGTAGTCTAATATAATTCAAACAAATTTTGTTATTTATATCATAGTTTTCTGCGATTATGTATGGATTATGGAACCGGCTCCAATGCTCCATCCTGCAACCTGCTAGCTAAAATGAAAATGGTTTACGCTAGAACCTTGAAATTTTAATACATAGTTATTATTTTGTACAACCAGTTATGAAAGTCATGTCATACATTTTTTCATGAATTTGCAGATTGATTAACGAGGGCGTAGCCCCTAGCCCGAGTTAATCAAGCAAATAAGTGAAAAAAAGATACTTTCAAGGCGGCCTTACACCAAGGCAACAATTGGCAACATGTTGCCTGTAACATTTTTTAGTAATGTTGCCGGTCATTACTAAAAAATGTTGCCGGCAACATGTTGCCAATTGTTGCCTTGGTGTAAGACCGCCTTCAGAACGTGCTGTACACGCTATTTTTTTTGCATATCAATGTAAGTTGAGAAATTTGGTCTAAAAGGATTTATAAAAAATTACAAAAAAAAAAATAGGTATGCTTTGACAATCATCTCCAAGGAGATGGAATAAAATGATGCAAAAAAGTACTTCTTTTACTACGTTTTTCGTGTAAAAAAGTGCTACTTTCACTACGATTTTGCGTATAAAAAAATGCCACCTTCATTACGACATGCAAAAAATGCACTTAAGACTCATTAAAAGTTACGTATCAAATTAAAAACAAAACAAAAATATCCATAAGTTTTCAAAATACTAAAAGACAACTTGATTTTTTTTTAATGGGAACACGGGTTAAATGGGGCATCATTAAAAAGCTTATTTTTTTTAGAATTAAATGATATACATAATAGGTTTAGTGATCTGTTCGACTGTAATTAGTAATTACACAAGAGGTTTCATTTAGTCGGATAAATATTTTTTGCAACGAAAACGTATTGCTTAGCAATTAGACGAGAAAAATTGGCAAGATAAAAGCACGACGGCCGTAGGCCGGAGTTGATTTTATCGTGCCAATTTTTCGAGTCTAATTGTCAAGCAATTAGTTTGAGTTGCAAATAAATATTTTTCCTGACTAAATGAAACCTCGAGTGTAATTCGGCGAGACAATTTAATGAATGAACAATAGAAATTTAATTTTTTTATTTGGTATTAAAGGTATTAGATGCCCAGCAACTAAATGTATAAGTTATCTGAGTGTTTTTGCCGGATAAAAGTTAGGGCAAACTTTTATCCGCTGTCAAAGTGACAAAATCACAGCGCGTTATGAGATTTTTTATACATGAATTAAATTGTCGACAGAAATTAAAACTTAATTAAAATAAAATGAAAACACGTAAATAAAGCATCATTTAAAATCCTGTAACGGGTTAAAGCGCCCCATTTTTATCAAAAAATTCCAAAGTCGTGATTTTTGTGTTGAGGGTTCCTTTGCGCTACATGCTGAAAAACAGTTTTGACTCTGCCTCAGAAACAATTGTTTAAAATAGTCCTCTCCGGTAATTCGATGGATACTTGATATAATTACATCATCAACCTCTTTCATTTCCGCATTTTTCTCTTAAAGTTCCTCATCTTCATCGCCCTGTGGTGAAGGGCTGAAGAATATCGCCACCCTTTGTGATTAAGGGGAAGTAGGAGTCTTCCAAAAGTCAGAATAAATTTTCACAGTCACCTACGGAAACAGCTTTACTAGCAGGGTAGTTTAGCCACCTTGTTCCTTTCAACTTTACCCTGGTGGCCCACACTCGGGCACCGTGAGCCTCAATTTGAGTGCTTTCGTTCCTTCGTGCCGCGAACTAGTCCGTGGGCGAAACTAGTTCAATTTCAATGCCCATTGTCCTCTCCGTGTGACTCAGCGAGCAAAGGTTTGCTGATTTCTCAATTTTCCATCAATTTCATTTAACTAAACCTTACTTCTTTGTTTATTTTGGTCTGTCAACTGTCTTCTCTCATTAAAATCCAACACCCCACTTTTCCTGCGACTGCAGCATACGGCAGTACACCATTGGCCCACTCAATTTCACGTGGAGTTAACAAAAACACCGAGTTAATAAAAGGGAGAGATACGAGATTTTAGCTCTCTCCCCGTTTTGCGTGTGCACCAAGTTTGTTTACGTGGTGAACGTTACCGTCAGATTACCGTTAAGTGCCGCAAAAGGGAAAAGCAGCTACAATCCCGTAGTCGCAGTCGAGAACACCCACGACTAGACATCTCGCTGAACAATTTCCCGAGAAAGGCCAGAGTAAAAACTCAGGCTTTTTTTTCTTATCTCGTCACTCTCGCTTTTTATCTTCGTTCTATCGCCAAATAACGTCTTCGTACCCCGGACTCTCCAAAGGCAAATCCGTGATCCTACAGGAGCTACCGTCGGATCCTTGAGGCGAGCTACTTACAACGCTCCGCGCAGGCGCAATCATCACCGCCAAAGCCCACCCTCACCGGAGTCCCGGAGTCCCGCTTCCGGCAGCGGCCAGCACCGCAGCAACTACGGTCAGAGCTTTTTATTCTTAGCGGAAATTTGCCACCAGAAACGGACGATTTGTTCCGTTAATCTGCGCAATCCAAGCTACCTAGTTGACGCGCAAGTTCGCTAAATTTTTATAAAACAAACTTGTAATAAACTTTGTGAAGGGCCTAGCTACTTGACGCTTGATTGTTCGCTCGTATCACTCAAAAATTTTTGAAGTAAATTAACGCCCTGTACGACACGTGGCCACGCGCTCTAATATAGGACAAATTCCCGGGTCAGAAACCGAATCGAAATTTATTTTTACTTTTAAATGGTAGCGGCTTACTAGAATTAATCATATTTTATTTTTACAATTTCATTTATCAAACCAAATACTCTTTTTATGTTCATTTTTTAATTTTTCATCAATATACGTTTATTCCAACAATCTTGTATCGTTGAATTGCCGGAATTTTTCTTCTGAGGTTTTCGGATTTGGACACAGAGTTAAATTTTTAAACTTTTTTTTCAACCAAATCCCTGGCGCCCTATTTTTTTCGATAAGGAACCACCAATACACTAATTGCTCTACGACTGATGCCGAGGCAGTGGACCATCCCCTCAGGTAGATTACAATCCGTCAAAAATTAGAGAACACCAAACTTACGGCAGTAGAGAATGTTGCAATTTGATTATTTCATTTCTCATTGAAACATTTGATTGAGAATATTAAAATTTTATAAATAATAGGAGTATCTAGTTGGGTACGTAAGTTTGATATTTGAAACTTTATCATTCAATAAGGTATACAGTGATTGTTTTCTAAATTTTTCCGCTTGACGTTTCGTTTTGACAAGTTGTGACATTTATTTTCAAAATCCGTTCACACAGGAGAAAATTCTCAAATTCTAACAGTGTCGAACAAAAAAGGAGCTTTTTACACGTATGTCTTACAACATCTTATCTACGATACCGTTTTACTTTTAGTAATTGTTTTAGATATTTGCGATTTTTAAAATTGTGATATTTCCAACAAATTGTTTATTTTATTTTGACAGTTCTGCGCAATAATAGTATATTAAAGAACAAGTTTTATAAGGGTTGATTTGGCGCACGAGTCCCAAGTGTAGAAAACGACCCGTAGGGGAGTTTTGTATAGGACGAGTGCGCCAATGCCCTTATAAAATCATTTTGAATCACCCAATATCATTCATACTGCATTCATCAAGGTCGCACTGATGATATTGACACAGGACCATTAGTGAAACAATCCATTAATAAAATTAATTAATAAAAATTTATTGCTAATAGCCTGTATCAACAAAAATTTTATTTTGAAAATCTGAGGACCTTACTTTACTGCCCGCTTGATGCCTGTTACTTTGGTACCTATAAAAAAGTTTAATATTTTTTTCTTGATAACATTTATTTTTCATGAATCTTACATTTAAGAAAGCACTAATTAGGTTCCTACTCTCTTATTTCATTTTCTTAATGGATAAGAAATGTAAAAACTTTCATTAACTAGAAGATCATTAGAGAAATTATATATTAAGCCAGAGACAAAGAATTTGTCTTGCAGTTTCAACGAACGAGATGAACAATTCAAACCGCAAACACGAAACTTTTCTTAACGGTAATTTTATGTAGAGATTAGGTTCTGTTCTTCTAACGAAAGTTATTAATTTCAGAATCCGACGACCCGTTTCTGGGTTTAAGAAAATTATTCGTGGTTTGGGCCTTTCACAAAATTGCCAAATGCTACAACATTTTTTGTTTCATTTTGTACTCGTTTCTTTATTTGGTGATCGTTGTCTACATTATCAAAAATTTCACAGTAGATTTGATAATGCGATACACTACTGGTGTGGTTCTATTTACATACGTAAGTAATCGAATACTTATCAAAAATGAAATTAGTTATGAAATTAGTCCATCACAGCCATGCTCGTCGTCGTTATTTTCGAAGATGCCATGTTGGAACTATCAAAAGAAATGTATACTTCATTTTTGCCGATAAATAGTGCGGGATTAGAAACAGAGCGTTTTATCGTGAAGAAAGCTACCCGGATCAATATTTACATGTATTTTGTTTTCGCAATTACGATGATGTGTGGCATAGTATTGTTACCAATTTTTGGTAGTAACATTGAATGGTTTATTAATGATTTAATTGTTGAGGAGTATTTCGATAGACGCTCAAAAATTGTTATTAACTTCTTACTTTACTCTGGCATTCCATTTATCGCATATACATGTATTCGATTTCCTGGTCTTATGAGCTACGGAATAGTCCAAGTATATGTGCAAGTCTCATTGATTAATCAGCACATTTTAAAAATGAATGACGATGATCTGCGTTTCGAGAAAATGACCAACGGCGAAAAGATTGTTTATCACAATAAGATCTTTAGAAACTTGTGCTTTTGTATCAAACATCATGTTATTTTGGGAAGGTAAAATTCGATAGTTTATTGAAAAAAAATATTTTTTTTTATTTTTTCAGAACAATAAAAAAATTTCTGCAAACTGCAACATCTCTGGTACCGATATTTGTACTGTTGGGAGTATTGATTTCAATCGGGGTCTTATTCTTGTTAGAACTTGTAAGTTCTAATTCAAAAATTAAATAAGCTTCCTTTAAACGGGCCATGTTTCTAGGTTCTAGAAGATTCAAGTACCATTATGAAAATTCGTTTAGGTGCAGTTGCAACCATCAATATCTTAGTTGTTGTTATTTGCTGTGAAGCTGGTCAAATGCTTGTTGATGAAGTACGTAGCTTTAGTTGCCCCATTTAGATACATTATTTATTTTGAATATGACGTGATAATTTTTAAATTTTAGACAAGTTGCGTTTTCGATACTTTAATGAAGTGCTCTTGGTACAATTGGGATTTCAGAAACAAACAAATTTTACTAATTTTCCTGGAAAATTGTTTGAAACCGTTTAAGATGCAGTTCGTCTCAGTCACTATGGATTGTAAGTTAGCAGGTTCTGTAAGTAATCAAGTACGAAATTTACAATTAATAACTTTAATAATCCTGCAGCTTCTGAAAACAGCCACTAGTTACGCCTTAGTGTTGCACAATTTAAGACAGAGTAACTAGCCTCACGAATTAGCAACATTACTTAATAAACAACTGAACAAATAAATCTATTTGTAAGAACGTTTTAAATCTTTGGTACCTACACGTTGCTCAGTCATTGTCTTATTCAACATGAATAATATTTTTTAATCTGGTGTTCGTAAGATTTTATTACACTAAAGCCCCGGTTGTATAAAGCTTAGTTAACATGGTGTCAGCTAACAACGCGTCAAGTCGGAAATCCGCCCATTTAATTGGCTGATTCAAACAAAATGTTAAATATCCTCCAATCAGATCGCTTGACATTATGTTAACTTTAACAACGACTTGACATCGCTTTATACAACCGGGCCTTATTAATAACTTGACAGATCTGATCGAACCACATAATAGTCTTTGCCAAAGCCAAATAACCACCAACACTGCATTCTACCCAGAAAATCAACCGGCAACGTTGTGTACTTAGATTTGATTGGTCTAGCATTTTAGTAATGTCAAAATTGCCATTATACACTTAGTGTAATTTTGTTTTCACCAACTTAATTCAACAGGTGGTGGTTATTTGGGTTTGGCGCGGCCTATACTTACAATTTTACAACCTTTGCAAACTTTGCACATTACCTATATCTATTTCTTGTACTAGTTTTTATTCATATTACTGGAATAATACGATAGCTGAACTCAAATTGCACATCACATTCAACAATTTATTTATTGTGACCATTTTATAAAGCAATTACACAAAATATACTATTATAATATTAAGTGTTTGTTCTATTTATAAAGCTAAGTCTTTAGTTTAACTAAGATCCTCTCAGCGCTGAAAAGGCCCTAAGCTTCAGCAGCGCCCTAGTATGTATTATCAAATAATTTCAAACTGAGATTTACTTATTAAATATTACTCTAATATTCTGCCAAATTTTACTTAAAAATTCCTGCTAAAAAGCTTATTAACAGACCGTAAACTTTTTATCATGTAAATAGCCAGCATTAAAAAAAAAGCACCGTATACTCACTAGTAATATCCCGAGTGAATGTCAAATTATCGACAAATTGACATGCACGAGAGGATATTTTGGCAGACTATTTCCTGAGAAAAATTTACATGATAAGTAAGTACAAATAAACGTAATTCTTTTTAAAATATAAAATTAATACCAAATGATTTTTTAATTAGGACTACGCGAAAATTTGGCGCTAGTGCAAATTATCGATAATTGCACTAGTGCAGTATTATCGCTGTAATTCGATCGCTATTGGCTAAAATTCAAATATTCGAGCTTTTTGATTGGCTTAAATTTTTGGAAGGAAATAGTCGCGGATATTGAACTAGAGCAGAATACTCGCTGATATTCGTCCGTTGCTACGTTATTTCTTTAATATGCATTAATATGATTGGTTTAAATAAAAAGGGTAAAAGGGCTCTCCTTCCGCTTTCCAGTCATATCCTTCTGTCGCCAGTAAAACCCGTTACGTTACGTATTGTTGAATATTTTATTTGTTCGACATTTGTAAATAACTGTAATATCTATTCACGTTGGGAAGAACAGTAGTGGTGCAAATGACCTGACCTGTTACTATGACAACACATATGAAAGTTAATGCCAAATGTGTGCGATTTGCACCACTGATGTTCAATCCAACGTGAACAGGATATACAGGGTTATTCTAAATGATTGTAGTCGAAGTAGGCCATGCCCATGTTATTACGTTTTTGCCGCTTTCATGTGAACTGTCAGTTGTGTCGCTGTCACTGTCCTTTTTTAGGTGAAAAGTGCGGTGATGAGGATTTTATTTATTTTTGTTAAATTAACGATTGAATCCAGAAATATTGAGTTATTCTACAATCAATTTTAAAAATAGTGAGTTGTTTTGCACCCAATTTAACACATCATTTTGATGATTTTTTTATGTGGAGCGGCAACCATAAATTTTACATTCAGTTTTCACGCCTACTTCGACTACAATCATTTAGAATAACCCTGTACTTCACTTGCCGTCTAAAATATCATATTATCATTAAAAAAAAAAAAAAAAATTGTTACACAGTGTGGGACTGGTTTACAAATCTATGAGGGGCATGATGACCAACTCAATAGACCGGGACCAATGGCTTAAGGTGACTTCCGAATCACGAGACAGAATATAGCTTTTTTTTTTTTAATTTCGCCCTGGGTCGGAATCGAACCCGCGACGCTAATAGTAGGGTTAAATTGATTCTATGTGACATAATCTATGCCATCACAAATTTCAAAGTAACTGTTGTAAAATGTCTAACTTTACTACTTTGAAAAGTGTTTAATAGGGCAATTTTTTTCTGGGTATGAATGATGAATGATGATGAATGAATGATCTTGTGAACTGAAATTTGATTATTAGTGTAAAAACATATTTACACCGAGCAAAATAGTTATTTATGTATTAAGGGCGTAAGAAGCCCTCTTATGGTCTGAGGTGTGATTTTGCTAAAAACACGCTGAAGGCCATAAAAGCCAGTTCACGCCCGCAGTACATACACTATTTTATGCACGATTAGGGCCTAAGACCTTAACATTTAAAAAAATTAATAAAGAACTGTCTGCTCATATCACGGATGTTCGCATCGCGTAGTGCTCCAGTCAATTTTTTAGTTTTGCGCGTAACCTTGGGAACAGTGAAAACAACCGTAGCCATTTTGCCAGTTGCAATTTTCCATTATAAATTCATTAACGAAATGATGAACGAGGCTGAGAAAGCGGCATTGCGGCAGAAACGAGTGTCCAGTATCGAGTAATCCCCATTCGGGATTAGGTAGTTTAAGGTACGGAAGGTTCGGAATTTCACCAAAAATATTTTCGACTTTTATTTGACATATCTTTATGGCCCACGGGCATAAAGTGGTCCGTGGGCCATAAAGAGACGTTTATGTCAAGAAAATGTGTGCATAATTGTCAAATTATAATATAATCGTGCATAAATGGTAAAAATGTTATTAGCCCTTTTAGTTTTAGGCCACAGAATGTAATGTGGCCAAACGTTAGTAGATGTCTCTGCCTTCTAGTGGTAACGAGTGTGAAGTTGTCGTTACACTATAACTACCCCTGTCAGACGTCGGCAAAGCATACTTACCTGGCGTAGGGGTTACCGTGATCAACAAGGCGGTTCCCCCAGGATGAGGCCCTTCCATTGCACCGAGGTCGGGCTGACCCCTGCGATTATCCCTAATGCGGATAACTCGGGCGCACAATTTTTGGTAGTCGGGACTGCGTGCGCGCTGTCCCGGTCTAATTTAATCTAAACTAAAATGTTTATAGTTTTAGCACTTTTAGTACTTATAGTTTACACAGTTTCATCAGTCAGTCATACATTTATTCCAATTTCTTATCTCTGTGTAGGTAAGGTATGTAATTTTATTTCCATCTTCTACGTAAATGACAGCTTACAGACATTTGTGGTATAACTGGTAGAGGGCGATTCAAACCAGAACAAGACAAGGGCGGGGCTTAAGATGCGCGCCGTTAAAGTGACCAGTGGCGTATGAAACTATTACTACTTGATTAAAATAATAAACATTACGAAATGAATGGGCAAAATTGATTTGAATTATCATCAGGGCTTTTTTTTATTTTACACAACACAAGTAGTACACAAGCACAACTGACAGACAACAATAAGCGTAAAAACGGGAAAAATTTTACTTTCTAACGCCGCCACTGTAATACACGTGCTTCCCTTCTGAAACAATGGACTGAGCCGACGTCTTTCTACGCAGACTACGTGATGTCCTGTTCTAAGGTACTAGATCAACACACTACGTATAGAGGTACCGCCATTCCATTCCTCGCGAGAGTGGATTGTAAGATAAAGAAATCAAATGCAAATTTCACAAGTGAAATAAGGAAGACAATAGTTTTGGGGATTTTTTTAATGAAATAATGGCATTACTACAATGTCAAAAATTTGTTAGGTTATGTCGCCCATTATTAATCAAAATTTTTTAACTGAAATGTTTTACTGGTTGCAGATATTTTTTTAATTAAAATTTACAAAAACCACTAATAAAACCCAAACAAGTTACCAAATTTTTAATCGTTTAAAAATACAATATTAATAGTTATTTATTATACGAGCGGGCTAAATGAATGTTTAACGAGCGATGCGTTTAACAGCGCGAGCGGCGAAGCCGCAAGCGCGTTAACATCGCAAGTTAAACATTTATTTAGCCCGCGAGTATAATACAACTGTTTATCCAATTTTACACTAATAAACCTCTCCAATTTGAGTGTAATTTTTTTAAATCAAGTCCGAAGCTTGTGTCACTAATCACCTATGATTGTTGAGTTGCTGAGTGTGATTTTTTGTTGCCATGGCTTTATTGACACGAGAAAGAAAAAATCGGTGTGACAGTGAATTATTTTATCCAATATTACTCCTAATAAAATTAGGTCTTTACGGCGTATACACGTATAGAAGGTGAAAATCTAGAAAATGGATGATACAATTATGAACAATTCCTTCCCAATACCTGTAATGTATGTATAATTATTGTTTAATACATTTTTATTTATTTTCTTTGACATTTGCTTGACATTTTTAAACCGCTAGCGAAATAAAAATTTTAAACCGCTAGAGCAATTAAAATTTTATTCGATTATTCAATAAACTAGTGCTTTTATCCCCTGTATCTAAGTATTTAAACATGACTTTATAAGGCAAAATTGGATAAAAAATATTTTGAACTGCTCTTCTCATTCCCATAATTTTACTGTCACATTTTGACCACAATTAATAATTCTCAGAAGATTCGTAAAAGGGTAGTTTTGGTTAAAGAGAGTTTCGGGATTAGGCTTTAGTGTTTAGTTGGGAAACAAATGAAGTTGCAAGATGATCTACAGTAACTAAAATCTAGGAAAAAAGTTTAGATATTGAAACAGTACATAATTATTGTTAATAAAATAAATTACTAATGTGGCGGAGGGATAGTATAAAAAAAAGTTATAGGTATAGGTAGCTGTTTAAACTATCAGACACAAAAATACCTATTGTAATGATTTGAATACATTACTTTTTCCGCCAAATATTCGAACCTGCGCAAAACGGTAACAAATGTGGTCGTGATCGTCATCGAAGCGGAGGAGCCCTACGTTGTGTCTTTCTTTTGGCGGAAAAAGGTTCGGAATGCAAACGATGAGGGTTCCAGTTGGAAGAGTGCCGCAAATAAAACACACATGTGAGGGACGCAAAATACCTTTTATTAAAAATGCCTGTAATAACTTTGATGAAAAAGAAATTGAAACGAATACAAAGGACAGAAATTAAGTTTAACGAAGTACGAGAAATTAACTAGTTGAGTACATCACAAAGATAAACGACAAGATGAATGCAACAATATTTAAAATAACAGAAAAACGGGCACATGACAGACAAAATGACAGTTAAAGCTTGCAAAACAAGTAAACAAATTATAAGGCAGTTATTACAGACAGGGACGGATGAAAAACCCTCTTCAAAAACCGTATCCCAGGTATTACTCATATTTCACAATTAGATTAATGACAACAACAATGGTTATTTGAAACTACGCGGTCAAGGTACGCCAACGGGAGCCTAGAGCTGGAGGTAACAAACTTTCGGCCGCGAGGGGACTCAGAAGAATAATCTGAGTCATCTTGAAATCAAGCGACGTTTATAGATATTCGGGGTATTAATGAACGTCAGACTATTTCACCGACCAAGCAAGAGTGACAGAGCGTTTCGGGGTCATACGAGTAGCATCACTAAACAGCATAAGCGAATATTTAGCTCCACCGTCCCCAACCAACCGTTTCCCGACAAGCCCCCGAAATCTCTATAACCTCGACGGAAGCTTCACGAAAGCATCCCGCCGCCGCATAAGCGAAGACCTAGGTCCGCCCCCGCTAACGGTTTTTAAATAACCGTAGCTTCCACAGAAATTTGACTAAACCACCCCCACGACTTCCTGATTGCCACCTAGCTCCCACAGAGGCGCACTTACAACATTTTACTTTAACTTTTCCGAAATCTAGCAACAACAAGAAAGAAAAAAACCGAATTCAATCCTATCGAACAAAGCGTAACATTAAACGATGAGAAAATCCAGCAAAACAAACGCAACATTAAACAATGCTAAAATAAGCAAAACAGAACGCAACATTAAACAAGGAGAACATAAGCAAAACAAAACGCAACATATTAAACAATGAGGAAATAAAAGAGAACAAAGCGCGAAGTTAAATAACGATAAAATAAAAAAAACCACTTTAAACAGGAATACAATACTCGCTGGCAATACTAAACAAAAATATGGCGGGTCGAGTGCCGTTAAACAATGTTAGTGAAAGAAAAACAAAATGGACGCACGCGGTCCGGACGACGGCTACTAATTTCCGAAATTACAAGATTGCAAAAAAAAAATGAGCATCCCGGGAGAAACTTAGGGATAACGCTTAAAATTAACAAATGGGCGCTCCTTAAAGAAACAGCATGCAACAAAATGAAATCTACAACATACCCTTACCACGTGGTCCTGGACCCAAAAACAAAAACAACGGACAACGAACGTGAGATAAATAATTACCCGTGTGGATAAAAAATGAACTGCCGGATTCTTCACGGGGACACAAAATCTACTCGGAACGGTAGTGTAATCGGTTCAGATGTAACTTACAGAGTTTTTTGGAATATTGGATCGCTCTTCGCAAGGTCTGTTCGTTTCGAAAAACTAAACAAAAGTGCCCTACCCCCTTCAACCGCCCGCGCGAGCCCGTTTCATCCCCCCTATCTTTCCGCTTTTCAACAGCGTCCACAACTCGCCAAGAGTACCAACCCCATCCCTTAGTTCCTAGTCTAGCCGCTAGTACCTTCCCATTTGGCGCGCTCTCGTGGCGGTACTGGGAATTAAAAATTTTAAATTTTAAACTGGGTCACTACACTATAATAAATATACCTATATTCATAGGTTCCAGTAACAGATGAGGGAAAACTTCAGGTTTCAATCGCTGCAAATCTTCAGCCCAAAAGAAATCATCTTTACTAAAATGTTTCTGCAAATGAAAATAATATTAAGTATACTGTAGCCACTTACTTATATCACCTAACATAAGAAAAACTAAATCTTTACTTTATTACTTTATTATGTAGATACTTACACAGCAGATTTGTAGACAGTCTCAATTTTTTTAGCCACTGTTCCCTCCGTACTCTGTTTTTGACTCCTAATATTAAATTGCTTGTTACTGTATATAAGTATATGCTACGAGTATATGTAACGGGTGTCTTACCGTTTGGAACATAAAACAATTTAAATCCATTTTTTCTAGAACTTGAACAGCCGCTAACACAACACTTGTTACTGACCATGTTAAAGTATTAAAATAAACGCAAGTAACTGAACCAAGTTAAAAGATGTAACGAGAACAAAGAAATAAATGACAATACTTAAACACAAACGAAAACTGTAACGAAATAATAAGTTAGATGAATCGTCAACGAGGATTATTAAATATGCAGCAGAATAATGACACTACTTTTTGTCAAATTACGTCAAATCATTTTTGGATTGTGTTTTTTTTATCCCCAGTTTGAGTAGATTGTGCGACAAGGACAGACATAAAAAATCACTAATGGCAAGGCGGTCTCTATTTTAACAGGCCGTGACACTGACTTCAGAAAGTGGTCTGTGGAATGGCCCTCTAACGTCTGACAACGTTGCTTCGCCAACCTCTAAAAAAAGTTACTAGTTTTGAAGTTTTGTGATCACTCACTGTCACTCATTATTTTGTCATTGTCAGCTGTCAGTCAATCATCACGGAAAGATTTTTCTAATTCTCGTATTGCAATTTTACTTCAGTCAAAGTATATCAGGTGTCCAAGTCAAGGTAATTATATGTATCCTGTTTTATAAAATTTTATAGAATCCTGTACTCTGAACAAGTATCCTATCCAAAATGAAGATAGAAATCCTTTTAGTTCACCGTGATTGCATTAGCTCCAGTGCAAATTCCAACGCATGCCACCTGTACACTGTAGAGCTCAGGACAAGATTTTTTTCTAAAGCCGTACACAGAGACCATTAAAGACTAATAAAGGTGCAGTATGAATTGTTAAAAATATGTAAATATGAACTGCAAAAGCTACCCACTCGGGTGTATGGACCCTACCACCAATACAGGTTTATAATTTAAAATGGATTTTAGACCTAATGGAACGAACAACAAAGATCTCACGCGCCAGATTTCTAGTTCCAAAATCCGCATCCATTCTTGCATTCTAATCTTCTTCGATGGGAATTTGAAAACTCTAACGTAGGAAGACTTGCTTGAAGCATAATTTGACTTGCAATTGGGTACGTAACATTTGTGTGGCATGTTTATTTTTTCAATTACTGAAATTAATTGCACAATTAATTGTGTTGTCAAAATGATTTTTCAATCAACCGCCTTTCTATAGAAGTGCCAATATGTATTTTTGAAACTCAGGATGCTATGGAATGGCCCACTAAGAAATTTGGCAACACAGCCAGTGTCCTGGCCTGTTAAAATAGAGACCGCCTTGCTAATGGCGGTACCTCTATACGTAGTGTGTTGATCTAGTTACCTTATCCTGTTCTGGTTTGAATCGCCCTCTAACTAAGTAAATGAGTAGTTACGGGTAGAGCCCTGTAATATTTTACAGGCTCGTAGAAGAGACCTGTAATATTTTACGATGCTCATCAAAATAAAAAGGGTAAAAGGGCTCTCCTTCGGCTTTCCAGTCATATCCTTCTGTCGCCAGTAAAACCCGTTACGTTACGTATTGTTGAATATTTTATTTGTTCCACATTTGTAAATAACTATTCACGTTGGGAAGAACAGTTGTGGTGCAAATGACCTGACCTGTTACTATGACAACTCATATGAAAGTTAATGCCAAATGTGTGCGATTTGCACCACTGATGTTCAATCCAACATGAATAGGATATACAAACTATTATACCATCAATTGTTGCAATTACATACTGTCACGAGCAAAAAAAAACTGGTCGTCAAAATCATGTTTTAACGTAATGGAAAATGCTCCATTGTAAAACGATCGTAAAATCATAACCTATCATCATGTTGTATGACATTAATTGACACTAATTATTTAATCTTTTGACACTTTGTTGACGTGGGCATAATCAGGCAGGGAAAAATGTTTAATTTGTGACAATCTAACCAAATTTTGAAATGACATTGACGACCAGAATTTTTTGCTCGCGACAGTACGTTGATAATGCATTTTGATCCGTTTTAGAAAGTCATTTTCATCGCTCTTGGGATCGAATCAGTAGAGAACCGGACTTGCAGCGTTGGTAATTCCGTGGGTATTTTCCTTACGTCACTCGTCCCACAAAAGCCAGCGCGCCCGAAAGGCTCGGATACACGATGCCAGTAACTCGTACCAGTTACTAAAACCGAGTACTGGAAACAAGTATTTCGTAAGAGTTTGGGGCGTATTCTGTAATTTTTAAAGGGGCGTTAAAATTTTAGCGTCGTTTAAAATTTAAAATTTCACGTCCTGATTGGTCATTGCTATGACAACTTAATTAAACGCCCTTTAAAAATTAGGGGAGCAGTTACAGAATACGCCCCAGTAGCGTCTATATAGTTTTTTAGTAAATTTCATGCTAGTACAAGAAAGTAGAAAATATTAAGATAATTTATTTTTGAATAAGTTATCTATATGTTTTAAGCGTCGTTTTCATGGTGGCTTTACAAGCGTTGCTCGCTCGGCTAGCTTGGCTTTGGAAGAGTCGTTTTCATTTTCATGGTGGCTTGCTACTTCAAGACAGCCACGCCAACGCGCATGCGCTATTGAGCGAGCTAGCGTTGATCTGTCACATCAGCTGATTTAATTATGTAGGTGGGAGTTCGAGCGCATGCGCAAGCTTCTAAAGCCTGAGCCTGGCTTTGAAAAATAGAAATATTTCCTATTCTAGCAAAGTCCGAGCCACGCCGTGGCGTTTTTTAAAAGCTGTGCTCCCATTGGTCGAGCGGTTTCCAAGCCAAGCGAGCCACGCTTGTAAAGCCACCATGAAAACGACCCTTTAATCACCTTAAATGGGATTTCGCGAAACAAATTTTGTAAAATAAATTATGTTTGTTCATGGGAGAAAGTTGAATTAAATTTTAAATTATTTAACACATTAACCTTTAACTCTTTATCTCTTTAGACAAGATGGTCAACATTTATCATCAGTGCATTCAAAAGATGCACCGTTAGAAGGTGTTTCGGTTCAATTGCCTCCTACGAAGTTTGACGGATGTTTCCGCACCCAGGAGTTTGAACCTATGACACGCCAATTGCGTGTCCGGTAGGGTTTTCTTTTTACGCGTAGGGGTTTCGCACAATGTGGACCGTGATTTCAAAATGAGGATAGATGCTTCAGATTAATGCAAAGATGTATTGGTGTTTCTGGTTCTACATTTGCTTATCAACTAACTTAAAACTAACGAAAATATACAAAAAGTAAATTCGCACCCCCTCTCCGTCATGGGTAGTACGCTGGTGGTCTTTTGCAAGATGTGACTGAGCCAGATGGCGGGACTTTCCCACTATTGTGAAAGAGACCACCAACGTACCGGCACCGGGGATGATTGTCGACAGGAATATTGGAAGCGGCGTCATAAACTAAATTGGACCGGCCGCTCCAACATCCCGCCCCTCATTGAAGGCTTCCTTCAATATTAAATTTAAACGGTATATACAAATCAATTATGTATGACACATCGGTGTGCACATGTACAATTGAAACTTATGACTAAAGAACAAACGACAAAACAAAAAACAAAAAAAAACGAAATGAATACAAACAAACAAACCAAAATGGGTAAATAGGCACTATCACTAAAAGTTCAAAAAAGTTCGAACGCTCTCACTGGTTAAATGTACATAGAGGCCATGGGTAAAACACACACTTTGTTTATTGAGCGGGTCACTTCACCTTTTGAAGTTTCTAAAGTCACCACACGCACACAACCATCCTTTCCTGGGTGTAGGCGAACGACACGTGCCAAGCGCCATTGAAGGGGTGGTGAATTGTCTTCCTTGATGACCGCTAACTCGCCCACTTCGATGTTTGGAAGACGCTGGTTCCACTTACGGCGGGGTTGTAGTTGCGTCAGGTAGTCCACGGACCACCTTTTCCAAAAATGCTGCCGAAGTTGTTCCACATATTGCCATCGAGACAGCCGGTTGATGGGCAAAGGCGTTACGTCATGCTCCACGGGGGCAGTGAGCAGATCACCTATTAAGAAGTGGCTTGGGGAAAGGGCGATTAGGTCATTGGGGTCGTTGGAGATGGGTGTCAAAGGACGTGAATTCAGGCAGGCTTCGATCTGTGTTAATACCGTGTGCATCTCCTCATATGTTAGTGATGTCAGACCAATCACTCTTTTAAGGTGTGACTTTACGGACCGGATACCTGCCTCCCATATCCCACCGTGATGGGGACTATGGGGAGGAATGAAATGCCACCGGACCGTACGATCGGCTAGCCGGTCAATTACATCGCGTTCGAATTTTTGCGACTTTAACATTTCGCCAAGTTCGGATAATTCATTACGAGCACCCACAAAATTTGTTCCGTTGTCCGAATATAAATTTGCAACGTGCCCGCGACGGGATATGAAGCGTTTGAGAGCGCCCAAAAACGATTGAGAACTCAAATCTCCGACGAGCTCTAAATGTAACGCTTTGGTCGCAAAGCAGACAAACAGGGCGATATAACCCTTTACCGTCCTTTTGCCTCTACCTCGACCCTCTTTCAGGTACACTGGACCGCCAAAGTCAACGCCGCTGTTGAGAAAAGGTCGGGCCGGTTGAACGCGATCTTTGGGCAACTCACCCATTAATTGATACGATGTCGTCGGGTTTGCTCGGAAGCATTTGAGGCAATTGTGAATGATTCGCCGCACCACGGAGCGCCCCGACATGGGCCAGTACCTTTGTCGCAGAGAGGCCAATGTAGCCTGAGGGCCGGCATGCAATAATGAGATGTGCTCCGATTGAACGATTAATTCGGTGATTTCGCACTTAGGTAACACTATTGGGTGCTTAACGTCCGACTCCGACACGTATGAGTCCGCTATCGTCGAGGAAAGGGTTGAGTGATATCAGACGACTTTTCTTGCTGACTTGACGACCGCCCTCGAGTTCTTTGATTTCGGTACTAAACGCTTGATGCTGTACGTTTTTTAGGATGATAAGCATTGATCTTCGTAATTCAGATACTTTCAAGGGACCGGTGTGCTTTGTGATGGGCTTTCGACAGTTTTCCGCGAATCGTAAACAGTACGACAACACGCGTTGTAGTTTGCGCAACGATGAAAATCGAGTAAAAAAATCTGGTGGTAACATTTTCTCGGAAGTTATCGCGACAGCAACCACACGTCGTTGTTCCGGCAACTCCTGATCGTTGGCGAAGTTTGGATTCGTCTGACAGTACTTCGGCCAATGCTGTGCCTCGTCTGACAACCAGGATGGCCCGTGCCACCATAATGGTGAATCAATCAATTCGCGGGGTGAACAGCCTCGCGAAATTATGTCAGCGGGATTGTCTTTGGTGTTGACGTAACTCCAGACGCAATTTTTTGTTAACATCTGAATCTCGGAAACACGGTTTGCGACGAACGTTTTCCAAGTCGCTGGCTCGGCCGCTAACCACGACAAAACGATTTGAGAATCGAGGGAGAGTTATTGTCTTGAGGGGTGCCACTCGAGATTTAGCGCAAAGTAACCGGGTTTGATGGGGTGTCGCGGTGTTTAAGGATCTGATATAGATGCATGCTCCGTAAGCGCGTTCGGATGCATCGCAAAAACCGTGGAGTTCGAATCCAATGGGATTCTGATTCGAAGTTACCTGCCGAGGAATCTCCAACTGATTCAATTCAGGTAAGCTGGCAATGAATGAATCCCAGGTAGTCAGGATCCTTATTGGGACGGACTCATCCCACCCAACATTTAACGACCATAGCGATTGGATCATTAATTTTGCAATTAGGATGACCGGACCCACAAGACCGAGAGGGTCAAAAATCTGCGCGGTGATTGATAAGATTCGTCGCTTGGTTACCCGATTTCCTGACTGGATCTGACATATGGAATATTTTAACGCGTCATGTGTGCAATTCCATAATAGACCTAATGTTTTGGAGTCGCCATGTTTATCGAAATTCACCATGACTTCATTTTCACTTAACGTGGGCAATAGCTCGGGGCAATTTGATGCCCATTTGTTTAACGGGAAACAGCCTTTGTCAAGGATTGCCACTATATTGTCGCGTAACGCGCGCGCTTCGCGAACCGTTTTTGCTCCAGTTAGCAGGTCGTCCACATACGTGTCCTGCATGATTGACCGCTGAGCTTCGGGATTATTTGAGCCTTCTTCCAGTGCTACCTGTTGTATGCATCGCGTAGCCAGGTAGGACGATGACGCCATGCCGTAGGTAACCGTGTTAAGCTCGTAAACTTGAACCGGATGGGACGGGTCGCGACGCCATAAAATTCGTTGGTACTTTCTGTCCTCTTTGTCCAATTGTATTTGCCGATACATTTTTGTTATATCCGCGGATATCACGATGTTATGCAACCTAAAACGCGTAATGATAGCAAAGAGATCCTGTTGTACCACCGGACCTACCATTAATTTGTCGTTTAGACTGACACCGTTAGAGGTTTTGGCCGATGCGTCAAAGACTACGCGCAATTTAGTGGAAACACTGGACTCTTTTACTACCGAGTGGTGAGGTAAAAAATACCCGTCGTTGGAGAACATTTCGCGATCTTCAATTGTTACCGGTGACATGTGATGCAAAGATTGATATTCGTCCAAGAACAATTGATAGGAAACGCGCAAATCCGGAGATCTTTTTAATCGTCTTTCAAGACCGTGTAACCTTTTCAAAGCGATGTCATAAGACGACCCTAACTCTTTTGAATTGTCTTTGAATGGTAGTCTGACTGTGAATCGGCCGTCATTGTCGCGTTTGACGGTGGAGATGAAATGTGTCTCACACGCTCGTTCAGCGGATTCACTGCGCTGGTTACGACGTGTAAATTCGTCACGGAATTTTGCGGAAGTTTGGCAGGTAGACGCATTGCGCCCCCGGCTATCCATCCCAGGTGGGTCTTTTGGAAAACCGGGTGCACTTTGGTGGCCTTGATTTGACCGACACAGAGGAGGTCCCAAAAGATTTCAGCACCGATTAGAATATCTATGGGACCGGAACGATGAAATTGCGGATCCGCTAGCTTGATGTTATTTGGGATTTGGAGGAGACTTGCATTTATCGATTCCGCCGGCACTGAATGAGTTATGATCGGTACTACAAGACAATTCAAGTTAGCACCGAACGCATTGTGAAATGATTTGACTTGCAGACTGGCGATTTTATTGACAATGCTGCCGTTAGCATTACCAATTCCGGTGACGCGGATGTTGGTTTCTTTCGAATTGACCCTTAAACGTTTGCAAGTTTCGATCGTTACGAAGTTGGATTGAGACCCAACATCAATCAATGCGCGACACGATTGATATTGGCCGGTGTTGTCTCGTACGAGAATGACTGCTGTTGATAAAAGTACCTGCGATTCGTAACTATGACAGTGATGGTTAGCTACGATCGGGGTGTCTTCAGCCGCGTTCGTTGTCACAGGTGCTGCGGGTTCCGTCAAATGGAGCAATGAGTTGTGCATTTTATTACAAATTTTACAAACTCCTGACTTGCATTGGGACGCGGAATGTGAGGTGCTCCTCAAGCAATTGAAACATAATTTTAACCTTTTGACTTCGGCGATCCGAGCCGAAACGGACAAATTTAAAAATTGTTTGCATTGATACATAAAATGGTTTTGATTGCACAACTTGCACGAGGGCTGTTGCGTAGCCAAGTTGGAGGAAGATCTCGTGAACGGCGCTTTTGATTTCTGTTGCGGATTTGACTTGGATTGAACGTCACGGTTCTTTTCGGGGTTTTTGTGAAATTGGATCGCTTCCCACACGCGACAGCGATCCTTGAGGTACGCGTACATGTCCTTTAGCGTTGGCATCGTTTTTTTGTTGGTTGTTTCCCATTCCCGCATGGTAAATGCATCTAATTTTAATTCGATTAAATGGATTATTAGAAGATCCCATGTTTCCGTCGGCGCATCTAACGTTTTTAACACTTTCAAGTGCAAATCTACCTTGTCGATAAGTTGCCTCAGAGACGCGAGAGAATCTTTTGTGACGTTGGGTAAATCGAATAACGCGCGAATATGATTTTTTATGATCAAACGTTGATCGTCATACCTTTCTTTCAGCAAAGCAATCGCGATTAGTAGTATGTAAAATGTTACTTCTGGGCCAGGACATTTGGCGTCTTAAAAATCAAGGCAAAATCTTACAAATTTAGCTGTTTGCCCAAAAGCAAACAACCGAATAGGGCCTAAAACCTCTCAAAAATCATTAATTTTTATCCACCCCAAAAGTTCCCAAATATGTGTAGGCCACCAAAAGTTGGGCACACGAAAAACAGGGTAGAATCCTACAAATTTACTGTTTTCCCGAAAGTAACCATCCGAAAAAGATCTAAAAAACTTACAAAATGCCTTGATTTTAGACACCCCAAAAATAGCTTTTCCTTTCTGGACCAAGCCAATTGGCGCATGCAAAAATCAATTAAAATTACCTCAAAACTGCTCTAAAACCATTGTCAAATCTCTAGATTTCAGACACCTCAAAACAGCTTTTTATTTCTGGACCAAGCCTATTGGCGCATGGAAAAATCAATGAAAATCAACTTAAAGCGTCTTAAAAATCAAGGCAAAATCTTACAAATTTAGCTGTTTGCCCAAATGCACACAACCGAAAAGGGCCCAAAACCTCTCAAAAATCATTAATTTTTATCCACCCCAAAAGTTCCTAAATATGTGTAGACCACCAAAGATTGGGCACACGAAAAAACCG
Organism: Tenebrio molitor; assembly: GCF_963966145.1. NCBI lineage: Eukaryota > Metazoa > Arthropoda > Insecta > Coleoptera > Tenebrionidae > Tenebrio > Tenebrio molitor. The sequence continues at coordinate 21,267,456 of NC_091047.1, read as the reverse complement.
TTAAAATCTCCCAAAATCATGTAAAATTATCTCACGAGCACTCTAAAAAACTCACAACATACCGTGTTTTTAGACACTCCAAAATGGCTTTTTATTTCTGGACCAGACCAATTGGCGCATGCAAAAAAAAGAGAAAGACAACACCAAATCAAAGAGGTATATTTGGCGCCTTACAAACTAATGTGGTGAAATTCCTTTAAAAATCATAATTTTTTATGCTCCCAAAAAATACTCGAGACTCAATAGACCACCAGAAAATGGGCACATGGGAAAATCATCCAAAATCAAACAAAATTACATTAAAAGCACCCAAAAAACCTTACAACATTCCTTGTTTTGAGACACCCCAAAATGGATTTTTACTTCTGGAGAAAGCATTGGCACATGCAAAAAATTCACCAGTCGGAGTGGCGACCGGTAATAATATTAAACAAATAAAAGCTCTTGTTTTTAAATTTCCAAAATGGCTTTTTTATTTCTGGACCAGGATAATAATTGGTAAATCATGGATTCAGAATATTTACAGAATTGATAAAAATAAGTGCAAAACATTCCCCGTTTTCATTCCGACTACATTGAAGAGTTAAAAAGCCACCGACAAAAAAACAGCGTCAAAAACTTGAAAAAATATCCTTTCTTAGATATCTCCAACTGCGTTTTCATTGCTGGGTCTTAGTTGGGACCAAGATACCTAGAAAGATCTTGGTTGGGACAATAAAAAAATATATAAAATATAATCTGTAATTTACAAAATTTAATAAAAAACACGTAAATTCGGTTGTCATATAAAAAAAGTATAGATACGTAACTGAGACCATAAGAAAACATTGAATTAAGTATATATTTAGTACTACAAAAACAAAAATCATAAATTACTGTTTGTATCAACCTGTCTCTTCATTTGGTGGGAACAGGGTGTTTCCTTCGCTATCCACGCATACTCTTCCCTTCATGATAACTTCCGAACTGTTTTCTTCATTAATGTTTACCAAGCAACCAACAGAGATCTTTCCATCACTAGCTAAAAATACACCCAGAAGAATTTTATTTTCAGTAGTGATATTACAATTTGAACAGACTTTGTAATATTTTTTATCCAATATCTGTTCAAGAGCCTCATCCACACTTTTTGCACTGATGAAGTGTTTAATTTCCAGTACTACCGATGTGTTATCGTTTATCTTGAAAAATATATCAATTCTGGGTGAATAACCGCTGTCAACTTTGAGCTCAGCATAGCAGCACTCATCAATCCAATCCTTTATAAGAAAATATAAATCAGCTTGTATTTCAAAATGGTTCCTGGGGATCTTTGTATTGGTATACAATTTTGCGATGCACATAGCAACTTCAACGCTGTTATCTCTTAGTGACACACTGATGTCTGCCAGAGATTTTAAGCTTGCAATGAATGCAGAGATTTTGGAACTATCAAACTTCCCGGTCTCCTTTTTGAGAAGGCCAGAAAGCACCTTTTGTCTAAGCCGACAATCAATTTCGAAGTTAGGGACTTTTATGTTAATAGAATGATTTTCTCTTTTGATTACATTAAAGAAACCACAATCTGTTAAAAATTGGAAGTACAAATCAACTAATTCTTCACTCACATTTCCACGTTTTATAATTAGTTCATTCAATTTTAAAATATGTTCAGGCTGTATATTCTCAACAATTTTGATTGACGTGGTTCTTTCAGTACAATTTAATAGACGGAAAACCTTGTGATGAAATGGGGTCTCTGCAAGTAAACCATCTAGACGATTCGAACCCATCTTATCCTTCCAGTAAGAGCGTAGACTCAAAGATCGTAAGTAATTGAGAATAGAAAAAGAGCTAAAAATCTTCTTCCCGGTTTTTATAACTGAATATCCATTGTACCACTCATCAATATCCTTTAGCATTTGTTCCTTTGTTTCATTACTGTTTCCTTCTCCATAGACATCCACTAAAAATTTCACTTCGTCTTCTGTAAATCCAAATGATTCAGAAAAAGAATGGGAGTCCAAAAAACTTCGAATTTGAACATTATTTGCTCCAAGTGATAATATACCTCCCATTGCACAACAGGCCATGAGCAATGCTTTTTGCACAAAACGACAGGATTTCAGAATGTTGCGAGTCCAATCGCGAATAACCCCGTTAATCTGCCTGATGTTTTTTTGTATTTCCTCCTTCTCTCCTTCTTCAAAGATCATTTTACAAACAAAGGCATCGAACTCGTCAATAAGTAAAATAACGCCTTTTCCAGTTTCTTCAGTTTTGAAATGCAAACTTAAACATTCCGCCAAAAATGGCAGGCCATTTATCAGAAAGACTTCCTTGTCTTCTTCAGTTGTGTTTGGGTTAAACCAAAACTTACGATGCTCAACACTATCATAGTACATCAAAAAGTCACTGACATGAAGATCACCCATTAATTCGTCCTGTGTGCTTGACCACACCGTTTTTCCATTGACTTTTGTTACCAAATATCCATGTTGTTGAAATGCATCTCTTATTACTGCATTCAGGCTTCGCCACAAGTGTTTCAGTGATTTTGTCCCTAGATCTCCAAAATCTATTGAAATGACAGGGTGCTGTCCACAGTGTTCGTAAAACCATTGTTTGCATTTATTGCAACTGTTTACAGGAGGTGAACAATGGCACATTTCAAAAATCTTCTTTGTCTTAAATATTTTGAAATATTTTGACATGTTGCTTAAATCCTCAACAAAAATTCCATCTTTTTGTATTACATTTGTGACCCTAACCCCAGAGCTGGTAATGGGAATTCCAAAAAATTTCTCAAGCATCTTTATGATTGATGTTTTACCAAACCGTGATGGAGCAGTAACTAACAGTATGTTATCAGGATCATGATAAAAGTGCCAAGCGAACAAACTCTTATCTATGAAGTCTATGCATCCGTTTAACGCATCATAATCTGAAGTGCTCAAGCTGACCAGTCGCTGTTAAAAAATAAGGAGAATAACATGGTTAAGTTTTTATTAATTGTAACTTACCTTTTCTGGACTTACCATATTATTCAATGTATTATCGCCAAGTCTTATTTTTTTGGATGGTAGTTCATCTATTGGTTGAGGTGTTGAGGTTAATTTTCTGTTATTCATCTAAAAAAAAGTTTCCATTAGTGAAAAGAAAAAAATTATGGAAACGAAAAAGACTACTAAAAGAAAGCAACATTTTTACTGAGTATCACATACGAGTATCTCGATAACAAAAACATTTGAATATAATAAAAATCTTAAAAGATCAATGAATACACATAAAATATCACAAGCCCTTAAAATACGAATAAACTTTTTTTTTAGCTTTGAATAAAAATAAATCTTCAAAATAAAAGATAAGAAAATGAAAGCAATTCTTGCTCTCCAATTACAGAATAGTTCCTACCTATTAGAGGAGAGATTCCAAGAATCAGAAAATATGTTTTTCTAATTTATTTATTCTAATGGTGTTATTATTTAATTTATTAATTGCACTGTCATAATCAACATGCTTATTATCCTGTGATCCTGGAGTATTTCCTTATACTGTCAGTTTTTTTAGTATTTTTTTCAGTGATTTAACAATAATTTCTGGATTTGTAAAGTTTAAATATTTATCGAGTGATCACGTCATATTCCTTTGCTTGTGCACATTTATTTAAATTGTTAATTTCCTTAGCTACTACCCAATCGGACACTAATCTCTTTTACTGAACCTGATGGGTAATATAAAATTTTTATAATAAATTAAAAAAAAAATGCCCAATACTAAAGAGAACAAAATTGTAGCAGAATATTATACACCATTAAAAACAAGACAACCATCTGAACTCCAACAATTTAAAAATAGTTACTTTTATCTTTTACTCAAGATAAAAAACTAAATATACCAAGAAATATCAATGAAGTAACGCAAATGAGAAATCGTAATTTTGCCATTGAATATCTCAATTCTACCGTAAATAAAAAACTAACAAAGACAGATTTTTGCAAATCTAAAAGTATTTCCAGAAATTCCCTTAATATGGGACTAAATTCAGTTGGAATTAAGATTGCATGTAAAACGAGAACAAACGGGAACAAACCAGAGCAATCCGGAACAAAAGAGAACAAATCGGAACAATTGGGAACAAAAGAGAGAAAAAGCAAAACAAAAAATAAAAAAATATTCGATAATGTAGAACACAAAGCAGGTAGTCGTAAACATATAAGTTTAGATGAAGAAGCAGATGAATTAATTAGTAAATCTTTAGAAACTTTTCAGTCATAAATGGACAAACTAGTTTCATACATTCCCAACGATGAGAAAGAAAAATGGAAAAAAGATTTAAAACCTATTATTACTGAAATAGACAGATTAGAAGATAGAGCAAAAATAGTTGGTTTCAAACAAGAAGTTGTAGATAAATATATTGCAAGAAAAGCAGCTAATTTATTCCTTGAACAATTAATTATGACAGACTGTGAACTAGAATCCGCTAATAATAAAATAGATGAATTGGAATATAAATTAGACAACTACAATAATTATGATCCTAAGAAACTAGCAGAATTAAGAAACAAAACAGTAGTAATACCATCAAACATCGATGATGTAAAGAAAAGAACTCTGAAAATATTTGAAAGACATACTAAAAATATGAGAGCAATAAATGAAAAAACTCAAAAATTGTAAATTAAATGGAAAGTACTGTATTCAAGAATTTAAATATATTCAATGAAGAATATCCAAAATTCCGAAAAAAGTTTTCAAGTCTCATTCAACAAGTTAACAAATTAAAAATTATTATTTTTGTTCTTATGTTTATTATCGTAATTGTAATTATTGTTTTCTTAATTTATTACTTCAACACTAATAAAAAATAGCGATTTATTCAACAATGTCCATGAACGTACCTATGATGATACTAATACGTGTCCATAAGCTAATGTATCTGTAGAATTAGGTAAAAGGTATCTTTTATCATCTTTCCAACTTAGAGACTTTTTCTTTACTTCTTCAGTAAATATATCATGTTTATGACTCCTGATCACTTTCTGTCTATGGAAGTATTCTTTTTGATTAAACAAGCAATTTTTGTAATCTTCAAAACTTATTTCTTTCTTCAATACTGCTTTTTTGATACCTTTTAATTTTTTCGAAACAGACGGTTCAGTTCTGTAACTGTACATTTTTGACCTTAAACCTATGCATTCTAATATCTTAATACCATTCAATTCATCTTTGAACTTCCCTATTACTTTCTTATTTTTATCAGAATATAATGAATGATCCTTTGGATAATCAGATGTATCAAAATAGTCGAGATTGTTTTTCATAAATTCATAGAAATCGGCATTTTTAATCTCATATATAAAGCTATCAGTGTCTCCATAAGAAGTTTTACGTTTTCATTGAATTCTTTTTTAATTACATTGTAATGGAAGTTATACATTAATAATTTCGATAAATCTAACACAGCTTGCCCAATATAAATTGGTTTATTAAACAATACTTTTGTTTTAAAATTGTGAACTGCTGCCAGGTGTTTGCTAAATATAGTTCTGTGTTTAAAATTAGGTTTGTTTATTGCTTTTTGTAATTTTTCTTCATCACAATATAATTTAATATTTTGTTGGTTTCTAACAGATTGCATAGACTTACCATATGGGGCATTAACCATTAATTTCCAGAAATCTTTTTCAAAATCATTTTTCGCCTTTTGTCTTTGTTCAGTATTGAATTTAACATATGATGCTATAAAATTTGACTGAGTAAATTTTATACCTCTGTGAACCTTTGTTATTCTAATACCTAAATTTTTGTAAAGTTTTAATGTTTCGTAATGAATTATATAATTTTTCTTATCATAGAAATGACAAAGTAGTTTTTCTACTTTTCCGCCCGGAGGAATTCTATTTTCCGGAGCTAAAGGGAGATCATTGAATTTGTTATGAATAGCTAAGTCTACTGGAAATGCTAAATCGACTTCCAAAACATAACCCGTATTACTATCTGATACCAATATACCGTCGACATTTTTAATTTCATCACAAGTCAACCATTTAAAGTCTTTTTCTGGTAATTTCTGAGATAAAGCCCATCCATATAGATTATTAGCATCTATATAGATAATCTGAGTATTTTCATCTGCTTGCGAATACCTGTTACTACACTGTGAAATACCTCCTCTAATTCCCTTTTCAAAAAACAAATACATTTCATAATCAGTTAATAATTCCAACTCCACTGAAGTATATTTGAGCATACAGTCCCAAGCTAACCCCGGAGTTGTATAATACCAAACAGGATCGAGTCCATAACTCTTTTCCAAACATAAGTCTCTAAAATTTTCAAATACATCAGTTAACAGCAAAACATCTAGTTTTAAGTATAAATCATGCCATTCACCCAAGTTTTTAATTTTAAAATGTTTCCATACTTTCACTGCATGTTTGAATTCTTCTTGAGAAATACCTTCTTTTGTGAGCGAAGAATAAAATTTATCTATTGATGGAAGTTTTGTTTCAGAAAATTTCTCAAAAGAATCCATGTATTCATAAGGATATATTCCTTTTCTAATTATCTTGCTTTTTTCTTTCCTAAATAACACATCTAATTCACCATTTGAAAAGTATTTAATTATTTCTCTCAACTGACTTGATTCCAGATTAGATGACAAATTGTCTAGGCTACTTGCTAAAAATCTAAATGAATCGATAAATCTCAATTCGATATATCCATTATCATCCATTCTTAAAATTTTACTGAAAGAAATATATTTCTCTTCGTTATTAGGTATTAATTTCAATTGACTTCTATCTTCTCCTAGATTTTTTATAAACAAATGACAATCGTAAGAACTTAAATTATGAAACAAAATTGGAATATATAAAACATTTATCACTTTCCTCTCCTCTGTAAATTTCCAATGGGTTATCAATATTATTATAAGCACTCTTAACGTATAATCCATAACCACAGGGAATATGAGATTGTGTTTTATGAGTATATGATGATTCAGGATTTGGTTCGCATGTATGAATAGGTTTCAGAATAGATTCAAAATCAGAATAAATTACATACGGATGTCTTAACATTCTTTGAATATTTTTAAATTTTAATACACTATCTTCAGGCATGTTCGGAAAACATGGTTCATTACTAAAGCACACATTTTGATGTTTCTTTAAAGCATCTTCAGTTCTAGCGGAGTAGTTTAAACATCTTCTACAGAAATGTTTTTTGTTTCTATTTACTTCCAACTGATCATTTAACAATCGACTCAAATTCTTAATCCAACAATAATGATTGTTGTCTTTATTTCCAAAGTATAGTAAGTCGATATTTATTTCATAGAATCGCTTCTTATTATGATACAAAGGATAAAATATTTGTTCTTCGTAACTAAACACGGTAACATTAATTTTATTATGTGATTCAAATTTAGGTATGTCCTGGATTTTGACAGGAAAATTTATTCCTTCAAAATTTAATTCGTTTATATATTCCGGCTTATTATAATGATTCAGTCTATCTACATGTTCTTTTGCTTGATGTAAACAGGATATTACGCTGTACATAAAGCATTTGTTATCGTTGTTTTTAACATTAACGCAAGCTTTTTTATCTTTAATCCACTTGGGTAATTCTACATATGAATTTCCGCTTAAAGGTGTATATTTGTTTATATTAATGCGCAAATAATTTATATTTTTCAAAGTCCATCCAGATCCCTTTTCTTGTAATTCATCACATTTTGATATAAATAAATTCTTTTGTTCATCCCAGTATTCCTCCAGATCATCTTTTTCTCTTAGTATAACATTTAGTAACTGAAATTTATGTATCATTGTAAAGTCTTCATTTTCCAGTTTCATAAACTCGCATTCCATCTCTAAATTAATTTTAATATTTTTGTGGAGATTTAAAGCATTTATAATTATTTTAATAGCCTTTTCTTTTATCATATCCATGTATGTTTCCATATCTATACCTTCTTCTAGATTATTATGTTGATACGTTAATAATCTTCCCTTAAAAGCAACCTGAACTAAAATAAAATCTGGCTCTGGATTATGTCTTGCTTTATGCAACTGCATTCGACTTTCCTTAATATATTTTCCACATTCATCACACTTGATCTTTTTTACTCTTTCTTTTTTTGGTTTAGAAAATATGGCATCATCAAACGGAAATATTTCCAAGCTCTTCTTGTTTTCTCTTTTTATTTTTAATTGCTTTTCAGCATTAATAATCTCGTCTATCAATTCTGCCTTATTGTATCTTTTAATGTATCTTATACCTAAGGATTTTGCCATATTACGTAATTCGAGCAAACGACGACTATTCCAAATCATGTTTTAATTTATGCAAATGTATTCGAGTTTCCTCGATATATGTTCCACACATATCACATTTTATCTTCTTTACTCTATTTTTTTTTGGTTTAGCAAATATATCGTCATCAAACTGAAATGTTTTTAGGTTCTTTTTGTTTTCTTTCTCTTTATGGAGGTGCATTCGGGTGCTTTTGATATATTTTCCACATATGTCACATTTGATTTTACTAACTCTCTTTTTCCTTGGTTCAGCAAATAAATCATCATCAAATGAAAATATTTCTGAATTCGCTTCGCTCATGAGGACTCTGTCCGAATTCCGCAAAGGAGGCATAACTGACTTTTTTCCGTTTTTTATTTCCTTATGTAATTGCTCTTCAGCTTTAATAATAGCTTTTATTAAGTCTGCTTTATTATATTTTCTAATATATTTGATGTCTAATGATTTTGCAATATTAAACAGTTCAGATAAACGAAGATTACTTAAGTTCCTTCGTTCCATTTATTATAGGAAAAAATCTAACAAACAATTTTTAGTAAATAAATAAATTCAATCCATTTTTATGCAAATCTGTTTTTATATGCCTTTTAAAATTAGTTCTAGTGTAATATCTACCACAATCACATAATAAACGAGTAGAATTAACTGCTTTTTTACATTGTTTACATGTTTTTTCATATTTATTTCTATAGTTATAAAAATCATCTGGACATTTTAATTCCAAACAAATGGAGCAAAGACTTGTCATTTATTAGAAAATTTATTCATCAAAGACTTCAAGATTACGAAAGTGTATTTTAAGAAAATCTAAGTTTGCCAAGGTTAATACGTTATTTTCATACATTTTAAACTGATTAAACATATTCCGATATACTAATCGTTCAAAGTCATTATTGGCTTTACTTCTCATATCGTTTAACCTTTTCTGAAACATTTGCCATGTTTCTTGGTCATCGTTATGTGAGCGATTCATTTAATTTATCACATTTTTTTTCATAAGAAATTATTCATAAACAATGCGTGTTAAAGCACACTGTCCTTGTTTAGGTAAAACTGTGAGAAGCCTCAGAATTCAAGAATGCGTGTTATATATGGAGGTGATCATTTTAATGATCATTTAATCAATTGTCGAAAAAAATAATAAATAATACTTGTAATAAAAGGGATCCAGTACAATATATGAGGCAATATGAAACCTACGTATGTATATAGAGAAAGAGAAAGCTATTTGAAATAATTATATGATGAAGACAAATAACGTATGTAGCTAGTATAAATGGGATCGGTCACCCAATAATAAAAAATAAATTAAATTATTGACATAGATAATACTGTTACTTGTAAGTTTATGATCAAGACGTATTTTTCATATTAGATAATGATAATCAACCTTTGTTTAAAGGTAAAGATTTAGCAGAAATATTGGGTTATGAAAAATCAACAAATGTTGATTTTAAGAGAAATTGCTAGTCGTATTTTTTGGAAATATGTTTTTGCAGAAAAAGAAAAATATTAATCACAAATAACTTGTTAGAATTCGCCTTCGGCTCATGAGTGGACTATGTCCGCGAATTTATGGGATTTATAGATGAAATAAAAAGTGGCAAAATTTGCCACGGGTGATTGAAGAATAAAAAGCGAAGATTTTTAGAATTTTTAAAATACAACGAAATTTCATATGAAGAAATAGATTATAAACATGGTGAAACAAATTTGTATGAATATATACAAAATTATTAAAAAAATTTAAAGAATTAATAATCATGTTGAATAACAATAAGGCAAAAAAGTTAGGAAATATTATATTTTAAATTAGAAGAAGAATTGCTAGATAAATAGAAAAATTACGTTAACGAATATAATCTTTTTTTCTAACACTAATATCTTATACTGTTTCCATGGTGCATTTGAGCTCACACCTTATGTTTCCCATAAAATACGCTTTCTCTATAAGACACGTCGTCAATAGCAACGTATCTTATAGAGTCATAATAGTTATTTACACTACGAGAGAGGAAGGTAAAGCTTTTGTTCACGCGAATTGCATGTTCGGCCACGACGCGCAGCGGAGTGGTCGATGCAATTCAAGTGAACAAAAGCGGCCTTACTCTCGAGTGCTGTATTTGATTTTGTTCGATACCAGACATAACTCCTTAGAAAATGAGTCTGTAACTTTATATTCAAAATTTTAAATAAAATTAAAATAAAATAAATAAATCACATTTTCGGAGAGATCTGTTGCTATGGAAAAAAATAAAATACAAAATAAACAAAGTTTTGCAAAGTCAATAAAGTGATTGTGCACACCACGTTGTGGAAATGGATGACGAAGAATTCTGTGTTCCTGATGACGTCCTGGAAGAGGCAAGTGTCGCGAAGTACCAAATGCTGCATACGAAATCAAAATTACGATACCAGAAAGAATTGGAAATATTTACACAATGGCAGACCGAGATCAAGGGAAAAGACGAAAGCAGCATCAGCGCGGTTATTCAATGTTGAAGAGTACACTGTTTGTATTTCAAAACGTTTATATCTCCAGGTATCCAGGTAAGAGGTTTTTTTAATAAGCTATTAGTTCTTTTAATATAATAAATTGTACAGGTTCAACAGTCTCACCTCCTTTTTGAAAACAAAATGTAGAAACTATCAGCCGAAAAAAGCTACAACTTCTTCAAGAAACGATGTTTGCAAGTTTTTACTGGAAGCGGCGGACCAAGAGTGGATCCTTCAGAAAGTTGTACTGATGATGGGCATATTCGGTGGCCGTCGTGATTAATTATGTAAAGTGATGAATTGTTATACAGTGAGTTTTTTTTAAGACTGGCCATAGGGTTTTACAAGCTACATTTTTCAACCCCCCGTTAACTTTTGTCCTCATGAAAATATTCAACCCAGTTTTGTAGTAAAGTTGTGGGATATGATAATGTATTGAAACAATTTCAATTTAATAACCAGAATCAAGGAATAAATTATAGCAAAAAGACATTTTTTGAATTCCGTTTGCTCTAATTTTAAATTTTCAGTAGGCTAAAATTTCACCTGACATGTAATTGATTATGTGATTGCTAACTGCCTCTGGAGGCCATTTTGAACATTTCATTTAATTTTTATTAAAGTAAAGAAACTTGTTATAACATAAATAATGAATCTATCGTTATAAAATGTAAAATATCAATGTTCACACTATTTTTTGCAAATAACATTTTATTTGTAAATTGTCTATTATAACCATTTAGGTATTACAAATACAAAGTTAACAGGAGGTTGAAAAATTAGCATGTAAAACCCTCTGGCCAGTCTTAAAAAAACGCACTGTATACGTTATTCACGTTGAATTGAACATTTCAAGGTCAAATAATTTAGCAAACAGTGACATGCAGGTAAATACCGTTCACGATGGATTGAGCATTGCTAAATTCGCATTATGTTGGTTAGCTGCATGTCACTATTTACAAAACATAATTACAGATCCAAAAAATAAAATTATTTGTCCTTGAAATGTTCAACTCCACGTGAATAACGTTTAGTTATTATTGGTATGTAATTATTTTCAATATACAAATTCTTTTTCATAAAATCGAATTTCAATTATGCGTGAGCGAAAGTGCGTGAGCGAAAGTACGTGAGCGAAAGTGCGTGAGCGAAAGTGGAACCTTCACTCACTGGTAACCATGGATACAGACCCACTTTCTAGGGAGGTATCGAACAAAATACGCTCCCACATATTATTCAAGTAACATTTTATTCATCATTTTTACAGTAATTATCACAAAAGTGAAAAGTGGTCTATCTCCGAGCCGGATTACGAAAAAACCCACCCGAATCAGGATACCAACAACCCGCAAAAACAGAAATCGAAGAAGTCATTGAATCAAAAGTGAAAAAGCAGTTCATCACCAAGACGTAGGAGACGGCACAAGGTCAGTGGTTCTTCCCCCTTCAACCCTCCAAATTACCCCCTGGATTCTTGCGTTGTACCGTATAATTTGAAGTCAATCAATCAATTAGTATTTTCTTCGTATAAAAAATTGCGACAATGCCGGACTTAGCGGAGTTAACCGTCGAGCGTGATAGAATAAAAGCCAAATTGAATCGAATGAAAGAAATAATAAACAATTTCAAGGAAGGTGATGATTTGGATCAACTAAGATTACGTAGACCAGACTTAATATCGGCGTACAAAGAGTTCGATAAAATTCAATCGGAAATCGAACCTCTCAGTACCTCTCGCGACCAAAGCAAAGCAGTTGCAACCGAATGGATCAATTTTGAAACTCTTTATTACAATTTATTAGCAAAAATAGCTAAATTTGTAGATAAACAATCCACCGCGTCGGAAAACGGATCGCAACCAGTAGTAACGTCATCAGAAGTATCGGTAAAACTACCGGATCTAAATCTACCAACCTTTTCCGGAAACTATTCAAACTGGACTAGTTTCCACGACACGTTTCAAACTTTAATACATACGAGAACGGATTTAAATAATTGTCAAAAATTCCATTATTTGAAATCATGTTTAAAGGGAGATGCTTTCAGTACAGTAGAAGCATTGTCAATTTCGTCAGGTAACTACCAAGTAGCGTGGGAGCTTCTCGAAAAACGATACAACAATCTTCGATTAATCGTTCAAGAACATGTCAATTCAATTTTATCAATTCACAAAATTTCGAAAGCCTCAAATACGGCATTGAGACAATTAATCAATAATGTCAACACTAATATAGAAGCGTTAAAAATTTTGAAACAACCAACGGACAAATGGGACGCCTTATTAGTGCCGATAATAATCGAAAAATTAGATTACGGAACGAATCGGGAATGGCAGTCCAAATTAAAAACTGAAGTTCCAGCATTAACTAGCTTAATCGAATTTTTAGAACAAAGATGTCTAACTCTAGAAGCTCTAGAAAATTTAAACAAATTCAATGTGAGTAAACAGCCCACTTCATCAAAATGCAATCCCAACGCGAGTAAAGACACCAAAGCATGCTCAGCGACTCAGATTCAGGTAGATAACAAACAGTTTTCATGTTATTACTGTAAAAAATCCTACCCATACAATTTACAAATGTGCAGAATTTTTTAATCTCTCGCACCATGACAAAATTCAAAATGTTAATAACAGAAATTTGTGCAAAAATTGTTTAAGACCGAATCATTCAACAGCGGATTGTAGGTCTAAATTCAAATGCAAATATTGCCATCAAAACCATAACAGTCTTCTTCACCAACAAGACGTTGTCCTAAATTCAATTGAACAAGAAACGTGTAATTTAGCAACTCCTCGAGTGAACGAACTGAAAAAGGGTAACGGACCACATAAGGTCGTTTTGCTTTCGACGGCATTAATTTATGTCAAAAACGATAAAAATAATTTCCATGAATGTCGTGCCTTGCTGGACGTAGGTTCGCAAAGCAACATAATAACGGAATCTTTAGCGAAAAAATTAAATTTGAACTTGAGTAACAATAATATTTCCATACAAGGAATAAATCAAAAAATTATCACTTCAAAGCAATCAACTACGGTAACAATAAAATCGCGAGTAAATACGTTTTCGTCAGAAATTTCGTGTTTAGTTTTACCAAAAATCACTGGAAATATTCCTGAGTATTCTGTAAAGAATTTAAACATTAAAATTCCGGAAGATATTCAGTTAGCGGACCCCAATTTCTATAAACCATTTCCAATAGACTTATTACTTGGGGCCGGACTCTTCTGGAAATTATTAGGTTCAGGAAAAATATCAGCACCGGGACAACCCCACCTGATAGAAACATCTCTCGGCTGGTTGGTTGGCGGCGAAATCTCGAAAAACTCGCTAACAAACGTCAGTAACGTAACCTTGATTACGAACAACACAGTCGAAAACCAACTTCAAAAATTTTGGGAAATTGAAGAGTACAAATCAAAAAGTAACTGGTCACCACAAGAAGATTTGTGCGAAACACACTTCTTAAGTAACCACAAACGTGATTATCAGGGAAGGTTTATCGTCAAATTGCCGTTCGTTAAAGAAAATAACGAACTCGGTTCTTCAAAAGAATTAGCAATAAAACGGTTACATTCCCTCGAGCACAAATTTAAAAACCAACCATTATTGAAACTCGAGTACTCCAAGTTCATAAACGAATACCTCTGGTTAAACCATATGGAATTAGTTCCAAACGATTACGCAAACAATAACTTCGGTTGCTATTTGCCGCATCACGATGTATTCAAACAATCGTCAGGTAAACTCAGAGTAGTTTTTGACGCGAGTGCAAAAACATCCAACGGCAAAAGCTTAAATAATATTCTTTGTACGGGACCCACAATCCAACAAGACTTGTTCTCAATATTAACTCGATTCCGTACATTTGAAGTAGCGTTTACCGGTGATATAGTTAAAATGTATCGACAAATTAAAGTTGATCCCGAGCACTGCGAGTATCAAAGAATTCTATGGCGAGAAAATCCGGAAGATCCTATTTTAACTTATCGCTTATTAACAGTAACGTACGGTAGGACCTGTGCACCATTTTTGGCGGTACGCTGTCTGCAGCAAGCTGCGCTCGAAGAAAAGAATCATTTTCCAACGGCGAGTGAAATCATATTGCGAGACTTTTACATGGATGATTTGCTTACTGGAGCATCTTCTGTGCAAGAAGCCACCAAATTAAAAGAAGAAATCAATCACATTTTAAACAAAGCTGGGTTTGAAATGTCCAAATGGGCGTCAACCAGTATAGAATTAATGTCTTCAGCACAAAACCATGAAAAACCAATTGATCTAAGTGATGACCAACAAACAAAAACCCTAGGTGTTGTTTGGGATTACAATAAGGATTTGCTTACATATCAAGTCAATCTAAAGTACAAAAACGAAACCGCAACAAAAAGATTAATGTTATCAGTCATTGCGCAATTATGGGACCCATTGGGTTTAATTTCACCAATTATAATTAAAGCTAAACTCATATTGCAAAAAATGTGGAGTTTGAGACTTTCTTGGGATGAGAGAGTACCAGACGAGTTGCATCAATTGTGGACCCAATTTATTTCAGATTTAATGAATGTAAACAATATTAAAGTTAACAGAAAAATTTTAACCCTGTTTCCTGCAGTAAAGTTTGAAATACACGGTTTTTGCGACAGCTCACAAGCAGCTTACGGAGCGACTATTTTTATAAGAAGCGTCGATTCGTATGGTAACGGTTCAACAAATCTTTTGTGCTGTAAATCAAGAGTAGCCCCATTAAAGACATTAACAATACCACGTCTAGAATTATGTGGCAGTTTACTTTTAGTACGTTTAATGCAAAAGGTTTTACCAATTTTAAATTTAAATATTGATGAACGATATTTTTGGACGGACTCTTCCATAGTTTTATCCTGGATTGCGGCACCTTCAAACACATGGAACGTTTTTGTAGCTAATCGCGTAAGCGAAATACAGTCCTTGTCAGAATTAAATGAGTGGAGGCACATTAGCACAAAATATAATCCCGCAGACATTGTCTCTAGAGGTATGTCATCTAATCAATTAAAGACAAACGATCTTTGGTGGCACGGCCCCGAGTGGTTAAGGTTGCCGAAAAATAAATGGCCTAAATCCTCGGTAAATTTCGATTCGGAAAATATACCGGAAAAACGAAAATCAACAAACAAAATTTTGTTTGCGAACGTCAAAGAGGATGAATTTTTAACAAATTTTTCAAAATTTATAAAATTACAGAGAGTAGTGGCATTTATAAAAAGAGTTGCACATAACTGTCGAAACAAAATCTCTAAGCTCACTGGTCCTCTAACGGCGTCGGAACTAAATGATGCTCAAATAGCAATTATCAAATTAATTCAACGTGATTCATTCAAACCAGAGTTAAGGGCTTTGAGCGAAAATAAGTACGTCAAAAGACAAAGCTGTCTATATTTGTTAAACCCGATCTTAGACGAAGACGGCCTCATTAGAGTAGGTGGACGTATCAAACATTCATCAATCACCTATGATAAAAAATATCCTTTGATTTTACCAGCCAAACACCACGTAACAAGGTTATTAATAATTCAGGAACATGAAAGACAACTCCACGCCGGCGCTCAAGCCACATTGACGTCCCTAAGACAAAAATTTTGGATTATTTCGGGTCGTAACACAGTTCGGAATATTTTACATAAATGTATAAAATGTTTTCGCGCTCAGCCAAAATCTTTCAACCAAACTATGGGCCATTTACCAAAACAAAGGCTCGAACCAGCACGACCTTTTGTCAAAACCGGCATCGACTACATAGGTCCTATTTTAATAAAGGAAGGAAGTGGTCGTGGAAAACTGAGAAAAACGAAAGCTTACATAGCACTGTTTATTTGTCTTGTGACCAAAGCAATTCATTTAGAATTGGTTGGAAATTTAACATCGGAATCATTTTTAGCAGCATTAAAACGCTTTATTTCGAGACGTGGTCATGTTACCGATCTCTTTTCGGATAATGCAACGAACTTTAAGGGCGCCGATAAAGAGTTATGCAACTTTTTTAAATCCGTTAACTTTCAAAATGTTACCGATGCCTTGACACCGTGCAATATTTCATGGCACTTTATTCCACCACGTTCTCCCACATTCGGTGGCTTATGGGAAGCCAACGTTAAGTCCGTCAAACGACATTTTAAACGCGTGGTAGGAGATACGAGTCTTAATTTTGAAGAAATGTATACGGTCTTAGCAAGAATCGGCTTGCCTTAACTCCAGACCTTTATGTCCCGCCTCGAACGATCCTAACGACCTCCTGGTCCTAACACCTGGGCACTTCTTGGTTGGAGAACCACTGATGGCTCCAGTAGAACCGAACCTGTTATTGCTGCCAAAAAACCGTCTATCACGCTGGCAGTACATTGAACAAGTTCGTCAGCATTTTTGGACTCGTTGGCGTAAAGAATATTTGACGTCATTGCAACAACGGTCAAAATGGAATCGACCACCAGCCACAATACAGCCAGGATCAATGGTCCTCATCAATGAAGACAACCTCCCTCCTCAACAGTGGCTTCTCGGGAGGATAATTCAACTTCATCCAGGCAAAGATGGAATCACTCGAGTTGTTTCCATAAAAACAACTTCCGGCATCCTGAAACGAGCGGTGAACAGAATCTCCATCCTGCCCATGGACAACATCCACGAAGAGGCTGACGACAAGGTGCAGTGAAGTGAGAGTGGTAAATAACAAGAAAACAATGTGCAATCCATTGTGTGAAGTGCTACTGAATTTGTACCATATTGTTTATAGCTAGTAGAATTTTCTTTAATTTAAAATTGTTTACACCATGTAATAATAGAATTTCAATTTTTGTTAAACTATTCTAAATAGTTCAACGGGGGCGGCATGGTTGAGCTCATGTTAGGTTTTTCATATCGACTTTGTTGGCCGGTATCGTTCCTACCTGCCAGCAGGTCAGCTCCTTTTTTGCTGGTAAGTTTTTTGTGGGAGCAGATAGATAACATTAAACATCTCACGAAACAACACGTCGTTTCAATTCACGGCCCTTTGGCAAACGTTTATACCTTAAACAAACTAAAACGGTCCTTCGAGAACTTCAATATCGACATCATACGTAACATTGATGGCAGGTAGGAACGATACCGGCCAACAAAGTCGATATGAAAAACCTAACATGAGCTCAACCAATTATTGAATTGGAACTGCCACATTAGCTTCGTGCTCTTGTTCCTAACATCTTCTTTAACTTCTGCTGTTTCATCCAATGCAAGTGGCCGGCCATCGAAAACTGGCAATCTTTACATTTTCTTCAAATGATTCTTGCCGTAATGTAAATTAACTTTTAATGAAGTTCTACACACCTACCTCATATCAAGAAAAGCCAAAATGACATCTTCCGTTACCTCCGTGATGCTTTTTTCATTGTTCCGGCCTTGAAACGAAACATACACCTTTTCATATGCACTTTTAGACTTCATTGGTAACAAATTGCCCCTTTTTTCTTATTTCTTCTGGAACGTTTTGGCACATTTCATCGATGAAAATTGTTTTTTTCCAAGTTTGTTGATATTATTACCATAGTACCCACGGCAATCTCCGCATTTTGTGTATTGTGACGCGCCTCGAATAATTTCTGAATTTATTAAAATTTCTGATAAGATGTTAGTGTTAGAAAAAATCTTGAAGACAACGCGTGTTTTATAGTTTAAAAATCTCGATCTATTAAATCCTCGCTCCCTGCGGTCGCTCTGATTTAAACTACGATCTCGATTTTTAAATCGTCTATAAAACACTTGTTGTCTTAATAGCTATAAAGCAATACATAATTATAAAATTAATCCTAATCCATTAAACCTGTTTGATTTCATAAATAAAAATATCTACTCCTATAAAATTAATTTGAGTACGTGGTTTACCGATCTATGGTTTACGTTATTTAAAAGAAAAATATAATAATAACAAATGATCTTTTATGCTTTGTACAATATGGAATTTCAGTAGGGGATGGCTATCCCCCACTGAATTTACGCGATATTAAGAAAGATTTAAAGAAAATTTTAGAAAACTATAAAATAGAATACCAAATAATAAATTATGATAAGATTAAAAATGAATTATCATATTATAAAAAACTGATGATAAAAGATATTATAAATGTTTTTACTTTTATAATGTTTAACTTTCATTTGAATATAGAAAAATCACTAGAAAAGATAGTCAGATAAAGCAAATTGAAACGATAATCTGAAATTAAGAGAGATGGTTAAAAATATTGTAAAGTTAACCAAAGACCATATAATATAATAGTAAAGTGGGTACAGGTTGCAATGAAGCAACAAGCATGTTGTAACTTAATTTTCTCCATAAATAAGGATTATTTTTCTTCTAAGTGTTGGTGATACTGTAATGTAATATATAGCCAAACACTTGCAACCT
Source organism: Tenebrio molitor (assembly GCF_963966145.1). Classification (NCBI taxonomy): domain Eukaryota; kingdom Metazoa; phylum Arthropoda; class Insecta; order Coleoptera; family Tenebrionidae; genus Tenebrio; species Tenebrio molitor. Next base: position 21,248,229 of record NC_091047.1, on the reverse strand, counting down.
GTACCGACTTTATAATAGTTTTATTCTAGTTATTAACTACTACCATGTTTTGGACGCAAAAACAATGTTTTTCTTTATGACATTAGAGAATTAAAGAAAGCACGAACGCACGTACGTAACGTAATTTTTTAGTGTTTTATTATGAATTTTAACTATAAAACATTTTCTTCTTGAAGTTTTTTTAATTGGAACTAACAATCTCAGGCTTAAACGCGTTTTATTAAATGCCATTCATAAAGCTTGTTCACCTAATAAAAAAGCAAAAACGTAGAAAACCTACGGTACGTACATACGTGCGTTCTTGTTTTCGCTAATTGTCTATTGAAAAACGATTACAACAAAAATCACGTTCGTGGGTCAGGATTCTTTAGGCACAACCGTTGAAAATGAACATAATGTCAGACGAATTACATTTAGTAAATATCAAGACATTGACTCACCTATTAAAAACTGTGATGCAAACGCCACTGCTGTATCAACTGTCAACAGTGTCAACCACAGAACACTTCACCTTCACCAGAACACGTCAACTGTCAACTGTCAACTGTCTACGCAATCGACAAGTAAAAAGCCAAACTGAATTACCGACCGAAACAGCGCCGCGCGCGATCCTGGTCTAGATGGCGCCATCCATATTATCGTTTTGCATTAAACTTTATTATAAAAATATGTAAGCTTTTTAATATCACAAATACAAAATTAAAAAAAAACTCAATGTTAGTAAGTTGTGTTACAAAAAAAATTATAACTACGTAACAATAATGACATTGTTGGTTGCCTATCGTTGAATACTATCTACAATATGAATAAGCAATTTCTATGACGGAAAAAAATTGGTTTTACAGTAAATCCGTTTTTTTAAACGAGTAGGCCGATGTGTCAGCGTATTTTTGAAGGATACCAATGCTCGACCATCGACCGTCTTCTGTTTAGTAAAAACGCTCAAAAGTCAAAATGCGTTATTCGTTATTAAATTTAAGCGCTGCACGATTGAGCGTATTCAGCGTATTACGTGCGTGCTTACCCTTAAAAAATAAACTTAATTTGGACACAATAATTGTTATGTACACTAGTGCGTAGCGAATTTCATTTTTTTAATTAATAAGAAAATTAGCATAGACAATATAATATATTCAATCCGAAAAATACTGAAGATCCTCTATAGGCGTGTTGGTAAGATATTCGCGTTCAATCCAAGGGGTCTCGAGTTCGAATTGTTGCGAATCCAACTTTTTTTTGATTTCGTAATATTGCGCAATTTAATGTATTATTGTAGCTGATTAGAAATTATAATGGACAAGACCTAAATAGCTCAGCTAGTAGAGAGTTAGACAGATAATTACAAGGTTTTGAGTTCGATTCCTATCGCCGCCTTTTTTTATTGAGAATGCAGTTGTTCTTAAATCTGAACTGGTGAGATCTCGAGTGGCCATAGAGATTGAGGACCCACGAAGATTGACGGACAACTGAGTGCTGCCAAATATTCTCAAAACATTTCTCGGTATTGGGACTCTTCCATCTATTCATGACTTACAGTAATATCGAACAACAATGACCTGTTCTGGTGATTCGCCAAAGGCTCACGAGTCGAAGACGAATTCAGGATTGATGGTCGTGCCGATGATTCTCTTCGATAGACACATACCTATAAACGGTATAAGCTGTCGTGAAAGAGGAGATGCTGTAAGAATAGATCGGATTGTAGTCGGAATGAAAACGGGGAATGTTTTGCACTTATTTTTATCAATTCTGTAAATATTCTGAATCCAAGATTTACCAATTATTATCCTGGTCCAGAAATAAAAAAGCCATTTTGGAAATTTAAAAACAAGAGCTTTTATTTGTTTAATATTATTACCGGTCGCCACTCCGACTGGTGAATTTTTTGCATGTGCCAATGCTTTCTCCAGAAGTAAAAATCCATTTTGGGGTGTCTCAAAACAAGGAATGTTGTAAGGTTTTTTGGGTGCTTTTAATGTAATTTTGTTTGATTTTGGATGATTTTCCCATGTGCCCATTTTCTGGTGGTCTATTGAGTCTCGAGTATTTTTTGGGAGCATAAAAAATTATGATTTTTAAAGGAATTTCACCACATTAGTTTGTAAGGCGCCAAATATACCTCTTTGATTTGGTGTTGTCTTTCTCTTTTTTTTGCATGCGCCAATTGGTCTGGTCCAGAAATAAAAAGCCATTTTGGAGTGTCTAAAAACACGGTATGTTGTGAGTTTTTTAGAGTGCTCGTGAGATAATTTTACATGATTTTGGGAGATTTTAACGGTTTTTTCGTGTGCCCAATCTTTGGTGGTCTACACATATTTAGGAACTTTTGGGGTGGATAAAAATTAATGATTTTTGAGAGGTTTTGGGCCCTTTTCGGTTGTGTGCATTTGGGCAAACAGCTAAATTTGTAAGATTTTGCCTTGATTTTTAAGACGCTTTAAGTTGATTTTCATTGATTTTTCCATGCGCCAATAGGCTTGGTCCAGAAATAAAAAGCTGTTTTGAGGTGTCTGAAATCTAGAGATTTGACAATGGTTTTAGAGCAGTTTTGAGGTAATTTTAATTGATTTTTGCATGCGCCAATTGGCTTGGTCCAGAAAGGAAAAGCTATTTTTGGGGTGTCTAAAATCAAGGCATTTTGTAAGTTTTTTAGATCTTTTTCGGATGGTTACTTTCGGGAAAACAGTAAATTTGTAGGATTCTACCCTGTTTTTCGTGTGCCCAACTTTTGGTGGCCTACACATATTTGGGAACTTTTGGGGTGGATAAAAATTAATGATTTTTGAGAGGTTTTAGGCCCTATTCGGTTGTTTGCTTTTGGGCAAACAGCTAAATTTGTAAGATTTTGCCTTGATTTTTAAGACGCCAAATGTCCTGGCCCAGAAGTAACATTTTACATACTACTGCGATTGGATAATTTTCGGTGGTGATGCCTAAAGATTTTATCACGCTGCTGGCTTCTCCTGTGACGCACGAATTTAAATACTGAAATTTCTGTATCGGCGACAAAGATGCGTTGCTGTGAATTAGCGAATCAAACCTCTGATAAAATGAGAGCCACTGCTCCCAGCTTCCGTCGAAAGAAGGTAGACTCATAGTCGGAAGCGCTACCGGTACGAAGTTCGGATTCGTAACCGATATATTCGAATGATGAGTGTTTCCGTTTGGCGTTTCCGATTTCGCGGCGTCCAGAATTTTGTTGACGCGAACCGCCGCTGCGATAAAATTGTTTTCGAACTCTTCGCGATAGTCGACCTGCTCGTCTACAGCATCTTCTTCAACGTGAGATTCGATTTGTTTTTGGACGCTGTCAAATTCGCTCTCTAAGCTTTTAAATTTCTCAAATTTCATTTTTAGTTGATCAAAATTCGGATTTTCTTGGTTGAGCTCGTCGACCATCGAAACAAACTTTGTGGGGCGGGCCTTCAATGCCCCTCTGGATTTGATTAATGCAGCTAATGATAGCTCAGGCATTTTGAAAGTTATGTACGAACGTTATGTAATGTAACCAACCGCCTTAATGACTAAATTCGTTCTGACTAAACGATGGTTTTTACTTCAAACCGCAATTTGAGGTATGCACACAATTTGGAAGGTTGGTGAGTGATAAGAAATGTGGATGAGAAGGAAGCCACTGACCTGCACTTTCCTTTGCTCCACGGGGGGTGTCGTCGCTGCCTCGGGAACCTCTGGGCCTGCAGATGGATTCGTCGCAATCTCGATTACGATCCTGGTTCGCTGCGAGGGCGCTCGATTGTTGCACTGGACTTTGATTGCACTGAAGCACTACTTTTTGATACACATCCGGCTCGAAGGACCAAAAAATGTTTCGGTTCAATTGCCTCCTAGGAAGTTTGACGGATGTTTCCGCACCCAGGAGTTTGAACCTATGACACGCCAATTGCGTGTCCGGTAGGGTTTTCTTTTTACGCGTAGGGGTTTCGCACAATGTGGACCGTGATTTCAAAATGAGGATAGATGCTTCAGATTAATGCAAAGATGTATTGGTGTTTCTGGTTCTACATTTGCTTATCAACTAACTTAAAACTAACGAAAATATACAAAAAGTAAATTCGCACCCCCTCTCCGTCATGGGTAGTACGCTGGTGGTCTTTTGCAAGATGTGACTGAGCCAGATGGTGGGACTTTCCCACTATTGTGAAAGAGACCACCAACGTACCGGCACCGGGGATGATTGTCGACAGGAATATTGGAAGCGGCCTCATAAACTAAATTGGACCGGCCGCTCCAACAGAAGGTTAAAATGTTCTAGATTGCAACTTCGTCATAAATTATTATCTCTATTATTTAGTATTTGGTCAACAATAAATATTTGCCATTCGAGTGAGTGTACTTTCAGGCTACAGCAAGAGCATGGTTGGAAACGAGGATGAGACTCGTTCTTGGTTAAAATTTATTTTCACTGAAGAAAACCTTGACAACTTTTCTGTGAAAATATTGGGAAATTCGGAAAAAGGCGACGGATACGTTGGAGACATAGTTTTCGTACATTTGATCACTGATAATGCTGATTTTCCGAAGGAATATAATCTGGTGTTAAAATGCAGCAAACGAAGTCAAGCGTTGAGAGAAAAGGTTCCCATCGAACAAGCTTTTACCAATGAAATTTACATATACAACACAGTGTTGCCAGTTTTTACAGAGTTTCAACATAAACATGGAATTGAAAAACCTTTTGATAGTGTTCCAAAATATCACGGTAAATTAATCAGAGAAAATGTTGAAGTTCTAGTTTTTGAAAATTTGAAGAGTATTGGTTACACTCTGTGGAACAAGAAACAATCATTGACGAGAAAACATGTAAATATGGTTGTAACGGAGTATGGTAAACTCCATGCTATTTCCTTAGCGATGCAGAGTCAGCAACCAGAAGAGTTTGAAGAATTAAGTAGTGGATTGCAGGATGTTCTAAAAATGTTTATGAATTCAACTGCCGTAGAAGGTATGTTTACGAGAAGCATTTACGAGGTGTACGACTTATTAAAAGGTGACCTCGACGATAACATTTTAATCACATGGAAGAACTTTGGAAGCCAAGTGAATTTCATTTTCAACGACATGTGCGAAGGATCAGACGTCACAAAAGTAATCATCCATGGAGACTGTTGGAATAACAACTTTATGTTTAAATATTCAGTAAGAATGCAAATTTTTTTAAGCGCCAATAATAATTACTAATTATTTAATATTTCATAGCCCGACAATGAAAGTCTGCCAATAAAAGTAGCAATGCTGGACTGGCAAATGTCGAATTTTTCTTCACCGATTCTTGATCTGTCATATTTCTTATTCACATGCATATCCGAAGAAGACATAGAAGATTTAGATGATATTTTGCGGCTTTATTACAAATCTATGTCATCATATTTAAGCCAAGTCGGTGCTGATTCTAGCACATTGTATCCGTTAAATATATTCTTACAAGATTGGAAAAAATATTGTAGATTTGGTGTTGCAATGTGTGGTTTACTGCTGAAGATTTGTGCTACAGATTCAGACGAAGTGGTTGATTTAGCTGAAGCAGCTGAGAGTGGTGACGATTTTAGTGCAGCTTTTTCATACGACGTAAAGGACAAAACCAATTTTAAGAACAGAGCAAAATATATTGTAAAGTATGTAGCAGAAAATGACTTAATTTAGTGCTTATATCGAACTGAATACATGTTGTAAATTAAAAAAAATATTTTTTAGTGAATTAATGTGTGTAACAGAACATTCGTCACATTACAGGATTTTTAAAAGAAAGTCAATAAACAAAAAATTAAATACAGGTATCCCAGAACTCGCGGATCAAACTTAGAGTGCGTTTTCCTTGGTGATAACTGAAACCAATAGGCTGTTAATTTGAATTTCAGGTAAATTTAACCAACAGTTTGAATTGCCTAGGAACATAATTCTAGTCAGAATGATATGGAATGTCCAGTAAATGTATGAGCAACTGTGAACATTTTGACAACGTCAAGTTATAATTTGATTCTAAAATGTCAAACTTCGTATTGAAATCGTGTATAATGCTGCAGAGAATGCCAAAATGCTCATTCTTTATGAAGAATGCGGGCGCAATGCACGTGAGGATGCAAAAGAATATGCAATACGTTTTCCACAACGTTTGCCACATCCAAACTATAACGTATTTCTACGGTTGGTGAATCGTGCTCGAGACACTGGTGCCTACACTTCTGTTTACTGAAAAAGCATACACTTACATTTTGCTTGTGTAAATCAGATTTACCATTACCTGATGGCACTGTCATTGTCAGTGGCAGGTAATTGAAATAATTCGATTTCTGTCAGTAAAAGTGTACTTAATGCCCCCTCTCATGTTACTGTTATCAACATTATAGGTATTATTCTTTATTTTCAAGATTTATTGTTGGTTCTTTTAAGTCTGGCATAATCAAAATTCGTTTGTAAATTCTTACCTGATAACTTAATATGGGTGAGTAAACATGGAAACAAACTTCAAGTAAATTTACACAACCTAAAAATCGCAAAAATCTCTCAAGACTTGTATGCTTTTTTCGTGAACAGAAGTGTACATGACAAGAAATTGGTGGTCCCCGCGAAAAGCTAGAACGCCAGAGACTGAAGATGCTGTTCTTCAGTCCTTTGATGACGACGGTAGAAGAAGCAAATTTGAAGAACTACATTTACCGCGAACCTATCAATACTTTTGTAGAACTGAATGACCGAATTCACGAAGCACTGGCTACTGTTATTCCTAATATGCTTAGACTGGCAAGGGAAAATTTAATAAAACGAGGTCGCCTATTCCTTCGGATGAAACGTGTTAATTTGGAACATTTGTTATAAATTATTCTTTTTATTTTGCATGTTTCTTTATTTAATTTGTTGCATTCTACATCGTTTAAGTTATAAAATTTGATCTTAAATTTTTACTAATAATGATGCTAACATAAATAGCTTAGTTCAATCCAGTTTTGTCTTCTGCCTTTTAGAACTGCCACTGTGCTTGTAACCTCGTGTTGCTGCACTACTAAAAATACAGAATGTGTCGTAAAGACGCACGATAGAAGTGAAACTTTTGTATTACAGGGAAAGATTGTAATTATTCAACAATCACTTTTAAATAGCATATTCACAACAAAATTGTATATTTTAATGAAGAAAATAAATTATAAACAACGATAACACTAAACAATATCGAAATGCATAACTCATTGTTCATTTTTAAGCCTCCAAATTAAAGAGAGGACATTATCGATAAATGCCGTGAGTGTGACAAAGACAGAAGTATACACAGTTTTAAGGGATGTTTGTATCCTGTCAAACAGATTAACTTACATTTAAGTGAGATGTAAATATTGGCGCAACCGTTGTGCGAGACACTGCCGACAGTGTTTACCCCCACCACTTTTCGTCACACAAAAAGGTTGCCGATCAGACCCTCCCATAAAAAGTTTCACTTCAATAATTGCAGATGCAGACTGTATGCACAGGAGCCAGGACAAATTTCTTGTGATTCCGATTAATTTCACAGGCCCTGCATATTTCACCTTTTACTAAGATTATTAAGGTAGTAATGTTACTCACTTGACGCTACGTCGCCATTTTACCTTCCATCAACAAAGGTTCAATCGTATTCATCATACCGTCAATTTCCCATAGCCCTCAAGGTTAAAATTGCTCTGGAAATTTTCAGTCATAACAAACCATATTTCATTCATTGCCGGAAGAAGAAACTTCTTGCGTTCCCTGGTGAAGACTCTATACATTTTTTCGCCTGCCTTTGGCGAAATTATCCCAATTTTGGTTATTTCAAAAGTAGCTGTCACTTTTGACGTCTGTTCCGACAAGTCGACCAGATAAATATTGAAAATAATTTTATTATTCATACGAATTACACCTTGCTTGGCAATTGAGGCAAGGTACGGTCGGTGGACAAATAAAACTCGGACACTTAAAATTTAATCTATGTAAATCAGACCATTGAATTGTCAATATATTTGTCAGTGTCTATATAATATGTCATACCAAAGTTAACCTATTTGTGATAAAGCCATAATTAAACAATGCAAATTTATAAATTTTGACTTATGTGATTGTCATTTTTGTCCCAGTTTTATTTGTCCACCGACTGTACCTACTCAATTTTCTCGTAAAGGCAAAATTAGATCGAGCTCTATTGGTCAATTTGAGTAATTCATAACTAAAAAGCTGTTGCACCCTGAATATTTTTCTAAACGTTTTTTACCTTCATTACCTTCAAAGAAAACGCACTCTAAGTTTGATCTGCGAGTTCTGGGACATTCTGTATGTGTTACGTTCAACTTAATCAGTTTTATAAATCCATCAAGAAAGCAACGTTACTGTCAGTTTTAAGACGGAATTATAATTCTACCTATGTTTCGGTTCAATTGCCTTCTACGAAGTATGACGGATGTTTCCGTACCCAGGAGTTTGAACCTATGACACGCCAATTGCGTGTCCGAGAGTGTTTTCTTGTTACGCGTAGGGGTTTCGCACAATGTGGACCGTGATTTCAAATAAGGATAGATACTTCAGCTTAATTCAAAGATGTATTTATGTTTCTTGGTCTACATTTACTTATCAACTAACTTAAAACTAACGAAAATGTACAAAGGTAAATTCGCACCCCCTCTCCGTCATGGGTAGTACGCTGGTGGTCTTTTGCAAGATGTGAATAAGCCAGATGGCGGGAATTTCCCACTATTGTGAAAGAGACCACTAACGTACCGGCACTGGGGATGATTGTCGCCAGGAATATTGGAAGCGGCGTCATAAACTAAATTGGACCGGCCGCTCCAACAACCTATTTAAAAAACTATTATTAACTATAATTAACCCTTGAGAATACCACTCGTGCTGCGCACTCGTGATATTTAAATTCAAGCGTGGGTGACATTCGTCACGACACCACAAAAATAGTCTACTTCACTTTGACTAAGAGTGGTATTCGAGGGACTATTCAATGAACAAAATTTAAAATATTAACAGCAACCACTAGTTTAGATGAAGTCTTGATCAGATGATGATATATCTATCTAGTGACAGCAACAAGGCCTTGTGTAAGCACCAGAAAAGAATTTTGTTGAGTATGTTATAATAAATTGTGACTTAGTTTAACGATGTATGTGTATGGTTATAATAATCTTTCAATAAAACCTTTGTCGAGCCCTAGTGTTCTAATTATTAATTATTTATGCAACAAGTTAGATGGAGATATTATTACCGCATACGTAAAGGTTTGCACAACGAGACTGCAGAGTGAGTTTGTGTAGTCACATAAAATTAAAATGCCAGTCTTTTTGTTTCATGTCAAAATTATATTTAAAAAATGCTTTGCCTGCAAGATGAGCAAATGGTCTTATGGAAGGAAATTTATCCCATTACACAATTTTTCAACATACAGAATAATTTTGTGGTCAGGTTGTGAAACATTTTAGGTCATTGTCGACGAGTTCTAAATTATTGCGCAATGTTTTATCTTTTTTGAAGTATGGCAAAGTACTATTGAAAGATGTCACTTCAAAGTGGCAATTAAAAATTAATCGTGATTGAAATATTTGATATAAATGTATGTACAGTTGCGGCCGTTGAAAACTCAGACACGTTGACAATGCCAAACTTTTAGCTTTGTAAATGGTATTGAAAGTGACGTTTCTCAAAATGTCACTCAAACATTATCCACATTAATTTCTCTCGCAATGGCTCTTATACTCACACCGTCCCTCAGTCAAACACATTTTTGCGAATCAGATAATTGCGGCATTTCAAAAGTTACGCGCGATTCTGACCTAATATGTCAAATACTGACACTGACTTTATAATCCTTGATGAAAATCCTGTTTACGCTAATCAAATTTCGGAATTTATACAGAGTGTTTCAAACCTTTCCTGTCTGAGATTTCAACGGCCGCAACTGTACATACTCACCTATTACGAGTATAAGTGTTTTTGAGCAATTTAGGAATAAAACATCCAAATTTCTTATACTTATACAAACAATATTAATTAAATCAATTTGTATTTGTACCTAATGGTTTAAAACCAATTACAACTCCTTAGAATAAAATGTTTTGACTATAGTATTGCCGTTATAACTTTTTATCTGCTCCGCCCATTAAAATTGACCAATCAGAATCACAGCCAGATTCAATCTGTACAACTTTTCATCACATTTGCCACGTAAAAAAGTTAAGGTTAGAATTTAGCTGTCAAGTCCACAATTATTGTTTTAGGTTCTAAAAAATAAAATGTCATTAAGACAATTCGAATGTCAGAAATTTTTACTGTGTAAATCAGATCGTCTTAACAACCTATTTGATTGGTAACTAAGAAAATGAAATGGGCGGGGCAGATAAAATGTTACGTTGTCCTTAGTATACAGAGTGATCAACAAGAAACCAAATCAAGAGTGCTACCTCATCTTTTATTTTATCGAAACGTACGTCGTATACTAATCAGACACTTTTATATATTTGCTGTGCACACTCGTTTTGTTAGTTGCCTACCTATTGCCTTTATAAATTTTTTAAATTTTTTGTAATTCATGAATAATGGATTTAAAAGAAAGTTATTATTAATTATTATTTATTAATGATTAAGGAAAAAACACACAGTTACACAAAATTCCTTCATAAGGCACGTAATCTTTGGTTACAAAATTTTAAAAGTAATTATTTTTCATAATTCTTTGTTTTGTTGTTTTCTGTAAGAAAAGTGCTAAAGTTATTATTCTCTCATTTTTGGTTAATTGAGAACTTACTCATATCTTTTCTAGCAGTTTAAAACATTTAAATTACTCTAAGGTCAAAAAATAAGTTTTCACAAAAACTGCTCGAAATGTTCTCCATTGTGGTCCAGAAAGAGTCAAACTCGCCTCTCATGTTTTCCAAAAACACTTATGGAGCTGTCAGGTGAAATGGATTGCCAAAATTCATTTATGATGAAAATTTGTTTAAGGTAATGTGTGGGTTTTATTTCTTGCAACACAGAAGGGAAACAAATTAATATCCTCCTTCAAAATTTTTGCGATAAGTGCCATAACTCAATTTAACTTGCTATCTTAAACGCCTTATGGAAGTTGAGGGATGTTCCTTGATAATTTGTCGAACATTTTGCACCATTTCTAAAATTTGAACTAAGGACTGACCTGACTTTTTCTTAATGATGGATTATGATTCGTTAAAATTAGGCACTATAATTTTAAGACATTGATAAACTTGTTGATAACCAATTCCATCAGGTTCGGACATCTGGCTTGAGATTCTTCAATGTAAGGGGGTACAAAGTAAGGCCAGTCTTCACTTTCTTGTTTCACCCTCTTTCGAAAATAATCTAATAAAAATGCCTTCTCTTTAATGGTAAAACCCATTTTACAACTTATTCTGGGATAATTATTGCTTACAACTTCAATAAACGTCTGTAAACTTTGCCGAAATCGAAGATTTGTTTTCTAGGTTAAATCACTTAAATTGTCAACAACAACAACCTTGAATTTTGAAATGTGACATTTCAACGAAACATCTCCGTACCAGTGGCGTCACATTTGGCAATAAAGCTGATAATTTACTTACTCTTACAAATGTAAAATGTTGCTCTTGTTTATCTTATAAATTGTTTCCCTTATCTTATAATATTAATAAAATGCACAATTATAATTCCAACGTCTAAAATTCATGAGGTTTGATTTATTATAAAGTAGCGTTTGAGACCACAAATTGTCTACGGCCATGCTTTGAACGCTTATTTGCGTATGATTCTGCTACGACGTGACCGATAATTTGCAACGCTTGCTCTGATTTGGATTCTTGTTGATCACTCTGTAGTTTTTGCTGGGAGAACCCGAGGCATCATTTTACTTTCTTGTGAATTTTTGAATATTGACAACAAGCAATGGATAACAGAAATGATATATGACACTTGCCAGCGACTTGGAGGTTATGCTTGGTATAGTGTAGTCTGCAGCGGCGGCCCGAGCCCTTTATCAGGGTAGAGCGAGATTGTCTTTTGGCGCCCTTTAGTCGACAACTTCGAATCAATTATAATTCGGTTTCTGGTAATAAAATACAAACATTTTCAAAAATCGGATTATGGCGCCCCTTCCCACCTGGCGCCTAAAGTAGCCGCTCCTCTCGCTCTACCCCATCCCCAGCGCCGCCGCTGGTAGTCTGTGCCTTACTGTGTAGTCAGGGGGGGATCGTGGAAAGGTGGCAAACTATTTTTTCCGATCCAAGCACCCTACGATACCACAATCATTTTGAAATACTTTGTACATACAGGGTCATTATAAATGATTGTCCCATCGCAGTTGGCGTTGAAAACCCACACAAATTTGGGATGTGCCGCTAGCTTCGCAACGTTAGGCAAACTAGTAGACAAATTTACACTATATATACCGCCAGCAGCGCTACCTATCGGCGATGCTAGTCTCACTCATGTTATAAAGCTTGCGGCACATTCAACTACGTCATCAACGCCTACTATACTGCGATGAGACAATAATTTAATGACCTGTACTTTTGGTTTAATTTCAATTTTTATCTTTTCTCTAGTTTTCAAATTTTGGTAAAGCTACAGTAGGAAAAATTCGTCAATTGTGTTTGTCCTGTAAGTGAAGACTTTGTAAAGGGGATCTTATGAAATTATTAATTCGAAGTGTCATTAAAGAAACCATTAACTGTCATTATGTGGACTTGATGACTTAATGACAAAAACCATTATTACCTAGTCAGGGTCATTAGACGGATACAGAATTACACATTAATTATGAAAAGCGACCACGTCAGCTTACAAGCAAAAAACCTAGAAATATCTCATCAAAAACAATTTTGTACATTACAACGATTTTTCATTTTCCTAATTATCGTAAACTAGATACATAGATAACATTGTATTTAGCTAATATTAAAACTGTGCAATCTCACTTTTTATTACATGATTAGTATAAAAATATTTGTAGTTTTTGTAAGATAAAATTGCTATTAAAGGCCAAAGAATAATGATCATAATAGAGAGAGGAATTTAAATTTAAAGTGAAAATTTTTCATTTCTGAAGAATTTTGTGTTAAATTGTGAAGCAATAAATATTTACAAGTCTAGATTTGATGGTCAAATAGTATATTATACGCCAAGGTAGAGAAGACATTTTTTTAAGCCGAGGTAGTTTATTCCACGAGAAGTGAAGCTTCGAGGGGAATAAAGAAGCGAGGCTTAAAATTGTCTTCTCTACCGTGGTTTATATACTATTTTTTTCACTACTAGATCCGTTAAAACCCTTTCTAATAATAATTATTAATTAAATTTGTTTGTCCGATGCGACGATCCGAGTTCTCATTTTTCAACGGTTGCTATGAAAATTGAAAATCATCTGTCTACGTTAACCAATAAAATCAAAGAAAATCTTTGGTTGCTAAGTGACGGCTGTTCATTATTGACCTTGGTTAATAATGAAAATTATTATTAACCAAGGGAGAGAAATTCTACTTCTGGGGTCGGTTCGAAAGTTAATAATGACGCCTTCTGAGACTAGTATTGAAAAAAATTTGTTATCAGTTCGGTATTTAAAGTATGACTTGACAAATTTAAAATGTTGACTCATCAGATTTTTATTTCATCATTAAAATCTCTTATCTTAAATATTGCATAAATACAAGTTATCTAACAACAAATTACACAGTTCGAGTTTGTAAGTTTCTAGACAGCAGTAAAAGCAATGACTGAACGCGAGGGTGAAATACGTTCTTGGTTAAAAAGTGTTTTAACAAAAGAGAACCTCGATGACTTTTCTGTGAAAATATTGGGAAATTCAGAAAAAGGTGATGGCTACATAGGAGATATAGTTTTCGTACGTTTGACCGGTGCTACAACTTCATCTGTAAAAGAATATAATCTTGTGTTAAAATGCGGCAAGCGAAGCGAAACTTTGAGAGAGAAAGCTCCAGTCAGACAGGCTTTTACTAATGAAATTTACATGTACAACACAGTGTTTCCAGTTTTTACTGAGTTTCAACGTAAACATGGAATTGAGAATCCCTTTGATAGTGTTCCAAAATGCTATGGTAAATTGATCACCGAAAATATGGAAATTATAGTTTTTGATAACCTGAAGGATATTGGTTTTACCTTGTGGAACAAGAAGAAACCGTTGACGAGAAAACATATAAATATGGTTATGCAGGAATATGGTAAATTTCATGCTGTTTCTTTCGCGATGCAGGATCAGCAACCTGAAAAATTTGAAGAATTAAGTAGAGGACTTCAGGATGTTTTTAAAATGTTTATGAACGCAGGTGACACGGAAGCTATATTTACAAGAGCATTTGATGAGGTGCACGACTTGTTAAAAGATGACCTAGACGATAATGCTTTACTCAAATGGAAAAACTTTAGAAAACAAATCAATTTTCTTCTTAATGACATGTGCGAAGAACCAGACATAAAAAAAGTAATCATCCATGGAGACTGTTGGAATAACAATTTCATGTATAAACATGCTGTGAGTTTACAATTTCTCTTTGAAATATTGCTAATTACTAAGTTTTCAGGTTGATAACGAAATTCTTCCTATAAAAGTAGCAATGTTGGACTGGCAAATATCGAAATATTCTTCACCGATTTGTGATCTGTCATATTTCTTGTTTGCTTGCATATCCAAAGAAGATATAGAAGAATTAGATGAAATATTGAGACTCTACCACAAATCTTTGACGTCACATTTGAGCAAAATGGGTGCTGATTCTAGCACATTGTATCCATTGAACACATTCTTAGAAGACTGGAAAAAATATTGTAGATTTGGTGTTGCAATGAGCAGTATGTTGTTCAAAATTTGTGCAACAGATTCAGACGAAGTAATTGATATAGCTCATGCAGCTGAGAATGGGGGGGATTTTGGTGAAGCCTTTTCATACGATGTTAAAGACAAGACCAGTTTTAAGAATAAAGCACTACATATTGTGAAGTACGTCACAGAAAATAATTTGATATAATGTACTACACATTAATAAAGGGCGATCAAATTAATTTGTAATCGAGTTATCATGAATCCGAAATCGTATGTCGTTACTTGAACTCCACGCTCCAATAAACGCAGCTTGAAACATAGGTTAGATCTCAACGTTAGACATATCAATCGCAAAAGACATACGGGTTCAAATCCATGGATGACTCGATTACAAATTAATTTGATCGATATAATAACATTTTTATTTTATTGTATTATTATTTCATAACCACAACAATATTTTCTCCACGCCCCACATAAAAACCCAAGGTTTTCGCCCTCCATAATTGTCAGAGGTCGTCTCTTGTTATACCATTTGTGCGGGACAGGCGATTGTCCTTTTGCGTTTCGATTGAATAGCGCGGTTCAATTTGCTGAGATAACATCAATTTCAAATTTCAATTGCAATCTTTCTGCAAGCATCACCTCGTTGACCTTATCTCCGTTGTTGGCCATATCTCACTGGGACTCCATGGGAGCGCCGCCAGCTAAAATCAGCATATAAATTATAAAATGGTTCACTTTCAAAGCGATCGCCAATAAAAGGATGCACCCACAATTTCTTTTTTCTATTTTGCACCTATAACACAGTCAGTATAACACTCAAACGGGTTTCGAAAAGGAGCTCTTTTCGATACGCGTTTCAGGAACATTTATGTACTTAAATTTTTAATGTTGGCAGCGACTCATAGTGAGTTGTTGCTATGTGATTACTGCATTTCACGACACTTTAAATTCAAAACTTACAATTGTTCGTCTATTTACCAGCGTTACTAACCCTTATATTTGCCAAATATAACTTTCCTAGCATTATGTTTTAAACTTTTTTAATTTAGGGGGCAAAATAGAAAAAATATTGTATTATACTCGTTTTATAAGCCATTTTGTCGCACGTGTTTGCTTTATAGCACTCGTCGCTGCGCTCCTCGTGCTCTAAAAAACGCGTGCGACAAAATGGTGTCTTATAAAACTCGTATAATTAATTACTATTTCTTGTTTTTGTTTATCTTTATTTTACGGCACACATACAGAAGTATTAAAAAGTTTTCGCGTTACGTTCCGTTAAAATAACCGGTACGCTATTCGCGAGCAATTACCGTAATCGCTTGTTGTAATAATGAATCGGTTACGCTATTGCCTAGCAACACCGGCGTTAGCGTACACGGTTATCTGAAAAACGTAACGCGAAAACTCTCTATTATCTCTTCCACGTTCATTTTGATACTGTACTGTTTGGGGCATTTTCTTGGTGTCTTATCTGGCGACTCTCTTGGCAACTCTGTTGGTAGACAGCTATGCCAAGAGAAGCCATGGCGACGCTGTTGGCGGCGCTTCCATGGCGTCGGGCCATATCCCACTGGACTCACTGTCCGTTCTTTTTGACACCCCCGATATAATAAGAAATGAAAAGCGCCAATAAAACGCCATTAATGTCAGAAGTAACAGTTAATAATTAATTAAAATTGGGTATCTGTTTCAAAAAGGCGGCACAATAATATTTTTTTCCAAAGCTGGCTTGACCCGACAATCATTTATAGATATCCTGTATTTACATAGAATAATGTTTCTGAAAAAGTGAACCTGATTGTTGATTATTGATTATTCTAGCTTAGTTTAAGACACAGAATTTAGTGTGGCCAAACGTCAGTAGATGTCCTGGCCTTCTAGCGGTAACGAGTGTGAAGTTGTCGTTACACTATAACTACCCCTGTCAGACGTCGGCAAAGCATACTTACCTGGCGTAGGGGTTACCGTGATCAACAAGGCGGTTCCCCCAGGGTGAGGCCCTTCCATTGCACCGAGGTCGGGCTGACCCCTGCGATTATCCCTAATGCGGATAACTCGGGCGCACAATTTTTGGTAGTCGGGACTGCGTGCGCGCTGTCCCGGTCCAATATAATTCAAACTAAATGTTTAATTGTTTATTTATAAATAAATAGTTAATGTTAATAATTATTTATTATTATTACAAATTTCATCAGTTATGCATTATTCTGTCTGTGTATGGTGCATTATTCTGTGTATGTAGTCTGTGTACAACTGTACATTAGAATTCTGTATAATCTACAGTCTACACCACAAATTCACGCTCCATGAGAAAGAGGCTGCTTCAATTTCGTTGACAGAAAAGCGAACATTATTTCGAAATTAAATTGAATTGTTTTTTCAATATTCTTTTTAGAATGTGCTACTTTAATTAATAAACTCAATTATTATGACACTTTAATACACATATTCAATATTAATGTTTTAATTGTTATCATGTATATAATCCAGAATTTTATCGGGGGTTCTATAGTTATTTTGAAATTCAAATTTTGTGTGAAAGCTGTAAATAATAAACTGCAAACTTATGCAAACTGTCCGAAGTAAATCTGGGTAGGTCAGTGTAAAAATCAGAATTTGACTTTTTGCTTGAAATTTACTTTTTATTTTTTTCTGGCTTTGTTTGCAAGTGAAAAATTATCAAAAAATTATGAAATGTATTTTATCAATACCAAGGTAAGTGTGAAAAATTTCCACAAGAACTATATGAACCTTGAATACACATACAGAGGTCCAAAACTTACCATTTTTGCGATTACGCGGTTTCTAATTATCGAAAACATTTTACGCTTGGCTGGGAAGAGACACACATATAGAGATATAAGTCCCATTATTTTATTTATTATCAATTGGGTTTCGCGTCAGGAGGCGATAAAGTGAAATTAATCAAAACTCGATTTTTTTAAAAATTTAAATAGGTTCAAACTAATACAGAAAACAGAAATCTGAAAAAAAAAAAAAAAATAGAAGGCATCACATTGCCGACAGGAATTTATGACGTAGTTACACTACCTGCCTAAACACAAACCAACCCAGAAGTAAGATTTACAACACCCCATCGCCAAACTGCAGATACTTACCCTGTCAGGGCCGAACTCGACTATTTTACGCCTAACAATTTCGGTAAACATTCTGAAGAAATTTTCAAATAAATTACCTAATGATGAATTAGGATGAAAAGTTGCTGCGAATCGTTTCTATAATACACTGGAATTTCACCTGAAAAATGGTTTCGGTGGAGCCGATAAACCTGCGTCAATAAGATTTATTGGGGGGCCATCACATTACGAGCTGTCGTATTCAGCTCTATAGTCCTCCAAAATTGCTAAGAGTTCATAAAATTTTAGGGGTATAACGAGCCATTATAAAAATATCAACTTATCTCAAATGGTTTATTACGGGATTAACAAACCGTCCAAGTGAACAGCTGCAGACCCTTTGCGTTAGAGAGAGAGGAACCGTTGTTCTTTTCAGAAAAATAAAATTATTCTGGTAAAGTGCGTCTATCGATATTTTAAAACGATCTTTTGCTTCCTTCAGTGGTTTATTGCCGGCTAACAAAGATTGTCGTAAAAGTGTTGAGTAACCGATCCTCAATAATCCGCAGGTACCATCGAGAGTTTTTGTTACAGGGTAGGTAAATAATGCCCTAGTAATGAGACCATCATAAACGACCCAAAATGTTAACTAGTGTTTAAAAAGTCGTTTCAAAATATCGATAGACGCACTTTAGTTTGAGGGTTGAGCCACAATAGTCGGTTTAAAATAAGTCAATATTTTTATAATAGCTCATTACATCCCTAAAATTTTATGAGCTCTTAGCTACTTTGGAGGACTATACCATCTCTACGGTCTTGCTTTCTTTAACTTGATTATTTGATCGCAATTTTCACTATTACCTAATTATAATTCAAAGTCGGAAGTGAATCAATCCAAAAAGTGAGGAGTTCTGTAACTAGTAGAGAGAAAAAAAACCTTTCAATATTTGGACTAATTTGATATTAAATCCCTGTAAAGTTAGCTCCATCACACAAATTTAATTGAAAGAAGTTGATCATGCTCAATTATAAAATATTAATTGCAGATTGTGCCTACCGAATTTCAGAATTTTTGGACAATTATTAAATGTATAATCGCAAAAATGGTAAGTGTTGCACCACTCTGTATGTATAAGTACATAGTTTATTTAGATATTGTAACTTTTCAACATCTAAATTTAACATAATAGTAATATTTAGTGGTCACAAATATAATGTTTTATCTTACAGGTTGAGTTTTTGAGCTACCTTAGACCATTGTTTTCGGTGATAGAAATCAAATATTATTCACAAGTGAGATAAAGTACTCACAAGTGAGTAAATTTGACAGCTGTCATTTTACTTGAATGAAACTTCATTTCTTGAATTTTTCTGCAATAGTTGCACCTGTAAGATAAAACCTCGTATATCACACGTGATCGCAATGCCATTATGAAACTCGTGAGAAGTGTTCCACTCGTGCGCAAGCGCACTCGTCGATCAAAATTTTCACTCTCCTATAATGATGCATTTCTATCACTTATAATATAATATACCGAGCGATCATTTAAAAAATAAATCGAGTTTGCTTTGGAGCCTATGCTATAGCATGGGTTGCCATAGGTAACACGCCGACTCGATTTATTTTTTAATTGATCACACCGTACTATTGTCTAATTAAAATTATGTGATTTTGAGCACTTTTATTGAATTACTTAATGTGTGTAACATAACATTCCTCTCATCACAGAATATTTTAAAGAAAATCAACAAACAAATAATTAAATAAATGTTGCGTTTCAGCTTAATCGTTTTTATAAGTTTATCAAAAAAGAAACATTACGATTGTCATATCTGTTTTAAGATGAAATTCTAATTATACCTACTTTAAAAATCATCATTAATAAAACCGTGCCGCCGGGTGGTGGAGGGTTATTGAAAAACCATTACTGAGACCATTAAGAATATCCATTAAGTAAAGAATTGGTTTTATATTTTAATTAAGAAATGAAGAAAAAATCGAATTACACTATATTTTTTATGGCAACTTTACATATTTATTCAAAAGTTTATTGCTAAATAAATCGTACACCTAAAGAGTTTATCTCGAGAAGAGATTATTTTGGCTTGATATAATCTATTTTGGTAAATTTTGTGAAAAATGCTTTTGTGGTTTTTCTTTAAATTCGAAATGGTACGTTCATGTGTTGTAATACATGTAATATACGTATCGATAATAATAATTATAGTTCCATTTAATCGTCTTCGTGCACAAACTATTAAAAATGTATCATTACTGGAAAAGAGATAATAATTACATCATTCGAGAAATAATCCATTAGTCCGAATCGAATGTGCAACGAACACGTTGAAGAGCAGACAAAAAACAATGCTTAGCGGTAATTTTTTATAAACATTTGTGTTCGCCTAATAAGAGTTTCTATTTTCAGAATTCAAGGATCCCTTTCTAGGCTTAAGAAAGCTATTCGTGATTTGGGCTTTTAGCAAAATTACCAAATGCTTCAACTATTTCTGCGCATACTCATGTACTCATCTGGTTTTTTGCTGTTCATTATGTACGTTGTCGAAAATCTCTCGGTGGGTTTGATAATGAGGTACACTACTCATACAATCATAATTACATACGTAAGTAATCTTAAGTCAGAACCAGTTTGAACATTGAGATTTGGTTGATCAGATTCTCATGGTCATGTTAATGGTTGTTATCTTCGAAGATACCTTGTTGAAACTAGTAAACGAAATACATTATGTGAGTTTGCCGATAAATACTGCGGGACTAGAAGCAGAGAGATTTATCATGAAAAAAGCAAGACAAATCAACATTTGCGCATATTTAGTTATTGCAGTTTTCATAATTTGCATTCCTGTATATTTACCCATTTTTGGTAGCAACAGAGAATGGTTTTTTAACGATTTAGTTGTCGAGGAGTATTTCGGTTGGTGCTCAAATATTATTACCTTCATTGTTTACTCGACCACTCCTTTTACCATATATACAAGTTTTCGCCTTGCTGGTTTCATGTTCTACGCAATAGTCCAAATATATTTGCAAGTTTTTCTAATTAATCAGCACATTTTACACATCTGCGTTTCGAGAAAATGTCAAACGGTGAAAAGATTGTCTACCATAACAAGATTTTCAAAAAGTTATGTTTTTGTATCGAGCATCACGTTGCTTTGGGAAGGTAGGATTAAAAAATTTTTGATTAAAAAAAAAATACATACACATATATATATATATATATATATATATGTATGGGGAAAGATACTTTTGAGGAGATTTCTAGCACGGAATGGTACTTTCGAGGAGAATTTGGGAATTTCGAGGAGCTCCTCGAAATTCCATGCAACGGAAAGGTACTTTTGAGGTATCAAAATCTCATTGGGATGTGCTGCCCACTACATGAACTAACACTGTATCGACACTGTAATGAGTTTAACTAGGCTATTGTCCCCCAGGTGGAGAAATACATTACGAAATTATTTTCAAATATGGACAGCAGTTTCATTGCCATAAAACTGGTTTTCAACCCTTATTTTAATTGACAAAATGTTTATAAATTATTATTATTATTACTCTAAATTAGCTTTTCAATCCTTATTTTGGCATAATAAAAATCTGCCTTTAAATAAGTTCTTACACATGATCAATCATATCCTTCATCCCGTTTTAATCAACAATTTGTAAATCCAATGAATAATGAATATTTTTTAGCAATATTTATCGTTCACCCCAAGAATTTTTAGTTCTAATGTTAACAATTTTGATAAGAAGTTACCCTCCAACCTTTTTTTTATGTTTGTGAAAGCAAAACACCACAAACGTTAACTGTCTAATTTCGGATAATGATCAACGGTATTTTTTTTAACTTTCACCCCCTGCGTTTACTTTTACAATTCTAAATGTCGTAAAAGTTTTTTAAAGTGTTGTGATCATCTTAATAACTGTCACAACACTAATGGCTAATCAAAAAATTTGTTTTGCTCATAACTGGCTTATTTACAAATCTGCGCCGCAACCCCCTACACACGAATTGGTACTTTTGAGAAACCGTAACTCCTTGAAAGTATCATTAGATACATAAACTCTATTATCAAGAGCAATGATATTTTTTTGTTCTTTTACGCTCAAACCTTTGAAAAACTACCCCCTTTTGTAAATTTGCTCCCATAATTTTTTTGTTTTTTAGCATTGATTGTTCACACTAAGACTTCTTAGTTTTAATGTTAACAGTGTGACAAGAAAATACCCTCCCACCCTCTTTCAACCCCCAAACTTTTTTTATGTGCAAAAAAGCAAAATACTACAAAACTTAACTGTCTAATTTCAGATGACGAACAAACAGTAACTTTTTTTCAATTTTCACCCTCCACTTTTCCTTTCAAAATCCAAAATCTCGTAGAAGTTTTTTAAAATGATGCGATCATCTTAAAAACTGTCACAACATTAATGGCTAATCAAAAATTTTGTTTTCCTCATAACTGGCTTACTAATCTGTGCCGCATCTGTGTGCATACGAATTGGCACTTTTGAGAAACAGAAACTCCCTAAAAGTTTCATCAGGAACATAATCTTCATTGACTATGTATCTAATGATGCTTTCAAGGAGTTTCTGTTCCCTTACGGGAAAGGGTATTTTTTTGCCGTTTTGCGTTCAACCATTTGAAAAACTACTCCGTTTGTAAATTTTGTAAAATTAAAAATTATTTTTGTGAAAACTGTTAAGAAAATAAAAAATGCAAGTAAAATATTAAAATAAATTTCAATTATTGAGGGACACTTTATCCACTTTTGCAATCTTTAATCTATGTCAAGGAGACTCCGGGTGGTCTATACTTACAAAAAAGATTTGAATCAAAAACTTTGATAAGAATTTTTAAACGAAAGGTTAGTCGACTCCATTTTCTATTTATAATTTTTAGTTCCTAATATCATTTTAGGGTCAATTTTGTCTTTAAGATTTGTTTTTTTAATAATATAAATTCATGTTTATGTAAACATCATTTCCAATAGAACATAACTTTAAAAAATTGATATTACGTAAAGATACTTTTGAAGAACACGAATTCCCCAAAAGTACCTTTGCGAGAATTGAATCGGTATATTCGGAATCAGTGCTTTTTAATTCGTTTGTGATTTGGAGAATTGCAAGTATTTTTAGTACTGTTTAATAATCACTAATGAAGTAAAATCGGTTGTAAAAAATATTTCGCCAAATACTAGAAGAGTCACTCGATTCCATTTCATATTTAATATTTTTTTAAATGGGGTTACTGCGGAATTCCTGTTGATAATAATTTAATGTCAACTTGGCCTTCAAGATAATTAGGTCTTTTTAAAAAGACTCAGAGAGGCCGACATACTCTGTAACATCATTTCCAGTAGAACATACATATATAACCTCAAAATTGATATGATGTAAAGGTACTTTTGAAGAACATAAATTCCCCAAAAGTACCTTTGCGAGAATTGAAGAATGATTCGGAATCCAGCTTATTTATTCGTTTGTGATTGAGATAACTTCAAGCATTTTTAGTTCTTTTTTTATCACTAATCAAGTAATATCAGTTGTAAAAAATTGTCGCCAAATACTAGAGGGGTCACTCAATTCCCTTTCATATTTAACACTTTTAAGAATGAGATTGCAGCAGGATTCCTGTTGATAATAATTTAATGTCAACTTTGTCTTCAAGATATTTAGGTATTTTTAAAAAGGATCAAAAAGGCCAGCACAGTCTGTAACATCATTTCCAATTGAACATACTCCTAAAACGCATATCACGTAAAGGTACTTTTGAGGAACACGAATTCCCCAAAAGTACCTTACGAGCCATTGCAAGGACGGCGATGTGGAACACCTGATCGGTGCTTGACCCTGGTTTCGAGAGAATGAACTATTTATAGATTTAGAATCGAGATGTAATGTAGCCTTTGTTTAAAATGTGGGGCCTAATTAGGTGTTGTAAGGAGGAGTAAGTCGGGCAAGATTTTTAGGAACGATCTTGTACTCTGATGAAATAAATGTTAATTTTTTAGGTTTTGAGCAGTATTTCTTACAAGCAGTTGATTGTTTACTGAAAATAAAATTTGCATTTTGTTTTATTTAAATAATAACAATTAAAACGTATCGGGGTGTTATTTTATACAGGGTGTTATTTTTATTTATATTTTTTTATTAAAACGTATCGGTGTGTTATTTTATATAATGTACAGAAGGTGTTGAAATGCGCATTCAGACTGGTACTGTTGAGAAAAAAGAACCCCTAGACTCCTTTCGATGTAAAGTGCACCCATAAACCGTGGATTAAATTCGATAAAATGCAAACAATTTGTGAAAAAAATCTTCGGAAAGATCAATTTCTATTTTCACGGGATGAACAATGACTGAGTCTGTTGGCAATGAAACAGTTGAAAAGTACTGGTGTTTTTTTGTCTCGTAATTGGCACTGACCGGATTTTTTAACTTGAGATGACATTAAATAGATTTTTGGTTATGCCGGTTATGTTTATGCTATTCCAATCAGATTCCCTTTCATTCAATCATTTTTAAGAATGGGGCTGTAGCGGGATTCATGTTGATAATAATTTAATGTCAACTCTGTCTTCAAGATAATTAGGTCTTTTTAAAAAAGCTCACAAAGGGCAACATACTCTGTAACATCATTTCCAATAGAACATAACCTCAAATTTGATATCACGTAAAGGTACTTTTGAAGAACACGAATTCCCCAAAAGTACCTTTGCGAGAACTGAAGAATGATTTATTTGTTTGTGATTGGGATAATTTCAAGGGATTTTTAGTATTTTTTAATCACTAATCAAGTAGGATCTGTTGTAAGCAATACTTCGCCAAATACTAGAGGAGTTGAAGCGGGATTCCTGTTGATACTAATTTAATGTCAACTTTGTCTTCAAGATAATTAGGTCTTTATAAAAAGGTTCAGAGAGGCCAACATACTCTGTAACATCATTTCCAATAGAACATTGAATATTACCGTAAAATGATTAAAATATCCGGAACTGCAGCATCCTATGTATTTAATTACCGAATTAACGGATTTTTCTTTGACAATGTACGAACTTTAAAACTTGCCAATCCGGAAGTGTAGCGTTCGAGGATAAAGAAAAAAAAAGTGTCTGTCATCCACACGACAATAAAAAAATAAATAAATAAAAAAAACATCGCCTGCACCGAAGAGATGTTGTACATGCTAATTACAATATTATAGGCTTTTTTTAAAAAGGCTCAGAAATGGCAGCATTGTCTGTAACATCATTTCCAACAGAACATAACCTTAAAAGTGATATCACGTAAAGCTACTTTTGAGGAACACGAATTCCCCAAAAGTACCTTTGCGGGAATTGAAGAATGATCCGGAATCCGGCTTATTGGGATAATTTCAAAGAATTTTGAGTATTTTTTAATCACCAATCAAGTAAAATCGGTTATAAAAATATTTCGCCAAATACTAGAGGAGTCACCCGATTCCGTTTCAAATTGGACATTTTTACGAATCGGGTTGCAGCGGGATTCCTATTGATAATAATTTAATGATAACTTTGTCTTCGAAATAATTAGGTCTTTTTAAAAAGGCTCAGAAAGGCCAGGATAGTCTGTAACATCATTTCCAATTGAACATACACCTAAAACGCGTATCACGTAAAGGTACTTTTGAGGAACACGAATTCCCCAAAAGTACCTTTGCGGGAATTGAAGGATGATTCGGAATCCGGCTTTTTTATTCGTTTGAGATTGGGATAATTTCAAGGAATTTTGAATATTTTGTAATCACCAATCAAGTAAAATCAGTTGTTATAAAAATATTTCGCCAAATATTAGAGGGGTCACCCGATTCCGGTTCATATTTTACATTTTTACGAATGGGGTTGCAGCGGGAATCTTATTGATAATAATTTAATGACAACTTGGTCTTCAAAATAATTAGGACTTTTTACAAAGGTTCAGAAAGCCCAGCATAGTCTGTAACACAATTTCCAATTCAACATAACCTTAAAATTGATATCACGTAAAGGTACTTTTGAGGAACACGAATTCCTCAAAAGTACCTTTGCGGGAATTGAAGAATTATTCGGAATCCGGCTTGTTTATTCGTTTATGATCGGGATAATTTCAAGGAATTTTGAGTATTTTTCAATCACCAATCAAGTAAAATCGGTTATAAAAATATTTCGCCAAGGCACCCGATTCCGTTTCATATTTTACATTTTTACGAATGGGGTTGCAGCGGGATTCCTATTGATAATAATTTAATGACAACTTTGTCTTCAAAATAATTAGGACTTTTTAAAAAGGTTCAGAAAGCCCAGCATAGTCTGTAACACAATTTCCAATTGAACATAACCTTAAAATTGATATAACGTAAAGGTACTTTTGAGGAACACGAATTCTCCAAAAGTACCTTTGCGGGAATCGAAGAATGATTCGGAATCCGGCTTTTTCATTCGTTTGTGATTGGGATAATTTCAAGAAATTTTGAATATTTTGTAATCACCAATCAAGTAAAATCAGTTGTTATAAAAATATTTCGCCAAATATTAGAGGGGTCACCCGATTCCGGTTCATATTTTACAATTTTACGAATGGGGTTGCAGCGGGATTCTTATTGATAATAATTTAATGACAACTTGGTCTTCAAAATAATTAGGACTTTTTAAAAAGGTTCAGAAAGCCCAGCATAGTCTGTAACACAATTTCCAATTGAACATAACCTTAAAATTGATATAACGTAAAGGTACTTTTGAGGAACACGAATTCTCCAAAAGTACCTTTGCGGGAATCGAAGAATGATTCGGAATCCGGCTTTTTCATTCGTTTGTGATTGGGATAATTTCAAGAAATTTTGAATATTTTGTAATCACCAATCAAGTAAAATCAGTTGTTATAAAAATATTTCGCCAAATATTAGAGGGGTCACCCGATTCCGGTTCATATTTTACATTTTTACGAATGGGGTTGCAGCGGGATTCTTATTGATAATAATTTAATGACAACTTGGTCTTCAAAATAATTAGGACTTTTTAAAAAGGTTCAGAAAGCCCAGCATAGTCTGTAACACAATTTCCAATTCAACATAACCTTAAAATTGATATCACGTAAAGGTACAGTTGCGGCCGTTGAAATCTCAGACAGGAAAGATTTAAACACTCTGTATAAATTCCGAAATTTGATTAGCGTAAACAGGATTTTCATCAAGGTTTATAAAGTCAGTGTCAGTATTTGACATATTAGGTCAGAATCGCGCGTAACTTTTGAAATGCCGCAATTATCTGATTTGCAAAAATGTGTTTGACTGAGGGACGGTGTGAGTATAAGAGCCATTGCGAGAGAAATTAATGTGGATAATGTTTGAGTGACATTTTTAGAAACGTCACTTTCAATACCATTTACAAAGCCAAAAGTTTGGCGTTGTCAAAGTGTCTGAGTTTTCAACGGCCGCAACTGTACTTTTGAGGAACACGAATTCCTCAAAAGTACCTTTGCGGGAATTGAAGAATTATTTGGAATCCGGCTTGTTTATTCGTTTATGATTGGGATAATTTCAAGGAATTTTGAGTATTTTTTAATCACCAATCAAGCAAAATCGGTTATAAAAAGTTTTCGCCAAATACTAGAGGGGTCACCCGATTCCGTTTCATATTTTACATTTTTACGAATGGGGTTGCAGCGGGATTCCTATTGATAATAATTTAATGACAACTTTGTCTTCAAAATAATTAGGACTTTTTAAAAAGGTTCAGAAAGCCCAGCATAGTCTGTAACACAATTTCCAATTGAACATAACCTTAAAATTGATATCACGTAAAGGTACTTTTGAGGAACACGAATTCCCCAAAAGTACCTTTGCGGGAATTGAAGAATTATTCGGAATCCGGCTTGTTTATTCGTTTATGATCGGGATAATTTCAAGGAATTTTGAGTATTTTTTAATCACCAATCAAGTAAAATCGGTTATAAAAATACTTCGCCAAATACTAGAGGGGTCACCCGATTCCGTTTCATATTTTACAATTTTACGAATGGGGTTCCAGCAGGATTCCTATTGATAATTATTTAATGATAACCTTGTCTTCAAAATAATTAGCTCTTTTTAAAAAGGCTCAGAAAAGCCAGGATAGTCTGTAACATCATTTCCAATTGAACATACACCTAAAACGCGTATCACGTAAAGGTACTTTTGAGGAACACGAAATCCTCATAAGTACCTTTGCGGGAATTGAAGAATGATTCGGAATCCTGCTTTTTTATTCGTTTGTGATTGGGATAATTTCAAGGAATTTTGAGTATTTTTTAATCACCAATCAAGTAAAATCGGTTATAAAAATATTTCGCCAAATACTAGAGGGGTCACCCGATTCCGTTTCATATTTTACATTTTTACGAATGGGGTTGCAACGGGATTCCTATTGATAATAATTTAATGACAACTTTGTCTTCAAAATAATTAGGACTTTTTAAAATGGTTCAGAAAGCCCAGCATAGTCTGTAACACAATTTCCAATAGAACTTAACCTTTAAATTGATATCACGTAAAGGTACTTTTGAGGAACACGAATTCCCCAAAAGTACCTTTGCGGGAATTGAAGAATGATTCGGAATCCGGCTTTTTTATTCGTTTGTGATTTGGATAATTTCAAGGAATTTTGAGTATTTTTTAATCACCAATCAAGTAAAATCGGTTATAAAAATATTTCGCCAAATACTAGAGGGAGCACCCGATTCCGTTTCATATTTTACATTTTTAAGAATGGGGTTGCAGCGGGATTCCTATTGATAATAATTAAAGACAACTTTGTCTTCAAAATAATTAGGTCTTTTTAAAAAGGCTCAGAAAGGCCAGGACAGTTTGTAACATCATTTCCAATTGAACATACACCTAAAACGCGTATCACGTAAAGGTACTTTTGAGGAACACGAATATTCTCCAAAAGTACTTTTGCGGGAATTGAAGAATGATTCGGAATCCGGCTTTTTTATTTGTTTGTGATTTGGATAATTTCAAAGAATTTTGAATATTTTTTAAACACCAATCAAGTAGAATCGGTTATAAAAATATTTCACCAAATACTACAGGGGTCACCCGATTCCGTTTCATATTTTACATTTTTACGAATGGGGTTGCAGCGGGATTCCTATTGATAATAATTTAATGAAAACTTTGTCTTCAAAATAATTAGGACTTTTTAAAAAGGTTCAGAAAGCCCAACATAGTCTGTAACATAATTTCCAATTGAACATAACCTTTAAATTGATATCACGTAAAGGTACTTTTGAGGAACATGAATTCCCCAAAAGTACCTTTGCGGGAATTGAAGAATAATTCGAAATCCGGCTTTTTTAATCGTTTGTGATTGGGATAATTTCAAGGAATTTTGAGTATTTTTTAATCACCAATCAAGTAAGATCGGTTATAAAAATATTTCGCCAAATACTAGAGGGGTCACCCGATTCCGTTTCATATTTTACATTTTTCGAATGGTGTTGCAGTGGGATTCCTACTAATAATAATTTAATAACAACTTTGTCTTCAAAATAATTAGGTCTTTTTAAAAAGGCTCTGAAAGGCCAGTATAGTCTGTAACATCATTTCCAATTGAACATACTCCTAAAACGCATATCACGTAAAGGTACTTTTGAGGAACACGAATTCCCCAAAAGTACCTTTGCGGGAATTGAAGAATGATTCGGAATCCGGCTTTTTTATTCGTTTGTGATTTGGATAATTTCAAGGAATTTTGAGTATTTTTTAATCACCAATCAAGTAAAATCGGTTATAAAAATATTTCACCAAATACTAGAGGGGTCACCCGATTCCGTTTCATATTTTACATTTTTACGAATGGGGTTGCAGCGGGATTCCTATTGATAATAATTTAATGACAACTTTGTCTTCAAAATAATTAGGACTTTTTAAAAAGGTTCAGAAAGCCCAGCATAGTCTGTAACACAATTTCCAATTGAACATAACCTTAAAATTGATATCACGTAAAGGTACTTTTGAGGAACACGAATTCCCCAAAAGTACCTTTGCGGGAATTGAAGAATGATTTGGAATCCGGCTTTTTTATTCGTTTGTGATTGGGATAATTTCAAGGAATTTTGAGTATTTTTTAATCACCAATCAAGTAAAATCTGTTATAAAAATATTTCGCCAAATACTAGAGGGGGCACCCGATTCCGTTTCATATTTTACATTTTTACGAATGGGGTTGCAGCGGGATTCCTATTGATAATAATTAAAGACAACTTTGTCTTCAAAATAATTAGGTCTTTTTAAAAAGGCTCAGAAAGGCCAGGACAGTTTGTAACATCATTTCCAATTGAACATACACCTAAAACGCGTATCACGTAAAGGTACTTTTGAGGAACACGAATATTCCCCAAAAGTCCTTTGCGGGAATTGAAGAATGATTCGAAATCCGGCTTTTTTATTCGTTTGTGATTTGGATAATTTCAAGGAATTTTGAGTATTTTTTAATCACCAATCAAGTAAAATCGGTTATAAAAATATTTCACCAAATACTAGAGGGGTCACCCGATTCCGTTTCATATTTTACATTTTTACGAATGGGGTTGCAGCGGGATTCCTATTGATAATAATTTAATGACAACTTTGTCTTCAAAATAATTAGGAATTTTTAAAAAGGCTCATAAAGGCCAGCATAGTCTGTAACACAATTTCCAATAGAACATAACCTTAAAATCGATATCACGTAAAGGTACTTTTGAGGAACACGAATTCCCCAAAAGTACCATTGCGGGAATTGAAGAATGATTCGGAATCCGGCTTGTTTATTCATTTGTGATTGGGATAATTTCTAGAAATTTTGAGTATTTTGTAATCTCCAATCAAGTAAAATCGGTTGTTATAAAAATATTTCGCCAAATATTAGAGGGGTCACCCGATTCCGGTTCATATTTTACATTTTTATGAATGGGGTTGCAGCGGGATACCTATTGATAATACTTTAATGACAACTTTGTCTTCAAAATAATTAGGTCTTTAGAAAGGCCTGCGTAGTCTGTAACATCATTTCCAATTGAACATACTTCTTAAACGCATATAACGTAAAGGTACTTTTGAGGAACACGAATTCCCCAAAAGTACCTTTGCGGGAATTGAAGAATGATTCGGAATCCGGCTTTTTTATTCGTTTGTGATTGGGATAATTTCAAGGAATTTTGAATATTTTTTAATCACCAATTAAGTAAAATCGGTTATAAAAATATTTCGCCAAATACTAGAGGGGTCACCCGATTCCGTTTCATATTTTACATTTTTCGAATGGTGTTGCAGTGGGATTCCTACTAATAATAATTTAATAACAACTTTGTCTTCAAAATAATTAGGTCTTTTTAAAAAGGCTCTGAAAGGCCAGCATAGTCTGTAACATCATTTCCAATTGAACATACTCCTAAAACGCATATCACGTAAAGGTACTTTTGAGGAACACGAATTCCCCAAAAGTACCTTTGCGGGAATTGAGGAATGATTCGGAATCCGGCTTTTTTATTCGTTTGTGATTGGGATAATTTCAAGGAATTTTGAGTATTTTTTAATCATCAATCAAGTAAAATCGGTTGTAAAAATATTTCGCCAAATTCTAGAGGGGTCACCCGATTCCGTCTCATATTTTACATTTTTAGGAGTGTGGTTGCAGCAGGATTCCTGTTGATAACAATTCAATGTTAACTTTGACTTCAAAATAATTAGGTCTTTTTAAAAAGGCTCATAAAGGCCAGCATTGTCTGTAACATCATTTCCAATTGAACATACACCTAAAACGCATATCACGTAAAGGTACTTTTGAGGAACACGAATTCCCTAAAAATACCTTTGCGTGAATTGAAGAATGATACGGAATCCGGCTTATTTATTCGTTTGTGATTGGGATAATTTCAAGGAATTTTGAGTAAGTATTTTTTTATCACCAATCAAGTAAAAGCCGTTATAAAAATATTTCGACAAATACTAGAGGGGTCACCCGATTCCGTTTCATATTTTACATTTTTACGAATGGGGTTGCGGCGGGATTCCTATTGATAATAATTTAATGACAAATTTGTCTTCAAAATAATTAGGTCTTTTTAAAAAGGCTCAGAAAGGCCAGCATAGTCTGTAACATCATTTCCAACTGAACATACTCCTAAAACGCATATCACGTAAAGGTACTTTTGAGGAACACGAATTCCCCAAGAGTACCTTTGCGGGAATTGAAAGATGATTCGGAATCCGGCTTTTTTATTCGTTTATGATTGGGATAATTTCAAGGAATTTTGAGTATTTTTTAATCACCAATCAAGTAAAATCGGTTGTAAAAAATATTTTGCCAAATTGTACTAGAAGGGTCACCCGATTCCGTTTCACATTTAACATTTTATAGAATGGGGTTGCAGCGGGATTCCTGTGGATAGCAATTTAATGTCAGCTTTGTCTCCAAAATAATTAGATCTTTTTAAAAAGTCTCAGATAGGCCAGCATAGTCTGTAACATCATTTCCAATAGAACATAACCTTAAAATTGATATCACGTAGGGGTACTTTTGAAGAACACGAATTCCCCAAAAGTATCTTTTTTTAAAGTGAATTCACAAAGAGGAATATTTTTTTATAAAGTTGGCCGAAATGTAACGCGGTATAGGCAGAGAATTGCCTGACGTATTTTTAATTAATTCAGAGGCTAATTAATACTGCTGATTTTTTTCTTGGAGTTAAGACTGCATAAGCTAGGCAACTATTTTCGCTTTTACTTAAGTTCTTCGAAAGTCCCAATAGAGTATAAAAAGTTCTGAAATTTTAGGCAACCAATTTTGCTGCGAAAGTCCTCGAAAGTCCTGAAGGTTCCCCAAAATTCCTTCAAACGTCTAGCTTTGCTACAAACCAAAAAAACACCCCATAAGTATCTTTGCGTACTTTTTTTGCAAAAATTGTCTTTTCTTTACTTTTCTTTATAAAAATGGCTTCAGGTAAAAATTAGATGAATTTTAGTGAAATCCTCACCTTCGTACGACAACGAATAAAAAAGCTCCCCGAAAGTCCCTTTCCACATACATATACTCGTATATATATATATTTTCAGAACGATTAAAA
The DNA here is from genome assembly GCF_963966145.1 of Tenebrio molitor. Classification (NCBI taxonomy): domain Eukaryota; kingdom Metazoa; phylum Arthropoda; class Insecta; order Coleoptera; family Tenebrionidae; genus Tenebrio; species Tenebrio molitor. Next base: position 21,215,245 of record NC_091047.1, on the reverse strand, counting down.
AAGGTTTACAAGTTGTGACTACGGTACTACCTGCATTTGTATTAATGGGAGCGTTGATTGTAATCGGCGTTTTATTTTTAACCGAATTTGTAAGTAACTCTCAACGTTAAATAATATTTATTTTAATATGCTTATTCAACCTAGGTTAACAAAGACTCAAGTACTATTTTGACAATTCGTTTGGGCGTAACTGCCACATTCGACATCCTAATTCTTATTGTCTTCTGTAAAACTGGACAAATGCTCATTGACGAAGTGTGTAGTTTGGGTTGCACCACATTTAATTTATTTATTAGGTATGAAGACTCAATAATTTTTAAATTTTAGACACTTTGATGAAGTGCTCTTGGTACAACTGGGATTTCAGAAACAAACAAATTTTGCGGATTTTTTTGGCAAATTCCCTAAAACCGTTTAAAGTGGAGTTTGCTTCGATTGTTTTGGATTACAACTTTGCTTTTTCTGTCGGTAAATCAAAATATAAAATTTTATATTTTCACATTTTATAAATTTTCTAGCTAATAAAGACAGCCACTAGTTACGCCTTAGTTCTGCATAATTTAAGACAAAGTAATTAGCTTACTACATCGACAATTTCATACAACAAGTTTATTGAACAACACCACACCTAATAATATGTAATTCTGGCACATGCGTTATTTACTTGTTATAGCAAAAATTCTGCATTGCACTATACTACAGTGTGGAATAAAATGATTTACATCTAGTTACCTTTGGAATTTTTGCACATGTAAATTTTCCTGTACCGCTCTACTTTTTTTTTGAAGTGCCGAACTATTAGTTCTGTCAATAAATGTCATCAATCTAATTGACAATTGTTACAATTTACTAAATTGAATTAACAAACGTTGGTGGCCACTTTCAACACTAGCTGTGACTTGCTTTTGTTAGCTCCTTTTTAATTTCAATCTCTACTTTGCATTCATATCATCCCTTCGCAATAAATCACATTTGAAATTTTGGAATATTTTGCACTATGCGGATTACGGATCACGGATCAGCTGTTTAAATCTTACGTTTTTACACGAGTGGTGCGTTCACAGTCGACTCTTCAACGCCTAATTTGAGGTAAAATTTAAAAAAACACCCGATATATTGTTACGTGTTCACTTTACAATATACAGGGTTATTCACGAGCGGGGTATTTTTAAATTTCTTTTTGCCACAACCCATTATACACATTGCAACAATATCTTGATTTCAAATTTTGAAAATAATTATAACTGAATCGACGATGGCTCTCAGTCCTGTCCAGTCCTGTCTCGTTGACGTTAAAGCAAAAAATCTTTGTCAATTCGAAAAATTTGTTTTTACAATAACGACGAAAAGACTGATATGCTCCTCATTTATGGAGAGCCTGGAAAGAATTCTGTGGCCGCTGCGGATGTTTACAAGCCTATGGCAGATACTTTGAACACCTTTTACATTAACTTAATTTGTTAATTTATTTGTTGAATTTTGATTAAATTCAGGTTATCTACTCGTACCAAATTCTGACAAATCTATCCAACTTACTTTGATTTCTAATTTAAAAGAAATAACACATTTGATTTAGTAGTTACTGCCATTGGTATTGTTGGTTGAGGCAAAATACAAATTCAGAAGTACCCCTCTCGTGAATAACCCTGTATATAACTTACTACAAATGAAATATGTTGATTCGTTGATTTAGAGTCTTGATCAGTAGAATAATGCTTGGGTTTTACTTAAACTTATACATAATTTTGAATCGATTGCAACATCGCAAGTTAGAACCTGAGTAAAGTCCGAAAGTAACAAGGATTGTCATTAATGTCATTTTTGATAATATGTAATTATAATTTAAAAACTATTCGTCTAAGACCAAATTCGAATTAGAATTTTTTGTTTGGTATTCAATATACAGGCTGTAACAGAAATAAGTGCATTAATTTTAACTGGTAATAAAACTCATCAAAAGGAACAACTTTTCTCTCTGCCATTTTGGCGAAAAACGTTGCGTAATGGCTTAAAAAAGTAGGAAAGATTTTCCTAAAACCGTTCATATCTCCAAAACTAAGCTACCTGAAAACGTGAAACAACCAGATTCTTACAAAGTGGATTTTTTGCTATACGGTAGATTTGTTTGAATTTCGATTTCGGAGCTAAAACACGTTTTCTGAATAAAAATGGACGTTTTTTTCATATTAGCGCTGATCTCAATTAGCCATTGCAGTATTTAGTGGCATAGGGCTACTTTAGTGAAAAATCTCTCCATTTTTTTTTTTGGAATTAAACATCGTTTTTCGGAAAAATGGTAGATAGAAAAGTTGTTCCTTTTGGCGAGTTCTATTACCAGTTAAAATTAATGCACCTATTTCTGTTACACCCTGTAGATTCGTGTGACATAAATATTATGCACCATTACATATACACCCTGTATATGTAATGGTTTTATAATGATTCTCCTGAAGAGTGGCAAGAAAAAGGCCTTCAGCCTTCAGCAAGCATTGGAAAATCATTTTGCTATGTATGTATAGTAAATTCAAAAAAACTTCTGGACTGTCAAAATTAAATTTTAAATAAAATATTTATTTTCACTGTACTTGGGTTTAAAAATTGTTCGGTAGAGTGTACCCACGTCAAAATCTAGTTACAATAGTAGTTTATTTAACGAGTTTGTGTGTAAATTGGGCTCTTTTTGATATGAGTGAACCAATTTAAAACGCGAGTGAAACGAGTGTTTTAAAGGGCCACGAGTGCCATAAAGAGACCGATTTAGTTGACTACAACGTTTTTTTGTTCAACGAGTCCTTTGAAGGCTTCAAATCGCTTAAAATCTTTAAAATTAGCTTGACGTTTCGTTTTGACAAGTTGTGATTTATCAAAATCCGTTCACACAGGAGAAAATTCTCAAATTCTGACAGTGTCGAACAAAAAAATGTATTCAGGTTATGTTTTCATTTTTAATCATTGAACTAAAAATGTTTTAAACACTTGAAGCGAAATGCAGCAGCTAAAAGAAATGGAGCAATTTAATAAAGTTTATAAAAAACACAAAGAAAAACAGAAGGGGACACACGACAAACTGAAAACAGGTAACAAACTAAACAACAACCGAAATCCTCAAAAATGAACTAATCTGTCTCATATTAGGTACTTTCCATATCTGAGTTAGATTCCGTTAAAGATATAATTATGGGTGGAACATCTTAATATCAGAGTTAGCCATCATAATTAAGTAATTAGCTTTAATTAGGTGTTCACAATTCAAGATACTATTTTTCCACATAGTTGGGTTAAATAATTTTGCAATTTATTTGACAATGCATCGAGACAATGTCAATTTAAACAAATGAGTAGTTTGAAAAATTAAAAAATGTAGATACCAATCGGACAAAAATAACTAGTGATTAAACCAACCTAATAACTGCAATTTTGATTTTGTTAATGAGCAATTTTATTTAAACGCAGATAATAACAATTTTGACAATAACAGTGCAGCCAATTAACCATCGGACAAACGCCCCTAGGAACCATCAGGATGGAGCCAACTCTTTTTTAATATACTAATTTTAGGTTTGACAGGACCGACTCAGATGTTAAAATCGCTCAAATTTGACAAATTTGAATTTAAAACTGACAATGACGTTTGACGTTATAGACTTTGATTTACAATACTAAAATTTTGACTATACGAGTTTTTTTTTTGGCCAGCGATTGTAATTTATTTTATAGATTGTGACTTGATTTAAGAATGTATTGTTATACCGAGTGGGGCATCGTATACGCGCACACGAGAAATCGCGACTTCTAATTAAATAAAATTGGCGAAATTTTATATACCTGACTAATTATTGATAAGGTATATTTGAGAATTTTTAAAAAATTTTTTGTTAATAAATAAGGCCGTAACAGTTTTATTACTTTTCTGAAATTAACTGTTAATTTACCTATAAAGTTTTTACACTAAATGAATCTGTATCTGCTAGCTCATCAAACCCTGCTGGCACAATTACAAATTTTGACTTGGTTAGCTAAATAATTCGCTTTTTTATTTAAACGTAAACCAGACGGGTGATTTACGGCACAATGGTATAATTTCCCAACAAAGGTATAGCCGACCGTTTTAAACCTTTTTGCCATAAAATTGACAGTTTCCATTGTCACCTAAATTTACGACAGCACAAGTAGCAGGTCATAAATAAAAATGATTTTGAAAGTTGAAATGTAAAACTGCGTTTAATTCAAAATCTAATTGGTATTTTTTTCCGTAGATTTCGTAAATAATTATAGGAAGTGAATCTGGATAGGTTAGTATAAAAATCAGAATTTGACTTTTTGGTTGAAATTTACATTTTAATTTTTTTTGGCTCTGTTTGTAAGTGAAAAATTATCAAAAAATTATGAAATGTACCTTACCAATAGCCAGGTAAGTCTGGAAAATTTCGACAATTTTATTTAATTAGAAGTCGCGATTTCTCGCGTGCGCGTATACGATGCCCCACCCGGTACAGACTGGCTACGAAAATTGGATTCGTTTTTCCACATTTGACCAAAAGATGGAACTGCAAGAAAAAATGAAACATTGAAATGCAATTGCTGGCAACATTGTTTTCTTTTATGTAATTAAGCTTTCAAAAAATGTAGCTAAATGTTGGTTGTAGCCGATTAGAATATGTTGCCCGCTAATGATCTTGCACTCTTACAGCTGCTGTTCTACCAGATCGACCTTCATTAGCAGGATAATATCATTTTATGATACTTATTCGCTGCTCAGTATGTAAATTCCAGGACCTGCTAGATAGTCAGAGTGTCTATAGCGGCCTGGGCGTAGAGCGAAAAATCCTATTGTTCTCATGATTCTGACATTTGGGGTTGTTTTCGGGGGTTGCTGTTAGCAACTAACTGTCATGCTATCAAGTATGTGACAACGTCATGTGCATCGTGACAATTTAGACATGCAGTCCACTGTGCAGTCCACACTCCACACTCACGTATCTGCATGATGCATGCAGTCATACGTAGTTGTAATTACATTTTGGATATTATAAATTGGCAGAAGCAAGATGTTGCGCACTGGTCCACTGGTTTGGTTTTGCGGAAGGGACAAAGTTTCGGCGCCGCGTTTTTTGAAAATATCTTGGTCAGTGGCGAGTGCAAATTCATAGAATAATAATTGTCCAAAATTATATAATTACATTCAAAACTGTAAGTACAAAACTTAAAGTATACTTTCCACTCATTTCCACCAAGAATGGCACGGATTAATTAAGCAAATATAATTGTTTTGTTATGGACCCATCTTCATCTGAAATGACCCGCTTAGGAAATAATGTACCCACTGCAAATCCAAGATTGAGATTATAATTTTAATATTATTCCAGAAATAGGTTTACAATTAACCGAACTTGTTGTTGCTGCATTTACCGCAATATCAGTTCTAATATGATAAAAAAGCCAGTTCATAAACACTAACAGCAAAATACTAAAAACCAGAAACACCAAACAGAAGTAGCATCAACTAAATTAATAAAAATTTTGTTATTAAAGTTACTTTTAAACTGTTAGACTCTTGACATTGCACTTTGACAACTTCACTGAATTCATTACATTTGTTTGTGAGGTTATGATTATTTAGTGACATTCCCCCCTAAAGTGGCGCCGTGGAGATCACAGGCACTAAAGCTTCGCCCAGGCAGATGTATAGTGAAATATGTCAATCATCAAGACGGCGGTGGTAAATTCATAATTTTAAATTGACAGTGTCATTGACAATTGTTAAAAATAGTGTCAATTGCACGAAATATTGAATTCGATGTTGCCATTTGATTAAATAAATTTTTTTGGTCCTCAACTGTTTTGTAAAAACAGCGAGATCTCTTGGCAATATGAAGAAAAGTGACTCCAATTTTCGTAACCACTCTGTAGTACTGTTATGTTATAATAATAAAACCTTTGTCGAGTCTTTTAACTTTTAACAGTCTTTTTAACAGTTAGTTATTTATGCAGGCATAAGTGTAAGGTTAGCACAACGAGGCTGCAGGGTGAGTTTGTGTAGTTACGTAAGTGCAAAATGAATGAAAATTAAAATGCCTTTGTCTTTTTGCTTTATGTCAAAATTCTATTTACAAATTGCTTTGCTTACGAGAAGAGAAAATGGTTTTATGAGAGGACATTTATCTCATTGCCGTCGCTTGGTAACCCCCTCGGCCTCTACTGCTGAAGTGCGTCTATCGATATTTTGAAACGACTTTTTAAACACTAGTTAACATTTTGGGTCGTTTATGATGGTCTCATTACTAGGGCATTATTTACCTACCCTGTAACAAAAACTCTCGATGGTACCTGCGGATTATTGAGGATCGGTTACTCACCACTTTTACGACAATCTTTGTTAGCCGGCAATAAACCACTGAAGGAAGCAAAAGGTCGTTTTAAAATATCGATACACAATGTCCAGCTTGCGATAAAGAATACAAATTTGCCCAAAATCAATATGTATTTCATACTTAAAAAATTGTACAAAAATTCCACATGACATTGACGTTTTGCGCTGCCAACCTAAAATCTTTCATTAAAAATTCCTGTATCGATTTTCTTGCCTAGGCAGGGAATAGTTATTTGGATTACTAGTCCAGAAAATTATATTTGCAATGTAAGTGTATTGCGTAGCCGAGGCACAGCAACACGAGCACTCGCAAAACATTTTCTGGACGTGTAATCCACAAAATTTTTCATGCCGACATATTTAAATCATTTTTAAAAAGTAAAAAATTATTATTAATTAATTCAACCAAAGTGACTTCCATGTCAAACTTTGTTACCATTTCTACGTTACCATTTAAGAATCAATGCTGCCAGCCCATTCTCAAGTGAATTTTTAACCAAGGTCACTTTTGTAAGTAGGTACATACTAGGCCGGGAATTTAACGTTCCCGGCGGATTTTGAATCATGCAAAACCGTCGATAACGGTCGGCCGGCGCCGGCGGCATGAAATAGCTATTTGTGTATTAAGAGATTGTTGCTGCGCTCCTGCGTCGCGCGGCATTTTCTCGAAATCGACAATGTACAGTTGCGGCCGTTGAAATCTCAGACAGGAAAGATTTAAACACTCTGTATAAATTCCGAAATTTGATTAGCGTAAACAGGGGATTTTCATCAAGGATTATAAAGTCAGTGTCAGTATTTGACATATTAGGTCAGAATCGCGCGTAACTTTTGAAATGCCGCAATTATCTGATTTGCAAAAATGTGTTTGACTGAGGGACGGTGTGAGTATAGCAGCCATTGCGAGAGAAATTAATGTGGATAATGTTTGAGTTACATTTCGAGAAACGTCACTTTCAGTACCATTTACAAAGCCAAAAGTTTGGCGTTGTCAAAGTGTCTGAGTTTTCAACGGCCGCAACTGTACATTTGCGCTCGCAACACACACAAGATTTTTCCTATAATCGCAACTATGACTACTACATATTATTTTATTTGGACCAAATCAATGTAATACCTTCGTAAAATCAGAAACTAATTATTCACAATATTGATATTAAAAGTACAATAATTACGGTTTTTGAAAAGTAATCCATGCTCTGGAAGTGTGCATTCTGGTTCTTTTGCTGCACTTACAATTTCGGGAGATGTACACGAAAACGCTTCCTCGACAGTTTCCCTTCCTTCTACAGGCTTTTGAGCAATGTTTTTTGTAAAAACACAAAGAACACCGACAAAAACTGACACAACAATTCTTTCTGTTTATTCGTTGTCACTAGTTACAATAATCACTGGACATCTGATTTTAACAAAAAATTCGAAGAGCGAGCGTTTTGTACATTTTTTCGCGCGTGAGCGACAAAGTGACAGTCCTCGGAAAACGTCAATTTTGCGTTGTCAAATGCAAGCGCAAAGACCTACTTTCTACATCGATTGTAGGAAAATGCTATTTTCCAGACGATTTAGATTTTAGACAAATGGAAAATCAGTTTTTCTAGAAGGAGGCCGAAAAAATAAATTTTCCTATAGCTCACATAACCGAGTTATGAAGTTTTCAATTTCACAAATCCCAGAAGCTCGTTCTCAGGTATTACTAAAAAATCGGCCAGGTTGCCAGACAGCAAAAATAATTATCGATACCGCAACAATCAACGCAAAGTTTACTTGGAATTTTCTGATGTGGAATCCCGGTAACGCAAATTTGCGGTCATCCTACCTTGTTGGTGCTCAATTATCATTGATCAGGTTTAGGATGTCTTTTCTCGATTATCACTTGGGATAGGACTTTTTTCCTTTAAAATTCAGATTACCACATTTTCCCAAATTTGTTCTTTGGGGATGCAGTTCTGGGACACACATATACTTTTGGTTTAATTTCAATTTTTGTCTTTTCTTCTAGTTTTCCAATTTTAGCGAAGCTACAGTAGAGATAATTCGGCAATTGTTTGTGCTGTAACTATGCCGTTCTTATGAAATTATTAATTCGAAGTGTTGTCATTAAAGAAACCATTAACTGTCATTATGTGGACTTGATGACTTAATGAAAGAAACCATTATTACCTAGTCAGGGTCATTAGATGGATATAGAATTACACATTAATTAAGAAAAGCGACCACGTCAGCTTACAAGCAAAAAAAAACTAAAGTAGACTCAGGTTGCATAAATCCACTTGTCATTTGCAACAGCATTTTTTCAATATTTTTGATCCAAATAGAGGCACAAAGGGACCAGAAAAGCATAGTTTGGATTAAATATTCTCAACTCTTGGTGCCTCAGAAAACAACGCGGCATTTAACTGGACCGACATACACCATGCGTTTACCTAACGGAATGTGAATGTTATTAGGCGTTTTGACCAACGAATGAAAAAAAAACTATCATGACAACTACATACGGTAGTTTTTAGTTACCTATTGCTTTGCTGCTATTTTCATTTTCACTTTCTAAGAGTTTTTTCTTTAACTGAAAGGTGCAGAACAGTTTTTGGTACAAAATCGGGATCTATGTTATGCTATGAGCTATGCTATGCTACTAAAACTGAATGAAAAGGGCGAATAAAATGGCAATAACGCCATTAATGTCAGAAGTGACAGTTAATAATTAATTAAAATTGGGCATCTGTTTCGAAAAGGCGGCACAATAATATTTTTTTCCAAAGCTGAAAAAGGGAACCTGATTGTTGATTATTGATTATTCTAGCTTAGTTTCAGTCACAGAATTTAGTGTGGCCAAACGTCAGTAGATGTCCTGGCCTTCTAGTGGTAACGAGTGTGAAGTTGTCGTTACACTATAACTACCCCTGTCAGACATCGGCAAGGCATACTTACCTGGCGTAGGGGTTACCGTGATCAACAAGGCGGTTCCCCCAGGGTGAGGCCCTTCCATTGCACCGAGGTCGGGCTGACCCCTGCGATTATCCCTAATGCGGATAACTCGGGCGCACAATTTTTGGTAGTCGGGACTGCGTGCGCGCTGTCCCGGTCTAATATAATCCTAACTAAAATATTTATTCGTAAATACTAAATAGTTATCCAAAATTGTATCAGTTTTCAGTATTTTTATTTTTCACGTTACCCTGTCTGTTTTGTATACGTATTCATATCACTGACCTCTATAAAAGGTCAGTGATTCATATACCAAGAGTTTGGCTTCTCTTCAGCAGAGGGCGGTTCAATCTGGTTTATAAAATTGGATCAATATCTTGTCACGAAACGACGAAACGAAAAAGAAACCAGTAAATTTTAATACAAGTAAAAAAATCTCAGCAAAGTAGATTCTCACAATTAGGTCCACCACCTTCTTCAAAGATGAGTTAGCGATATTTAAATTAATTGAGAGCATCACCTACTAATAGCCGGAGGTCCAAATTTGTCGAATTTCTGGCTCTTACAAAAAGAACTTGAATCATCCAACCGTAAATGTCATTGTTAAGCTGTAATAAATAGTATATTAAGTATAAAGAACGGTAATGACAATGTACGGATCGAAGACAATTGTTTGGAGGAGGAGCTTGCGACGACTCCAATATTGTCTGAGATCCGTACATTGTCATTAACGTTCGTCATGCTTATGAGATTTTTTGCGCGTTTGAATATTTATTACAAAACATTCCTAACTAGAATGCAATGCGATACGACGCCCTTCACATCGTGTTGCCACAATGTCGATTTTTGTATCGCGTTTCTAAGGCAATCTGCAAACAACTACCGCCATTGCAGTTTTTGTGCGCAAATATCGCCAGTTGTGTTGAAAAACAAGCAGTAAAATGAGTGATATTAGTGATTCCGAAAACGAAGTGAATATTGTGGAAGAAACTTTGAATGTGGGGTGCGTTACAAATAAAGAATTTTTGAAACTAACGACCTCAACGTGTAATTAAGAAGACAAGGAAAATTTGTGGTATGAAAATTTTGATAATACTAATGTCGCGGCAAGTTCGCTAATATTATTTCATTGCACCGGCAAGGAATGCCGACTACAAGAGCCGTGTGAGTTTCCAGAAAGTGCTAACATCTTGTCTTCAACTTCTGTCTACATAAATCAAGAATTTTCGAAACCAGCGAACTCAATATGTAATCAAGAAGACAAGGAAAATCCGGGGTATGGACATTTTGACAATTCTAATGTCGCGGCAAGTTTGCTAATGCTATTTCGTTGCAGCGCCAAGGAAAGCCGACTACAAGAGCCGTGTGAGTTTCCAGAAAGTGCTAACATCTTGTCTTCAACTTCTGTCTACATAAATCAAGAATTTTCGAAACCAGCGAACTCAATATGAAATCAAGAAGACAAGGAAAATCCGGGGTATGAACATTTTGACAATTCTACTGTCGCGGCAAGTCTGTTACTAACATTGTTTCATTGCAGTGGCAAGGTAGGCCGACTACAAGAGCCGTGTGAGTTTCCAGAAAGTACTAACATCTTGTCTTCAACTTCCGTCTACATAAATGAAGAACTTTCGAAACCAACGATCTCAATTTGTAATCAAGAAGACAAGGAAAATACGGGGTATGAAAATTTTGACAATGCCAATGTCGCGGCAAGTTTGCTAATGCTATTTCATTGCAGCAGCAAGGAAAGCCGACTACAAGAGCCGTGTAAGTTTCCAGAAAGTGCTAACATCTTGTCTTCAACTTCTGTCTACATAAATGAAGAATTATTTTCGAAACCAACAACCTCAATGTGTACCTAATCAAGAAGACAAGGAAAATGCGGGGTATGAAAATTTTGACAATGCCAATGTCGCGAAAAGTTTGCTAATGCTATTTCATTGCAGCGTCAAGGAAACCCGACTACAAGAGCTTTATGAGTTTCCAGAAAGTGCCCCCACATCTTGTCTTCAACTTCTGTCTACATAAAAATTATTATAATAATCGATTAATTTTGAATAAACTTTACTTACCGTTCTAGAACACCAAAAATTACTTACCATCGAGTTTATCGTTAGCAACGAGTAAACAGAGCTTACCATCTTGGAAACAGATCTGGTAAACAACCAAATAGAGTACAATCGCGCAAAAAAACTATTATACAGGGTGTTTTCGAAGTTGAGGCGTTCCTTTTAACACGTGATAGTATGCGTTGTTCTTAAAAGATTTAGCCAAAATTACCTCAGTAAAATGTGTACGGCAATGTTAGAAATTAGAATTGACAAAAAAAAAACAAATGAGCATGGACGTTAATTAAAAATACTGTCAGTCATCTAATTAGTCGAAATGGCTTATCATTACGAAAATAATGAGCTCACAGATGTATGCGCAATGTTATCAGAATACAGCTGCGGCGTCCAGAGAGGCCGCAGAGCTATTACCGGAAAGACACCATGCATCCTGGGCCACATCAATTATTAATCTAGTACAGCAGAGAAATAGACAGAAGCGGACTCAAAATTTTAGAAAACAATAAAAATATAGAATCAATTTTCTCCGTTAATACAAAATTGTATTAAGAAGATTTAGGCTAAAATTATTAAGAATAATGTATAGTATCTTCTGTTACAAGGAACGCCTCAACTTTGAAAACAATAAGAGAATTCTTAAGATTCTTATTTCTCTGTGTTTGATCTTAATTAAGATTAAGATGCTAAAATATGATGAGAAAAATTAAATTGTAAAAAAGAAAATGACTTGTATTAAAACAACGATAATATTTAATACTTATAAATAATACGCCATTTAAGGAAGTTATGTAACAAGCTGTAAATAGGTGGCAGATGACCTTACTTACATCTTACAACAATCAATCATTGGACGATAAGAAGAGTAGACGTCACATAGCCGTATGATAATTTTTTGTAGATATATTTATAATATAAGTGTAGTGTCTATCGAAGAAACAACACTGAGCAGTACTAATATTTTTATAAATAATGACAAGTGAAATTAAATCTTGGTTATTAAAAGTTTTGAAGAACGATGATTTGCAAGATCTTTCTGTTAACATTTTGGGAAATTCTGAAAAAGGTGATGGATACATGGGAGACGTAGTATTTGTAGATGCAACAGGAAAAACTAAGGAAAACTCAAGTAAAGAATATAATCTTGTGTTGAAATGTAGTAAGAGAAGTCAAGCTTTACGAGAAAGTATGCCTGTAGAAAAAACCTTTCTGACGGAAATGTCCTTTTACAACACTGTAATACCCACTTTTGTTAAATTTCAAAAAGACAGAGGGGTTTGTAACCCATTCAATAGCATACCCAAGTGCTAGGAACTTTCAGAGGTGAAAATATGGAAGTGATTGTTCTTGAAAATTTGAAGAAAAACTGTTACGATTTGTGGCCCAAGAGAAATCCGGTGACGAGAAAACATCTCGAAATGGTCGTTTCAGAATACGGAAAGTTTCACGCCATTTCTGTTGCCATGAAAGAGCAACAATTAAATACGTTTAATGAGTTGGTCGACCTGTTGGGCGACCTTTTTAAAGAGTTTGCTGAATCAACTGATTTTATTAATGTATTTGGAAAGACAGTTGACGAAACATACGAGTTATTAAAAAACGACCTCGACGAAAACATTTTGATGAAGTGGAAAGATTTCAAAAAACAAGTTCACTATGTGCTAATAGACATGTTTGAGAATATAGATGGATTAAAAGTAATTATCCATGGGGATTGTTGGAACAACAATTTTATGTACAAGTTTGAAGTAACTGATTTATGAGATTGAAAAAATTATTTCACTTTATTACTATATTTTTAGAATGGAAATCCAAATATACCACTTAAAGTAGCCATTTTAGATTGGCAAGCTGCACGATGTTCTTCCCCGATTGTGGATTTGTCTTATTACATTTTTGCTTGTATATCCAAAAAGGATTTACAAAATCTGGACGACATTTTAATCATTTATTACCGTTCTTTTGCAGATCAGTTGAAACAATTAGGTGTAAATAATCCAGATGTGCTGTATCCATTTCAACAATTTTTAGACGAATGGAAGAAATATTGCAAATTTGGTGTTATGGTTGCTACTTTAATTATGAAAATTTGTGCTACTGATAAAAACGAAGTTGTTGATGTGGCTCATTTTGCTGAAAAAGGGGAGGATATTAGTAACACTTTTTTAAAAGAAATTAAAGATAAAGATACCTTCCGAAATAGAATTCGACCCATCGTTGAGTATGCTGTTAAAAATGACTTAATTTAATGTAAATTTTTCGCAGTAAATTGTGCTATACCAGTCACTCTCAAACAATTTGTTGCTCGTATTAAAATCTTGCAACTGATGGCCGTTTGCATCGACGTTCCTTATTTTTAAACCAAGCTTGTTGCTACGATTTTAATAATTGTAACCAAAGTTTTAAGCTCCTCTTCATTTTAAGTTACGACGGTGCAATCGGCTATCATTAAACTGTAGTTTGATTGTCTGCGTTGTGTACCTATGTATACGATTGTAACTAATGTACCAATTACTTGACACTGAAAATAGAAACATTTTATCATTGTTGGAGGGGTTTTTAATCTACTTTGAATGAAAGAAATATATCGGGTTTCCATTTAAATTTATCCTCAAAGTAGGCGTTGAAGAGTCGATTGTGAACGCACCACGGATAACAGATCACGGATCAGCTGTTTACAGGCTTATTTTATAACTCGTAGCGATGTCGTTAAGCACCAGTTACAATTCGATTCTCGTTCCGCCAACGATATTGCAACGAAAATCAATTTTGTAAATATTCGTCATCGTTGCATAACGATGAAATCGTTATGATAAGATCGTTACAGAACGGCACCTTTACTGGCAGTCGTTACGAAGCGGTAATATCTATTTTGACAACTAACTTTATCTATTTTATTCATTTCATGGTAAAAATAATAATATATAATATTGCCGTGCCCCCGGGTGGTGGAGGGTTAATATAATAATATAAAATAAAAATAAATTTTTATTTTATATTATTTATAAAAAACAAAACAAAAAATATCAGATATAAAATAATATAATATAAAAATAATAATATATAATATTGCCGTGCCGCCGGGTGGTGGAGGGTTAATATTATAATATAATATAATATAAAATAAAAATAAATTCTTATTTTATATTATTTATACAAAACAAAACAAAAAATATGAAATATAAAATAATATAATATAAAAATAATAATATATAATATTGCCGTGCCGCCGGGTGGTGGAGGGTTAATATAATATAATATAAAATAAAAATAAATTTTTATTTTATATTATTTATACAAAACAAAACAAAAAATATGAGATATAAAATAATATATATATAAAAATAATAATATATAATATTGCCGTGCCGCCGGGTGGTGGAGGGTTAATATAATATAATATAATATAAAATAAAAATAAATTTTTATTTTATATTATTTATACAAAACAAAAAATATCAGATATAAAAGAATATAAAAATAATAATATATAATATTGCCGTGCCGCCGGGCGGTGGAGGGTTAATATAATAATATAATATAATATAAAATAAAAATAAATTTTTATTTTATATTATTTATTGTGCATCATCTAAGAACTGAATTTCTGCTTCTGGATATTTTAATTTTAATTCTAAAATCCTAATTTCTTTAAAAATGGCTGTCAAATGACAAAATACAGTTTATTTCTTAAGAATTAAGTAAGCTACGAGTGTACTATTCGTCCTAAAATCAAAAGTTCATAGCTCCGAACGATGGTTGAAGGTCAGAGCTCAACGATGGTAGTTACAAAATAACATTTTCATCCAAATCGTTAGCAAGATCGTAATTCAAACTCTGAACGATTATCGTTAGCCAACGGATCGTACCATAACGATTTATTATAAAATAAGCCTGTTAATCTAACCTCACTTTTTGCATTGTTTGTGTTTTTACTCTGCAGACTGACGAGTGATAAGTAGATAACGTGAAATCGTAGAAGGATATGGAGGGAGCACTGCCTATGCTGGCAATGTAAAGAAAGCGGCACGTCGCGAAACCTGTGCGCAGACCTTTTATGACGCCTTTTAAAATGACCGCCAGTACTTCGTGAAATTTCGTGACGAGGGTCGTTGGGCATCAGATGCTTCATAGGCGTCGGTGTTCCGTCATTTTACTGGGATTTGGTTTTTTACACGTGAACCGGTTGGTGAATTGTCTTTGTATTTTTTCAGTTGTATAACTCTGATCTGTTTTTATTTTGAACTAAATATTTACGGTCGTCTTCCTACAATTCCTACAAAAATTGTCCCCAGAAAAAAAGTTACAGGGACGCCACTGGAAAGATGAAATATCTGCGTTAACTTCGGTTTCGCTCGGCCGTGGAGGGAGAAAAGACTGGAGATGGCATTTCCTATGCTTCCCATGTTAAAAATCCGAACCCTCTAAAAGCACGTGCAACAACCTTTTATGACCCAGTCCATAATGCGCTAGATAAAGAAGCACAATGCTCCTGGAAGGAAGGCGAAGGAAACTATTGGCCTAGCGCCTATATTCAGAAACCTTTTATGACTCTGTAGTTTTCGCGGGCCGGTACACTTATTTGAATTAGTGTCATCTCCAGTCTTTTCTCCCTCCACGCGCTCGGCTCATCTGGAGACCTTTTATTAGGTCTACAGAAAAGCGCGGTCGTATCCACTTTTTTGAAGAGTGCTCCCTCCATATCCCTCTAGGCGTGAAATAGTGTTTTCATGTGGCTCCACTTATAAAATTATAGTAATTACCAAATCAACGAAGCCGCATTTTGCATTTTTGCAGGTTACTGTAGTATAGCTAAATTTAAACTTTGCAAGTGCCGCTCGTTCATATAAGGGATTGAACAGATTAATATGTATTTATTTAGAAACCTGGGGTTTCGATTTAATTACGGGAACTGTCAGATTTTATTAAATTTTTATAGTTTGAAACGGCCTTTTAGAATTTAGGTTAAAAAACTGCACTTATGTGTCAGAAATACTACTGTCAAACAGACACAAATTGACAAATTAAATTTCCAATTCACATTAGGTCAAATTTATTTCCCGTTTTTTTTGAAGCCAAATGTACTTCCCATTCTATTAGAAGAGAATGAAATAGAAAAATGACCCTTGTGTTGAGATATATTTCAAATAAATTTACTAAGCATGTAGCAGATAACCGTTGTCTTTTTGTTGATAATTTGAATTTTATAGTTTTACAGCTCGACCCTTCACTCTCACATGAAAACTCTACAGTAGAGTGCTAGACACACTTTAAGTTGTCACTTGTAATCCTAATTTTGCTATTTTGAATCAAAGGACATTGACCATGGTAGGTTTGAAACTAGTCTGAGTTCCAAAAAAAAAATTAGTGTTATTTTTTAATTAATTTTTTATTAGAAAATAACTACTGGAACAACACCAAAATTAAATTAAGTTATGCTTTACAGCATATTTAACAATGTGATGCATTCTGTTTTTGTAAAGTTCGCTATTCCTAATTCCACCTGACAAATTCTGCCCGAAGTCATTGCCACTGTTAGCCGATACAGCTATATCAACAATTTCATCTTTTTCGGTACAACATATTTTCAATAGTAAACTACTCATCAGGATTCCAAATTTACTGTGAAGTTTCCAATCATCTAAGAACTGACCAAAAGGATATAAAACATCTGGATCTTGTATTCCTAAACTACGTAAATGATTACTAAAAGACGAGTAGTAAGTATCTAGAATGTCATTCAAGTCTCCAATATCTTCTTTGGATACACAGGTAAACAAGAAATAAGAGAGATCAGTTATTGGTGACGCATAATTAGATACTTGCCAATCTAATATAGCCACTTTCAAAGGTACCTTGGTGTTTTCATCCTAAAAAACAAAATAATCAAAACAATATAAAAATAACTGAATACCATATATTTATAATAACTTACTTCAAATTTGTACATAAAATTATTATTCCAACAGTCACCATGACTTATTACTTTCAATCCTTTTATTAAGTTCTTGTTAGCGCGTATGGATTCAACTTGATCTTTTAAGCTTCTCCATTTCGAGATAATATTTTCATCTAGTTCATTTTTCAGCAGCTCAGAAGATTCATCTATGCACCCTTTGAAAATAGTTGTCACGGAATCAAATCCGAAGTTCTTCATATTTTCTTCTACTGTTTTGGCCAACTCTTCAAATTTGTCTGGTTGCTGCTCTTTCATTGCAACTGAAATCGCGTGGAACTTCCCATACTGCTTTACCACCATTTCAATATGTTTTCTTTCCAGTGCTTCCTTTTTCGGCCACAATTCATATCCGTTTTTCTTCAAATTTTCAAGAACGATAACTTCTATGTTTTCTCCCCTGAAAGTTCCGTAGCATTTGGGCACACTGTTAAAAGGGTCCTTGATCCCTTTTTCGTTTTGAAATTTGAGAAAATTAGGAAATACGTGATCGTACATAAATATTTCATTCAAATACATTCGAATCAGTTGGGCATTTTCTCGTAGAGCTTGACTTTGTTTGCTGCATTTTAAAACCAAGTCGTAGTCTTTTGTTGATTGGTCATCAGTTTTTCCAGATACAGAGACAAAGACAATGTCTCCCATATAACCATCACCTTTTTCTGAAGTTCCTACCTCATTGACGACAATATCCGTTAAATTTTCTTTCTTTAAAGCTACTTTCAGCCATGACTTTATTTCACTCTTAATATCAAAATTTGTGGACGCCATAACTTTTAAAACGCTCACACCACTAATCAATATTACCTTCGAATACACCTACGTACATTTTTTCATTATCAGTTGTTATCAAATGAGTGTTTACACAGTTATCTATTAGAATTAAAGAAGCTTACATATTATTATGTGTGCACAATTGCAAAATGTAGTCCGAATTATGATGAAATAAAAGAAATTGACCAAATAACAAAGTTGTTGAAAATGATGACGTAGATATTATATGTATAGAACAAAAAATTCACCCTAATGTAGAGGGAGACTTTTGTTCGGTTCAAAATCACGGCCACAGTTCGGTTGAACAATTATATTTACATATTTTACAGTTGTAGAACAGAATACAAAACTAAACAGAACACAACATGGTGCAATAATTCTAGAAGTACATTGCGCATGTCATAATGGCCTTTAGCTGGATCGGCGCACAACCGTATAGCTGCTTGCCTACTCAGCAGGCGCATAATTGGTAGCTGGCTGACTAAAAAATATTTGTGACACTTCTTTAACAAAATGAAGATTTTCTGTTGATCGTTACAATACTGATATTAGTCCCATTTATAGTTTCAGTTTTCAGTGCGTTAAGATTTTCAAGAAGAATGAAACTGTGTAAAACACCTATGTCTTTGTCTTATCATGATGGAGTATTATACTCGTATTTATTTGGTCTCTTATCGGATAAAATTTTGTAGCTGATTAAACTCTGTGATTTTTGTAATTATCCTAAAGTTGATAACATTGTGTTTTGTAAAAACCAAAACTGTGTAATCTTAATTTCCTTTTAATATATTAAAGTAAACATACACTGCGTTTTTTATTTCGCTGAACATACAATGTAAAATGGCTAAGTTCAGTTCTAAAATGGACAAGTCAATTCATTTGAAATAGGCAACCAGACTTACAGACCATGAATCGTATGTTCAGTAAAATAAAAAAACTCACGGTAGATATTTGGGTTTTGATAAGATGAAAAGAGAAAGAAATCAAATTGCCATGGAAACATTTTTAATTAAGGGAAATGAAAAATTCTAGATTTACTTTTAAAGAAAATGAAAAAAAATTAACTTAAACAAATATTATGAGAGTACTGAACATAATAAAGACAAGAATTTAAGTTTAAAATTTAATGTATTCAAGACAATGGGTCGTATGCATAAAGTTTAGTAAAAACTTACAAGTATAAACTATAAGTAAAAGTATTTACTTGTAGTAAAAGATCAAAGTAAACGTAAATACTTAATTTCGTATGCATAAGCTTTTACTTCTACTTACCAGTACCTACTAGGGAAATCTGAAGTATATACTACCATTTTCCGTGTAACTTACAAAGGTGTAGTATTTACTACGGTCTTCTTCACTTAGTTGTTTATCAGAAATTTAACTTTAATGATTAAAACCCAGCTGCAGCGGTAAGGTCGTTTTTGTCATTTTTGATAATTTTGCTTGTATTAGTCGCTTCCAAAATACGAAAGAAAAATGTTGTCCGATTCAGAAGTAGAAACTAAATAATCTTTACTATCTCAAATGGGGTTTGTTTTTTTGCTAAAAGAAGAAAAAATACTTCTTAATAAGTCACAAGTTCCAACAGTAAAAATGAAGCAGCAAAGTATTCGAATCAAATTTTGGTAAAGCAATTTCGCCCGACCAAATAAAGAAAAAAATTACTTGACCTGACCTGACCTGAAAATTGATTTGAAGAAGAAAACCGATTTGAAAGCAAGGGGAAATAAAAAGAAAATATTGTTGAAACCGTGAGAAGAAGAAATGTTGAAACTGCTGGAGACTGACGGCAAAAATTCAGAATTTCAAAAAATTCCTGGTAAAAAAATTGATAAATATGTATACCTAATCGTCTGAAGTTTTCTGCAAAAATTCAATAAAAATTGTTCCTGGGATGTCAAATAAGGGTAAGTAAGAAAAATCATCATGATAATTATGAATTTCAAGAAGTTCTACACCAAGATCACGATTAAAATGATTCCCGCTCATCTTCAGGCGCACATATTTGCACAAACGCAGCCATAATCAAGACCGAAAGTTATTTTAAGGTTGCTAATTACCAGACTTGAAAAATTATAAAGATTTACTCCAAAGTATAAGTAGTTGCTATCTGTTATGCATACCAATGTAAGTATTTACTGGAAAATTCAGTAAATCCTGAAATCATTAGTAATTACTTTTAAGTATAAGCATTTGCTTATTTTTATGCATATGAAAGCTAGTATTTACTTCAAAAATTGCTAGTAAAAGCATTTATTTCCACCTTCTAAGTAAATGATACTTTATAGGTATTTGTGGTAACTAAGTAAATGGGTAATTATAGGCATAGCCCTGTAATATTTAACAGGCACGTAGAAGAGACCTGTAAAGACTTTACAAGGCTCATCAAAAAATAAATAATCAAAACTAATTAAATGATTTTTAAAAAAAGTTTATTACAAACACAAACAAATTTAACTATCAATTGTTGCAATTACATACGTTAATAATGCATTTTGATCCGTTTCGCAAGTCATTTTCATATCGTTCCTGGGATCGAATCAGTAGAGAGCCGCGCTTGCAGCGTTGGTAATTCCGTGGTTATTTTCTTGCATTTCAAGAAAATCGCTTTCAAAGTCTTCATCGGGCATTAAAGCCATTCTTTCTTTTCTTTCTTTTTGCAACAAATTTCACAAAACTTCTGACAGTATTTTTGTTGTTTATCTCAACACCATGACGACGTAGGTATAATTGCCCCACCGCCTTTCATTACAAAATTTTTATAAACATAAATAACAATCAAAAAACGAAATTTAAAGGCTGAAGGTGGAAATAAAAGTTTGTATGCAACTCGCTTAGCAATTAATCTTTACTGGGCTTACTGGCTTATGGAGACTCGTTCCTTACGTCACTCGTCCAACAAGTGCCAGCGCGCCCGTAAAGATTAATTTACTAAGCTCGTCACATAAATAACTATTACTAGTCTTTATGCATACGGGCCATTATCTCTGAAGACTTGTGTTTTAAATTATTACGCAATAGATATTATTTGCAAGTTTAGATTAGATGGTCAAAATATTATCAGCTTGCAGCTTCAGTTTTTAAAGAATGACTTGCCGATAATGAAAAGTTATCTCATCAGACCGTTACGTTAAATCTTATCTTCGGTTTTGTATAAATACAGCTTAACTAACAACAAATTACAGTTCATTCTAGTTTGTATCCGTCTAGATGGCAGCAAAAGCAATGATTCGAAACGAAGATGAAATTCGTTTTTGGTTAAAAAGTGTTTTAACGGAAGAGAATCTCGATGATTTTTCTGTAAATATACTAGGGAATTCAGAAAAAGGCGATGGATACGCTGGAGACATAGTTTTCGTACGTTTGACAAGTGCTATTGCTCATGCTGCAAAGGAATACAATCTTGTGTTAAAATGTAGCAAACGAAGTGAAACTTTGCGAAAAACAACACCAATCAAAGAAGCTTTTACTAATGAAATCTACGTGTACGATACAGTGTTGCCAGTTTTTACTCAGTTTCAACGCAAACATGGAATTGAAAATCCCTTTGATAGTGTTCCAAAATATTATGGCAAATTTACAGACGAAAATACGGAAGTTCTAGTTTTTGAAAATTTGAAGATTGTTGGTTACTCTTTGTGGAATAAGAAGAACCCGTTGACGAGAAAACATATAAATATGGTTGTGGAGGAATATGGTAAATTCCATGCTATTTCCTTTGCGATGCAAGAACAGCAACCAGAAAAATTTCAAGAATTAAGTAGTGAATTGCAGGATGTTTTTAAACTGTTTATGACATCATCTGCTTTCGAAAATATGTTTTCAAAAGGTTTTGATGAGGTGTGCGACTTGTTGAAAGGTGACCTCGACGATGAAACTTTAATTACATGGAGCAACTTTAGAAATCAATTTAATTATATTTTCTCCGATATGTGCGAACAACCGGACGTGAAAAAAGTAATCCTCCATGGAGACTGTTGGAATAATAATTTCATGTATAAACACGCTGTGAGTTTACAATTTCTGCTTGAAATATTGCTAATTACTAAGTTTTCAGTTTGGGAACGAAAGTGTACCGTTAAAAGTAGCAATGTTGGACTGGCAGATATCAAAGTATTCTTCGCCGATTGTTGATCTGTCATACTTCTTGTTCGCTTGCATATCCAAAGAAGACATAGAAGATTTAGATGAAATTTTGAGACTGTATCACAAATCTTTATCATCACATTTACACAGAATGGGAGCTGATTCTAACAAATTGTATCCATTAGGTATCTTTTTAAAAGACTGGAAGAAATTCGGTAGATTTGGTGCTTCAATGAGTAGTTTATCGTTCAAGGTTTGTGCAACAGATTCCGACGAAGTGATTGATTTCGTCGAAGCTGTTGAAAATGGGGGAGATGTTGGTTCAGTGTTCTCGTACGATGTTAAAGACAAAACCACTTATAAGAATAGGGCAAGACATGTTGTAAAATATGTGGTAGAAAGTGGTCTTATCTAGTTTGCAATCTTATAAAGTTATGTACATGTAGAAACAGAAGTACTTATCTATTTATATTGACTCAAGTTGCAACAAAACACTTTATCCTTGCAACAGCACTTTTATGGCATTAGTCATTTGAAATTACTTTAAAACTATACTTATATGGAAAATATTCAATCCAAATTATGATTTTCTGGTACCTTTGTGCCTTTATTTGGTTCAA
Source organism: Tenebrio molitor (assembly GCF_963966145.1). Classification (NCBI taxonomy): domain Eukaryota; kingdom Metazoa; phylum Arthropoda; class Insecta; order Coleoptera; family Tenebrionidae; genus Tenebrio; species Tenebrio molitor. The sequence goes on along the minus strand of NC_091047.1, from coordinate 21,192,445 downwards.
AAATATTGAAAAAACGCTGTTGCGAATGACAAGTGGTTTTTTGCAACTTGAGTCAACTATACTTATAAATACAATAGTTATTTTTGTATTAAGTGCGCAAAATGATTGTTTTTTGTTGGCGCATTCGAATGAGTTTTTGGTCGAGACCGTCAGGTCGAGACTTCAAACTCATTCGAATGCGCCAACAAGACAATCATCTTTCGCACGAAATACAAACACTATTTTTTCTACAACCACATTTTAAAATTTTTGAATTTTTACATTTTTGTAAAATTTTCTTTGGATGCTAAAATATTCGTGAAAAAGTTTCCTTGGATGCTAAAATACGAGTATAACTATTTTAGCATCCAAGGAAACTTTTTGACAAATATTTTTTCACTATCAAAAATGACATACTTTGCGACTTGATAACGATGCATAAATGTCACGTTTTTTTGACGGTTGTAGAAAAAAACATTTTTTTCTTCAAACGTCCGTAAATATGACATTGCACTGCTGCATTGATAATGCTAAAGTGTCACTTCATTGTCATGGCATCTAACGAGCTGACCAGCGTCCGTGAAGTTATTATCTCCGCTGAAGAGCGTCCGTGAAGTTATTATCTCCGCTGATGAGCGGCTGTAAAGTAAACTAGTTAACTCATTTGAAATTCCTACCTGGCTTCTTAACATGCGGCTACCAGCCGCAGCACATAAAACTTCATTTTGCTCATCATAACATAATATACTATTATTTTATTGTTTTATTCTGGCATTACTCCATAATATTACCTATACATCTACGTACATTTTTTCATTATTAGTTGTTATCAAATAAGGGATTAGAGAGTTATGTATTAAGAAATAAATTAAAGAAGCTTATGTTTGAACAATTCCAAAATGTAGTAATAATTATAGATTAAATACAAACAAATTAACAAGATAACAAAGTTGTTGAAAATAACGACATAGACATGCTAGAACAAAAGATTAGCTCTAAAAAAATATTTGTGACAGTTCTTTAACAAAATGAAGATTTTCTGTTAATCGATACAATACTGATATCAGTGATATCAGTTTCTTTTATTATTTCAGTGCTGAAGATTTTTAATTAAACTGTTGTGTATCTTTTTGTCTTATCATGATGGAGTATTATATTTGTTTTGTCCCTTATCAGATACAATTTTGTAGATGACTAGACTGTCATTTTTGTAAATGTCCTAAAGTTGATAGATAACATTGTGTTTTGTTAAAATCTAAACTGTGTAATCTTAATTTCCTTTTTATTGTATTAAAGTAGGTATATAACTATATTGTACTTATTACTATTAAGGTATATAAATACAATATTTGTGTGTTGATTAAATGAAAATTGCCACCATCTTTTAAGTATGATCTGATCTTGTCTCAATAATTTAGTTAATTCTAAGGACATTTAAGGCGCTTGACATCACTTGTAATAACGTAAAACAGAAAATTAAGAAAGTAAGAATAAAGGTGTTAATGCCCAAGTTAAAAGTAAACTAACAAACTAAAAAGAGAAAGAAATCAAATTGCAATGGAAACATTTTTTATTAAAGGAAATGAAAAATTCTAGATTAATTTTTAAATACATAGAAGGACAAAAAAATAATAAGAGTATAATTTTTTCTATGAGAGTAGGTACTAAACATAAAGACAAGAAGTTAAATTTAAAATTTTATTCAAGACACATGCATTAAATTATTAGATGATCAAAATATACAGGTGTCCCAAAAATGGCGTACTAACGGTGCGCTACGGTGTAGAAGAGACTACCGTAAACGTTAGAAAAATGTTAAAAAAATTCTATTGGACTTATTTGCTGATTTGGCAGTCTTTGAAAGTGGCATTTAACAGGTAAATTATTTCAAAATATATTTATTAAATTGTCATGACAGCTACTTCTAATCGTACATATTATCACAAAGTACAAGATTACTCACTACCAATATCTAATCCTGCATAATAGAGAATTTAGAAGCTTTGAAAATCGAAAAAATTATTTTAAATCCACTACGGTAACATTGCATGGTAATGTTGTACGAATACATCTTTGTTTACATTGTATTACCGTTAATAATAATAATAATAAAAATTTATTTTTTTGTCTGAACATTTTTTTCCATATTTTTTTCGTGTACATTTAAACATCCTCGATACGGTAGTAAGTAGTTAGTACGTCATTTTTGGGACAGCCTGTATAATACTATCAGTTTGTTTTTAAAGAATAATTTGCCGGTAGGTTAAAATGTCAGCTCATTAGACTTCCGTTACATCATTGTTATTAAATATCGTGTCATCAACAATTAAGTTTTTGAGATTTTGGACGTATGTCGAAATCTACATGTTCAGATGCTCTGGATGCATGGAAGTATTTTTGGTTGCATATACCTGTTTCGATTTACGTGAGTATGTCCATTCTTCGTTTTTGAAAACACAATTACGAAAGTATGATTCAATGATGAATCTTTAATGTTCTGAAGTAAAAATCATTTTTGCGTTAAAATTTGATTAATAGTGACAGTTGTTTGACGTTTTTTTAGCTGACTTAGCAAAGATACGAAAAACCTGACACTGTCAATGTCATAGCGGCCCCTTATCTAAGTAATTGTTGATCGCACGGTATATCTTATCTTTAATTTTGTATAAATACAGCTTAACTAACAACAAATTACAGTGCATTCTAGTTTGTATAAGTCTAAATGGCAGCGAAAACAATAGTTGGAAACGAAGATGAAATTCGTTTTTGGTTAAAAAGTGTTTTAACAGAAGAGAATCTCGATGATTTCTCCGTGAATATACTGGGAAATTCAGAAAAAGGCGATGGATACGCTGGAGACATAGTTTTCGTACGTTTGACCAGTGCTATTGCTCATTCTCCAAAGGAATACAATCTTGTGTTAAAATGTAGCAAACGAAGTGAAACCTTAAGAAAAACAACTCCAATTAAAGAAGCTTTTACTAATGAAATCTACGTGTACAACACAGTGTTGCCAGTTTTTACTGAGTTTCAACGCAAACATGGAATTGAGAATCCCTTTGATAGTGTTCCAAAATATTATGGCAAATTTACCGATGAAAATACGGAAGTTCTAGTTTTTGAAAATTTGAAGAGTGCTGGCTATTCCTTGTGGAATAAGAAGAATCCGTTAACGAGAAAACATATAAATATGGTTGTGGAGGAATATGGTAAATTTCATGCTATTTCCTTTGCGATGCAAGATCAGCAACCAGAAAAATTTCAAGAATTAAGTAGTGAATTGGTCGATATTTTTAAGCAGACTATGACATCATCAGCTTTCGGAGATGTCTATTCAAAAGGTTTTGACGAAGTGTGCGACTTGCTGAAAGGTGACCTCGACGATGAAACTTTAATTAAATGGAAAAACTTGAGAAAGCAAGTTAATTATATTTTCACCGATATGTGCGAACAACCGGACGTGCAAAAAGTAATCCTTCATGGAGACTGTTGGAATAACAATTTCATGTTTAAACACGCTGTGAGTTTACAATTTCTGTTTGAAATATTGCTAATTATTAAGTTTTCAGGCTAACAACGAAATTCTACCAGTAAAAGTAGCAATGTTAGACTGGCAAATATCAAAGTATTCTTCACCGATCCTTGATCTGTCATATTTCTTGTTCGTTTGCATATCCAAAGAAGACATAGAAGATTTAGATGAAATGTTGCGACTCTATCACAAATCTTTATCGTCACATTTACACAGAATGGGAGCTGATTCTAAGAAATTGTATCCATTGGACATCTTTTTGAAAGACTGGAAAAAATACGGCAAATTTGGTGCTTCAATGAGTAGTGTATTGTTCAAGGTTTGTGCAACAGATTCTGACGAAGTGATTGATTTAGCTGAAGCTGTTGAAAATGGGGGAGACGTTGGTACGGCCTTCTCGTATGATGTTAAAGACAAAACCAGTTTTAAGAATAGAGCAAGACATGTTGTAAAATATGTAGTAGAAAATGGTCTTATCTAATTTATTATCATATTATATTATGAAGAAACAAAAGTACCTGTTCACGTTGGGAAGAACAGCTGTGGTGCAAATGACTGACCTGTTACTATGACAACTCATATGAAAGTGAATGCCAAATGTATGCGATTTGCACCACTAATGTTCAATCCAACGTGAACAGGTTATAATAGTTACAATGTGTACAAAAACATTTTTATTTTATTGTTTTAGTCTGGTATTATTTCATAATAACAACAACAATAATATAGAGTGCGAGTGTAAAGTAAGAAATAAAATACTTTATGCAGGATTATATTATAATTTGACAATTATGCACAAATTTTGTTGGCATAAACATCTTTTTACGGACCACTTTACGCCCGTGGGCTATAAAGATAGGTAGGTATGTCAAATAAAAGTTAAAAATCTTTTTGGTGAAATTCCGAAAAAAAGTGCCACTTATCTTAAACTACCTAATCCAGAATTATATACTGGGCACTCATTTCTGGCGCTTTCTCAACCTCGTTCATCATTTCGTTTATTAATTTATTTATAACCGAAAATTGCAACTGGAAAAATGGCTACGGTTGTTTTCACTGTTCCCACGGTTAGGCGCAAAACTAAAAATTTGACGGAAGCACTACGCGATGCGAACATCTGTGATGTGGGCAGACATTTATTTATTAATGTTTGTTAAATGTTAGGTTTTAGGCATTAATCGTGCATAAAATAGTGTATGTACTGCGGGGGTGAACTGGCTTTTGTGCCCTTCGGCCACCTCAGGCCATAAAACCTTCTTACGCCTTTATTACATAAATAACTATTAAGTTTAACTATTAATGTAGATATCTGGCAAAAATCATACGACAAATCAAGCTACATTTACAAGTCGTCATTCTTTGACACTTCTGTGTAGATGGAATTCCGGACCAAAAAAGTTTTCCGTTTTCAATTTAAATTACATAAAGTGAGTTTTTTTAAGACTGGCCGTAGGATTTTACATACTAATTTTTCAATCCCCTGTTAACTTTTGTCCTCATGAAAATATTCAACCTAGTTTTGTAGTAAAGTTGTGGGATATGATAATGTATTGAAACAATTTCAATTTAATACCCAGAAACAAGGAATAAGTTAGCAAAAAGAAGTTTTTTGAATTCCGTTTGCTTCTATTTTAAATTTTCAGTAGGCTAAAACTTCACCTGACATTTGTAATTTTGATAGGTAATTGATTGTGTAATTGCTTAACTGCCTATGGAGGCCATTTTGAACATTTCATTTAATTTTTATTGAAGTAAAGAACCTTATTATAACAAAAAATGAATCTATCGTTGTTGAAGTAATGTTCAGACTATTTTTTGCAAATAACGTTTTGTTTGTAAATTGTGTATTACAACCATTTTGGTATCACAAAATGAAGTAAATTGTGGTAAATGACTAGATAATATTATTAATATTATTGTTTAATCTAAAAACAGCGCTAAGCTTTGTATTTTTTACAAAAATAAGAGTTAACAGGGGATTGAAAAATTAGCATGTACAGTTAATTTCAAAATTATAGAGTACACCTAATTTTCTACAGTGTGAAATGCACTTACATTTTTTGTCAATGATCAATGTCAATTTTGACAAACAAATTCCGAATTTAACCGGAAACGGGAAAGTGCTCATTCTTTCCAAATTAGAAGATGATCCGGAGGGTAGCCCAGTATTATAACATTGCGAAGAGCACCGTGCAGAGAATAAAACAGACAATATTATGGTGTTCTAAAATATCAGCGACATTTTATGTTGTGAAACTTACCTAACCTATCAAAAAAAAATAACGCTCAAATTTCAAAAAGCGATCTTTACATGTGGAAAAATCTGTAATAAATCGACTTCTTGATTTTTGAGGTGTACTCGATAATTTTGAAATTAACTGTACATTGTTTTTCTTTTGGTTTTCTTCTTTTGTCAATTGTATTTCACTATTTCTCAAAACTTTCATATTTACGTCACTTTGACATAGAGATAGGAAATAGTTTTGAGAAATAGTCAAATACAATTGACAAAAAAGGAAAACCAAAAGAAACACACTGTAAAACTCTATGGCCAGTCTTAAAAAAAACTCACTGTATATGGAATGTTGTAAATAATTTTTTCTTTTAGATATAGCTGCTTTATACCGGAACAAGCCATATTTTGTATTTAGAACTATATAAAAAAAATTGAAAAAAAATATTTATTTCATACTGTCCGGTAGATGCTCGATTACATCATCAATTTGAGTCCGGTAGATGAGTTATAACAGTATCAGAGCCGGAAAGTGTCACTTAGCAACACCTACCGGACTGTTTTCCTTTTATACATCAAATCTGACATGGAAAAGTGAAAAAGTCAAAAAATATTCGATCTAAAAAAACAATAGCAACGGCCGTTGCCACAGGAAAAAAGGTGATGCTATTTTCACAATATAATGTAATTTTTTAATTTTTGAAATAAAATGATGATGCACAAGAGACTTCCAGTATGAAATAAAATACGTTACGATATACATCCGGTAGTACTTGTAACAGGTACTCGTTTAGACATTCTTGACTCGGCTCCTAACGTCGCCTCGTTCATAATGTCTAACTCGTACTGTTACAAGTAACCTACCGGACTTATAACGTAAATTACTATTAGGAGTACCTACACACTTAGAATTCTGACGAATGCGATTTCAACACCGAAAGTAGCATCGTATTTAGAAGCAGTCGTATAGTACTCATGCTGCTGATTTGTTTAGAGCAGACTGAGTTTAATTTATTTATTCTAAAATAACTACAAGAACAACACCATAATTAAATTAAGTCATACTTGACAACATATTCAACAATATGACGCATTCTATTTTTGTAAAGTTCTGTATTCCTAATCCCACCTGCAAATGTGTGGCTGAAATCTTTGCCACTCTCAGCAGATTCGGTTATATCAACAACTTCATCTTTTTCAGTGGAACATACTTTCATTAGTAAACTACTCATCAGGATACCAAATTTACAGTAAAGTTTCCAATCATCTAAAAACTGATGGAAGGGGTATAAAACATTCGGATCTTCTACTCCTAAATCACGTAAGTAATTAGTAAAAGTGGAGTGGTAAGTACTTAAAATGTCATCCAAGTTTTCAATATCCTCTTTGGATATGCAGGCAAACAAGAAATATGAGAGATCACTTATCGGTGACGCATAACGAGATACTTGCCAGTCTAACATAGCAACTTTCAAAGGTGCCTTAGTGCTTTCATTCTAAAAACAAAATAAACAAAACGATTTAAAAAATAGCTGAACAGCACATATTTAATACATTACTTACTTCAAATTTGTGCATAAAATTATTATTCCAACAGTCACCATGAATTATTACTTTAAATGCTTCCACGTATGTGGTACCAACTACAGTTTCAATTTGATCTTTGAAGCTTCTCCATTTTGAGACAATCTTTTCATCGAGTTCATTTTTTAAGAGCTCACTAGTCTCATCTATACATCCTCTGAAAAGATTGACCAACGGACCAGCCGCCATGCCTTTCATATTTTCTTCTACCTTTTCGACTATTTCTTCAAATTTGTCTGGTTGTTGTTCTTTCATTGCAACTGAAACTGCATGGAATTTCCCATACTGTTTTATTACGAAGTCAATATGTTTTCTTTCTAGTGGTTTCGTCTTCGGCCACAATTCATATCCGCTTTTCTTCAAATTTTCAAGAACGATAACTTCTATGTTTTCTCCCTTGAAAGTTCCGTAGCATTTGGGTACACTATTAAAAGGGTCCTTGATTCCCTTATCCTCTTGAAATTTGAGGAAAGTGGGAAATACATGATTGTACATAAAAATCTCGTTCAAATATATTAGGATCATTTGAGGATTTTCTCGTAGAGCTTGACTTTGTTTGCTGCATTTTAAAACCAAGTCGTATTCTCTTGTTGATTGGTCTTCAGTTTTTCCAGATACAGATGCAAAGATAATGTCTCCCATATATCCCTCACCTTTTTCTGAAGTTCCTATCTCATTGACGACAATATCTGTTAAATTTTCTTTTCTTAAAGCTACTTTCAGCCACGACTTTATTTCACTCTTAATATCACTGTTAGGAGACGCCATAGCTTTTGAAACGATCACACCACTAACCAATGTTACCAACGAATTCACTTAAGTAGCTTTAAAATGATAATTTTATTCATTATCAGTAAGGGCCGGATTTATATGCACTAAAAAAGTCGAAATATGCATGCAAGATATGCTTCCGAGATTACAAAATATGCACCTAAATATGCTTTAAAAAATCGAAAGAGGCACGTTTTTTTTAATTTAAAATTTATATGAATTAAAAAATAATACAATTATAATACAATGTTGCTTTAATTACTATTAAAATGACAAACAAGGTACTTTTCTAAATTTTCTGGAGTAAAATTTTGTCTTCTGTCAGACAAAATATTTTTATATCTTGAAAACGATCGTTCGACATCGCAAGATGTTACCGGTGCGTATTCAAACTGTGGGATCTTTTCTACTGCTATGGTGCAGTCAGTGGAACCAAAGCCATTCAGCACTTGAGATATCTCGTATAAAACGGAAAATCCCGGATTTTTGGTTAAAACAGCTTCAAGTTTGGTATATGCCTTTTTACAAACTACACCTGGTGCCATTTTAAAAGAATCTCGGATGGTCGCTATTCTTTCCATATTCTTGACGATGGTTTCTCCTGTTGATTTCAGTGCTTTAATTGTCTGAACTAGAATTTTGAAGTGAGTGGCAATGTACGCTAATTCGTTTTGTATCCTGGCGTTATTAAATGCATGCTGTGATTCTTGTATTGCTACTGAGTCCGAACTGTTAAAACTATCAACAACCTAAAATGAAAGTTTTTTTTATTTTTATATAAGGTATAACATACGTACTTACATCTTTTATGGCTGTGAAGTTTTCTTGGTAAAAAACTGCTGCTTCGAGCCAAGTGCCCCAACGAGTTAGAACTGGTTCTGGTGGTAGTTTAAGATTCGGACACTTTTCTGTGTACACTTCTCTTCGAAGTGGCGCTTTTAAAAATACCTTTTTGGTGTTTGATATCAATTTATTTACCATGGGATATTAATTCCTCACCAATTCTGCGACTAAATTTAACCCATGTGCAAGGCAAGTAACGTGCAGCATAGCTGGATAAAACACTTTCAAATTTTTGCCGGCTTTTAACATGTAGGCGACTCCATCCGTGTATAAAATTTTAACTTTTTCTTCATTACTTCCCGTAGGCCATAGCACTCCTGAATAAAACAATATTTTTAAAAGGTCCGTCGCAATCACAACCACTTTAACGTACTCCAGTTAACTGAATTAGCGGGTAGACATTGAAATCGTACCTATGTTTTAACTTTTCTTAATATGAATACGTTTTAAGCGGTTGTGACTAAGCTTTTATTCAAAACTGAAAGAAAAATGCATACAATAAATAAATAAGTTAACTCACGCAGCGAATCATTAACAAATCTTGCTACCGTGTTAGAATTCGTTCTCTCTAAAACTTTTGATGTAAGTAGATACGGTTTGCAAAATTCACTTGCTCTAAGTGCCCCAACAATACAATTTGCTACAGCATTTCCCCTTACATCAGTTGTTTCGTCAACTGAAATCCAAATGTCACTTATACCAATATTGTCCCGAATCTTCTGTATTTGCTGTGTATAAGAATGGAAAATTTAAATAATGGTACTGCTTCAACTTTATGAAACTTATCGAATCATAGCATTTATTTAAATAATTTTTACGTAAGGAGGATTTGTTTGGAATTTTGCGTTTGCAATATTTTTCCAAAAACGAATTAAATTTGGGATTTTCTATTTTCGTCCACGGTATATTTGCTGCCAAAAATGCTTCACACATATCAAAAGTAAAATCATTTTGTACTACTTGAGTTTGGCCCAAAAATAATTGTCTTAAAGGCATCTTCTGTTTTTTTGCATTTTTTTATGTAAATTTGTGTTTAGGTGTTGGTCGACTAAATATTTTTTTTCGCTTGATACCTTTCATTTGAAAATAAATATTTAAATAAGAATTTAACACCTAATCTAATTTTGTAACAGACATCGAATTATTCATTTAACTTACGTGTTTGGAACATATTTGACAAAAAATGACTTTCCCGTCAGTAGTAAGATGTTCCGATTTTGATATCCATCCACGGATTTGTTCACTTCTGCACGCTTTCACTTTAGGCATATTGAAAATAACAACACCAAACTAAAATCAACACTGGAAACTAAAATCTTATCTAACAGAAATATATCTCCAGTAAGCTGTTGAACATACGAAAGACGCTGTGATTATGAGAGAAACAGTCATATTATATTATTTAGAGTGCATGCCAATAAATAAATTATATTATTTTATTGCCGACTTTTGTCTTTTGTCGGCAGCACAGTAGCAGGTGCTACTATGCTGTCTATGTCGGCAGTATCGGCACATTTTTGCAACTTCCACATCAAAAGCGGCATTTCCTTGAAGCGGCTAGACCAGATGTGCGTTTCCTTGGGTCCGTAAAATGCAAAAAAATATGCATTTATTGTAAAATATGCTTTTATTGCTAAATATGCAATAATATGCATAATAAGAATGGTGTCATTTTATTTAGAATTATCTGAAACGCCAAGAAAACTGCAAAGTAATCCGAAGACGTTTAGCAAAAAAATATGCAAATGCATATAAATCCGGTCTTTAATTATCAGTTATCATCATTGATTATAGTGGGGTCTAGTACAGATCAGTTTCTATTGGGTGGATAAATAATCTTAGAGGATAGTGATGACGATTTGATTAAACGACAGGTATCTATTATAAAATGATAAACCATCAAAATTGCTAATTTAAAAAACGATACACACCGATTAAAATTAAATTCAAAGAAATTCGTATTTGGACAATTGTGTAATTGTTCTAAAAACCATTAAAATCGATTAAATAAATTCAAAGAATTTCATATTTGGACAATTATGTAATTGTTCGAATATAAAATTCTTTCAATTGAATTGATCTGAATGGTTTTTAAATTAAAAGGATTTGATAAATAGATAACATTGTGTTTTGCTATTTCTAAAAGTGTGGAATTTCAATTTTGTGTTGCATTGTTGAGAAAATATTTTTACTCGTGATTAGATAAGAATTGCTATTAATTTTTAAGTATCTTACCATTAGATGAATAACCTCTTATCCATCTAATTTTGAACAGTCATCAAAGGCTATTGTTATCATGTTAATACATCTTAATAAAATTCAGAAAAATTTCACATATTATCTCCACACTAGAAAGTTATTTTTAATGCCAATTTTATTTCTTATTTATTTTATTTATCGCAAAAGGAAAGTTTCTTTATTTAATAGTATGTAGATATTTTGTGCTCTAAATGATGGTTAGAACTGTTACTGTTCATAGGAAATATAAAAACCATAAAGTACCATCTCTTTACCCATTTAATCATAGTCATAGCCAATTTCGTGATTAATTTCTCAGAAGAAAAATAATTTTTTATTTTCAGATTATAGATGTAAGTAATGCACCTGTAAAAAAATTAAATAAGACTTTGTCCAAACAGGTTAAAAATTTTGTTTAAAGATCTCTACCAAAAAGTATTATGGAGGAAAGTATTTATTTTGAGGAAGAAGTAGAGAAGATTTATTTATTTCAAAAATTATTTTCGAATTTGGAGTATTCACATCTGGCCGGCTCTAATTACATTATATGTATAATAAAGGAGCCATAGTTATAAAATAATCATTCGAAACTTTTTTTGTAAAAAATGTTATACTCTACACAAACAGCACGATACGAAATCGAATTAAGGTACAAAAGGTAATTTTCAATATTCTTAACAATTTTTAAAATTTCTTTATAAACACGCTGGCTGCCGCAAGGTTACGCAATGTTACCGATACACGCTGACTCTGAAGTATTTTCCAATGGAAGTGTCTAACAGGGTCTAATGAACCAATTTCTATATTCTATATTTGTTTTTTACTATTACATTACATTCGAGGTAAATGTTGTCCATAAAAGATTTACCGATTACAATATGAGTTCATTAGATTTCCAATTACGTCATAAATTATACGAGTATATTATCTTCGTTGTTGTATAAATATCACTTGATACATTGAGAGCCACAGTGCTACACGAGACGGCGTGTGTGTCACACAGCTTTGTATCTGTAACATTTGTGTAGGTACTTCTAGAGTGCATAAAGAGCAATGACTGGAAACGAGAGTGAAATTCGTTTCTGGTTAAAAAATATTTTAACCGAAGAAAACCTTGATGATTTTTCCGTGAATATATTGGGAAACGCTGCAAAAGGTGAGGGACACTCTGGAGATATAGTTTTTGTTAGTCTGAATAGTGTTCATTCTTCAAAGGAATACCATCTTGTGTTAAAATGCAGCCAACGAAATAAAACTTTGAGAGAAACAACTCCAGTCAAAGAATCTTATACTAATGAAATCTACGTATACGACACAGTGTTCCCTGTTTTTACCCAGTTTCAACGCAAAAATAAAATTGAGAGTCCTTTTGACAATGTTCCAAAATATTACGGTAAATTTATGAACGAAAATATAGAGGTTCTAGTTTTTGATGATGTTAAGAATGCTGGCTATTCCTTGTGGAACAAGAAGAATCCATTAACTAGAAAACATATAAATATGGTTGTCGAGGAATATAGTAAATTCCATGCGATTTCCTTTGCGATGCAAGACCAGCACCCAGAGAAATTCGAAGAATTAAGTAGTGGATTGCAGGAAGTTTTTAAAATGTTTATGAAATCAACTGGTTTAGACGGTCTGCTTATGAAATGTATAGACGAGGTATACGACTTGTTGAAAGGTGACCTCGATGATAGTGTTTTGATCACATGGAAAAACTTTAAAAGCCAAATAGATTATATTTTCTATGATATGTGCAAAGAACCAGACGTGAAAAAAGTAATCGTCCATGGAGACTGTTGGAATAACAATTACATGTTTAAGTACGCTGTGAGTTTACCATTTATATTTGAAATTTGTTCCTAAGTACCAATTTTTTAGGCTGACAACCAAATCCTGCCAGTAGAAGTAGCAATTTTGGACTGGCAAACATCAAACCATTCTTCACCGATTATCGATCTGTCATACTTTTTATTCGCTTGTATATCCAAAGAAGACATAGAAGATTTAGATGAGATTTTGCGACTCTACCATAAATCTTTAACGTCGCATTTAAGTAGAATGGGTGCCGATTCTAATTTGTTATATCCGATGGACACGTTTTTACAAGACTGGAAGAAATACAGTAGATTCGGTGCTGCACTGAGCAGTATAGTGTTCAAAGTTTCTGCAACGGAATCAGAAGAAGTGATTGATTTCACCAAAGCAACCGAAAATGGGGGAAATGTCAGTACAGCATTTTCATATGATGTTAAAGACAAAGCCAGTTATAAGAATAGAGCAAGGCATGTAGTAAAGTATGTAGTAGAAAATGGTCTTATATAATGTTTATTGTGTCTAATCATGTATATGCAGACAGACAGACAGAAACAGAAGTACCTGCTATTAATAGATACAAGAATATACGAGTATTAATTTGATTATTGTATTGTATTGTATTTCGTATTAAAAATATTTAACTTTAAAAAAGAAACAAAGATAAATGTAATTAATCAACTTAAGTACATAACATCTGGAAAAGTGCCCCGAATGCTTGTAGCGTTTCCACGTTGAATAGCAAGGGAAATCCTCTCGAAAAGGAATTTCTTTGATTTTAAATTGCCTGATTCTGAAAATGAGTCGGTTTCCGATGACATTAATGAAATCGATGGCTTCTTTGCTCCAAGGGCCTAAGGTTTCAAAAGCTAAACCTTGAAAAAGAAACTGATTGTACTATAATATCTATGTTTTGTTTTGACAAAAATCAGAGTATTCTATTAAGAGTTTAATTATTATCACCATATGTTTAGGTCATAGATGAACAAATCTGTGTTTAGATGGTAAATTTGTATTTTTTCCGTTTAGATCAGAGTCTGCCATGACAAGCGGCCACCAGGTTTATCTTAATATGGGCGTCACTACAAAAAATAAAATTGCAAATTGTATAAAAAAATATCGTTGCCCTTGTGAATAATAGTAGATTATGTAATTAATTATCATCAGAAGTAACTCTTTTTGTCGCTAACTGGGCGAATTACAAAAAGACCTTCTGCTCTGAATGATATTAGTATATAAACTAGGCAAAAATGAGTAGGAAATTTTTTCATGTTTGAATTTTTTAGAAATACAGTTTAAAATTTGTAATGAAATGTGTTAGAAATATAAATATGTACACTTGCTTTCAAAACTTTCCCGTACACCTATTTTTTGCTGTATTAAATCAGGGTTGTAATTAATCAACTCTTTTGAAAAGTCAAAATGGCTCGACTGACAGAGCAAGGCAAAGTTTTGATGCTTTCTAAATTAGAAGAGGAGTGGTCCATAAGAAGTGTTGCTACTCATAATGGGCTAAATAAAAGCACTGTTCTACAACTCACGACCTGCTGTATTATAACCGGCCCGTTCAAAAGTGTAATTTGAGTGATCCCCGCAGAGCGCTAGTGTACGGGCGCTTTTTGGGGATTATATTCATCTTAAGTCTTTGTCACCGAGAGTTCAAATGACATTCGAAATTAAAATCAAAAACACAAAAATACAATTGTGTTCAGTATTGTTTTAGAAAGAAAATATGAACTTACTGTACTCAATCTTAACTCTAAAATCGTGTCTAAACATATTTTTCCGATTTTTTATTCTTTAGAAGCGCCCGTACTGTGGCGCCCTCATCGGCGAAAATTGGCTCTTTCTCGGAAACATTTTCGCAATGCTTTTTTAATGAAATGAACAGGCCGGTTATTATACAGCAGGTCGTGCTACAAAACTAATAAGTAAAGAATAGGTGGGTGGGAACAAGAAGGAATCGTGAGTAGAAGATAGATCATAATTTTTTAAATGTCATCTTTAACCTAAGTTCAAAATTACTCGTTTACACTGCTTAAATTTTGCAAAATCGTCGTTACTTGATTTTGAATGTGTACGCGAAAGTTTTGAAAGCAAGTGTACATACACATTAAGGCCCGGTTTATTCACCTTCAAGTAAATTTATCTGACCAGTAGTTGCTATGATTTAGAATTTGCTATTGGTAGATCCATGGTAATTACCGTTCCAATAAAGTTACTTGAAGGTGAATAAACCGGGCCTAAATGTAATGTTTCAAGTACCTGTAACATTTTAAATTTATCTAGTGTTTAAGAATACGTGGGAGGATTGGGGCAATTATTTTGCTTTCCAAGAAAGATTGTGGAATTCCCTATTCATTTTTGCCTAGTTAACTATTTATTTTCAAGCGGATAACAAAAAAAAATCGGACCTGAACTCATTTATTTTCTTTTGTTGCAATTAAAGTAAAATGACAATTTTCAACTTAATAATGTTCAAATTTTAAGGCACCAGTAATTCCTACTTCTCTTGCAATATTGTTAGTACTTGAAGGTTCAATAATATCGAGCGTTCAAATAAAATTCTGGGCTGGGAAGGCGTTGCAAACCGTCAATTGTTGTGCTTTTTTCAAGCATGTTGACGGCTAACTTAAGATTTAGAGCCAAACAATTTTTCTGTTTTTTTTTCTTTCTTTGCAATATTTTGCAATTTAAAAAAAATAGAATAACGTAACGATTCCTATTCTCGAAGCAAATATCTAAAGGCACCCTTTATTGAATACAAACATGTGCCGTTTAAACATAAACAAATATCATTCGTGTCAAACGGCGGAAAATTCAAACTTTACATTGTTCTAAACGGTTTAATTTTTTCAACGCCTACTCAGCCCAGGATTTTATTTGAACGTGCATTAGTAAAGTTTACTAAAATCTAACATGTATCATCTATGCACCTAGGAGACTCGTGTTACACCACAGTTGCATCGGTTAAATATTGTGTAATAATTTCATTATTTCGCTTTTTTAGAGCAACCTTACAGTTGACTCGGTCGAGCCGCTTCGCCTGTGGATATTTCAACTCCTAGGATTTGAAGTGTTGAAGTCCAGTTACAAAAAAATCCATTTCAAACGTTTCTATAGAGTTACACAAAGGCGCGATGTTCGACCGCTTGCAGATAAAAGAGTTTTTCAAAAAAATTAGTACTTCCCCTTCGACAAATATTTTTGCGAGGAAAAGCTAAATAAAAATTGTAAAAAAAGTTTTTTAACTCAGGTTCTTCGAGATTGCGTTATAAGTAAATATTACAAGCAAAAGTAAATAATGAAGCAAAATTAATTTTTGCACAAGGGGGGCCACCACTATCAATGTGGGTCTAAATACGTACGAATATGGTGAAGCGATATTCAGTCATGACTAGCTTTAAGTAGTCAGCGCATGCGCTTTGATACTTGTTACTTAAAATTAGACGACGTATCTCACACAGTTTAGTATCCGTAACGTTGCGTAATATCGCGCCAGTTGCAGCGTACTAAACAACAACAAATTACGATCAAATTTACGTACTTCTAGGGCAGGCGATACCGAAAGCAATGATTGGGAACGAGAGTGAAATTCGTTTTTGGTTAAAATGTGTTTTAACGGAAGAAAATCTCGGATGATTTTTCCGTAGATATATTGGGAAGCACAGGTAAAGGCGATGGATACGCTGGAGATATAGTTTTCGTACGTTTGACCAGTACTATTGCTCATTGTTCAAAGGAATACAATCTAGTGTTAAAATGCAGCAAACGAAGTGAAGCCTTCAGAAAATCAATGCCAATCAAAGAAGCTTTTACTAATGAAATCTACGTGTACGATAAAGTGTTCCCAGCTTTTACTCAGTTTCAACGCAAACACGGAATTGAGAATCCCTTTGATAGTGTTCCAAAATATTATGGCAAATTTATGGACGAAAATACGGAAGTTTTAATTTTTGAAAATTTGAAGATTTTTGGTTATTCTTTGTGGAATAAGAAGAATCCGTTGACGAGAAAACATATAAATATGGTTGTGGAGGAATATGGTAAATTCCATGCTATTTCCTTTGCAATGCAAGATCAGCAACCAGACAAATTTCAACAATTCATTAGTGAATTGCAGGATATTTTTAAACAGTTTATAACATTAGCTTCTTTCCAAGATATTGCCACGGTATTTTTCTAATTTGGGTCGGCGGTTGGCAATTGTTGCCGGTAGCTCAGTCTTGGGCGGGGTAAGCGAACGAATTAGCCAGACCCGAAAGACAAGAAGATAAGGGCGCCAGGATCCTCCGGCACTGATGCTTCGGGAGTATCCGGATCCGACGATACTCCGGGGCCGATACCCGAAAAGAAACACACGTGTCCCAGTTAACAAATTTAATCAAATTAGATCCTCTGGTACAATAAATATTTACAATAAGTGAACATTAAAAAAAAATAATGTGTACAATTGATTGTTGGTAAAAAAAAAAAAAAAATTACTGTTCGATGTTCGATTGCAGCAAACAAAAAAAATTCAAGGAACGGTCCTGACCGGTAACGCACAAAATAAATTAAAACTAAAGATGAAATTCCCGCGAGCCGCCGACGATACTTGTACAAGCTCGGTGCGACCGCAAAACAAACGGTATCGAATTAAAACGCAACTCTAAGTTACCGGCGTCGGATTTACAAATAATATTGTCAAAAAAAAGTTTGAATTCCAAATTACACACACACACAAGATAAAACACGCGACACAAGAGAGAGAGACAGTAAAACAAAAGAAGAGACGTTATCTCCTTGCCGAAAAACGGCTGCGGCCTCGAGAGAGGAGATACCCGGCACGAGCAAAATGGAGGCTCTGTTCCTGTAGGTGCGATATGATAGTCGTGAACGATCTGACCTGTGACCTGAGCCTCCTGCGTCGTCCTTCGGCGTCCTGTGGGGTTCGCCGCTCGGCGGTCCTGCTGCCGTTGAGGCCGCTGCTGACTCCGGTGGAGATGAAAAAAAGAAGGCCAGAAAAACAGGAAACTCGACGGATCCGCTGGAACGGGTCCGGCAAAAGGTCCTCGTAAGAGATCCGCTTAAAAGACCCTTTCATAGAAAGAAGAGAGCGCCATTAAGTTAACGTACGACGGGAAAACTGTGACTTACTCAGTCGGCGTGAGGTCTTTTTTTTTTGGGGGACGAAAAGCCAAAAAAAGTCCGTGACTCCCAAGATCCGGAAATTCCGACAGAGTTGGGGTTCCAAAACGTACGCTATCCAGCCAGAAACGGAGAACCACGCAACTCTTCTGACGGGCACAGGAGACTTCGTGAAAATCCCGAAAATCGGTGCGATCCACAAAAAAACGCTGACACGAAGTTCACCCAGTCACGGTACTTTTGCGAAAGAGGAAGAGTGGCATCGAAACGCGAACTTATCGCCTTGCCCAAAAAAGTCTAACCAGTCTCGGTGAAGGAAAACAGACCTTAACAGCTGTCGACAGAAGGAACATCGAGAACCGACAGGTGCGTGCGTGCTTCGAATTTTTGACGCGCAACGGCGGGACCGAGATAGGTTAGAAAAATCAAAACAAAGGGACCAAAAGGCCTACGCCGTCGATCGTCGATGAGAACCGTCGATCTAGACTGTCTCCAGGTGTTTCGGGAGATGAAGAGAGTTCCGTGAAAGAAGGACAGGAAAAAAAAATGTCCAGGGACGAGAAGGTGAAGGGAATTTATGGAGTTGGTGTCTTAAAAAAAGGGGAAAGGTAAGTGAACGGTACATTCAGAAGACCTACTCAACTCCGATAAACTCTAGGCCGTGAAGAAAGAAGAAAAGAGGAAAGAGCGAAATTTTTCTGGCGTAGGGCCAAGGTTCGCGACCTGACAAACCCGACGGTATATAGCTACCGTCCCGCTGAAATTGTGAGGATAAGGGCACGATTCCAGCTGCCTCTTCAGCTGGGGCCAAACGAAAAGAAAACGAAGAAAAGCCGACAAGGAAAACAAAAAAAAAGAAGGCAAGGTAGAAAGGATTAACGACAACGACAAGCGAACGGGAGGATGAGGGATCGGGAAGGAAAAAGACACAAACAAAACGGTCGCGGTAACATGCGATTACTCTCAGCCTAACTGCGAGCGAGAGTTTACTGAATTCGTTACTTTTAAGGTTACTTTCGAGGTGTTCGAGTAATGATGGTGCATCCCCAAGCATTAGTGGAACCCATGGGCCTTCCACTCCGGCCAAATCCGCAAAAAAAACGAAAAACGAACGGGATGAAATTTTCGAACCGTGACAATATGTTTACAAAAAGTTTCGACGAGGTGTGCGACTGGTTAAAAGATGATCTCGACAATGAAACTTTAAGTAATATCCGTTCACTTTGTATTGACCGTCAGTGGTGCAAATCGCACACACTTGGCATTAACTTTCATATGAGTTGTCATAGTAACAGGTCAGTCATTTGCACCACTGACGTTCAATACAAAGTGAACAGATTTTACATGGAACAACTTTAGAAATCAAGTTAATTATATTTTCACTGAAATGTGCCAACAACCGGACGTGAAAAAAGTGATCCTCCATGGAGACTGTTGGAATAACAATTTCATGTTTAAACACGCTGTGAGTTACAATTTCTGTTTGAAATATTGGTAATGACTAAGTTTTCAGGTTGACAACGAAATTCTACCGGTAAAAGTAGCAATTTTGGACTGGCAAATATCAAAGTATTCTTCACCTATTGTTGATTTGTCATTTTTCTTGTTCACTTGCATATCCAAAGAGGACATAGGAGATTTAGACGAAATTTTGCGACTCTATCACAAATCTTTATCATCACATTTACATAGAATGGGAGCTGATTCAAACAAATTGTATCCGTTGGACACCTTTTTAAAAGACTGGAAGAAATTCGGTAGATTTGGTGCTTTAATGAGTAATTTATCGTTCAAGGTTTGTGCAACAGATTCTGACGAAGTGATTGACATAGCCGAAGCTGTAGAGAATGGAGGAAATATTGCTTCAGCGTTCGTGTACGACGTTAAAGACAAAACCAGTTATAAGAATAGAGCAAGACATATTGTAAAATATGTGGTAGAAAATAGTCTTATCTGCTCGTAATTTATTATCACATTAAATTATGTACATATAGAAACAAAGTACTCCTCTACTACTAATAAATATAATTTTATTTTAATTTTAATGTTTTATTGTGGTATTATTAACAAATTTATCATAGGACAAATAGTTGCATTTATAAGTCGTCACCTTTAGGCATGCCGGTCACTCTTCTGGATCTTCCGGATCAAAAAAAATTCCCTTTTCAATTCAAATTAAATAGAATTAATATTATATGTGCTAATTTTTAAAATCATGTATGATTGTGGTTCTTGTTATAACTGGAAATAATAAAAATATTTATCAAACTCTCTGCTTTAAGGGACATGTTTATAAGAGCTCTTGACACGGTATACGATTTGTTGAAAGATGACCTCGATGATAATAGGTACGAAACTTTAGAAGTCATTTAGATTATATTTTCTACCGCATGTGCGAAGAACAAGATGTCAAAAACCTAATCATCCATTGAATTGGAGTAACAACTTGTAACGTGTTATTTTAGTCTCGTTTGCCTTGATTGACAAGATAACCTCAAGTTTCCTCAATGTGTGATCGGTATGTGTGTTCCTGGGAGGTTGTTCGTTGCTTTTAATTTGAGTAAATTGGTTAAAATCGGCTTTGTTTCTTCAACATGGTTTATTTCGTAGGAGCCATGTCACTTTTTTGTTTTCTGGTCTCAACTGAGCGTGTTTTGTTGGTCCTGGTATTAAATTTTGGTTGGTTAATCTCATCGGAGCTTGTTATGCTGGATTAAATTATCAGTCAGCCGTTATTGTGCTGTTTTTTCAAAAATTCTGGCACTTGGAATTTGTGAAGCTTTTGAGCACTCGACCTTGGGTCGGATAAGAAAGACACCTCTACATCGACCACCGTTACATAAAAGCCGACCACCATCTGAGGATGTGAACCTAATCGTGGAGACATTTCGTTCCATCCGATTTGGAATCTGGAGCCCCCTTTTGAGGTCATCTCGCCGTTCCCGACGCCGTACGCCGACTACCTCTAAGAGATTCTTTTGACCACCATCCTCCATCGAGCGACGTCTTTGCCCGCCTACTACACAGTCACGGTCAGATCTCCCCAATTTGTTTCACCTGTTTTCCCTTCTTCGTAATTTTTCTTAAAATTTTGAATATGTTAGTAATCTTTCTTTGTGAACATCCGTTAAGACTTAGATTTGCTAGTGATTCAGTTTTATTTATGCAAGGTTAATAAACCTTGCAACCTTGAAACCCTTACGTATTACCCTCGAATATGTAAATTTCAGTCGTTTATTAATTATTCAATTTTAACGTTTACATTTTTCAATTCTTCGAACCAAACTCCATTTTGTTAACATCCGTTAAAATTTAGTTTTTGGTCAGGTGAGTTAATTTTAACGTTTAATTATTTGTTTGAGACTAATTGTGCCATAGCTGTGGCTTGCGTCTAGGTCGCCTCGTTTAATTTTTAATTTCTTTTGATACACTTTGTTTTGGATTATTTTTAGTTTTGTAATGAATTGGAGAAGTTTTGGCTAAATTGTTTTTCCTTGTGATCCCTAATTTTCGGATTTAAATTAGTTTACTTCTCTCTGGATTGGTAAAGTTCCTGAGAATTTAAAATCCATGGCGCTCGTGAAGAACTGAATTTTGAACCCCGCCACCTCCGGATAGTGGATCTACTCTGGCCTTTTCAATCAAAATGTGGCAACAAAATTTTATTCACAAAATGAAAACGTTACACCTTAGAATCTTGCTTTTTTATCATTATTTTGGGATGTTTTATTTCGATTAAGTTTTACCAAAAGAACAGTATTTCATCGTGAAAATTCTTTTTGAACATTTTAACAAAATATGAATTTTTTGCTTGTCATTCTTTTATCATTTTAGTGATTTGTACATTATCATGATGAATTGTCAATTTTGTAATTGTCCTAAAGTGGATGACATTACATTTTGTTGATATCTACCAAAACTGTATAATCTCAAATTTCCTGTAATTGCATTATTGTAAAATTCAATATAATTCTGGTTGAGATGACAATGCCGGAATATGTACCTAAATAGAGAAACTTTAAAATAATTGAAACAGAAAAAAAAGTGTTAAAAATGACAAAAAAAAATTAATTAGATTAAGGGCCGATTTCATAATCAGAATTAATCCTTCATTAATATTTAATAGTACCATTAAATTAAAAGAAAAATATTAATTTTAAGTTTAAGCTATTTAAAACGTTATCTCTGAAGAATTTTTCATTAAACTATTGAGCAATAAATATCTGCAGGTGTAGATTAAATTTTCAAAATTCGTTTTGTCGGTTTTTAACTTATTGTTCTAAACAATATTTATTATGGAATCGTGAAATTATTTTATGTTTATTCTATTTGAACATGTAACAGCAGAAAAATAATCACTGTTTACTGTTAATTAATTTTCAATTATTGGTTAAGATAACAAAATTAAATAATACATTCCGATCATCAATCCTGCATTGTTTTAGCACGTGTAAAACGGTAAATTGGGAATACAAAAAATCAGTACAATTTCGAGTTACTTTATTGGTTTTGTATTATCAAATTGACATTGTCGAAATTACATCCAGTATGCAACAAATATTTTGAATCATTTATTTACTAATTACCACAACTAATCCAAAATCAATACAATTTGAATTGAAAACACAGAATTCTTTTAGTCCACTCACCAATCGGAAGTCGATCCAGGGCAGCACTAAATTCCCGATTAGTTTTATAGTTTAAACATTTAATTATCTGTTTCCTGCAAGCATCTCTACTTAATTGGAGTAGCGAAGGCACTTTTGGCAGTCGATTTATTCGTTCTTGGACTTTGTCGACATTTACCGCGTTATTCAGCACCGTTTCCTTAATACTTAGATCACAAAAGTAATCCAAATACTCAAGACCAACATCGTGTGAACTTTCATCTACAAATCTACATCTTTCATTAATGTAATTTATGATTTTGGATGGGCTAATATACATATCGTATTTGAGAATGATTTTACTTGGGATGGACCAAGAAGACAACACTGTTCCAGCTATGGGTATGACTTCTGCTTCACTCAGTATATGATACATTTCCGACATTTTGGAATAAGTGCCCGCCATATATACGTCAACAAAGCTCAAATGTACCCCCTCTTTCAACATTCGTGCCACTAAATCCGTTAAATCGTCCAAATTATTAGCATTATCTTGAAGACTACCTTCAATGACTTGAGCTATAATCGCATCGTTGATTTGCAGCCGTTCGACAAATTTGGACACGGTGCGACTCTTGAATATAACTTGCAGCAAGGCAAAATATCTCTTTCTTTTCATTCTACATCCACCATGGGTATACCAGAACATATTTTTTACGATGTCACTGATCGGATTTGCAGTCTTCATATTGTCAAACATTGCAGCCACTACATCTTCGAAGACGTCTAGAAACAAAGCTAAATTTCCTGGCTTAGCATCTGGTATTTTAGTACACAAATCAGTTAAATCGCAGGGCGTCCATGCAACGTGGAAAGACTTGTCACACAATTTACGAAAAGCAGGTGAATTCCGAACCAATCCCTTTATCAACCAAGGGAGTTTCACTGTGATCTCGGTGCTATCTCCAAAGGTGTAGTCAAAAATGACATCAAGTAAATCTTGTTTTCGAGGATTTAATACAGCCAGAGGTATGATGCTGCAATTCGTTTCAATGAAAGGGTCGGCTCCGCGTCTCATCAGGAAATGTAGAGCTTCATCTGGAAAGGAGCCGTTGCTGCAGGCCATGTATAGAGGTGTCCTTCCCCACACGTCTTGTGCGTTGATGTCGCCTCCATGACTGACGAGCATCTCCGCTACCATCTCGTATTTGTAAGGAATTTTGTAGTGGAGATACGTTTGTTGTCTTCTATTTCTCCGTTTGGCGTCGGCTCCCTTTTTTAACAAATTTGAAACTGTTTGAGTGATGATAGGTTTATCGCAGAACTGTAACAGGTTCGTCATCCAAGAGTTGATAAGATTGAGTTCCATGCCTTTGTATTGGAAATTCGATTTATCTAAATCATTTGTGGAAGGTCCCTGGTTTTTCCTTTCGGAAAGCAACTGAAATAGAAAAGCAACAATTAAATCCTCAATTGTTCAATTTTGTTAACATAATTTGAACCTACACTGATTATATTACATATATTGATAATGGAATATTTTCTTCTCGTTAACCTTTTCAAAATTAATATTTTTCAATAATTTTTACTTTCCGCCCATTTCTGTTTTCGTGGAACTTTAATAAAAAAGTGAAACGCAATATCGGCAAACAAATTCTGATATTGTCAAACTAAAATAACAAATTAGAAAATGTCCATTTCCTCCATTTTGTAGCTAAAAACGTTTCTTCCAACAAAAACAAACAACTCAAGTAGATGTTCAAAGTGATTGCCATTTTCTTGTTCGATACACTAATCGCATAATAATGTACGAGTATATCTAATTTGATCATATAATGTGTAAACAAATTTGCAAAAAGATAGGGGATTATCATTTAGAAAAATATGCCGAAACGAAAATGAGCGGAAAAATGAAAATACATTACGACAGACATATTGGAAGAGACGGCTATGCGGAAAATAATGTTTTAGATATGTGGAACATATCCAACAAACAACAAATTACCCCAGAAATGTGAAAAAGTGGAACCGTAAATATTCATTACCAATACGATAACGAATTTGATTCAGATGACAATTAATGTTTTATTTGTTTATGTATTTTTTTATTTTATTTTTTAATTTTTACATGTGGATATTTTAACGTCTCTTTCTTTTGCTCGTCGATAAGATGGTGAAAGTACGGGAGTCACCGAGTTCGACCACGATCCCAAATTTGTGTTAATCTGATGGTCGAGTTCGGCCACCGATCGCTACCAAAAGGATTAAGATTTTCCAGGTACTGACGGGGGGCCAAAGACATCAAATTCACTCTATTAGCTTGGGGGTTGAAAAAATAAGTGGTGGGACGTTGGCATATTTAAATGTAGAAGCAGTTACTGATTTTATTTAGTTTTGTATTAGATATGCGAATCATTTCATTCGAAATTTAATGAATGCTTTTATAACACTCATCCAAATATATTTCAATTCCTATCTGTGTTAAAAGATTTCCAGTGTGAGGTTTATATTAAAATACACACTGCTAACCGTTTTGTAAAAAAAGTACGTAAAGACATAGCTGAGAAGCAAAAATTAGTAAACACTAAAATTGCTGCTTGTTATGTACATAATGTTATTACTAAATTCGAATTTATACAGGGTTATTCTAAATGATTGTAGTCGAAGTAGGCCATGCCCATGTTATTACGTTTTTGCCGCTTTCATGTGAACCGTCAGTTGTGTCGCTGCCACTGTCATTTTTTAGGTGTAAAGTGCGATGATGAGGATTTTATTTATTTTTGTTAAATTAACGATTGAATCCAGAAATATTGAGTTGTTCTACAATCAATTTTCAAAATATTGAGTTGTTTTGCACCCAATTTAACACATCATTTTGATGATTTTTTTATGTGGAGCGGCAACCATAAATTTTACATTCAGTTTTCACGCCTACTTCGACTACAATCATTTAGAATAACCTTGTAGAATGTGTATCTTGTAAATTTCTACCACATTAAATTTTCTTGTGAAATTGTTGTATTACTAGTCCAGAACCAACAGGTAAAATCCGATCCCCTGGGTAATTAGATAAGTCAGGTAGCGTGGTCCAACCCGTATATGCACTTAATCCCATACCCTTCAGAATACTTAGAAAACACAGGTAACGTGGTCCAACTTCCATACGCCCGAAAGTACTACGTGGCACTAATTTTATATAAACAGAGAGATTACTACAGGGTAACTTTTAATGATTGTAATTTTTGTTCGGTTGGCAACACATTTGCGATTTTATGTTGGTACACTTGACTATCAGATTCAAATATGATAGTTCAAAAGTCAAAATAAATCAAATTGTTATTATTTATTTGTAGAATCCTAACCTACAAAGCGAATCAATAGACAACTCTTTGACAAATAACTAGGCGTATCAATTATTCTCGGAAGTGCCAACCCACTAAATTTGTCTCAATCATTAAAAGTCACCCGGTACTTTACGGTAGCCGTACAATGAAAATTTGCTGCTTTTGTAATTTGTGGTGCTTTCAGTTTACAACTTATCCTAACTTGAAAACATTTCATTTAAAAAAACTAAATTGAAGTTCTTTTTGAAAGAAACGAAAAAAAATCCATTTATCAAGATTTTTGGCGCGCACTGCAAAATTGGAAAATAAAGGTAATCCTTTTATAGTTTTGTTACGGTTTATCGATAATTGTTTAAATATGAAATTTATTTCTTAAAAGTGAAGCCGATGTTCGACAGCAAAGCCAAAATTGTTCGGTAATAAAAAACACCAAAGAGTAAATCTAAAAACTAAAATAAATAAATAAAATAATTTCGTAAAATGAGTGTGTTACTTACTGGTAAAGACCCGTTGCGAGAAGACATTATTCGTGAAAACTGGAAGAGGTTTTGTAGAGAACTGATCAACGAGTAGTAAGTAGTTTAGGGTGGTGAAATAAAATTTTGGTGGGGTAAAGTATAATTTTCGCTGTCTTGTCAGCGATGTCAGGTATAGGACAAGAAGCCAGTTTGGAGAAAATTTAATTAAGTGGAATAAACATTTTTAAAATTTATTTTTGATTATATTGAGTGTACATTATATACTTACATTGATTTTCTTTGTAAAGTATACAATGTACAATGTATTGGGTGATTCAAAATGATTGTGGATAAGTATGGCACCTATGTACGAAAATTTATGTGGCAACTGTTTGGGTGAAGTAGAGTTGACATTTGCATGACATTTCGTAAGCGTGCATTTGATTTTTTGTATACCATTCCACATTGATTTGACAATTTTCAAAATTGCGCGACTATGAACTGCCAAAGAAATGTCAACTCTATCCTACCTCTACCCACACAGTTGCCACGTACATTTTCGTACATACTTGCCATATTTATCCACAATCATTTTGAATCACCCAATATATCATTTATTGCTAAAATAAATACACAGGGTGTCCCACCTAAGATTTTCAGGTCTTAAATCTCAATTATTTATGGACCGATTTTTGTGGAATTTGAATTTGGAAAATATGTACTCTAGTGAATGAAGAATAAATTACTGGTAATAAAGTGCCCGATTAATAAAAAATGTAATTTTAAAACATTTACCTTTATTTCTCACAAAACTAGTGTCCGATTGTTATTCGTCACATGTGTCTACACAAAAAAATTATTCAAATTAACAGTTTCCACTTCAAAAAAACATTAGTTATTTTGTTAAAAATATGTTAAAATTACAATTTGAATGTTGACATCTGATTTGACGGCTTCAACGGCTCGACATAGTTCGAATAATAAAATTGTACAGCCTCGCAATTCCACAGGACTCTTCATATAAGTACGTTCTTCTATAGACACTTTATATAAAATCTCAAGACGTTAGATGCACCTATTCCAATAAAAAAGAGCCACAACTAAGAAATTGTTGTCTAAGATTAAGTCGACCGACCTTTCTGAGTAGTCGGATAAAGAAAATTATCCGTTCTGAGAAAAATTGATTTTATGATGGAATGAATGCTTAGTACAAGCTCACTTAAATTAAGTTTTAATTGTCAGCAAAGGGTTAGCGGTTGTCTTTTACATACTAAGCAAATTTATCTTAAAAATGTCTTAACACAAGTGTCATTTTTGTTTAAAATCCATTTAAATGCTGGGAGGTAGGAAACCTTTTGTTTCTGGATTCTCGAGTCTCGACTCCTCAATCCATTATCCACAACGGCAAAATTTAGCTCTACTACTCATACAGTAATCTGTAAACTGCAAAATGCCGTAAATATCGACTGTAATTACACGAGAGGTCTTTTTTTGTCCGGATAAAATTGAATGTTTTTACGATAATTTGGTTGCTTGGTAAATTGGTAAAAAAAGTCAATTTACCAAAAAGAAACCAAATTAGAGTTTAAAAAATGAAATTTTATCGTGGACGAAAAAAACCTCGAACGTAATTCGATGAGATAATTTAATGAATAATAATAGGTAGGTAATTATGAAAAACTGAATTGGCCATTTTGCACGTCAATTTATTACAAGCTGTGTCAATGTTTAAGATTGTTGGTTCGTTATCATAACAACAAACAATAATCAGGATCGAAAAAGTTTGCCATGGAAGTTTAAGCACATTTTATCCAGATGCAAAGTTAGGGCTAACTTTATCCGATGTCAAAGTGACAAATACATCGCGGCTTATGGGATTTTTTATACATGAATTAAATTATCATTAAAAAATTAACTATTTTTTTATTATACCTGAATCATAATCCCTGTTTTTGACACTAAAATGCGTGCGAAAAAGGACCTTTAAAAGACTAAAGCTTTAAAAGTTGTTTAGGTAACAACAAATTCATCTACATTTTGAACAATGATAAATACACATTTATACACAATTTATAGCAAATATACATGGCAACGAAACAACAAAAATTGACCATTTCTATATCAACGATAAATGCCACATTACTTCGAAGAAGGTATTTCAATTTACTTTTTTTGTTATAATTTTCAGATTGTAGTGCAGATATAATAAAAAATAGGGTATGATATACGTTTATAAGGGCCTTTAAAGCACTTGCGACGTAAAAAGCTCTCTGTTACGCGTCGTGCTCTTAAACTGGTCGCGCGTGCTTTAAAGGCTTCCTTATTAACTCATCGTCACAATTAACTGTAGCTGCCTACTTATGTATAGTAATTAAGTTATTATTGTATTATTGTATTTATCCTGTTTCTTGTAGGGTTTTCTTTTCAGTATTTTTCTTTGTATTTTCTGATACGATGTTACGTTAGATTTGTGTATCCTTTTTATGGACTGTATGGTCTGTTGGGAAATATACAGCCGTAGAAGCTTACGCTGCACGTTTTCCTGCAAATGTATTTTTGCATTTGGTGAATCGCGCTAGGAATACGGGGAATTTAGTACCTCAAACTAAAGGAGTTGGTGGTGTTACACGAGAGGTTCGCACTCCATAAAATGAAGAGGCTGTTCTTCAGACTTTTGAGGAAGACGGAACGTTAAGTATTAGAACCGTCGCTAGTATGTTTTTGACATTTCAAAAAGCACAACACAGCGGATTCTAAAGGATAATCGACAACACGCTTATCATTATACGCGTGTACAGAATCTCTTGCCTGAAGATCTTCCTCTCAGAGTGCAGTTCTGTGAATGGTTACTGCAACAACATGAAGCAAATCCCAACTTTGTAAAAAGTATTTTATTTACGGATGAATGTTTTTTCTCAAGAAACGGAACATTTAACATTCATAATTATCATGTATGGGTAGACGAAAATCCACATCATGCAATTCATGTTAATGCATTTCAACATCGGTTTAGCATTAATCTGTGGGCTGGGATTTTAGGAGATTCATTGGCAAGTGTTGATAAACAAACGATTATCAGATAAAATATTGACTGTAGAGTTACAGGTTGGTCTGTTTGAATTTCCTCCAAGATTAAATGGTGAAGTCTATGCCAATTTTCTTAATGATGAATTGCCTGATCTTCTAGACGATGTGCCATTGCAACTCTTGGCACATCCCTGGTTTCAACACGATGGTGCTCCAGTGCATTATACAACTCAAGCTCAACAAGTCCTTGATAGAAGATATCCTGATTCTTGGATAGGACGTGGCAGGCCAATAAATTGGCCGGCTAGGTCGCCTGACCTCACACCTTTAGACTATTTTTTGTGGGGTTACATGAAAAACTATGTTTATCATGAACCGGTGAACTCTTTAGAACAACTGGATGATAGATTGCATGAAGCTTTGGCAACAATTACACCTCAAATGATTCAAGGCGCCCAAGCAAGCTTAATAAGACGAGCACGCCTTTGTATTCAAATTGATGGAGGTCATTTTGAGCAATTATTATAAGAGTACATATCTACGAATTGTTAACTGTTATGGTTTTTGATTGTTTATTAAACTTTTTTTTTAATTCTAAAAAATCAAAACAATATTGCTTTTCTGTTTTACCCTGCTTAAAAACCAGCTTTTGTTAAGGCATTATTCCAATCAAACATGAACCTCAATATTTGTCCCTAGTTTCAAGGAGTGTATTAACGTTTGTCAGCTCAACATTTACGCTTTCATCTTAGGGTGACGTGCCTCAACGCAGCTATTAAAAAATAATGTCACATTGACACTTCATTTCTGTCAAGTACAGTGGACCAGCTAAATTTATAAGAATTTTGAAAAATGTAAATGTAAGTTGTTTCCTAGCAACTAGTCAGATTACTTAATATACCTTAAAACAGGTTGAAAAAAGCTTCACACGATTGGTTAATTTCAATAGTTTACCATTTAAATACCCTACGGCCCTCGACATTTATTCTTTCAAATTTAGTCTTAATTTTCACTCCGGAATACGTTATTAAAATATCATGCGGCAGTTCTGGGACACCCGGTATGTGTATTAAATTGTCATGACAGCTACCTCTAATCGTACATATTATCACAAAGTACAAGATTACTCACTACCAATATCTAATCCTGCACAATAGTGAATTTAGAACCTTTGGAAATCGAAAATAGTTATTTATTTAACGAGTTCGTGTGTAATTTGGGCTTTTTTTGGCATGAGTGGGCCAGTTTAAAACTCGAGTGAAACGAGAGTTTTAAAGGTCCACGAGTGCCAAAAAAGCGCAAATTACACAAGAACTAGTTGAATACAACGTTTTTTTGTTCGACGAGCCCCCCCAAAAGCTCCAAATGGCTGAAAATCTTTAAAATTAGCTTGACGTTTCGTTTTGACAAGTTGTCAAATTCATCAAAATCCTTTCACACAGGAGAAAATTCTCAAATTCTGACAGTGTCGAACAAAAAAAATATTTTAAATCCACTACGGTAACATTGCAAGGTAATGATGTACGAGTACACCTTTGTTTACATTGTATTACCGTTAAAAATAAAAATATAAATATAGAATATAGCCTAAGGGAGTCCGTTTCGGCTCCGGGACGCGAGGGTCGCGGGTTCGATTCCGACCCACGGCGAAATTAAAAAATTAAAAAAAAAAGGCTATATTCTGTCTCGTGATTCGGAAGTCACGTTAAGCCATTGGTCCCGGTCTATTGAGTTGGTCATCATGCCCCTCATAGATTTGTAAACCAGTCCTAGACTGTGTAACAAATTTTTTTAATTTTTATAATTTATTTTTTTGTCTGAATATTTTTTTCCATATTTTTTTCGTGTACATTTAAACATCCTGGATACGGTAGTTAGTACGCCATTTTTGGGACACCTGTATATTATTATTATTATTATAAACTTGTATCATAATATACCATTATGTACTTATTTGGTGTCACAATATGCTACAGAACGGCCAAAAATCAAATACAGTAGAAACTCCATAATTCGTCAGGTTCGGGACCGGCTGGGTGACGAACTACGAAAATTGACGAATAGAGAAGTACAAAAAAAAATAACTGAAAAACATTTTGAAGTACATAATGTACTGTTTTTAGAATTTTTGTTGACGTAACTACATAT
The DNA here is from genome assembly GCF_963966145.1 of Tenebrio molitor. Taxonomy (NCBI): domain Eukaryota; kingdom Metazoa; phylum Arthropoda; class Insecta; order Coleoptera; family Tenebrionidae; genus Tenebrio; species Tenebrio molitor. The sequence continues at coordinate 21,160,736 of NC_091047.1, read as the reverse complement.
GTACGTAGTATTGTGTCTTTTTTTCACTTTATTAACATCGGTTATAATTACGGATTTACTGTGACGAATTACAGAACATGACGAATTAGCGAGTGACGAATTATCGGGTTTCTACTGTTTATTAGAATTCCACTGAACTCCTGATATACGTTCTTTTATAGATACTTTGTATAAATTTGATCCGGTCTAGCAATATGCAAATTTTGCTGGAAAAGTGGAAACACAGAAAGTTCTAGAAATAGTAAAAAGGTTAACGTGATTGTTACAATATCAAATTACGGATTTAAGACAATTGATTGGCCATTTGGTCAAGAAGGGGTTGAGAAAGTGGGGTGTTTCGGGGGAATGATCGAAGAAGGCGAATCCACTACAAATCACTTCAGTTTTGATCTTGTGCAGATTGAAGACGTCAGTACCGAAAGTGACCTTTTATGCACGTGTTATAAAAATTGCAAGGTAAATGAGTTCTCTAATTCTTTTATTTTTGTTCCCGTTTAACTTTGACAGTCGTTGTAAATTTATTTCTTTCATTCAAAATAAATAATCTTTGAGAATTTTGAATTAACTACTAACGATAGCATAAACTGAATTTGATTGCAGTAAGTATTTGATTTTTGATTTGATTTTTCGTACAGTTCCTCATGTTGACTTATGCCATACTTTTTATGGTTCTTTTTTTATCACTTATAATACAGGGTGCGTCCTAAAAAACGCCGCAAGCCATATCTCCGTCATTTGTGGCTCGATTTAAATAAAACAAAAACTGGAATAAATCATTTTAAAAACACTATAGATAGGCACAATGTAAATTTTTTTTTAAAAAGTCATTTAAGGTCAGATGATAGTCAACTTTGTTTTTTCAAATAGATTGGTATATTTTTTTATTTTGATTTTGAAAGAGATTATTTTTCTGAATCCAACGATATGCCACATGTTGGAATAAATAAATAAATAAAATAGCATTATTGGAAGTTTTTTGTTCGAAAAAAACCAAGTACTATCGCGGCCAAAATACTTTGGTCGTCACTTTTTGACACTTCAAATGTAAATCAAGTATTAATGTCAATATACATGACAATTTCAAATTATTCTTGTCAAAAATATGGCACCTTCAGTTTTTGATAAATATAGAATCATCTTACTTGCTTCTGAAGGTTGTCTAAACCGCGACCATGTTGATCTTTTGCTTTTGAACCCTGCCTCCGCAGCTGGGATTTACCCCACCCGTATGACACTGATAGATTAAAATAATTTTGACAGTAGTAAAAAATAAGGTTAAACATCCTAAAGTTTGCTTTACAATTATATGTCATTTATGTCACATTGACGACCAAAGTATTTTGGCCGCGATAGTACATATACTATGGAAAACAATCCTAAACGCAATATGTATTTATTACACGTTCTGTCATATTGTTTTATTTTTTATCTTCAGAAAGTATTGTTATTGCGTTTAGGATTGTTTTCCATATTATATCTGATTTTTTTCGAAGAAAAAATTTCCAATAATGCTATTTTATTTATTTATTTTCGCGGTTACTGTTAAATGCATTCTAACATGTGGCATATCGTTGGATTCAGAAAAATAATCTCTTTCAAATCGGCATAAAAAATATACTAAGCTATTTGAAAAAAAAAGTTGACATTCATCTGACCTTGAATTACTTTTTGAAAAAAAAGTCTATATTGTGCTTATAGTGTTTTTAAATTAATTTATTACAGTTTTTGTTTTAATTAAATCGAGCCATAAATAACGGAGATATGGGTTGCGGCGTTTTTTGGGACGCACCCTGTATAATAAATAGTAGCTTATCTGCTCCTGACGCATCCACTTTACATCTTTTCCCACATGAGTAAAATGTTTTTGTTTTTAAGGAAAATACTGCAATCTCGCCATCTTCGAGGAGATAAGTTTCGACTCCATCAAACAACTCCTGCTCACCGACGACGTCCCCATCAATTGTGCTGCCATTTGTCTGCTGTAACTGACTTCGTCCATTTTATTGTATTTTGGTCTTGGTTGGTTGTGGATCCTAATTGAATTTGTAAGTGTGTGGATGCAAATGGAGGATCCGGGCAGGACGATTCGACACCCTGAAGAAGAATTGACGCTGCCTCAACCGTATATGAACGCCCAAGAGACCCAACTGCGCAAACAAGTCTTCGATGACATTTTGCAACAAATAATGAACATCACCGACCAAGACCTCGAGGAGGCGCAAGCTCCGAAATACATGCTCAACTACCACCGGATGAAACCGGCCCTGTTCTCAGTCCTCTGCGAGATCAAAAAGAAAATCGTGTTGTCCTCGGGCAACAAGCGGAAACAGGAACTCCCAAACGGGCAACTCATGGGTTTAGACTTAGACAACATACTGATCGCGGAAGGCATCATTATACCCGAGAAAGGTGGTGTCGAGGGGGCGGCCGCGCAATCGTTCCAACCAGGCAACGTCATCAAACACAAAGATTATAGAGCCAAACTAGCGCTCATCACACAGATCTACCACCAAGAGCTCGAGAACTACGAACATGCATGCAATAGGTTCACGACGCTCATGCTGAACATTTTACAAGAACAATCGCAAATTCGCCCCATCACCATAAAAGAAATGAAGAGGATGGTCCAGATCGTTCAAAGGAAATTCGTCACGATCCAGATGCAGCTAAAACAGTCGACCTGCGAAGCGATCATGGTCCTAAGGTCGCGGTTTTTGGACGGTCGAAGACGACGGCACAATTTCGCCCAACAGGCCACCGAAATACTCAACGAGTATTTTTATTTGCACTTATCCTTTCCGTATCCCAGCCAGGAGGATAAAGAGGAGTTGGCGCGAAAATGCGGTATCACAGTCAGTCAAGTGTCCAACTGGTTCGGCAACAAGAGGATTCGGTACAGGAAGAACGCGGCGAACATGGCGGCTGGTGCGGCACCCCTACACCCATGATGTCTCCAGCGCCGCTCCAGGACCCAGGAGTCGGTGGGTACTCCATGTTCCACCAGAATTCCGCCGGCGAACCCAGTAGCTGCGGATACAAAAAGAAAAACTAAACTTCAAAAAAAAGTTATCAAAAAATTGTCCTGTGCAAAAGGGCGTTATTCAATATTTTCGAGAATGTATATAATTCAGATATTTGTATTGGTAATTACTAATTAAACGTTTAAATATTAAAACTAATCGGCAATTTCACTCTGCTTTGGAAAGATGGTTCAAAAAAATTCTGCCATTTCAACTCGTCAAATTATATTGATTTTCTGTTGGCTGCGCTAATTGTAAAAAAAAATTCATAAAGCATTGTAGTGATACAAAACTAATAAATTAATCCAAGATTATATCGGGCGTTTATTTAAATTTATCCTCAAAGTTGCCGTTAAAGACTCGATTGTGAACGAGCCACTCATCAGTCTGTCATCAACTTGCAGTTAAAAAAGACAAACAACGCAAAAAGTCAGGAAGTACACTATGGTGTAAATACTATACAGGGTGTAATCGAAATACACGGAATAATTTTAACCACGAACTACTGGCTTCATGTAGAACTCGGAAAAAATATTTAAAAAATAAATTGACATTTAATTTTTGAGGTACAATTTTTTATAGTTGTTTTTAGTCTTCTACGTTGTCCCACAACCTCGTAGGTAAAATTTCAGCACATTTTTAAAATACACCCTTGTATAGCATGTTTTATAAAACGTATTATCCGTTGATATCCGCACTGTCAGGTTGACAAGCTGTTGGAAATATTTAAAATCCCTATTATGCTATCTTGGTAATTTACGTACAATAATGCTGCCACATTAGAGAAGTACATATAAGAGTCATTTATCTATTGCTGATGTTCCTCCAATAATTATTTCTTTTGCCGCGTCCGATTCAGAATTAGAGAAGTACATATATGAGTCATTTATCTATTGCTGATGTTCCTGCAATAATTATTTCTCTTGCCGCGTCCGATTCAGAATCAGAATTGGAGTTCTATTCTGAGGAAGATTCAGATGCAATACCTTAAATAACGTTTATAACCCAACTGCTTTCTATCTGACAGCAGTGATTTATTTATCACTACATTTAATGTACACTCAAAAGAAAAGTCGAAATTTTGATGTACAGTCGATGGACAAATAAAACTGGGACAAAAATGACAATCACATAAGTCAAAATTTACAAATTTGCATCGTTTAATTACGGCTTTATCACAAATAGGTTAACTTTGGTATGACATATTATATAGACACTGACAAATATATTGACAATTCAATGATCTGATTTACATAGATTAAATTTTAAGTGTCCCAGTTTTATTTGTCCACCGACCGTACATTCGACCATTTTGGATAAAAAATGACACTGACAGTGCGGATGTCAGGTGAACGGATAATACACCAATGCGGTTTCCTTGTTTTAAAGCATATTTCCTAGAGGTCACGTCGCATTGGCGTACATTTTATAAAACATGATATAAGTACAACGGTGTATTTTAAAAATGTGCTGAAATTTTACCTACGAGGTTGTGGGACAACGTAGAAGACTAAAAGCAAATTGTATTTCAAAAATTAAATGTCGATTTATTTATTGACAGAATTTTTTAAATATTTTTTCCGTGTATTTCGATTACACCCTGTATACCACCTTACGTTATCAGAGAAACGTTTTCTAGGAGTTCACCTAGCGTGTTGGCCAAAAATTTAGGTAGTCTTCACCAATTAATTGTTAAATATAAAGATCATTTAAATTTTCACCGACGATTTCAACCCACACTTTTATTGAAAACATTTTAATTTACATTACATTACATAATTACAAAATACCTTGCTCTGCGGCATGTTTTACAATATACAACATTCTGCTTTTAAGACTAGACTGATTCTTACTTTTATAAGAAAATGTTTTCTCAAAACCACTTACTGCAGTTTCAGCCATATCGGGAGCTTCGTCCTTATCACTGAGAGCAGCTTTAACCGCTAACGCCGTAAGCATGAACCCGTATTTTCCAAATAACTTAAAATCATTAAGAAATTGAGAAAATGGTAATATTGTTTCGGCATCGCTTCCTAGTTTTTTCAATTGTTTGGAAAAGCTATTGTAATATATTTTCAACAAGTCATCACAATGAATTAGATCTTCTTCAGAGCTGCAAGCTAGTATGAAGTAAGATACGTCAACAGCTGGACTACACACTCTGGTAGTCTGCCAATCCAACATGGCTACTTTTAGCTTTCCATTTTCTCCCTAAAATTTGATGGATTAATACATGATCATTCAAAGTAAGATTGTCCACCTCAGATTTAAACATGAAGTTATTATTCCAGCAGTCACCATGAGTAACGACAAAAAAATGTCTTGCGTCATATATTAATTCCTTCAGGATGTATAAAATTTGGTTCTTGAAATTGTTCAGTTTGTCTGCTACTTCTGGTGTCAACTCAGATTTCAGCAATTCATAAGCTTCGTCTAGTGGATGTTGAAAAAACTTTGTTGCGTCAGTTTTTTCTGTAAATATCTCCCAAACATCCTGGATTCCTTCAACAACTCGTTTAAATGTGTCCGGCTGTTGGTCTTTAATTGCCGCCGAAGTTGCGTGAAATTTTCCATATTGTTCGAGAAGCAGTTTAAGATGATCTCTTGGCAGTGGCTTTGTTCTATCAAACAAGTAATAATTTTTGATTTTTAGATTTTCAAGAACTACGACCTCTAAGTCTTCGGCCGTGAAACTTCCATAACACTTGGGAACACTGTCAAAAACATCGGTAATACCTTTGTCTGCTGCAAATTTCCGAAAAACGGGTAATATGTCCATATACAAATTAATTTCGTTTTCGAAACTTGCTTTGACTGGTACACTTTCCCTCAATGCTTGACTCCTCTTGCTACATTTTAATACCAAATGATACACTTGCGACGAATTATTTTTAGTTAAACCAGACACAGTAACGAAAATAACTTCACCCATGTAGCCGTCACCTTTTTCGGAATTTCCTGTGCGAGTTACGGTAAAATCTACAAGATTTTCCTTTGCCAGAGCGCATTTCAACCATGATTTTATTTCATCTTCTCCACTGTTTGATGCAGTATTCATTTTAACTCAAACTGTCAACGCGAACTGATCGTTGTAATTATTAATTATCTCTTGACGATGCTCTAAATTCGTTCTCTTCTGATCTACTATTATATACGCACTTGTTATCTCCTCAATGTCAAGTTTCTTTTTAGTAATCATGACAATGATAACAGAATTTATTTTAAAACAAAATAATTAAATGTACACAATGTATGTTACATGACAATGTACAGTCTTATATCTATAAGTATCAGATAAAGATTTTGCTGATAGTGTTCACGGTTGCTGCAAATCAAAATGGTATCACGTCATATTGGCGCTATGTCATTTCGGTGCAAAGACAAATCGGCGCCAAGACAAATCGGCGCCAAGACAAATCGGCGCAATGGCCGCAATGACACATCGGCCAAAGTTGGTAGAACTGACTAATTTGTATAATAGGTTGCCTCGTTGAAAATTGCGGGGCGGGGGGGAAAGTAACTCGTGGGTGTTCGAATAGAACCCAAGGTTTATAAGCTCCGTGGAGTTTATTGGGTGGCTTTTTTGGCTTTATTCTAGCGAGGGAACACCTAATGCATGATCGACAGACTCTGTCGTAAAAGTTTAGTACACTGTAACTTTTGTGGGGGGAAAAAATTCAGACTATTACTTTAAATGGCAACGAGGCAACCTATTATACAAATTAGTCAGTTCTACCAACCTTGACATCGGCGCACTAGCTCTGCCATCTATTGGTGCGTAGTTTCTTCGCATGTAGAACTCACCCCGTCAGTCACTACCAATTGTTTATAATTTTGCACTGCAGGCTAATAATTAATTCTAAATTTTAATTTTATGTTTCATTAATTAGTTCTTTTAACTAGGTAGATTAATTTTATTATATTGACAATTATTTTTTTACTCTATTAAAGTGTTTTTATTAGGTAACAGAGTTCATTACCCACAACCCAGTGAATAAAAATTTCAAAACTCACTGCAAATATCATAGCAACTAGTACCGAGCGATCAACAATTATTCAGATCAAAGAAGCCTCTGAAATTTTGGACGTATATATGTCCAAATGAGAAGTTCAGACGTTCAGATTGCTCTGGAAAGAATACTGGTAGGTAGGTACAGTATGTTACAACAGACACTTCCAAATCTCAAATTTTGATTGTTGATTGACTTTTGGAAGTGTTTATAGTAACATACTGTACCAGTATTCTTTGCACGCGATTATACCTGTTCCAATTTAAATTTGGATATTTTGCCGAAACTCGGCCAAATAGTCAGCAGCTATGTATGTACTATCGCGGCCAAAATACTTTGGTCGTCAATATGACATAAATGACATTCAATTGTAAAGCAAACTTTAGGATGTTTAACCTTATTTTTTACTACTGTCAAAATTATTTTAATCTATCAGTGTCATACGGGTGGGGTAAATCCCAGCTGCGGAGGCAGGGTTCAAAAGCAAAAGATCAACGTGGTCGCGGTTTAGACAACCTTCAGAAGCAAGTAAGACGATTCTATATTTATCAAAAACTGAAGGTGCCATATTTTTGACAAGAAGAATTTGAAATTGTCATGTATATTGACATTAATACTTGATTTACATTTGAAGTGTCAAAAAGTGACGACCAAAGTATTTTGGCCGCGATAGTACATATGTTCATTGTTCGTTATTGAAAACTTGGAAAACACCATTATGTATGGAAGTAAGATTCAATAATGAATCTTTTATATTCTAAAGTAACAACCATTTTTCCGTTAAAATTTCATGAATAGTGACAGTAGTTTACGTTTATTAGCTGAGTTAGCAAAGATACGAAAGATCTGACACTGTCAAAGTAACAGTCGCCCCTTATCTAAGTAGGTAATTGTTGATCCCACGGTATATGAAGTTCAATCCCAAATTTTAATGCAATGAAATCAAGTATACAAAGTAATAATTGTAAAAGTCAGTTTGTCAAATAACGAAACTTATGTGTAATTCATCATTACCCACTCGTCGTATTATTATATTACTTTGAATAAAATAATTAATAAGCACTTCATATTTTGACTATTCGAAATTAGCGTCGAATTGTCGTTGCGCCGAATTGTCGTAAAGTGCGTCTATCGATATTTTAAAACGACCTTTTGCTTCCTTCAGTGGTTTATTGCCCGCTAACAAAGATTGTCGTAAAAGTGGTGAGTAACTTATCCTCAATAATTCGCAGGTACTATTGGGGACACGGAAAACTGGGCAGATTTGTCATTCAGTTGTTAAAAATTCTAAACCATACCTTAGCTACTCATAACCAAGCTGAAATTAATTTGACAGTTTTTTTGAAAATATCAATCACAATGACAGTAAAGGTGCATTTACATTGACACTTTTTGAAATGACAATAGCAGATTGCCCAGGATTCCATGTCCCTCATTGTACCATCGAGAGTTTTTGTTACAGGGTAGGTAAATAATCCCCTAGTAATGAGACCATCATAAACGGCCCAAAATGTTATTTAGTGTTTAAAAAGTCGTTTCAAAATATCGATAGACGGACTTTAGCGCCGAATCATCGTAGCGCCGAATCGTCATACGCTGAATTGTCGAATTATTGAGAACCATTTGTTTTGTTGGGCGTTAAATTTTAGTTAAATACCAGTATATTTAACGTTTTTCTTAAACCGTGCTAAACTATACTGGTGAAACTCTTTCTTTTTAAAGTGGTTTTTAGGCTGAGTGGAAGTTACATTTGTTCACCTTCTTAGAAATTTTTACAATCGAAGTGCCCAAAGCAGGTATCAGCTTGACAACAAAGGAGATTAACGAAACCCATGTTCAGGGGAACAACCATATTTACGAGCAGAGCTGGTTCTTATTTAGTTAATTATTTATTATTATTAAATTAAGGCCCGGTTTATTCACCTTCAAGTAAATTTATCTGGCCAGTAGTTGCTATAATTTAGAATCTGCTATTGGTGGATCCATGGTAATTACCGTTCAAATAAAGTCACTTGAAGGTGAATAAACCGGGTCTAAGTTAAATTGCGGAGGCAAATCTTTTACGGAAGTTTGTTTAAGGGATTAAGGAGTAATTTAGAAATTAAATTTTTGATTATGAGAAGACCCACAATTAGTACATCGGTCATAGACAAACCGACACCGAACTTCTATTTAATAACTCATTGTGTAGATCAGCTGATATGGATATGGTTTTGGAAATTAATAGAAATGGAATCATATTTTTTAAAAAGAAATTGGATTGGCCTGAAGGGATAAGTTGTTTCAGTAATGGATAGCGTAGCCAACAATTAAATAGAGTAAATGAAGTAAACTTGATGCCTGTTGAATCTGTTTTGACGAATGATCCAAATTGATTATAAAAAAATTGTATAGATGTGTAGAGGTTGCGTTATTGTAATCCCAAAACATTGTAAGTTGTACCTACATGCGAACACTTTAAAAAGCAGTCTTACAAGACGCTCCGTGTTGACTAATCCCATGTAATGTTCCTATTTGATATTTAAAAAAAATTCCCCTTCTTCTCTATAGAAAATTATTCCGTGTTTCATGACGATAACGGCCTGAAAACTAGCGAAACAAACATTTCCTCCTTCGTAATCACATTTACATCGTTAGTCTTGATCCGATTTAGAGTTGAAAACTTATCAAGTTTGTTTTTAAAGGTAATACAATTTATTTTGCCTTTATTCAAGCAGGATTTGTTGGTGATAAAGCAGTTTTCAGCACGTCTAAACTAAATAGTAATTTTAAGTATCATCATTAGATATATTTTATCGGTGAGAGAAAAGTTTTAATTCACGAGCGATGAAATCGCGGGTGGATTAATTTCCTCGAGCCGATAATTAAATTTTATCGTCGTGTATAAAATGCAACCCACAATACATTTCCAAAGTTAACGAGGAGGTTCGTTTTTTTTTTATTTAAAAAACATAAAACATAGTTAGCTGTGGAATTTCGTAAATTTTGACAAAAACGTCATTCGCTTGGTTAAATGAAATTGTGAAAAAACAAAGAGTTTTTGGGAAAATGTCTATTGTCTGCATAAACGCGCAACATTGTTCGAATACATTTTAATTGTCGTATTTTAACTTTTTCGTAAATGTCAGTTGTGGCAAATAAAATTATTTCGAGCAAAGCCATCATGGATTCATAATTTCATTTTAAAACAATAAGATATTTAAAATAGCCACATTAAATTTGGAAATGTATTGTGGATTGTATTTTCAATTCCACCGGGCTCATTATCGTTCGTGAAATACCCTGTAAGTATATTTATTTTAACAATAAATAAAAGAATTTCGTTTGAGAATTCTCTGAACACAGTTTCAGTGTCATATGAAAATTCTATTTTTTTAATTTTTGTCCAATTAAACTATCTTGTAAACGATGTCCGAAGAGATTTTTACAAGAAACTACTCTCTTACAAATTAATGTTGACGTTACATTTTTTCAGGGGCCACCCAAGATTTGACGAGCTGTAGCTACTCACCGTACCTAACGGTAAATTTCAAATTTTCAACCCTGACAGGAAAAATGTTCTTACCCCCTTCCAAAATTTGCTTTGGCCGCCCTAAACTATTCGTCGAGATCATTTCTTTACAAACAGTACGGTCACAGTCACAGATAATTTAGGTTCTCCAAGAGTGAGTGATTTGTGTTTAGTTCCTAGTTTTCACAAAATATGGCTTCTGGCGATGAATCTTTGCCAGTAAGTATAATAATATATAACATATACCGGGTGTCCACTCTCAAAGTCGAACATAGGCAATTGACATTGTGCATTCAGTTTATTACAAAGGAAATATGCTTTAAAACAAGAAAACCACATTGGTGTACACTTGCTTTCAAAACTTTCGCGTACACATTCAAAATCAAGTAACAACGATTTCGCAAAATTTAAGCAGTGTGAACGGGTAATTTTGAAATTAGGTTAAAGGTGACATTGACAGCAATTAAAAAAATCATTATCGGTCTTCTACTCACGGTTCCTTCTTGTTTTCCACCTCTTCTTTACATACTTACTTGTAGAACAGTGCTTTTATTTAGCCCATTATGTGTAGCAACCCTTCTGATGGACCACTCTTCTTCTAATTTGGAAAGCATCAAAACTTTGTCTAGTTCTGTCAGTCGACTCATTTTGACTTTTTAAAAGTTTAAATGTCAGAGTTGATTAATTACAGCCCTGATTTAAAACAGCGAAAAATAGCTGTACGGGAAAGTTTTGAAAGCAAGTGTACATACATTTTATAAAATATGATATACAAGGGTGTATTTTTAAAATGTGCCGAAATTTTACTTCCGAGGTTGTGGGACAATCTAGAAGACTAAAAGCAATTTAAAGAAATTGTATCTCAAAAAGTAAGTCATTTTATTTTTGGACAGAATTTTTTAAATATTTTTTCCGAGTTCTACATGAAGCCAGTAGCTCGTGGTTAAAATTTTGCCGTGCATTTCAGGGCCACCTGTAGTGAGTTGTTGCTACGTGATCACTGCATTTCACGACACTTTAAATTCAAACCATAAAATTGTTCGTCTGGTTAAGTATAATTTTCCTAGCATTATGTTTTAAACTTTTTTTAAATTTAAAGGGCAAAATAGAAAAAATATTTTTTCACTACTAGTCTCAGAAGGCGTCATTATTGACTCTCGAACCGACCCCAGAAGTAGAATTTCTCTCCCTTGGTTAATAATAATTTTCATTATTAACCAAGGTCAACAATGAACAGCCGTCACTTAGCAACGAAAGATTTTCTTTGATTTTATTGGTTAACGTAGACAGACGATTTTCAATTTTCATAGCAACCGTTGAAAAATGAGAACTCGGATCGTCGCATCGGACAAACAAATTTAATTAATAATTATTATTAGAAAGGGTTTTAACGGATCTAGTAGTGAAAAAAATAATATACAGGGTGGACCATCGTATGGCATTTTGGAGATTTAACCTATTTCTAGTTGTTAAAAAAAAAATTAAACTTACAGGTAACAATCTTCAATTAAAGTACTACACCATGGTAGTTTTATTTTTTTGAATTAAGTTTCTAAACAGCGTCGGGACGCTATAAAGTGAAAAAATTCAGAAATTCAAAAAATTTTTTTTGAATAATTACATTTAAAATATTATGGAAAATGTATTCCCGAAATTTAAAATTTGATAGGAACCTTTGATTTTAAATGAATTGAGATTTTGTGATTTTTGTCGGCAAAGTATAAGGGATTTATTGCTGTAACTTCTGTCCACAACAAATTTGCGTTCACAATGCCCGCTGTAAAGTATTACAACCAACCATAAATCACAAAAGGTATCTCTGACGAGCCGAGGGTAGTCTTTATTTCGGGGGCGGACTTAAAAAATTTTTTCGTGCCTCCGGCCGGAATTTGGTAAATTACAGATCTCGAAATCGTCCAGAAACACATGCATTGCCGGCCTAGTCCGGCTAAAAGTAGGGATTTTGAGTTGTCATCGGTTTCGGTTGGCATTTGTTATCAGAATTCTATCAAACGTCAATGTTTGTTCTGTGGATGGCTCGTTAAAAATGTTTTTCTATTTATAACAACGTACAAACTACAAAGAAGCATAATTTAACTAAAATTAATTAATTAAAATTACGTTTGGAGCCACTTCTTGAATATAGGCTGGTGTATTTATTACAACAAATGTTTCAGGAAAATGTCAAAAACAAAACAAATTAATTAAATTTAATAAATGTCACGAAACAAGAGCGATGTTGATTTTAAAATTTAAATGTTTAAATAATGTAAGTGTTGCCAACACAAAAAAAGTCCCTAATACCAATTATTAAAACAAGTGTTTTAACTTCCATTTAACAAAAATCCGCAGAAGTCGCCATGAAAAATTTTGTGTATCACACGTCCAGAAACTGTTTTACGAGCATTCGTACTTACTCGTCTATCGACTCGTACTGCAAACCGTACTCATGCTCGCAAACGTGCAGTTTCTGGCCTTGTGATACAAATAACTATTGTTAATCCGATTTAGATAAAATAAACAAATACATAGTTGATTTTTAATTTATTTTATTTTACATTAGATGTTCAAAATGATGACCTTCCTGTTCGATGCAAAGTCGCAAGCGTCTCTTAAAATTTGCTTGAACGGTAGCCGCAACATTCAGGTCATTAAATTCGCGGAAGGCGGTAATTAGTCTTTCCGTCATATTATCTCTTGTTGTCGGTCTCTCCCGGAAAACGCGTTCTTTGATGGCACCCCATAAGAAAAAATCTGGTGGTGTAAGATCAGGTGATCTCGCTGGCCAAGGTATGGGTCCGCCTCTACCAATCCAATTTTTGTACTTTCACGTAAAGAAGATAATAATAATTTAAAAATTTGATGATTTGGAGCACGGTTTTGCGGAAACCTCGCGGCGTAAGTTTCAGCGGCCAGAGTAGCGTCTCTGCCACATTCACCAAAAATTAGTATCATTTCAGTATTTTCTTCAAATGAATATTGAAATGGCATAATTACTGTTCAGAATTAATTTCACAAAAACTACATACCTCAAAAGCACGTCCAGACTGTTGGAAGTTCAATTTTGTTACAATCAGGTAAATTCTTAAAATAACAGCAGGCAGGTAAATTTTCAAATAAATCCTTTTTCCTAGTACTTAACAAATCTAATAAACCCAGAAAATACGCTTGAGTAGATAAGATTTAAATAGTGGCTACTTAAATTTTCAACTAATCTTGTTTTTACCTGGATTTCAATAAGTGGGTAAAATAACTAGATAAATGTAATTTGTCTTCGATGCTTAATATTAAATGAGTAAGCAAAGCTGTTTTAACAATGTCGCTTTCAAAAATTTAAAATAGAGAGTTTTAAATTTTATAGAAGATTTAAGTACGGGCCTGGATCTTATTACTCATAGCTCGTGTCGATTGTACCTCAGAACCACTTTTACTGGGGACAGTTGTAAATCAGCCTGACACAAGTTGATGAGGGTTGTCATTTAAGAACTCGGCCATAAATAAAAGTGTTATCCATTACATTATTTAATATTTCGGTTTATTCAATCACTATACCAATCTAAATTCCGTTTTGCATATCATCATAATGTACGCACTACGTAGATGCAGTGGAAGAAAAAAAAAACTGATAGCTTTAATAATTTGATAATAAATTGCTATCAAAATCAACTTTCACCACAATTTTGTTTTCTAAAAAATAATTATGCCATGTTGTAGTATCAAAATTGAAGATCAATTCCTCCAATTTTCATCTTTTTTGGACCATTTTAAATAGGTTAAATTTAAAAATGCCATACGATGGTCCACCCTGTATACCGGGTGTCCCATCACTTGTGTCCCGTAGGAAAATGACTTTAAAACTAAATTATATTTATATGAAGGTATTATAGATGCATAAATACTGTTCACCGCCACAAAAATTGGGTATTACTTTTTTGTTAAAATTAATTACCTAGGTACCGGGTGTCCCATCACTTGTGTCCCGTAGGAAAATGACTTTAAAACTAAATTATATTTATATGAAGGTATTATAGATGCATAAATACTGTTCACCGCCACAAAAATTGGGTATTACTTTTTTGTTAAAATTAATTACCTAGGTACCGGGTGTCCCATCACTTGTGTCCCGTAGGAAAATGACTTTAAAACTAAATTATATTTATATGAAGGTATTATAGATGCATAAATACTGTTCACCGCCACAAAAATTGGGTATTACTTTTTTGTTAAAATTAATTACCTAGGTACAGCAGGCAAAAAACTATCACTCTAAAAATTAAATTTTGTTCAATGCAGTTCAAATTTAGTATACGTTTTGAAAAAATGGTAGAGCAATAAAATCCCTGATTAGAATTTAATTAAAATGTTTTGATGTAAAGATATTTGCTTAAATTAATTTGGGCCGTTCTATTTTATGAAAATTTATTGCAGACGAAGATTTATGAGGGGTTGCAGTGTGTTTGACGGCGTAACAAAGGCAGGTACCGCTGGAACCCTCTTGAATGGTCTTCGTACCATAAATTGCGGACAAGAATAATACCCACAAACTTAACTTTGTCTTCCATAAATTTTTATAAAGTAGAAGGACCCAAATTAAATTAACCAAATATCTTTACATCAAAACATTTTAATTAAATTCTAATTAATTTAAATTTAATTTTTAAAGTGATAGTTTTTTGCCTGCTGTACCTAGGTAATTAATTTTAACAAAAAAGTAATACCCAATTTTTGTGGCGGTGAACAGTATTTATGCATCTATAATACCTTCATATAAATATAATTTAGTTTTAAAGTCATTTTCCTACGAGACACAAGTGATGGGACACCCGGTACACCACGCTAGAGAAGACAATTTTAAGCCTCGCTTCTTTATTCCCCTCGAAGCTTCGCTTCTCGGGGAATAAACTACCTCGGCTTAAAAAAATGTCTTCTCTACCTTGGCGTATAATACATTATTATTATACTCGTTTTATAAGCCATTTTGTCGCACTTGTTTGCTTTATACGGGGTCATTATAAATGTTTGTAACAACTAGTGGGCGTAGCGGCGCACCTAAAACATTGTGCACAGCCACCTACGATGGTATTTCTACAATCATTTATAATGACCCTGTATATACAGATGTCCCCAAAAAAGAAGACGAGTCCATAACTCCGTTATTTATTTGAAGATTTTAATTATCTGTACACCAAATTAAATGGTTGTTAATAGGCTACAAAATGGCCTAATAAATTCAAGTATAGCTCTATGGGCTTCAAGGGTAAACTGTCAAAATGTTTTTTTTTTTAATGGGAATACGTATTTGTTTGTACTAATTCTGATAGAGATTTATATTCTAAAAACAACAATGTATCACAAATATACACTTAAATACCAAAAATTCACAAAAATTTTTTTTAAAAAACGCTACTATCGTCTATGTTCCATTTTGCGCTAAACATTGGCGGCATATCTGCGCAATCCCACATGTTATTATTTGTCATTTGTTTTTCCAGCTACCTTAATTTGGTTATTACACTGTAACGCAGTGCATTTTGATAGCTTTTCGCTTGATGCTCGTCATTTTTTGTTTCAAAAGTTAGTGTTATTTTTTTTAATGTGAAGTTATACTTGCGATACATTGTTGTTGTCAGAATTAAAATCTCTATCAGAATTACTAATAAAAGGTATGTAATCCCATTTGAAAAAAAATATTTTGACAGTTTACCCTTGAAGCCCATAGGGCTGTACTTGAATTTATTAGGTCATTTTGTAGCCTATTAACAACCATTTAACTTGGTGTATAGATAATTAAAATCCTCCGGTAAATAAGGGAGCTATGGACTCGTCTTTTTTTTGGGACACCTGTATAAAAAACACGTGCGACAAAATGGTGTCTTATAAGACTCGTATAATAAATAACTATTATGCACGATTATATTATAATTTGACAATTATGCACAAATTTTCTTGAGATAAACGTCTTTTTATGGCCCACGGATCACTTTATGCCCGTGGGCATTAAAGATATGTCAAATAAAAGTCAAAAACATTTTTGGTGAAATTAGGAAAAAAATTGCCACTTAACTTAAATTTCCTAATCCCTGGGATTACTCGATACTCGTTTATCATTTCGTTAATGAGTTTATAACCGAAAATTGCAATTGGCACAATGGCTACGGGTGATTTCACCGTTCCCAAGGTTACGCGCAAAACTAAAAACTTGACGGGAGCACTACGACTACGCGGTGCAAACATCCCGTGGTGTGGGCAGACATTTATTTATTAATTTTTGTTAAATGTTAGGGTTTTAGGTCTTAATCATGAATAAAATAATGTATGTACTGCGGGCGTGAACTGGCTTTTATGGCCTTCAGCGCGTTTTTAGCCCTCGTTATCACTCGGATTCAAAATCACACCTCAGGCCATAAAAGCCGTCTTACGCCCTAAATACATAAATAACTATTATGACACTTCCCTATTTTTTGCATAGTTGTATAGATTATCAAATTCCGTTTGGCACTACCGAGTGATCAACAATGGGTGGTGTTAGGTACGGCGCCAGAAAACTACCTGGACGACCGTCTATATAAACCCATGTTTATGTAAAAGGGGCTGACACGCTGACAGTGCTGACACTCTGACACTCAGACTCTTAGCAGTACGACCAACAGGTCAATTGTTCATTTTTTCAACCAAAACCTTGTTGTAAATAAGTTGTCGTAAGTTGTACCAATATAATACAAAAACACCGTGAGTGTTTTAATTCCGAACACGGAACCCCAAACGTGTCTGGAGGAAACCCCCAGACTAGATCGGCGTCGGAAACATCCGCGACCGAACATATGGTCCTTCGAGAGCCGGATTCAGCAGATCCACCACATACACACTTCAGCGTGGAAGAAGAATTCCATCAACAATACTTCTACCGTCGTTGGAGAAACAGTCAACGCGTCAACACAACAACAAAGGTCAGTGCATTCCTTTTCATCATTTCCATTTCCATTCCAATTGATCATTCTCAGCAGTGTGTCAAATTGTTTACATTAATTTAAAATTGACAATCAAAACAAACAATCATGGCAGAAATCGAAATTAAGTCATTAAAATCGAAGCGAGCACAGCTAAGGGCGCGACTCACAAGATTTGCCACTTTCATTCAAAATTCTGCGAATCATCATAAACCAAGTGAAATCAAAACACGTTTAGATGGCATACGAGTCATTTTGAGTGAATTTGAGGATGTACATGCACAATTAGAGTCATTAGATCCATCAGAAGTCGACGAAGCAGACATTGAAGAATTTGAAAACGAGTATTTTAAATTTATTTGTGAAGCTCAAAACCTCGCAAGTTCACAAAATCACAATCAGGTAGCAGGTAGCAACCCCTCAGGCGTCACTAATGCAACGGAACTCGCGGTTCAGGTAAAATTACCAAACATTCAACTACCGGGTTTCAGTGGTGATTTTACAGACTGGGTAACTTTTAGAGACACATTCATCTCGCTTATACACGAAAATCAGCATTTAAGTTCAATTCAAAAATTCCACTATTTACGAAGTAGCTTAAAGGCAGTCGCATTAGAAACAATAGAGCACCTAACGTTATCCGCTGATAATTATGTCGCTGCATGGGAGTTACTAAAATCGCGTTTCGAGAACACGCGATTAATTACACAGCATCATGTGCGCGCGATTTTTGCATTACCCGCGGCAAACAAAGAGTCTAAATCCCTGAGACAGTTACTGCACGGTTTAACTTCAAACATGAAAGCACTAGAAGCGATTAATCGACCTGTTCAACATTGGGATGATTTATTGGTTCATTTGATAACAACAAAATTTGATCATCAAACCACGGTAGCATGGGAAACCAATCTCACAAATCAACCACCGGACACAGATGCGTTAACGAAATTCTTAACACAAAGATGTCAAATGCTAGAATCACTAGAAATTAATGTTGCGCATAGAAACGCGTCAGCGAATCAAACAAACAAAATCAACAAAAATACAAATTCACGGCAGTTCTCAACAGCTCACGTAAGCGCAAATAAACGAGCCAGTTCATCAAATTAATGTGTGATCTGCAAACAACAACACCACTTGTACCAATGCAAGGAGTTTTTAGCACTTTCTGTAACTCAGCGAGTAGGTGAAATTAAAAAACATCAATTATGTTTAAATTGTTTGAGAGCCGGGCATATATCCGAGAACTGTTTAGCAGGCAATTGCAAAACTTGTCACAAAAAACACAATTCATTGTTGCATTTTCAAACCACAGAAAGTGTCTCTTCTGATCAACCACTCACGGTTGCGTCAGCTACTCATCATGTTCAAACACACGACAAAAACATCGTACTATCGACAGCCATAGTTCAGGTCACTGACAAAAACGGGAATAAGCATCAGCTAAGAGCTTTATTGGATAGCGGATCGCAGTCAAACTTTTTAACGGAAAACGCAGCGCAAAAATTAGGATGTCATCTTAACAAATTGAACTTGCCCATCATCGGAATAAATCAAGGCGTGACAACGGTCAAAAAAGCCACAAATATTCAAATTCATTCAAACCAGAGTTCGTTTAAAACATCCTTGTTCTGTTTAATAGTGCCCAAAATCACGGAGAATCTTCCATTGGTATCACTCGACGTAAAAAGTTTAAATTTACCAAACAACATCAGATTCGCTGATCCTCAATTCCACGTTTCGCGTCCGATCGACCTCTTAATAGGAAACGAACAATTTTGGAATTTAATCTGCATAGGTCAAATACGTTCAAACAAAGCCCCAACGCTGCAAAAAACACAATTAGGGTGGATTATCGCGGGTGAGATACCACCAACCAAATCAAAACCAGTTGTTTGCAATCTAGCTCAAATTTCACTCGAGCAACAATTAAAACAATTTTGGGAATTAGAAAGTTTTGACCATTCCAAACCGTTATCGGCTGACGAAGCAATTTGTGAAGAGTTTTTTCGGAGAACTACACAAAGAGACTCTACCGGACGGTTTATAGTGCGATTACCATTTCGGACAAATCCTCCAAACCTAGGTCCTTCCAGGAACATAGCGGTAAAACGGTTCTACTCGGTGGAAAACAAATTGAAAAGGGATAAATCTTTACACCGGGATTATAAATCATTCTTAGACGATTACGAAGCACGCGGACATTTAGAACGTTTGTCGGAAGGCACCTTGGCAAATTTACCTGCCACACTCACGTATTTTTTACCGCATCATCCAGTTTTCAAACCTGAGAGTACCACCACAAAATTGCGTGTTGTTTTCGATGGCTCCTGTCAATCGAGTAACGGCAAAAGTCTTAACGATAACTTATTCGTGGGACCGGCGTTGCAACAGGAATTATTTTGCATCCTAACTCGGTTTCGTACACATCAATATGTCATCACAGGTGATATCGAGAAAATGTATCGGCAGATACGGGTGCATCCTGATGATTGCAATTACCAATTAATCTTATGGCGAGATCAAACGAATACTGCCATTGAGACATACCGGCTTTTAACAGTGAGCTACGGTCTAAATTGCTCACCCTATCTCGCCCAGAGGTGTTTACAAGAACTAGCGGTTTGCAACGCGAAACGATTCCCCGAAGCTCATCAAGTAATTCTTCGGGATTTTTACGTAGATGACCTGCTTACGGGAGCAGACTCTGTTGACGCGCTCATAAAAATTCGCGAAGAAGTAACAACAATCCTCTCGGAAGGGGGCTTTCAACTACGAAAATTCTCATCAAATGCCAAAGCAGTACTGCAATCGTCCAATGAAATAGCATCAAACGAAATCATCTCATTAGACAAGCAAGGTCAAAATAAAGTACTAGGCATCAATTGGGACTGCAGTTCAGATAACTTCAGGTATTCAGTGAACATTCATCACGTCAAAAACACAAAACGGGGCATTTTAAGCGTAATTGCAAAATTATTTGATCCCCTCGGACTCGTAACGCCAATCACAATAAGTGCGAAAATCATTTTACAAAGGATCTGGACCTTAAAGCTCGATTGGGATGAGTCTCTACCTGCAGATATACATACAATGTGGACAAACTTTCTAAGTACTTTCAGTCAGATAAACAACATAAGGATTCCCAGGAAGGTGATTAACGACCGATCGTATTCTCACATTCAAATTCACGGGTTTTGTGATAGCAGTCAAAAGTCGTACGGTGCGTGCGTATACGTGCGAACTCTCTATAATGATGGACACGCCGAGTCACATCTTTTATGTTCGAAAAATCGAGTTGCTCCACTCAAAGCCATCACCATTCCTCGTCTCGAATTATCAGCTGCCTTATTATTAGCACAACTCATGAGCAAAATCAAGAAGACATTAAATATTCCCGCCGAAAAATTCATTTATTGGTCAGATTCAACAATTGTTCTGTCATGGTTGAAAATGCCGTCATCTTCGCTAAAAACATTCGTTGCCAATCGTGTAGGAGAAATACAATCCTTAACATCAGTTGAGGACTGGTATCACATTCGAACATTTGAGAATCCCGCAGATACACTATCACGGGGGGTTACACCACAACAACTCAACGATTCGACGCTATGGTGGCACGGTCCGCAGTTTTTAAGAAACGCCAATTTCAAAGGTTCCGATGACAATATTTCAGTTTCTTTGTCTGACATCCCTGAAATCAAACCGAAATGCTGTTTGGCTACCACCAGAGTTAATTCGAATTTTGCAGCCTTGACAAAATTCTCCACATTTTCCAAAACAATTCGAGTCACGGCGTATGTCTTACGATTCGTAAACAATTCCCAAAAACCGAACAACAAAAACACGGGGCAATTAACTAGTGACGAAATCAAACGGGCACATGACGTAATCATCAAAATGACACAATGCGAAGCATTCAGTAAGGACATTCACCATCTCACCAATCATAAAACATTGCCAAAAACAAGCAAACTAATAACTTTGCAGCCCTTCATAGACAAAAATGGTTTACTACGCGTAGGGGGTCGGCTCAAACATGCTTCGATCGCGTATGAACAAAAACACCAGCTGCTCCTACCGAAAGATCATCATATAACAAAACTTATCATTCAATCTTATCACATAAGTCACTTGCACGCTGGTTGTCAAGCTACCACAGCAGCAACTAGGCAACGGTACTGGATACTCTCTTGTCGGGACATTGTACGTCAAATCATTTTTAATTGCGTAAGGTGTTTTCGGGTTAATCCCAGATTCGAAAATCAATTAATGGGAAATTTACCTGAACCACGAGTAACACCGTCTAGACCATTCACTCACACAGGGATTGACTATGCGGGACCCATACTCATCAAAGATGGCTTCAAACGAACCAACAGAAAGATCAAATGTTACATCGCCATTTTTATTTGCCTTTCAACTAGAGCTGTGCACATTGAATTAGTTTGTGATTGTACATCAGCAACATTCCTCAATGCGCTCAAAAGATTTATGTCTCGCCGTGGAAACGTTTCAAATTTGTATTCAGATAATGCGACAAATTTTGTGGGTGCGAACCGCGAACTTGCTAAGTTATTCAAAACAAATGATTTTCAAACCAAGATAATCAATTCATTAGCAGACCAACAAATAAATTGGCATTTTATCCCCCCACGTGCTCCACACATGGGTGGACTTTGGGAAGCCGCTGTTAAGTCGACCAAATTTCATGTAAAACGCGTCATAGGGGAGACGTTATTAAATTACGAGGAGTTATACACACTGCTGTCAATGATCGAGGCCTGTCTTAACTCCCGACCCATCACTCCTCTATCCAGTGATCCCTCCGACCTAAAAGCACTGACCCCAGGCCACTTTCTCATTGGGGACGCACTGACGGCGCCACCAGAACCAGATGTCAGCGATCTCCCGAGCAACAGATTATCCAGGTATCAATTGTTGGAAAAAATACGCCAACATTTTTGGAAACGGTGGTCCGGAGAGTACCTGCACCAATTGCAACAAAGGACGAAGTGGAACACCGCCACGCAACAACCCCAAGTCGACAGTCTGGTGCTTCTCCGAGAAGACAACATTCCAGCCTTGCAATGGATTCTTGGAAGAATCACGACGTTACACCCGGGGACTGACGGATTCACCAGGGTGGTGACAGTGAAAACAGTGCGAGGTGTAGTGAAACGACCAGTGACAAAAGTGTGCGTGCTACCACTGTGTTAAAGAAGACAATCGTTGCGGCCACTCATAAACTCTTAGTGTAGGATCTTTTTTCAAAAACAATTTTCTTTTTTTTTCGTTCTTTCTTCTCTCCAACAATCACACTGGAACATGTCTACTATCTTTTTTTCATCTGTTTGTTTATTTTCTTTGTCATTTTATCATGTGTAAGGTAGTTAGCATATATCAGATTAGTTTAGGAAATTCATCATCATTGTACAAATTAATTAGTATCATCACATGTACTATTATTATCTCGTTGAAAGAGGTACTTTCAAGGGGGGGGAGGAAATGTTAGGTACGGCGCCAGAAAACTACCTGGACGACCGTCTATATAAACCCATGTTTATGTAAAAGGGGCTGACACGCTGACAGTGCTGACACTCTGACACTCAGACTCTTAGCAGTACGACCAACAGGTCAATTGTTCATTTTTTCAACCAAAACCTTGTTGTAAATAAGTTGTCGTAAGTTGTACCAATATAATACAAAAACACCGTGAGTGTTTTAATTCCGAACACGGAACCCCAAACGTGTCTGGAGGAAACCCCCAGACTAGATCGGCGTCGGAAACATCCGCGACCGAACAGGTGGAAATTTTGAAGTAGGTTGGCACCCATGAGCAGTTGGTAAAACGAAATTTTAAATTAGTAGGTTAACAATAAATGAGATACATTTTTTATAGTACTATAACCAGTGTGGTAGGTAACAGGAATAATTTATTATCAATAAATAATTATTACAACAAATTTCAATACATAACAAATGTTAAGTGAATATTATTAAAGAAGAGCAATGATATTACAAGAGAGATGTTGGGAATATGATCTCCCTTGCTGCATACGAACAATTACTTAGATAGTAATTTTTCGTATATTTGCTAACTCAGCTAATAAACGTCAAACAACTATCTCTATGAATCAAATTTTAATGCAAAAATCGTTTTTACTTTAAAATATAAAGGATTCATCTTACTTTCGTTATGGTGTTTGTAATAACGGAGAATGGACATAGATATAGCGCTGTTGCCTATTTAACCGAGCTTTGACAAAAATTTCCAAATTTAGATTGGTACACGTATGTGCTATGCAACCAGAATTACTTCCATTCATTCCAGAATATCTGTGGAAATACGTCCAGAATCTCAAAGTGTTCTTTGATCTAAATAATTGTTGATCGCACGGTATGCTTCTGTATTTTATTTTACTGAATATATTTACAAGTATGTACAGTTACGATCACGGAAATTCGTCAGTTATTTTACTGTCAATTCGAAAAAAATTGTGTAGCCTAAGCTTTATTGTCATTATGACTGACATTTAAAATGTTTGTTACAGAAATTCTGTCACGCACAATAAAAATGATTGACAAATTGACATCCATGTCAAAAATTCCAGTCAGAAATATATAAAACCTGGTTTACAGCTAATGTCAGTTGAATGACAACGACTGACGAAATTCGTGATCGTGACTGTACATACTTCAGGGGTAATATTCGTTTCCTCTAATTTTCTCAGCAGATAAATTCAACTCAATTTTTAAAAACAGCATTTTTAAGTAAGAAATTAAAAAGGATTAAAGGTGTTAAGTCGGGGGTCGACTTGGTTATTTTCTTCTAACAAAATTTTTCATCGAGTCATAGTAAAAAAAAGTTTAAAAAGGCCAGTATTATCAACAGATATTAGTAAGTAACTAAAAACGCCTATAAAAAATGCAAGAAAAAAAATGAAAATAACTTTGAACATTCATTTTGGTTGGAAAATGCCTTCTAAGGGCCTGATTTCAAGTTGACTTGCGACGGTCGCACTTGTTGTTGTCATGGTAACGTCGCAAGAGAGAAAGATGACGCATATTGGTAATTAATGTGTAGGATAGAGATAGCTACACATTTGCGTTGCATCACCTATTTGCGACCATGACTTGAAATGGGGCCCTTAGTTACAAAAAGGTGCATTATTTTCTGATTTTAATTTAATAATGTCCAATTTATTTTGCCAATATTGTAATATTGCAATAATTATCGAAAACCAGTCATATGAGTAATAATTTTTCATTAAAGATTTTTTAGGTGTAAGTAAGTACATTTCGATGTAAAATGAGAATTTCGCTGCCACCTTGTTTCCACTTTAAAAATACATATCTTAGGAACTATCAGTCCAAGAATCACACATCACAAAATTGAATAGTTGAGGATTAACTTGTTACTTTTCTATTTCAGTTATTTTTCGACGTGCCAAACGAAGAACTAGCACGCTGCAAATATAATGACGCGAATGAGGATGACCCATACCATTTAGAAAACTTTATTCCCATTTTGAGGGCACCTTTAGAAAATTCGCCTGAGTTGTGTCTCCAAAACGAAGACAGAAAAGTCAACCATATTAGCTCGTGGATGATGGAACTGTTACACTTCTGCGATGCACCTGTCATCACTCGAATCATTCCGAAGTTGTTGAAAAAGGGCGCCAACGTCAACAGGAGGAATGTAGGACAGCAAACGTGTCTCCACTGCAAGATTCCTTACAAATATGAAATGGTAGCGGAGATGCTCGTCAGTCACGGAGGCGACATCAACGCACAAGACGTGTGGGGAAGGACACCACTATACTTGGCCTGCAGCGACGATTCCTTTCCAAATGAAGCTCTATATTTCCTGATGAGACACAAAGCCGACCCCTTCATTGAATCGGATTGTTGCGTTATACCTCTAGCTGCATTAAGTCCTCGAAAACAAGCTTTACTTGACGTCGTTTTTGATTACACTTTCCGAGATCGCACCGAGATAACCCTGAAACTTCCTTGGTTGACAAGGGGGTTGATCCGGAATTCACCCGCATTTCAAAAATTTTGCCAAAAATCTTTCCACGTGACATGGAAGTTTTGCGATTTAATTGACCTATGTACTAAAATCGCTCATGCTGAGCCAGAAAATTTGGCTTTGTTTTTGGACGTTTTCGAAGATGCAGTGGTTGCAATGTTTGACAATATCAAGACTGCCAATCCGATCAATGATATCATAGACCAAATGTTCTGGCACACCCATGGTGCACATAGAGTGAAGAGAAATGAGAGATATTTTGGCTTGCTTCAAGTTATATTCAAGAGCCGCATTGTGTCCAAATTTGTCGAACGGCTGCAGATCAAGGATCCGATTATAGCTCAAGTCATTGAGGCTACTTTCCCAGATACTCGTAATAAATTGGACGATTTAACCGATTTAGTGACACGAATGTTGAAAGAGGGAGTGCACGTGACCTTTATGGACTTAAATTTCATGGCAGACGCTCTTGCCAAAAATTCGGAGATGCATCGCATGATAAGTCAAGCAGATATCATACCCTTACATGAGATGGCGTTGCTCACTACATCCTTTCCAAGTGAAGTCATTCTCAAATATGATATCCACATTAACCCATACAAAATCATAAATTACATGCATAGTTCTAGATTTGCATCACGTAACGTTGGACTTGTGTATTTGGATTACTTTTGTGATCCAAGCCTTAATAAAGCGTTGCTTGATATAGCGGTAAATGTCAACGAAGTCCTGGAAAGACTTAAGCAACTGCCAAAAGTGCCTTCGATGCTACAATTAAGCAGAGACGCATGCAGGAGACACTTGATTAAGCGTTTACACATTAAAACTAGTCGACAATTTTACACTGCTCTGGATCGACTTCCGATTGGTCACTGGACAAAAAAAATTCTACTTTTTCAGTTCAAATTATACTAATTTTGGATTAATCAACGACATATTTGTATTTATATAATAACATATAAAAAAATAATTGTCAAAATTATGTAAAACTTTTTTTTATACAGGGTGTAACCGAATTCAACCGACAAACTCTTACAGTGTGCTGGGTGACTAAAAACGGCCCTAAATTGTTATGACCCATTTCCTTCCGTTTGGACGTTTTGTAGTGATGTTCTGACTCAGCATTGAAATCATTTCCTTAAATTTGATTTTTTTTTATACCATTCCCAAGGCGGTCTCTATTTTAATTTTAATTTTCTGCTACTTCTGCTGTCAAGTCAAGCTTCAGCAATTCATAAATTTCATCTAGTGGATGCCGAAAAAACTCTTCTGCATCAGTTTTTTCTGTAAATATCCCCCAGATATCCTGGATTCTTTCAACAATTTGTTCAAATGTGTCTGGCTGTTGCTCCCGCATTGCCGCTGAACTTGCATGAAATTCTCCATATTGTTCCAAAATCGAAATTCTTGATATAAGTCAAACTGTTGAAAGTGGGAAAGATTTCACTGATAGATTTTTAAGTAAGACTAGAAATACCGGTCATTTTAAAAATAGAATTCAACATATCGTTCATGCAACCGTAATTTGTCGTAACCCTCAAAAAAGTTAAAATATACTTTATTGTATCATTGGACAGAGAACATATTTTTTTTCCTGTCCAACTTTCGTAAGTTTTTGCTTTATAGATACAGAGTGTCCCAAAAATGGCGTACTAACGGTGCACTACGGTGTAGAAGAGACTACCGTAAACGTCAGAAAAATGTTAAAAAAATTCTATTGAACTTATTTGCTGATTTGAAGGTCTTTGAAAGTGGCACTTAACAGGTAAATTATTTTGAAATATATGTATTAAATTGTCATGACAGCTACCTCTAATCGTACATATTATCACAAAGTACAAGATTACTCACTACCAATATCTAATCCTGCATAATAGAGAATTTACATTAGGATCAGGTATTAAAAATGATGCAACTAAGTAACTTCTGATTGGAGCTCCAGTTTAACCGTTGTAATGTAAAGAATGAATCCTGAATGGATGAAAGAATGGTAGAGGGATGTTTGAATTTGAGTAAAAGACGTGAATGAAAGCTTTGGAGACATCCCTAAAGTATTATCGAAATAAGAAATAAGTCATAAGACTCATAAGAGTTCTACCGTTTGTTTTAGATCCGTCAGATTGTTACAGTTCATTGCAATGTAATGTGTGTGTTTATGCTATTTTTGTTGAGTTTCATTTAATAGATATATTCATCATTTAATTAAATCGGTTTTATTCCTGAATTCTCCGCCAAAAAAAATTATAACAGATTAATTTAGATTTTAAGGTTAGGTACTCTTGAATAAAAAGAAGATATCAAAAAAATTGTAATATTGTATTTAAACTGATTATCCTCACAATTACTGCGAAATAATTACGTCAGATCCCATAAATAAATTTAAACTGTCTATTCGACAAAAGACTCGCGTTTAGATTAGAGTCTAGGTATAATAATCATTTAGTTCCTCGTCGTGATTGTATATTTGCTGTCGTCAATTGAAGGTCATATACCTACTGCACAAATATCTAAATATAAGTTACCTAACAATAAATTCCATCATTCCAGTCTGTGTAGGTCGGGAGAGTAGCGTAGGCAAGCAATGATTGGTGACGAGCAAGAAATACGTTGTTGGTTAAAAAGTGTCTTGACAGAAGAAAACATCGATGATTTTTCGGTGCAGATATTGGGAAATTCAGAAAAAGGTGATGGCTACAATGGAGACATACATTTCGCCCGTTTGGCAAGTGCTGATACTCATCCCCCAAAGGAATATAATCTGGTGTTAAAATGCAGCAAACGAAGTCAAGCTTTAAGAGAAAAGTTCCCAGTGAAAGAATCATTTTTTAATGAAATCTTCATATATAAAACAGTGTTGCCCGTTTTTACTCAGTTTCAACTTGAAAGGGGAATTAATAAACCATTTGATAGTGTTCCACAATATTACGGACAATTCACCAGCGAAAACTTGGAAGTTCTAGTTTTTGAAAATTTGAAAAGTGTTGGTTACACTCTGTGCAACAGAAAACAACCATTGACGAGAAAGCACATAGACGTGGTCATGACGGAATATAGTAAATTTCATGCCACTTCCTTTGCTATGAAGGACCAACAACCAGAAAAGTTTGAAGAGTTAAGTACAGGATTAATTGATGTGTTCAAAATGTCTATAGAAAATATGGACATGGAAAGTTTGTTCAGAAATTGCATTGATGATGTGTACGACTTGTTAAAAGGAGATCTCGATGACAACACTTTATTGACTTGGAAAAACTTCAAAAGCCAAATAAAATGCATGTTCAAGGATATGTATGAGCAATCAGATACCAGGAAAGTAATTATTCACGGAGACAATTTCATGTTTAAACATGCAGTAAGTGTAATATATTTTTTTTCTACATATAAATAAATGTCAATTGTTTTAGCCAGACAATGACATTCTCCCGGTAGAAGTAGCAATTTTGGACTGGCAAATAGCGAAGAGCTTTTCATATTTCTTATTCACTTGTATATCCAAAGAAGATATTGAGGACTTGGACGAAATTTTGAAAGTTTATCATAAGTCCTTAACATCATATTTAAACAGAATGGGTACCGATTCGAGTGTGTATCCGTTGGACATATTTTTGGAAGATTGGAAGAAATACTGTAGATACGGCATTGCAATGAGCAGTATGTTGTTTAAAATTTGTGCCACCGACAAAGATGAAGCGGTTGAAGTAGGTCAAATAGCTGACAACGGTCAAAATTTTGAAGATATGTTTTCATATGAAGTTAAAGACATGATTAGTTACAATAACAGAGCACGACACGTTGTAAAATATGTAGTGGAAAATAATCTAATTTAGTATGTACTTACATATTTTATTTTTATATTTTTTATCAATTTGAATACATATTTATAAAAACCCTCTTCAGAAATGGCAAGAAATGTGAAAAATTATTTCATTCTGGCGTTATTCAGACACATGCACCCAAATAGCTGAATCATAATAGTGCATCGAAAACAGTCTTCACTTTAAAAATCTCTGAAATTTTAAATTTGAGTTTTGATGTTGCATGTTTTTTTTTTAGTAGGCAATCGCAGAAAAATATGCCACTGGCTTTTCTTCACCCGTAGGATTTTCATTCGTGAGATGAGTAGGTACTTCTCGTAGAGAGTGATGGAGGGCGCATTGTTCAAAAAAGTGATTGCGACCGCGCTTTTCTGTAGACCTGATAGTAATAACTAATAAAAGGTCTCCGGATGAGCCTAGCGAAACCGAAGTAAACGTAGATAACTCATCTTTCTAACAGCGTTCTTTTAACTTTTTTTCTGGGGACAATTTTTGTAAGAATTTTCATTACATCGCAATGCAACTTAAATAATTAAATTGTGATTCTAACATAATCATCTTATTTATAAATATTTCGTTATAGATATACCGTCTTTTATAATAGGTAGGTACTATTTAAGTTTTGTGTAATATCTCTACGATTCGTTCACAATTATCTTTTTGAAATACATGTTTTTCAACGCCATCGAAAAAACTGAATGATTAATAAGTGTGCCGAGGACGTCATGTCAACCGTGTTTGTGAAAAAAAAAGTCTCAATGTTGTTTGTCAGATTTGTTCAACGCTTAACTTTTCGTTGAAAATAAATGAATGAAATCAATAAAGAATCGCAATCAAGATATTCTCGATGTCCGGAAGTGAGGTCATCGTTATTGCCTGCAAAATCGCGCTTGTTATTATTATTATTATTATTATTATTGAATAAGTCAACTAACAGACTACTGTCCAAATAAAAGTTGACTAAAACAGGAAAAACAGAATTTAGCAACAGTCAGCTACAATTATTACTGCTGTCCCATGCAGGGAGATAACACTGAATAAAAACCATGTCAAATAAACCGTTGCAATCGATCCAAATTACACGATATAACAACCAGTATACTCGGAAGTGGCATAGCATGAAGATCACAAATATCATTAAAACAGTTAAACATGGAACACATTCTGAACGAAGGAGAATGATTAAGAACATTTGTATTAGCTCTAGGAACATAGAAGTATCTAGGCAATCTTGATAAAATCTGAGGAACACTGATGCACAGACCACTCAAAAGACTGGAGCAGTCCACTTTATTGTGTTAGTGTTAAAATTGTGAAGCATCATCTTCGATCTTGTCTACATTTGCTGCTGTTTGTCAGATTTGTTCAACACTTAACTTTCCGTTGAAAATAAACGACTGAAATCAATAAAAAATCGCGATCAAGATATTCCCGATGTCCGGATGGGCGCAAAGCAAGTGAGGTGATGGTTATTCCCTGCAAAATCGCGCTTGTCTTGGTATTAAAATTCTGAACCATCATCTTCGATCTCGTCTACATGTGTTAGTGGCATACGGAATTCGATTAATTCAAGGTGTGTCCCATAACATTAAACATTAATTATTGAACGAATTGTAAAAAATTTGAAAAATAAAGTTTAGATCTACGTTGCTATAGTTATTTAGTCATTCATAACGGCCGCTCCCGCTCAGAACGGACACCCTTAACGGACTCCGGACGGTATGAGGTTATTTACATGGTGACAAACAGTCCGGAAAGCCACCTTTAACAACTAGATATTACAAAAAACTTGTTAAAAGAACCCTGTAAAAATGCATGAATTTCAATGACTTGCTCCAAATATTTTTTTTTGAATGGGCGTTAGATTTATTTATATACATATAAAATGGAATCCCAATAAAATATGCAGAATTCATCGAAGCCATTATAAAATATACCTATACCTACCCGACCTTTTCAGTATATCAGTTTATCAATTGCAGGTAGCAAAAAATGGAAGCAAAACGTTTCGGTGTAAAAACCAGCCTTCTGAAAGAACTGAGATTATTCCAGTTGACGTTAAAAAAGAAACGGAAATTGTACTACAACGTAGAGGTTGAAACCTTCGCTGGTAAGCGCGACACTGTAATTTTCGTTACAGAACAACAAGTGACACTAGATGACTATTCCTTTTATATACTTAAAAATCAGTACAGAAATCGAGGCTCACAAAAAATTTCATTAACTCTTTTTGGAGTTATGGAAATGGATGTTACCTTCGAGTCAACAAAGTTAAAGAAGTCATTTTATCAGCAAATGTAGGTACATATGTAAAAGTGAACAACTTACTTTTAATTTTGCACCTTTCTTGTTACAGCTCTGCTAATTGGACCCCTAGTCCAGAAAAAGAAACCTGACAATGTATTTATAATTAATTATAAATAGATTAATCAATGCTAAAGTTATTTGTCTGTGTAAGTAGTTGAAAACAAAAGATAAGATGATAAAAACATAACTGATTTCACCTTTAACTCATAAGTCGTATTTAATAATAAAAAAAGAATTGTTTTTGAGGGACTTGAAGAAATTAGCAGGGAATGAAGCAACTTTAACAAATAGAGTTTTTATATCAATTTTACAAAGAAGATGTTTTACTCCGTCGGAAAAATAGGTGCGTGAAGTTAGCCCAGAAAAATGAGGAAAAATCTATCGATTTTCTTTTAAAATCGTTATCTATGTGAGTTTGTATAGCATGCCTTCTACCTTATAAAAATAGGACAGAATTCTTGAAATATCTGCTTTTTAAATATACTTTAAAAACAGGGGTGTGAATTTGCTTCGCTCATAAGGACCTTATCGGAATTTGTTTGGACGAAATCGCATTCATGTGTGCTGAAGTGGCCCAACAAAAAACAAGGCAAAAAGGCGAATTTTAAGTGTTTTCAAAGGTGAATTTGTTTGGCCGAAATCGTATTCATACATATGTGTGCTGAAGTGGCCCAATAGAAAAGCAGCGCAAAAAGGCGAATTTCAACTTTTAACAAAGGTACCTTGAAAAACGGGGTAGATTTGATTAAAAAAATGGTGTGTGCTGAAAGGGCCTTCTTAGTAGTTCTGTTGTTTGTTAGGTTTCGTCACTTTAAAATATCCAGCCGCTGCAAATGTTAATTGTAATTGGACAGAGTTATTACCCCATTGACCTAGTCTCCGGGGGCTGTAATCTTGTTAGAGCTGTGAAGGAAGCTGTTCAAGTGTCCGTTTTATCTCCATAAAGGAAGAGAAGCAGTTATAAATAAGAACGTTAAACACAATCCGTAAAAATGAGAAGTTGTAGACGTACTTAATACAGAAAATGTATGTTCCACACGTACTCATAGATATGAGTTGATTTTTGTTAAATTCGTAGAGAGTGTAGATGGTGAGATAAACGGTCACAGACGCTAAATTAAACATTTCAGGTGGTGTCTCCGATTGCATTATCTAAATGGTCGTTTATGGCCAAAGGGACTGATAGCGTATAATTAAGATAATCACAAGAAACGTGGACCCCAATAATCAATAGTCATTTACGTACAAAGCGATTGTTTCTCTCTTGTTGTTTCACACATGACATAAAACAAGAATACGGCTTTTTTTTTAAATCGCAAGCAGATATACCTAGTTCAAAAATTCTAGCGTTTTTGTTATTTATCATTTTTCTTCTTGGTATATCACTTCCAATTCCGCTGGATATATTCTTAATAAGGCTGGGAATCGTATTCGAATTATTCGAATAGCTGGGGTGCGATTCTCGAAATCACACGACCCCTGTTCGAAATCGAAAATCACAAAATTTTCGTGCGTTTTACAAAAACTGTATTCTCGAATAATTTTCGCACGATCGAAACAGTTCGTATTCGAATATTTTCGTGCGTTATTTTGCGAGTGGTCCACAACATGTGAAACTTGTTCACATCGTGCGATCGGTCGATCGGTGAGGCCATAACAAAATATTGTAGCGCAAAACGTCACATTAATAAAAGAGAATTTTTTCTTTCGGTCAAAAAATCGATGATGTGGTAAATTTGGCTGGAATTGGAACCCTAGAAGTTGGGGAAATTGGAACATTTCTACCTAGACCTATTTTTCATGTCAGAGACAATCCATTCTAATCACTGTCTGAAAATTTGTTTGTAACGATCTATCGGTTAAACAAAGAACCTTATGTACCTGTTGGTATTTAGATATTTCTCTTTTTGATCGGTCAAATTGGTGAAAAACTAGTGAAAACTTGAAAACTAGTTTACGTAGATAGATCGATAATGGGAATCTTCTTTCTTACCGACCCCTACTCTTTGAGGCGGCCCCATTTGAAATTGGCGGGAATTTCAAACCGGATGAAAACTAATAGTTGCCGTTCCTGACACAAAAACTGACATAAATCAAACTTTAACTGTAACCAATCCTGATTTTGGAAGATTACACCGCAAATATGCAGATAGATATGTTGTAATTGTGATGATAAATTATAAATATTGAAATGACTTTTATTTTTACGGCCGTCGTGAAGGCAACGGCTGCGAAATTCAATTTCGCGGCCTGTTCTACGCACGCGGAGTGCTCATTTCGGGTACGGTTCCACACAAATGTAATTTCCAAAACTCTTATAGTCATTAAGGTATCAAGGGTGTTATTTATAAGGTTGATAAACACTCGTGGTGCCTTCATCGTTTAGGTAATGGCGACTAGTTTCGTGTGTTTTTAGATTGACAATGATGAATTTATACCAGTCATTCAAAATTTCGTCGTAACTAAGTGTTATAATATTTTGAAAATTTCATAAAAATGGGACAAATGTGGAAAGTTTGTTAAGACCGTTGAAGACCGTTTGTCGTAAAATTGTGGCAAACGTGAGATTTGCGAGAATCGGACCAACGGTGGATACACGGTCTAATAAATTGTATGAGTAAGGCAACGGTCAAATTGGAATTTGGTTAAAAATGATGCAACCTCTGATTGGAGCTCCAGTTTAGCCGTTGTAAAGAATGAATGCTGAATGAATGAAAGAATGGTAAGAGGGATGTTTGAATTTGAGTAAAAGATGTGAACGGAAGCTATGGAGACGAGTCCCAAACAAGGGTCTTAAGAGTTATCGAAATAGGTCATAAGAGTTCTACCGATTGTCTCAGTTCATTGTAAAATATTATGTGTGTTTGTGTTATTTATATTAAGTTTTATTCACTATATATTGGTTTCTAAAATTTTGAGTTCGGTCCTGTCCATTTCCGCTGTACTAGATTAAAAACTAATCTGGCCCAGGATGATGTCTTTCCGGAAATCGCTCTGCAGTACTCTCGAGACGCCGCAACTGCATTCTGATAGTGATAACCTGATGACATTGCCCAAACATTTGCAACATATCTGTGAGCTCATTATTTTCCTAATAATAAAGCCATTTCGACTAATTAGATGACAACTCTGACAGTATTTTTGATTAACGTCCATGCTCATTTGATTTTTTTTGTCAATTCCAATTTCTAACGAATCAGCGCAAATTTGAGCAGGACCGGTTTCAAAATTTTCAAAAAAATTAACTTATTGTATCTTCATTGCCGTACACATTTTACTAAGGTGATTTTGGCTAAAACTCTTTAGAACAACGCATACTATCACATGTTAAAAAGGAACGCCTCAACTTCGAAAACACCGTGTATATTCATCATTTAATCAAATCATTGTTATTCCTGAATTATCCTGACAAGAGCAAAGAAGAAAAATCAACAGTTTATCAGAAGTGGTGTAGAAAAGAAAAAAATTATTGTAACTTAAGCAATAAAGACCTTATAACGCTCTAGAGCCTGTTATCAAAAAACTGTGTCTTTGATGTCATGTAAATCAGTTTTATAAGTCATAGCAACATGTCGTGTAAGTTGACAATAACATTCATTTGTATTGTTTCCTTTGACGCCGGAACTTAATATTTTCACGAAAGTTCTAGGAAAATAATAATTTTGACAAAGATGACAGTTCAAAAATTTATTTGAAATAAAAAACGAAGGATTCTGTACCTTGAATATTGAATACTCGCCCCAGTCGCACCACAGGCTTGTCGGTGATTTTAGTATTTAGTTGTGATCGTCCCAGGATGTAAGCAAGCATTACCTTATGCATAACAGTGGACACATTTTTCCTGCCGCACCAGTTTTTAAATTATTCGTACGTACACTCATATCGGTTTCGCGATTTTTCCGGCGGTGCACTTGTGGAGGCAATATTTGCGGCTTCTTTAATTTCCTCTACCTCAATATTTCTTAATTTAACGATGTCAAACACTTTTCATGTCATTCAATAATTTTGTTTATAATTGCAATTGTCTACGTAACATGGCAAAACAGCCTAGACGATTCTCACGAAATGAGGTTGAAATCAAAATTAATTCCGATGACAGGTGACAAACCAAAACGATTTCTTCATAAATTTGGGTAAATTTCGAGGTGGCAGCGGGAAAAATATAATAAGATAACACGGAATGTATTTGTTACGGAAATAGTGCGTAAGGGGGCGAATGTGCACATTTACCGGCAAACGTTCATCGTGACCGGTTTCGATAAACCTGCTGAAGCCTGCTCCAGTTTACTAAATTGTCATTTCCCAGAAGTACTAGGACACTGAACACATTTACCGGTCAAAGTATATATAAGAGATAATTTACGCACATTGGCCGGTTCTGCTGGTCAATGTACAAATAAGCCGGTGAATGTGCACATCGACCCTTTTTGAACTTTTACCGTAACATAGCGACTATAACATTTTTCGGTAGGCAACAAACCGCGGTTACACCTTTGGCTTGTACACTTTTGTTCACGGAAAAAACATACAAGTCTTGAGAGAGATTTTTGCGATTTTTTAGTTGTGTAAATTTACTTGATGTTTGTTTCCATATTTACCCATATTAAGTTATCAGGTAAGAATTTACAAACGAATTTTGATTATACCAGACGAACAATAAACCTTGAAAATAAAAAATAATACCTATAATATTGATAACAGTGTTATTAGAGGGGCCATTAAGTACACTTTTACTGTCTGAAATCGAATATTATCAAGTCTTTACATTCGTTGTTAAGTACTTAAATAACTATTAATTTGACTGCCGCAAGGTTACTCAATATTACCGATACATGGTTGTGTAAGTCACACGCTGACTTTAATGCAATCTATGTGTTAAAAAATTCTCTGAAGTATTCTCCAATGTAATAGTCCAATAGGGTCTAATGAACCCATTTCTACTATTTATATTATGTACTTGTTTTTTACTATTACATTCAACGTAAATGATGTCCATTGTCTAATAACAGATTTGTCGATTAAAATATGAACTCATTACCTCATTAATTATATGTATATCCAGTTAAGTCAAAAAATATATCTGTGGAGGTCGTGAAAAAGTAGGTACAGTTAATTTCAAAATTATAGAGTACACCTAATTTTCTACAGTGTAAATTGCACTTACATTTTTTGTCAATAATCAATGTCAATTTTGACAAACAAAGTGCCTAATCTAACCGAAAACGCGAAAGTGCTCATTCTTTCCGAATTCTAAGAAGGGTGGTCGATCTGGAGGGTAGCCCAGTATTATAACATCACGAAGAGCACCATGCAGAGGACAAAACAGACAAAATTATGTTGTTCTAAAATATCAGCGACTTTTTATGTTGTCAAACTTACCTAACCTATAAAAAATATGACGCTCAAATTTCAAAAAGGCATCTTTACATGTGGAAAAATCTGTAATAAATCGACTTATTGATTTTTGACGTGTACTCGATAAATTTGAAATTAACTGTACATAAAGTTCATTCACGTTGGATTTTCCTCTCAAGGTCAAATAATTAAATTTTTTGGTTTTGTAATTATGTTTTGTAAATAGTGACATGCAGGTAAACACCGTACAGGTTGGATTGAGCATTGCTAAATCGTATTATGTTGGTTAGCTGTCACTATTTGCAAAACATAATTACATGGCCAAAAAATTTAATTATTTGACCTTGAGAGGAAAATCCAACGTGAATGGACTTTATCTACACTTAAATTTATTATTTTAACAAAATTTGTTTCTTTTATTTTGTATTAATAACATTTTGATAATAATTCTCACAAGTTTGTTTTTTTGTAAAATATTAGAAGCACTTGATGATTGACATATTTCACAATACTATTGGGAGCATGGAATTTCGGGCAGCAATTTACCTGTCATTTAAAAAAACCCAATGTAGTCTAAGCCTAATTGTCATAAATGGCATAATGATTAATTTTGACAGAACTTCAAAGTAAACTGTCACAATTATGCATAGTTATTTTACACTTTAGTTATTGATTTCCAAAGTTTAATAAAAAAGACGGTTTTGTTTTCAGAAAATCACATCTAAGCGACTTGCAGCTTTTCAGAATTGATGAATGCAATTTCCAAAATAATATGAGAGAATAGTAGATATTAAAATGAGGTTATTAATACGTCTAGCACCTAAAGCCTATTTCACATTTTATGTCAGTCAAATTTCAAGTCTGCCCGAAATTCCGTGCTGTCAATAGTACATCTGCCTGGGCGAAGCTTTAGTGCCTGTGATCTTTACGGAGCCGGCGCCACTTTAGGGGGAATGTCACTAAATAATCATAACCTCACAAACAAATTTAATGAATTCAGTGAAGTTGTCAAACTGCAGTGTCAAAGAGTGTTACAGCTTAAAAATACCTTTTTTGTTAGTCACTGTCACTCATACCAAAAAATGCCCAATTTACACACAAACTCGTTAAATAAACTACTACTAACAAAAAGATTTTTATTGATTTTGCTGATGCTAGTTCTGTGTTGTGTTTCTGGTTTTTAGTAGTTTGCTGTTAGTGTTTATGAACTGTTTTTTTTATCATATTAGAACTGATATTGCGGTAAATGCAGCAACAAATTCCGTTAGTTGTAAACCTATTTCTAGAATAATATCTATTAACATTATAATCTCAATCTTGGATTTGCAGTAGGTACATTATTTCCTAAGCGGGTCATTTCAGATAAAGATGAGTCCATAACAAAACAATTACATTCGCTAATTAATCCGAGCCATTCTTGGTGGAGATGAGTGGAATTTGCACTAGCCATTGCCGAGATATTTTCAAAAAACGCGGCGCCCAAACTTTGTCCCTCCCGCACAACCGAACCAGTGCGCAACATCTTACTTCTGCCAATTTAGAATATCCAAACTGTAAAGTATCATTTATCACTGGACAACTACGCGTGACTGCATGCATCATGCAGATACATGTGTGTGGACTGCATGTCTAAATTGTCACGTTGTCACACATTTGACAGCATGACAGTTAGTTGCTAACAGCAACCCCCGAAAACAACCCCAAATGTCAGAATCATGAGAACAATAGGATTTTTCGGTCTACGCCCAGGCCGCTATAGACACTCAGACTATCTAGCAGGTCATGTCATGATTAGAAGTATTATGTTAATAAAATACGATCTGGAAATAGCTTACCCAATTCACCTAAGCACTAAAGTTTACATCAACTGACAACACAACAATAAAAAACATTAATAATATCAATTCATGAAGGAGTAAAATAACGGTGCAAAAATGGGTAATTCATAATTAACAATGTTAATACTACTGTCTAATGT
This sequence comes from Tenebrio molitor, assembly GCF_963966145.1. Taxonomy (NCBI): domain Eukaryota; kingdom Metazoa; phylum Arthropoda; class Insecta; order Coleoptera; family Tenebrionidae; genus Tenebrio; species Tenebrio molitor. Next base: position 21,121,758 of record NC_091047.1, on the reverse strand, counting down.
TAATTAAAAAATATACTTATTAAATAATAGTTATTTACACAATTAGTGGGATAAAAGCAATATTACAGGATTCGAGTGTGAAGATTGCAGATGACGAGGGCGTTAGCCCGAGTTCATCTGTAATCACACGAGTTTCCTGTAATATGCTTTAGCCCACGTGTTATGTACAAAATTTTATCTAAGACCGCCCCGAATTAAAAAAAAAAGGTAAATCTTATTTATTTCAGCCAGTTTCATTACACCACTCAGTGGAATAATGACTTACTTATCCCACTGAGTGGGGTAATGAAGCTCACTTATCCCACTGAGTGGAGTAATGAAATGCGTCCTGTAATGAAGTTCCTTATTCCACTCAAATGAGTGGGATAAGTGTCATTTATTCCACGGGATTAGATAAAATAATATTTGTATTGATAACATAATTACATAACATTTTTGATTTACAATGCAAAAATTTCCGATAATAATGCGGAATCTGAAAAAATGCCCCGAATGCTTGCAGCGTTTCCACGTTAAATAAAATAATAAATCATTGAATTAAATAATTCAGATTTTCACAGTTTAAAAATTACTTATATTGAAAGCAAGTACAGGTAGAAAGAAGTTACAATTTAATGACAGCAGTTTAGGAATGATGTCGAACTTTGAATTGTTGCCCTAAAAAATTAACACTTTCGACTTACCTACTTTTTCAGGACCGCCACAGATAATTATGTTATCTTTATTTTTGAATAAATACCGCTTAATACGACAGTATTGCCACAGTATTACACGAGACGGCGCGGCGTGTGGGTCACACAGCTTTGTATCTATAACATTCGTGTACTTCTAGACTGCATCAAGAGCAATGACTAGAAACGAGAGTGAAATTCGTTTCTGGTTAAAAAATATTTTAACTGAAGAAAACCTTGATGATTTTTCCGTGAATATATTGGAAAATGCTGCAAAAGGTGAGGGACACGTTGGAGATATAGTGTTTATTAGTCTGACTAGTGCTGAGTTTCCAAAGGAATACCATCTTGTGTTAAAATGCAGCAAACGAAATAAAACTTTGAGAGAAACAACTCCAGACAAAGAATGTTTTACTAATGAAATCTACGTATACAATACAGTGTTTCCTGTTTTTACTCAGTTTCAACGCAAACATCAAATCAAGAATCCTTTTGACAGTGTTCCAAAATATTACGGTAAATTTATGAACGAAAATATAGAGGTTCTAGTTTTTGATAATGTGAAAAATGCTGGTTATTCCTTGTGGAACAAGAAGAATCCATTGACGAGAAAACATATAAATATGGTTGTCAAGGAATATAGTAAATTTCATGCTGTTTCTTTTGCGATGCAAGATCAGCATCCAGAGCAATTCGAAGAATTAAATAGCGGATTGCAGGAAGTTCTTAAAATGGTTTTGAAATCAAATGGTTTAGACGGCATGTTTATGAAATGTATTGACGAGGTATCTGACTTGTTGAAAGGTGACCTCGATGACAATATTTTAAGCACATGGAAAAACTTTAAAAGCCAAATGAATTATATTTTCTATGACATGTGCAAAGAACCAGACGTAAAAAAAGTAATCATCCATGGGGACTGTTGGAATAACAATTACATGTTTAAGTACGCTGTAAGTTTACCATTTATATTTGAAATTTGCTCCTAAGGACCAATTTTTAGGCTGACAACCAAACCCTGCCGGTAGAAGTAGCAATTTTGGACTGGCAAACATCAACTTATTCTTCGCCGATTATCGATCTGTCACACTTTTTATTTGCTTGTATATCCAAAGAAGACATAGAAGATTTAGATGAGATTTTGCGACTCTACCACAAGTCTTTAACGTCGCATTTAAGTAGAATGGGTTCCGATTCTAATTTGTTATATCCGATGGACACGTTTTTACAAGATTGGAAGAAATACAGTAGATTCGGTGCCGCACTGAGCAGTCTAGTCTTTAAGGTTTCTGTAACGGAATCAGAAGAGGTGATTGATTTCACCGAAACAAACGAAAATGGAGGGGATGTTAGTTCACCATTTTCGTACGATGTTAAAGACAAAGCCAGTTATAAGAATAGAGCAAGGCATGTAGTAAAGTATGTAGTGGAAAATGGTCTTATATAATAGCTATTTATGCACCAAGGGCGTTACAACGATGATTATGCCCGGCGAACGATGAATCCAGCTCGAGGGCTTTAGCCCGAGAGATGGATATCGTTCGATAGGCGTAATCATTGGGTGACGCCGTGGTGCATACTAGCTATTTATGCACCAAGGGCGTTACAACGATGATTACGCCCGGAGAACGATAAATCCAGCTCGAGAGCTTTAGCCCGAGAGATGGATATCGTTCGATGGGCGTAATCATTCGGTGACGCTGTGGTGCATACAAGATTTTATTTTTCACTATACGTGTTCTTTAAAAAAAAAATGGCATCTTTGCAATTATGAATTGATGAGGGCGTTATGAATTCATTACGCCCGCTTATTCTTATTACGCCCTGTTTTATTCCCCGGTTGTTATGGACATGTTTACGTATTTCGTATCCTAGGAGTTATCATGCAATTATACTAAAGTGAAAAATAAAAGATTTTATTTTTTTCTATACGTGTCCTTTAAAAAAAAACTGGCATCTTTGCAATTATGAATTGATGAGGGCGTTATGAATTCATTACGCCCGGTTATTCTTATTACGCCCTGTTATTATTCCCCGGTTGTTATGGACATGTTTACGTATTTCGTATCCTTGGAGTTATCATTAAAGAGCGGATTTATATGCACAAAATTTCACTAAAATATGCGCATATATGTATATGCATACAATATCTTCAAAATATGTCCATTTTTTTGGGAAATATGCATACTTTTATACATATGTATATGCACGACAAAAATTTAATAAAAACCAAACTTATTCTACTAAAACATGTTGAACAATTATTATTATTAATTAAGCACAACGTTGACACTACTCAGACACTCTGACAACTCCAAACTTTTGGCTTTGTAAATGGTATTGAAAGTGACGTTTCTCAAAATGTCACTCAAACATTATCCACATTAATTTCTCTCGCAATGGCTCTTATACTCACACCGTCCCTCAGTCTAACACATTTTTGCCAATCAGATAATTGCGGCATTCCAAAAGTTACGTTCGATTCCGATGTAATATGTCAAAAACTGACACTGACTGTATAATCTTTGATGAAAATTCTGTTTACGCTAATCAAATTTCGGAATTTGTACAGAGTGTTTAAATCTTTCCTATCTGAGATTTCAACGGCCGCAGCTGTACCTACTCAGCACTCAATTATTTATTCACAAATAAAGAAGAAAATTAAAAAACTGAAAAATTTATTTAGGTAAATAAAAAATAAGGCCGTGCCCCATCCGATCCCGCATCTTTGAAGTCGCCAAACCAATAATTCCGAAAGAATTGGAGAAATGACATTTTAATATTTAAATTACAAAAAAAAAGAAAGAAAATGAAAAAGAAAAATGAAAGAATTAAAATTTGTAATGAAATGTGTTAGAAACGTTAGCAATCTTATGAGCGCCTGTTGTCGGTCTTCTTTTATTGTACGTATGACATAATTTATGAGAAATCGCCAACAATGGTGAACAATAGGACCCATGTCATTTGTCATCTTTCCACGAAAATAATTGAATGTTAAAAACACCGGTAGCGAAACTTAAAGCGGAAATTTTTTCCTTTTGTACCAAAAGTCTGTAAAATATGCAAAACATGCAAAAAAATATCAAATATGCATTATATTGCAAATTTTTGGGAAATATGCAAAATATGCAAAAATTAATTTGCGTCAATCGCTTGCAAATTACCTAATTCGTAAGAGTACCAAAGAGTTTGGTTGTCATATCAAAACTATTCGATATGCAAATTTCATATAATTCTCTCTCTAGTTATCATGCAATTATACTAAAGTGAAAAATAATGTTTATTATGTCAAATCATGTACATGCAGAGACAGACAGACAGACTGATAGAGAAAGAAATAGCTATGAATAGATAAAAGAATAATATGTAAAATTTATTTTATTATTCTTTTATCTATTCATAGCTATGGACAATAATAAAATATATTTTATTATTCTTTTATCTATTCATAGCTATGAATAGATAAAAGAATTATTATTAATCTGATTATTGTAGTAGTATTGTGCTTTAGGACAGAAACTGATTATACAGTAGAAATTCTATAATTCGTCACCTCTGACTGTGCCTGTCGTATGTACACTTCTATTCAAAAAAAAAGCGTACACCTATTGAGAGCTAATGTAAATGGGGATAAAATTAATTAATCGTTTCCAAGAAAACGTATTACGGTATTACTGACATTTTGTATGTCAAATGTGTGAAAATTGGTTTTTATAAATTTTTAAATTGTTGTTAGATTGTTGAGAGTTGCCTTATTCTATAAATTTACGAATAAAAGGTTGAGTTTTGTTTGTAGTAATTCAGTAATTGGTAATACTTGCTTAATAAATAAGGCAAAACATTTACACACATTAAAATCTCTGAAAAATACATCGATAAAATCCAGCTATCAGCATGGGTTTTGGTACAGGTTTCTAAGTAACAACAATTTAAGGATAGGTTTACAATATGGCAATCTAGCCAAAATTGTGCTCACTACTTGTACGCTTTTTTTTTTGAATAAAAGTGTAGGGGAAGTGGGCCTAAAATGGGGTATGTAGGTAAAACGGGATATCAGTGTTTAACCCGCAACGAGAGCTGGCAACTACTCGTATTAGCACCTAATGCGTGTGTGTGGACGCTAGTGTTAGTGGTCTGCTGTCAAAAGTGCGATCCGCTTGTGTTTTAAACAGAGAGAGTGATTTTATTGGTTTCGGAAGTTGTGAATGTAATAATTAGTGTTTACGGAATAAGCTCCTGGAAGAGAACAACTCGTGCTCTTGGGTTGTTACTGCGCATCAAATTGTCTTCAAAGGTTAGTTAACAAGCGATGCAGGCCAAATTGCTCTGAAAGACATTTGTTTTTCACGCGGTAATTTTAAAAATTTTAAGACAAATGTAGGTAAAATGGGAAATTTTTACGCCTTAAAACGGGATAGTATCCCGTTTTACCTACACCAGCCCAGTATTTATTTTTATTTGTTTTCAGATGCCTTCCACTTATAAACGAAAAACCGACCGCCAATCTTGGTCCGAAGAAGCTATGTCTAGGGCACTAGAGGCGTTGCGAAATGGAACATGTGGTTACTTAAAAGCTGCTAAACAATTTAATGTTCCAAAGTCGACTTTAGAAAGGCGTTTTAAAAACAAAAATAAACAGGCACTTGACCATTCAAAACAACTGGGGAGCAGAAAATTAACGTTTCCAATGGAACTAGAGAAACAGTTAGTAGATTATGTTAAAAACATGGAAGCTATGTTATATGGACTAACAACAAGAAGTATTCGAAGTCTTGCGTATCAAATTGCTGTTAGAAATAATATCGTTCATCACTTTAATAATGAAACTAAGTTGGCAGGATGGCACTGGTTACATTCCTTTCTGAAGAGAAACAATTTGTCTCTTCGCAGTCCTGAAGCAACTTCTGCGGCAAGAGCGCAAGGCTTCAACCGAGAAGCAGTTGGCTCATTTTTTGATATTTTGAAATCGCTCCAAGAGAAACATAATTTCCCGCCATCAAGAATATTTAACGTGGACGAAACAGGTATCACTACTGTCCAATCTCGACCATCAAAAATTATTGCTGCCAGAGGAAGAAAACAAGTAGGCTCCCTAACATCAGCCGAACGTGGGGAGTTAACGACTGTAGTAATTTGTATGAGTCCAAGTGGCATTTTTGTCCCACCTATGCTAATTTTTCCTCGAGTGCGAATGAAACCTCAATTTGCTGATGGAACTCCGCCAGGTTCACTATCAGTTTGCCATAAATCTGGGTGGATGCAATTAGAGTTGTTTGAGAAATGGTTTGATCATTTCGTTCATCACACTCAAACTTCGAAAAGTAATCCAGTATTACTCATACTGGATGGGCATAAAACACACACCCAAAATATAGCAACGATAGAAAAAGCACGGCAGAATGGAGTAACAATTTTATGTTTACCACCGCATACCAGTCACCGTATGCAGCCGCTCGACGTTTCGTTTATGGGGCCACTCACCACTTTTTATACTCAAGAAGTGGAAATATGGTTGAGAAACCATCCAGGACGCCGCATTACTATAAACGAAGTTGGATCTTTGTTCGCTAAAGCATATCTAAGAGGCTCAACACCTTTAAACGCCATTAATGGTTTTAAGAAAACTGGATTATATCCATTGGACCACACAGTATTTACAGAAGATATGTATGCTGCAGCTTTGCCAACTAGTTATGACCCACCTCAAAACAATGACAGTACTGAAAATGATGCAGTTGCAGCTGTGTCACCTGAAATGGAAGATGCAATGGAACAAATTCAACGTGACTTTGTAAGAGAGTCTACACCAGATGAGCAAATAATCACTCAAGTTGAAAAACCATCAACTAGCAGCATGTGCAATTTAATCAGTCCTGAAACAATTGCTCCATATCCGAAAGCTAAGAATGTAAAGCTATCAAAAAAGAAAGTCAGCAGAAAGGGTAAAGCTGCAATCCTTACCAGTACCCCTTATAAAGAAGAGTTAGAAAAATCCCTGGTTCAGAAAAACAGAAAAAATAATGCAGACAAAATGAAAACGAATAGAATAACTTTCAAAAACAAAAACGCTGCAAACAACAGCTCATCGAAAGGTAAGAAACAGGAGTCTAATGTGACCAAAGCACGAGTATCAAGGACCCAATCCAGTAGCAGCGAATCTGACGTTGATGTGGAATGCCTGTTTTGCGGTAATAACTATTCTAAAGACCACTGCGGAGAAGGATGGATAATGTGCTGTCGTTGCGGCAAATGGGCCCATGATGAATGTGCAGGTGTAGAAAGTGATGATGATGACGAATTCACATGTGATATTTGCCTACAAAAATAAAGTTTTTGAAAAATATATTTTCTAAATAAATCTTATTATAGGAATAATTTCCCGTGTTAAATCCATATCCCGTTTTACCTCCAGCACTTTCCCATTTTACCGACACTGTGTAGGTAAAATGGGAAATTGCAGACATTTACTAATTAACCACATGTAACTACTTGTTTTTTATTTTAGATTGTTTTTGATGAATATATGTTTAAATCAATAACTATACTATAGCAAGATTTACTTTACACAATTTTACAACACTTATTTTTTTTTATACATAACGTTAAACGTTAAGTATCCCATTTTAAGCCCACTTCCCCTACATATGGACGTACCGTATTTAAGTTTTTGTAGTCTTTTTGTTAGAAATTATTGTTAAATTTCTTTAAAAAAATACATACTACCTACATACAGATGAAGAAGTTACGTAGTTACGTCAATTTAAATTATAAAAACAGTACTTCAGAATGTGTTTTAGTTATTTTTCCTGGAATTTTCTATAATTCGTCAATTTCCGTAATTCGTGACCCACCTGGTCCCCGACGTGACGAATCATCGAGTTTCTACTGTACTATAATATCTATGTCTATGTTTCGACAAAATTTCTGAAGCTTGTAATAGGACTGTTTGTGGACAGGACCGTACTGAAAAGTATTATATAAAGAGTTCAATTATTATTATATGTTTAGGTGATAGATCAACAAATGTTTATTTGTCTTCAAGCGGTCGAAAATCGCGCCTTTGTCATTTTTTCTGAGCGGAGTACAAGTACTTCAAGTCCTAGGAGTAGAAGTGTTCCAGAGGCGGCTCGACCGGGTCAAATGTAAGGTCATTTGAAGCATTTGTCAAGATTAATTTATCAATTATACGAAATATGTAATAACTAAATTATCCCTATTAAAGAAAAGCCTCTAAAAAAGCGAAATAACAAAATTATTACCCAATATTTAACCGCTTCCCCTACGGCCTTTCACGAGCCTCCCGCTGTGAATCCGTTGTGGGCGTGTCCACAGCGTGGATATAGTCAGATATCATGATGTCAAAATTAAAAAATAACGCAAGATGACCGTTCAGTGTAAAAAAGTAAACAGCTGTAAGTTGTAATCGTTTGCTTTTCACGATTTGATAATTTTTGTTATATTTAGCGAATAACTGATGCCGTTGAAAACGAAATGCATTCCGCCCCTTGAGAATAACAGAATAATCCACGCAGATCGCGGCAAACTATGTAGGATATAGTCCCACCCAAGTCCCGAAAATTGTATGATTGCTGCATAATGCTCGTGATGAAAAGTATCCGGCTACAAAAGTAAAATTTTTGAGTTCCCTAGAGGAAGAATTCTAATTATTGTAGGTTATGTCACTTATGTCTGACCAGCGCTTCTAATGCGATGAATTCACCAATTTGACAATGAGAAATATCGAAGATTTGGGCTCTCCTATCTTAGTTAAAATTCAGGATACTAATAGCTACAAATCGCAATTATTAACCATTTTGAGAAAGTTTTAGCTGGAAATTTGTTGAAAGTAGGTACATCGGATAATTTAGGTAGTGTTGTACACTTTCCTAATATTATGAAAATTTCAAGTAAGTACCAATAATATTACAAGGGAAGTAGAAATTACTGTTGCCTTAAAATTTGAAAATTGTAATATTAATGCAACTGCTGGATAAAAATAATAGTATATTATGTTATGAGGAGCAAAAATCAAGTTTTATGTGCTGCGGCTGGTAGATTGGCTGCCGAACGCAGTGAGGCAGACAAACCAGCCAAAGCACATAAAACCATTTTTGCTCCGAATAACATATACTATTTTTTCTTCAAACCTTCATAACAAATTATTTAAGACATGTTAAGAAACCAGGTAGGAATTTCAAATGATTTAGCTAGTTTACTTTACTGCCGCTCATCAGCGGAGATAATAACTTTACGGACGCCCTCAGCGGAGATAATAACTTTATCTGCCGCTCTCAGCGGAGATAATAACTTTATCTGCCGCTCGTCAGCTCGTTAGATGCCATGACAATGACACTTTAGCATTATCAGTGCAGCAGGATAATATCATAATTTACGGACGTTTGAAGAAAAATGAGTTTGTCCGACTTTTTTTTTGACCCACTTGGCCCAGTTGGCGACCTCAACTGCGTTTCGGTCTTCAATCTCTGGGCTTGGCACAAAAAGACTCACTTCTACTCTTTATGATATAATATAGGTACTGTTACGTTATTATTTTCTCTTTCTTAAAACTTACTCCAACGACCACAAGAGAAAACTTAAATCTCCCAACTTCACCGGGGGAAATTTAAATAACGATTTCGGAGACTGATTGGTTCCAGGTCCTGCACTAAACACACTTACGTCTCGAGAGCAAGACTGTCGGAAGTAGGAATGATCTCTCACAAACACGGTGTTGTATCAGGTGTTGGACAGAAACACAGGTGTAATTATAACAGTGTTTAATTTGTCGTTTTTCCCAGCCTTTACATACGACACTTAATTAACAAACTCCAACTTAGATGCCGCTGCGGGCGAAACACAGTTGTCTATGTAAAGTGAATCTAGGATATAAACCAAGTGGTATTCTCGAAAATGAACAAATTAAAGATATGGGCCTTGTAACTAAATTTATCTAGCCAAGGTTAACAAAATGAATATGAAGTAGGTGACGAACTGAAGGTTCACAAATTAACACGCTGAAGGCGCTTAAACTCTAGTGAAATTTACAAAAAGTGCCGGTACTACCAGGCTAAACTTCTAATTAACAAGTGACTAATTAACGATGAAAATTTAACGAAAACTTCCCTTACACCGGGCCTGGGACTTGGAATCTAAAAGAAGAGTCCTGGGAAGAGCGGAGCTGGAGGAAGGTCCTCCGAGTCCTTCTTCCGCCGCTGGTCTATCACGCCGTCCGTATCCTCGGATAGTCCTCGGGGTCCTTCCTCCCCTCGACACTTCCTAGGGGTAAGCGTGAACTAAACGGGTTTAGCCCCGGTGAAAAAAATGGAAAACTATAAAGTAAAGTGATAAAATGATAACAAAAAAAAAAAAAAGACTTCTGTGAGCCAGCGAGCGCGTCGTTTCTGGCGAGGTCACTCCCGGTCTGATAACGTGAATCAACGTAAAAGAAATGAGCCAAGATGGCGGACTACAAAAAGAAGACGCGGAAGGACCTTGCCAGATACTAGTTGCTCCTGGACTCGGGTTCCTCGGCCAGGGACAGTCCGGTGTGAGGTCCTGTTCTCCGGTGGGGTCCTTGGGGATGACGCCGGTCCAACAGGGTGACGAAATTAATCCGCTTGAGCGTAGGGTCGATGACCCTCGTGAAGGAAGCCTTTATCCGCCGCGACGTCTCGGTTGGGATTCTTCTAGGATGATTTCCCAGCCGATTCGGTCTTCCTCCACGGGTTCGCCAGCACCTGTTGCACACTAAAAACACCCCCTAATCTCCCCCTTTGAACACAACACTCACACACGGATCGGTCGTAACCTCTGACCTGAACTAGTCGAGAACCTCTAACATGGCGTCGGTTCCCCTCCTCTCGCCGAATTGACGCGGCCGGTACCGGAAGTCGGGGTCCGAGAGCCCGTTCTGGAATGTTCCAGAACGTTCTCGCCTTTACGATTTACCGCGAAATTTAAATCGTAACAGTACCTACTATTTAAAAAAAAAATTACTATACTTACTATTAGTAATATGCAACGAATATTTTTGCGAGAAAAAGCTAAGTAAAGATTGTAAGAAAAGAAAAATGTATTTATCCTAAGTCGCACAACTGGAAGAGTTATGTAAGACATTTAAATTTTATTGAACAATTTTTTTTTTATTTGCGTTTGACCTAAGCAAATATTATAAACAAATATGAAGCAAAATTAATGTTTGCACAAGGGCGGTCACCACTTTTGATGTGGGTCTAAATACGTACGAATATGGTGAGGCGTTATTCAGTCATGACTGGCCTTAAGTAGCCAGCGCATGCGCTTATATTAGATATAATTTGTCCAGCGAAATATTGGTTGACATAAAAGTCACTAAATTCTACGTAGAAAAAGGAGTAGCTAGCGCACGTAAAATTTGAAATATATCCTTCAAGCAGTAGCATTTTTGCCCTGAAATTATGATCTAGTTTCTAATTAATGTATTCTAGTGCATTTTGTAGTGTTGGGTTAATTTAATACAATTTAAAATCTCCCAGTCTCTCGCAGGACGAAGCTTACTTAATGTTAGTACCTCTGTTTCCGAAAGTGATTCCTTTTCTGTGATTTCAGATAAAATAGGTTAAAATAGCAATTCATTTGAGAATTAGCAATGAGAACGCAATATCTGTATCTCAAATTTTTAATCATAAATGTTCTTTTATGTTTTTGATTCCTTAGATTTTATTATTACTGTTTTCTGCTAATTTCCAGGAGGTATTCGAATAGTGTTTTCATGTGGCTCTGACACGCCCACCTATAGAACTACCTATATTAATTTAATTACCAAATCAACGAAACCGCATTTTACTGTAGTGAGTTTAGCTAAACTTAAATTTTGCAAGTGCCGCTCGTTGCATATAAGGGACTGAATAGACCTTTACATTTATAAGAGATGGAAAACATGGGCGTAAGATCTGCGCATTGTGAGAGAACAGTTGACCGCTACACTTATTTCCATTGGTTTAACTCGTCGAAGTTTTTTACCTACCGGTCAACATCTTTGTTGTCTCACAGGACGCAGAATTCCCTTGCGCAATGACGTCACTGTGCAACAAAGAGCATCCTTATTTGTAAAGGTTCATAGACTAACATTTTAAAACCTGAAGTTTCGATTTTCTGACTCTCCCCATATCATTAGAATAGATTAAAATAGAAAAATGACCCTTGTGTTAAAATATTGTATTTCAAATAAATTTACTGACTAAATATGTAACAAGTAACCGTTATCTTTTTGTTGATAATTTGAATTTTATAGTTTTACAGCTCGACCCTTCACTGTAATGAAAGCCCTATAGTAGAGTGCTAGACACGCTGTCACTTCGTAATATTAATTTTGTTATTTTTACTCAAAGAAGCAGGATATTCACTGGCTATTGTAGGTTTGAAAGTAGTCCGAGCTCCAAAAAAGGCATTCTTTAATAATAAACAACACCATTAAATTAGGTTACGCTAAATATGCTGTATATTTAACAATGGGATGCATTCTGTTTTTATAAAGTTCGCCATTCCTAATCCCTCTTGACAAATTTTGGCGTTGCCACTGTGAGCCGATACAGCTACATCAACAATTTCATCTTTATCAGTACAACATATTTTCAATAGTAAATTACTCAACTGCCCTAGAGGATATAAAACATCCGGATCGTCTATTCCTAAATTACGTAAGTGATTAGTAAAAAACAAGTAGTAAGTATCTAAAATGTCATCTAAGTCTCCAATATCTTCTTGGGATACACAGGTAAACAAGAAATATGAGAGATCAGTTATTGGTGACACATAATTAGATATTTACCAATCTAATATAGCCACTTTCGAAGGTACCTTGGGGTCTTCATTCTAAAAAACAAAATAATTAAAACAATGTAAAAATAACTGAATACCATAGGTATATTTACTTCAAATATGTACATGAAATTATTATTCCAACAGTCCCCATGACTTATTACTTTCAATCCTTTTAACTTCTTGTGACCGAGTATGGATTCAATTTGATTTTCAAACTTCTCCATTTCGAGATAATATTTTCTTCGACTTCATTTTTTAGCAGCTCAGAAGATTCATCTATGCATCCTTTGAAAATAGTTGTCACGGAATCAAATCTGGAGTTGTTCATATTTTCTTGTACTGTTTTAGCCAATTTTTCAAATTTATCTGGTTGTTGATGTTGAATTGCAACTGAAATCGCATGGAACTTCCCATACTGCTTCACCACCATTTCAATATGTTTTCATTCCAGTGCTTTTTTCTTCGGCCACAACTCATATCCGTTTTTTTTCAAATTTTCAAGAACGATAACTTCTATGTTATCTCCCTTAAAAGTTCGTAGTATTTGGGCACACTGTTAAAAGGGTCCTTGATCCCTTTTTCTTTTTGAAATTTGAGAAAATTAGGAAATACGTGATCGTACACAAACATTTCATTCAAATAAATTCGAACCATTTGTACATTTTTTCGTAGTCTTTTGTTGATTGGTCTTCAGTTTTTCCAGATACAGATGCAAAGACTATGTCTCCCATATAACCATAATCTTTTTGTGAGGTTCTACCTCATTTACGACAATATCTGTTAAACTTTGTTTTTTTAAAGCTGCTTTCAGCCACGACTTTATTTCACTCTTAATATCAAAATTTGTAGACGTCACAACTTTTAAAACGCTCACATCACTAATCAATATTACCTTCGCATACACCTATTACGTACATTTTTTCATTATCAGTTGTTATCAAATGAGTGATTACAGAGTTATCTCTTAAAATAAAAGAAGCTAAATAAAAACAAATTTACAAGATAACAAAGTTGTTGAACATGACGACATAGATATTATACAGGCTGATTCACGTAGCCCGTTCATTAGAAACTTTTTGATTTCCCAAAATCATATTAATATGAAAATTGGTAGTTGACTATAACAGACTACTCCAAGTTCAAATGAAATATTTTCAAAATGGCGGCACTTCCGAAAATACCGGAAATCGATGCCATCTTTGTTTTTTTAAATAGAAAGGCCCCATTTTGACTTCACATTTCGATTCTACGTTAACTTTTGAGTTTAGTACGTCTTTTTGTCAATACTTATCTGTCATCGTTTTTGACCTATGTCATCTTTTTTGCAAAAAAGTGAGGTTGCAGGGCTTCATTAAAAAAATTATAATTCCTGAACCATCAGAAATAAATAATTTATTTTTACTTTACTGACTTGTCAAAGATTTGGCCGCTTTTTTGCGCTATCAACGACATTTTTTTAATGTTTCATACGCCTACTGCAATTTCTTAAAATTGATAATCAAAAAATGTCGAAAACTTTATTTTTTTAAATGGCAACTACCATTTCTGATACTAGATGTAAATGTAAAATTACATTTTAAGGCCACTTTTATTAACATCATGTATGCCTATTTGCAGCCGTTTAGGCGTAATTTTAATTTTTTGAATAAAATATTATTTTTTATAATCAATTGTTTTATTTGAATTTTTATTAAAAAATAGCATTGCAATAAATATTAGATAACAACAAAACAATAAAAAATAAGCAAATTAACAAAAAAATATTTTAATGTAAATGAATTCATTGAAAATATTTTTTTGTTAATTTGCTTATTTTTTATTATTTCGTTGTTATTTACTGTTTATTGCATGTGATTTTTGAATAAAAATTCAAATAACACAATTATTTGATAAAAAAACAATATTTTACTCAAAAAATCGAAATTACGCCAAAACGGCTGGGAATCGGCATACATAATGTTAATAAAAGTAGGCTTAGAATTAAATTTTACATTTATATCTAGTGTCACAAATGGTGGTTGCCATTTAAAAAAATAAAGTTTTTGACATTTTTTGATTAGCAATTTTGAAAAATTTCAGTAGGCGTATGAAACATTAAAAAAATTTCACTAATAGCGGAAAAGATCGGCCAGGTCTTTAAGAATTCAACTTAAAAAAATCTATCAGATGGTTCAAGAGTTATAAATTTGTTAATAAAGCCCTGCAACCTCGCTTTTTTGCAAAAAAGATGAAAGGTCAAAAACGATGACAGATAAGTGTTGATAAAAAGACGCTCTAAACTCAAAATTTAACGTAGAATCGAAATGTGAAGTCAAAATGACGCCTTTCCATTTAAAAAAATAAAAATGGCGTCGATTTCCGGTATTTCCGGAAGTGCCACCATTTTGAAAATATTTCATTTGAACTTGGAGCAATCGATTATAGTCAACTACTAATTTTCATATTAATATGATTTGGGGAAATCAGAAAGTTTCTAATGAACGGGCTACGTGAATCAGCCCGTAGAGCAAAAAATTCACCCTAAAAAATATTCATCACACTTCTTTAGCAATTCTCTGTTATTTCTTACAATACTGATATTAGTTCCTTTTATGATTTCAGTGCTTCAAGATTTTGAAAAAGAATGAAATTGTGTACCTCTTGATCCTTATCATGATGGAGTATTATATTTATTTGGTCTCTTATCAAATACAATTTTTTAAAGTTGATAACATTGTATTTTGCTAAAATCAAAACTGTGTAATCTTAATTCTTTTTTTAATGTACTAAAGTAAACATATTTGGTTCTTGATAAGATGAAAATGGCCATCATCATTTAAGTATGTTCTGATCTTGTGTCAATAACCTCTTATTCATTTAATTTTAAAGACATTAAAGGCTCTTGGCATCATTTGTAACAATGTTAAGTAAGTATAAAAGTGGTATGCCCAAGTTAAAAGTTGACTGACAAACTAAAAAGAGAAAGAAATAAAATTGCAATGGAAACATTTAATTAAAGGAAATGAAAAATTTTGGTTAACTTTTAAAGAAAATGACAGAAAATTAATACAAAGATAAAAGTTACGATATGAGAGTAGTGAACATAAAGACAAGAATTAAAATACAATTTATTCAAGACAATATTTATCTCTGAAGACTCGTGTATTAAATTATTACGTAATAAATATTATTTGCAAGTTTAGATTAGATGGTCAAAATATTATTATCAGCTTCAGTTTTTAAAGAATGACTTGCTGAATAGGTTAAAATGTCAAGTCATCAGACTTCCGTTACGTCATGAAATAAATCTTATCTTTAATTTTGTATAAATACAGCTTACTAAACCAAATTACAGTTCATTCTAGTTTGTATCCGTCTAGATGGCAGGAAAAGCAATGATTAGAAACGAAGATGAAATTCGTTTTTGGTTACAAAGTGTTTTAACGGAAGAAAACCTCGATGATTTTTCCGTGAATATACTGGGGAATTCAGAAAAAGGCGATGGATACGCTGGAGACATAGTTTTCGTACGTTTGACCAGTGCTATTGCTCATTCTCCAAAGGAATACAATCTTGTGTTAAAATGTAGCAAACGAAGTGAAACCTTGAGAAAAACAACTCCAATCAAAGAAGCTTTTACTAATGAAATCTACGTGTACAACACAGTGATGCCAGTTTTTACTCAGTTTCAACGCAAACATGGAATTGAGAATCCCTTTGATAGTGTTCCAAAGTATTATGGCAAATTTACTGACGAAAATACAGAAGTTCTAGTTTTTGAAAATTTGAAGAGTGTTGGCTATTCTTTGTGGAATAAGAAGAATCCGTTAACGAGAAAACATATAAATATGGTTGTGGAGGAATATGGTAAATTTCATGCTATTTCCTTTGCGATGCAAGATCAGCAACCAGAAAAATTACAAGAATTACATAGTGAATTGCAGGATGTTTTTAAGCAGTTTATGACATCATCTGCTTTCGAAAATATGTTTTCAAAAGGTTTTGACGAGGTATGCGACTTGTTGAAAGGTGACCTCAAAGATGAAACTTTAATTACATGGAAAAACTTTAGAAATCAACTCAATTATATTTTCTCCGAAATGTGCCAACAACCGGACGTGAAAAAAGTAATCCTCCATGGAGACTGTTGGAGTAACAATTTCATGTATAAACACGCGGTGAGTTTACAAAATCTGTTTGAAATATTGCTAATTATTAAGTTTTCAGGCTGACAATGAAATTCTACCGGTTAAAGTAGCAATGTTGGACTGGCAAGTATCAAAGTATTCCTCACCAATTCTTGATCTGTCATACTTCTTGTTCGCTTGCATATCCAAAGAAGACATAGAAGATTTAGATGAAATTTTACGACTCTATCACAAATCTTTATCATCGCATTTACAAAGAATGGGAGCTGATTCTAAGAAATTGTATCCACTGGACATCTTTTTAAAAGACTGGAAGAAATTCAGTAGATTTGGTGCTTCAATGAGTAGTTTGTTGTTCAAGGTTTGTGCAACAGATTCCGACGAAGTGATTGATTTCGCCGATGCTGTTGAAAATGGGGGAGATGTTGGTGCAGTGTTTTCGTACGATGTTAAAGACAAAACCAGTTATAAGAATAGAGCAAGACATGTTGTAAAATATGTGGTAGAAAATGGTCTTATCTAATTTATTATCATATTAAATTATTTAGATGTAAAAACACAAGTACTTATTTACTACTGTCTTATAAATATTTACAAAACATTTTTATTTTATGTTTTATTCTAGTATCATTTTATAATAACAACAATAATATACAGTGCGAATGCAGTATAAGAAATAAAAGTCTTTAAGTTTATGTACTTAAAGCACTTTTCTGTGGATCCAGTCTTTTTCTTAAGTCCACTTGATCACTTGTATGTAGAATGTTGTAAATAATTCTTTTTTGGAAACGCAGCTTTATACTGGGACCGTCCATATTTTGTCTTTAGAATTACCTACATGAGAAGAGTTATAGTTAAAATAAAATTACTGTACAATTCTGAGGAATGCGATTTCAACACCATTACTATACATATTTAGAAGCAGAAATGCTGCTGATTTGGATTTGTTTAGAGCAGATCGAGTTTATAAAATAAAGTTGTAACCATTTATTAACAGATTATTTATTATAAAACATAATTAAATTAAGTCATGCTTGACAGCATATTCAATAATATGACGCATTCTCTTTTTGTAAAGTTCTGTATTCCTAATCCCTCCTGAAAATGTGTCGAAAAAATCTTTGCCACTGTCAACAGATTCGGTTATATCAACAACTTCATCTTTTTCAGTGGAACATATTTTCATGAGTAAACTACTCATCAGGATACCATATTTACAGTAAAGTTTCCATTCATCTAAAAACTTATGAAAGGGGTATAAAACATCCGGATCTTCTACTCCTAAATTACGTAAGTAATTAGTAAAACTCGAGTAGTAAGTACTTAAAATCTCATCCAACTTTTCAATATCCTCTTTGGATATACAGGTAAACAAGAAATATGAGAGATCAGCTATCGGTGACGCATAACGAGATACTTGCCAGTCTAACATAGCAACTTTCAAAGGTTCCTTGGTGTTTTCATTCTAAAGAACAAAATAAACAAGATAATTTAAAAAATATCTGAACAGCACATATTTAATAAATCACTTACTTCAAATTTGTGCATAAAATTGTTATTCCAACAGTCACCATGAATTATTACTTTGAATCCTTCGCTGTATGTGGTACCAACTACAGTTTCAATTTGATCTTTGAAGCTTCTCCATTTTGAGAGAATATTTTCATCGAGTTCATTTTTTAATAGCTCACAAGTCTCATCTATACATCCTCCGAAAAGAGAGACCATGGGACCAGCCGCCATGCCTTTCATATTTTCTTCTATTCTTTTGACTAATTCTTCAAATTTGTCCGGTTGTTGTTCTCTCATTGCAGCTGAAATGGCATGGAATTTCCCATACTGTTTTATTACGAAGTCAATATGTTTTCTTTCTAGTGGTTTCTTTTTCGGCCACAATTCGTATCCGTTTTTCTTCAAATTTTCAAGAACGATAACTTCTATGTTTTCTCCCTTGAAAGTTCCGTAGCATTTGGGTACACTATTAAAAGGATCCTTGATCCCCTTATCTTGTTGAAATTTGAGGAAAGTGGGAAATACATGATCGTACATCAAAATTTCGTTCAAGTATATTAGGATCATTTGAGGATTTTCACGTAGAGCTTGACTTTGTTTGCTGCATTTTAGAACCAAGTCGTAGTCTTTTGTTGATTGGTCTTCAGTTTTTCCAGATACAGAAGCAAAGATGATGTCTCCCATGTAACCATCACCTTTTTCTGAAGTTCCTACCTCATTGACGACAATATCTTTTAAATTTTCTTTTTTTAAAGCTACTTTCAGCCATGATTTTATTTCACTCTTAATGTCACTTTTCTGAGACGCCATAGCTTTTCAAACGCTCACACCACTAACCAATGTTACCATCTAATTCACTGAAGTAACTTTAAATGATAATTTTATTCATTATCAGATATCATCATTGATTTTGATGGGACTTCGTACAGATCATTTTCTATTGGGTGGATAAGTAATCTTAGATGATAATAAGGATGATTTAACGACATGTGTCTATTTTAAAATGATAAACTATTACAATTGTGATTTAAAAAGATCATACAATTCAATTAAATTTAAAGAATTTTAAAAATCGACAGTTGTATAATAATTGTCGATTGTCCAAATATGAAATTCTATTAATTTAGTTGATTAAATTCAAAGAATTTCATATTTGGAGAATTGTGTAATTGTGGACAATTAACACAATATGAAATTCTATGTCGTAATAATTGATTTTTATTGTTTTGTTAAATTAACAATTTTGATAAATTTTGATAAATAGATAACGTGTTTTGCTAATTGTAAAAGTGTGGAATTTCAGTTTTCTGTTGCATTGTTGAGAAAATATTAATTTGTACTTAGTCGTGATTAGATAAGAATTACTATTATTTTTTAAGTATCTACATTGATCTTAGATGAGTAACCCTTATCCATTTAATTTTAAACAGTCATCAAGGGCTATTGTTACCATGTTAAAAGGAATTTTAAGAGAGTAGGAATAAAACACCTACTTATAAGTTAAAAGTAGACCAAAAAGAGAAAAAATAACAACAGAAGCCATTATTGTTTAAATGTGAGTATTGGGATGTGAATAAAAATTCTAAAAAAGTTCACACATTATCTCGACCCTAGAAACATATTTTTAATGCCAATTCTAAGTAATTTCTAGTCAGTTTTGATTTTCAACACTGACAAACACCTGTGTTTAATTTATCGCAAAATGAAAGTTCCTTTGTTTAATAGTACTACGTAGATATTTTGTGCTCTAAATTATAGTGACAACTGTTATTGTTCATAGGAAATATAAAAACCCTAAAATTGTATCCATTTACCCTCCCTTCACCAACCGGCGGCACGGCAATTTTGCTACTATGTACCTACTATCACGTAATAGTGCAGTGCTTATCAACATAATTACTGGTGTCTCGCATTCACATTTTGACTTTGTTGTGTTTTATGTTCTGTGTATGAGTATAATAATATACCTTTTGAATTTCAACTATCAATGTGTTCCCTAAATCCAGAATTTTAAAATTTTTAAAAAGAGATTGTAGTACTATTCCCGTTGCTGAAATTATTAGAGGTAAAATCGAAATTTTTTCTAAACACCAAAGATTTCTCATAGCAACGGAGAGCTCTAAATATTTATGAATTTTTACCTATATGCTGTTCACGATTATTTTAAACACGCAGCAGGCCATGATATTTTTTTGTTAGATTGGCGTCAGGTTCTGTCATATGACATTTCGTTTTTAAATATTCGCATTGTTGTCAATTCCGTCATTAATTTAGTTAATAAGAATTTACCCAGAACTGCCCTACAAATATGTATGTTTCATTTCAATTACAATTTTACGATCATTGTTCCTAATGCGTTCAATTGTGTAAAAAATGTAACAACCTGGGAGCAGTGTTCCGTTGAATTATAACCTAAAATAGATTTATCATGACAAATCACAATACTGCGAACTAAAATGTCAGATTTTCATATATAGTCCGAATTTGAAATAATCGTGAATGGTATATAATTTTATCATATTTTATTAGTCATATTCAATTGAATTATTCAAAACTAATATTTCAGAGGAAAAATTAATTTTTCTTTTCACTTTTTCCATACATGGGTTATAAGTTTTGTTTAAAGATTTCCATCAAAAAGTGTTGTTGAGGAAAATATTTATTTTGAGGAAAAAGCTAGGAAGATTCATTTACATACGAGTATGTACCTATAAAATAATTTTTCAATTTTGAGTACCATGTATTCACTTCTGTCCTGTTCTAATTACATTATTATAATGCAGAATGCAGTTATAGTTATAAAGTGGGCATTTGCAACTTTATTGTAAGAAATTTTATACCCTACAACAAACAATATGATACGAAAGAAAATTAAGGTATAAAAACATTAAAAACGTAATGTTACCGATAAGTACATTGTTGTGTTGGTCACACGCTGACTTAGTTGCAATACCGCTTAATATCACGGTATTGCCACAGTATTACACGAGACACACATCTGTATCAGTAACATTTGTGTACTTCTAGACTGCACCAAGAGCAATGATTGCGAAGGAGAGTGAAATTCGTTTCTGGTTAACAAATATCTTAACCGAAGAAAACCTTGATGATTTTTCCGTGAATATATTGGGAAACGCTGCAAAAGGTGAGGGATACGCTGGAGATATAGTTTTTGTTAGTCTGAATAGTGCTGAATCTCAAAAGGAATACCATCTTGTGTTAAAATGCAGCAAACAAAATAAAACTTTCAGAGAAACGACTCCAGTCAAAGAATCTTTTACTAATGAAATTTACGTATACGATAGAGTGTTCCCTGTTTTTACTCAGTTTCAACTCAAAAATCAAATCGAGAATCCTTTTGACAGTGTTCCAAAATATTACGGTAAATTTATGAACGAAAATATAGAGGTTCTAGTTTTTGATAATGTGAAAAATGCTGGTTATTCCTTGTGGAACAAGAAGAAGCCATGGACGAGAAAACATATAAATATGGTTGTCGAGGAATATAGTAAGTTTCATGCTGTTTCCTTTGCGATGCAAGACCAGCATCCAGAGCAATTCGAAGAATTAAGTAGCGGATTGCAGGAAGTTTTTAAAATGTTTTTGAAATCAAATGGTTTAGACGGTATGTTTATGAAATGTATTGACGAGGTATCTGACTTGTTGAAAGGTGACCTCGATGACAATATTTTAAGCACATGGAAAAACTTTAAAAGCCAAATAGATTATATTTTCTATGACATGTGCAAAGAACCAGACGTGAAAAAAGTAATCATCCATGGAGACTGTTGGAATAATAATTACATGTTTAAGTACGCTGTGAGTTTACCATTTATATTTGAAATTTGCTCCTAAATACCAATTTTTTAGGCTGACGACCAAATCCTGCCAGTAGAAGTAGCAATTTTGGACTGGCAAACATCAAATCATTCTTCACCGATTATCGATCTGTCATACTTTTTATTCGCTTGTATATCCAAAGAAGACATAGAAGATTTAGATGAGATTTTGCGACTTTACCACAAATCTTTAACGTCGCATTTAAGTAAAATGGGGGCTGATTCTAATTTGTTATATCCAATGGACACGTTTTTACAAGACTGGAAGAAATATAGTAGATTCGGTGCTGCACTGAGCAGTCTAGTGTTCAAAGTTTCTGCAACGGAATCAGATGAAGTGATTGATTTCACCGAAACAAACAAAAATGGGGGGGATGTCAGTTCACCATTTTCGTACGATGTTAAAGACAAAGCCAGTTATAAGAATAGAGCAAGGCATGTAGTAAAGTATGTAGTAGAAAATGGTCTTATATAATGTTTATTACGTCAAATCATGTACCTACATGCAGAGACAGACAGTCAGACTGATAGAGAAAGAAATAGCCTGTGCCTGTCGTATGTATGTACATATGGACGTACCGTATTTAAGTGTTTGTAGTTTTTTCGTTAGAAATTATTGTTAAATTTCTTTAAAAAAATACATACCCTGTACCTATATACAGATGAAGAAGTTACGTAGTTACGTCAATTAAAATTAAAACACTACTTCAGAATGTGTTTTAGTTATTTTTCCTGGAATTTTCTATAATTCGTCAATTTCCGTAATTCGTCACCCACCTGGTCCCGGACGTGACGAATCATCGAGTTTCTACTGTACTATAATATCTATGTCTATGTTTCGATAAAATTTCTGAAGCGACTGTTTGTGGACAGGACCGTACTAAAAAGTATTATATAAAGAGTTCAATTATCACCATATGTTTAGGTCATAGATCAACAAATCTTTATTTATCTTCAAGCGGTCGAAAATCGCGCCTTTGTGTATCTCCATAGAGACTGTCATTTTTTCTGAGCGGAGTAGAAGTACATCAAATCCTAGGAGTAGAAGTGTCCCAGAGGCGGCTTGACCGGGTCAAATGTAAGGTCATTTGAAGCATTTGTCAAAATTAATTTATCAATTATACGAAATATTTAATAATTAATAATTTTAAAGACATTAAAGGCTCTTGGCATCATTTGTAACAATGTTAAGTAAGCATAAAAGTGGTATGCCCAAGTTAAAGTTGACTAACAAACTAAAAAGAGAAAGAAATAAAATTGCAATGGAAACATTTAATTAAAGGAAATGAAAAATTTTGGTTAACTTTTAGAGAAAATGACAAAAAATTAATACAGAGAAAAAAGTTACGATATGAGAGTAGTGAACATAAAGACAAGAATTAGAATACAATTTATTCAAGACAACATTTATCTCTGAAGACTCGTGCATTAAATTATTACGTAATAAATATTATTTGCAAGTTTAGATTAGATGGTCAAAATATTATTATCAGCTTCAGTTTTTAAAGAATGACTTGCCGAATTGGTTAAAATGTCAAGTCATCAGACTTCCGTTACAGCTCACCAAACGTAGCGTGAGCCGCGAGCTGCGCACAACGGGAAGCAAGAGAATCGCTGTTCGAGTAAGAGGAAACAAATACATTTCTCAGAAGGGTCAGGTAGTCTGAGTCAGTTAGTCTAGTACACATTAAAATTTATTATTTACACGAAAGAAGTGACGAAAAGTTTTTAGAGGGGGATCCGTCTAGTGCGCAGCAAGGTCACAGAGCTCAAGCTACGTTTGGTGAGCTGTACGTCATTAAATAAATCTTATCTTTAATTTTGTACAGCTTGACCAGAATAGCTTGGCGGATGAGATGCGCACCAGAGAAAACGAGCGAGTCTCTGTAAGACAAGGATATGGCTACGGTTGTAGGTATGGTACACCCAACGAAGCAAATCTGCTCAAAACAGCCCGGACATGCTGTTCACTTGAAGCTTGAAGCGCTGATTTTCGCCCGTTTGTACACGATCTAAACACTTCCAGATCCAACAGACAAGTGCGCTCCGCTAGTGGAAGGGATTTCAGTCCACTGCGTCACTCGCCAAGCTGTTCTGGTCGACCTGTATAAATACAGCTCACTAAACCAAATTACAGTTCATTCTAGTTTGTCTTTAGATGGCAGCAAAAGCAATGATTAGAAACGAAGATGAAATTCGTTTTTGGTTAAAAAGTGTTTTAACGGAAGAAACTCTCGATGATTTTTCCATGAATATACTGGGGAATTCTGAAAAAGGCGATGGATACGCTGGAGACGTAGTTTTCGTACGTTTGACCAGTGCTATTGCTTATTCTCCAAAGGAATACAATCTTGTGTTAAAATGTAGCAAACAAAGTGAAACCTTGAGAAAAACAACTCCAATCAAAGAAGCTTTTACTAACGAAATCTACGTGTACAACACAGTGTTGCCAGTTTTTACTCAGTTTCAACGCAAACATGGAATTGAGAATCCCTTTGATAGTGTTCCAAAGTTTTATGGCAAATTTACCGACGAAAATACGGAAGTTCTAGTTTTTGAAAATTTGAAGAGTGTTGGCTATTCTTTGTGGAATAAGAAGAATCCGTTAACGAGAAAACATATAAATATGGTTGTGGAGGAATATGGTAAATTTCATGCTATTTCCTTTGCGATGCAAGATCAGCAACCAGAAAAATTTCAAGAATTACATAGTGAATTGCAGGATGTTTTTAAGCAGTTTATGACATCGTCATCTGCTTTCGAAAATATGTTTTCAAAATGTTTTGACGAGGTATGCGACTTGTTGAAAGGTGACCTCGAAGATGAAACTTTAATTACATGGAAAAACTTTAGAAATCAACTCAATTATATTTTCTCCGAAATGTGCCAACAACCGGACGTGAAAAAAGTAATTCTCCATGGAGACTGTTGGAATAACAATTTCATGTATAAATACTCTGTGAGTTTACAAAATCTGTTTGAAATATTGCTAATAATTATTAAGTTTTCAGGCTGACAATGAAATTCAACCGGTTAAAGTAGCAATGTTGGACTGGCAAATATCAAAGTATTCCTCACCGATTCTTGATCTGTCATACTTCTTGTTCGTTTGCATATCCAAAGAAGACATAGAAGATTTAGATGAAATTTTACGACTCTATCACAAATCTTTATCATCGCATTTACAAAGAATGGGAGCTGATTCTAAGAAATTGTATCCACTGGACACCTTTTTAAAAGACTGGAAGAAATTCGGTAGATTTGGTGCTTTAATGAGTAATTTATCGTTCAAGGTTTGTGCAACAGATTCCGACGAAGTGATTGATTTCGCCGATGCTGCTGAAAATGGGGGAGATGTTGGTGCAGTGTTTTCGTACAATGTTAAAGACAAAACCAGTTATAAGAATAGAGCAAGACATGTTGTAAAATATGTGGTAGAAAATGGTCTTATCTAATTTATTATCATATTAAATTATTTAGATGTAAAAGCACAAGTACTTATTTACTACTTTCTTATAAATACAAAACATTTTTATTTTATGTTTTATTCTAGTATCATTTTATAATAACAACAACAACAATATACAGTGCGAGTACAGTGTAAGAAATAAAAGTCTTTAAGTTTATGTGCTTAAAGCACTTTTCTGTGCATCCAGTCTTTTCTTTGGTTCACTTGATCACTTGTATGTAGATTGTTGTAACTTGTAAATAATTCTTTCTTGGAAATGCAGCTTTATACTGGGGCCGTCCATATTTTGTATTTAGAACTACCTACATAGGAAGAGTTATAATTAAAAAAATACGGTACAGTACAATTCTGAGGAATGCGATGTCAACACCATTACTATACATATTTAGAAGCAGTCATGCTGCTGATTTGGATTTGTTTAGAGCAGATAGAGTTTATAAAAAAAAATTGTAACCATTTATTAACAGATTATTTATTCTAAAATAACTAGAAAAACAACACCATAATTAAATTAAGTCATGCTTGACAACATATTCAATAATGTGGCGCATTCTCTTTTTGTAAAGTTCTGTATTCCTAATTGTTGAAGTTTGGCAATTTTACCCTTTGGTGTTGCCATATGTTGTGTTATATAGTAGGCACATAATAATAAACAATTGTACTTTTAACGAGTTGTCATAATAAAGAATTTCGTGTTCGCTGAACCTGTATTTCTGATTCATTGAAACTCTCACAGGTTACGGGCCCAGTACAAACAGGTTCACGATTAACTTAAATTTGAAGACTGCTATCACGCAAAATCTAACGCAATTTAGTGGAAATGAGTTTCACAAATTCAACAAGATTTGAAATGTTAAACAAAAGCAATTATGATACATGGAAGATCCAGGTAGAAGCTCTCCTTATCAAGAATGATACTTGGTCGTATGTATCCGGCGAAAAGCCTAAACCCCAAGTTACCGGTGAAGGTGAAGCTCGTGCTGTCACAGAAGAGGAGCAAAAGAAATGGATCGCCGCCGATCGGAAGGCGAAATCAGACTTAATCCTCGCCATGAACGCATCGGAACTTAGGCAGATTCGCAGTTGTGAGACTTCGAGGGAGATATGGATGAAACTAGAATCCATATATGAATCCAAAGGACCGGCACGCAAGGCAACGTTATTAAAGCAAGTGATACAACACAAGATGCGCGAAGATGACGACGTTCGTGAACACGTAGCAAAATTTATGAACACAGTCGATAAATTACAAGGAACGAACATCGAGATAAATGGTGATCTGTTGTCCATCATGTTGCTATACAGTTTACTTAGTAGTTTTGAGAATTTTCGATGCGCTATCGAGTCGAGAGATAGCTTACCTAACGTGGAAAATCTAAAGGTGAAGATTGTCGAGGAGAATGACGCACGGAATCAGAAACTTGACGGAAGTTCAACCGGCGGTGTCATGTTCTCTAAACACTTCTCAAGGGATTCGAACTCGTCAAAAGACAACTACAAGAAACAAGACGAAAAATCTTCGAAGCTCAAAATTACCTACAAGTGTAATTATTGCGGTAAACGTGGTCACAAGGCTGCTGATTGCTTCAAAAGGAAGAGAGAAGAAAACCAAAAGGCTGGACTTGTTCATGAAGCTTATTTTTCGGGGAAAACTAACGATAAGTGGTGTTTGGACAGCGGATGTACATCACACATTTGCAACGACAAGGACTTGTCATCGATTCACAAAAAGCTCAATGCCAGCTGAAATTGGCAAGTAACGCAACAACTCAGGCAATTGCGAAAGGAAGCGTGAACATACTAACCTCCGTTGGAAATCAAGCAAAGAAGATCGAATTGAAAAATACTCTCTATGCTCCTGATTTTAGAACAAATTTGTTGTCAATTGCGAAGATCGTGGACAAGAATCGTGAAGTTCTTTTTACGAAGAATCGGGCATTCATCCAAGATCGTCGTGGACGTGTCAAGATGATAGCAGATCGAGATGGAGACCTATTCTATCTTCGAGAAAATCACCAGAAAGCATGTGCTACATCTGTCACTATGACATGTGACATTTTTAACAATTGGCATCGACGTTTTGGTCATTTAAACTTCAAAGATTTGGAAGTAATGATAAAGGAAAATCTCGTTACTGGTGCGAAATTAAAAGGCGCTGTGAGTACCAATAACCCATGCAAAATTTGCATCTCTGGCAAGTTTGCTATGCCCCGTTTCCAAGACGCCCTAATCGATCCTCAAATCTGCTGGACATCGTACATACAGATGTATGCGGGCCTATGAGAATTGAGTCTAAGGGTGGTGCTCGTTATTTTGTTACTTTTACAGACGATTACAGTCGCTGGACTCAGACGTATCTGATTCGGAACAAATCCGAAGTAGCATCAAAATTCAGAGAGTACAAGAACTTTGTGGAAACACAATTGGAAAGAAAAATCAAAGCAGTTCAATCAGATAATGGAAAAGAATATTGCAACAAGGAAATGGGCAAGTTGTTCCGAGACTCTGGTATTCAACGTCGTTTGACTACGGTCTACAGTCCTCAACAGAACGGTTTGGCAGAACGCAAGAAAAGAACGCTGGTAGAGACTGCCAGATGTATGTTATTAGAATCTGGTCTTCCTGCATCATTTTGGGGAGAAGCCATAATGACAGCAAATCACGTTCGAAACAGATGCATCTCCAAAAGTATCGACGGAGATATTCCCTATAAACGTTGGACTGGGAAGTCTCTAGATGTTAGTCATCTACAAATATTTGGTTGCAAAGCTTACGTTTTGGATTAATCAACTAATCGAGGGAAATTTGACTCGAAAACTGTTGAAGGAATATTTGTTGGTTACTCAGATTATCCAAAAGGTTATCGAGTGTGGATACCGTCAGAGCAAAAAATTTGAATTTCGAGAGATGTCAAATTCTTCGAAGAATTCAAGTGAAACTTTAAATGGAAGGTTTAAGCTCTCCGATGTATTGGGCAATATGGATCCTAGCGGAAGAGTTGATATTGACATTTGTGGGGGGGGGGGGAAACAGTCTAGAAGAGACGAAGGCTCCAACTGTCAATATGCAAGAAATTCCATTGATGCAAGAAGATTTCGAAGAAGACGAAATCGCAGGTGAGATAGTCACTCTAGACGCAATCAAAACCAAGAGGAGTCCGGGAAGACCTCGCAAGATTTTAACTGGAAAAGTTGGAAGACCGAAGAAACAGTATCACATGATCTACAATCAAAATCTTCCTGTTGTAGTCGACAGATCGAACATTGAACCAACTTCGAATGAAAATCAGCGATACGAAGAGATAGACTTTGTCATGGCAGCATCTGAAATTCCTTTTTCAGAAGCTATCCACGGTGCAGATAAGGACGAATGGAAGGATGCCATCCTATCTGAGATTAAGAGTCTAGTCATCAACGACACATGGGATGTCGTCGACAAGCCAGATCACGCCAAAGTAGTGGGTTGCAGGACAGTTCTCCGCAACAAGTATGCAGCTGATGGAACCTTAGACCGACGTAAGGCGAGAGTAGTGGCAAAGGGATTTACTCAGAGATCCGGGATTGACTTCCATGACACGTTTGCGCCAGTTGCTCGTTTAAGCTCATTGAGATTGTTGGTGGCCCTAGCAGCTAAATACAATTTGAAAATATCGCAGCTAGATGTAACAAGCGCATATTTAAATGGCAAAGTAGACACGGAAGTTTTTATGGAAAAACCCGCATTGCTCAAAGAAATGTTCCAACGAATCATCCATGAAGAAGATGATCATACACTTGTGAAAAAAGCTCGAGTTATGTTGAGAGATCTTAAAGGTGAAAATAAAATCTGCAGACTTCGTAAGGCTCTGTACGGGTTGCGACAGGCAGGTCGACAATGGAACTATGAAATAGATAAAACGATGAAAAGAGCAGGACTTGTTCCAACAAATGCAGATCCGTGTGTTTACGTTGACAAAAATACGAGAACATTTGTTCTGATCTCTGTTGACGATATATTAATTATCTCCGGAAATCAGGAAAGAGAAAGGCAAATCAAAGACGTTCTTTCCAAAACTTTTCGTATCAAAGATTTTGGTCTAGCAAAATACTGTTTGGGCATTCAAATAGAGCAAAATGAAAATGAAATATGCCTGTCTCAAGCAGGATATATCCGGGAAATCTTGAAGAGATATCGTATGGAAGATTGTAAGCCCGTTTTGACACCGCTTGCAGTTGGATCTAAACTTTCTGAACTTCATTCTGAAGATGACAACGAAGACACAAATTTTCCTTTTAGAGAGCTAATAGGAGTGCTTATGTATGTTGCAGTGGGGACTCGTCCAAATGTATCACATGCTGTGAGCGTCCTGAGTCAATTCAGCAATTGTTACCGCAAGAAACGTTGCACAGCGCTTAAGAGAGTTCTTAGATATCTGAAAGGAACCATCGACAAGAAACTCATCTACAGGAAGAATCAGGATAATTTAACCTGCTACGTAGACGCAGACTGGGCGGACTGCGAGATTGACAGAAGATCTTACACGGGATCAACTTTCATACTCTCCGGCGCTGTTTTCTCCTGGGAATCCAGAAAGCAACGAACCGTCGCATTATCGTCTACCGAAGCCGAATATATGGCACTCAGTGATGCATCCAAGGAAGCAGTTTTTCTAATTGGTTACCTCAAGGAATTGGGATTTCAATCACTAGCCAACGTTGTGGTTTTTAACGATAATCAAGGTGCTGGAAGATTAACCGAAAATTCCGTCTATCATGCAAGATCGAAACATATTGATGTTAGATACCATTTTATTCGCGACGCAGTGAAGAAACATCCCATCAAGAACCTGCACCTACCGACCGAGAAAATGATAGCAGATGTACTAACGAAAGCCTTACCCAAAGAAACTCATGACAGATGTATTCTTGGATTGGGACTTCAATCCGACAACACCTCAGCTGTAACTTAAGGGGGGGTGTTGGAGTTTGGCAACTTTACCCTTTGGTGTTGCCATGTGTTGTGTTATATAGTTGGCACATAATAACAAACAATTGTACTTTTAACGAGTTGTCATAATAAAGAATTTCGTGTTCGCTGAACCTGTATTTCTGATTCACTGAAACTCTCACACTAATCCCTCCTGAAAATGTGTCGAAAAAATCTTTGCCACTGTCAACAGAACATATTTTCATCAGTAAACTACATATTCATCAGGATACCATATTTACAGTAAAGTTACCATTCATCTAAAAACTGATGAAAGGAGTAAAAAACATCCGGATCTCTACTCCTAAATTACGTAAGTAATTAGTAAATAGTCCAGTCAATATAAACATTCGACCTTGCAAAAAGTCATGTAGTTCTGATTTTTTAATATGTTGTTTGGACCTCAGCCAAGAGTAAAAAACCAAATTTGCAACTTCGAAAGACTTGTGCGCGCTGCGTGGTAGCCAAAAAACTGCAAATTTTTCGCACTATTTTCAGTTTTTGCTCAATATCTCTTAAGATATGAGTTTAACAGAAAAAGTTGAATTCACCTTTTTTAAACTAGATTAAATTCACTTCGGTTTGAGCCCTAAGCAAACTTTGTGCGTCCAGCAGTTTCCGAGATACAGCTCTTCAAAAATTGGGTATTTTTTCTAAGTGAAATTTTTTTGTTTATTTCTCTTTTTTTATTAAATATCGTCAAAAATACTCGCCCCATGAGAAAAGTCAAGGGCAATGAACTTGAAGCGTATTTATTTAGCTTTAAACTGAGATCTGATGGGCAGCTGCAGGTCCAATGCTTCTCTAAAAAGTGGCATATAACCGAAAACCTCGAAAAAGGGAATTTGGGAAAAAATAAATGAAAACAAGTTTTCAGCGCATCAAACATCACGTATAGAGCCTAAACCGATCAAATAAGTTATTTTATCTACGGCTGCTTGGATAAGTCGTTATTACCACACTCATTTACAGTCATTTGAGTTGCGTAATGTAGTTCATTACCGCACTGGTTTCATTACGTAACGCATTTTTATTTAGAAGCAAACAGACAAAATTTATTGAAAGACCACAATACAAATGAAAAGCTACTTATTATAAATACATATTAATGACACAATTCTTGCATTTTGTTTGCCCAGTTGCCGACATCGACTTCGTTCCGGTTTTCAATCTCTGGGCTTGGCACAAAAAGACTCACTTCTACTTTTAATGATATCATCTACTATTCTTTTCTTTGTTGCTTCCACAAGAGACCACTTTGTAATACACGTTATACTGGAAAAACGACGCAAACTGCAGTGGCACCTCCAGATACGCTCGTCTCTTGCACTCCAGGTTGTTTTCGAAACAGGATCACACACGTTTCCGTTCCAGGTCCTGGTACTTTTCTCACTAGACGTCGGGATAACCCCAATGTACATTTTTCGAAGTCACTTCACTTCCGAGAGCCGCGATAAGACGTAAACGAAACGGTTCTCATTTATGAAAAATTAAAAACGCGTTGTTTATAAACAGATTTAGCTGGTTGTCCTGGTATTGAGCAAATTGTTTCAATTTTGTTGCTTTGATTTTAAGTGAAAACGATTGAAACTGACATTTAACGATTGTCAAAATATATTTTTGTAAACGTCAAATTTGACGTTTCTTGCAAAAATTGATTTTTTATATTAATTATTTGCAGCCGTAGATAAAATGTTGTATATAACACGTGGGCTAAAGCATATTACAGGAAACTCGTGTGTTACAGATGAACTCGGGCTAACGCCCTCGTCATCTGCAATCTTCACACTCGAGTCCTGTAATATTGCTTTTATCCCACTAATTATATAAATAACTATTATCTAATCCCGTGGGATAAATGACACTTATGCCACTCATTTGAGTGGAATAAGGAACTTC
Organism: Tenebrio molitor; assembly: GCF_963966145.1. Classification (NCBI taxonomy): domain Eukaryota; kingdom Metazoa; phylum Arthropoda; class Insecta; order Coleoptera; family Tenebrionidae; genus Tenebrio; species Tenebrio molitor. The sequence goes on along the minus strand of NC_091047.1, from coordinate 21,089,474 downwards.
ATTACCGGACGCATTTCATTACTCCACTCAGTGGGAGAAATACTGCCCTCAGCGCCAGACTTGTTCTGATTGTATGGAAAGTCATCAACTACCCCAAGTATGCTCCTTTGGAACGGGTTCATTAAGCAGGTGACAAGTGGTCTTGAGTTTTATGTAGGTAGAACTCGTCAAAAGAAACAACTTTCCTATCTGCCATTTTGCCGAAAAACGATGTTTAATTCCAAAAAAAAAAAATTGTAGAGATTTTTCATTAAAATAGCCCTACGCCACTAAATACTGCAATGGCTAATTGAGATCAGCGCTAATATGAAAAAAACGTCCATTTTCATCCAGAAAGCGTGTTTTAACGCAGAAATCGAAATTCAAATAAATCTACCCGTATAGCAAAAAATCCACTTCGTAAGAATCTGGTTGTTTCACGTTTTTAGGTAGCTTAGTTTTGGAGATATGAACGGTTTTAGGTTTTAGAACGGTTTTGGAGACGTAAACAAAAAAATTTCACTTCTTGGAAAAAATACCCTATATTTGAAGAGCTCTATCTCGGAAACTGCTGCATGCACAAAGTTCGTTTAGGCCTCAAATTATAGCGAATTTAATCTAGTTTAAAAAAGGTTATTTTAACTTTTTCTGTGAGACTCATATTTTAGGAGATATTGAGCAAAAACTGAAAATAGTGCAAAAATTTTGCTGTTCTTTGGCTACCACGCAGCGCGCACAAGTCTTTCGAAGTTGCAAATTTGGTGTTTTACTCTTAGCTGAGATCCAAACAACATATTAAAAAATCAGAACTACATGACCTTTTGCAAGGTCGGACCTTTTTTTATGTTTTTATTGACTGGACTAAAAACTCGAATAGTAAGTACTTTACCGGTTTCAGTATAGTTAAGCGTTGGTTTACATTCACAAAAGTTGGATGATAGGTGAGTCATAACTGTACTAGTACAGTTATGCTGTAGGGTAATATTGCCATAGTGACAATAGTGACATGTCAACAACAATCAACAAATGAAGACAATATCTAACTTTATTCAATATTAATTCAAACAATCGGAACTAAAAACAACAATAATTACTTACATAGACGCAACTCTGGCATAGTAAAAGTGAACTGCACTTCATAGCATGGGGCATCGGGTAGTACCTACGTCCATAATGATGATGGGCAGAGGGGCTATATTTCTTCGACTATATAAACAAAAAGATAAATCCGCTACGAAACTAACACTATGAGCACTTACCAGTTTATGAAAATACGCCAACATCACTGTCATTTACTCTTGTGACCTTATTTAGATCCTGCCCTTGTTTGAGTGTCTCTATGATTTCAGATAAGTACCTCCTGCCTTTCGATTTTTCCGGTATTAAGCTATTTAAAGCTTGTTCTTCTTCATTTAAGACGTTTTTCGGTAAAACACTATCATTCAAACTCATTTTACGGAATGTCTGTTTGTATAAACAACCAAATGTAACTATGACACTCGAACATATCATGCAAACGCGATCAACTCAATCTATTTGTGTGTTTGGATTTAATTGTTTTAAATTCTCTTCGGCTTATTCTGAAACCGGTAAACTATTGAACAAACCGCGGATGTTATGAATCATAACTACCTTAGATGTCTTAAAATCCTCGCTCTACGAGCTCGGATTTCAAACCGACATCTGCGGTAGTTATGATAGTCATAACATCGCTAGGTATGTTAATAGCTATAAAATCTCATCCAAGTTTTCTATATATGCAGGTGACCCAGAGTTGCGAAAAAGCTCCATAACTTGTTTGTGATTAAAGATATTAACTTTTACTTTTTTCTAGATGATAGCTACGCTTCTACTGCACATTCGGAAAATATTGCGGTATACAGGGTGATGAAAAAAAAGTGCCCGTGCTAACCTGCACGTTATAAAGTATTTTTAACTAAACACGAATTCGAAATCCAAAATGAAATTTGTCCACTCTTCGCCAAGATATAAGATTTCCTTTTTAGACAATAGAAATCTATATGATTAACCGTTTACTAATAATTTTATTGTTGAAGTCTAGATTTTGGTCGAGTTGATAATGTTCTTAAGTAAAAAATGCAAAAAGTCTATCGGAACCAACGTTATTAAAGATGTTAGAGTACCATTTCTTGGGTCCAAAGAAAATTCGTCAATGTTACAACATTGCAAAGCTCCTAAGATACAGAAACATGTAATTTTTGAAAACGATAGCAACAATAATTCAATTTTTAATATTAATGGTTTTGTCAAATTTAACCTGTCAATTTTCCAAAAAGTCTGAAAAAATGGCATACAATTTTAACGAATATGTAGACATGTTACTCTGCTTGGGTGCATCAAATGATAACGCATCTGAAGCAGCAAGAGACTATGCGAGACTGTATCCTCAACGACGTCATCCAGATGCTAAGGTAATAAGAAGATTGATGCAGCGATTAAGAGAAAACGGCCAAATAATGCCTCTTTATGTAAATCGTGGAAGGCCTCGTGAAGTTCGAACACCAGCTTTGGAGGAAGCTATTTTGGAAGCAATTGAAAATGCGCCAGGACGAAGTATACGAGGATTGGCGCGAGAGTTTCACGTAGACTATCGCACGGTACAAGGTATCCTGGCTGACGAACATTATCATCCTTATCACTATGTTAAAGTGCAAGCTCTTCGTCCAGGTGATTATCCCCTCAGAGTAGAATTTTGTGAATGGCTACTTGGACGTCACAGAATCGATCCTAGGTTTATTCAAAACATTTTATGGACAGATGAATCATATTTTTCTCAAGACGGCATTTTTAATCAACATAATAATCATATCTGGGCAACTGAAAATCCTTTCGCTGTGCATCCTCGTGCACATGAGCACCGCTTCGGAATTAATTTGTGGACTGGGGTCATTGATAATAACCTCGTAGGACCTTTTACGCTACCTGCCAGAGTGAATGCAGAAAATTTTCTACAATTTTTACAAAATGACTTTCAAGTTTTGCTTGAAGATTTGCCCCTTGCAATTTTGAGGCAAATGTGGCTACAAATGGATGGTGCCCCTCCACATTTTGGTAGGATAGTACGGGACTGGTGTGACGAGACTTATCCAAATACATAGATGGATTGGTAGAGGTGGCGCGATTGCTTGGCCCCCCCGGTCACCTGACCTTAATCCTTGTGATTTCTTCCTCTGGGGTCACCTCCAAAATTTTGTATATGCTACGCCGATTGCTAACTTAGAGGAATTAACAGAAAGAATCAACGCAGCAGTTAATACCATAAATGTTCCTATGCTTCAAAGGGTTCAAGAGAACATTGTTCGAAGAGCAGCATTGTGCATTGAAGTTGGTGGGAGAAATTTCGAACAGCTATTATAAGATTTAATTGAAACATTTAACTTTTTGTTCAATTTATTGTAAATTAAAATTTTGTTTCATATCCACATGACAGCTTTATTTTTATGCAGGTGACAGAATCTGTCATCAGCATTGGTTTCTTAGATACGGCGAAAGTCGTGAATATAATATTTTTTAGAAAAAAAAGTGCAATATTGCCAATTTGTACTGTTAGGAAAACTGTTTAATTTTTAAAAGAATGTTTTTAGACCATTTTTGTGTTGATTTTCACAATACTTCGACAGAAAAGGACATTTAAGTTTCAGTCCTGGCCACTTTTTTTTCATCACCCTGTATATACAGTGTGTCTCAATATTATAAAAACACTAAAGTTATATAAAAAATCCCAGTAGGCATATGCGACTAAGCACGTTATTGATTAAACACTTAGCAGATGCGGCAAACATTCAGGAGTCAAACAGCCCAATTATTTTAATTTGTGTGCAACTATTTGGAAGGTACGAATTTTCGAAGGGACCCTTGCAATTCGGAATTCTGGTAAAAAAAATCGCCACTGATCAAAAACGATGGCAGATAAGTAAAAACGACCTGTGCAGATTTGATTCACAATTTTCAATTTGATCTTTGAAGCTTCTCCATTTTGAGAGAATATTTTTAATCGAATTTATTTTTTAATAGCTCACAAGTCTGATCTATACATCCTCCGAAAAGAGTGACCATGGGACCAGCCGCCATGCCTTTCATATTTTCTTCTATTCTTTTGACTAATTCTTCAAATTTGTCCGGTTGTTGTTCTCTCATTGCGACTGAAATGGCATGGAATTTCCCATACTGTTTTATTACGAAGTCAATATGTCTTCATTCTAGTGGTTTCTTCTTCGATAACTTCTATGTTTTTTCCCTTAAAAGTTCCGTAGCATTTGGGTACACTATTAAAAGGATCCTTGATCCCCTTATCTTGTTGAAATTTGAGGAAAGTGGGGAATACATGATCGTACATCAAAATTTCGTTCAAGTATATTAGGATCATTTGAGGATTTTCACGTAGAGCTTGACTTTGTTGCTGCATTTTAAAACCAAGTCGTAGTCTTTTGTTGATTGGTCTTTATTTTTTCCAGATACAGAAGCAAAGATGATGTCTCCCATGTAACCATCACCTTTTTCTGAAGTTCCTATCTCATTGACGACAATATCTGTTAATTTCTTTTTTTTAAAGCTACTTTCAGCTATGATTTTATTTCACTCTTAATGTCACTTTTCGGAGACGCCATAGCTTTTGAAACGCTCACACCACTAATCAATGTTACCATCTTAAGTAACTCTAAAATGATAATTTTATTCATTATCAGATATCAGCATTGATTTTGATGGGACTTCGTACAGATCGTTTTCTATTGGGTGGATAAGTAATCTTATACGATAATAAGGATGATTTAACGACATGTGTCTATTTTAAAATGATAAACTATCACAATTTGATTTAAAAAGGCCATACAAATCAATTAAATTTAAAGAATTTTATTTTTCGACAATTGTATAATTGTCGATTATCCAAATATGAAATTCTATTAATTTAATTGATTAAATTCAAAGAATTTCATATTTGGAGAATTGTGTTACCATGTTAAAAGGAATCTTAAGAGAGTAGGAAACACCTACTTATAAGTATAAAGTAGACCAAAAAGAGAAAAAAATAACAACAGAAGCCATTATTGTTAAAATGTGAATATTGGGATGTGAATAAAAATCCTAAAAAATTTCACACATTATCTCGACCCTAGAAAGATATTTTTAATGTCAATTCGAAGTAATTTCTAATCATTTTTGATTTTCAACACTGACAAACACCTGTGTTTAATTTATCGCAAAATGAAAGTTCCTTTGTTTAATAGTACGTAGATATTTTGTGCTCTAAATTATAGTGATAACTGTTATTGTTCATAGGAAATATAAAAACCCTAAAATTCCATTTACCATCCCTCCACCAACCGGCGGCACGGCAATTTTGCTACTGCTATCACGTAATAGTGCAGTGCTTATCAACATAATTACTGGCGTCTCGCCTCCACTTTTTGACTTTGTGGTGTTTTATGTTCTGTGTCATTGTTAAGGAATTTCCTCACGATATGACATGAGTATAATAATATAACTTTTTGAATTTCAACTATCAATGTGTTCCCTAAATCCAGAATTTTTAAATTTTTAAAAAGAGATTGCGGTACTATTCCCGTTGCTGAAATTATTAGTGGTAAAATCGAATTTCTTTCTAAACACCAAAGATTTCTCATAGCAATGGAGAGCTCTAAATATTTATGAATTTTTACCTAATTTTATCATATTTTATTAGTCATATTCAATTAAATTATTCATAACTAATATTTCAGAGGAAAAATTAATTTTTCTTTTCACTTTTTCCATACATGGGTTTTGTTTAAAGATTTCCACCAAAAAGTGTTGTTGAGGAAACAGGTATGAAGATTCATTTATGTACCTATTTCAAAAATAATGTTTCAATTTTTAGTACCATGTAGTCACTTCTGACCTGTTCTAATTACATTATTATAATGCAGAATTCAGTCATAGTTATAAAGTGGGCATTTGCAACTTTGTTGTAAGAAATTTTATACTCTACAACAAACAATACGATACGAAAGAAAATTAAGGTATAAAAACATTAAAAACGTAATTTTCAAAACTCTTAACATTTTTATTTGACTGCCGCAAGGTTACGCAATGTTACCGATAAGTACATTGTTGTGTGGGTCACATGCTGACTTAGTTGCAATCTATGTGTTAAAAAATTCTCTGAAGTATTCTCCAATGTAACAGTCTAATAGGGTCTAATGAACCCATAGCTACTATATATTTATATATTTGTTTTTTACTATTACACTGACTAAAAAAAGATTGTCAATTAAAATATGAACTCATCACTTCATCAGATATCCAGTTACGTCATAAAATACAGGGTCATTATAAATGATTGTCTCATCGCAGTTGGCGTTGAAAACCCACACAAATTTGGGATGTGCCGCTAGCTTCGCAACGTTAGACAAACTAGTAGACAAATTTACACTACCGCCAGCATCGCTACCTATCGGCGATGCTAGTCTCACTCATGTTATAAAGCTTGCGGCACATTAAAGTACGTCATCAACGCCTACTGCGATGAGACAATCATTTATAATGACCCCGTATATGTTATCTTCTTTTTTGTATAAATACCGCTTAGTACCACGGTATTACCCCCTTATTACACGAGACACACATCTGTATCAGTAACATTTGTGTACTTTTCTAGACTGCACCAAGAGTAATGATTGCGAAGGAGAGTGAAATTCGTTTCTGGTTAACAAATATCTCAACCGAAGAAAACCTTGATGATTTTTCCGTGAATATATTGGGAAACGCTGCAAAAGGTGAGGGATACGCTGGAGATATAGTTTTTGTTAGTCTGAATAGTGCTGAATCTCAAAAGGAATACCATCTTGTGTTAAAATGCAGCAAACAAAATAAAACTTTTAGAGAAACGACTCCAGTCAAAGAATCTTTTACTAATGAAATTTACGTATACGATAGAGTGTTCCCTGTTTTTACTCAGTTTCAACTCAAAAATCAAATCGAGAATCCTTTTGACAGTGTTCCAAATTATTACGGTAAATTTATGAACGAAAATATAGAGGTTCTAGTTTTTGATAATGTGAAAAATGCTGGTTATTCCTTGTGGAACAAGAAGAATTCATGGACGAGAAAACATATAAATATGGTTGTCGAGGATTATGGTAAATTTCATGCTGTTTCCTTTGCGATGCAAGACCAGCATCCAGAGCAATTCGAAGAATTAAGTAGCGGATTGCAGGAAGTTTTTAAAATGTTTTTGAAATCAAATGGTTTAGACGGTATGTTTATTTTAAGCACATGGAAAAACTTTAAAAGCCAAATAGATTATATTTTCTATGACATGTGCAAAGAACCAGACGTAAAAAAAGTAATTATCCATGGGGACTGTTGGAACAACAATTACATGTTTAAGTACGCTGTAAGTTTACCATTTATATTTGAAATTTGCTCCTAAGGACCAATTTTTAGGCTGACAACCAAATCCTGTCAGTAGAAGTAGCAATTTTGGACTGGCAAACATCAACCTATTCTTCGCCGATTATCGATCTGCCATACTTTTTATTCGCTTGTATATCCAAAGAAGACATAGAAGATTTAGATGAGATTTTGCGACTTTACCACAAATCTTTAACGTCGCATTTAAGTAGAATGGGGGCTGATTCTAATTTGTTATATCCAATGGACACGTTTTTACAAGACTGGAAGAAATATAGTAGATTCGGTGCTGCACTGAGCAGTCTAGTGTTCAAAGTTTCTGCAACGGAATCAGATGAAGTGATTGATTTCACCGAAGCAACCGAAAATGGGGGAAATGTTAGTACAGCATTTTCGTACTATGGCGGACAATAAATTTAGGCCGGCCTGTCATTGAGTTGACATCCAAATGTGAAGCTGGCATTAAGTTCAACTAACCCCATTTTCGATTTTTGTCATTCTTGTCATCGTGACAGCAATAATCAAAATTAAAATTGGGAAAAGAAGCGTGCACCAGAGAGAAGTGCTACTACAAATCAGTTATGCTAGTGCGTCATGTAAGTTACGAAAATGGCGAAGGAAACGCCAAACAGCTTGAAAACCTTCAGTTTGACAAACTGACACATCAGTCATAATGACAATAAATGGTTGCTTGCATTGACTTTTTTGAAATGTCAGAAATTTGCCGGCCTAAATTTATTGTCCGCCATAGTACGATGTTAAAGACAAAGCCAGTTATAAGAATAGAGCAAGGAATGTAGTAAAGTATGTAGTAGAAAATGGTCTTATATAATGTTTATTGTGTCAAATCATGTATACGCAGACAGACAGACACACAGAAACAGAAGTATTAATTTGATTATTGTATGATTTCATATTAATAGTTATTTACATTACCAGATGCGTAAGTAAACTTTTTTTGGCAAGGAGGTAGTTCAAGACCCGAGGCGGCAGCCGAGGACCGTGAAACCTCCGAGGTTAAGAAGAAACTTACGCATCGTGTATTGTATTAAATTTTTCCTACTACGAAGCACCAACATTTTATAATGTTAAAAGAATAGCAAAAATCGTGCCGTATCGAGACCGTCCTTGGATCTTGGAAGCAAAAACCATAGCAACAGCTTTTACAAACATTTTGTTTTTCGTCTTCAAACGGCGTAAATTGTGTAAGTGCGTGTAATTCGTAATAATGGGTGATATTAATAAAAATAAGCAAATGCTTCCAAGCATTTGCTACTTAGCATTAGCATTTGCTTTAAAGTAAAAGCTTTTGCTTCTAGCAATTGCTTGTTTTGGTATTAACAAACAAATCCTTTTGACAAAAGCATATGCTAGTTACTTGACAAGTAATTGCTTGCCGTTAGAACAAAGTGGTGCCTTGTCTATAATTTTTCCCGTGACAAATTTTACAACATTTGATTCAATTGGTTGACTTACTTCCATGAGTTCAGCTACCCCAATCTGAAATCCTATAAATAGTTTAACACTATTTTGTACTCTATGAATAATTTTATTTTTTATACCTGGATCAGCCACATATCGCAACAATATTTTTATTTTCATCATCTAAGATTTCTTCATCGTCATTCCCAAGAAAATCAGCAATCCACTGAACACTTTCATTTCGGAAATGAAACAATTTTACATCATCTTCTCTTGTAATGGTATTGTCTTTCCTTTCTTTGTTAAATTTACGGTTTCTTGGCACTTGGAACATACTTTTATGGTGCTTTAACAGCCGATTTATAACTACTAGTCTGTGACATGAAGGAGAATCTCATTTATCCTAGCAATTGCTTACTATTTCAAGTAAATGCTAAACTTTATTAATAGTAAAAGAAGCAAATAATAATACACCTATTAGAGACGCAGATTCTAAAATAGTAGTTTATTTAACGAGTTCCTGTGTAAATTAGGCTTTTTTTGGCATGAGTGGGCCAGTTTTAAAGGCCCACAATTTCATTATACTCGGTACCAATTCTCAGCTGTGTGGTGAAATTACGCTTAGGAAATTACGTTTTTTAATTTTTTAATTTGACGGAAGGCTGGATACTGCAATTAGTTCATATTGACTAACTGTATAGGGCCAGATCCTTCGATTTTTGGAAGTGCTTTTTTTTTGTTTAGTTTTAGTTGTCTTTATATTATTAAAAAAGGAAATAAAAACCAGGCAGCCCGTCGTACATGCGAAAGCATAAGCTGGAGTAACGACAAAAAAATGTCTTGCATCATATATTAATTCCTTCAGGATGTAGGAAATTTGTTTCTTGAAATTTTTCAGCTTTTCTGCTACATCTGGTGTCAGATCAGATTTCAGCAATTCATAAATTTCGTCTAGTGGATACTGAAAAAACTTTTCTACATCAGTTTTTTCTGTAAATATCCCCCAGATATCTTGGATTCGTTCAACAACTCGTTTAAAGGTGTCGGGTTGTTGGTCTAGCATTGCCGCTGAAGTTGCGTGAAATTTTCCATATTGTTTGAGAATCAGAATAAGATGATCTCTTGGCAATGGCTTTGTCCTGTCAAACAAGCTATAATTTTTGCTTTTTAGGTTTTCCAAAACAACGACCTCTATGTTTTCGGCCATGAAACTTCCATAAAACTTGGGAATACTGTTAAAAACATCGGTAATACCTTTATCTGCTGCAAATTTCCAAAAAAGGGGTAATATGTTCATATAAAAATGAATTTCATTTTCAAAACTTGCTTTGACCGGTACACTTTCCTTCAATGCTTGACTCCTCTTGCTACATTTTAATACCAAATGGTACACCTTTGGACGATTATTTTTTGTTAAAGCAGACAAAAGAAAACAATGTCACCCATGTAGCCATCACCTTTTTCGGAATTTCCTGTGCGACTTACGGTAAAATCTACAAGATTTTCCTTTGCCAGAGCACATTTCAACCATAATTTTATCTCATCTTCTCCACTGTTTGACGCAGAATTCATTTTAACTCGAACTGTCGGCGCAAACTGATTCTTGGAATTATTAATTATCTCTTGACGATGCTCTAAATTGGTTCTCTACGGCCTTCACTATACGTACGCGTTATCTTCTCAATGTCAAGTTTTCGTGACAATTAAATGTATGTTACCAGATAAAGTACAATGTGATGATATAAGTACCAGATAAAGATTTTAATGATAATGTTCAAGGTTGCTGAAAACCTATTTAAATACCTACTTACTCATCTGTTTTGATGACATTGAATAAATACTGGTATAAACAGATCAGCTTTATGGATAAAAATTGTTACAGGAAAAACAATCCACTTTTGAATATTCATCTAGTTATTTCACCAAGAAAGTAAATATTTTTTGCACGATCGGTCGTTTAGGTGTTTACTGATTTAATTAAAAGAATAGGAGGTTATGTTTATCACTTATTGATCGCTAAGACATTCACTGGACCTATCAAAAGGCGCTAAGTAATAAATCAATAAAGCATAGCAACCGGTCATAAACTACTAAGGAAAATTAAAAACAAATGTCTTCTTTGGATATCGATTGTAAAAACGACAATGTTTTGTGTTTTTATTAATGTTTCCAATCGTGCAAAAAACTTAATAGGTAAGCCTCACTGGCGTAGAGTTACCGGTCTCGGGTAATAATGGAGATCTCCGCTGCGCGTCGTAAAACGCACTTACCGCCCTTGATAGTTAAATAACTAGTTAAATAACTAAGAGAATAGGTACTCTAATAAATTCTTTTGCAATTAGGTAACAGTTATTTACATTACAACTAGGTTAGTTGGATTAGTTGGAGCCCTGTGAAATACCTACATGGCTCTTTCAATTTTTCTCTGGAAATTCTTAGTTTGTTGACTGTCTTTTTTGTTGACGTAAGGTTATTGGTTTGGTTATTCCTAACAATTCTTATTTCTGCCCTTGATATTTATATGTCCCAAAAATGGCGCACTACGGTGTAGAAAGTAGAAGAGATTACCGTAAACGTGAAAAAAATGTTAAAAACATTGTATTGGACTTATTTCCTGATTTGGGGGCCTTTGAAAGTGGCACTTAACAGGATAATTATTTAAATATGTGTCTTAAATTGTCATGAAAACTGATTTATTTGTTATATCACCATGGGAGTCAAAATTAAATGAGTTTAGTGTCGGTGTTTTATTTTTATTTATATTTTCACTTCTGTCACATTGCTATAGTGCTAAAATGTAGGTAAATTTTATTATTCAAACTACCTACATGCAAATTTATTTACATTTAACCCTCCCCTATTTGAAAATGTAAGTCTGAAGCACAAAATACTCGAAAACTTGATTGATTTATTTTTGAAGTACATATACGCGATTCTTCTGCACAGCAGTGTATGTACAGTCGCGAGCAGTAAATCTTGGTCGTCAAGGTCATTTTGAAATTTTCCGCTACTGTTAGAAAAATGTGTCTAAGTTTTATTCTAAAGATTCAAAATTATGGTCCCAATATCGTAGTTTAACAGAATAAAAATTATTTCGCTCATAGAGATGGATGTGTCAGAAGCTAGGGTGACAACCCAGTTGGGACTTCCAAAAAGTTGACAAGATCTTGACAAGACAAATCGAATTTCTTAGAGTTTATGCCCGTTTCACTTAGAGCACTTTCCGTTGCGTCAAATAATGACCTTGACGACCAAAATTTATCGCTCGCGACAGTACAATTCATAAAGTAAAAACAAAATTGGAAATTTGTCGTCAAAGCCTATCGTTCAGAGTATAGGACTTTAAACTGACTCTAGAGGCCCGAGTAATAAACCGATATATAGTTTATTTTTTAATCAAAGAACCACAACACCGCAATTTACACCCAAAATAGAGCTGACAACATTGTACACTTTTGACATAGGGTGAAAAATCTCATCATATAAAAATTGAGGTTATTAGAGATATTAGTAGCGCAGCATGTTAATAAAGTTAATAACAACTAAGAACAACTAATTTGAGAGTTTAATAAATGTCTTACTTTGCGAGGCATTTTTAATAACACGTTCAAATTTTAGCTGCGAGTTTGCGTACCTTCAAGGACATTAAAAATGACAGACGTTGGCTGGTGTAGCCAATAGATATCATTAAATTCCCTATATGTAGTAAAATTTTATATTTATAAACCTAAATCAACAGGTCGTGGTTCTTTGATTAAAAAATAGACTGTATGTATTCAATTCTTCACCGAAGGGACACCAGTTGAAGATGGTGCTACCACTGCTACCGACCATTCATTGTAATTTTACTTTAAAAATATTTTACCATAAGGTCATTTTTGCCTCATTCATAATTCTTGTAAAATCAGATATGGGTCATGCCAAAACCAAAGAACCACCAACACTGCATTCTACCCAGAAAATCAACCGGCAATGTTGTGTACTTACCTAAATTTGATTGGTCTAGCATCCTAGTAATATCAAAACTCTTAAAATACACCTGCCACTCAAACATAATCTTCACATGTAAATATACCTATCTGCCGATATAAGTAATATTGGAATTTAAATCAGTTAAATGAAATTAAAGCATCTTTTGTTGATTTAAGAACTTGTGAAATACTGTCCATAACGGGTGAAAAACATCTGTGTCATAAGAAATTTATAACTCTCTTCAAGTTGGTAGTAAAAGTGACCCCAAAATTGTAGAAGAAATGATCGACCGAAGTCCATAAAATTAATTCTTAGGGTCTACTTTACACTTAGTGAATTTTGTTTTCACCAACTTAATTGAACAAGTGATGGTTATTTGGTTTTGGCATGTCGTGTAAGTTGACAATAACATTCGATTGTATTGTTTCCCTTGACGCCGGAACTTAATATTTTCACGAAAGTTCTAGGGAAATAATAATTTTGACAACGAAGATGAAAGTTCAAAAGTTTATTTGAAATAAAAACCGAAGGACTCTGTATCTTGAATATTGAATACTCGCCCCAGTCGCACCACAGTCTTGTCGGTGATTTTAGTATTTAGTTGTGATCGTCCCAAGATGTAGGCAAGCATTACCTTATGCATAACAGTGGACACATTTTTCCTGCCGCCCCAGTTTTTACATGATTCGTACGTACACTCATATCGGTTTCGCGATTTTTCCGGCAGTGCACTTGTGGAGGCAATATTTGCGGCTTCTTTAATTTCCTCTACCTCAATATTTCACGATGTCACTTTTCATCTCATTCAATAATTTTGTTTATAATTGCAATTGTCTACGTAACATGGCAAAAGAGCCTACACGATTCTCACGAAATGAGGTTGAAATCAAAATTAATTCCGATGACAGGTGACAAACCAAAACGATTTCTTCATAAATTTGGGTAAATGTCGAGATGGCAGCGGGAAAAATATAATAAGATAACACGGAATGTATCTGTTACGGGAATAGTGCGTAAGAGGGCGAATGTGCACATTTACCGGCAAACGTTCATAGTGACCGGTTTCGATAAACCTGCTGAAGCCTGCTGCAGTTTACTAAATTGTCATTTCCCAGAAGCACTGAACACATTTACCGGTCAAAGTGCATATAAGAGATAATTTACGCACATTGGCCGGTTCTGCTTGTCAATGTACACATAAGCCAACCCGGTGGATGTGCACATCGACCCTTTTTGAACTTTTACCGTAACATATCGACTATAACATTTCTCGGTAGGCAACAAGCCGCGGCTACACCTTGGCTTGTACATTGTCGTCAAAATTTCATGTATTCGGATTAATTGTTAAATTTTGTATAATTTATCGACAATATTTTATGTGCTTAAGTTAATGTTTAGAATTTATATTTTTTATATCGTCAACATTTTTATGAACTTGAGTTAATGCGTGGGATTTTATTTTAACCCCGACGAAGTCAAGAGCATGCAGCTGGGGTGATTAATTATCGAGCCCCAGCTGGGTCGTAAATGTCATAATTATCACACTTCTACATTTAAAACTGTTTAGTTTTAGTTTTTGGATTCATTCTGTAACACACCGCCGAATAATAAAGAGCTGATTTTGATGTTTAACGTTTTCTTTCGTTTAAAATATAATTAATTCCCTATAATATACACTTCTGTTCACGGAAAAAGCATAAAAGTCTTGAGAGAGATTTTTGCCTTTTTTTGGTTGTGTAAATTTACTTTATGTTTGTTTCCATGTTTACCGATGTTAAATTATCAGGTAAAAATTTACAAACGAATTTTGATTATACCAGACGAACAATAAACCTTGAAAGTAAAGAATAATATCTATAATATTGATAACAGTGACATTAAAGGGGCTATTAAGTACACTTTTACTGACTGAAATCGAATGTTATCAAGTCTTTACATTCCTTGTTACTTAAATAACTATTAATTTGACTGCCGCAAGGTTACTCGTATATTATGTACTTGTTTTTTACTATTACATTCAACGTAAGTTATGTCCATTGTCTAATAACAGATTTGTCGATTAAAATATGAACTCATTATATATTATTTCTTTAGTTTTGGAGATATCTCATAGTTTCTACTAGGTAGCGGTTTAGTGGTAGAGGTACAGGTAAAATTGTGGGACAATGATTATTTTTGGATCACAGGTTATGAATTTAAATAATAATAGATTTCAAAAATTTGAAGCAGATTATACATATGAAAATGAATAGATTAGAAATCGATATTTTGATGACGTAGTTTTTATCACTGAATGAGAAGCTGGGGAAGTAGTTACTCGTATACTTAGTCCAATTTTTACCCTTTTGAGGTGACGTCACGATTTCTTTCCTCGCTTCATGAAACGACTGAAACAGAAAAAAAAACAAAAAAGCAGTAGGTCCAATTTTTACCCATTTGCGATGACGTCATTATTTAGTAAATTCACGTACATATATTTAAGCTAGAATCAGAAACAAATTTTAATTGATCATAAATAACTATTATGTTTCAAATTTGTTGACAATTACTTCGAAAGGTTATGTTTGTAATCAATGTAATGAGTGAAAAAATTAACAGGAGCATAAAATAACCACAAAGTAACCAACAATAAATAAACGTACCGCTTTTTTTGTTTTTTTCTGTTTCTGTCATTTCAAAGAGAAAAAGCGAGTAAGGAAATCGTGACGTCACCTCAAAAGAGTAAGAATTGGACAATGCGTTTATTTATTTTTGATCAATTTAAATTTTTTTCTCATCCTAGCTCAAACATACCTGAAGTTACTAGATAATCAGTGCCATTCTTTTTCCAAATAGTTATAATATCGATCGTTACATTGAAAATTGGTTGTTTAAAAATATTTTTTTAAAAATTAGAAAAGCACTTCCGAATCAAAATTTAAAAAAATCTAGTTAATTTAGCAAATATATACTTGTAGAGATCATCAACTTGCTTTAAGAAATCAGCAAGCTCTTTAAAAATCATTTTAAAAAATCGATCGTTAAAATAACGATCGCTAAATCATAACAATGTGTAAATGGAATCGCACAGAATGACGTCATCGCAAATGGGTAAAAACTTGACTCTAGAACTATTATGCATTCACGATCTTTTTGGGACCGAGTTGGCTATGATTTTTTCTTTTCATGTTGGACTAACTGACTCAGTGATGCAACGGATGCAATTTTTTTTTCTGTCAGTGTCTGTTCGACATTTTCTTGCCACCGGATTGCCAGATTTATTATTTTAATATTCGTAAGAAACTAAATGATTTATTAAGTATGTAAAAATAATTTAAATTTCCGTCAAAGGAACAGTCAAAATTGCCAAAATAATTTTATACGATAAAAAATTTCTATTAAACGATTTAATTTAATTTAAACATAACAGATCCGATTCAAGAGATCCGGCAACAATGTACTATTCAGAAAATATAACCTTAAACTGAAAACAACCTAACCTAACACAAAAAGTATCAATTTCCTTTAGGGAATTTAGTTATCACCGAGGTACTGCCAACAAAATCACTAGATGGTCATAGCCAACTCGGTCCCAAAAAGATCGTGAATGCCTTATACAGGGTTATTCTAAATGATTGTAGTCGAAGTAGGCCATGTCCATGTTATTACGTTTTTGCCGCTTTCATGTGAACTGTCAGTTGTGTCGCTGTCACTGTCATTTTTTAGGTGAAAAGTGCGGTGATGAGGGTTTTATTTATTTTTGTTAAATTAACGATTGAATCCAGAAATACTGAGTTGTTCTACAATCAATTTTAAAAATATTGAGTTGTTTTGCACCCAATTTAACACATCATTTTGATGATTTTTTTATGTGGAGCGGCAACCATAAATTTTACATTCAGTTTTCACGCCTACTTCGACTACAATCATTTAGAATAACCCTGTAGATAGTGATGGGATATCCGACATAACAGTCGTAGTTGACGTTGCGTAGTGCAAATGTTTCTATAAATCGAATTACAACTCTCTATCTGGTGTGGGATGTATAATTGGAGCTAGGATTACTTTCTGTACAAAACTATTGAATTATTGAATTAATAAAATGTTTAAAAATGTAAAATTTAGTTAGTCTTGGAAATGTTGTCATTAGCTATCGTTAGTTGTTTCCCGTTTGTATTTTGACTAAAAAATAAATACAAATAAAAGTCAATAATAAGTGTAAAAATAAGAGATTTAACTGGAACATAATACATTTTAATAAAAAAATAAATAAAAATTTTAAACTCCAAAAATACATAATTTTTATGCTAAAAAGATTTTTTCTACTAGAGTTAGTTTGAGTTAGGAAAAGTGAAAAATTTCCTACCAAGGGCGGAAATAATATTTCAACACTAAAAGTTCAATTTTGGTCGTTTCCTGGGATACGTAACGTAAAAACTGGTATTTAATTGAGACAAAAGCTTAAACGCCTTCACAATTTTTCATTAATAAATTGTTTCTCTATGGTAACGAAAGCAGAACAATTTTGATTTCGCTTTTTAATTTAGAAATAATTAATAGTATATTAAAAATATCCAAATTTTATGTGTGCAATTCGTAGGAAAAGTGGTTTTTTATACAACTGACATTAAAAGTGACGTTTTTAGTGGAAGCTAATTTGATTAAAAATTGCTCTTTATAACTTACCGTGTTAAAAGTATTTTTAACACTAGTAAAAAAAAGCTTTTAACACTAGTTATTTTTTATTTACTTTATTTTTTTATGTTAAAGTGGCTCTATTTGCCGCTTTTTCAATATCTGCGGGAAATCTGTCGTCGATATCGGCATCGTTAACGTCGTTTTCTTTGCATTCCATGTTTACGAATGCAATAATGTGGAATTGAAAGTGTTTTACAAAACGTAATGAAAACTTTTTTGACGTTTCTAATAAACAAATGTCAGTACAAGACTAGCTACCTGATTTTTGCCGCAGAAATTAAAATAAACATCAAAAATACGACTGCGTTTTTTAATGCAATGCAAACCAGTTGTATAAAAAATAGATGTATGATGGACGTGTTAAAAGTGATTTTATTTTGTTCGTGGGGTTGGTCAACTCGCTGCGCTCGTTTCCCAATCTACCTCACTTACAAAATAAAATCTCACTTTTAACACTTACATCATAAATAACTATTTCCGTGCTCGACGCGTTTTTAATCTCGACTTCGTCTCGATTAAAAATCCCGCATCTCGTGCGGAAAAAAATCACTTTTCCTAACTTATTGCACAAATAGCTATTGAAAATGGTGGCGATGTGAGCATGTGTTACATCACTGAATTCACAAAATAGTTATTTTTATATTAAGTGCGCGAAGAGAGTGTTTTTTGTGCATGAAAAGGTCTTTTACGCCGAGACAAAGGTCGAGGCAGTATAAGCCTTTGAATACACAAAAACATCTTCGCGCACGAAATACAGGGTTATTCTAAATGATTGTAGTCGAAGTAGGCGTGAAAACTGAATGTAAAATTTATGGTTGCCGCTCCACATAAAAAAATCATCAAAATGATGTGTTAAATTGGGTGCAAAACAACTCAATATTTTTAAAATTGATTGTAGAACAACTCAATATTTCTGGATTCAATCGTTAATTTAACAAAAATAAATAAAATCCTCATCACCGCACTTTTTACCTAAAAAATGACAGTGACAGCGACACAACTGACAGTTCACATGAAAGCGGCAAAAACGTAATAACATGGACATGGCCTACTTCGACTACAATCATTTAGAATAACCCTGTATAAACAATATTTTTTCTATAATTGATTCAAAAAATTGAAATTAAAAATTCAAATTTTTGAAGGAACTCTGAAGTTTCAATGCAGTGACCATGTTGCTAGGTAACTAATAAAAAACAGTGCGTGAAATGAAAAACAGAAATAGTCGTATGCGTGAAATTGCATTTCACAAACTGTTTTGTATGGTTTCTATGGTTTCGATCTTACTAACAATGCAAAAAAAAATACACGTTAGAAAATGACCCACTTCAGGCACAGATAACTATGTGTGAATTTCAATTTTTTGAATCAATTATAGAAAAAAATACTCTTTCAAAAATATTAAAATTGACTACACATGCCATTTAAAAAAAATCAAGTTAGCCTTGTATCTTCAAAACAAATGATGTGATAGAATTTATAAACACTTCTGTGTGTCCGGGGGAGACGAGTTCCCCCCGGTACCCAAAATATCCTAATCTTGGATGCAGGTAGTGAAGGGTTGGGGATTAGACTGCATTGCAGGGGTGGTAATTAATAATTATCATCTGTACATTTAAAAAATAATTTTTTGGTACACGCTCTCCAAAATTGCCATTTTACGGATTCATTTGAATGAGTGACATCGACATTTTAGGAACAACTCAATTTCATTACGCTCCTCGGTACCAAATTTACATTAGGAACATTTTCGTTTCCCATTTTTTTTTTGCAACCAACTGTACCAAATCTCAGCTGTGGTGAAATTACGTTTCTTTCACATTTTTTAATTTGAAGGAAGGCTCGATACTTCAACTAATTTTTAACAGAGTAAAAATTATTTCGCTGATCGAGACGGATGTGTCAGAAGAAGGGTGGCAACCCAGTTGGGATTTCCAAAAAGTTGACAAGATCTTGACAAGATAAGACAAATACCTAGAATTTATTAGAGGTTATGCCCGTTTTACATTAAGCATTTTCCGTTGCTTCAAAGAATGACCTTGACGACCAAAATTTATTGTTCACGAGAGTTGTATGTACAGTTGCCGACAATAAAAAATAGTACAACTCTTGCTCAAAATTCGCCAAATATTTAGCTGCTTAAATGAGGCTCTAATTTGTCAGCGAATGTCATCATTAATCATTAGTGTCATTCGTCTATCAACTAACATTTACCACCTAACCTATTTCTAGACGTTTGGCATAAATCACAATGTCAAAAAACCCAAATTGTACGATGTAAAAAAAGTGTACGGTTTTTTATTGTCCGCAACTGTATGTACATAAAATGCAAATTCACGATGAAGCCCAATAGTCCAGTCAATATAAACATAAAAAGGGTCTGACCTTGCAAAAGGTCATGCAGTTCTGATTTTTTAATATGTTGTTTGGATCTCAGCCAAGAGTAAAACACCAAATTTGCAACTTCGAAAGACTTATGCGCGCTGCGTGGTAGCTAAAGAACAGCAAAATGTTTGCACTATTTTCAGTTTTTGCTCAATATCTCCTAAGATATGAGTCTCACAGAAAAAGTTCAAGTAACCTTTTTTAAACTAGATTAAATTCGCTACAGTTTGAGGCCCAAGCGAACTTTGTGCATGCAGCAGTTTCCAAGATAGAGCTCTTCAAAAATTGGGTATTTTTTCCAAGAAGTGAATTTTTTTTGTTTACGTCTCTTATTTTATTAAATATCGTCAAAAATACTCGCCCCATGAGAAAAGTCATGGGCAATGAACTTGAAGTGTATTTATTTAGCTTTAAATTGAGATCTGACGGGCAGCTGCAGGTCCAATACTTCTCTCAAAAGTGGCATATAACCGAAAACCACGAAAGATGGAATTTGGGAAAAATAAATGAAAACAAGTTTTCAGCGCATCAAACATCACGTATAGGGCCTAAACCGATCAAATAAGTTATTTTAACGTAATTTAGTATGTGTGGTTAACAACTTGAAGAGAGTCTGTGAAGTTGGTGGAGAAATACTGCGATGTTTGATGCGCTGAAACTTGTTTTCATTTATTTTTCCCAAATTCCCTTTTTCGAGGTTTTCGGTTATATGCCACTTTTTAGAGAAACATTGGACCTGCAGCTGCCCATCAGATCTCAGTTTAAAGCTAAATAAATACGCTTCAAGTTTATTACCCTTGACTTTTCTCATGGGGCGAGTATTTTTGACGATATTTAATAAAAAAAGAGAAATAAACAAAAAAAATTCACTTCCTAGAAAAAATACCCAATTTTTGAAGAGCTCTATCTCGGAAACTGCTGGACGCACAAAGTTTGCTTAGGCCCCAAACTGAAGTGAATTTAATCTAGTTTAAAAAAACTGAAAATAGTGCGAAAATTTTGTTGTTCTTCGGCTGCCACGCAGCGCGCACAAGTCTTTCGAAGTTGCAAATTTGGTTTTTTACTCTTAGCTGAGGTCCAAAAAACATATTAAAAAATCAGAACTACATGACCTTTTGCAACGTCGAATATATTGACTGGACTACAAATAATGTAACAAAACTAAGTTGAAAACTGTTCTCAGCACTTGTGATTATTGATTAATGTATGTACTCGTATAATTTTGTGTCCCTTTTTATTCTACGACAGTAACGTAGTTTTTGTATAATGTTTTGACTTGATGTGTACCTACCACTGATGTCTATGGTCTATGGATCAGTACGTAGATATTTATTCGTTAATATTCTTGTGACCACCAGTTTTCAGTGGCTTCAATGTGGTCATTATTTTTCACTTTTAAGATTTAATATTTTGAACTATTTTTAAATTATTATTTTGGAGTTGTAAAATATGGCCCAACGTGGGGCCAAAATTGTCACCGGCCCGGCTTTGAGAGAATTCAGTAACGAAGAAATGAAGGTTTTATTTAATTCAATCAACAAAAACAAAAGTTGTTAATACAAAAATTAGAAAAAGTAAAGTCAACTTGACAGCGACCGCGTGCTACTTGATCGGTGCCTAGCGTCTCGCTTACTGGCAACAGAATATCTACTAAACCTCGTGACTCACCCTATAGATTATGTGCTGTTATGAAGATTAAATAATAATCAATAATGAAGAGACATTTTTGGATAATTTTATTAAGGCGAATTAGGTATAAACCAGAAATAAAAAATTAATGGTACAATTGCTGCGATTATCAAAATTAATTGGAACAACAATATCTTTCATTTCTAACTAAAACTGGCAGTGCAAAAAATATGTGATGCTCGATCATCAGAGTCGCGTTTTTCTGATTTTTTCTCGAATAAAATAGCAGGAATCATAATAAATAAACTTGCTTTTTCAATGTTATAACAAGCATTACAATATATGAATTTTAACACAAATAATTAATTACAAGATACCTTGGTCTGCAGCATGTTTTACAATATACAGCATTCTGCTTTTAAGACTAGACTGATTCTTACTTTTATATGAAAATGTTTTCTCAAAACCACTTACTGCAGTTTCAGCAATATCAGGAGCTTCCTCCTTATCACTGAGAGCAGCTTTAATCGCTAACGTTGTAATCAATAATCCATATTTTCCAAATAATTTAAAATCTTGAATAAATTGAGAAAATGGTAATATTGTTTCAGCATCGCTTCCTAGATTTTTTAATTCATTGGAAAAGCTATTGTAATATATTTTCAACAAGTCATCACATTGAATTATATCTTCTTCAGAGCTGCAAGCGAGTATGAAATAAGCTACATCAACAGCTGGACTGCACAATTTGATAGTCTGCCAATCCAACATGGCTACTTTTAGCAACTGTCCATTTTCACCCTAACATTTAATAGATTAATATATGATTGTTCAAAATATGATTACCCACCTCTGATGTAAACATGAAGTTATTATTCCAGCAGTCACCATGAGTAACCACAAAAAAGTGACTTTCATCATATATTAATTCCTTCATGATGTAGGAAATTTGTTTCTTGAAATTTTTCAGCTTTTCTGCTACTTCTGGTGTCAAGTCAAGCTTCAGTAATTCATAAATTTCATCTAGTGGATGCTGAAAAAACTCTTCTGCATCAGTTTTTTCTGTAAATATTCCCCAGATATCCTGGATTCCTTCAACAATTTGTTTAAATATGTCTGGCTGTTGGAGTTGCATTGCTGCTGAACTTGCATGAAATTTTCCATATTGTTCGAGAATCAATTCAAGATGATTTCTTGGCAGTGGTTTTGTCCTGTCAAACAAGAAATAATTTTTGCTTTTTAGGTTTTCAAAAACTATGACCTCTATATCTTTGGCCGTGAAACTTCCATAAAACTTAGGAACACTGTTAAAAACTTCGGTAATACCTTTATCTGCTGCAAATTTCCAAAAAAAGGGTAATATGTTCATATAAAAATGAATTTCATTTTCAAAACTTGCTTTGACTGGTACATTTTCCCTTAAAGCTTGACTCTTCTTGCTACATTTTAATACCAAATGATACACCTTTGAACAATTATTTGTTGTTAAAGCAGACACAGTAACGAAAACAATGTCACCCATGTAGCCATCACCTTTTTCGGAATTTCCCGTGCGACTTACGGTGAAATCTACAAGATTTTCCTTTGCCAGAGCACATTTCAACCATAATTTTATTTCATCTTCTGCACTGTTTGACACAGTATTCATTTTAACTTAAACTGATCGTTGGAATTATTAGTTAACTCTTGTCAACGCTGTGAATTCGTTCTCTACTGACCTACATTATGCATACGCACGTGTTATCCTCTCAATGTCAAATTGCCTTTCATTAATAACTATAATTATAGCAGAATTTATTTTAAATACAAAATACACTGACCGGCACAAAAAACGACTCATTATGATTTCCTTAATAAATGATCTTGAAATTATATTTGTGCTTATTTTTCTTTATTATAGCTAAATTGGGATATTTTCAATGACCGGGAGTGCTATGGTCACCATGCCAACCGAATTGTTTTGTTTAAATAATTTATTAGAAAATTTGCGCCACGTTGTGTTTTTGTCGGTTGATTTAGGTGTTAAAAGATTTAATCTGACAATACGAGATACTAATTCAAAATGCTGTTCAAATTTTAGCAATTTTTAATAACATTTTTTTTTTTTTTTAATTAGTACTTTTTTTTCATTAAAATTTTATTTGCTGTGTTTAATGTTTTGTTTGTCGGATATTCTTTGACAAAGAATAACATAAATAACACTTTTCAATACAACATGATATAAAAAAAAATTTCTAAGACAATGAATTACTTAATTATATTAATAAAATTCAAAGTGAGTCGTTTTTTGTGCCGATCAGTGTATAAACCAACCAACTTGAGATTTACTAACCATCAATGACAGAATACAGTTACAGTTGAATATTTGTCGTTTAGTTCAGCTATTGCGTGGTAGATGGCGCGCCCATTTCCTAAATAGGCAACCAACATGACACAGACGCTGGTTGTTGATCATTTATCAAATTTATCTTACTCTAAAGGCCTGACCAATAAACGGATAATGTTCAATTATTATTCACCGAAGGGGCACAAGATGAAGATGGTGGCACCAACCGTTTCAATGTAATTTTACCTTAAAAATATTTTACCATAAGGGTAATTTTTGTCTCATTCATAATTCTTGACAAATCAGGACGGATAGAAACTCCGAACGAATATTCATTCCCTCATCTGCAGGGATCGTTCTTAGTAAATTACTTTGGAAAATACAACTACACAATGCCGCTCCCTGTATTTGGTGAATATTATAGTTTTATTAGTCGGGTCTTCAAAAATGTCCTATAGGGGTTTCGGTCCGTTTGACGTTTTCGAATATTGTTACGATCGTCTGTGCATAAATAGGTATTTGCTTCATGGTCAAATTAGATCCATCTTTGCATTAGGTACATGGTACATATTCAAAAGGAAACCTGCCCTGCCCCATTATTTTATTTATTATCAATCGGGTTTCGCGTCAAGAAGCGATCAAGTGAAATTTATTAAAATAAGTTAAAACTAATACAGAAAACAGATATTTGAAAATTAAAAAAAATTAAAATGCATCACATTGCCGATTATTTGCAATTAATGAAGATGTCGCACAACTGACAGAAATTTATGACGTAGTTACACTAACTGTCTAATCAGTAATCAGTAATCACAAACCAAACCAGAAGTAAGATTTACAACATCCCATCGCCAAACTGCAGGTAAAGTCCTCGTCTAGAAATAAAATAAATAAAATAGGGGAAAAGAATTATTTCCTAGGTTCAATGATAGTAATGGAGAGCAAGACGAGAGCGTTGAATTCACGGGGACCCAGATCTAGTAGCCTCGAATTTATGGCATCCCTAACAGGTACATTTCCCTCAGTAGGGATTAAGGAAATTCTCAGCGTGCAGTTTATGAACCCCCGTATACTTTACTAATATTATGGAAACTTCGAGTTCAAGTATAGTCAATAAGTACACCAAACTTCGTTTTTTTTAAGTCACTTACTTTCATTTTGTCAACGTTAAAAAAGTGTAAATACTGCTAACACGCGTCAAAATCTCGTTTGCAACATTGCAACGAAGCCTGTGAACGCTGAGCGCCGACTTTTCCTGCCACAGATCGTCTGGTGAAACGTGACGTTATCGTGGCAACGCAACTGGCAACTCGACGCTGCATTCCATTGATGCACGAGAGCTCCGAGTTGGACGTCCAAAGAAGGAGAATGAATAATATGAAACTTACCGTGGGCGCGGACACAGTTACGTTACTACAACCTTTGCATACGATAAATTTATATTATTGATATAAAATAAATAAATCAAAAAATCTTTAATAAAAAATTGAACACATTTAAAAAAAATATTTTCCTTAATTTCCTTTATAAATTTCTGGGAGGGCGCCGCCCCAAAGCCCCCCTCACCAGCCGCCACTGGTTTTTTGATTAAAAAACAGACTATTGTATTAGATAATTAAGATATAATGGAAAAAATTGTCTTGTTAATTTGTTAGTGGGTGAAATCGCTGAGATAAAATGTTTTTTGTAGTGATAATGCTTTTGCGTACATCATTGATGTCACAGACCTTTTTAAAAAATGTTTTGATCAGTAATTTTTATCGACACACATTATATTTAATACAAAGCATGACAGTTCAATTACTTCTTATCACAATGATATAATTAATTAATCTACAGAACGATCTTAAAACGACGTACATTTTTGTTTGTATCTACGATTCCGAAATTTTTGAGCTATTTATTTTTAAACAAATGATGATACGTGTATCACGATTATGTAAAAATGTATCTAAAATTAAATCCACAGTACAAAATCGAATGGTAAAAGATAAAGCAGTTAGTGATAAGTTGAAACTGGTTTGTGAATGGCCTTATATTTTAATCTCACAACAATCAAGCACTTAACGATAACAGGGTACATTAGACAGACTGTGGTTTTCGGTAGATAAAAGCACAGCGTATGTCGAATAATCAGCACTGTTACAATTACATTTATAAATAATGACAAGTAGACGTCACGACCTTAAGAGTGAAATCACTTCTTGGTTATCAGAAGCTTTGAAGAACGATGATTTGCAAGATCTTTCCGTGAACATTTTGGGAAATACTGATAAAGGTGATGGATACATGGGAGACATAATGTTTGTACATGCGATGGGCACATCTAAACAAGATCCAAGCAAAGAATACAATCTGGTACTGAAATGCAGCAAGAGGAGTCAAGCCTTACGAGAAACCATTCCAGTAGAAAGAACTTTTCTGAATGAAATGTCCGTTTACAACAGTGTAATACCCATTTTTGTTAAATTTCAAAAAGACAGGGGAATTCGTACTCCTTTCGACAGCGTACCGAAATGTTATGGAACGTTCAGAGGTGAAAATGTGGAGGTGATTGTTTTTGAAAACTTGAAAAAGAACGGGTATGATTTGTGGCCTAAGAAAGATCCAGTAACGAGAAGACATCTCGAAATGGTCGTTTCAGAATATGGAAAGTTTCACGCCATTTCTGTTGCAATGAGAGAGCAACAGTCCAATAAATTTAATGAACTGACTAACTTGCTGGGTGATCATTTCAAGGAGTTTATTGAAGCTACTGACTTTGTAAACCTTTTTGAAAAGATGATTGATGAAACATGTGAATTATTGAAACTTGATCTCGATGAACGAATTTTAAAGAAATGGAGGGATTTCAAAAACCAAGCTCACTATGTGCTAGTCGACATGCTTGAGAATATAGACGGATTGAAAGTAATCATCCATGGAGACTGTTGGAACAACAACTTTATGTATAAATTTGAAGTTAGATAATTAATACATTGAGACAATTATTTTGCTCATTTTACTCTGTTTGCAGAATGGAAACCGCAACGTACCACTTAAAGTTGCCATTTTAGATTGGCAAGTTTCAAGATATTCTTCTCCAATTTTGGATTTGTCTTATTACATTCTCGGCTGCATATCCGAAAAAGAGTTGGAATATTTAGACGAAATTTTAATAACTTACTACCACTCTTTTACAGATCAGTTGAAACAATTGGGTATAGATGATCCAGAGGTGCTGTATCCACTTCAGCAATTTTTAGATGAATGGAAGAAATATTGCAAATTTGGTGTTATGTTGGCAGCTTTAGTTATGAAAGTCTGTGCCACTGACAAAGACGAAGTTGTCGACCTGGATGACTTTGCTGAAAAAGGAGAAGATATCAGTAATACATTTTTAAATGAAATTAAGGATAAAGACACTTTTCGAAAGAGACTTCGACCCATCGTTGAGTACGCCGTTACACATGAGTTAATTTAATATAAATTAAATGAATCTCTGAAAGTTGGTTTGAAACTTTCTGTGGTGGTTTTCTATTTTTTTTTTCATGTCCGTTTAAGATATGTTTTCGAATATTTAAAAAATAATAAATATGCATGTAGATTTTTATTGTTTAAATTTTAAATTATTTAATTTATTTTATTCTGTTGGTTATACTTATACGACATAATGATGTAACTTAAGTACAAGAAAATATTTATCATTATTATTACGATATGCTTGCTAACGTTCAAAACTGCTTAATCTCAATTTATCAGTCTCAAAGGTCATTATTAGTTCTAATGTTCACAGATAAAAATATGTAGGTAAAGCATGCAGTTAAAATGCGCTAGTAAAATTACAATTTTGTATCTCTTTGAACATATATTTTTTTTTAGGAAAGGAATTTTAAATGTATTTGTTTCTTTTCTTTGATGTTAAATTCAATTAGTTGGTGAGTTAGATTTTATTTTGTTATTACATTAAAACGTCCGCTAAAATTATTGTATCCATTTATCGATTTAATGTCGAGTCAGCACCACAAATGATAATAATTTCATGTTTGTTGAAAAGATAATATATAAGGTGAGGTAAAGTGAGAACGCTAGTTAGCAGTAAGTAGTGTGAAAACTATGGCAACTTTAAACGTTGACGCCAGAAGTGAAATAGAATCGTGGCTAAAGACAGTGCTAGAAAAAGACAAATTGAAAAGTATTTCCGTCGCCGACTTGGGAACTTCAGAAGTAGGAGATGGCTACTTGGGAGACATAGTTTTTGCATCCGTGTCAGGAAAAACCGAAGATGGATCAGCCAAAGAATACAACTTTGTCTTGAAATGCAGTAAACGAAGCCAAGCTTTACGGGAAAGTGCGCTAGTACAAGTGTATATGAATGAAATATTTGTCTACGATCAGTTGTTCCCGAGTTTTGCACAATTTGAAAAGGATAAGGATATCGAGACTCCCTTTGACAGTGTACCCAAATGTTATGGAACCTTCGTCGGAGACCAGATGGAAGTAATCGTTCTGGAAAATTTGAAGAAAATTGGGTATAAATTATGGCCTAAGCGGGAATCATTGACCAGAAGTCATATCGACATGGTGATCAAGGAATACAGCAAATTCCACGCAATTTCAGTTGCTATGAAACACCAACAACCAGATAAATTTCAAGAACTGATCAACACCTTCGACCAAAACAAAAATATAATGTTGGGATTTGGAAGGATGGACTTGGTCTTTGCCTCATACCTAGAGGAAGCCTACGAACTGTTAAAAAAAGAACTCGATGAAAAATTTACACTGAAATTGAAGCACTTCAGCGAGCAGGTGAATTTAATACTAGCAGAGATGAACGACAACACGTCAAGATTTAAAGTATTCACTCATGGTGATTGTTGGAATAACAATTTCATGTTCAAGTACAACGTAAGTGTCACTTTATAAAATAACAGTCATGCTTCATTTTGTTTCAATTGTAGAATGACGACTCAAAAACACCAACGAAAGTTGCCATTCTGGATTGGCAGATTGCCAGATATTCTACTCTCATATTTGATTTATCATACTTCTTATTTGCTTGCATATCCAAGGATGATGTAAAAGATATTGGAGACATTTTATCCACTTATCACAAAGCTTTTACAAACCATTTGAAACGTCTCGGAGTAGAAGAATCAAATGAATTGTACCCGTTTCAACAGTTTTTAGATGATTGGAATAAGTACTGCAAACAGGGTATTTTAATGGCTACTCTCGTGGCGAAAGTATGTTCCAGTGAAAAGGACGAAGTTAAGGATATAGCTCGGTCTGCTGATGATGGAAAAGACTTCAGTCAGACTTTTATGGTTGGCTTAAAAAATACCGACCATTTCAAAAACAGAATGCGACTCATTGTTGAATATGCAGCAACACATGATTTAATTTACTCGTGCATTAAATATAAAATAATTATTTAATAAATCTTTAAAAACATATGTGGCAGCTTCTTTTGTATGACATGTTAATCGCACTACAACTTTGTGTTGGATATTTATTACAGGCGCCTAATTTTCGTTGTAATCCCTGATTCAGTTCGCGATAATAAATTGATAACAAGTCAATGGTTCATTGGAAAGATATATCAGTCGCATATACTCAAGTGAGAAAATTAGTCAGTGATTAGACACGTAAGAATTATGGCAACATCAATCGTTGACAGTAAAAACGAAATAAAATCATGGCTGAAGACAGTTTTGGAAAAAGAAAATTTAAAAGATATTTCTATCGACGACTTGGCGACTCCTGGCAAGGGTGATGGCTATTTGGGAGACATAGTTTTTGCATCCGTATCAGGAAGAACCCAAGAAGAGTCCACAAAAATCTATGACTTAGTTTTGAAATGCAGCAAACGAAGTCAAGCTTTACGAGAAACGTCTTCACTAGTACAAATATTCATGAATGAAATATTCGTCTACAGGGAGCTCTTTCCTAGTTTTGCCAACTTCGAAAAAGAGAAGAAAGTAGAGAATCCCTTTAACAGTGTGGCCAAGTGTTACGGATCTTTCGTAGGAGACAACATCGAAGTTATTGTTCTCGAAAATTTGAAGAAAAATGGTTACGACTTGTGGCCTAAAAATGAATCACTGACAAGAAGTCACATCGAGTTGGTGATCAAAGAGTATGGAAAATATCACGCAATTTCAGTTGCAATGAGAGAGCAACAACCAGATAAATTTCAAAAACTAGTCGACATTTCGGAACAAAATATAAATAAACTAACTGGCTTCGATTCCATAGACGTAGCTTTCAGATCGTGCATTGAAGAATCATACGAGTTGCTCAAAAATGATATTGACGAAGAGATTCTGTTGAAATGGAGAAATTTCAAAGATCAAGTAAAGTCTCTGTATGAAGATGTGAACAAAAGTGTCACAGGATTAAAAGTAATTACTCATGGAGACTGTTGGAATAACAACTTCATGTACAAGTATAACGTAAGTGGCACTTCATAATTAAAAATTATGTTTCATATTTTCTAAATTTGCAGAATGACAAGTCCCCCATAAAAGTTGCCATTCTGGACTGGCAATTCGCAAAATATACTTCATTAATATTTGATTTGTCATATTTCTTATTTGCTTGCGTATCCAAAGATGACATAAAAGATCTTGAAGATATTTTAAAAGTCTACTATGAGTCTTTTACAAATCATTTGAAATGTCTCGGAGTTGAAGAACCAAATGCTTTTTACCCGTTTCATCAGTTGTTAGAAGAATGGAAAAATTACAGCAGATATGGCATTTTATCGTCTACTCTCGCAACGAAATTTACTTCTGCTGAAGAAGATGAAGTTGTTGATTTAGCTGAAGCTGCTGATCGTGGCAACGCCAGTCAGAGCTTTATGATTCAGTTAAGAAACACCGACCATTTCAAAAGCAGAATGCAATTCATTGTCCCGTATGTGGTAACACATGAATTAGTTTAATTATTTGTTAAATGTTGCAGTAGTTATTTGAAGCTAATAAATAGTTATTTTTTGAAGAGGTTTTCTGAATAATTTTTTAATTTTTTTAATTGAATTTAAAATGTTTTTCATTTTATCTTATCTTTTCTTATCAATTGATTCGAGAAATCGACGCCAATTACGGACAACAAATGTGAAATTTGCCAGTGTATTGCTAGAAGGTGCAAACGATGACAACAATTTGTGTAGGCGATAAAAGTGAAATAAAATCATGGCTGGAAATGGTTTTAAAAAAGGAAAATTTGATCAACATTTCAGTTAATATTTTGGGCACTTCGGAAAAAGGTGACGGTTATATGGGAGACATAATTTTTGTATTTGTATCAGGAGTACGTGAAGATGGGTTCACAAAAGAATACAATCTTGCTTTGAAATGCAGTAAACGAAGTCCGGCTCTGCGAAACAGTTTATCAATAATGCACATCTATCTAAACGAGATTTTTGTCTACAACGAAATTTTTCCCAATTTTATTAAGTTTCAAAGAAGTAAAGGAATCAGGGAAGTTTTTGATAGTTTTCCCAAATGTTATGGAATGTTTAGAGGAGAAGATGTAGAAGTTCTCGTTCTTGAGGATCTAAAGAAAAGTGGTTACGAACTGTGGCCTCGAAAAGAACCATTAAAAAGAAAACACATAGACCTGGTGGTGAATGAATATGGAAAATTTCACGCAATTTCTGTTGTGATGAAAGAGCAACAGCCAGACAAATTTCAGGCAATGGTCCATGTTTTAGAAGAAAATCTGATGAAACTGTCTGGAGCGGGTGACATGGGGATGGTGTTCAAGTCAGCTGTAGATGAAGTGTATGACCTTTTAAAAAACGATCTTGATGAAGATGTCATGGAAAGGTGGAAAAACTTTGCGGAACAAATTAATCATCTATTTAACGAAATGAGCAAGAATATAAAAGGATTGCGAGTGATAATTCACGGTGATTCTTGGAATAACAACTTTATGTTCAAGTATGAGGTAGGATCAAAAGATGCACGTGGTTCACTTACTTTGAAGTTTATTGTTTCAGGATGGCGACCTAAACAGTCCTTCAAGAGTCAGCATTTTTGATTGGCAAATAGCACGATACTCTTCACCCATACTTGACTTATCTTATTTTTTATTTTCTTGCATATCTAAAGTGGACATAGAGGATATACATGATATTTTAAAAATGTATCATAAGTCGTTCACCGACCACTTAGCGCATTTAGGAGTATCAAATGAGCTGTACCCCTTTAAACAGTTGTTAGATGAATGGAAATGTTACAGCAGACATGGGGTCATGATGGCCAGTTTAGTGTTGAAGTCGTGTTCAAGTGACAAAGATGAAATTCTTGATATAAGTCAAACTGTTGAAAGTGGGAAAGATTTCACTGATAGTTTCTTAAGTAAGACTAGAAATACCGATCATTTTAAAAATAGAATTCGTCATATTGTGGAACATGTCGCGAAACATAAATTAATTTAATGGTGTATTAAAATTTTTCAACAACTGTAATCTTAAATTTTTGTATTCCTATACGTACCTCCCGCGATTTAAATCCTCGAGAACATTCTCGAACGTTCGAGAACTACGTACGCTTCTGTGAAGATATCCGGTTCCGCCAAAAAAGCCCCCACGTGAGAGGGGCGAAACTGATAAATCAAGGAAACCAGCAACGAACAGGGCATTCACGGTTCGAGGTTCGAGGTTTTGAGACTTTTACAGGTGTCCCAAAGGGGGAGTCAAAGGGGGGTGATTTAGAGTGCAGTAGGTGCTGGTGTGGTATCGTGATGGAGTCAACGAGGGCTGGCTGGATCCACGATTCTTCAAGAATTCCAGACCCAAGCGCGGACTTCGGATTAGCGGCCCCACCGCGTAAGGTTCATCAGAACTGAACGCCGAAGAGCGGATCTACACCCACATCGGCGTTTGCTGACCGACGTCGTCTCCGAGGCTCTCCTGGAGGAACCTGGACTTCAGCCATCACCGGAACTAGGTCCCGGAGGAACGGTGAAATTCGTTTCCCATATCATTGAGGGCCGTGGCTTCCAAAATCTGTCATTCCTCGTGGCTCTCATTATTATTGACCGAGCTACGTTCAAAAGTTATACCGGGACATTTTTTTAACTCTGAACATAGTCCATACTTATTCCCTATGTTCAATTTTAAAAAACACAGATCAATGCATTGTGAGTTGCTATGCAACCAACTATCCCGAATACCGGGGATTTTGAAATAATGTTAAAAATTGTTCCGATTGATGGAATTGGTCTAACATGTGTTGCATTGGAAATGTCAGGCACATTTCTAATGCTCTGATTGGCATAGAATAACTGCATTATGTGTATTTCTTCTTCAAACAACTTGACCATTTTGTTAAACTGTCAAGTACTTATTTTAGTTACCTTGGTTACGTGATTACATAAATGCATTGACCTGTGTTTTTTAAAACTGAACATAGGGAATAAGTATGGGCTATGTTCAATGTTAAAAAAATGTCCCGGTATATTCATTGTCGTACATTTTATTATTAATTGCGCGGCTGCTATAACTTCGTTTATCATTGTTCATTTATTGTTAATCACGGGATTGGGAGTATTGTTACATTTTCCTTATCGTAGAATCTCATAATTTTTTATACATTATACTTTTTATCACATTGTCTTCGACCTTGCCTGCAAGTGAGCACCGGCTCTCACCAACAACTTTGTGTGCGAGGTTCTTCTCCGGACCTTATCACGCTTAGGATTTTTTTAAATTTTATTTACCTGATGCGAGAAAGGAACCTGAGGACCTCCCCGCTTGTGTGGGAGGCGTAGCAGTACTAGCGCCCGTCGCAAAGATCGGTCATCCTTCCTCTTTCCCTTAGTTTATTTTTGTTTTTATTTTCCTTTTACTCATAATTTACCTTTTTTTTTTTAATCGTGGACTCGGAGAAGGACCCTTCAGGCGTTACTGTTAATTTTGTTAGAATTGTTAGATCCTTTCGGATCCAGTCAGGGTTATTTTATTTTCGCCATTTTTTTCTTTGAGTGAATAAACATTTTGTTTAGGATACCACTTTCTATCATTCTCCTGAGCTCCGGGCAGTCCGCCTGCTTCACCAAAAAGGTCGGTGCGCTCTCAAGGTAACAACTGTGGGGCCGACGCGAAGCCAAAGAACAAAATAGAAATCCTTATTAAATTTGTAGCGTACCTGGAGCAGGGGAAATAAAATAATAACGTAAAAGTACTATCGCGGCCATCCAAAAGTGAACTTTTTTTTTTAATAGTTTGATTTTTACTTTAAATCATAGGCGTCCTAAAATGTCAAAGTTTGACACTAGCGTTAAAAAAATTATTGAAAATATATTTTTTTAAATGCCACATCTCACTCCGATTCAGACAGCTAGGACTATTGCAAAGCTAGAAGAAAATTGATCGTTGGCTTCTGTGGCGAGAGAATTACATTGCAATAAGACTTGCATCTTCAATATAAAGAGGCGTTGGCAAAAAAAACAGGCTTGCAAGGCCAATACGAATAGGTGTTGGAAAGATTCCTTTACTAAAATTTACTTTCACGTTAATAATGTATTAATTACTTCTCAACCTCATTTTTATTAAAAAGTATTTATTACAACTTGTTATTATTAAAATAGTAACGCCTGCTGCACGAACGCCAATGAATACAGCCTGATTTAATGTAACGAAAAATACGAAAATTTTCGCAAGCGATCGTTCACTTTTGGATGGCCGCGATTGTACTATGGCGGACAAAAAATTTTGAACGATCAAATTTTGGCATATCAAGAAATGTCAATGTAAGCTGCCTTTTACTGTTATTATGACGTTATTAAATCGCAAAATTGACGATTTGAAGTAAACGTCTATCAAGTTTATAATAATAAATTAGTGATACAATGCCAGCCGTATCTGAATTTACTAAAGCCAAAAGAGTAACCCTTCACCAAAAGGGTAAGTCGTATGGGCAAATTTCGACGAATTTAGGGTTATTGAAGGGCACTATCCATGCCATTATGCGGAAGTGGGAAGACACTGGGACGGTGGTTCGGCGTCCAGGTTCTGGAAGAAGGCGGGTGTCTTCCGTGGAACAGAACGAGGCACCCCCGAACTATCACCGAAATCTGTGCCTGTCCATGAGGAATAGATTGCTCTTGGTTGTACAACAAAATGGAGCAATGATCAAATTAATATTGACTTCTTCAGTTTTAATTGTAAAGTTTTTTTTATTTTAAACTTTTAATTTTAAGTTTAATAAATAAATGTTATAATTTGTTAGTATTGTGGATTGATCTGTACTTTGAATTTTTTGATATTTGCGTACCAAAATACAACCTGTTGGGTCTTTCTGTCTTGACGTAAATAGAACTAAATTTGGTTTCATCTATGATGAAGACATTCCTGATTTTGTGTTGATGCTAAACCTCTAAGAACTAGATAGGTACAGTCGATGGACAAATAAAACTGGGACAAAAATGACAATCACATAAGTCAAAATTTACAAATTTGCATCGTTTAATTACGGCTTTATGACAAATAGGTCAACTTTGGTATGACATATTATATAGACACTGATAGATATATTGACAATTCAATGGTCTGATTTACATAGATTAAATTTTAAGTGTCCCAGTTTTATTTGTCCACCGACCGTACGTATCTACATTCTACAGTACTACACCACTCGATAGCTAAAGGGCTGCAGCGACTTTCGCAATTTCGAGGGCAAAGACGAAACGATTAAGATTTATCCACTTTTACCATTCGTGAGCCGACATAGGCACACCAAAACTTTTGTGTTAATCTATGATTGACTGATCTGTCACTGGTGACATGACAAGAAAGGCAAAAATAAAAAATGAGGTTAGTTGACCATAAAGCCAGTTTTACATTTATATGTCAAAGGAATAACAAGTCGTTCAAAATTTTTTGTCCGCCATAGTACCTAGGTAAATACAATGAGATGGAAGATAAAAATTGCATTTTCCACCTCTCCTTGATTTAATTAAATAGAACATTTTTATATAAAACTTTAATTTATATATTTCTTCAAATATGTATTTATGAAAACGAAGCCCAACCAGCGAGGATAATAAAACTCAACATTTGTGAGTTTTCAGTAAGTTTAATTTGAATTTTAAGGTTTTTCTTAAATAAGAAAAAAGGGATTGCAAAAATTGTATAAATTAGTTTGTGTAAATTCGGGTTTTTTGGCACGAGTGGGCCAGTTTAAAACGCGAGTGAAACGAGCGTTATAAAGGCCCACGAGTGCCAAAAAAGCCCAATGGACACACGAACGAGTTGAATACAAGGTTTTTTTTGTTCGACGAGCCCCTTAAAGGCTCCAAATGGCTTAAAATCTTTAAAATTAGCTTGACGTTTCGTTTTGACAAGTGGTGACATTGATCAAAATCCGTTCACATAGGAGTAAATTCTTCAATTCTGACTGGCCACTGGCCCACTCCTGCCAAAAAAACCTAATTTACACACGAACTTGTTAAATAAAATAATTTATTACTCCAATTTAATTATTAGTACTTATTAAATATTTTATGGAGAAACAACTTTGAACCAATATACAGAGTATTTCACGAGTCCGAGGGAATTAAAACTGCAACCCACAATACACTTGGAACCTAAAGCTGGACATGGACGCGGTAAATGCGCGGTCATTATAAATGTTTGTATTCTAACAACTATACTTGGGCCAACCAGCAGATATAGTAATAAAAAAAGGGGATGTGGCTTAGTTGCGTAGAACGATATACGCCGAAGCCTGTTTCACAATGAAGCAGGTTCTTTGCCATTTGTCATTGTTATAAGTGTTGAAAAAAACTATTTTGTAATACAAATCGAAAAATGCCAAGGAAAACAAAGAAACATAAACATGTGGTCAAACTCCCGAAGCGAGGTTAAAACGAATGAGATGCCGGATGCCGTCAAGTAATTTTTGTGGATGTACATTATGCTTTCGAAAATCTGCGCACGTTTCGAATAAGCCAATTGGAAGCTGCTATTTAAAATACGCGGGCACTAGGGGGCGGTTTTATTACTATATCTGTTGGTTGGCCCAAGTATAGTGGGCGTAGCGGCGCACCTAAAGCATAGCGCACAGCCACCTACGATGGTACAATCATTTATAATGACCCCATAATAAATATCCAACTTTACCTTCCCAATGAAATACCCTGTACATTGTTTTTATTTTATACTGTACAATAAATTTAATGCATTCTTGAAAATTTTATTTGTCCTATCTCAACAGAAAGTAGAGATTTTCTCTCTCGTTTTAGAGTCCCTCGGGAGTGAACCATCAGATTTACATCTTTAGAAATTGTCCGTAATAAATATTAATCTTACAACAATATTAATTATTATTATTATTTTTCTTTCTAACTATCCCACCTCCACCCGGCGGCACGGCAATTTTGCCGGAGTACATACACTATTACGGATATTACTATCAAGTAATAGTGCAGTGCTTATCAACATAATTACCGGCGTCTCGCCTCCGCATTTTGACTTTGTTGTGTATTATGTTCTGTGTCAATGTTAAGGAACTTTACACGAACTTTACACGAATTTCAAATATTTTCTTCTATCGTCACTGTTGCTCTTAATATGGTAGGTATATGATTTTAATGGTTCCGCTTGCTGGAAAATAAGCTAAAATGACATCTTCTGGAATTATTTTGGCTTTTTCTTGCGTGGTTTATTATTTTTAAAATCGCACTCCATTTTATACTTCTCCCTAGATTTTTTGCTAATTAATAAATTAATTCAATTACCTATGCAGCTTTAAACTTTCGCAGATATCTTGGGAACGTTTTCCTGAGAGCCATTACCAGAACTCTCTATTCAAAAATTCATGGAAATGACAGTTTGTTACTGTTTGTCTCCAGGGCACTTAAGTCAGTTTTTGTTGACTTAAGCCTACCTAAACGAAGAGCTTTGTTCGATTTTCTCCGTGATCCACAATTCGTTAAATCAAAATTGACTTACCTTTTTATGCGGACCGCGAAGAGACCATGGACCGATTGGCATGGGTGGAATTCGACGATAATTTTGGACTTCGGTGCCACTTCAATTAAGTGGGTTTCACGACACGAGACGAAAGTTACGAAAACTAGGTGCTTTCACAAAGACGGTTAAAGTCGAAGTCTCTTTCTTTCCAAAAAT
Organism: Tenebrio molitor; assembly: GCF_963966145.1. Classification (NCBI taxonomy): domain Eukaryota; kingdom Metazoa; phylum Arthropoda; class Insecta; order Coleoptera; family Tenebrionidae; genus Tenebrio; species Tenebrio molitor. Next base: position 21,051,549 of record NC_091047.1, on the reverse strand, counting down.
GTCCATCACCGGTAGGGGAGGTTTCGTCAACCCCGATTTTGCACGAAATTGTGAATCGGTTAACGCGCAATAACCAGCGACAGAGGGTGCAACTATTTTCGAATTGTATTTTTAAAACTAAATTAAACTAGGCGCTAAAACTAAACCGAACAAAACCAAACAAAAATGAAAAGAACTAAAATTAATTATTTACAAAAGCCAACAGTTACCCTGGTAACGGCAAGTGTGCTTACTGTGATGTTCTAGTTTTGAGAAAGTTTAATATAAATTTTAGGAAATTTTCTAAAAAATAAATAGAAGGTAAAAAACGGTACATATCTCTGGAGTAAAATGTTTTGCCCGCGGGAGAAAACGATACGCTTGACCATGACATACACATAATTAATTTTTATTGCGTTGACAAACAAATTTCACTATTAATGAGTTCATCAGTGATAATTGAGAATGATGCTGCTCAAAATTATTGCAAAATAAATAATTATACGTTTAGATACCTAAACCGTCTATTTGAAGAATGACTTGCGCTAAAATAAAAATATATTATCATTTAAGTTCCTTGTTGTTTTTGTACACTTGCTGTCGTCACTTAGGGGTCATACAAACATCCATATAAATTACATAAGAGTAAATTACTCTACTTGATTCTGTGAAGCCGAGATAGTAACAAAAACAATGATCGGTGACGAGGAAGAAATACGTTGTTGGTTAAAATGTGTCTTGACAGAAGAAAACATCGACGATTTTTCTGTGCAAATATTGGGAAATTCGGAAAAAGGCGATGGTTACCTTGGAGACATAATTTTCGTACGTTTGACCAGTGCTAATGGTCGTTCTCCAAAAGAATATAATCTCGTGTTGAAATGCAGTAAACGGAGTCAAATATTAAGAGAAAAGACTCCAGTTAAAGATGCTTTTATTAACGAAATCTACATATACAACACGGTGTTGCCAGTTTTTACTCAATTTCAACTTGAACATGGGATTAACAATCCATTTGATAGTGTTCCAAAATGTTACGGGAAATTCACCAGCGAAAATATGGAAGTTCTAGTTTTTGAAAATTTGAAGAGTGTTGGTTATACTCTGTGGAACAAGAAACAACCATTGACGAGAAAACATATAGATATGGTTATGACGGAGTATAGTAAATTTCATGCCATTTCCTTTGCTATGAAGGACCAGCAACCAGAAAAATTTGAAGAGTTAAGTACCGGATTAACTGATGTTTTCAAAATGTTTATGGACACGATGGACATAGAAAGTATGTTCGGAAAAAGCTTTGATGATCTGTACGACGTGTTAAAAGGAGATCTCGATGACAATACTTTAATGACTTGGAAAAACTTCAAAAACCAAATAAAACACGTTTTTGAGGATATGTGCGAACAACCAGATACCAACAAAGTGATCACTCACGGGGATTGCTGGAATAACAATTTCATGTATAAACACGCAGTAAGTTTGCTCTATTTCTTTAACAGTTAGATAAGTACGAATTATTTTAGGCGAACAATGAAACTCTCCCGGTGAAAGTAGCAATTTTGGACTGGCAAATAGCGAAGTACTTTTCACCGATTTGCGATCTGTCATATTTCTTATTCGCTTGTATATCGAAAGAAGACATTGAAGATTTAGACGAAATTTTGAAAGTGTATCACAAGTCTTTAACTTCATATTTAAACAAAATGGGTACCGATTCGAATGTGTATCCGTTAGACACATTTCTAGCAGATTGGAAGAAATATTGTAAATACGGAGTTACAATGAGCAGTATGTTGTTCAAAATTTGTGCCACCGACAAAGATGAAGTGGTTGACATAGCTCAAATGGCTGAAAGTGGCCAAAATTTCGAAGATACGTTTTCATACGAGGTTAAAGACAAGACTAGTTTTAAGAATAGGGCAAGACATGTTGTAAAATATGTAGTGGAAAATAATCTAATTTAGTATTTAATTCTTGCTAGTGTTATCATTATGGACAAAGATTTATAAAAAGCAATTTAGACTCCAAATATGCAACATGTTTTTGTTATTCCTGAAGTACATAAATCGGCTTTCAATAATCTGGGAAAAAGTTGGGTAAAATTATCTTTAGCTTGTCTTTCTAATCAACACATTTGAAAATGTTTGAAAAATCAAAAGAGTTGGCTCATTATTTATTTGGTACTTTTATACTTCTCGTATTTTTTAATATGTAAAGTTAGATTCAAGAATTTGTTTAGGGTTGAGATGATAGATTATGACCTTCTGTTGTCAATTCCCAAATTAGGTTTTTGATTGTTGAGTTTATGTTTTGATAAATAGTCTAAATGTTGTTAGTTTTAGTAGTGGCTATTTAGGCGATTTTCATTCAATAAATACTTATATTTAAACTATATGTGTTCTATTATTTTTATATGTTTATACAGTGTGGAAATTACTTATGGAATAAATTCAATAATTTTAAAACTAATGATATTTGTCGAAAACGCTGAAACAGGTCAATTTTTATTTCTCGTAATACTTATTTTAAGTTACTTCACTTGCTCATGACGTCATCCATTTTTGAGCTATGACGTCATCACCAATTTTTTTTAAATGACAACCTCCACTTTTTTCTTCTCTTTCTGATATACATGCGTACTACCTAAACTACGAATTAAAAAATTTGGTAACTTACATAACAATTTTTTTGAGAAAATGACAAATTTTACTTCAAAACTTTAATTTAATATTTAATTTTTTTTCTATGTGGTTATTTAAAATAGGGGATTTACTTCAATAGACCAAACTGAAATGGAACAAATTAGGTGGTTTCCTTAATACCGAGAAAACGTGGTGTAGTTCCATTTTATAGACAAATAATAGTAGTTTATTTAACGAGTTCGTGTGTAATTTGGGCTTTTTTTGGCATGAGTGGGCCAGTTTAAAACTCGAGTGAAACGAGAGTTTTAAAGGTCCACGAGTGCCAAAAAAGCTCAAATTACACAAGAACGAGTTGAATACAACGTTTTTTTGTTCGACGAACCCCCCCAAAGGCTCCAAATCGCTGAAAATCTATAAAATTAGCTTGACGTTTTGTTTTGACAAGTTGTCAAATTTATCAAAATCCGTTCACATAGGAGAAAATTCTCAAATTCTGACAGTGTCGAACAAAAAATAAACTTTGCTTACTTTCTTGTTTCAGTCCAGTTTTTACATTAAAATTACCGTAAGTCCTCAAAATAAAAATCTTATAACTAATCCCACTCTCCCCAAATTTTAAATTTGGATGTTAATTTGTCAAAAAAAATCATCTTTCTCAGTTTTCAAGCTTTAAAGGCTCAAATCCTCGACCTTTGATCTCATTCAGTTTCATCATTGAAAACTATTTTAACGATTTGTTTTTTATAGTTTACTGCATTTCTATAAAATTTTATCTGAAAAAACATATAGCAGTGTGGGCCTTAAATTCGTCTATAAATTATGTCCACGTAGATGAATCAAATTAAAATTGCTTGTAATGTGGAATACTATTGGAATACAGTCCTGCCCATTTCAAGATTCACTATAATTTCCGTTAACTTCTGCATTTTATAGTTTTTTATCGTGAATCATATTTATTATTTCTGTTCTTATTTGTGTTGATATTCCAGTTATGTGAAAATGTAGGAATAAAGTTGCTGCTGCTGTTGTAGTTTATTGTGACACATACCTGTTAAAACTTCTCAAAAAGGATTTGTTATATAAAACACAGTGAGGAGTTTCATGCATAAAGATTTTGCTGGAAGGTGGATAAAAAGAGCAGAGCCGTTTCAATAGCCAACTAGATCTCTGATCTCACCCTCTTAGATTTTTTTTCTAAAATCTGGGGTCTACAAAACTCCAAACTAGAATCAAGCTAAATCTAGGACGCTACCAAAATTACTCTTAGGGAAAGGGCAACATCTTTAAGAATAAAAACGTCGAATTTTATCAAGTATTTCTCTAATGAACAATGTACCAACAGTACAGTTGTTCGATAATATATTTCTTTAATTTTGTATCGTATACTAAATTGTTCGAGGAAACTAGCTCATTACTGAAGACAGATTCTGCTAGAAATGATGATGATAAAATAATTATGTGTTTGGATAACAACGACAAATGTCTTGCAATAAGATTAACGTAAGTATATAATTATAACATCCTGCACACTAGCTGTCGTCATTGAGGGGTCATATATTGGCATAAGTGGAGAGTTAGGTAACAGCACGCAAATCTGTGTAGAACGATATAGTAGCAAAAATAATGACCAGCAACGAGGAAGAAATACATTCTTGGTTGAAAGGTATCTTCACAGAAGAAAACGTTGATGATTTTTCGGTGCAGATATTGGGAAATTCAGAAAAAGGTGATGGCTACGTTGGAGACATAGTTTTCGTACGTTTGACAAGTGCTCGTCCTCCAAAAGAATATAATTTGGTGTTAAAATGCAGCAAGCGGAGTCAAGTTTTAAGAGAAACGGCTCCAGTCAAAGAGGCTTTTATCAATGAAGTCTACATATACAACACGGTGTTGCCAGTTTTTACTCAATTTCAGCTTGAACATGGAATTGATAATCCATTTGATAGTTTTCCAAGATGTTACGGGAAATTTACCAGCGACGACATGGAAGTTATAGTTTTTGAAAATTTGAAAAGTGTTGGTTACACTCTGTGGAACAAGAAACAACCATTGACCAGAAACCATATAGACATGGTTATGACCGAGTACAGTAAATTTCATGCCATTTCCTTTGCCATGAAGGACCAGCAACCAGAAAAATTTGAAGAATTAAGTACCGGATTAACTGATGTTTTCAAAATGTTTATGGACAAAATGGACATGGAAAGTATGTTCGGAAGAAGTTTTGACGATGTGTACGACTTGCTAAAAGGAGATCTCGACGATAATACTTTAACGACTTGGAAAAACTTCAAAAACCAAATAAAATACATTTTCAACGATATGGGTAAAGAACCAGATACCAAGAAAGTAATCACGCACGGAGACTGTTGGAATAACAATTTCATGTTCAAACACGCAGTAAGTTTGCTATTTTTCTTTGAAAAATCTATAAATACCACTTTTTAGCGTGATAATGAACTTCTTCCAGTGAAAGTAGCAATTTTAGACTGGCAAATAGCGAAATATTCTTCACCGATTCTTGATCTGTCATACTTCTTGTTTTCTTGCATATCTAAAGACGACATAGAAGATTTGGATGAAATTTTGAGACTCTATCACGAATCTTTGACTTCATATTTAAGCAAAATGGGTTCCGATTCGAGTGCATATCCTTTCGATACATTTCTTGAAGATTGGAAAAAATATAGTAGATACGGTATTGCAATGAGCAGTTTGCTGTTCAAAATTTGTGCCACCGACAAGGATGAAGTAATTGATATAGCTCAAGTGGCTGAGAACGGCCAAGATTTCGGAGAGGCGTTTTTATATGAGGTTAAAGACAAGACAAGTTTCAAGAATCGAGCCAGACACGTTGTCAAATATGTAGTAGAAAATGGTTTGATTTAGTATCTAATATGCATAAACGTGTATACAGTGAGTTTTTTTTAAGACTGGCCATAGGGTTTTACATGCTAATTTTTCAACTCCCTGTTAACTTTTGTTCCGATGAAAATATTCAAACCATTTTTGAAACACAGTTGGAAGATTTTTTAAACTATCGGATAGATTACAATTCAATATCCCAAACTGTCGAAAAAGTTGTGAAAAAATATTTTTTAGCGCGCCGAAAGCGTCCAAAAGCGGAGATCGTCAGGTGCTGGTTGAGCCGACAATGGCGCTACTCTGGCGGCCGCTCGACGTACTATTATTTCGGTGCCCAAAAAGTATTTTGTGTGCAACCGTACGCGAAATGAGCACTTCGCGTGCCTAGAGCAGGCCGCGAAATTGAATTTCGCAGCCGTTGCCTTGACGACGGCCGTAAAAGTAAAAGTCATTTCAATATTTATTTATTATCACAATTACAACATATCTATCTCTATATTTGCGGTGTGATCTTACAAAATCTGGATTGGGTACAGTTAAAGTTTGATTTATGCCAGTTTTTGTGTCAGGAACGGCCGCTATTAGTACAGAATTTTCATCCGGTTTGAAGTTCCCGCCAATTTCAAATGGAGTGGTCGCCTGATGATTCGATGAACGATGATTGACGTATTGACGAGTCGGTAAAAAAGATCGATCTAGAACAGACACGTATGAATTAGGTTAATTTTCCACCGGTCAAAAAGGGAAATATCTAGTAACTAAAGTCTATTTTTTCCTGGTAGGCGCGTGCGTGCGCATCTCCGAAAGGTAGAATCACATAGCTAAAATTTTTAGCAGGATGCAGGAATTATTAGTATTTTTGGTTGCATATTATCTAGGGGAATCAGTATTTGTGGTTGCACCTTAAAACTCATGTTTGATTTAATTTTTGTATAATTTGTAAAATGTAAACAAAAAAGTTTATGAATAAACTCGTGGAAAAATTGATAACAAATATTATATGTACATTTTTTATTTTATACATACAGGAGTTAAAACAACTCGATACTTTTGGATGCAATCGTTAATTTAAAAAAAAAATAAAGTAAAATAATCATCAGCGCACTTTTCACTTATAATTACACGAGTCCGTAGGACGAGTAATTTTTTCTAGCAGTTTTTTGAGTTTAATTGCAGGCAACAAAATTATAAATGTCAAGTTTACTTCGACCCAAAACACAAAAACTTGAGTGAAATTCGGTAAGACAGTTTAATGAAGACGGAAAAGTACGATGATGCAGACCTACTAGAATCATACGCTTTCAAAAGTTAGGTTCCGTTTTGTCGCTGGAAAAGTTAGGGGAAACTTTTTTCGCTGTTATAGTGACAAAAACACCGCTGCCTATGGGATTTTTAGTGTGTGAATTAAATTGTCACATTATAGTTATTTATGTGACAAGCTTAGTAAATTAATCTTTACGGGCGCGCTGGCACTTGTTGGACGAGCGACGTAAGGAGCGAGTCCCATAAGCCAGTAAGCCCAGTAAAGATTAATTGCTAAGCGAGTTGCATACAAACTTTTATTTCCACCTTCAGCTTTTAAATTTCGTTTTTTAATTGTTATTTATGTTTATAAAAATTTTGTAATGAAAGGCGGTGGGGCAATTATACCTACGTCGTCATGGTGTTGAGATAAACAACAAAAATACTGTCAGAAGTTTTGTGAAATTTGTTGCAAAAAGAAAGAAAAGAAAGAATGGCTTTAATGCCCGATGAAGACTTTGAAGGCGATTTTCTTGAAATGCAAGAAAATAATCACGGAATTACCAACGCTGCAAGTGCGGCTCTCTACTGATTCGATCCCAGGAGCGATATGAAAATACTTCCGAAACGGATCAAAATGCATTATTAACGTATGTAATTGCAACAATTGATAGTTAAATTTGTTTGTGTTTGTAATAAACATAGTTTTGATTATTTATTTTTTGATGAGACTTGTAATAACTATTACAGGTCTCTTCTACGTGCCTGTTAAGTATTACAGGGCTCTGCCTGTAATTACCCATTTACTTAGTTACCACAAATACCTATAAAGTGTCATTTACTTAGAAGGTGGAAATAATAGTTATTTATGTGACAAGCTTAGTAAATTAATCTTTACGGGCGCGCTGGCACTTGTTGGACGAGCGACGTAAGGAGCGAGTCCCATAAGCCAGTAAGCCCAGTAAAGATTAATTGCTAAGCGAGTTGCATACAAACTTTTATTTCCACCTTCAGCCTTTAAATTTCGTTTTTTAATTGTTATTTATGTTTATAAAAATTTTGTAATGAAAGGCGGTGGGGCAATTATACCTACGTCGTCATGGTGTTGAGATAAACAACAAAAATACTGTCAGAAGTTTTGTGAAATTTGTTGCAAAAAGAAAGAAAAGAAAGAATGGCTTTAATGCCCGATGAAGACTTTGAAGGCGATTTTCTTGAAATGCAAGAAAATAACCACGGAATTACCAACGCTGCAAGTGCGGCTCTCTACTGATTCGATCCCAGGAGAGATATGAAAATACTTGCGAAACGGATCAAAATGCATTATTAACGTATGTAATTGCAACAATTGATAGTTAAATTTGTTTGTGTTTGTAATAAACTTTAAAAAAAAATCATTTAATTAGTTTTGATTATTTATTTTTTGATGAGCCTTGTATAGTATTTTACATTACAAGCCAGGTAAAATGGTTTTTACTGGCGAATGGAGGATATAACTGACGAGTCGAAGACGAGTCAGTTACCTCCTTGAGCCAGTAAAACCAGTTACCTGGCGTGTCTTGTATAATATTTTATTTGTTACTAAATTGTAAACAACTAAATAAAATTAAAAATGATCAAATTCTGTTTTCTTCCAAATTATTGCTCAAAACTCAGAAACCTTAGAAGTACAATTACTATGACAACGCGCCGTTTGTTCAAATTGTTTATTTCCGTCAAGATTTTTTCTCAAATGAACGAGGCAGAAGAAATGAAAAAGGAAGCTATAAACGTGGCTTCCAGTTTACTGCCAGCGAAGTCTTTAGCAAGATATGAACGAGAATATGAAGAATTTAAAAATTGGCAGAAAAACAATAACGTAACTAGTGTAACGGAAGACGTTCTTTTGGTGTATCTTCACCAACTATCAGACAAATTTAGCCCCAATTCTTTGTGGTCGAAATGGTCCATGTTAAAAAGCTGCCTGGAAATTAAAGAAAATGCTGAAGTTCGCAGGTTTGTTTTCCTATTACAGACGTTGTCAAAAAAGTGATATTTTAACTTGACATTTGTAGATTTCATAAGGTAATTGCTTTTCTCAAGAGAAAGAATGAGCGTTACGTGCCGAAGAAGGCAAGGGTTTTAACAAAAGAGCAAGTGGAAAAATTTCTTGTTGAAGCTCCTGATGACTATTGGTTGTTATATAAAGTGATTACAATTTTTGGAATGTTTGGTGCTTGCCGGTGTGACGAGCTTCTCTCGTTGACGGTGAAGGACGTAGAAGATGTCGAGAAATATATTATCGTCACTTTACGGAATACAAAGAATTTAACAACAAGGAGATTTACGATCACAGATGAGGGCTGCAGTTTTCAACCTTGTGTTTTGTACAGAAAATATGCAGCTCTTCGTCCTCGTCAAGCAGACCAATTACGTTTCTTTTTAACCTACCGTAATGGCAAATGTATTTCCCTCAATGTTGGCCAGCACACTATTGGCGGTGTACCGAAAAAAATTGCAACATACTTAGGGCTACAAGAACCTGAATTATACACAGGTCACTCATTTCGCCGATCAGCAGCAACAATGGTTGTGGATGCAGGTGGAGATATTTTGACACTAAAACGTGCGGGAGGATGGAAAAGTAGTGGAATTGCGGAAGGTTATGTGGGTGATTCTATCAATAAAAAAATTGAAATTGCGAAAAAAATGTTTCCTGGACGAAACTCAACAGATGTGGCTTCCACTTCGACAAATGTGGCTTCCACTTCGGGAGGTTCTACAATTAATTGTCCAATGACGAGCGAATTCACTTCCGCTTCAGGAATGTTCGACATTAGCGGAAATTCTAATTGTACATTTAATTTTAATTTGTATGAAACAAAGAAATAAAAATGTTCAAATGTTAAAAACGCTACTATCCTTTCCAAATTTCAAATTTCTCTACTAACTTGTTAAATTCATAACTGGTCTGCTGTCAATTTAACGCTACTAGCCAGTTAAAATGACTTTTCAACGTCAAGTGACAGTTCGAATAAATGACGTTTACAATTTAGTAACAAATAAAAGTCTTTACAGGTCTCTTCTACGTGCCTGTTAAATATTACAGGGCTCTGCCTGTAATTACCCATTTACTTAGTTACCACAAATACCTATAAAGTGTCATTTACTTAGAAGGTGGAAATAAAAAAAAATACAGTGACATAGACAAAAATTGACAGTTCACATGAAAGCGGCAAAAATTTCATAACATGGACATGGCCTGCTTCGACTACAATCATTTATAATAACCATGTATCTTGCAAGAGAAAAGGAGATATTTTTGATGTTCATCCAATTGAATCATACATTTCCTATCAGGTTTCTTCGGTGCCTATAATTGCCCACATTTCTTTTCTTCCGCCAAGTATCGTTTGAATGGTTCTAAATCCACAACCTTCAACATAAAGTAATTAAGCTGTGATACAACAAAAACAAACTCAGAAATCAATACCAGTATAATCTGCAGTTTTTTCCATTTGAGCCGTCTTGGTTCACTCGGCAAAATCCTTGGAGATCCCACGAAATACTTTAACGATCTTTCTTCTCTTCTCTTCTCGGCTTGTGAGAAATTTGCTATAAATATGAATTTATGCATTAATAAAAAACTGTTGCTGTTAGCATAAATCCAACTTACGCCGTTTATTTGGTGATCGAAATTGAGACATCTTGTTGACATATAAAAACTTCTTAACCTCTAAGAACTAAGAACTGTTTTTTTAATAAATAAACGGACACAACACAAAACAAACACAAAACAGACACAAAACACGAAAGGAAAACTAAGACACGATGAAATAAAAATGGCAGCTTGGACCTGATTGACGGTACAGAACACTGTAATATTGCACATTTCTCTAGTGTAAGTAGAAAAATAAAGTAACCAATAGGAAAGCCGCATTTCGTTGCAGGATTTTGTAAATGCGCACGCACGCGCCTACCAGGAAAAAATAGACTATAGTAAGTAGTAACATATCCTGAATCATGAATGGCATCAACAGACATTTTGGTTTATTTGTCTCTTCGCACGGCATCTGATATTTCCACGATTAAAATAACCTAAAACTTATAACAGAATTTAACGTTTACCTGTCACAATAAATAAATTCCAGTAAATAGGTAAGCCAATGCAACATTATCCGACAGGGTTTTCACATTCTTCTTGTTACATCATTCTCAAAGTCACTGTAACATTTTTTATATTGCTGTTTCGATTTTTCAGGTTTCAAATGCGACACTGCACAATTTATAATCTTTTTTTAACTCTGGATGAGTACACGGAATAAGAGCTGCATATTTGCGGTATAATCTTACAAATTCTGGATTGGTGACAGTAAAAGTTCGTTTTATGTCAGTTTTTGTGTCAGGAACGGCCACTATTAATACAGAATGTTCATCCTTGATGTCATCGATAGACATTTTGGTTAGTTCGTCATCGTCTCTTCGCATGGCTCCTAATATTCCCATGATTAAAATGACCTAAAAAAAGGGCAGATTATACAGCAAATTGATCTGGTCTCGTGTCAATACCTTACACTTTTTCACCTGATAACCAACTGACTTTTTTTCAAAAAAGGTACCAATTTCAGAAACTTCGTAACACCAATGCCATCCCGTATGTTCAGCGTGAGCTTCAACATTGAATATGTACTCCATAAAGTTGAACTTTTCACAGTTTTTGATTTTTCCATTAAATAAGCCAAAACAACATTCTCCGACGCCGTTTTCACATTATTTTTATTACACCGCTCTTTAAAGTCATTGTAACACTTATCGTACTGCCGTTTGGACTTTTCTGGTATTAAATTGGACACTGCACAATCTGGGGAAGTAGACGGAACAAAAACGTTGTAATTTTTTTGCGACATTTTTCCAATTTTTCTCAAAATGAATTGTTTTATTTATGTCGTTTCCATAGCGACATGGCGACATGTAGGCCGACTTTATTTTTATTGACAGTGAAGGAAATTTTACTTGTTCATTTTATAATTACAAATTTTCGGGTTGCACACAAAATGTTGTGTACACCTCGGCTACGAAATCCTTTGACGACCTCGAGATTGTCTTGTCTCGGCCGCAAAGCGGCCTTGACGACAATTTTTCTCTCGGTTCGTCAAAGTAGGATTTCGCAGCCTTGCTATACAAATAACTATTTTTCACAACTTTTTCGACAGTTTGGGATATTAAATTGTAACCTATCCGATAGTTTAAAAAATCTTCCAACTTTGTTCCAAAAATGGTTTGAATATTTTTATCGGAACAAAAGTTAACAGGGGGTTGAATAATTAGCATGTAAAACCCTATGGCCAGTCTTAAAAAAACTCACTGTATGTGTAGAATTATTTTTAATTGTCTTCTTAGGTAAAACTTGATTGATATTTATGTGTTTTTAAATTTAATACAATTAACACAATTTACCAAAATCCATTCGAATTCTTTAACTCATTTTTGTCTAGAATTAGATGTTTAGTGGCGCCCAGTCTTATTATAACATATAACAATCTTTATAATTATTATTTTCAACAAGTCTGCATTCATAACTCAAAACTTTTTTTTTGTGAATTGACACACCAGTGCAGAACAAAGTCCATGGATAATAAGGATAATGAATAAATAATAATTAATTCTTGTTTAGTAGTGCTTATGGCTGTGAGGCTATTACTGACTTCCTAATCAAAATAAATTGGTTGCTTGTTGAACTTCAGTTACAATGGAGCTTCCCTATACCGCGAGTGAAATAAAACCATGGTTAGCGAGTGCGTTGGCTAAAGAAGACCTTACAGATTTTTCCATAAACATCTTGGGAAATTCCGGAAAAGGAGACGGTTATATAGGAGACATAATTTTCGCGAAATTGTCGGCAACCACGAAGAATAACAGTTCAAAGGAGTACAATCTGGTGTTAAAATGTGGCAAGAGAAGTCTGGTTCTGAGAGATAAAGTTCCAGTTCGAGAATCGTTTGAAAATGAGATATACCTGTACTGTGAAGTATTTGTTGCATTTAAACAATTTCAGCTAGACAAAGGTATAAAAGATATTTTTGACAGTGTTCCCAAATGTTACGGGACATTTACCAGTAACAACGTAGAAGTCATAGCTTTGGAAAATTTAAAAGAGTTGGGGTTTAGTTTATATGACAGGAAGAAGCCACTCACTGCTGACCACTTAAATCTGATTGTTGAGGAATATGGGAAATGGCACGCCATTTCTGCAGCGATGCAAGATCAAGACTTGGAAAGATTCACTCAACTGACAAGTGGTATTAAAGATCTGTGGAGAAGTTTCAAAAGTTCGATGGACAGTATCAAGTTTTTTGCGTCACCAATTCAAGAAATTCACGATTTGGTAAAATGTGATGTCAGCCCAAATGCAGCGGAAAAACTGGAGAATCTTAAGTCGCAGATTGAGTATGTCATGCAAGAATTAATTTATGAGAAACAATACTTCTACGTAATAACACACGGTGATTGTTGGAATAACAATTTCATGTTTAAATATGAGGTAGGTGTGTCGACAACTGTTTTCTACCTTTCAGTTAATGTTGGTGCAATTTCAGGATGCAACAAAACGTAAACCAGTAAAAATCGCCATGCTTGATTGGCAACTATCGAAGTTTTGCAGTCCAGTCACGGATTTGTCTTACTTCATTTACTCCTGCATCTCCAGTGACGATCTGAGAAGGTTCGATGACGTCTTGGAGAGATACTACAAGAGTTTTTCCGATTTCGTAAGAAAACTGGGGAGTAATCCTGACGAGATATATCCATTTTCTCAGTTTTTGGCAGACTGGAAAGTGTTTGCCAGGTTTGGAGTTATGATGGCGCTTATGGTGATGAAAATAGCTGTCTGTGATCAAGATGAAGTTGCAGATTTAGCCGAGACAGTGGAAAGTGGACTTGACATGAGCGATACGTTTCTGTATGATGTAAAAGATAAAGAGTTGTTAAAATATAGGGTTCTGTGTGTCGTTGAACATATTGTAGAGCGTGATTTTATATAATTTTTAGATTAAATCTTGATTGGGCAGTTGCTTACATTTCAATTAATTTATTTATTGAGAAAGGAGAAAACATTACCAATTTGCCGCCTTTATAAAAACTGTAATTCTCAAATTGAAAACATTTTTAAAACTATTACTGTACAGTTTTAATACATATATTAGTGTAATGTAATTTGTACATATGTACACAATTGAAGGAATTAAACAGTTAATTTCTTTAACCTTCAAAGATACAAAATGAATCTAAAAATATCTTATGCAATATTTACATATACTTGACATTTACATGTTAACACGCCGTTTTTGAACCAGGAATTACTCCAAATTTGTTTCTTTTTCAATGGGACATTTAGGTACTATTGTTATGACTCGGTGACTCGTTAAATGAAGACAACGTCAAATGAGTTGATATAAAGAGACCGTCGTAGTCTTTCGCGTGTCCTTTAAACTATGGTTTTCGATGATAAATAAGGTAACGACAACTCATTGTTCATTTTTGAGACTCCAAATTAAAAGAGAGGACATTATTGATAAATGCCGTAAGTGTGATAAAGACAGAAGTACACTATTTTTAGTGATTTTTGTGACTTAAAATTTTACGTGTCAAAAAGATTAACTTAACAGTACGCCAAATTAAGTGAGATGGAAATATTCGTCGGAACCCTTGTCGTTACCTTATTTATTATCGAGAACCTTACTTTACCATAAACTAAGGTACCGAGTGACTATAAATGATTGAAAGAAAATAGTGGATTGGCAACACTGATGCAGTTGGTAGTGCAAGTCTTGTCGTGCATTATCTGTCAGTCATTTCTATTTAGGTTAGGTTAAGTCACGAAGTACATTGTCGATTTAGATTTTTTTGACGTTTGTTTCAATTTTAAAAATTACGTGTGTCATGCCAACGATGTCGCCAACTAAAGATTTCAAATGTGTCACCAACATAACAAAATAATTTTCAATCATTTATAGTCACTCGGTACTATATCACAAAAGCACAGAATAGAGACAAAGGTGACAAAGGTATCGCCAACGGTGCAGAGATATATCTCCCTCTCTTTTAATTTCGAGCAATGTTAAGTTAATCTGTTTTGACACGATGCAAAAATCCCGGAAAATTGTGAACTTCTATATTTGTCACACTCACGGGATTTATCGATAATGTCGTCTCTTTTAATTTCAAGGCGAAAAATTGTGGAGCGGAATGGCGCTACCTTCTAAAGATATACCGGGATAATTTTTTCTTAAGTTGGGAACATTTTTCATAAATTATTTTGGCAAACTTGATACCTTAATCAACACATTGTGTCAAATAGGCGAGGACGACTATGTTTATGTCAACTATCACATTAAAAAGCAGAATAACCAACAATAATATTACCAACCTATGAAAAAAAGTCACATTCATTTAAAATCACCCGGTAGTACCTTACTATATGCTATAAACCGGTAGCCGTCGCCATCTAGAGGACAGTAGAACAATTGGAAATTTTGTTCTTTAAGGTTGTACAATGCCTAAAAATATTACGTTTCACAAACGCAAGATGGCTCTGAACTGGTGCACTCTGATAGTTGGCGTATAGGCAACACACCAACCTTCTAGCCTTCCCTTTACAGATTTCAATTTCTTTACAGAAATAAGGAGGGTTGGTGTTCAAGCACAATTATTGTTATCTCTATTGACCGGTAGGTGGATTCAAACTGGACCGCTTCCCTCAACCACCTGTCTACCCGAAGCTTTGGGTACCTAACCTATACATGGAAACTGGAAATATATTATCTTTTACTATGGGTATAATCAATCCTGTTAGAAGGTTTTCGAGCCCCGTCTAGCTTCCGTTGGCTCACTTACACTCACTCCAGAGAAATCTAAATAATATTTTAATATAGACATTTTTTTTAATTTTCCGTAACTAAATCATTTTGAAGATTTTTTATATAACGTAAGACCTACTAATATCATTTATTACATACTATTAAGATGATAAATTAAACAGAAAATAGAAAATATCTTTTAAACAATGGCCAGCCTTATTGTTCTCAAGTGTCACTTTATTTGACCAAAAATATTTGACGTGTCATTTTTTCATTTCTTTTTCATTCTCTAGATAATGCATATGTACCCCTTTCCTACTATTTCATCTGAAACGAACAACAGGAAAAAAAGTGTTTCTCCACGACTATTAAAGAATGAATGCATTCTTGTTGGATATTCAACGAAAGAATGATATCAATTACACATCCGGTGAGAGAAAATGCTAAAACTCACGGCTGTCGGCCTGATAAAACCAGTTTTTTATGTTATTTTTTAGAATTTGCACCCTTGTTTTAATTACAAAAAAAAAATAAAATTTTTAAATTCTAGGAAATTTTGTATTAATTGGTAATTCAAGGTAACGGATGCAACTACATCTGCAACATATCTTAAAAAGTAGAGTTTGAACATTAATATTGCAAGTTTTTTGGTGTAAATGACAATAATACACTGAAATATTTATAAAAATTTTCTTAGAGATCTATTAAGCTACGAGTGCTTTAAAAGAGCCATAAACGACTCCAAATTGAACACAATAATAGACCTACGAGTATTAGAGACGCAGATTCTAAAAATGTTTTTTAACAACAATTAATTGTTTTTTTAAACAATTTTTGTGTTTTTTTTTGGTCAATAAACAATATGTAGTTGTTTTCACCAATTTCGTCTTTATGTTGAAAAATTAAGTATTACTGAACCCATTTTAATATGTAATACATACAATATATAAAATATACAGGGTTATTCTAAATGATTGTAGTCGAAGTAGGCCATGCCCATGTTATTACGTTTTTGCCGCTTTCATGTGAACTGTCAGTTGTGTCGCTGTCACTGTCATTTTTTAGGTGAAAAGTGCGGTGATGAGGATTTTATTTATTTTTGTTAAATTAACGATTGAATCCAGAAATACTGAGTTGTTCTACAATCAATTTTAAAAATATTGAGTTGTTTTGCACCCAATTTAACACATCATTTTGATGATTTTTTTATGTGGAGCGGCAACCATAAATTTTACATTCAGTTTTCACGCCTACTTCGATTACAATCATTTAGAATAACCCTGTATAATCAAAAATCGTTTTAATATATTAAAAGATCAATATTTTAACAACTCAGTGGATTCGTTTGCCTTTGTGCATATAATTGGACATCCTTCTTCGATTTCGGAAGTATTAGTGATATGTATTTTTTATATTCTCCGGAGGATCGGTTTTCTGTGCAAAAATCGTTTTAAAGCTCCCGTCGGCACCCGCTCGAGAGGTACCTGAATTAGAGTCTTTGATCGTTTATAACGGTCAACAAATATTCGCTCACAGAGAGCGTCATCTTGAGTTATTACTGTTTCCTTTTCAAAAGAGTCCAATTCCCAAAATTTGTTGACCATCTGTTCAAGGGCGGGTTCTACAAAGTGACATGAACCGTTTTTTTTTGTTAAATGGAAGAGGACTGGTTTTTTGGATAGCATCATTGTTATTAATTGTTGAGGTGACGGCCTCTTGGACTAACCTTATCTCATATGATTTGAAAACACACGTGTTATATAAATAACCATAAAATTGTCTGATTCTGGTATCCTATAATAATTGTTCTATACAAACAAAAGGGATAGGTGTAACCTAACACAGTATACGAAAAAGTTGGATAATAGTAACATTTATTTAAATTATAAAGATCACAGATTAAAATATGTGCCTGCATAATAATAATAAAAGTAAAATAATATTGTTATAATGTAATTTATGGCTATCAGACTTTCACCATCCCTGTCCCTTTTGCAGGTAGTCTTAGCTAAAATATAAATCGGGACCAGGGGTAAATGGTCTATTTATTCGACCGGCGCAGCGGCAGAAATAAACAAACGACGTAGGCGTTTGCGTCTTGGCCTGACGACGGGGTCACCGGAACGCGAACCCGAGGGTGAGGGTGACAAAGACACTTTCCTGCTCGACTCCTTGCTTGTATAAATTATGACATTTATTTGATTCAAAATAAAATCCAATAGCTTTGAATTTCGTTCAAATTGTTTTATTATTGCTCAGCACGTTTCATTTATTTATTAATTCTTATTATTTTTACTTGCCCAGAATAGAATTCACACGAACCCCCGATAAATTTGAGTAATTTGACGCTTAATAAATACTTATCTTCAAAATTACAATTCTCACTCACTCAATTTTACACTAGACAGCGTTGCCGATAGTAATTATCGAGGAAAATGCGACGTTGGTGGTTTTTTGATTTTTTAATGGACTTTAATTGCATAAATTTACATAATATATCGTTTATGGACTTTAGTTAACGGCAACTTTAATAACGGTGTCGTCATACGGCCCAATGTCGTCAGTAGAGACCATTTCATCTAAGAAGTACATGATGACTCATCGAAATCTGACCGTAGGACGCTAGTCAGCTGATAATCAGTGGCGTAGAAACATTCGATTAGCTAAGGAGTCGATATAGTTCAATTAATTTATATGATTAAAATTCTACCAAATTAATAATTCAATAATGAATGTCATAGTATGATACACAGAGAAAGAAATAACAAAAAGAAAACACTTCTGAACGCTAACGGGGTTAAGTTAGAAATAACAACGAGCGCATGGATTCCAGATGGTTGATGGGTCTGTGCGCCGCTGGACTCAAACCTCCCCTAAAAATTTGAACATGAACTCGTCCGACGACAACGTGTTCGTGCGCATTATGTACTTCTTAGATGAAATGATCTCTAAAATGATGCACATTTAATATTCAAACAGTTATTGAATGCGTTGAAGAAATTACTAAAGAATTAAAAGATTTTAGATCAGATGAAAATTTTGAAAGTGTAATTAATTCCGCAAAGGAAATGGCAAGACATATTAGATGTAAGTAACACTTAAGGTATAAGATTATATGGCAGCACTAAAATTATCCCAATAATGGAAACCAATATTGGCGTTAAGATGGTTGTCTGGGGTCGTGCAGCTGCATCCCTTTTCCTTCGTTCAGGGCAGGGATTAAAAATTTGTGAAAGAACATGATTTTGATGTTTATTGTAAATTTTGTTATTGAAACGAAATTCCCTTTAGCACTTTGTGTCTTAAAAACAGTAAAGATGATTTGTAATAGTATTGTATATTTAATAAATAAATATAATTTCGTGGGTACGCATTTGTTTTGAGACCGGCTCTGGAATTCACAACACAGAATTGCTTGAAGCATGATTTATGGTTGGGCTGACCGCCTACTGCAATTGCGACAAAAGGAACGTTTATCTCCGGCCAAATACTTTTAAAGGGCCATATAATCTTATACCTTAATTGTTACAGAAATTCCAAAAAAAAAATGTTTGATTATGAGGCGAATGATGAACCTATCAATAACCCTAAAGATAATTTTAAAATTACGACGTGATCAAGAATGACTGAATCTGAATCTGTTGGTATATTATAACAATGAAATTTGCCAAGTTTGAAATTTACCATCAAAGATTCATTTTTAATTGCATAAAGACGGCCGGCAGGCGTGTGCAAAGTGTGCGACCGCACACGGTCCCGCGGCTTGAGGGTCCCGCGCCTTAGAGGACTCCGCACTAATAATTCCAACAGATAACAGAATTAAACAAACGATGTTTTTATATTTAAATTGCAAAAAAAGGAAGACATTTTATGAGCGCCTATTGTCGGTTTAGGGATGCCATAAGAAACAGGGTGCTCGCATTGCTTGAAAAAAAAATGAAGCACTAAATTAATCATATGTATAATTTTGTTTGGAATCGCCGGGTCCTTTAGAGTAGTTTTTAGAGAACACCGACGAAGACCTCCCGCCACCGGTCAGCTAGGCTAAACACTTGTGGACTTGTGCTTCTACTATCAAGTATCATGAATTAGGGGGTGTATTTTTATGGTCATGGGCGTTTCCACTTTCTCTTTTCAGAGTAAAATTTGGAAACATGTGTTTTTAAAAGGTTTGAAAATATAAGAGGTAGAAGTTAAAAGAGTAGCCGAATAGAATAGAACTTTGAACGGATCTTCGTTCGGGAATCAAAGAACCTAGATTATAGTGATGTTTGTTACGATTTTTTCATTAAAAAGCACGAAATTTTAATTGATAGATAGGTATAGAGGGCCCCCGCGCACACTTTGCACACGGCCCCGCAAATGTTTACGCCGGCCTTGCATAAACATAACCGACATAACCAAAAACTGTTAATGTCGTGTCAAGTTAAAACATCCGGTCAGTGCCAATTATGAGACAAAGAACACCGATGTTTTTCAATTGTTTAATTGCCAACAGACTCAGTCATTGTTGATCACGCTGTATTTTAGACACTACTCTCTCAGGGAAGTAACGTAAATCATTGTAAAGATTTACATTTAAAATTGAATAATGATAAAGATTCAAATGATCGTGATATCGATGGCATTGACCTGTTCGAGGAACTCAAAACTTACGATTAAGTATATTATTACAAGATTTACAAGAACGTTTAACTGATTTATCTATAGTGTGAACATAAAGTTTGGAACAAAATTTATAATAGCATTATGTGATGTTTTTAGGAAAATCGTACGACACTCATTAATGACCAATAGAAAAATTAGTTCACGAGCCATAACCATGGCAACAAAAAAATTTCTTGGAAATTTTTTGTAGGTAGACCAACCTAACTGTGATTAATAAGTGGAAATTTTTTCAGCCAATCAAAATCATTTATTTTGTTGTTGTCTTGGTTATGGCTCGTGAACTAATTTTTCTATTGGTCTTTAATGAGTGTCGTACTATTTTAAAATTTATAATTTAAGAAGCATAATGTCCGTGTCGTTGCGATTTTCTTACCGAATAGGCCCTCGTGCATTGATTAATATCCGGAAATTTTTTCGAATGCATTTCCGGAAATAATCAATGCACTATATATTATAATAATATTATAAGTGAAAATCGCTAGAGTAGGTCGATTTTATTTTGAAAAATGCCATCATGTGGCGTGCAACTTGTTTAAATGACGTCATTGGTTTTTGCGCAATGACTTCATCGCCAATTTTTTTAAATGAGAACCCCCACTTTTTTCTTCATTTTTTGCATACCAGTTGACCAGTTCAAAAATACGCCTCAATCATATAAATTTTGTGCTCTGTACTGAAAACCATAATTCAAAAACTGTCTGACAGATTTTGACATTCAAAAAATGATTAACAAAAATGCACGATATAGCTTCGACAATTATTTGAAAATCCATGACCACCTTTGACCAAGATAATTTTTGATATCCCGATAATATCTATAGAAAATGAAATTAAAGCCATAACTACGTAATTGCACCTTGCAAGAGTGATTGTTATCCTAATGATGTTTTACCAATCTATTTTACAGTTTCTTGAAATAAATAAACTGTTTTGTCTGTCTAGTAGTTTGCAGATGGCACTGGTGACATTGGAGCTAGTAATTGACAAGATATCCGTCCAAGCTATGAGGACGCTACTGTGCAGTGTTGCATTAGTAGTGTTGCACTTTGAAATCATAAACTCAAAATGCTTTTTTTGAGGAAAAAGATCTTGTTGCAGTCAATTATTTGATGTAAATCTCCTTTTTATTATATTTACGAACTGTACAATGGGTTTTTAATTTTAGTTAATGTATTTTTGCTTGATTGCGAATCGTAATTTTTTTATTTTTTTATGCAAAAACTGTACATTCAAAATCACTCAAAAAAATGGAACACCTACAGAAAGGCTATTGTAACCTGATGTTGGATTTTCATTAAGATCTATCATCCAATTTTTAATATAAAAAATAAAATGTGGTTAAAATCATGGTTTTTCTAATTTTTTTAAGAAACTGTACGGTAGATTTTTTTTAAATTAATCTTATATTAAGCTTGAATTATTTGTAAGCGCTGGTAATTTTTTCAGATTTTTTGAATGTAAGGTAATTTTTTTCTTGACCATAGTACAACCTTAATGTTATTCCAGTCTCGCACTTCATTGTGACGGTTCTGTTTTTCTCAAGAAGTGTATGAAAATTTTAATATTTGGAACATCATATTTAAATTTACCTCTACGTCCATTTGTCCTGCTGTTAACAATTGTATTGCTTGAATCTGTGAGATTCTGAGATTATCTACAAATAGGTATTAAAAATCTACAAAAATAGTTATTGTGGTATCGGTGCCTGCACTCCTGCAGTTATCTGTAGGATAAAAAGGGTGACCTGCGTCCTATCGCGGAGAACCAGGGAGTGGGAATTCACCGGTGAACTCTGGCACGATTTACTCCGTTATGTGTTACGTGTAAAATGTAAAAGTTAGTAAAGTCTCCCAGTAATGTGTATGTTTCAATGAAAAACCCAAAAACGCCACAGTTATTTATTGTATAAGTGTTTTAGAGAGCATTTTATTCACGCAATACTTTTTAACCGCGAGAGCTTGCTCGAGCGTTTAATTTTCTTAAGTGAATAAAATGCATCTAAAACACGCATGCAATACAACGTTTTATCCACAATCACACTCATTTAAAATCAGAATTGCCGAAATTTTATCTGATGTCATCCAAAATTAATTTGACATTTCACTCTGATAGCGGCTGTCACCTCAAAAATCATTGAAATTTCATTTTGAGTATTTTATGGCGTGTTTTATGAGTTATAAAACGCTAAAGTTTTATAGACCACATTAAAGGTTGCCAAGC
Source organism: Tenebrio molitor (assembly GCF_963966145.1). Classification (NCBI taxonomy): domain Eukaryota; kingdom Metazoa; phylum Arthropoda; class Insecta; order Coleoptera; family Tenebrionidae; genus Tenebrio; species Tenebrio molitor. The sequence continues at coordinate 21,029,096 of NC_091047.1, read as the reverse complement.
AATTGAATTATTACCTTATAATATAGTGATTGTGGACAAAAACGTTTTTCTATCATTTATTCAAAAAATTGGTATTCACGTACAGTTATCTAGCGTGAAGTGGGTCATTTTCTTACATACGAGTATAATATTTTTTTACACTTGAAACTATAGAAACAATACATAACAGTGTGTGAAATGCGATTTCACACACTTAACCTTTTCTGTTTTTCACTTCACGCACTGTTTTCTTTTAGCTACCTAGCAACGTGGTCACTGCGTTGACACTTTTCTTCAAAAATTTGAATTTTAAAATTTTGTTTTGGAAGCAATTATAGCAAAAATATTGTTTGTATTGCGTGCGTGAAGATAAGTTTTTTGTGCATTCAAAGGCTTTTTTTTACTGCCTCGACCTACGTCTCTGCGTAAAACACTTTTTTATGCTAAAAAAAAAATCACTTCACGCACTTTATATAAAAATAACTATTTAAATTTAAAAAAATATATGAAAAAAATACTTAAAGAAAATTTCATAAATATATTTTCAAAAATTAAAAGACGCCCGTTCATTAACGTTGTTATGAAAAATTGTCAGTTATAATACCACGAGTAGTCAAAGATTGTCGAATATTTTTGTGGTGGTATCACGAATGGTCATTCGCTTTATGAACACCATGAGTGCGTAGCACGAATGGTGTTCAAAAGCGTAATGACCATAAGTGATACCATCGGAAAAATATTCTACTATCTTTGACTACGAGTTGTATTCAACAGACTATTCAATTCACCTGTTATTTTTCAAATATTAACCAATAAAAGAGCAGACATGTACTTTCGTAACCTAGCAACAGAAAATTCCAGCGAATATTCCACTCGTGAAAATATAACTGACTATTCCACTAGTGGTCGAGGCGAATATTTTAAACAAACCTTGATTATTATTTTTATTCAAAGAAATTATTACTTTCTTACGAAGTTAACTGAGCAATGAAATCATGTGTAACGCAGATTTGCGAACTAGCTTTGAAAATTTTTATTTTAATCATTGATTTGGTTCATTGAATAGTCTTAATAATTCAGTGACATTTTAAAGCACACTGTCAAACGCAGAATAAGGAAATTAGATCGGTAAACTCCGTCCAGCGAGAGATTGGGAGATTTTAAATTGTAGACTTGTAACCCAACACTACAAAATGCACTAGAATACATTAATTAGAGCATAATTTCAGGGCAAAAAATGTAACTGCTTGAAGGTAAATAAATAAATAATTTACGCTAGGTAGTAGGTACTTTCTCTGCGTAGAATTTAGTGATTTCTATGTCAACCAATCTCTCGGGGCTGGACAAACTTTATAAGGTTATGCTAGCTAACACTTTGCACTTTAGATAAAAAGGAATACAATGTAGCGCATGCGTGGACATGAGACTCTTATTCATGCGCAACAAGAAGGGCTGACTTAGCAATTTAAGAAACTTTTGTACGCTCGGTAGTTTGTTACATCTAATATAGTGTTTTTCTGTAAAATGGGGTTTTATTGAACTATAAAAACCTTACAACAAACATTGTGCAATCTAATGCAATAATATAATTCTGATGTTGTCTAAAGATTTTATCACGTTTCAATGGTTTCAACTTTTAAGATCCTAACTATAGAAGCATGAAAGTGCAACTTTTGTAATTTATATTTAAATCTCTTGCAAAATATTTTCATAGATCACTATTAGTTTTAATAAGCATCAACAACCTTTCCTTATCTATTCTAAAGGAATATATGTGCTTGTTCCACCGATTCATTCATTGTACTGTTAGATACTTCAGTTCTGCAAGTTAACCCAGTTATCTAAAAATATAAACAAAAATGTGCGATCAGCGAATTCGCGAATGGGTGCAAATAGCGATCGAAAACGAGAAATTCAGGGAATACGAAATTGAGGTCCACGGAAAAACTGGAAAAGCCGATGGCTATTTGGGAAAAGTTGCGTTTGTTACAGTTACTGGTGTAACAAAAGCAGGTCATAAGAAATCGTTAAATTTGGTAATCAAGTCTCCTAGCCAGAGTAGCACGTTGCGAGAGCAAATCCCCATTGATGAAGTTTTCCAAAAGGAAATTTACATTTACGATGAGGTGGTTACTTCCCTTAGGGCCATGCTGCAAGATGAAAAGTTGGAAAATTTATTAGATTTTTTACCACAATGTTACGCCACTCGGAAAACGATCACCAAAGAGTTGATAATTTTGGAAAATTTAAAATTTAGAGGGTACGACTTGTACGATAGAAAAATTCCGATGACCCAAGACCACATCCAACTAGTTTTACAGACGTACGGTAGATGGCACGCACTTTCTTTCGCTCTGAAAAAGAAGCGACCTGAAATTTTTGAAAAACTTGTAAGGGACAATGTTGACATGTTTTGTTATTATGTAATGAAAGTCAAAGTGGACGGTCCGATTTTTGATTTTACTGAAGAAGTGAAGGAGGCTTGCGACCTTCTAGATGTAAAACAGCTGCAGTTTTCAAGAAGTGACGTATCAAATATTTTTAAAAACTTATTTTGTGAAGACCCCGAATTTCATGTGATTTTGCACGGAGACTGTTGGACCAATAATTTAATGTTCCAATATCAGGTACCCAATCTAAATTATATTGGATTTAAAAAACATCATATAACAATGTAATATGTATTTGTTTTCAGAAAGGTACAAACAGACCGACACATGTCTGCATCATAGACTGGCAATTATCAGGTTTAGCGTCCCCGGTGATGGATTTATCTTATTTTATTTATACGTGCACGGATACAGAGGCAAATAAGGATGTCAGGGATTTGCTGAAAATTTATTACGAAAGTTTGGAAGGGTGTTTACGGCAGCTGGGTTGCGAGCCACGTGAACTTTTTCCATATGAGAAGTTATTAGAACACTGGTGTAAATTTTCCCCCTACGGATTATTTTTGGGCAATTTTATTTTGAAATTTTCTATGTGCGAGGCAGATGAGGCCCCCGATTTCACAGAAACAGCAGAAGAAGGTAGAGAATTTCTGGAAAATTTAAAATTTTCCATACAAAATCAAAATCAATATTACCGACGAGTCAAGGCTAATTTACTGCATTATGTACATAATTTAACGTCATTATAAGAATGTACAGTTCACAGACAATTTGATTATTTTTTTTTATTGCATTTGTGATTTACTATAGTAGTAATTGAATACATATAACAAATTTATTTTAAAAAATTAAACCACAATAAACAAAACAACTGAATAATAATTTCGATGCCTTTTGATTTTTCCCCATTTTACAACTTATTGCACATTTGTTTCTGAAGTATTACTAAAAATATTTTTTTGCATATCGTAATGAAAGTGGCACTTTTTTACATGCAAAATCGTAGTGAAAGTAGCATTTTTTTACACGAAAAATTGTAGTGAAAGTAGCACTTTTTTGCATCATTTTATTCCATCTCCTTGGAGATGATTGTCAGTCATACCTTTTTTTTGTAATTTTTCATAAATCCTTTTGGACCAAATTTCTCAACTTACAGTTAATTTCAAAATTATAGAGTACACCTAATTTTCTACAGTGTAAAATGCACTTACATTTTTTGTCAATGATCAATGTCAATTTTGACAAACAAAGTGCCTGATCTAACTGAAAACGCGAAAGTGCTCATTCTTTCCAAATTAGAAGAAGGGTGGTCGATCCGGAGGGTAGCACAGTATTATAACATCGCTAAGAGCACCGTGCAGAGAATAAAACACACACTACTTTGGTGTTCTAAAATATCACCGACATTTTATGTTGTCAAACTTACCTAACCTATGACGCTCAAATTTCAAAAAGGCATCTTTACATGTGGCAAAAACTGTAATAAATCGACTTCTTGATTTTTGAGGTGTACTCGATAATTTTGAAATTAACTGTACATCGATATGCAAAAAAGTAGTGTGTACAACACGTTATGAAAGTCTCTTTTTTTCACTTATTTGCAAAATCTGCAAATTCGTAAAAAAAAGTATGACTTTCATAACTACATAGTTTTACAAATAACGATTTTATACTTTAATTAAATAATACAGTCACTATATGCTATAGCTGTTATGTAATAATTTTTATTATCCGCGGCCGTGAGTAATAAGTTAATTAATATTTCTTAGTTTTGTAACCAATTGCCAAATTGCATTTGCAAATCTATAAATTGGGTATGATACAGTGAAATATTCATATGCCTTTATATATTTTAGGTTTTTTATTATTAGTGAGAACTAATAAATAAATTGTGAAAGTCTGAATCGAATTCATACGTCGTAAAAAAAGTTCGACTTGCCTATAATAGCTTTTTTCTACTATTATTGGATAATACTGTAATTATTAAAGTGTTTTTCTTGGGATAACAGGAATTATTACCCACGCCACGGCCTGTTGAATAATAATTTCAAAACTCACTGCAATTATCATAGCGACTAGTTTATGAAGTCCAATCGCAAATTTTAATGCAATGGTGTCAAGTATACAAAGTAATAATTTTAAAACGTCAGTTTCAGTTTGTCTAATAATGAAACTTATTTATCAATTTCTCTTCATAGTCGTAGAAGAAGTATAATATTCTATTTGAAATAATGGCTATTACTCGCTCGGATGAATTACGCCATTCGCCTGCGGCTCGTGGCACAAAATCATAATCACGAGTAATCATTATCTAGTAAAATTAGTTCATTTTTCTCGTTCATTAATTTTCGTCTGGATTATATTAAGACTAAATCGCTCATTTTTATTTTACATTTCAAACATCTTGTACTTTAATCATGTTGCTAATTAATGATGTTCTGAAGTAAGTAATTATATTCAATATTCCTTATATTTACAAAAATGGCTGAACGTATAAGCCCAGAAAAAACATAATTCTACAATTAACAGTAAATCTTTATAAAGTGATTTATGTTTGAAGTACATTGTTTAACTTATTTGTTCTTTGGTAAAATCATAGAAATTAGCCATTATTTAATGTGACTTGCAAATTCGTAATCTTGTGAAAATTAATGTTGTTAATAAAATTTGATATATGCTTACAGCTAAAGCCAAAACTGTGAACAGTTTGCAGCAAAACTTTAGATAACATTTGAAACTGACATTGCGAAGAAAACAAACAACTTGCTAAAATTATCTTAAAAATATTAAGTACATTAATATTTATTTATTATACAGGCTGTCTCAAAATTCGCGAATTCCGAATTCAGAGCGTGATAAGGAAGGACCCAGTGGAGCTCGAAAAATATTTAGAAAAAAAAATTCGCTCTTCCTGAAGAAGATATAAGCACTTTAATTTTGCTCAATACATAGCAGCCTTCATATCCACAGTGACAAAATACTATTCTAGCTACGTTGCCGTTCCATTTTTAAGAAAAATTACAAAAATTTAAGATTTCTTTACTCCAAAGTAAAGCTATTCATCAAAAAATTGTTTTACGTTATTATTTTTCACAATCATCTACATTATAAATAACAATAAACACTGAACTTTTCAGCCTGTATTTGAAGAAAACACACCTTCAGACCAATGTATCTTTGTGGGGGAGTACCATTTTTTTTTCCACATTTGGACTACTGAAGTAATTTCCTGCAACGCTCTGAATTCGGAATTCGCGAATTTTGAGACACTCTGTGTAGACAAAAATTGTCTGCAGTGAGAATTATCGTAGATAGAGATTTAAATTCATAAGTAATAAAAATGCTCTTAATATGTATATTTTCTGATTTAAAAAAAAAAACAACATTCATAGTTTTTTTTTTAACTCTTAAGTTTATTATACCGTCAATATGTAAAAAATGTTTATTTTAAAGAGTTCTATTGGTGATTAAATTTACTACGTGTACTTCCATAACATCTGGTATAGGTACATACATCAAACAGAGCAATCTTTATTATTTATCAATAATTTCTTCATATGTTTGATATTTTTTTTAAATACTGGGTGCCCCAAAATTCGCGGAACAACTCAATGGGGCAATGTCAACTAATGTTAGGAAATTATGAGAAAAATAATTTAAAAACTCTATGGGCCGTATGATTTCCCTTTCATTAAAGTTAAAGAACGTCATGATTTGAAGATATGGGGGCTCAAAAGGTGCAGCCTTGATCTCGTTTATTTTAAATATTAAAAAAGATTTTGACTATTTGTCATTTACTAGCCAGGGGCATAATAATTCTGAGCGATTGTGATCAGGTTTGCAATTATTTTCTTCATTATTTCCAGCATTTTCAAGTAGTAATTTTATGTCCGTTTTACTTCAAATAACGTACGGCAACATGGCTTTGATTTTTCTCTCTCATTTCCGTGGATACAACAAAAATGAAATATTTGCAGACTTTTGGGATACATAGAATGTTTTTAAATGTATAATGAATAGGTCCATATCTTCTACAAAAAAACAAGATTTATTTTTTTAAACATGTGTACCTGATATTTTAATGACTACTTAATAACGTACTGCTAAGCTGTTCCGCAAATTTTGGGGCACCCAGTCCCAGTATACAGGTGGTCCCGATATAACCTGCCAAAAAAATCCAGTAATGGGTGAGGATGTCATTAATTTGATTTAATTTGTCAGATTTGTCACAAACGATTCAGGTATGGTTGCTTAGATACTGTCATCCTTACAAACACTAACATGACTAGGTACGTATTTTTGAGGTCAGCAGCGTCGAATAGGTGTGGATAGGAGTTAATTTATACCTATCATTTTCGACCTAGTAAAAAGGGGTTTTCCGGACTTGTTAGATCCTTTTAATGACCCAGAATATTTCTAGCAGCTTATATCGGGACCACCCTATATAAATAATAAATGTTATATCTTGCAATTATAAATAATAGACCTTCTCAAGGTCTTCAAAAATCAATTCTAATTAAAATTAATAATAATTATTAATTATACCACACACAGAATAACTGATTCCATCGACACCAATTGAGACTAATGTTATCGCTTGGTAATTAATCATGAAAAAGAAAATTAAAACATAAAATATTAAGTTATAATGCAATCAATGTTATTAATAATTCTCAGTAGTAGTAGTATCTCAAGTGAGATAAATAAATATATTATAATTCTTTCATTCGCGGAATAGAGAAATTAAATCAATAAATGAAAATGTTAATTATGTTTAGTTTTACAAAACTTTGAGCTCAATTAAGTACAAAAATAAACATTGTCTTGTCCAATAATAATAGTAATAATAATAAATTTAAAAATTCTGGATTTCGGGAACACATTGATAGTTGAAATTCAAAAAGGTACCTATATTATTATACTCATGTCACATCGTGAGGAAGTTCCTTAACATTGACACAGAACATAGTACACAACAAAGTCAAAATGCGGAGGCGAGACGCCGGTAATTATGTTGATAAGCACTGCACTATTACTTGATAGTAATATCCGTAATAGTGTATGTACTCCGGCAAAATTGCCGTGCCGCCGGCTGGTGGAGGGAAATAAGCAATGTCGGGTGTGGTCAAAGTTTGGATGGATCACCGCCGGGACAAACTTCGTTGATGGTTCCTTATTATTATTAAATACCAAATTCAAATTCAAAACCAATATGTATGTATGTACTGTTTGAAACAAGTCAAAACAACAGAACAGAAATAATATTACTGCTCGGCAATGTAGTAACATATTTTGCTAAACATATTATAGTAAATAACCTGTTCAAATATTTTTGCAAAATTTAGATAACTATTATTTCCTTGTTTAAAAACTGCAATAATCCTGGTTAGTTTCCTCACATGCTTTTTTGAATACATTGACTGGACTATAATTAGATATGTATTTAGTTTTAAACTTATTATGTCGTAATATGTGAAAGCGGTTGCTTATATACGAAAAAAAGTGTTAACCTTTGTTGTAGCAAATTTACTAATCCATATATCGAGCGATCAAATTAATTTGTGTCGAGTCATCCATGGATTTGAATCCGTATGTCTTTTGCGACAGATATGTCGAGATCTAAGCTGTGTTTCAAGCTGTGTTTATTGGAGGGTGAAGTCAAGTAACGACATACAAATTCGGATTCATGGATAACTCGATTACAAATTAATATGATCGCTCTTTATTTAATAATAACTGTTTCAGTCTAGTTCGGGGAATATTAGATGAGCAACAACGCTGGTAAGTATGGAAAAACACACCATCAGGAGAAGATGTAAATAACGACCTCGAATCATAGTCATAAGTAATGTAACCTAAGTAGACTTAACAGTACACCATACAAAGTAGTGGGTATGTAATCATAAAATAACTAGGTGTAGACGAAAAGTGGTTCAGCTTTAAGTCGACCTTATCCTGGATTATTTTCAGTTTTTACAATCTAGGCAGATCTTGGATGTACCTAGGTAGGTATGAACTATGTATGTACCTGGTCCACATTGTCGAGCACATTTTAACGGTTTACCATATGAAATAGGTATATTGGATTCGCTTATTTGTCGAACTTTCTAGACAGACCTTGGTGATTATTATCGTAATATGCAGATTTAACGTTTCTAAATTGACTATTTTATATAATAATAACATGTGTTAATGTTAAATAGTGTACTGTGTGAAAAAGAAAATGTGTCATCTAGTCAGCTTTGGAAATGACGGTGGATAATTCCTAAATACGGTTTTATCATTAAAAATATGTGAATTCCTAAATAACGTTTTATTTGTAAAAATATGCGTACTACGAAGTAATTTATTTTATTAAATTGCAGCAATATACATATATCGCATAATTGACAGATCGCGAGAAAGTAAGGTTAGGACGTTGTTTGTTAATGTTTTATGAAAACGTGTGCAGCCGTTGTTCCATTTACAATAAAATGTCTACCTAGAACTCGATATAAAGTGTGAATTAACGTCAAAAAATAAGTTTTAAAAGCCGCAGTTGTAATGTGTCTGTTTAAAACATTATACAGGGTGTATCCGAATTCGACCGAAAAACTTTCAGGGCAGATTTTACGATCAAAAATAATTATAAAAATCTGAATACATATGGGATTAAAAACGCTTACTCTGTGAGATAATCAACAAAAACGTAAAAACAATTTCGATCTGAATTCCTTGGATTTTATGGGGTTATCTATGCATTGAACAGGGGGGCGAAATTTTGACAATTTTTGCAAATTCTACATAGATCCTTTTTATTTTTGTACATTTCATCAAAAAATTCCACCCGATTCTTTTTGTTGTTGTTGTATTAAGAGTTTTATGCTTATTTTTGATCATAGAATCTGCCCTGAAAGTTTGTCGATCGAATTCGGATACACCCTGTATATGTCAAATGTTTAGCAACAAGTAAGTTATTGAATTTTGTTTTTGACCCACGCTGGTCACGATCACGAAAGCTTATAGTGTGGCGACTTCTTCAGCACATATTCAATTACAAATGTTCTTGATGACATTATGTAATCCCACATTTCAGTACAATTAAATACACGTGTGAGTACAGGCTTATGATAAAGTAACGCACAAAATTCATAAAACGCAGTATTAATTTTTGAAAAAAATGCACAAACACGACAAAATGTTTTTTAAATTCTGCGTGTTTTAACGTACATATATGGGTCAAATTTGTGAAAGTTATGACGTCATTTATTTTATCCAAATGGGAAGCTACGTTTCTGATTAGATTATTTGATAGAGCTTATTTTTCTGGATTATAAAAATCTAGTTTAAGTAGGGATTACACAAAAAAAATAAGCAAATTAATAAAAAACGAAATAAACTTGATTTTAATAATAATAACTAATAAATAAATTAAATAATACTTTAAAGCAAGAATTTACTCTAAAAACTGTTTGACGTGTTTTTGCATTTTTCTGAAAAATTAAACTGTACGTTTTCTGAATTTTGTGCGTTACTTTATCATAAACCTGTATATTGTTGACACAATACATTCTACGACTCTAAGATTACCGAAAATTCTTATCAAAATCCTCTCAACGTAAATATCAAGATACTATTGTCTGTATGAGGTTATTTAATTTACTGCTATTTCTATTTGAATATCAGTGTTTGACATTACAAGTATCGTTCCAGAGAGTGAAATGAGTGCTGAAAAAATTAAAGGATGGGTGCATTTGGCAATGAAAAATGAAGACTTGCTGGATTATACAATCACTCTTGAAGGCAAATCAAGCAAAGCTGACGGTTATTTGGGCAACATTATTTTCATCACAGTTGTTGGAAAAACTAAAGCAGGACAGAATAAGTCGTTCAACCTGGTGGTTAAGTCATCCAAAGAGAGTAGTTTACTTAGACAGCAAACCCCAATTAAAGAAGCTTTTGATAAGGAAATTTACATCTACAACACAGTTTTGCCGGCTTTCCGAAAGTTTCAAAAAGAAAGAACAACAGTCGATATATTAAATTTTCTTCCCCGTTGTTATGCCACTCAAACAAGAGAAAATAGGGAAATATTAATCTTAGAAGACTTAAAGAAAAAGGGTTTCGAAATATGCGATCGAACAATACCGATGACTTACGAACACATTAAGCTGGTCTTACAAAGTTTTGGAAAATGGCACGCCTACTCGTTTGCTTTGAAGAAAGCACATCAAGAAATATTTGAAAAACTTGTGGAAAATAACGTTAATATGTTTAGTTATTTCATAGTAAAGGTAGGACTGCAACATGTAATGCTAAAACTTTTCAAAGAAGCTAGAGACGGTTCTATTTATTCGAATGAAGTGGAACTTTTGAAAGAGCTACAATTTTCGGAAGACGACGTCAACAAGATTTTTATAGATTTGTTTTTTGAAGATCCAGAGTATCGAGTCATTTCACATGGTGACTGTTGGAGTGGCAACTTTATGTTTCAATATCAGGTAATTTCAAGTTAACCTCGTTCTACTACAATAAATCTGTTTAAAATAATGACCTTTAAGGAGGACAAGACGAGACCAACTAGTGTTGGACTTCTAGACTGGCAGTGTTCTGGTTTATCTTCACCCGTCATGGACCTGTCACATTTCATATATGGTTGCAACGATACGGGAAAGCACAAGGATGTAAAAGAATCGTTGGAGATTTACTACGAAAGTTTCAGTGAATGTTTGTCGCATCTCGGTTACGACTCTGGCGAACTGTTTCCTTATTCTAAACTGCTTGAACATTGGAAAAGATTCGCTCGTTATGGATTGTTCCTGCAACCATTTGTTGTGAAATTTTCGTTGTGTGACGCAGACGACGCTCCAGATTTCGTCGAAGCTGCTGAAGAAGGAAAACAATTTTTAGAAAATTTTAACGTTGATATAAAAAATGAAGAAATATATTTTAAGCGAGTCAGGGATAACTTCGTACATTATGTCAAGAATTTAAACTTGTAGAAACAGTTTTAAAAATTATTACTTTTCTTATCGTGGAAATATTATTAGCAATAATACTTTAAGCATGTAACTAGAATTTTAATCAAATGGAAATAGAGTTCATCTTTAATTCATATTTGTCTCATTAACATTATGTACTCGTATAAAGGAAGTGTAAGTGCCTATGCAAGACACTGTAATGTGCAACAGTAAATAAGAAAATTGTTATTGTTATGTTGGTAAATGTCAGAAGAACATTTGTTTCAGTAAGTAGAAATTTACTCTTGAACAATATTGCAATGTTTTCATATTTAAATATAATAATCCGGAGACAACATATTCCTCATTATTTTCAAAACGACTTGTTCTTTCATTTACATTGTTTATTTCTTTCGTTTAAAGTTCATGACATTTGATCTTTCTTGAACTGAACATATTTACCCATGTGGAGCTCCCGAATTCTAGAGCGTGATTCTGAAATAAGTTTGGAAAAAAATGTGGAGTATCCTTGACACAAAATAATTCTGCGTAAATGACTTTTGGAGATGAAATCAAAACAATGGAAATTACCCCATATCCTTGTATTTTTTACGCCTATGCATAGGGAAAATTTGTCCGAATTTGTTCACTTCATTAGCAGCCATTGTTACATCAACTCCACAATAAAATCGTAGGTGCAAGCACACTGCTTTGTAAATGTTCCTATGGAAACGATCGAAAGGAGTAATGTCATAAGTAAATATTAAAGTTTGCGACTGACGGGTACATTTTACCTTTGATTATTATTGTTGCTAAACTACCACGATAATCAAGTAATCACTCAGCAGCGTACTAGCAATTTTGACCAAATTTTCAATCGTTTGTATCTCGAAAACGGAAAAACTTTTATAAGAAATGTTTTTGTCTATGACCTCTTCTCATCATCACCAATTACCGCTTTTTCCAAACTTATTTCAGAATCACCCTGTATATCCATCCATCTGAATTAGCTAAAATCGTGCTATAGAGCACAACAACCATGATCTTACATAGATGTTAATTATACACTGAACACACGAAACCATACTTTTCTTTGTTAAATAAAACTTAATCCTTGTCCAAGAATATTTGTAACAATATCCCTAGTTTATGACATACGTATATGTAGTTTCCTCGACATTGCTGAGCAGTGACTAGCGTACTGACAATATGTTGTAGTAACAATTTACAAATTGAAGTTCTGCCGAACTTACCCGACGGCCTTTACTGATTAAGTGATTACATATCGTGCTTAGCAATTTAAAATGTTAACTAACGATTGTTAGACAGATAAGCTTATTTGACTATCTAAATGTTTTAGTACTACAAGATCGTACCGTTCGTGTTCATATAAAAGCGCAATTATCAGTCACTTCACAATTAGTATCAGTTGTAATAAACTCGATAAACAATTTAAGTGCAAGATGTCTGTCAACAACATTGAAGAATGGGTGAAACTGGCTCTAAAAAATGAAGATTTAGTGGATTATAAAATTGATCTTCATGGGAAAACCAGCAACGAAGATGGTTACCTGAGCGACATTGTTTTTGTCACTGTAAATGGGAAGACCAAGATGGGACAGGAGAAGTGCGTAGATTTAGCAATAAAATTCGCCAAAGTGAGTACCACGTTTCGAAAAGAAGCGCCCATAAGAGAACTTTTTCAAAAAGAAATTTACATTTACGACCGCGTGGTTACGTCGTTTAGAAAATTTCAAGAAGAAATGGGCAGAGAAAACCTCTTGGATTACATGGCGCAATGTTATGCAACACAAGCAATAGAGTCCGGTGAATTGTTAATTTTGGAAAATTTGAAAACTCAAGGGTACGACTTATGGGACAGAAAGGTACCAATGAATTGGGACCATTTAAAAATAATTTTAGAATCTTACGGCAAGTGGCACGCTTTTTCGTTTGCCCTACGACACAGACGAAAGGAAATTTTTGAAAAACTTGTAGAAAACAACATCAATTTATTCAGTTACTTTGTACTAAAGGCCAACATGGTTGATGGTCTTTTTGAAAACATAAAAAGAGCAAGGGACCTTTCAGGAATTTCCCCTGAGGAAATCAAAATGCTACAGTTTACCAAAAGTGGCGTAGAAAGCATCTTCACTGATTTCTACACCAAAGATCCAGACCATCAAATAATTATGCACGGTGATTGTTGGACCAATAACTTCATGTTTAAAAGTCAGGTCTGTTTTGTCTAGATCTGTATTAAAAAAATCTTGTTGCAACCTTTCGATTTTAGGAACCATCTGGAAAACCAGCAAGTCTTCGTATTTTGGACTGGCAATGCTCTGGTTTAGCTTCTCCCGTCTTGGACCTGTCCTATTTCATCTACACGTGCTGTGATACCGCAAAATACAAAGACGTCAAGGACCTTCTAAGAGTATACTATGACAGTTTAAACGAGTGTTTGACATATCTGGGTTGTGATGCTAGCAACATTTTTGCATATGAGCACTTGTTACAACACTGGAAAATGTTTTCACTATATGGACTCGTAAACAGTGCATTTATTTTGAAATATTCCTTATGTGACAGTGATGAGGCACCAGATCTTGCTCAGGCCGCCGAGCAAGGTAAATCCTTCGCAGACAATATCAAATTTACACCCAAGAATGAAGAGGTTTATTTTGAACGAATGAGAGGAAACTTTTCACATTATGTCAAAAATTTAAAAATTTAATTAGTATCTCCTGTACCACCTCTAATAAATACAAAATCAAACCTTTGTATTATTTTAGCTAATACTTTTAGTACATCGCTAAGGTAAACTCATGTACTCATAGCCTCAAAAGAGGTACTTCTCGGAGTGCGGGAAAAAAGGATTTCCCGCACACGGTGTTTTTTACTCTGCAGCAGAAACTAGGGGAAATTGCATTATAAGGTTGATATTTATTTTTTACGTAGACAGACGGAAATGTTAATTCACTTTAAACAAATTGGACGTTTCGTCACATTTACAAGTGTAAAATTAATTCTCATCAACACAATAACTAAGTAATTTTATCATAAAACAAATAAGAATACAATCGAAAAAGGTAAAAGTAATAACAGGGCTCTGAAAAGAATTTATTGTTGTTTTTCAAGTGAAGAGGAAGAATTTGTTCAAAATGTTGTGTGATCCTGACGCTTTAAGTTTTAATAATCTAAAGTCCATTCACGTTGGATTTTCCTAGTCAAGGTCAAATAATTCAATATTGTGGCAGTGTGATTTTTGGTTCAAAAATGCTTTAGCTGTGTATGTTACCAATACGGGCTGATAAAGTAACCAAGTCATTCGTAGACTGTAGAAGTTATGTTATTCGCTGTCAGCAAAGAAATAGTCATTTTTCAAATATTGTTATTAAGCTTTTTAGAGGATAGCAATAGGTAATAATACATCCATTTTGTTATCATTTGCACTAAAAATAGTGTCAGTTGTTAATAGGTATGATAGGATTAGGAACATACAATGCTCCTACCTACTGGTGTTGTATTTTTCTGCTTGCGTTGTTGATTAAGTGAAAAAACCCTTAATGACTACATTTACTTAACCTTCTGCGACTAACATGATGATTGATGAGTGATGAGGAACCAGAATAAGTTATAAAAAATGAACCCAATAGGAAATTGTGTGAAGTTTCTTTCATTGGATGGAAGTAAGGAATGCATCTAAATGATGGAACAAATTTGGCAATAAAATTTCAGTTATTCAGAGACACTTATCCGTTTTGATTGTGGTTGTGACGTTTCAAGAATGTATTGTTACAATTGCATACCACAAAAGAAAGGTGTATTTTGATTTTTAATGATTTTTTTCTAATTTAAGTTTTTTTGATGTACATATTACCTTTAAAATAACGTTGCTCAATAAAGGTCGTAAATAGATTGTAATCATGTTAATACATACAATACATTAAATATTAAAGGATTCTAACTAATTAATTTTCGAACTGAAGCTATTTTTTCTTGAGTGCGTATTAGCTTGCGGGTTTCATTACCACAGATGATCATTACGTCAGTTGTGGAAGGTTAACGCAATTTTAAAATTAACCTTTTTTCTTTTCCCCATGGTAAAATCACCCAGGAATAGAATTTTATTAAAAAATCTGTGACTTTATTTCACACGTCAAAATTAAAGACGTCAAATCGCTCTCAATCGCTCTATCACGAATAAAACACGATAATGTAAAAATTACTAGGAAGGAGGCGCAGGCTTGCAACGTAACAACAATTTGGCAGGGAAAATCCAACGTGAATGGACTTTAGTAATCAGCGCGGAAGGTGCTACCAACCCAATAGTAAAAAAGTTACTGATGTAAAATTATTTACTTTTTTAATTTTATTTTTAAATATTTTTGAGTTATTCGTCACAAAAATATTGTATTAACTTTTGCAGGCAGAAATTTCCCCCGTTCGCACTCATGCAGCACTCTCTGCGGTCGTGCTGGAAACTAAGTGTTCACACGGGAAATTTCTTTTCCCGCATACGTTAGTTGTCTTCTCAAATAGGAATAATGTTTCTAATCTTAAAATTCTCAAAACGCAAACCTTGCGAGTTCAAGTTATTACGTACTTTTAGGAATACAAAATGTATGAAAATTATCTTTAATAAGAATTTTTTGACATGCGTTATACTCTATAGATAGGTAAACGAGATAAAAACAAATGACTTTTATCAGCTATATCTGGCACGTTAATTACTACATGAAAATGTCATTTTTGTAATCCATATTTAAATCTTCACAAAATGTTTTTGGAACAACTATTATTAGAGCAGATAAGTTCTGACAAATTTCGTCTACCTCTTTTGTATAAATAGGTATATCATGAAGCAATAACATCTGGTTCATTCCAAGTACCGTAAATTATGTGTTCTGTGCCTTACCAAAAATAGAAATAAAAATGTGTGACCAAGAAATTAGTGAATGGGTACAAATAGCAGTCAAAAATGAAAATTTTACCGAGTTCGAAATTGAAGTTCATGGAGAAACAAAAAAAGACGATGGCTATGTGGGAACAATTGTATTTGTTACTGTTATTGGTACTACAACAACAGGTCATCAGAAGTGTCTGAATTTGGCCATAAAGGCACCCAAGTCGAGTAAAACGCTAAGAGAGCAAATGCCCATTGACAAATTTTTTGAAAAAGAAATTCACATTTATGCGCAGGTGGTTGCGTCATTTGGTGCATTTTTGCAAGAAGAGAAATGCAAGTTTTTGCTGGATTTTCTGCCAGAGTGTTACGCAATGCGGAAAACGAGGTACAAAGAATTGATAATTTTGGAAAATTTGAAAACGAAAGGGTATGTTATGTGCGACAGAAAAGTTCCGATGACTTTTGATCATGTCAAATTGGTTCTACAAACATTTGGAAAGTGGCACGCGTTGTCACTGGCTCTGAAAACAAAACGACCTAAAGTTTTCGAAGAACTTGTCGCAGATAATGTGAACATGTTTTGTTATTACATCACAACAGCCAATATGGTTGACACAGTTTTTGACTACACCGAAGAAGTAAAAATTGCTTCTAACCTGTCAGAAGTGGAACAGCTAAAATTTTCGAGGGATGACATTAGAAATATTTTCAGTAATTTACTTTTTGAACACCCCGAGGACCATGTAATATTGCATGGAGATGGTTGGACCAACAACTTGATGTTCAAATATGATGTAATTTTTATCGTTACTTTTAATTCATCGAATAATTCTCATTTTTAGGACACAAAAATCCCCTCGCATGTTTACCTGGTAGACTGGCAATGTTCTGGGTTAGCATCTCCAGTGATGGATTTATCGCATTTCGTTTATGCATGCAACGACACCAAGAACCACAAAGATGTGAACGAATTGCTAAAGATTTATCATCGAAGTTTAGACACGTGTTTACGAGAGCTTGGTTGTGATTCGAGAGCACTTTTTCCCTACGAGAAATTAGTAGAACACTGGAAGAAGTTTTCGTGCTACGGTCTATTTTTAGGCAATTTTATCTTGAAGTTTTCCCTGTGTGACGCAGAAGAAGCTCCCGATTTTGCAACGGCCGCAGAACAAGGCAAGGAATATCTGGAAAATTTTGATTTTATTATAAAAAATAAGGATCAATACTACGAACGGGTAAAGTCTAACTTGTTACATTACGTACAGAACTTAATGTCATTATAGCAGATTTCGATTTTTGTAATTTCATTTTCAGTTTTATTTATTTTACATACAATACAATAAAAAAATAATAAATATCATCATCAAATGTTAATGGTGATACTTGATACTGTAGCAATAAGAGCATGTTAAACGAAAACACTGTATTAAATGAATGTGTATTTATATTGTATTGCGCATTTCTTTAGACAATAAAACAGTAAAAAACGTTATTTTATTGTTGGTGTCTGAAGCCAATTCACTTAGCAAATATCCACCACCTGTTGATTTATGTCAACTAATTAACTGTCTGTGTGCCTCGAGCTGTTTCCTTTCATCTGTTGCACTTCTGTTCAGAAGACCTTCAGGAGTTTTTGTGGACCGTTAATCACCCATCCGATCCGATGACATCAACTTCGTTCGCGACACAGGTGCGGATTCAGCACAGTTCTTGACGATTCCCGTCACACTAATTTGAATTAGAAGTGTTATGTGGATTAGGCATAATAGTTTTGGATCTGTCATACTTTACCTAGACGTAGGTACTGCATGGTGGGAAATTACAAAGATAATTATTATCAAACATGACAGTTTAAAAAATATCTTGGTTGTAGTGCGGACAAAATCTATTTCAAAATTAGCAGCATAATAGGACGTATTCATATTCATTTCGGACATTTTACTGTGGTAAAAACCTTCCACTTTTAAAATATCAAGTCCCCAAGTCGAACATTCTACATTACCAATTCAATTTATGGTGGTGTTAACAAGATTGTTTTTTTTTTTTGGTTTATTGTATTACAAAGTACCACAAATATCGATGTCAAAACTATCTCGTGTTTTGAGTGAGCTGAGCACTTAACAAGGACTTTAATTTATGATGTTATTTATGTTATCAGGTAAATTAGTAATTCAATGAATACCTATTATAATAATTTGCATGTGAAAAATTGCTACAGATTGTAGCTAGCTAATTGATGACTATTTATTTTGTTAATAAAATGAGATAAAACCAGATAAAAATCTATAATAAATAATAGACATGTTGGTGTACCTACTGTTAGTACTCAGCAATTTGTCTTAGTTTGAATTACAGTGCTTTTGTGTCCACAATGTCTGTGTATAAAAGTGAAGAATGGATACAGTTGGTAGTAAAAAGCGAAGATTTGCTAGAATACAAAATTCAGGTTGAAGGAAAAAGCAAAAAAGATGAAGGTTATTTGAGCAACATCGTTTTTGTAACTGTGAATGGTAAGACCACGACCGGAGAGGACAAGTGTTTAAATCTGGTGATCAAATCTTCCAAACCGAGTGACAAATTCAGACAGCAGATTCCAACGAAAGAAATTTTTGAAAAGGAAATCTACATCTACAACAGTGTGGTTACGTCATTTAGAGCATTTCAGGAGGAAATGGGAAAAGAAAATTTCTTGGATTTTATCTCGCGCTGTTATGCAGCTCAGATTTCAGATTTTGGTGAACTACTAATTTTTGAAAATTTGAAATGTCAAGGCTATAATTTGTGGGATAGAAAAATACCTATGACCTACGATCACATCAAATTAGTTTTGCAAGCTTATGGGAAATGGCACGCTTTTTCACTGGCCTTGCGAAACAAACGAAACCAAACTTTTGAAAAACTGGTAAAAGACAATACCAATTCCTTCAGTAGTTTCGTACAAAAAGTGCAGATGGTTGATACAATGTTCCAAGTTTTTGAAAGAGCAAAAGATCTTTCGAGAATTACCAGTAATGAAAGAGAACTGTTGCAATTCACCACAAGCGACATCAAAAACATTTTCACTGATTTTTATGCTGAAGATCCAGCTCGTCAAGTAATCCTTCATGGTGACGGTTGGAACAACAATTTTATGTTCAAAACAGAGGTAAATTCTGTGATGCCAGCGCACCATTATTTTTATTTTATCAAGTTTGTTTTCAGCTCGAAACCGGACAACCAACAAGTGTCCGTATTTTGGATTGGCAATGCTCCGGATTGGCTTCACCTGTTCTGGACCTATCATATTTTATTTATACCTGCTGCAACACAGAAAAGTACAAGGATGTGAAAGATCTGTTAAAAATATATCATGACAGTTTAGGGAAATGTTTGTCGTATTTCGGCTGCGATGTTCACAAAATTTTTGCTTACGCGAATTTGCTCGAGCACTGGAAAAAGTATTCACGATATGGACTCGTTTTGAGTGGATTTCTTATAATGGTTTCGGTTTGTGATGCTAACGAGGCCCCAGATTTTGCCGAAGCAGCTGAACAGGGCAAGTCCTTTATCGACAGTTTAAAATTTACTTCTAAAAATGAGGAGGTTTATTCTAAACGAATGAAAGGAAACTTTTTACATTATATCAAAAATTTGAATATATGAAAATATTTAGTAGAATTATTATGTTTAAAATAATTATTTTATAGGCAAATACAACGTGTTTCACGTAAGAGTACGAGCCTGACGATCTCAAAATGCAACCCAATATTCGATTTCCATGAGTAACTATGTGTAATAAATCATGTTTTGACAAAAAGTAGTTTGGACATCCCTGAATTTTTTTAAATTTCCCCTTTTTCACACATTTGTGGGAAAGCTCTCCAGCGATTGTGTTAGTTAGGGGTGTCCTAAACCACAATTTATAATTTTTAATGAATCTAGTTCCCATTGTGAAATGTATTTTGTGTTGCGTTTAGACTTCGTCAGGTTCGTATTCTTACGTGAAACACGTTGTATATAAAAATGTTTTTTTGAACTGTACAGGGCCATTCACATAAAAGTAAGAGCTGTATTAGCCTAAAGGCGGGTAGAGATCAAGCGCGCCGTGCCGTGCAAAACGTTCGCGAACGTTGCAGGCGCGGTCAGTTTGCACAAACGCGCACGAACAAGCATTCGCAAACATTACCCGCCTGATGTCGGTACATCAAAGAAATCTGCTTGTTCGTGCGCGCTCGATTTGGACGGATTTTTTATGTGTCGGTGAATTCGTCATGAGCGAACGCAAACAGCTGTCTAGATATCTCCAATTTAGTTAATGGAAGACGGTATTTTCGAAAGAAACAAACGTACGAAACTCGGAACCTCTCCGAACACAGCCAAACATCCGCGCATTTGGTCAGTCTGGACAATTCTTCAAACATACACGAATTTTGTTAGCAAACGTTTGGAAACGTTTTGCATGGCATTACAAAAACGATGGTGCCAGTAGTGTAATGTGGATTGCATGCATATTAGGCTCGTATTCGTATGTGAATAATCCTGTGTTACTGTCATAATTGAAGCCAAAATATTTATTGAAGAAATGTAAAAACCAGCAACTTTGTTTCTTGTTTAGACGCCGACCGTTTACTGAAAAAGCAAAGTGTAACAAAAATGTGTATATTGAAATATGAGTGTGTTGAATAAATATTTATCTCGCACATTCCTACAAATTTTAGCAGCAGAAAAGTATTTATTTTGCTTATAAAATAATTAAAGCAAAATAAACTCCAACCACGCTCCACTTACTTGATTTTTATTCAGTCTAAAGTAAATAATTATTTACATAATAAAGCTGAAAATTGAGTATTTTTCACAGTCATTTAGATTCTTATACAGAATTTTCTGCTTCTCTTCATGTGCCGATTAAACTGGTAAACACTAAAAAAATATGGGGAAACAACACTTTTCTCTACAATTCCACTCAACTTTTGCAAACATAAATACGTTCATATTGCAACGTGGGATCGATGATTTAAAGAAGCTTGAATAAAATAATAATAACTAATTTTATTGTTGTAATTTACACCAAATTAATATTAACTTAAATTTGCACTATTGTATTGTGTTGTAATGTATTCGCTCACCGATAACTCTTTCACTAACTAATTTATCACATCTTGTTGATAAAACAGCTCCAGAGTCATTCGTCGAGATCCTTCCTTCCGTTCACTTCCGTTCGCGACACAGGAGCGGATTCGAATTTTATGCGCTTTCCCACTATTCTTCTCACGTTTCACTGACATTGCACACTTACTAGATTAAAAATAAGAATGTTAAAACTGTTTATAAAGCATCTATTTCGTGCATGTGTATTACAATATCGCACAGTCGTTTCTGAAGTATAGATTTAGTACTTTGTGTATTTGTAGCGACAGTGCTTATTAATTTGGTTTTTGTTAAAAGCATAGACAACATCATTCCAAATCTTGAAAATCTCTTCCATTCTTGATTCAAAATTTCCCTAGGAAATACTTCATTTGGATCATTACCTAAACTTCTGACAGAATTGGAAAAGCTGTCGTAATAAATGTTCAGATAATCGTTCAATTTGTCGAACAGTTCTTTCGAACCTCCAGTATAAAAAAAGTAAGACAGATCGTAAACAGGAGTACCAGTTGCAACAAGTTGAAAGTCTAATAAGTTCATGCCTACCAGAGCAGGAGAATGACTCTTTTGCTCCTAGAAATCAAAAATTAACCAAATATGAACGAAAATGAAAAAATGTACCTGATATTTAAACATCATATTGTTGGACCAACAATCTCCGTGAAGAATTGCTAAATATTTTCCGTCATATGCTAACGCGTCTTGAAATATTTCCTTGGTGTTTTCTAAATATTTTTTGAGTTTTTCCAAAACGACTGCATCTCTCGCAGAATCTAATCCTTCATATGCATTTTCTGCAAGCTTTGTAAGAAGGTTGATGAATCCATCGTTGTTAGCAAAATTTTTCCAAATATGGTAGAGAGGTTTCGCCAACCTGTCAAATTCTTCAGGTACTTGCTCTCTCAAACAAAAGGAAATCGCGTGAAAATGTCCATAAGTCTTAAAAATGAGTCTTGCATGTTCATCATCCAGCAACAAATCACTTCTCCTCATTTCGAATCCCATTTTAGTGACATCTCGCAAAACTATCATTTCTCTTCCCACTTCTTTATCACAAGTGATGAATTCAGGTAGCGAATTAAAGCGTTCCTGTACGCAATGTTCCTCTTCTAATTTTTTAAACGCGGGATAAATCTCAGTGTAAAAATGAATTTCATTCTTGTAGGCCCATTCGGCATTATTTAGTTGTCTTCTTGTGTTTTCTGTTGGTGCTCTTTTAACAACCAAATCGTGTGTTGTATGGGTTTCACTATCTGTGATTGACACTTTGTAAAATTCACCAAGAAATCCATCGCTTTTTGTGGCATTCAGGTTCATGTTTGTTGAAAATGTTCTTAAGTTGAGTGCTCTAGCAGAGTCGTTCGATACGTTGGTGAGTTGTCTTTCAAGGTCACTTCTGCTAGTCATTCTTGATAATTGTGATTGTGATGAACTTGAAAAAGATGAAACTGACTTTAAAGGTGTGAAGTAACAACTTTTAATCTGAAATTTTTTATCAACCTTTAGATACGCGTATTATCAGATAATTGTTGATAACTATAATACACCGATACCCATATATAGGCATCTTGTTATCACGGATATTTTACCTTTATTTGGGCAATAGTGAACGGTTACAGGTTTTTCAGTTAGTTTTCCAGTTTAAAGAAATATCACTCTGAGAAAACTCCTCTGCGATTTCCACTCCATCGGGCACTGTTTTAAAGGAATACATTAATAGTTATTTAATAAACTAGTTTGTTAATGAAGGCGATTAATAATCGAAACTGTTTAAAGCACGAACGAGTGTAGCGAGTGAGTGGCTTTAATAGTTGAGATTATTAATCGCCCATTAACAAAAGAGTTGATTACAACATTTTTTCGTTGACCGCAAACTTTTTTTTTTGGTGACAAATTTTGAAATTAAAGCCAAATCAAAACCAATTTCATCTTTTTCCATAAAGATAAGACCTTATAAATACCTTCATTCTTTTTTTGTCCTCAGGGTAGGCCATTTTTAAATTTTTCAACACTTTCTATTCACTTTCCACAAAGAGTGTCAGAAGACGTTAACTCCATTCACATTCAATTTCACGTAAAAATCACGGTTGCTACGGAAACCTAGTTACCTTTGAAAAAGATGACATGCAAATTATAACCAAAAATGTCGGTTTTTGAAAAAGTGAATTTGTAATTGTGCAGTTATGTAGCTATAAAATATAGAAAACCCTGCTGCACTACCTGCTGCAGTGTTGGTAAGTGCAAACAATGCACGTTCGAGGTTGTTTATACATCAAAATTTAATCAAAACGTCAAAATCGCAAAAATCGTTGATTAATGAAAAATAGTGTATTAATGAGGTCCATTAATACACTATAATTTAGACAAAAGAATTCATTAATATTGAAATTAACAAGCGGTCAACGGAAAAATAAATAAATGTGATAAAAGTTTCATAGAAATACAAGGTGATCAACAAGAAAACAAATCAAGAGTACTACATCATCTGTTGTTTATTGTTTTTATCTTTATCTATTATTTTTTAATTAATTGTTGATAATTAATGCTTTATCTAATGACAACACCGTTGCTTTAGAACTGACGTTTCTTTGACATTTCATCGAAAAATCTGCTTACCAGTAGCGTTGTGTTTGGCAACAAAGCTGGTAAATTACCCATTTTTACGAATGCAAAATGTTTAAAAAAAATCCTATGTCAAAAAATAAAATGACATTTATTTTTTGAGCTACAATTTTTTTAAATTGCTTTCAGTTTTCTACGTTGTCCTACAACCTCGTAGGTAAAATTTCGGCACATTTTAAAAATACACCCTGTATATCATGTTTTATAAAATGTACGCCATTGCGAAGTAACCTATAGGAAATATGCTTTAAAACAAGGAAACCGCATTGGTGTACGTTTTATAAAATATGATATACAGGGTGTATTTTTAAAATGTACCGAAATTTTACCTACGAGGTTGTTTGATAACGTAGAGACTAAAAGCAATTTAAAAAAATTGTAATTCAAAAAATTAATGTCATTTTATTTTTTGACATAGAATTTTTTAGATATTTTTTCCGAGTTCTAGATGAAGCCAGTAGCTGCTTAAAATATCTGTACAACTTTCAATAACACCCTGTATACCATTGGCACAATTATAAAAAATTGAAAACAATATACATTTTAATGGCCTTTCGATTTTACAATATTTCATCAATTCGATAAAGATAAGAAACCATAACAAACACATAAAATGATGCTTTATTGCGTAATAAAATACAGCCATTTTATCGTTTTTAGGCGTTATTGAAATACGTTATTTACCACATTAGTCTTACACCTATGGAATTATTTTCAAAGCTATTTTAAGTAGAAACAATAATACAATCTGTTACAAGGCACCGTTTTCATACATGTGAATTAAAATATCTTTCACCCTTTTATTAAACAATTCATTGTTGATGTTTGCGTTCATAAATTTGCTGCTTCCGTCGACATTTCCATCGATTGAATCCGATATTTCTGCGGAATCTTCTCTTGACATCAGTTTCACCTGAGTCAACAGAAGCGCCATGAACATGCCGAATTTCGAATATACTTTCCAATCTTCACTTAGTGCGCTTCTTGCTAGAAGATCTTCGGGAACGCTGCCCAATTCCTTGACAAAGCGCGAAAAGCTGTTATAATGCACATCCAGGAAGTCTTCTAGTTTATCGAATAGTTCTTTACATCCACCTGAATAAAAAAAGTAGGATAGGTCGTAAACAGGAGTGCCAACCCACGCCATTTGAAAATCTAGCAAACAGATTTCTTCAATCTTTGAATTCTGCAAATAATTCCAGTCAGACTTATAATTAATTACCGATGCTTGAATTAATAAATTACCTTGTATTTAAACATTATATTGTTTGACCAACAGTCTCCATGGAGAATTGTTGAATATTTTCCTTTGTATTCTATCGCGTTCAAATACATTTCTGTTGTATTTTTGGCGTACTTTCTAAATTTTTCTCGGACTTGAGAATCTTCGTCAGAATTCAAAGCTGCAAGACTTTTTTCCACGATTTTGTGAAGCGAGTAAGGAAATCCCTTTTTGCTGCCAAATTCGGCCAGCACATTGTGCAAAGATTTTGTCAAACTGTAATACTCTTCGGGTTTTTGATCTTTCAGGCAGAACAGAAGAGCGTGAAATCTGCCATAAGTTTGAAAAATAAAATTTACGTGTTCTTCATCTAACACTAAATCTTTTTCTCTCATTTGAAATCCTCGTTTAGTAAGGTCCTTCAGTACAAGCATTTCTTTGATAATTTCACTACTGCTACAAACGTATGTCGGCACGGAATTAAAAATTGTATCTACTTGGTGGTCCTGTTGTAATTTTTGAAGGGCTGGGAGGATTTTAGAGTAGAAAAAAATTTCGTTTGAAAATGCAGATGCGACGCAAGTTTCATCTCTCCTTGATGGTTCGATTGGAGCTTTTTTAACTACCACATCGACTTTTTTTTTGCTTTCTTCGTTTGTTATTGTCGCTTTGTATAATTCTCCTATAAACCCATCGCCTTTGTGACCACCCAGATTGAGACCCACAGAGTATTTGTTAAATCCAAGTATGTTAGCAGCTTTATTTAGAATAGTGAGAATATCATTTTTCTTTTCACTGTTGATGTTCATGTTATTGTTTTATTTCTTATTTCTGAAAATCAAATTAATTAAAACATTATATTTGATTTAAGCATTCACACTTTCCGAATAGGTACGAGTATATCTGAATTAAATTTTCACTTACCAGGTTCCCGACTAACACGAACGGAAACAAATAATTAAGTGTTCAGTTCTGAGAGTTCGCTTGTACTAACCAATGTTTACTAAGAGATTATTTTTTAAATTATAGGCGACAAGATAATGAAGCGACAATTACTTAAATGTGATAAGTACGGTACAAATTTATCAGTTTCAAAATAAATTAATATTCAAACCTAGACCACAATATATAAAATTTCGTTTAAAATTTTTCCGATATCTTGTAATAAAAAATATTAAAAAGTGGTCTGTTTCAACGTTTCGGTGTTAAATAATAACAACTAGGAAAGGATAAAGGAAAATTGCTAAAAAAATGCAATAATTAAATACTCATAAGTTAGAAAAATTAATTACAATTAATTAAGAATTGAAAACGTTAAAATGTACACATTGAAATCATATCATAAACATTGCTTCAAGTTTCTTAATTTTTTAAAAGAGAACCATTGAAACTATTAACCGTTTTAAAGATCCTGAACAAAAATTTCACTCACAATGTACAGAGGAGAAGTTTAATAATGCAACTAAACCAACCGAACACGACACAGTTAGGTGAATGGGTAAACAAATTTTACCTTGGAACCAGATGACAGCTCTTTTAAAACGCATCACTGAGTAAGTATGTACCTAAACTAATTTTAGATTTACAACAAGGAAGACTGGTTTAAGTCCTGAAATAATTTTGACCTATTGCCGTTTATTACAAGCAGTAGCATTTTATAGTAAGTAGTCAATTATGTTGGCTCGTGTTATATTATTTATATCGTCGTATTGTCCTTGACTGGATAACAGTAAGTAAGGTTTTTAATGAGACATATCTACATTCCATTGGAAACAAATTATACAACGAGATATACATTTATTAACCATACATAAGTTATCTAAAAGATTGATTCTTTCTAGTATATTTTGCTTGAGGAACATCCCACTTGAGTGTCCAGGGGTAGTCAGCACAATGGAACACTACCTACTTGCTCTGATATCCCTTTTCCATGCTCGAAATGTCGTGATGAAATCTCTCATGGTGTTCATCGCTGGCAATGCCCAGGAAAGAAATCCAAGTGGAAATCTTAAAGATGGAACCTATTCCATCCCAAAGCTATGTATGAGTTCAGTCTGGATATCTTTCTGCCTTGGAATTTTCTACTTTTAAAGTGGGTTCATCAATTCTCTTATTTGAGAACTCACAAAAATTCTCGCCTTTATTTTACCGTCAGTAACTTTAAGACATTTTTCTCTCAAACATAACAACCATCGCTGTTTTGTTTATGATTTTTAACTCCCCGCTAATTTTCAATGAATAATTTTTATACTGAATTTTTCTAATCATTTTATATCTTCTCATATGACTCTTTCATGTATCATGTTGTCGCATGCTTATGCTTATGAAGAAGTAGGTACAGCTTTCAAGCTAATTTTAGAAGAAATCACGCACCAACTCATCAGCGTCTTCTTTTAGTATAAATGAGACTCATGCGAAGAAGTGCTTATTTCAAAATTATGATTATTGTGAATGCTATCCGGTTCTTCTTCTTGACTGATGGCATTAGTGATTCTTATAATTTTCCTTGGAGATTCTGGCAGAGGTAGATTTTCACTGTAAAAGGGACTGGTCTCATTGCAGAAACTAAGTCAAGGTAGGCTTTAATGTAGATGTTATGTTTGTTAGATAAATGACAGTCTTTTGAGTGATCTTTTGGTTCTCTCCAAACTACTTGAACTCAATTGTACATCAGATGTACAATTGGTGGTCGCCCACTTTCCAACCAAAATAAAGATGATAACATTGGTTAATGAATAGTGTAAAGTAATGCTTTTAAACAAAACGTGCATGACAAGTCTGTACAGACAGAAGATAAAAATATTATCTCTCTCATATTATGGGTTACAAAAAAGAACTGTGGATAATAGAATCATTTTCAGTGTACATTCACACAATTACATTTAGTACATCCTAGTTCCATTCAGGGTAAAAAAATATGTGAGAATCATATAATCCAGTTTGTAAGTGGAGGTACATACTACGTGCCAATAAAAACGCATCACCCAAAAGGGATGAAGTTACAATGCACATCGATATATCGTTCGTTACCTTTGATAAATAAACACGCTGGAGTAGTTTTCCAGCAAGATAATGCCCTATTCCATATCGTACAAGTAGGACCTTTCAGCAACAAGCAGAAGTAGACATTCTTTCAGTTCGTTCTCCGGATTTAAATCCCATAGAATATGTGTGGAATATCATGGGTCGAGGTTTAAGACGTTTTCCTTAACAAGCAAACAGTTTGCAGGAGCTGCGTCATCACCTACGGCAAGCTTGGGATGAGATACCTCAAGAAGAGATCGATCATCTTATTCGAGGTATGCCCCAGCGAGTTAGGGAATGTATTACTAACCATGGTGAAGTGACAAATTATTAATTACTTCTTTATTTAAGATAAATAAACTGTGAACATTTTAACTTTGTAACTTGACCCTTTCTTGGTGGTGCATTTTTATTGGTACGTAGTTTAATTTTCGAAATTTATAATTTGATAAAGCTACAATAATGATCATAAAGATACTCAAGCCGTAAAAGTTAATAAGTTAATATAATTATATGCAAACACTGAGAGTGTGAGAATAGTAGTTTATTTGGCGTGTTTTAAAATGGCCCACGCGTGCCAAAAAAGGCCCAATTTACACACGAACGAGTTGAATACAACATTTTTTTGTTCGACGAGCCCCTTAAAGGCTCCAAATCGCTTAAAACCTTTAAAATTAGCTTGATGTTTCGTTTTGACAAGTTGTGACATTTATCAAAATCCGTTCACATAGAAGAAAATTCTCAAATTCTGACAGTGTCGAACAAAAACATGTTTTCCAGCTATTAGATAGATCACGTTGCAACACATGATTTAGAACAGTAGAGCTACTAGAAAAAATCTTTAAATACAAATAAACATATTCGTATGTACAAGGTTCAAGGTCCCAGAATTCTGAATTAAAAAAATTAAGCCATAATAATTCAGATTTGGTAACAAGCTCTGGTAGAAAAAATCTCTCGTTCTTACAAAGGACAACTTTTTCTATATAATTAGGAACAGAAACATCGAAGTTCTACATAAACTTGTTAACACACCAAATAAAGCGAAGTCAAAGTCGTATTTGGGATAACGAAGTAAAGATCAAAACAAAGTCAAGCTCTAAAAATTTAATGAAATGTGTAAAAAATTTGAATAAGTTGACTCAACTCTAGAGACGACTGTTATACACTCACCGGCAAAAAAAACGGAACACTAATTAGTCAACAACAAATTATTCCCATAATACCTATTTTGATGTATTTTGACCAAGAGGCAATGATAGCAAACATAACCTTGGGCATTAGCATTGGCTATTTTATTAGCAATTTCGTATAAAAACAAATTTTTTGATTAAAAACCTTCTTTTCTTAAATTTACCATTTTTATAATAATCAAGCAACCTGGTTAGATTTTTATAACTTTTGTAATTTTTTATTGTTGTTAACTTCGAATTTAAGTGCAGAACGTAAAAAAATGCCTCTAGCTGGTGTAAATATTGCCAGAGCAGTAGCTTTGGTTGAAGACTGCTGTTGTTTCCGTTATGCAGCTAATGCTATTGAGGCCTCCTCTTGGTAGTCGTCACAGAGCTGTTAGAAGGTTTCAAGAGACTGATTGAAAAAGAGCAACCACATACCACGACGATAGATTTTTAAATAATAATGGTGTAGTTATTACTCCAAAATGAAAATTCAGCTTTTGTTTCTTTTGTGTTATCTAAAAACAAACAAAGAAAATGTTAATGTGAAATGTATTAATAAAAGATTTGTTACTTTTCGGTTGTTATTTTTTTGATTGCTCTCAACGTTTAATTTCGTTTTTATTACGACAGTGTCTTCAAAAATTATGTTTTGCAATAAAACATTTATAAATTAAGTGCTGATTCACTGTTATAAAGCACAAATTAATGTAACTACATAAAACGTTGTAAAAGTCATTAAAATGACATTTATTTTTTATCTCAGCTCAATAAAAACTAACGAGTATGAACGTTTTTAGAATTGCTGATTGCAGCAAACTCATCATCATCACAAATGGATCTGCAGTTAGTACGTTTCAGGTCCAATGTTTCGAATTAATGGATCACATGCATAAACCATTAGCAAATGCTTTTATTTTTATTAGTGAGAGATACATGAACTCTATTTGATAGAAAAAGACAAATATATAGTATAAGCAAATGTTTATTCTTATGCATACTACCCAATGTTCGTGTTTACTTATCAGTTATCAGTTATCACTTTTTTAAAAACCTGCTCATAGCTAATTATTTTAAAGATTGTAAAATTGAACGACGTAAAATAGTTTTATTTAAATTGACATAATAGTACATATATTATGTAACAAGATTTATAGACGACACTTTAGTCACGAGTTTTATTAGGCATGAGCAGGGCGAGTGTTTAACTAACGAGTGTCTAGAGAAGTTTATAAACGAGTTGCACACTATACTTTTTCTACGACCAAATAAACTAAATAAGTAACAAGGTTATGAGGTATGGACGGGAGCTATCGCGCTCTCACGCTAGTATTGGCGGTCTCCTTCTGCGGATACTCCGGGTGGGCTGTGCTTCCCAAACTGCACACTGGGGCTGTTACAGATGCTACTAAAACATGGAACGCAACCCCGGAATGTAGCGCTCTGAAGACGACGCCCGTGGTTGGAGCCCCTTGTCATGATCGAGTTAGGGGAAGAAACCCCTGATGAGTCACTGTAGGAGATTGTCTAATTTAACGTGTGCTGAGGAGACCGATACATTAATTGTCAAATATCTATTGAGCGGGCAAAAACCAAGTCTTACAGAGATTAGCAGGAAATTAATATTTTTCACAGAACTGCCATAAATAAAAGCGAATTTTGATAACTATTACAATTATTAATAACATAGTTGTAAAATTATTTTTCACTATGACAGTACCCATATGTATTTTAAAATTATTATTTGAGACTTACCTAAATGAAACAGATATTGTTAATAATATTCGGCAATCAAAGCAAATCAATAAAAATAAATATTTTCAGTGTTTTTAATTAATACTAAAATAAAGAGTCGAACATTGTTATAAAATGGATTTACTTTCACAGCACAATCTCATTGTCAAATTCAGCTTCGGCAATGTTGCACAACGTAATTAGTTTGTTACAACTTTGGATCCCTCTGGTTTCCTGTCTTTACACAACTAGTTTTTAAAGACTTGATTGTGACTCACTTTTCTTTTACGTTTCACTAACTAGTATGAACTAATTATGTTAAAATTAATCACAATCAAGATCAATGCGTATCAAGTATTCCATCTGCATAGCAACGACTTTGAATGAAATCGATTATTGTTGAAAAAATTGTAGCATTCTCTCAAACCAGACAATATTTTATCGCAATGTATTTTGTTGTGACAAAAATTCATTTTAATTTTAAAACGTTTTAGTAGTTTGCATTTACGGGAAAATTATCTTTCGAGAGTTATCGTAAAACAAATATCTTTATTTTTAACAAAACAATACAATTTAGGTCATTTGGATGAGCGTGGGACTTTGATCCTAAATTATAAATTGCGTAATACTTTGTACAAATGCAAATATATTTTATAATTGTTCTAAAAGTTTTGCTTTACTTTACAAATACTCAGATTCGGTCATAAAAATAATTATGTCAGAAATTCTTTTGTTAATTTCCTCAATATTGACAGACTCGGCGGCGCCAAGCGATTGCAAAAGATCTTTTCCTTCGCTGGCAAGTTTATCGAAATCGGGTGCTTCCTCCACTTCACTCAAAACAATTTTCATGACAAATAGTGCCATGAAAAGACCATATTTCGAATAAATTTTCCACTGAGCTTCGAGTTCATCGAAGGTGAGAATCTCTTCGGGATTTAGTCCAGCTTCTTTGACGGTTTTGGTTAAGTTGTCGTGATAAATTTTTAGGAATTTTTTCAGGTCGTAAAGTACCTCTTTTGAACTGCAAGCGTAGAAAAAATAGGACAAGTCCAAGATGGGTGAGGCTACTTGAGAAATTTGCCAGTCCAAAAGACACACTTGAGTAGGCTTCGCAGGATTTTTCAAATCCTAAAAAATAATGATACAACGTGAACGTTTTTCAAATTAATAATGTACCTTGTATCTGAACATCATGTTGTTGCACCAGCAGTCACCATGAAGAATCGTACAATACTTATCAACCCGTCTGACATCCTCTTCAAAAAATTTCATGCAGCTTTCTGTAAATTTTGTCAAAGCTTGCGTGGCCTTTTCGTGATTGGCCACAGCTCTGAATCCGTTAGCAAAACCTTGCTTCACGTTCTGGGCGAATTTTGCTTTTTCAGCTTCGTCCGGTACATCCTTGTAAAATATGTTTTTCAAGTTTTTGCTCATTTCTTCGAATTTTTCAGGGTGCAGATTTTTCAAGGCCAGGCCAGTTCCATGAAATTTGGCGTAAGTGGCGAAGACCATCCCCACGTGTTCCGCATTCATGGGCAATTTGCGATTCCACAGTTTGAAATCGATCTCTTTCAGATTTTCCAGCACGATGCATTCTTGTTTGTCGGTGAATAAAGTGCCGTAGCACTTTGCGGTTTCGGTGAATTTGTTCTGGACGCCGTGTTCGTCGGAAAATCTTTTGAACTCGGGGAATACCGTTTCGTAGAGGTAAATCTCGCGCTCGTAGGCTTTCCGGACCGGAGCTTGCTCCCGCAGTTTGTCTCCGTCCATTGCGGACTTGATAATCAAATTTAATTCTTTGTTGGGCTTATTGCTGTCTTGGATATGAATGGTATTGATTATACCCAAGTAGCCGTCCCCCTTCATCGAACCCGATTTCACCTCGATCTTGTAATCGTCGAAACCTTGACATACTGCTATCTTGTTGAGTAACTCGGTTTTCACCTCTGATAACGTTACACTCATTTTTTGTTTGCACTATCACTACTTATGGTGAGATGCTCAGTACTAAAATGACGAATGAAGGTACAAATAAATTATCATTATCCCCCCCTATTCGACCTTGCGTTTGTTAAATTACTTTGTTGTCCCATTCAGACTCCATCCCGAGATAATTACCGACAATTTAAAAATAACTGAGCTGACCTACTGAAAACGTTTCGTTACATAATAAACGTACATATTTTGGATATTTTTTAAATGCGTTAATAATGACACCAGACAATCACAAACGCTAATCTTAATAAGGAAATAATATTGGTTATACCTGATTTGAATATACCAGAACGTTAGCGCTGTTGAACATTTTTTTAGAGTTTTGCTTTCAAAGATATGCAACCAACAAATATGAAATGCATGATGAAAAACATCCTTACTACTCTATCTCTTTAGATAAATTATTTGATACTGCAACTCACACGTTTTGCTACACCGTCAAGGTGTCAGTCATTACCACGCCACACGGGCACCACGACGCCCACAGCGGTTTATTACTTGCTAATCCCTCTAGCCTCTACACTTCTCAATTGTCATTCCAAGACAATACTAGCAGAGATTGTAATTGGTTCGATGAATACTTTGTTTGAAAATGTTTTACACAGCGTAGAGTTGGTTGCAAAAAAAAAACGGGAACTGTCAAAATAAAATTGACACATTTTTACAATTTTTTCCTAGTGTGAAACCTTCTTACGAGAGATAGGTTAGAAATAACATCAAAATTCAGTGACATTTTTTTTAAATATTTGATAGGTATTGTCAAGCAAATCAAATTTACAAAAAACGCCTCTGGTATTGACACGACAACGACTAAGCATTAAAAAAAATTACTTCCTTTTAACAACCATTTACTCATTGAATTATTATGTGCAATAACTCACGTCTGCAAAACAATATTTCATTAGCAATATGGTTTCCATATTCCTGTACAATTTATCGGGTGACTATAAATGAATGTAACTTTTTTTCTTAAGTTAGGAATATTTTTTTAACACTTACTTTAGCAAACCTGGTATGTTAATCAACACATTGGTGTACGAACTTCATTTTGACATTTTATGTATTAATAAATTATGTCAAATAGGCGAGTACGCCTATGTTTATGTCAATTATGACAGTGAACAGCAGAATAACCAACAAAAGTATTACCAATTTATGAAACAATTCACATTCATTCATAGTCACCCGGTATATCACCCTGCCGAAAAAATTTGACCAACGTATTTCACAACAATGTGTTTGATTGCACATATGGTTATAATATCACTTTCCTAAAAGTAAATTAGAAAACAACGACACTTTGGGAGTGGACTGTCTGAAATATTGATCAAAACAACGAGAAGAAATGCAGGTTATAGCACAGAAGTAACTGAGTGGGATGTAAATAATTTTACGCTAATTTTCTCCGGGATTTTTTAATTTAAAATTAAAAGTTTCGGCCCATAAATTTAAATAGAAGAAAAGTAGCGTAAGATTGTTCACGACATCCCACTCATTAAAAGTACTTACCAACAAAGACAATCGTAACTGTAATAAAAAATTCGACGACTTTTGAAATGATAATATTTTATTATACCCTACATAGCATAGTCCTGTAATTATAGTTGATTCCTTAGAAAAATTCTCCCAGCTTGGTAAATGTTCGTGTATATTTTCACTTAAAACTTAAATAATAATAAAAATAAATAAACCAAGGTGGAGAAGTTCATGATTATAGCCAGAGCGCCAGGCCATAAGGGACTTCTCCACCGTGGTTTATATACTATTCTTTTCACTACTAGATACGTTAAAACCCTTTCTGATAATAATTATTAATTAAATTATTTTGTCTGATGCGACGATCCGAGTTCTCATTTTTCAACGGTTGATATGAAAGTCGGCTACGTTAACCAATGAAATCAACGAAAATCTTTCGTTGCTAGGTGACGGCTGTTCATTATTGCCCTTAGTTAATAATAAAAAAAAAATATTAATCGGAAGGATTTCAAAATGGAATTAAAACGATTGAACGAACACACTTCACTTAAATTTTATTTAACAAGAAACTATGTATGATGGTATTTGGTCCCAACAAACCGTGTAAATGAGTAATGCCTGGTTTCTGGAACGGCCCAATAACTAACTGACCGGTTAAGTCAAGCGTTGCTGTAGAAACGCTAGAAATTAACCAATCACATTACAGGATTTTTGTATTTATCGGAGAGTTAACTAACTGGCCCGATAAAATTGTTTCCAGAAACCGGGCCTAAGTGAATCTTTTGGTGGACGTCTTAGTGAAGGAAATTTGACTTACGGCTTGGGGATCAAAATACGACTCATGGATAAATGACTAAGGGCCAGTTTACAGAAGCGAAATTAAGTTAATCGTAATCAAATGCGAGATTAACTGAACGCGTGATCAGATTGAACCAATCGAAATTTCGGATTCATGGGTTAATCGCGCATTAAAATTTAATTCGAAATAAATATTGAATTCTCTTTCTATAAACTGGCCCTAAGCTAAATAAATACGTAAATTTATTAACTTAAACAGCATTATAAGAATTTGACTTGCAAACTATGTGATCCGGTGTAGATTTGAATTATCCCCCTATTAAATTGAATTCGACGCGAAAACCCTTGGAACCTTACAGGCAAGTCTGGTCTAATCCGGGGAAGAAAAATAAAAGGGAAAAAGGTACTGACACATGAAAAGAGGTACCCTATAAATATAGGGGTACCTCTTTTCACGTGTCAGCTGGCCTAATTTGATCACTATCCCACTTATGGGTCATGCGGCTGTTTGTGCTCTTACACCGGACCACAGCTAATTGAGTGCGACGGACACTGGCGGTAGCTTCCCCGATAGCGAGAGTCCCAAGGGAACGAACAATGGTTGAAGATCTTTTAAAATGATTCTAAAATAGATTGCTTTGGCGAGAATGCGTTTCCCCAATCGATAAATGCAACAAGATCATATACTTCGCGATAAAGAATTTAATCCCACATTTTTGAACAGTCCCGTTATCACCAAATTCTCAAAGAAAATAATCTATCTTGATTTCAGTTCCAAAAAGGACTAGTGCTGTTTGAGTGATCAAACTGTGACTACAATAAATTAGAATTAGAGTAATAATTTACCTTGTATTTGTAAAACACGTGGTCACAAAAATATCTGCTGTTGGTACTGGACGTACCTCTATCTATTGGGTGTTCATTTAAATTTCCGGTCAAAGTTGGCGTTGAAGAGTTGATTGTTAAAGCACCACTCATGTAAAAAGGTAAGATTTAAATAGCTAATCCGTGATCCGTCATCCATTCACAATCGACTCTTCAACGCCAACTTCGATCGGAAAATTAAATTTTAAATTTTATTTAAATTTAAATTTAAATTTAAATTTTAAATGAACACCCGATGCTGTGAAGATCAAGTTCCGAGAGAACGAAAAAATCCTCGTTTCCTGTTCCGCGTTCGGTTTTATCATTTTTCCAACACCCCACTTTCGCAATCCCTACTTGATCAAAATGGCCAATCAGCTCTGTAAGATTTTACTTGTTACTTTAGCCGCGATAGCTTTTCGATACTTCTAGAACTTTCGATGTAACCGTCTTTGTTTTCCATCATAAATTTAAATGTTTAATTTTAGACTTAATTTATGGAACCTATTCAGACCATTACAATATATAATTTACGCTACAAGTGCATAACGTAGTTGACGGCGCGAGTCGTTGCGAGTGCGGCAAACCCATGAGTTCCATACATATTTTTTCTACGACAATCTGCAATTAGGAGAATAATAATAATCAACGTCTACAATCTAAAATTTGACGAAAAGTGTGTTTTGATTTGGAACTGTTCATATTACAAATTGATTCTTTTATCGACGGAGATCAAAATAAGGTAGGGTTGATAGATCTGGGCCAAGACATTGCTCATTTTATGCTTAAAAATCCATAACGGGTGAGTGTCTAACACGCATTTCTTTAAATCACTCTGTATTTAATTGCGTAGGACAATATTTTTTTAATCTTTTTTAATAATCTTTACAATGATAATATAATCTTTACTGGGTCTATCTATTACGGGTATTGAATCTGGAATTCGTGTGGTAGAGCCACAGCTTCAGTTCATAGATCGGTGTATAAGCAGTCTTTTTGACCCTGTTCAAAGTAGATATGTTCGGCAATTATGCTATTTGAAATGATGTTTTTTGAATTAATTCTGCTGTTGCATTCCTTGAAGGTTTCTACTTTAACGCTGAAAAAGAAAATTGATTCAAATACATCTCATTTCTCAAAATTTAATTTAAATGTAATAGAATGTCGAAGGTCTGGTAATTCATCTTTGTTCCATTGTCTATCAAGTTAGATAGGTACATGAAACTTATTAAAACTGAATATGTTCACTTGAGAAACTGATAATAGATTCTTGGCAAGCAAAGTTAAAGCTTTTGTATAACAGTTTCAGGAAACGGATAATCAAGTATTCATATGCATACAAAATAATACTTGAACTAAAAGTTCTCACGTAACCTAATTCACTTAGGCCCGGTTGTATAAAGCTTAGTTAACATCGTGTCAGCTAACAACGCGTCAAGTCAGAAATCCGCCCATTTGAATGGCTGATTCAAATCCAATTTTAAATATCCCCCAATCAGATCAGATGTTAACTTTAACAAGAACTTGACATCACTTTATACAACCGGGCCTTAATCATTTTGTTAATTCCTGTCTCACTGTTTAAATAAATTAAACACGATTTAAAGTTATAAAGGGCAGAAACTTTAGCGGAAAGTTTTTGTCACTTCTTTGGTGCGAAGCCTACTCGTACATTAGACAGTAACCTCACTTTTAACATTTGACATGCCTCATGCCTGTCAATTTATTTGTATTTGTCTTCATTTTTGTATGATGTAACTGACAGTACTTTTTAGAATACCCAGTATTTCCGAAATACGCCCATAAAAGTTACCATATTGGAAAAGAGTTATTTTAACTTAATTTAAGTTAGAAATTGGAGCCATTCTAACAATTTTGATAGATTAGAAAACAAGCTTCAAAATTCAATTCAAAACATCAGTCATAATGACAATAAAGCGTGAACTACATCTTTTTTTTTTAAGTGACAGTAATTTGATTTACGAAATTCCCTGGCCGTGATTGTACAGTGCGTTTTTTAACTGTTGCCATAGGGAATTGCATGGTAAAAATTATACCCCCTATTAACTTTTGTTTTGATGAAAATATTTAATAAACCATTTGGAACAAAAGTTTTCAGTTTCTCTTAGAACAAATTACTATGTTATTTTTCTAGACTATTATGTTACTTTATTTGTTATTTGTCTTGAACATCTTTTATATGCTATTGTTTCATTTTCATTTTAGAATGTCCTGACATACAGGCAAAAATTTTCAGTACAGAAAACTATGCATGACTCAATTTCTCGAAACAAATATTGATATAAAACATTTTAGTAAACTTTCCCAGAAAGTACTTTTATTTCTCTAGAGTAGCGATTTGGTGAGAAAGTTCGCATGAGGTGACGATACAAATATTTCATTTCGGAAACTTTACTGGAAGACAAGAAAACTTTTATTCAGGGAAAAAATTGATTTCGAATAAAAAAATGTTTTTTATTTGATAAATAAACTTTATATTGAAATATGATACATAGTAGGTATATTACAACTTTTAAAATAATTTGTAAGAACATTGTTGTAGTTGATTTACACTGAACAGCGGTATCTAATGAAGTAATGAGAGAAATATTAAGAAATGCGCCCAAAAAATTGAATTTCATTTATAACAATAAAAATACAAATGTACCAAAAAGGAACAAACATATTTTATCTACGATCGTGCGATATATCCTATTCATCCGACCCATTTCAGTCAAATGATGACTTACTTAACCGCACGCTGTGCGGTAATAAATGTTTTTTCGCACACCGTGTGGTAAAGTAAATAAAATGTTTTAAAAAATAAAATAAACAAGCTAATTGATATTGATCGAAAGCTAAAATAACGAGTGACTTTGCAAGTTTTACATCAGAACGCTGATTCGCATCTTTTTTTGTAATTTAATTAAAAATGTATCAATTTTAAAACATTGTGAGTGATCACAGATAAAATTTTACGCAACATATGGGATATAACTTTGTTATTGCACTTATATTACATAAATTCAACCTGCAGCCTCTTTTTGAAACCCTTACATATTTCCAATAATAACGTTCATATTTAATAAGGTGTAATTTTGTTTGGATCAGTGAGTCGCAAAGTGGGAAATTAAAAACCAATTTAGAACACTGAACGCAGTTTTATTTGATAATAATTGATAATTTACAAAATTATTTAACGAAAAATAGATTTGCCAAATGTAGTTTATGACCAAAAGAGTTAACAACTTTCTTTCGCTTTTTCACAGAACAGCAATTGTCGTGAATCGTTTATGCTTGTTTATTTTAATCATTACAATCTACAAAATCAACATTTCTCTAAAATTAACTACACAATATTTCTTTCAAAATTATGGTATCCTTATTTGTTGGTATAACACAAATTCTTCTTCTATTTGTTACATAATAAAACACGAATAACTTGTTCACAGTTTAATTCACTGTCTCCATGGAAAATTTCAATTATAAAATACAAGAATCTGTCATTTATTAAAGAAAGATAAATTTAAATATTAAAGACACGTATCAAAATATGTACTAACCATAACAATTAAAATACACACTTATAATAAATATCATTACTTGGAATCACAGTTTTGGACTAAACAGTCCTGTGGATAGATACAACCATTACGTGCACGGGAAACACTGATATCATTATTTATTTTATTCAGTACTAACGCCTTTTTTTTCTATATATTTTAAATTTGCTTTAATGACATCCGTATCTGTCATACAGATCTACAGTTATCAAAAAAAACAACTGATTGTGTGCATCTAACCACAGCAAACATTCAGAAAAATTTTTACGTTAAAACACTACATGGAAAGATGAGATTTACATAATATTAACGAGACAATATTTAGAGTTTCTTAATTAATAAATCAAAACATGTTTTATTTATAATTAGATAACGTGTTTGCAAAATTATCTCTAGTTTTTTGAAATCTACCTATATGTATTAATAAAGTTTTGACACCAAAATAAGAGTTTTGGAAGTTTATAATTGTTTGACAAAACAAAATTCTATCACTTTGTTCAAAAATGTTTCTAATGGAAATTGGCAAAAGAGTGCCTTAGGGTACGATTATGTTGGAGCTGCGATGAGCAATAAGAGCGAAGTATTATGGTTTTCAAATGGCAGTTCGCTCTTATCGCCCCTCTTATCGCTCATCGCAGCTCCAACATAAACGTACCCTTACCTACTGTCGCGGTTCTTATGGACCCTGTGTACAAATATACAGATTGTCCCACCAGAATTAGTACATAGCAAAGTAACTTACAAAATTCTTCTTGTTGTCTTTAATGCTAAAGATTAATACATTTTCTTTGCCTTTAAAGCAGAAGGAATGTGACCAGTTATAAAAAGTTTGAAGGAAAGTTTGCAAGAAAATGTAGGACCTAGAAGACCCAAGGAAAATAAGGACTGGTTCACGGAAAAATACAAAAGAGGTCTAGAAGAACGGAACCAAGCAAGATTAATGCTTCTAAATAGACAGACAGACGAACACCAAAAAAGATATGAGTCACCAAGCAAGACACCGAAATAAGTATGCAGGCAGGAAGAAAGAGATAATTTAATTAAGAAGCTAAAGAGAATAGAGGAAAGTTACAAAAATAAAGAAACAAGGAACTTCTATCAGGGGACAAGGAAAGCTAGAGCGGCCCAACAAAAGAAGAACGGGGAAAAGTCGAAGAGATGGGTGGAGTCTTCGATGAAGTCTTAAATAGCGATAGTCATGAAGAGCAAGTGGAGGATTTGGAGCCCCAAGAAAGTACCTAACGAACAAGAAGCAGTGTAGGAACCAACAAAGCAAGAAGAAGAACTCAAAAAATTAAAAAAACACTACAGGAGAAAATGGCATCCCGGCAGAAATATTAAAATACGTAGGGTGAAGGCGCTGATTAAGCGAATCTGGCAGGAAGAACGAATGCCACAGCAGAGGAGAAACACGAAAAGGTGACCCATCCCAAAAAAGGGGATAGAAGGAACTGCGAAAGCTACAGAGGGATATCGACGTCACCTACAAAGTGCTGACAAGAGTACATAATTAGAAACAAACTAAGCCTCTTTGACGATACCCTAATTGGCGAGTACCAAGAAGGATTCAGGAAGGGAAGATCAACAACAGACCATACCTTTACGTTGAGGGTGCTACAGAAGCAAATCTCAAGTCTTCATATCTTGTTCATAGATTTTAAGAAAGCTTACGATTCGATAGAAAGAAATAAACTGCACCTAGCAATGAAAAACTGATGATCTCGAAAAAACTAAGAATGACCCTGACAGATACTCAGAACAAAATTACAGCAGACGGAAGACTATCGGAAAGTTTTGGAGAAAAATCGGAATCAAACAGGGGACCCGCTATCCACAATGCTAGTGCAAGGAATAATGTACCACCGAAAACAACAAGTAATTACCTATGTGGCACTGTTAACAAAGTCAAAAAAGGAAATAGAAAAGATATTTAGCAATTTGGAAAAGGCGAGGGGTTATGGACTGAGGATAAACGAAGAAAAAACGAAATACGAGTACCTAATAATTAAGCAGGAAATAACAATCCATGACCATACAGCAAATTCAGGACAGAAACAAAAATCTACAACTTCGAGAGGATCAAATACTTGGAATATCTAGGACTAACAATCTGCTATGATAACGAAGAAGAACTGGAGATAGATAAGAAAGTGAGCAAAGGAAGCAAGGCAATGGGTTCATTAAATAGAATGCTAACGTCGAGAGAAATCTCTAGATCAGCGAAGATCAGGATATACTGGATACAGGATATACAGGATATGCCTGATCAGGCTCGTCATCTTACGTGAATAACCCTGTATGTATAAAACGTAAGTTGATTCATTTGTAATATTAAGACAAATATCTACATGAACTAGCACCCGTTTGCAAAATATACATAATTTAATCCTTACCCCATCACGTAAGTCCCTTACAGATCTTAAATACCATTGGTTAATAACTTTTTAACTGAAACTGGACACAGTAACTTCTTAGAAATGAAGAAAATATCCCATTCTTTGTGCCAGCTGTGTAGCAGCATCTACTGGTGATATCACTATGGCAAGTTTAGATATGACAGTGTCAGAGATGGAAATTTTACAGCAAAGCCATAATGTGATGAGAAAATATTTATTTTTACAACAACGAAGGCAAAGATGGATTTTTTCAACGCAACTATGTAGTTCATATACAACACCAAATGTGCTTATACAGGCTCGGGCATCGTATACGCGCATGCGAGAAACCGCGACTTCTAATTGTCGAAATTTTATATACCTAACTAATTATTGATAAGGTATATTTGAGATTTTAAAAAAAATTTTTTGTTAATAAATAAGGCCGTAACAGTTTAATTAGTTTTCTGAAATTATCTGTTAATTTACCTATAAAGTTTTTACACTAAATGAATCTGTACCTGCTAGCGCATTAAATCTTGGTGGCACAATTACAAATTTTGACTTGGTTAGCTAAATAATTCGCTTTTTATGTAAAGGCAAACCAGATGCGTGATTTATGGCCCAAATGGTATAATTTGCCAACAAAAGGACCATTCACTAGTAGCCGGCCGTTTTGAGCCTCTTACTTACAGCTTTGCCATAAAAATGACAGTTCCCATTATTATCTAAATTTACGACAGCACAAGTAGCAGGTCATAAATAAAAATTATTTTGAAAGTTGAAATGTAAAACTGCGTTAAATTCAAAATCTAATTGGTGTTTTTTCCGCTGATTTCGTAAATAATTATAGGAAGTGAATCTGGGTAGGTCAGTGTAAAAATCAGAATTTGACTTTTTGATTGAAATTTACATTTTTTTGTTTTTGTTTTGTTTGTAAGTGTAAAATTGTGTGAAATGTACCTTACCAATAACCAGGTAAGTTTGAAAAATTTCTCGCGTGCGCGTATACGATGCCCGAGCCTGTATAAGAGAATACCCAAACCAAATATGCAATAAAGATCAATAAAGCTTGCAGAGTCACACTACCCACCAAAGCAGCAGAACAACCAGACCAAAAAGTAA
This sequence comes from Tenebrio molitor, assembly GCF_963966145.1. Taxonomy (NCBI): domain Eukaryota; kingdom Metazoa; phylum Arthropoda; class Insecta; order Coleoptera; family Tenebrionidae; genus Tenebrio; species Tenebrio molitor. The sequence goes on along the minus strand of NC_091047.1, from coordinate 20,985,776 downwards.
AATTGCAAATATTTTCTAATAGATAATAAATAAATAAATAAATAAATAAATAAATAATAAATGAAAGATGTCTTCTAGAAAAGTGAACAAATGTCTAAGAATGTATAACTGCATAAATATTTTTGTAACATCTATTTTTAAGTTTAATACATTCTAATACTATTTGGGCTGCTTTTTGTTTCAATTGATGATGTTAAACGGAATCAAAAATTGAGGTCAACGCTTGGTGTACGTCCCAATAAGCTTCATGTGCTAAGAGTTAAATTTTATTTTATGAAACACGATTACTTTCCAATAATTCTCTTGAAAATATCATCTAGGTACACTAAATATACGAGCTTTTTCCTAGAAAGAATTATGTAGTTCTACTTTAGCATGTAATTCTGGCAGGTCAGTCGCTTAGAAAACCGCATAGGTACATGTATAAAATAAATGTATGAAAATCCTATTGGACAACCCTGTTTCGTTGCAACATTGATAAAACATCTACATTGACAAGGATTGTACATTTACAGACAGGTATCTACAACAGTCGATTCAGTTGAAAAATCTTGGGCGCAAGAACAAACCCGCCGTCATTTCCCACTGAGAGCACACATTCCTTTGGCATCCACAGGAAATTCGAAAGACTCTCCGCAACTTAAACAAACATCTCTTTGGTGTCGCATCGCTGTCACTTGCTCTTTCGCCGGCTTCCTCCAGGACACTAAACAAACAACGTCACCTTTTCTAGCAATACTAACTTGGCTTTCGGAATCAATTCGGTCAGGTATCTGCAAAGAATCGACAAGGTAATCGGCAATGCGTCCTTCTCAACGCAAATAGTTCAAATTTACATTTCACTGGAAGGGCTTAAATGATTGGTTAGGGGTTCGAGCAGGGTGGTTTGAGGAATTCATTATTCTCTCAACCTAATAAATAATTTTATACAATATCGACGGTTGTAATTCGTATTCATATTGCTCGAGTGTCAACAAATCGTTTAGGAAATATATATTGACTTTACATCTGAAAGTAGACGAAATATTTATTCGTAAGCCACTTTCGAGTACCACTAATTTAATTTAAAGTAAATTTACTTGAAAGCGTTTTCGTTCAAAGCAAAACATCAACATCAAAACTAACTCACGATTAAATTAATAAAGATACATTTGAGGTAAATATTTGGTTTCTCAACAACTGTAAGCATGTTTCAATTGAAATTAATTTAAAACGTAAAATAAATACTGAAACTCTTCTTGAAACAAATATAAATTAATGTTGGGTATTTAATTAAAAAGTATATTTTCTGGGTAGTAACTGAACATCCACTCAGAATATGTCACATTAAAATGATGGCGCTCTTTTCTTTTCCAATTGATATTACGAATAGTATGAAAAGATGCAATTTTTTAAGTTATTTAGTGAACAAAAACATAAAATAAAGACGAACTGAGTGATTAGAAAGAAGGGACATCGATATGATTCCAAAAAGATAATTGTATCCATTTTTAGTAATTTAGAAGACTGGTGGTATTAGATTTTGTTTAGCGGTTCATAAGATTTAATGAACACACTAACACAAATTAAATTTAATGAGGTTGTATCTCGGTTTTGTTCGGGGTACTCTGGCCGCTCATTGGTCGGCCAATGAACGGGCTCCGTTCGTGTCGCGTTTGGTCCCAATTTTCCGATAAATAGATGAGGCCGCCAGAAATTCCTTCACTTTCGTTCACGCTGTAAACATATTCGTTTCGTTACTCCTCTCCTCTCCCTCTACAAAAAAAACTGCGGCTCCGTTAAAGCGAGCTGGACAAAATAAGACGATGCTCTTCCTGGAGATTACCGGCTCTTTCCAGAGTCACTCCGGCGTGGAGGAGGCATCGACACCGGCCCCGAAGATTTTGTTTAATTAATTTTAAATTGAAAAAATAAATAATTGAAAAACAACAAACAAGTCGCTACCTAACATCAGTACTTTTTAAAAAGAGTTCTCAATCAGTATTTCATTTGAGATAAAATTATTTTTACTAATAAAGAATTATTTGGACGGAGTAAGAAAAATTAACTTATGCAACAGTCACGCTTTGGATTTAAAGTTTCCAAAACAAACTTTGTTATCTAAAATTCCCACTCGTCCATTTTTTAAGTCAATTAGCGTATGTTAAATTTTCCAAGATAACCATCCCGCAAAGTATGTGAACAAACAGAAAAAAAAAACTACGTTTGACAAGCGCAGCTTTCGTCTGATAGCTACTTAGTAAAATGTTAATAAAACAATTCATGTAATTTTTATTATTTAAAATTCATCACAGTTGAGCCGATGAGTTGTATTTACGACTTGTTGTAAGGACCATCAATTTACTCGTAATATGTTTGTCTTTTAGTTGAATTTATTATTATTATTTTCTGTTGGGGTAATAATATCTATTAAAGTTCACCCAAACTACTACACGCTCTCAAATTTCATTTTGAATTTGTAATTATAATTTGGCATCGTTAGTTTCAAATTACACAAAGAGGTTTCACATAAACATTTTGGTGTTTCAAAGAACAAAGCAAAATATATGTTCATAATTAATATACAGGGTGGAACAAAAGTATCAAATATTGGCTGTAACTTTTTAATTTGACAATTTATGAAAAAATGTTTAATATAAAAGTTGATTGGTCTATTATCCTGCATCATCTGGTCTTTCTAGTTTGTTCCTATCTTCTTTTGTTTCGCTGCTATGGCAACCAACTTTGGTGTTTTAAATAGCACCCATACATTTTTTGTGTGATTTTCAAATAAGCGTATCTTTCTGTATTCATAAATACAGTTTTGCCATTATGGGGAAAAGAAATAAAATTAAAAAAAAATAAACAAAGGTGATAAAATTAACTTACTAAGTAATAAAATGCAATATGAAGAATGCCATGGAAATTTGACAATTTTTGTTGAACGTCATGCATGATAATTGATAATTAACCAAACAATTTTTATATTTAATTTGAAAAATTATGAAAAAATGTTTAATATACAGAGTGTCCCCAAAAAAAAAGACGAGTCCATAGCTCCCTTATTTATCGGACAATTTTAACTATCTGTACACCAAATTAAATGGTTATTAATAGACTACAAAACGGCTTAATAAATTCACGTATAGCTCCAAGAGCTTCAAGACTAAACTGTCAAAATATTTTTTTTCAAATGGGATTACATACTTTTTTTTAGTAATTCTGATAGAGATTTTAATTCTGAAAACAACAATGTATCACAAGTATAACTTCACATAAAAAAAATAACACTAACTTTTGAAACAAATGACGAGCACCAAGCGAAAAGCTATCAAAATGCATTGCGTTACAATGTAATAACCAAATTAAGGTAGCTGGAAAAACAAATGACAAATAATAACATGTGGGATTGCGCAGATATGCCGCCAATGTTTAGCGCAAAATGGAACATAGACGATAGTAGCGTTTTTTACATTTTTTTTTGTGAATTTTTGGTATTTAAGTGTATACTTGTGATACATTGTTGTTTTCAGAATAAAAATCTCTATCAGAATTACTTAAAAAAAATATGTAACCTCGTTTGAAAAAAAATATTTTGACAGTTTACCCTTGAAGCCCATGGGGCTATACTTGAATTTATTAGGCCATTTTGTAGCCTATTAACAACCATTTAATTTGGTGTACAGATAATTAAAATCTTCCGATAAATAACGGAGTTATGGACTCGTCTTCTTTTTTGGGGACACTCTGTATATATTTAATTTTTAATATATAATATTTAATATACATTTAATTAATATATTTAATTAATATATTAATTAAATATATATATTTAATTTGAAAAATTATGAAAAAATGTTTAATTTCTTGATATTGCATTTTATTACTTAGTAAGTTAATTTTATCACCTTTGTTTATTTTTTTTTTAAATTTTATTCTTTTTCCCCATAATGGCAAAACTGTATTTATGAATACAGAAAGATACGCTTGTTTGAAAATCACACAAAAAATGTATGGCTGCTATTTAAAAATCCAAAGTTGGTTGCCATAGCAGCGAAACAAAAGAAGATATGAACAAACTAGAAAGACCAGATGATGCAGGATAATACACCAATCAACTTTTATATTAAACATTTTTTCATAAATTGTCACATTAAAAAGTTACAGCCAATATTTGATACTTTTGTTCCATCCTGTATGTATATTTTTTCTTCTACGTTTTTAATGTAAAGGACTGATGATATAAATTATTGTAGAATCTCATAATTCGTTTACGATAAGGAGAAATTTCCAAAGTTATATTTCGACCAAAATATTTCAATTTGAAGTTGATCATAAATAATAATAATCATAAATGTATAATTTTTTGTTGATGTTTGGAAAAATTCATGTAAAAGATAATTGTTTTTTAAATACAATTAAATTAAACCTTTTCACTGTTTCTTCGATCATTCTTTCACTAAAGGTAACATAACGTGGCCCCGGGAATCGAAATCTTCCAAATAGGAAATATATTTTCAATTAAATTATCATTCGAATAAAGCAATTTGTATAAAGTCGTAGCTTGTAAAAATTGTGGTAGTTTGGTGCTTGGTTCTGTTTCCATTAACCAATGACGTAGCTTTTGGAAAAAAGGGAGAAAACCACGATCTGTTTGACCGCAAATTTATTTGAACACTCATTATAAACAAGACTGAAGCGACTAGAAAAGTTCATACTTTTCTAATAATAACATTTCAATATTGTTTTTTATAATTATACATTTTTTACCATTAACAGTTTGCTTAAAAACTTTTAAAGACAAGTTGCATGAAAGTTCTTCAAGTTTTTGTAGTCGTCTTTGAATCTTCTTCATCATTACAGAATTTGGAGTTGAACTTCTTTAATCTAATTTTCACATGTTTAGCTGATTTGTCTTCCCATTAATTGTGTACTGAAACTAATTTCAATAAACTCATTTAGTATTATTTTTATTAAGCCAGTGTTGTGCTGACCACCATAATAAGTTCTAGTCTAGTACCGATTATTTTCACTTATTAATAAGTTATTTATGTATTAAGGGCGTGTTTTTAGCCCTCGTCACTCGGGCTCAAAATCACACCTCAGGCCATCAAAGTCATTTCACGCCCGCAGTACATTTTATAGTATATTTAATGCACGATTAAGGCCTAAAACCTTAACATTTAACAAAAATTAATAAATAAATGTCTGCCCACATCACGGATGTTCGCATCGCGTACTGCTCCCGGCAAATTTTTAGCTTTGCGTGCACACCTTGGGAACAGTGAAAACAACCGTAGCCATTTTGCCATTTGCAATTTTTGGTTATAAATTTATTAACGATGTGATGAACGAGGTTGAGAAGGCGGCAGAAATGAGTGCCCACTACATATACCGGGTGTAGAATTGGTTTGAGAGAATTAAAAGTACTGTCTAATTCCACTCTTTGTTTTTTTCTAACATCTTGTGGTACTGAAAGAAAAGCAAGAAAGGAGTTAAGACAAAAATACTAAAAAGCAGTAGGTACTAGCAATGAAATTTGACTTCTAAAATTATTTGTCGGGTGGTTTCACTATTATTTAATTTTCTTTTGATCTGCCCTTCAAATGAACTCGTACAGGACTACAGGACGAATGAAAAGGTATCTTCCATTAAATGTTCAAACTTCTCTCCAATTCTTCGAATTGTTTCTATGGCTGAAATTGGTCGGTCTGGGAAACCAGAAGCAAGTGTTGCTTGGAAGTTTCTTAAAGAAGATCCTCCATAATACCACTTAAAGAAAGAAAGAAAATTTCATGCCTAGTAGTACTCTTTAGTATTTTTGTGTTAACTCTTTTCTTGCCTTTATTTCAGTACCACAAGATGTTAGAATAAAACTAAGATTGAAATTAGACAGTAATTTTTAATTCTCTCTAACTTTCATTTGAAGCTCTTTACTTTTACATGTAAAATCCTATGTCTCGTAAGCCAATTCTACACCCGGTATAATTCGGGATTAGGTACTATAGTTTGAGGTAAGTAGCAGTGTTTTCGGAATTTCACCAAAAAGATTTTTGGCTTTTATTTGACATATCTTTATGGCCCACGGACCACTTTATGCCCGTGGGCTATAAAGAGACGTTTATGTCAAGAAAATTTGTGCATAATTGTCAAATTATAATATAATGGTGCATAAAACGTATTTCCATTACTTCTCACTTGTAATAATTATCTAAAATCTTATGTAAGCTACTTTTGAGAGTGTCTCAAGAAACGATAAATTTGTTTTCAACATTTTTACCTTTGTTCTCTTTGGAATTTAACCGAGTTCTTGGAAGTTCTTAACTAACTAATCGATGTAGATTTCCCTTTCTTGATTACTCAGATAACTCACTAACGAATAACCTCGTCTTGGATCCAAGTAAGAAATAGTTATTTATCCAACATGTGCATAAACTACCACTTTTTTATAGGTGGGAAGCTTTTACACACGATCGCAGCGAATATTACAATCTCGCAAACAAGGAAAAAGTGTTTTAGCTATTATTAAACTGTGCTCCTTGTAGTTGATTTCTAGTTTGATTGTATGACGTAATATTTTGTAAAATTCTCTTTACTAGAAGAACGACCGTTTTAATACGCGCACTCGACGTAATGTATAATACGAGTACCACAAAAGTTAATTTAAATTTTATGTAAAAAATATAGCGCCCACAATAACAACCGCTGAATTTCATTTACGATTAAATTAGGTGTTTTAGTTAAAGCAACGATTAAATGAGCAGATAATGAAACCAAAACAGCTACAAACAATCCGTAATCAACTACTAACGAAGATTTGGATGACACTGTAAAGTGATAATTACATTTTCCGTTGACCGCTTGTTAATTTCAATATTAATGAATTCTTTTGTCTAAATTATAGTGTATTAATGGACCTCGAACATGTATTGTTTGCACTTACCAACAGTGCAGCAGGTAGTGCAACAGGGTTTTCTATATTTTATAGCTCCATAACTGCACAATTACAAATTCACTTTTTCAAGAACCGACATTTTTGGTTATAATTCGCATGTCATATTTTTCAAAGGTACCTAACTAGGTTTCCTTAGCAAGCGTGATTTTTACGTGAAATTGAATGTGAGTGGAGTTGACGTCTTCTGACACTCTTTGTGGAAAAGTGAATAGAAAGTGTTGAAAAATTTAAAAATGACCTACCGCGAGGACAAAAAAAGGATGAAGGTATTTTATAAGGTCATATCTTTATCGAAAAAGATGAAATTGGTTTTGATTTGGCTTTAATTTGAAATTTTGTCATCAAAAAAAAAGTTTGCGGTCAACGAAAAAATTTTGTAATCAATTCGTTTGTTAATGGGCGATTAATAATCTCAACTATTAAAGGCACTCACTCGCTACACTCGTTCGTGCTTTAAACAGTTTCGATTATTAATCGCCTTCATTAAGAAACTAGTTTATTAAATAACTATAAATACACCAATTCAAAATATTTACGAAAATGTTGAACACATATTATTGTTTGTTATTGAAATATTATGGTTTATTTTAGTGCACTGCAGAACTAGGTTTATGAAACCATAAGAAGGATTTTGTTAACAGATCAAGAATCAAGAATCAAGAAAATGGTTGTGGATAAATATGGCAACTATGTACGAAAATTTATGCGTGGGTGGGATAGAGTTGACATTTGTATGACATTTCATGTGCGTGCATTTGATTTTTTATATAGGTACTTTTGCAAATTAACTTCACAATTTTCAAAATTGCGGGCCTACGCACTGTCAAAGAAACGCCAATTCTATCCTGCCTACAGAGTTGCCACATACATTTTCGTACATAGTTGCCATATTTATCCACAACCATTTTGAATCACCCAATACTTTATTTAACTAAAATTTTAATCATCTGAATAAAATATTACATTTCAGACAGGATCTTTGGAAAGCTCATATATTTGAAAATAAAACAAAAAGAAAATCTTTCCACTGTTGTTTAGACTAGAACGTGATGAAAATAAAAAGTTCTCCTTATTAAGCAGTTTTCTTTTCATAATTTTGGGACGTCTTAAAAAAATTGCCAGTATTCTATAGCAGTTTAGATGATTAAAAATAACTGTAGTTGTTGTTTTCCTTGAGCTTCTTATTTTCATATTAAAATATTATTCCGTTATATTATTTCTCTACTTGTTCTTTGTTAAACTACATCCATTGCTTGCTTCAACACCGTCTCACTAGCATCAGCAAGCTGCAATAATTAATTGTACCACTAACGCTGTCTATATCGGGTGTGTCAAAAAGGATGGACACCAAAGAAGGGTAATCATGGAACATGAAGAAACATTTTTTTGGCTCGTATCATAGCAACAAAAAAAAAAACACCTTCATAAAATTAATGTCAATTAAATTGTGACAATTTTCAAATTGTTGTCAAAATGAGTTTTACCGCAGATGAATATTGCAATATGTACAGTCGCGATCAATAAATTTTGGACATCATTTTTCTGTCATAAAAAAATTACTCTAAATCATGCTTTATTGAAATTGTCACACATGAATTATTATCTACAATTTGTCGATATGAACGATGACAAAATATTAACCTTATTTATTCATTTTCTATTTTTTATTAATTAAAACCTCGTTCTATTCCATTTGTCTGATTTATAAAACTTCTTGAATGTTTTGTCGGTAAAGCTGACACACATTTTCAAAATGGACACAACAATCAAAATTAAGGTTATTAAATACATAAAGGTCGTTTTAAAATGTTTGACAGCACGATGACACTAGTGTCCAAAATTTATTGATCGCAATAGTACGGTCGCTGGACAAATAAAACTGGGACACTTAAAAATTTAATTTATGTAAATCAGAACATTGAATTGTCAATATATCTGTCACTGTCTATATAATATGTCATACCAAAGTTAACCTATTTGTGATAAAGCCGTAATTAAACGATGCAAATTTGTAAATTTTGACTTATGTGATTGTCATTTTTGTCCCAGTTTTATTTGTCCATCGACTGTACCTATTTAATTCTGGGTGCCCCAGAAAATAACGCGGCATTTAACCTCACAGACATACACCATGCGTTTTCCTAACGGAAGCCATCCCAGTGTGAATGTTATTTATTAGGCTTTTTGATCAACGACTGAGAAAAAAAGATGTAACCATAACAACTACATACGCTAGTTTTTAGTTACCTATTGTGTTGCTGCCATTTTCATTTTCACTTTCTGAGAGTTTTTTCTGTAACTGAAACCTGCAGAACGTTTTTGTTACAAAATTGGGGTCTATGTTATGCTATGCTATGCTACTAAAACGCCTGTCCGTTCTTTTTGACACACCCGATATCTCCCCTTTAAAATTAATTACATATTTTCAAGTAATTTTAATTGTTTAATCATTTCTATTGATTCATCTGAGGTCTTGCGTCATTAACAGCTTTTCCAGAACAACACATTGTAAGACTGTATAATACCACTGTATTTTGTTTTAAAGATCATTTTACTCCTCCATCAATTTTCCCTCGCTCTTGTTCTCATCTCAGTTGTGACCTCCGATTCGTCTCGGTACATTTAAGGTTAACACACTTGAATAAGTTCTATTTCATTCACAAAGACAGTAATCATAACCACAAGCTCGTACAAAATAAAGTCTGGAAGCCTGGCAGATATTAATTAAAATTCGTTACCCGAAATCTGAAATTTATTGCTGCGCACTTAGTCTCCTACGTTCTTTTTGTCGTGTTATATTTTAATATACTCGTAACAAAAAACGATCTAGATATTTTGTTTAAATGCATTATCATAAACAGGGTTCGTAATGGAACTTCACCTGAAGAAGTTTATATTGTCATAAATAAATAAATGGGCGATAGCTATTGTAAAGTGTGCCTCATATACAGGTGTCCCAGAACTCACTCCCCAGAGAAAACTGACCAATGCCGACGACAATCTAGGTTCCAAGAATACAAACGAAGAAAAATTAATGGCTTTCATAACATAGTTGTGAGATGTCTAAAATCCACAAATTCCAGAAAGGGAACTCCAGGTGTTAATGTGAATAGAATCGATTGCTAAGCGTATACTAGCACACTGTCAGAATGACGTTTTTGCAAAAGTGTCAACATCAACATGTTAGGTTAAGGCAGATATCATTCAAGATGTCACTCGCCATCGATCACATGAATCTATTTTTATTTTTTTTAAATAAAACAACAAATGGCGGTTCTGAAGACAACCTTGTTTATTCTAATGCACGTGAGCTTATCGTAAAAAACAGGAGAAAAGGTATAACACACGCCAAAAGGGATTATGAAACGAAAAATAAACACAATCACCATTCATTTGCAAGCATAACCGTGCCAGTCGCAAAAGATTCAGTTTAGAATTCGTAACCACTTCAGGAGTAATTGTGGCAAACGCTTCCTGAACGCAACCCTTGAATTTTTCCCTATAGCAATAGAGCAATAGGACCACACAGGCCGGGAAATAGACCTGGATGGCTTAAAATGCTTTGATTGGTCGTTAAACTGTTCTTTTCTTGAATACCGTTCAAGATAGAAACATTTTTCATTGGGATTATTTATTTGTCCTTTTATGAAGATGTCTCCTCTTTTCTCTGTCGAGCGAGTTCTGGGATACCCTGTATTTTATTTTCGTTCAGCTTGTATCATAATATTTTGTAAATTTCGCTATACTAGAGGGTCGAGCTTTTTTAATAAACCCAAACACCCACACGACATAATTACTGCAAAAGTGAATTTAAATTTCATTTAAAAGTATAGCGGCCACGATGAAATTCCATTTACGATTCAATTCGGTATTTTAGGAAAATCTTGAATGAAATGAGCAGCATTTTACGAGGTCGCAGAGAAATGTGATTGGCAAAATGTCTTTCCGGTAAAATAAAGTTTGTATGATTCTGTGACAAATTATATTAATCAAAGATCAGTGCAAGTCAATAGGTTTATAAAACTAAAATTTTAAACCAAAAGAGTATAGGAAAATTTGATTAGGTCGAGAAGATATAAATAAGTTAAACAACCAGGATGTTAAGAAAATTTTTGCGATAAGATTCTTGTATTTAAGAAGATATTTTTTATTACTCCATTTCAAAACAAAATCTGAAAACGTTTCCATTGCTGTTTGAACTTGAAATTTCCTCTCATGAAGCAAATTTGTTTTCGCCCTACAACACCTTATAAAAGTTGTTGTTAATATTTTTCCGACGACCACTATGAAAAATGCGTAAATTCGCACAAATAACTATTATTGAAAGTTGGCTATTCCATGCAAATAGCGAACCCGTGTGCAATGGAACTGGTTAGCCAATCAGATACCTTCTAGCCTGTGCGCAATGAAATGATTGCACACAGTTGTAGTAACCATGGCCACCAATGTATGTTTTGTCCGCAGCTCTGTCGAATAATATTTGAAGTTTGAAGGGATGCCGAATATTAGCGTTTTTTTTGTGGTCGTCGGAAAAATATCGTGTATACCACGTGTTGAAAATTCGATTTCACACTCGTTTGCTTAAGCCACGCGCCTACGGCTTGTGGCTAAATTCTGCAAACTCGTGTGAAATCTTTCATTTTCAACTCTTGATATACAATATACTATTACAATAGCCTATTCGTATAAATCAAATAATCTAAAAATAAATGGAGTCGTTATCGGTTTTCTTTATCTTTATATTAATTACTGTCGCGAGCAATAAATTTTGGTCGTCAATGTCATTTCAAAATTTGGTTAGATTGTCACAAATTTAAAAAATTTCCCTGCCAGATTATGCCCATGTCAACAAAGTGTCAAAAAAATGAGAACAAAATGACAATTAATGTCATACAACATGATGATAGGTTATGACATTTACGACTGTTTTACATGGAGCATTTTCGATTGCGTCAAAGAATGACCTTGACGACCAAAATTTATTGCTGGCGACTGTACGTTACTCCTCTGAAATTATTTATATTCTTGTTTACTTCTCTACTTACTGTATGTAAACTTCATGTATTGCTTCAGCACAGTCTTACCAGCATTAACAAGATGCAACGATTGGGAAACTCCTCTTTACAGTTAGTTATTATCAAGTAGTTTTTTAGTTATGACATGACCATTTAAGGGATACATACATTTTGCCTAATACGCTAAGAAAGCTACCTTAGCTCTGATGATCTGACAATTATAGTCGTATTGATCTTATTTTTGTATGTACAGATTATTCAACCTTTTCGATTTAAAGCATCTCGACTTTATACCTTTTCAATTACATATACATTATAGTTATTAATATAACGAGAAGATTATGGGATTTATAATATGCGAGGATGTTGCCAGGTGACGAGGAGATTAGCCGAGTCAGCTTCACGACGTCCGAGCGTTGTTTAAATCCCATAATATTCGAGTTATATTTCAAGCTTTATCGTATCATTGTATCTAACGTATTATGAGCGCGTAACTAATGTATTACATATTATGACTAACTAACGTATTATAAGTAACTAAGGAAGCTGAGTTATTCGAATATTATGGACTTCATAATTATCAACAAATGTGTAACATAAAGTCATCATAATCGTTAATGATACGATAAAGTACATAAATTTGGAAAATCTGTTTTAAAATTGTCTTTTTAATTGACTTTTAACTACGTTGCCATTAATTTTGGATAACTGTCCCTTAATGTAAAATTCACCTTTACTCTAACTTGAAACAATTTCATAAATTAATTTTCTGTCGTGTGGCAACTGTCGTGCGGTATAGGTTGAATTTGGTGGTTTTCGTTTCCAAACCTCTTGACAAAGTTAAAATAGAATGAATTTTCGCCGAAGCTTACAGTTCAGCGTCAGATCCAGCACTAGCAAGTATATTTTATGAAGATTGTAAACAAAAAGTATTATAAGGATTTGAAAAAATTCTTTAAATTGTTTTAAGTAACTCTTCTTTATTTTCAAACATTTTAAATTCACTCATATCTGTCAACACGGTTTATTTTCTTTGACAAAGCTTTACCCGTAATAGTATCGGGTGTTTTTAAATTTCAGCTCGTAGTAGGCGTTGAAAAGTCGATTGTGAACGCACCACTCGTGTAAAACGTAAGATTTAAACAGCTGATCCGCGATAAGTAACCTGTATAGTGCGTCCACAACCGACTCTTCAACGCCTACTATGAGGTGAAATTTAAAAAAACACCCGCTATATTACATATCTGTCGAGAGAACAATAGTTCACAGAGATACTTGCCTCGAGGTGAACTAGTTCTCGAGATACAGGAATGGTACTTTTGCCGAGGTTTGTATACTATTTTATTCACAATCAATCATTTAATAAAACAAGCAATATTATAATAACAAACAAAAAATAAATAAAAACCTACCTCCATAATATCGTTTATTTCGACAAAATATTAACACTTGGTAGGCGCTGCACGATTGAGATTGTATTAAATTTTAGTTCACAAAAGTCAAACCAAATTGACATTTGCTCAGATTTTTTAACAAACAAAAGATGTGCGATAGTGAAATAGAGTGTACCCCCTCCAGAATTGCGGGAATCTGCACGTAAATTAACACGCAATATCTTACCTGAGAAAAACAAACTACGATACGAAAAAACGTACAGAGATTTTTCGCGACTAGTGCGATAGTAACGCCGCGCCGCCACAGATCAGTAACGGGTTTCACTACTGACCGATTACGTTTCATTACTGACTCCTTTTTTCACTATTACTGACCGGTTGAAGTGTACGCGTGTAATCGCTCACTTTCCAACTTTTAAGGGGTTCGAAAAGTTGTCCATTACTAACCGATTGTGAATAAAAACATTTAAATGTCGTTATTATAACTCTTTGAGAGAAATTGTGAACGCAGTGGTATTAATAAGTTCAGTTGCAAATGCGTCGTTGTCAAATCTAATTAATAGGCGAATAATATTTCTTCCTTGGCTTCCACAATTCGAACAGAAATAACTATCGAATGATATTAGAAAAGTAAATGTATTTGTCTAAAAATAAATCCACTAACAAAAGATTAACAATAAAATTGAGACATACAGGTGTAAGTTGAAGAGAGTTTTATTATTCCAGTGTCTTTAGTGATATTTCAAGTGGTGGCAAGCGTGTGTCACTGGTCGGAGTTGGTATGCAAGTGTTAACTGTTATTGTGTTGGTTCTGGGTCTCACCTTCCTTCCTGTTCGCCGAGCTCTTATATTAAACACTCCATAAACCACCGGATTCATGCAAGAATTCGTGCAAGCGAACAAAAAAAGTCCTTTTTGAATCCTTTGATCCACATCCATCGCCGATTCTCTGTCCAGCCAATACCTGCGAACAAAGAAACACAAAAAAGATGACTTTTACTACAATTTGTTCTCGCCCAACGTGTCTCATTACTTAATGTCACTCTAATGAGTTATAAAATAGATTCGTTATTCGGCACGGATAAAAGACACTTTCAAGGACTCTTGTTAAGGGTAATCTCCAGAGACCTACGTACAAACAACTCTGTCAGTCTGCGTTTAACTGAAAATATTGTTATGTCCTTCACGTGCATTCATTGTTAAGGAAAGTTATTGACAACCTATTGAGATGAATACAATACTAGCGAAATGTATGATGTCCAAAACAGATTTGTACTTTGGTAGGTATTTCGCAATATGTGTGTGATGGATGCCGTAGTACGTCATAATAGAATGCTATATGAGCATGAAAGTTGACATGGGAACAGACGAACTTTACATTTGGTAAGATCGCTGAACAGGAAACATTTAGAAGCAACAAGTTATCGCGATTTTGTACGGCAATCACACTGATTTCAGGGAGACGGATTACTTGATGCACTCATGTGTGTAAACTTCCCACTTTTAGTGTAGTAGTGCTTTATACACGTGTACATGTGTAATTATTACTGATAATAAAAATTTAGTAGAATGCAATGTGATCTCTGCATAATTTCATGTACGAGTATTGTACAGGCTGTTTCCTAAAAAATGCCGCAAACCGTAGCTCTGTTACTTATTGTCGGATTTTAATAAATAAAATTAGCAATACAATGGTTAAAAAAATACTACAAAACGGCTTAATTTTTTATTTTTTTTCAACATTAACTGTTATGTCAAATAAGTGTCACTTTGTTTTTTTAAATGGAAACATATATTTATTTATTTTCATTATAGTAGAGAATTTTTTTCTGATTTTAATGATGTCTAACACGTTGGCTTTTGTGCAATAAAAATTCAAGAAAATTGAAAAAAAAAATATTTTTGTTCGACACTGTCAGAATTTGAGAATTTTCTCCTGTGTGAACGGATTTTGATAAACTTGTCAAAACGAAACGTCAAACTAATTTTAAAGATTTTAAGCGATTTGGAGCCTTTAAGAGGCTCGTAGAACAAAAAACGTCGTATTCAACTCATTCTTGTGTAAATTGGGCTTTTTTTGGCACTCGTGTTCTAAAATATATATCAGCCACGTTTTATGTTGTCAAACTTACCTAACCTATATAAAAAATATGACGTTCAAATTTCAAAAAGGCATTTTTACATGTGGAAAAAACTGTAATAAATCGACTTCTTGATTTTTCAGGTGTACCCTATAATTTTGAAATTAACTGTACTTGTATTTAGAAAATGCTATTCGCTGAAATTGAATTTCACAAGTCAAACTTAGATTTACGGATAATAAACTAGTAAATTAATTCCGAGGGTTTCAGTTCAGCTGAGTTACCTATTTACTATGTATTACGTCAAAGCGTTAAAGCTTTCAAGAGAAACTGAAAGGTTCTACAAGTTTTCATTAATGTAGTCAGCCGGAACAGACATTTATTTTGAGTAAATTTCTTTTATGTTTAAAAACTATAAAAATTTACTTGTTTCCTACCAACATCAAAGTAAAGAAGAAACACGCTATCAGTTTTATGTAACAATTAATGCTGCAATTACATAGTTAATAAAACTTCAAAATACGAATCGAGTAACCTTAAATTTTTACTGTCATTTATAACTTAGGTAATCAGATAAAAGTCACAAACTGTCATTTTGTTGAAGTTGAAGTGTGCACATTTAGAATTCTTTTACAATTATTTCCATAAAACGAGGCATAATAAAGTGCTGCCAAATACTCCACCAAAAATATTTTTTTAGTTTTCTTTACTTCGGTCCAAAATGAACAAAAACATAAAAACATTGCAAGTGTTTTAAAAATGTAAAATAACAGTTCCAAACTGTAAATTAAGGTTGTTTAAATTGCCATTTATCGCATATGCTAAGTGATTTTTATACACCTTGACAAGCTGTGACTTTGTGCGCTTTCGTCACAAGGTGAAGTTAGCAACGGGCTTTTTAGTCACGAGCTAAAGTTAGCTTCAGCTATTTATTTGCAAAAATCATGTGACACTCAAAATAAAGTTAGTTGTCACTTGTCAATTGACGTTTATCAGTTTCGAATTTTATGTTTAAATTAACGTTTAAAATAAAGAAGTTACTTGTTTTATTTGTTTTGTTTATTTGATCGTAGAAAAAGTATGTGCAGTATGCAATTCGTGGTGTCTAATAAAACTCGTGACTAAAGTGCTGTTTATAAATCTCGTTGCATAATATACTATTATTTTACATTATGAACCAAACGCCCACTTTAAAGTTGCAAAAATCATTTAAGATTAAACATTCCAAATTCAAGTTATTTTGAAACAAGTTGGACAATTATTTTCATCAACGGGAATGTAATTTTAAAGATTAAAACGAATACCTACTAATTAAACTTGAACTTTGGTGGAAAGAGTTGCTCAGTTTAGGATAATAAAACAAATAATTGTAAATTTTCACTTTTAGCTTAAAATAACAGAAGCAAATATCTTTCGTAAACTAATACATATTAATCTTTGCAACCAGGAGAAAGGAACGAAATGAGTTCTTAAAATAATAATCAAATAATAATTAATTTGTTGGAAATATTTAGTCATAATTCAAACATTATATTATCGAAATGCATTTACTGAATTTATTTATTTACTTATTAAAGTGACAACTGGGATAAAGACTACCTATTATGGTTGTTGCTAAATAACTAGGATTAGTTTTTTAATCACATTTAACGAAGGAAATTTTAGTGAAATGTAATTTGATCTCGATAAAGAAAAAAAAACTGAATTAGAAAATTTGTCGTGAATTTTATTTATCATACTAAACGTGGAGATCAATACAATCTTGGAATAAGCGGATGTACTCCTACATGTTGTATTCCCTGATGAATACTCCGGTGGTGAAACGTTTTGTGACAAAACTCAAATTTATCTATTCCAAGACCAAACATTTTTTTTATAAAATACTTTAAAATGAAATGAAAACATTAAATATGTATACTTATTCGTGACCAAAGTTACAGTGAGATAAGTGATAACGAACATTATTTTAGTTAGCTTCTGGACGCTATATAAATAAAACTATATTCGAGGAAACATCACCAATTCGTGCAAGAAGTTTAATATTAAAACAGTAGAAAAAGAAATATTCCCGAAAATGTAAGACAAATGTTCAATGATTCTACGGGTAGATGTGTAAGCAAAAAAATTTATTTCCAACAATGAAGTTATTTCAACTTGAGTAAATTACAGTACAATAGCACAAAATCAATTCAAGAGGGAGAAAATATTGGAAAAGAAAATAATACTGTGTTATGGTTTCTCACACAGTCATTTCCAATTGGTTTTTCAGAAATTAAAAAAATATCTCTTAGTCAACATTTATGTCTTGTGATCAAAGCTTCGTAACGTTAAGCTGAAATTGAAACAAACTAATTTCTTAGTAAGAAACATTCTCTTTGTTTCAAAGAATTCCACCATTCTCTGTTTTTCACGTCTGAAAATTGCTTTTGTGAAATTAGCTGTTTGGTTTATAAAAAGAGGTAAAGAAGGTCAAATTATGATGTAATTAAAAGGGTTAATTTTAAACTGTTTAAAGGAAATAAACAGAAATGAGTTATTAAGTACCTATGCACCAATACAGCTATGACTATGATGAGAAGCTATATATTAAATGTAATTTATAATTATAAAGTACATATAGTTTTTCTACTTCGGTGACACAATGAGTATTTTGTGACACCGAAAACAGTTTCACTAAGATCAACTTTATAGCATTGTTTCTAGTGGTTATTGAATGTGGGGTTGGTATTGATAGTAAATTTCAGTATTGAATGTGATGTCATTTGAACCTGAATCCATGTTTTGGATCAAAATAAACTATTAAACATTTGGGAGACAATTTGAAATTTAATTTTCATATATAATATACCAAGGGCAGATATATTGCCGGAAATTTTTTCGAGCTGTCCTGACACACGAGGGTTTGTAGCAAGAAAATTACACGAGGGCGCCAGCCCGAGGGTAATTTTGAGCGACAAACACGAGTGTTGGACTGCAAGAAAAAAATTCTGGCGATATATATCTGTCCCAAGGTACGAGTATATTCGGAAGAGAATTGCCCGAAAAAGCTTTTCCCTATAATGCATTCATTTTTGTAATGACGAACTAACTGTAACTTTTTTTTTTGTTAGATTTATTTACAAAATAAATGAAAATACGACAGTTGGCAATGATTTAAATTGTCATATTGTCTTATTGTCACTGCCAAAATGAATGAATTTCCAAAAGGGAGTAAAGCATCAATAAGCAAGCAGACGAAGCAGCACATTTTTAAGGCTTTCAACAAAATAAAACACATTTCTCATGGAGATAATGGAAACGTAAATACGCAAAGTTCAAAATTGTAGAAGCAGTGGTGGATGTTTTTTCGGTAAATCCTAATCTAAAATAAAACTCTCCCTAAGTGATGTACAGGCTTCCGTCCCAGAAGTATGTACAAAATTTTAAATGAAGAACAAGAACAAGGCTTATGGGAAACTTTATTATTGTTAATTTGGTTGAATCGATTCGGATTTAGAAAACAGCGACGATGACGAGGATGAGTTTGCTTTTTTTCAAAATAATTAAACAAATTTAATTTCACTATACTTTGTTTGGGACCAGTTTTGACAGAACAAATGACGTGACCCATAACCTAACTTTTTAAAAGCCCAAATTCGCGGTAAAAAGATGTGTTCACAAGACAAAAGTTACTAAATTTAGTAACTCTGGTTCGTCATTACAAAAGTGAATTGATTATAGGTAAATTATGTCGGAAATCTTCCCTAGGGAAAATTTCCGCTTAATTAAATTGTGATTGGTTGCTATTCATTCATGAGAATGAGTTTTTGGTCGAGACCGTCAGGTCGACACTTCAAACTCATTCGAATGCGCCAACAAAACAATCATCTTTCGCACAAAATACAAACACTATTTTTTCTACAACCGCATTTTAAAATTTTTGAATTTTTTAATGTTTGTAAAATTTTCCTTGGATGCTAAAATATAACTATTTTAGCACCCAAGGAAACTTTTTGACAAATATTTTTTCACTATCAAAAATGACATACTTTGCGACTTGATAACGATGCATAAATGTCACGTTTTTTTGACGGTTGTAGAAAAAATAACATGTCACACTCGTTTCACAGGACATGTTCCTTTAGAGCACTCCTCACTGCGTTCGTCTTGTGTGCAACTCGTATAACAATATACTATTGTGTTGCTCTTGAGAAAACTATTTCACTAATCATCAAAAAGTAGACGCAGAAAATTTGTTTGTATTAGAAAAACCTTGTGGAGAAGAATCCGTTTCAAGCACTTCATTTTACCAAAACAATTACGCGCCTGATATTACTGAAATATCGAGATTAAAAAAAATATGTATCAACTAATGGTAATTTATTGACAATGACATAAGTGAGCACAAATGTCTGGAATGGTGGAAATATTTTCTTCCTCGTTGAGCGTTTGGAAAATAACTTTACTTTTTAAAAGAAACATGTACTCGTATTCCCGGATTATTTAAAAAAATTTAAATGGTGATATAAATATTCGAACGAAGTGGTTAAGAACTGGTCTAGAAATTTTAAACTCGGTGGAGAATCTTGTATGCACTAGGCGTCGAAATGATACATCTTGTTTGTAAAGCTTCTCGTTTGTGTCTATTTTGTTGATATGAGTGTAAATTGCAATTGATATGTTATAAAATGTTGGCAGCGCTGCTAGTCTGAGATGCCGAAATTGGATTAAACAACCAAGATTTTCACATTTTATTCCTGCATCGTGTCGTGTCGAATATGACACACGTGTCTCGACGACAATGGCAAATACATGACCAGACTGAACAGAGCGGGTCCTTCAGGACGAAATTGTGGCTTTCATGAATAGTAATAGTTCATTTGGGAGTGACGGCGCGTGCTTCGAGACATTCAATTAAAAGCATAACAGCGACTTACCATATACACATGACGTAATAAGGAGTCCAACATACGAAGAAGACGAGGACTATGATGATCGTCATCTTCAATGTGCGCACCTTCGCTTTACCCAGAAAACCCAAACTGGATCTTGTGATGCTGTCAGCTGAAAAACGTCTCCGATTAAAATTTACATCTGCTGGCAAGGCATTTTGTTTTGCTGAACAGGGATGTTTTCAGTTTTGTTTTTAATAATGAAAATCCTTTGAAAATGTTTTCATTCCGTTACTTTAACAGTTCTATTTGTTAATTTAAATAAAGTTTTTATTTTCTGGGCTTATTATTATAAAGTCTCTTCTAGATACAAGCACTTTGTCTTATACGAATCTTTATTCAGGATGAGATCCTGGAAAGGCTTAAATTGGAAGCGTGTCGGGGCGACAACCCTGAAACGTAAGCTTTCAAATTAGGACAAAAGCTTTCAACTTCGATTTTTAATCGTTGCAAGTGACGTTTCACTTTCTCGTTTCAAAAGGAAACATTTTTTAAATCTGTAAACAATTTATCGACTGAAGGTTTCTCATGTACGTATTATTTTATAGAACAATCGGTATTATTACTTTTACTTCGTAAGCAAGTCAAGCAAGACAGATGACGAAAGAAATTAAACGTTGAGTTCAAACGGAACAACGGTTCTCCCTTAAAGGATAATTTGTAAGTTGAATGGAGCTTTCGGATGACAGATAATAATAGTGCTACTTGAAGAACGCTATTGTCTGAGTTGAGGAGTGAATTTATTTTGTTTATTTGCAGAGGCGAACATCGATCAAATCTCTTACGTGGCGGGAACTAAGAAGACAACTCTCAAGCTTGACAAATTATAGCAATACCGCGTCCAGACGCAATAGAATCTAGACTGGAGTTGGTGAAAAGACGTAATGACAAAGAAAAAAAATGTGGTGTGTGTTAAAACGGTAGTGAGTTTCTTAAATTTACAGATTTATCTCTGTTAAATATAATGAGTGACTATCAAATGGTCTCAAGAAAGGGTTCATGATCGTAGCTCTAAATCTAAAGCTCAACGTAGAACTTAAAAAAATTTGGTCGTAAGAGACAGACAGATTATTATCTACAGCACGAGCTATTGGAAATGAACGGAAGAATCTCGATGTCATATCGCCGAATAATTTAATAATAAATAATAAGTACGATTTCAATGAAAGAAGTCAGTATATTTATCATTCGTCTTTAGTTTTGCATTTTGTACACTTGGGAATTTACTCACCTCCGTAAGGATTTCTTGTTCGGCGACATATCTCCGTAAGTATGGCGGCATATGAAAATATGATGACGGTGAGTGGCAAGGCGTACATCATTATCATACTAAAGAGCAAGTACGCCAGTTCATGGGCGTATGTGGGAAATACGTTGTAAGTTACGCACTGGAGATACCAAGTGATGTTTGGATGAGACTCGACGTGGAAAACCACCATCTGTAAGATTCTCATATTTAGCAGGAAAGCCCGAGCATTATCTGTACATTTACTTGTGGAATGCTGCATAAAGTGGCTCCCACCCAAGCACCGGTTAACATCACTTTGTCCCTTCTATCTAAGGCCCGAAGGTATAGAGGTTTCAAAACGGCATAAAATCTAAAACGAAACAAATATATCAAAATAGATGCAACAGCTCAAGAAATAAATACTCGTATATGAAGCTCAAAATTCATCCATGTGGGTCATTTTCTCGTCAAAGAAATTTTTTGGAAATTTTGTAAATTGTAAAAATTGAAATCTCAGAAACCACAAATTTTAGAATTTAACGATCTGTACCAGAATTTTTTTAGATATGTTTTAACACGAATATATTAAAAAATTTAACAGCGATTATTTCCTTCATGTGTTTAGCAACCAATTGCGTGACAAATATTGACCAATCAAAACGAGAAAACAAAAAATAACCCGATAAAATTTCTCTAAAATGCACATGTGCAATAATCTGACAAAAAATGTCGGTACCTGATTTTTTTTTAATTATTTTGAATAAAAAGGATTGGAAATAATGCGTTTGGTTTCATTCTATTCAGGAAATAATCAGCCGTATACCCCTCGTGCAAAATTTTAATATCGGCAATTTTTTTGGTAATGAACTCAAACATCCATAAATTATTCGGTCAGAAGACCAATTATTATCAAATAAAAGCCCTCGACTTCGTCTCGTGCTCTTATTAATAATTGGTCTTCTGACCTCATTTATGGATGTCTTCGTTCATTAGCAAAAAAATTTCCGATAAAAATTTTTGCACTTGGGATATAATATGTGAATAAATAAAATTGTTTTTTAAATAAAGAAGTAAAACGTATGATTTAAAATTAGAGCGTTAATAATTTTAAATTTTGTAGCAATAATTATCACATGGTTGATTTTGATCTGCATGTCTCTTTTTTTATTGTTTTCTGTTTAACCTTACCTGTCGATACTGATGCAAACAAGAATGAAGCTGGATAAGTAGAGCCCAAACATTCGAAAAAACATCATGATCCTGCACATCGCATCTCCAGCACGCCAAGATACCGTAGCGGCCCAACCAATTTCCAGTGGCATCATGAGAAACGTGACCTATAAGAAAGAAACGTTGCACTGTTATAGTTCTTAGGAATTTTACTTTACTACTTTCACTAGTGATTTTGTAGAATCACTAACTACTACTACTACTACTACTACATACTAACTATTTAGACCGTGGCTAAACACACGTCATTATGCGGATTTCTGAGGTTCACCATATGCAAAATATCACTGGTGTAAAGACAGCACAGTAAAAATCTTTATTTGAACTGTTGGTACATTTTGAAAAAAATTGTTCCGGCTGACCCAAATACCGAAACACGGAAATTCTATTCAAAAAATTGCAATTAAGTACATGAAATGAATTTCAATCTGAGTACCTACTACAGTCACTTAAATACAAACGTGCAATGTTTGCAGCCGCAGTAACTTTCATGTGTCTTTCATTTTTGTTCAAATTTATTTTGCAAAATTTTGACACGACGGTTTTAATATTCACGTTTTGTGTGATGAAAACCTTAACAACCGGCCACAGACATACTAGGTAATATTTTATTCCAATATTTAAAATAAACTCATGAAAAAGAAAGTATGCAATTCAAAATAACTTTGATAGTGGAAAAAAGTTAATAAACAATTCGGGAGGTAAATATTAACCAGTCTCGAACTCTATTGTTAGCCCTCGCTATCGCTCGGATGCAAACACGTCCTCAACAGGTAAATATTAGTTACCTCCCTTAATGTTTAAATAACTATTATTTTAATTTAATTCGTTGTAGTCGTATTGTGCACGGTATAAAAGTAAGTATAAAATGAAAAAACGTTTCATATTTTATGTGGAATAAATAGAGTTGTCGCAGAAATCAATTTCCGTTAGTAACTATTTTAATTAGTAAGATCAAAGGAATATTTATTAAGGCCCTTTAAAAAAAAAACAGTACTCGATGTTCCACTGAATGGAGATTTCCTTTGGTAGCATTAAATAGCAGTAGCAGTAAATACAGGGTATCGATAAATGATTGTCTGGTCCAGCTTGCTATGAAAACTTCTCAAATTTTAAATGTGCCTCCTTTATATGTACAGTTAATTTCAAAATTATCGAGTACACCTCAAAAATCAAGAAGTCGATTTATTAGAGTTTTTCCCAGATGTGAAGATGCCTTTTTGAAATGCAAGACGTCATATTTTTATATAGGTTAGGTAAGTTTGACAACATATATTTTAGAGCACCATAATATTGTTTGTTTTATCCTCTCTACATGGTGCTCTTCGCGATGTTATAATATCGGGCTACCCTCCGGATCAACCACCCTTCTTCTAATTTGGAAAGAATGTACACTTTCGCGTCTTCGGTTAGATTAGGCATTTTGTTTGTCAAAATTGACATTGATCTTTGACAAAAAATGTAAGTGCATTTTACACTGTAGAAAATTAGGTGTACTCTATAATTTTGAAATTAACTAACTGTACAATAAATTCGGTAAATTCTGAAGTTACATTTTCAGTAAGTTGTTGGCTACCTACATTGACAAATTTTGTTTAGCTATAAAACCGAACGTATTTCCAATTTGACTTGAAAAATACAGATTTATGGTGGTTTATTAAATATGAAAAAACGAATATAAGGAAAGAAACAGCATTGAAAAACGCGAATGAAACATCATTAATGCTATAAGTGACAGTCAATAATAAAAATTGGGCATTTGTTTCAAAATATTTATATTGGATTTATACCATAGGTATATGTATACAGTGCATTTTTTTAACTGTTGCCATACAGAATTGCATGGTAAAACTTATACCCCCTGTTAACTTTCGTTCTGATGAAAATATTCAAACCATTTTTGGAACAAAGTTGGAAGATTTTTTAAACTATCGGATAGTTTACAATTCAATATCCTAAACTGTCGAAAAAGTTGTGAAAAAATATTTTAAAGCGCGCCGGAATAATAGTACGTCGAGCGGCCGCCAGAATAGCGTCCCTGTCGGCTCAACCCATGACCAACTTCATTAAACTATGTTATGGCCATTCCAATTCCATTAAAATGCGCTTCGTATAAAGTATGTTATGGATAGTGATGAAGTGGTGCCATCTGTTTGTTAGACATCAAGGTAAAATTGCCGTCAAATTTGAAATTTTGTCAATCAAAAAACTCTGAAAATGTTCATTAAATGCATTATTTGTGGCAATTCTGAAAAACCTTTATTTCAATTTCCCAGCGACAGTGGAGTTAGAGCTAAATGGTTTGAGGTTCTTCGGGAAATTTGTGGTACTAGAAAAGAAATTCGTTAACATAGTTTAATGAAGTTGGTCATGTGATGGAGAGGAAGTGGCGATATCTAGTGAAATTTAGAATAACCACACATTTAAAAAGTCAAATATCAGGTTATGTTATATGCCATTTCATTGTCAAAAACTGTCAGTTTATACTTTTATGACACTATGGCAGGAACATGAAAAATTAGTTAGCGTCTTAGAACCTCGAATTCTGTAATTCTTGCATCGTTTTACTCCGAAATGATCAAGTTCCACGACGAAAACGTATAAACTGACAGTTTTTGACAATGAAATGGCATATAACATAACCTGATATTTAACTTTTTAAATGTGTGGTTATTCTAAATTTCACTAGATATCGCCACTTCATCTCCATCAACGACTTGTCATTTGGTTTACTTTTTTTCGACATTTGGGATGGCCATAACATAGTTTAATGAAGTTGGTCATGCTCAACCAGCACCTGACCAAATTCCATTACAGTGCGACATTTACAAAATAGTGGAAGAAAAACATTTAGAACAATTCCTTTGATAATTTCTGTTAATTTGTTGAATTATTTGTTTGTTAACGTTTTTACGTTTTGTTTTTTTTTATAAAGAAATTTAATTATAGCCACGAGAAGATCTCGCTATTTATTTTTTAATTGAAACTGACAAAAATCAAAAGTGGGGATAGGCAGTTGCTGGTTGAGCCGACAAGGACGCTATTCTGGCGGCCGCTCGACGCACTATTATTCCGGCGTGGTACAAATATTTTTTCACAACTTTTTCGACAGTTTAGGATATTGAATTGTAATCTATCCGATAGTTTAAAAAATCTTCCAACTTTGTTCCAAAAATGGTTTGAATATTTTCAACAGAACAAAAGTTAACAGGGGGTATAAGTTTTACCATGCAATTCCCTATGGCAACAGTTAAAAAAAATGCACTGTATAGTTGCCACACGGTATATTACTTCTCTAATCTAATCGCTAACAAAACAATAATAAATTAGTTATTATGAAATAAAATCATTTGCTTAAAATAGTAGTTTATTTAACGAATTCGTGTGTAATTTGGGCTTTTTTGGCATGAGTGAGCCACGAGTGCCAAAAAAAGCCCAGATTACACAAGAACGAGTTGAATACAACGTTGTTTTGTTCGACGAGCCCCCCAAAGGCTCCAAATCGCTGAAAATCTCTAAAATTAGCTTGACGTTTCGTTTTAACAAGTTGTCAAATTTATCAAAATCCGTTCACACAGGAGAAAATTCTCAAATTCTGACAGTGTCGAACAAAAACATTATTTCGTATAAAGGTTGTTTTTTTTTTAAATTTGGCGTCGAAGTAGGCGTTGGAGAGTTGATTGAGAACGTACCACTCGTGTAAAAGTGAAAGATTTAAACAGCTGATCCATGATCCGTAACCTGTATAGTGCGTTCACAATCGACACTTCAACGCCTACTTCGACGCCAAATTTAAAAAAACACCCGTTATCATATTTTCAGCAGACAGTGTTTACAGAATTATGGAGGGACATACTTAGTACACAAGAATTTATTGTTGGTCTCAAGCACTCCAGTAATAATTCAAATGAGTTTATTTTGGATTTAGATTTAGTCCACGTTGTGAACATTCTCATGACTTTCATGAGGGTTGTTGTGTTAGGCAGCTTCAAGTTTAACAACAAATATTTTCATATCTAATCTAGATTTTGAAAGTTATTGTTTTATCTATTTCGTTACCTATATAGCATATACTCGTACAAGGTTATTCACGAGAGGGGTACTTCTAAATTTTTATTTTGCCGCAACCAACAATACAATGGCAGTGACTATTAAATCAAATGTGTTATTTCTTTTAAATTAGAAATCAAAGTAAGTTGAATAGATTTGTCAGAAATGTCAGATTGGCAGATAACCTGTATTTAATCAAAATTAACAAATTAAGTTAATGTAAAATGTGTTCGAAGTGTCGACCATCGGCTTGGAAACATCCGCAGGGGCGACAGAATTCCTTCCACGCTCTCCAAAATGAGGATCATATCAGTCTTTTCGTCGTTATTGTAGACATTTTTTTCGAATTGACAAAGATTTTTTGCTTTAACGTCAAAGAGACAGGACTAAGAGCCGTCGTGGATTCAGTTATAATTATTTTCAAAATTTGAAATCAAGATATTGTTGCAATGTGTATAATGGGTTGCGGCAAAAAGAAATTCAGAAATACCCCTCTCGTGAATAACCCTGTATGGTATGTGTGGTATTTGTACCATTACCTAGCAGTATTGTAGGTACTATTGTGTAGTATTTAATACGTAATGCAGTAATTACGTTGAACTAATTCTAGAATACCTGATAACAACAATTTATTATAACTTTAAAATGTTTATAATTTATAATACAAAATATACAAAAAATAAAATTATAATTACGGAAATAATTGTTCAATTAAACAAACAAACCTTTAAACTAAACTCAAAAACTAACGAATCAATTTTCTTCAAACAAGTTCGTTAGAAACGAAAAAATTCTGATTGCGTTCTGCACTTTGTTTCATGAAATGACTGACACGCAGCAATGATAAATCTGTGCCAAATACAATATGAGTCAATTGTGGCTTATTTCTGAAAATTTCTTAGATGCAACCAAAATAGTATATTAAAGAACGAGTTTTATAAGGGTTCATTTGGCGCACAAGTCCCAAGTGTAGAAAAAGAGCCGTAGGGGAGTTTTCTATGGGACGAGTGCGGAAATGCCCTTATAAAACGAGTTTTTTAATGTTATTTTTTCGAATTTGCACCCTTTTTTAATTTTTAAATAAAAAAATTAAATTTTCAAATTCTAGGGAATTTTGTATTAATTGGTAATTCAAGGTAACGGATGCAACTACATCTGCAACACATGTTAAAAAGTAGAGTTTGAATATTAATATTGGAAGTTTTTTGGTGTAAATGACAATAATACACTGAAATATTCATAAAAATTTTCTTAGAGATCTAATAAACCACGAGTGCTTTCATAGATAGCCATAAACGACTCCAAATTGAATACAATAATAGGCCTATTAGAGACGCGAATTCTAAAAATACTAATTCCACTTACCACTTGATACTGCGTTTAATTTAAACGATAAATTGAATCAAAATTGCGTTTTTGGCTACAAACCTCAAAATGACAATGTAGGAAATTTAATCAGCAAAATGACAACGTAAAAAGAAAAGCAACGTAAAAATGGTTCAAATTTTGGAGTGAATACGCGTCAACCATATTTAAAACGGACCTTTAAACGTGGCGTAATGTCTCTGGCGTTATGGCGATATACTCACGAATTCTTTGAGTTTTTCAATTGTAAGTACAACTCTTCCAACAATAAGGGCTAACTCATTTTGTAAAAAAAATGTAATACATAAATAAAAAATAAAAATATGCCAGCGATTTGGATACCTCTGTAGATACAGATCCGCAGCGACCATGGCATTTTTACGACATAAGCACCCCATACATGAGAAACATGTCCACTTTCGTTTGAGTCATAATAGTTTATAACCAAATTTTAGCAAAACTGTAAAGACAAAGTTGACAATTCTCAGAGCAATGGAATTGTGGATTACTGTTTTAATTTTTTTGAATTACAGAGCTAGTGAATCCTGGAATTATTATTTTTGGTTGCATCAATGACCATTTCAGAAGTAAGCCACAATTGACTCATACTGTATGTTGCAGTGTAGAGAGCTCCTCGCGACTATTTATGTTTCGTCAATTTTAATCTGGAAAACGGACAGTCGTGTCGTGTCTTGTCAGTTTGTAAAAAAGTTTTTCCAACGTCAAGTCTGAAAATGACATTTCCATCACTCAATTTAGAGATGAAAGTAGGCATTTGCATCACATGTGAGGAAAGTAAATCACTTCCCTCACTAGTGGGGAAAGTAAAACAAAAATTTGATCCCCATTTAGGTATGTACATACTTTCTTTAAAATAACGTTCAAATATACATTTGTAAGAATTCTTTATTAACAATTAGCACTTACAAAGATACTTAACTTTTTTTATCAGTATTATAGAAATTAAATGTACAATTTTTTACACGAATTAAAACTCCAAATGTTCCTGTTTTTTTTTTTCTAAATAACGTGTCGGTACAGAGCTTGACGTTGAAGCCAAACTAGCGCTTCTTGCTACTTGTCTCCATCTCAGTAACGCATTGTATTCTTTTCCGTAGCGTGCTCGAGATTTTATAGGTAATAACTCCAAAGATACCTCGCTGCTTCTTTAATTTCTGTATTTGGTAAATTTACAACACTATCTTCTACTTCCATCACTATTTGTTTAGTAAATTCTGATTGATTTTCAAGTTTTGGTAAAAACACGACTTGACATTCATTAATTAAATTTTATTGTTCACTGTGAGCATGGAAACGTGATTTTCAAATTTTACTTGTATGTTGATTTGTATAAAATAATAAATTGACAATCCTATGCAATATAAACCGAAAGCTCTTGACGTTGGAAAAAATAGTATGTTATATACGTGAGGAAAGGTCCATTGCTAAACTTGAATGATTAGATCAACTCGCTATCGCTCGTGATCCAATTGTCATTCTCGTTTAGCAATGCATCCCTTTCCTCACTTATATAACAATATACTATTTTCTTTCGTGGCAATCCTAAATATCACAAGTCAATTTTTCAATTACTGAATTCTTACATACTTTAATTTCTTTATGATTTAAGATACGTACGGTTATTTACTTGATTTCATCTAATTTCCTGATTTATTTGGATAAGTTGTTCTTTAAAAACGAATTTTTTAATGCCACACGCAGGAAAAAAATGTGTTTAATAAACTCTAGACTCTTTATGTAAGAATATTCATCTGATTGTATCACCAATCCGTGACAAATAAAAGGCACGTACAGAAAGCGAAATATGTAATATCTTTCTGCAATAAAATTCCGTACCAAGTTAGACTGGATGAAAGACTAGCACAAAGAATAATAGAAATCTGATTTCGTATCCCACATTTCTTTTTTGAAGTTATAATTTAATTAAATTCTCTCTCGGTTGTATTTACACTTACCAGTAAATCTGCAATAGCAAGATGCATCAGCATGGTGTTTATTCTAGAAGGGGTCTTCCTACGTCTTTTCACTATTAACACTAACACAGTCGTATTTGCGATAGCGGAGAACACCATCAAAATACTGTACACTATGATGGATAATTGATGACCTTCATTGAACCGCATGTTTATGGGCAATTTGTGTTGTGTTGCATTATCTAGTGAGGTTTCAGTCCAGTCTAATAAGTTTCTGTGGTCTTGCACCGTTTCACTGGCTACCACCGGGTCCTTCATTTTCCACAGTTTCTCACTAGCGTTCATCACTGCAACGGCTTAGCAAGGTATCTGCAAAAAACACTCGTCAGAATAAAAAAGGATAACAAATATTATAGGATGATACAAAAGATTAATGTCAATATTTATTTCATTGCTATTTATAACAAAAAAAGAAATTGAAATTAAGATTTTGAGTTTTCAGTGTTAAAAATTGAAATTATTTTTAATTAGCATTAAAGTTTCTTTATAGTGTGTAAATACTATACTTTTTTTTGTAATTTTTAAAATTTAAATTTTTTCAATCAAATGTTACGAAGCCAGTGTGAACTGAATAAGTCACGCGAAATTGAAATATTTTGCGGTGCTCCTTTGAACGCCTTTCACGCCTAAACTATAATAGCTACAATCCGGCCGTTCTTTTTTATATGAAATTTTATCTTCTAAATAAAATATTCTAAGCAAGGTCCAAAAAACGTGATTTTCAAAAAAATTATTTTCTTCATGAAATTTCAAGAAAATGTATGATTGGGTCTAATAAACCCGTTTGTACCTGTATATATACAGGCTGTCCCAGAGTTGCGAAAAAGCTCCATAACTAGTTTGTTATAAAAGATATCAACTTTTTCTTTTTTCTAGATGATAGCTACGCTCCTACTGCATATTCGGAAAATATTGCGGTATATATACAGAGTGTCCCAATATTATAAAAACACTAAAGTTATGTTTTTTTAAATGGAAACTACCCAGTTTGATTTTATTTTTGAACTCTATGCTAAATTATGAATCAAATTTATACAGGTCGTTTTTACATATCTGCCATCGTTTTTAACCAGTGGCGCTTTTTTTACCAGAATTCCGAATTGCAGGGGTCCCTTCGAAAATTCGTACCTTCCAAATCGTTGCACATAAATTAAAATAATTGACACTGGTTGATTCCTGAATGTTTGCCGCATCTGTTAAGTGTTTACTCAATAACGTGCTTAGAGCCCGATTTCAAGTCAGGGTGACAAGTAAGCGATGCAGCGCAAATGTGTAGCTACAGTGCATTCACATTTGTTTTAGACCAGAGTAGGCTATGGAAATTTGGCGAGTTGTATGGTAAGACTGTGGCTGAATGACAATATACATCATGTATAATATTTGAGGTTACACTTTCTTGTCAAAATTCATGACCATGTAGCCAAGCATTATCATTTTCCAATTAACTACATAGTTTCGAGGACTCAATAATATGTGTATTTAGTGATAAATGTAAATATTGCACAAATTTAAAACTAATTTACCTTAATACTTAATAATAATGTCAAATTTGACACTGGCAGTTCGAACAATTTTGATTTTGTTATTTTGACATAGCCCCGATACCAACATTTAAAAAAATTAAAATAGCCTACTCTGGTCTAAAACAAAAATGAATGTATTATATCTTTGTCCTACACATTAATTACTAATATGCGTCATCTTTCTCAAACTTGCAATTTTGGCCGTTACCATGACAATACAAGTTGCAACTCAACTTGAAATCGGCCTCTTAGTCGCATATGCCTACTGCGATTTTTTAAATATAACAAACTAAAAATGTCAAAAACTCATTTTTTTCAAATGGCACCCTGCATTGCACTAGTCGAAAGCTTTTTTGACAAGCTTTCCAACTGTATAGGATTTGTATAGCCGAATGTGAAAATCTAGGGTGCTATCTTAAAACCACTAAAAATCACTAAAATAATTAAATGTTGAATTGTTAAACACTGTTTTGTTGGTTGATTCATCTTTATGGAGTGACCATATTGTGTGATTATCTTTTGTTAGGCCTACTAGATTTTTGTATTGTCTTTTTAACGGAAAAATTGCACCAAATTTAGCGGCTTTAGGATAGCACCCTAGATTTTCAGATTCGACTATACAAACCTTATATTGTTCACAAGCTTGTCAAAAAAGCTTTCGACCAGTGCAATAATAAATACGGTGTGCCACTTGAAAAAAATGAGTTTTTGACATTTTTAGTTCGTTATGTTTAAAAAATCGCAGTAGGCATATGCGACTGAGCAGGTTGTTGAGTAAACACTCAGCAGATGCAGCAAACATTCAGAAATCAAACAGCGTCAATCATTTTAATTTATGTGCAACGATTTGGAAGGTACGAATTTTCGAAGGGACCCCTGCAATTCGAAATTCTGGTAAAAAAAGCGCCACCGATTAAAAACGATGGCAGATAAGTAAAAACGACCTGTACAAATTTGATTCATAATTTAGCATAGAGTTCAAAAATAAAATCAAACCGGGTAGTTTCCATTTAAAAAAACATAACTTTAGTGTTTTTATAATATTGGGACACTTTGTATATATACCGCAATATTTTCCGAATATGCAGTATAAGCGTAGCTATCATCTAGAATAAAGAAAAAGTTGATATCTTTAATAACAAACAAGTTATGGATCTTTTTCGCAACTCTGGGACACCTGTATGTATATTTTTATATTCTTAGCATTAATTCAAGCGATTATATGGATGCTGCGGTAAATAAATTGCCTGGACTAAACTATCTCGAATTTAAAACAAACATTTTAAATTATATTCTATGATAATTAACTTTGTAGTGATTCTTTAAGCAACACAATGCCCGATAGCAAAAGAAAAATTATTTTCAACTCACACCGGAATTGGGTGTCGGAGGTTTTTAATTATCGAAGTACCATCATGAAATTATTAACAAACAGATGATTTATAAAAGTAGACAAAAAATATGATCACAATGGTTACCACTGCGTACACCGTTCATATTTTTTTCAACAAGTATTCATTAACGCTTATTATTCTTTTATATTTTGCTCTTTAATAATATATTGTCGAGAAACATTCAAAACTCATCACACTAATTATTTCTGCTTACAGTTATTTTTTACTTTGAAAGTTTAGAGCCTGTGTAATCATAAGACATCTCTTTCTTTGTCCTGGGTAGATTATTTTTGCGTAATTTGTAACCGGAGCAAAGTAACGCTGGGACAACCTTCAAAATCCAGGACTGTCCCGGCTAATCCTGAACATGTGGTCACCCTGCTTATAACGCTTCTAACTAAATATTTTTCAGAAGTTTAAGCTACATAAACACACAAAATCCTTACTTAAATGTTGTAAATTACAGCATGAGACAATTTCGACAGATTATGAAAACTGGCTGGAAGTGTTAAAAGCTATAATATTTCTGCTAACATGTTAACAGCAATATTTAATTTTGTCAAATATGTATTAACATATTTCAAACAATTTTACATTATATTTCGATGAAGTTTTTGTTAGTAGTTAGAGTATTTCTTTAGCTTTCTTCTAATATAGAAATTATTATCCATCTTGAGAAGAAGCTGAATAGTTACGAAATAGATCAAGCAACTTGCAGACTTTTTGTAGTAATCACTCGGAGTATTGGCTTAGCAACAGCATATTAGCAAACCAAGTTGAGAGATTGGAATGTTGCTTTAGAGAATCTTTCCAATAGAATGACAAATCGAGGAAGGATGTGAAAAAAAACACACCAAACATGTACGAAAACGCTGACAACCCAAGGAATTCAGGTTTCATTGCACACAATATTATTCCACGAGCGTGTAATCATAGCTATTTCTCATGACAACGAAATATGTAATCATCC
Organism: Tenebrio molitor; assembly: GCF_963966145.1. Classification (NCBI taxonomy): domain Eukaryota; kingdom Metazoa; phylum Arthropoda; class Insecta; order Coleoptera; family Tenebrionidae; genus Tenebrio; species Tenebrio molitor. The sequence continues at coordinate 20,951,667 of NC_091047.1, read as the reverse complement.
ATTACACTCGTAGAAAACCTTTTATTTCTACGGCGAACAAAATTCCAGATTTTCGTAATGATAGTTCATTTATTACTTCAATTTAGCGAAAAACTTACAACAATTTGCGAATTATTACATTTCAAAATATGTAATCACCCCATATGAAAATTGCGCTGTATTATAGCTTCATAGACTGCGGTGATTGCGATGATTCGTAAATACAATTTGCGTAATGAGTCATTACTCAAGACCATAGATAATGAATAACATTAATTAACACTAAACTCACATACCCAAATTAGTTACATATTTACTTTATAGTGAACTTATTAATAATAAGTTGCTAAATATATTATTATATATCGGGCGTTCAAATGAAATCCTGGGCTGAGTAGGCGTTGGAAGAATTAAACCGTTTAGAACAGTGTAAAGTTTGAATTTCCCGCCGTTTGACACGAATGACATTTGTTTATGTTTAATGGGGACATAACTGAACATGTTTGTTTTCAGCAAAGGGTGCCCTTAGATATTTGCTTCGAGAATAGGAATCGTTACGTTATTCTATTTTTGATGTAAAATATTGCAAAGAAAGAAAAAAAGAAAAATTTTTAGGCTCTAAATTTTAGGTTAGCTGTCAACATGCTCCAATTAATCTACGCTTTAAAAAAACACAACAACGCCTTCCCAGCCCAGGATTTCATTTGAACGCACGATAGCTTTTATGTAATATACAAGAGAGTAACGAAAATTGTTAACTCTTTTGTCCAACGATTTAGCGATTTCGTCGTTATTGTATTATCCTGACAAATCCGAACACAATAAAACGTCTAAAAAGCTTTAAATCCTGTATTTGATGTTTTATTTCTCAGTTGTACAGAAACAGATATTACTCAAACCTGTAACCCACGGTGACCTCACCAACAACATTAAATCGTATCTTATTTTGTTATTTACGCTACAGTTTCACCGAAATATGAGTAACAAACAACATCATTATAGACACATGATTTATAACATATGGAGGAAAAACATGTACCTCTTTATAAATATCTGTTACGACAATAATAAAATGTACCTAAACCCAGTAGGCGGAATATTACGATTCAAGAATTTTTCCAACTTGTTAATCCTTAATTTTCCTACCCATCTACTCTGCTAACTGCCACTGCTTTTGAACGAACAGTTTCACATCTTTACGGAGGGCAATATTGCGGTTCAGTTCCGTTTCAGCCTTCATTCGGTTTGGTTTTATGCTTCTAAAGACAAAGTTTTCCGCATAACTAACTAGTAACTAGTGGAAAGTGCCACGAGAAATGCTGGTGGTAGATTAGGACACCCAATACTTGTTTGCTGTTAGTTCAAATTACATTTATTAGTTAGATCAAAGCTGGTAGTAGCTAGTTGTATTTATTTTTTAATTGTAGGTACATTAATAAAAACAATGTTGCAAAAAACTTGCATTTTTAATTCATTACTTTTTAATGCATTAATTACTCTTTGTAAAATTAAACTGTATCATTACATCTTCTAATGCCAATTAGGCGTAACCCAGAATACCCTGTGGGTCTAATTGCCATTGTTCTACAACAGAATAACGACCTTTAGCATACGTTTGAATGTGATGGAATTATACTGAGATGACCGAGATCGACTTATACGAAAAGGGGTATTTCCGACCATCAATCAGATTTTTATGATATAACGAAGTAATCGTTGAACTTGTGAGTAGAAAGTTGAGAATCTGTCCAAGCATTATTAAGGCTAAAGAAAAATAATTTGTCGAGAAAAAAATGGACATGTCAGAATCTCAATTCGTTTTCATTAGATTGTTTTGATTAATGGCTAGTAGTGTACCTCTTTAAATTGGTAATAATAATAATAATTCTTGCAATTTTGAATTATTAATTTAAGTAGCTATTTTGAAAAACGAAATTTTTTTTTACTTTTTCTTTTGCTAGAGAAAAAGTTTTATTTTAGACGGTAGACAACAATATTCATTTGTTTTACCTAGGGCATTTCTAATAAAATCACAAATACGAAATGCGAATACAGGGTGGTCCCGATATAACCTGCCAGAAGAAATCCAGCAATAGGTGACGATGAGTAGAACTTATACACAAAAAAAGTTTCTAATAAAAGTCTTTTCGTTTTCGAGATAAAAATAATTGAAAATTTGGTCAAAATTTGCTGTACGCTAATGAGTTAATCGGTTTTAAAAAGGTAATTCTGGTTACTTGGCTGCGATTTCTTTAGCAACGGTACCTGCAACACCTATGACATTTGTCAAGTTTAATTTTAAATTTGCGAATCCTTCAAAAAGTTATGAAATTCACGAAACAAGATTACGCCGATTTTCATTTACTCTATGGCGAAACACGTGGTAATTCAAGACCGGCAAGGCTACCATACGGCAAGCGTTTTCCTGAAGGAGTCCTTCCGTCTCGTTGTACTTTTGTGGAGCTACATCTGCATTTATGTGAGGTTGGTTCTGACTGATTCCAATACGATGGCGTCCCCGATCCTCCATTTAACCCCTCTGGATTTTAATTTTTGGGGCCACACGAAAGATTTGGTATACGAAGTTGAAATAAATACAAAAAGCCAACTCCAGAAACGCGTAACAGTCGCCGCGAACCAGATTCGTAAAAACCCAGAAATGCTGAATTCTGTTTATGAAAATTGGTACCAGCGTACTCAAATGTGCTTAAATGCCAACGGAAGGCACACAGAACATTTATTATAAAATAATGTTTCTAGTCTAGTTTACCTTTCATTAGTTAGTAGATATTCTCAGTTAGATGTGAAAGTACGAATATGCAAAGTCTAAATAAATTTATTCGATACATTATTTTGGTTATTTAACCACAATTAAGACGATACTCTTATTACACAGTTCTTCCACAATTTTGCACACACACTACCTCTACATTTATTTACACATTGAGGAACACCACTTTATTTATTACTCAATCATCTCAGTCTACAAAATCAGCTTTTGTACCTAAATAAGCTGGTGAATTAACGCACGCAGTGTACAGCGTTTTCAATAAATGTCATTAATTTGATTTAGTTTGTCAGATTTGAGATTTGTCATAAACGATACAGGTTGCTTAGATACTGTCATCCTTACAAACACCAACAATTAATTCCTGAGTAGGTACGTATTTTTGTGGTCAGCAGCGTCGAATGGGTGTGGATAGGGGTTAATTTATCCCCATTATTTTGGACCTAACGAAGGGGGTTTTTTTGGACTTGTTAGATCTTTCTAATGACCCAGAATTTTTTTGGCAGGTTATATCGGGACCACCCTGTATAATCAAGTGAAGATACAGTTTGTTTCTCTATTACATTTCTCTTACAGTAAATTTCATCATCCAGTATATGTATATACTGGATCAATATAAATAACTGACAATAAATCGGCAAAGAAAATTGTTGAATTGTTTCAGAAATTCAGTGATTCCAATTTCTACAAAATTATCAAATGGCTCGTCCTAGAACATGTTCTTTGCAACCATACCTTATTTTAATTAAATGTCTCTTCTAGTTCGCTTCGTAGCTCACCAAGAAATATGTTGATTAAACTTGTTTGAAGAATCAAATAATGACAGCACATTTCCTAATAATAATGCAAAAGTGCGTGCATTGAAGTTCCCGATAACTCATTAAATTATTGACGACACTTAAGATTTAATCATTGCTTTGAAGAGGTTGTGTTGAATCTTGGACGACAAAAGCATGATTTTAGAGAAATTCATTTTCTAAATGTGGCAATTTAATTTTTTCCATGTAAGCTATAAGGTAGGAATTTTGTAATTTTGTAATTAGTTTTGAACTACATAATTATTATTAGGTTCGCATTACCAAATTTTGTAAGTCATGTACATTCAATATGTTTTTTTATTCCTCTCTTATTAATGATAATAATTTAAATTAATTAATATCGTTATATGATATTCGTATCATAACTTCATAAAACGATACTCGATTATTATTATATTATCCCCTCTCGTATCATAAAATGGCACGTTACAAATAACTATTTTTTTTGCAACTTGAAGATATTAATGTCAAGACAAATACATAATCTAAAGAAATACAAATGCAAAATAGAATTTGAAAAATGAAATTAAAACTTGGTTTAAGCCCACGCTCTCAAAGAATGTCAAACATGATTTTAATGATATCAAGATCATTTTTGTCTCCATCTGATCAATGATTTCTAGTATTCTCGATACTTCCTTTCAGCAGATATCAAGGCTTAGGTGTAATCCTTGCTGGGTACAACGATTTTGTTTCACACCACTTTAGGAGGTCTTCTTTCAAAAATATGAATTTACCTTAAACAGCTAGGTAAGATAACATGTAATTTGCCTTGTTATACAAATTGTAACTTGTTAAAAAAATTAATCATATACATAATGATGTTCTCTCTGATTATTATTAGTGATTATCGATAATGAAAGTAAAAAATTTTTTCTTACATCCTTATTTCCTGTAATTTTGCTTTATGTCATTGTAGGCTAATTTTCATGAAAATGCCATAAAGTGATTAAACCCAATAAGAATTCGAAAATACATAGAAGTTAAACAATAGTAGGGTCATCGAGGTCATCGAGAAATGACAACGGTAATGTGCGTTACTGCAACTGTCGAATATCGTACAAATGCATTAACATTAAATGTATTAAATAATAATAGATTTTCGTATTCAGAATTTATTTCTACGAGTTTTAAATATTTTAAATGGTTTACCAGAATATATCTGGTCCATATCAAAATGTCGATAATTTTATTGAGTGTGCATTCGACAAGTGACACTCCATCAAATGGAAAAATCAGCTGACCTATGAAATAGCAATATAGCCAAATTCACCAATAAAAATACACTTCCGGTTATTCTTGAATTGAGGAATCGAGTCAACAACACAGATTTTTTTGTGTAAATTCTTGAAAGTCTAGACTGCCATATCAAAGAGTAGCGATTTTAATCACAAAGAATTGTAGAAAAACAAGTTGTTCAACACGTCTAAAAATTTCTTATCAAAGTCGCCTTTCAATTCAAAACGTAAACCTTGCCAATATAAGTTACGACGTACTCTTGCGAATATAAAATGTGACTTTGATGAGAATTTTTTTTAGACATACGTTATTTATGCGCTTTCATTTCGTGCAGAGTAGAATCAACGGGGCAGCGTTTTTATCAAAACCATTTATAACGAACAACAAATTCGCACAGACTGCGTTCAAGCAGGCTGTTTTTATTATATACGTTATGATTTTATAAAGTTGAGATCCAATCATTTTGCAAAACTCGTTCAGAGCAGGTGCCTCTTATTATCTGAACTGCACTCTACGCAAACTTTTCGGTAATAGGTGAAATGCTGCTTCTGGACCGAGCAATTAGGATATTTTAATAGAAGTTTTCAATCGCTCGTTTCTATTCCTAACAAATTATCAACCACTCAGAATTGGAATTATTTGCTTAAAATATTTAATAAATGAATAGCTAATAATAGCAATTTAATTCTGGATCAGAGGAAAAAAAAGTTGTCAGGAAACACGTTATCTAAAACTTGTAAACAAGTTCAAAAAAACTTTCAGATAATTAGGGAAACTTTTAATGATTTCAATTATTGTGCAATTTTCAATTTCATTTCTAGCACAGTAACAATCGGAAGGTATTTTCAAGAAAAAAACTGGTCAAACCAGTAAATATCACATCAAAAACATTTTAAAGTATGCAAAAAACCAAATTTCGCATTCAAAAAAGCATGTTATATGTATGTACGAGTATGTCCAAAACAAATCAAGTAACATTGACTATTCACCTCAACTTTTATTAATTAATTATTAGTAAAATTTATTATACATTTTGTCCGTTGAATAGTCCCTCGAATACCAATCTTCGCCAAAGTTAAGTAGACTATTTTTGTGGTGTTCTCACTCATGTCCCCCACGCTTGAGAATACCACTCGTGCTGCGCACTCGTGGTATTCAAATTCAAGCGTGGGTAACATTCGTAACAGCACCACAAAAATAATCGACATAACTTTGCTTACTCGTGGTATTATAAGTGAATATCATATTCTACTTATAATAATACAAATTTGCTTTGTGCTGAAGACATCGGTAAATGAGTGATCTACGTAAATTGACAATTTCTGTAATAACAGGAATTTTTGTACAAATGGAAACATATTTTCTTTCTCGTTTAACAACTCATTGAAGCAATCTCCCAAAGACTTTCAATATTTTGATTTAAGCATTTGAAGATTAAATCATTATTAACGAATCTGTCAATTGTCATTTGTCCTTTACAACTAAAGATGCTCCCAAATTTCCCTACGATGAATAAATATAAATCTTTTTCTAACAAATATGAATTGTGGTTCGGTTGTTCCCAAACAAATAACAATTAGTCTTAACTATTGTATTATATTAGCATTCTGTTTAACTAGAAGCTTAACTATAACGACGTTAAGTTCAAGTTATTGTTGACACATTAGTTATTCGGCTTAATTTAAACGACAATATGATCTCCATGGATTTGCAGATCTAATGCGCTTCATTATGTTGAATGTATCTAAAGGAATTAATGGTGCAAAGCATGAGTTTAGTTTCAGATTGTTAGTTACTTACAAAAACAAAAACATTGTCAGACCTTTATAATAAAACTAAATATTTGAAAGTTTATAAATTGAAACCTGTTGTTACAGACATCTCTATTGGTGACAACTTGTCTTACTGACTTTCGAATTTGCTATATAGGAAATGCAAGTAAATATATAAAAATAATCTCATTCAAACTGTAATTCAAGGGTTCTACACGCAAATCCAAGGAAACTAATTGTCGTAAACATCCTGATGAGATTAAGATTGAATCTGTTTTGTTACACATCTCGTCAACACTCTTACAAGCAGCTTTATCACAATCCGCAGGAAATGATGAAGGAATTTAACAAGATTGTTTGTACGATTTCTGTGCAAAATATTTTCATTTTCTGTTACGAGAGATATTTTTAGCTGGCGAGCCTAAATTGTCACCAATTAGTTGGTATTCACTCAATAAATCGATCTGTTATCCGTTAAATTATTACTGCTCTTAGGAAGACCTAACTTTAATAGTTCTTTGCGCAACAAGTGGGATATAGACATTATTATCACACGCATGTGAAGTCTGCATAACAAGGGATTTGTCGACTTTTAATTACATAAATACGATTCCAATATAGCAGAAAATTCCATCATTGATTAGAATCGATGTATGATACCGAAGAGCCGAACAAGACATTTCTTCTATTCAGTTTCCTTAATTTTCTGTATAGCTTTTACAATGAATAATTATAAGAATTTGAGATTACTTCAAATATCTTCTTATGTATCATTTTCTGAATCTGAACATGCTTACGCTGTCTGCTATGGAATTAGGCTGGCATAAAGCTGGCTGGCATAAAAATAATTTCTTGTACCCACAGGTAAAAAAACTAAAGATATAATCGTATACGCAAACAACTTTAGTGGCTTTTCATTTTTGTTTCTTTTTATTTAAGACCAGAATTTTCCACTAAAATCTAAACAAGTTAAAGTTCGTTATTTCGGGTTTGCTCGCTGTAAGTAGGTACTTTCTCAAGTTCAAATCTCTAACTTTTATTACTACTTCCAACAGTCATTTCGTTACTATTTATCCTTTAAAGTACATAGGTAACATCCGCTTGTTAGAACTTCACGACAACAATTTTATTAGAGTATAACAAGTTGGTTGAGATGAATTTCGGAATATCAACTGATCACTCCGAAATTATTAACGAGCAGGAGATTCATTACGTTAAGCAGGGCTTTATATTAATCCCTTGATGTATACCCAGATACTTTACGTCCGTCGTTTAAATCGTGTTTTTTCACAGGATCTCTTTGCAAAATCCCTTTTCGTTACGTCACGAGCAGGACATTATGCCGTTACAAAACGCTACTGTTAGTTTACCGACTATTAAAATTATTTTTAATAACACATTTATTCATTTCATAAAACCGAGTCTAAAAATGAAATCTTTTACATCGCACATTTTTCCAGAATGTTACGGTTTTTAGTTTTCAGTAGAAAAATTAATTGACTGTGTGGCTTTAATATTGAAATGTGAACCAGTAGAAATATATTGAAAAATATTCCTTGCATTTTATAAAATTTGCGAATGCTACAATAACTACTAGAAGTATTGGTAGCTCGGTGGTCGCATGGCTGTCGGAGACAGTGCTCCGAGGTCGCGGTCCCGGCGCTAGTGGGTTCGAATCTCACCGAAGGGGGAGGATTTTTTCGAAGGAAGGAACCTCCGCCGGGCCATGGATGTGTGTGTATGTCTACCAGGGGCTGACGGTAGGGTGGTGGAAGGAAGAGCGACACTCTTCCGACACCACCGCGAGGTCAGCGGGGTTCGAATCCCAGGCCGGATGGGCCTCCCATGGATGTTGTGTGTTGTTGTATTCGTGTTGTGTCGTCCAGAAGAAGGAGAAGAGAGAGGGTGGGCGTGGGTAGCGGGGGAAAGTTCCCCGGAGCCCCGCCGCACCACATAAAGGAAAAATGAGAAAAACAAGCCGACCGCAAAAGGTACCTGATAGGCCAAGTGGTGAAAGGGGAAAGGCTATAAAAAAAAACTACTAGAAGTATGATTTCTTACAAAAAAAAACTCTTACTCATTTTGATAACTAGTCTACTACCATCTTTTACTTTTTAGAAAAAAATCCATTTAAATCTTGATTAAACGTTCACAGAATTAAAGCATCGATCTGTTATAAAGCGCTTACCGACCTTGCAACGTAATATACATACTATATTTTAAGTATGTATCGAAGAATGTTTAATTAGTTGGATTATCCTCATGAAAATGGTGTAAAATATTATCTACAAATTGCTTGTTTTTCTGACTCTGGTTCACAATCTGTGAATAATAACAGATTACTCGGTAGATTTCACATTGCTGCACTATCTAACAAAGCAATCTCATAATTACATTATTCAGGTAGCTGTTGATATGTGTATTTCTTATCGCTACCATTTAAACACTTTTTATTACAATTGCAACAACATGGAGGTATTAATTTTCGTTGGTAGGTTGCTGGAGAGCTTTTATTGAAATTTGACAAAACTTCACCACATTTCATAACGAGACGGCACATTATTCAAAAACTAGATGCCGTTGAGCGTCATCTTACAGCTAAACAAATTAAAGAAACTTCCATCCGCTTACTAAATTAATTAAACTTGATAGTATCGCCTAACTAATTTCAAACAATTTGCACTTTTCACCAATTTTGTCGTTCTAAATTTAATTGAAATCATAATTTAAGAGGCCACAGTATTTGATACGAGTTTCCTGCTAATTAGTTCCTTTCTTTATCTTCTAATTTTCGCGTTCATAGTTCACACAGGTATTCGGGAGCAAATATAAATCTTAAAATTTTCATTCGATTCTAAATTCACTTTTTTCGCAGTGACAACATCAATCTCTATAATTGAACTGAAAACAGATCATCACTCAACGTCATGTGAACTATTCTATTGCGATCTTCGCATTTCTTTAAGGAAGGGATGAATTATGAAAATATGTGTGGGGCTTTAAAAATAAAACGTCAGATTCAGATGATTGCGAATGAAAATCGAAATCGATTCTCTCTGCTCTTGAAAGCCATAGCTCCTACATATCGGATAGAGAAAAACTTTCAAACCGTCGTTGTTTTCACCTTATTTGATATCCGACTGTCCCAACAATTTTAAATTAGATCAATAAGTCTGACGTTTCCTAGACATATTTTGCAGGAAAATCATGTTATGCAGATCAGTTTTCAATAAAACATCTCCTGTACGAAAATTGGATTATTAGACTTTTTGGCATTTTCGATTTTATCTAATTTAAACCGCACACTTTGTACGTCCAAATTAAATTGTTCTTGTGATTTTCGACAGTTAGTCAATCCCCATTCTCAATTTGGAATTTCAGATTTATAAGATATCTTTAGCATAATGGCTTTGCCGAAATGAGTTCCGTGACATTCGTTACTGCAAAAACTGAAAAAGTTAATCAGAGATCGATCCAATCGGCAGCTATTTCCAGTGACGGTGTAAACATGTTTAAATTGACTTCTTTTCAAACAACCGCACGTAAATGAAACAGTTAATTTAAACATAGAGTAGATAGAAGATTGGTTGCTACAATCCGCTTGTGGAAGCATTTAATGCAACTGCACAAACGAGTTGCAAACCTTTTAATTACACAGTAACATGTACGCGGAAATAAAAAAGGACCAGCTTCCCGCCGCAGACGTGACTGTAAAAAGGGTCCATTGTCGTGTATGTTGTAGAAGAGATTGATGTGTCTGGTGTACAATTTCAACAAGAATTATTCATGACTTTCAGAATGTTAATATGGACGCGACTTCAGATTTATCAACCAGAAAATAAACTCTTCAAGTTTTGTTAAGATGTTTCAAGACCATCTTAAGAAAAAAATGTTTTCTGGTGAGCGAAAATTTACAGCGAAAAATGTACATATTTACAATTTAAAGTTGCTGTAAAAGATCCAGACAACAGTTTAACAAAAACGCAAAGTATTTGGAATGTAGAACCGCTTGAAACATGACACTGTTTATCTTCTGCCCCATTTCGCTAAAATATTGTTCAACTGTTTTTACGTATTTTGAAGTGGTAATGTGGATCTGGTGGTAATCTGATCGTCCCTTTCCCTACGTTGTGATTTTTCCCTTGCAAATCTAAGTTTTGCATGACTGAGCTTGATAAACAGTCTTTAGATGTAGGAAAGTGTTCATGAAACAATTCGTTAAATTGTTTTAAAAGAGCTAGAGCTTTGACGACAGCAAATTTACCGTCTTGTTTGCTTCAAGAGAGATCACGAATTTCGCCTTTGAGACATGCAACTTTGGTATAAAAATAAAACGAAATGAAATTGAGCGAAGTACTTTTATTTGTTTGTGTTACAAAAATGACAATTAGCCTTATTCTTAAAGTCACTCCAAACATCACACTCTAGTGCAACATGTCTAAAAAAAAATTCTCATCAAACGTTTTTGTTGCCAAAAATTTTATATTATTTAACTTGTTTATTTAAACCCTACAGTACTTTATAAATGGATATTTTGAAAGCAGAGAATGGAATTATTATGCCACACCTTGCTTGCATTTCGTATTCGTTTCCTGAGATACTTATATAACGTGGAAAGTCGTATATAACTAAATGTATAAACTTGGCCTGTTCTGCAGCACTCGGCTGGCGCCTCGTGCTTCAAATTTCGGCCTCATACCTGAAAAGTAATTTGACAGTGTATGAAAATAATTATTACAAGATAGTTGCTCGACTTTGAGAAACCAACAGCAAGAAAAAATAGTCAGTATCAGTATTAGATACTGCAATAAAGAAGCGTTTGTCATTACATTACTTTTACGGAAGCTTATCACAGAAAGAGAAATTAATTTTGAAATTTTGTATGAAGCTCATGAAATCGCCTTTGTTTACAGAGTTATTTAAAACAATCCCTACTTTTTTAGTCTGCGTGACGTGAGATATATCTGATTGATGACAACCACTAAATAAAAACGTTTTTGATTAGCTTACCAATCCAATTATTGCCGTTTTATTAAAAAAAAAGATGTTTTACAAAATTTCACATCAAAATAAATGGACAGATTTCAATATTCAATAATGAAAAAGAAACATCAGTGGAAGTATAAACGAATTGTGGAAAAACAAAATAAAACTCCTGATTGAATTGGGAGAGATTTTATTTTTAAATGTATGGAACAGAAAGATAATTTCTGTGTTGTCTTTACTGATAAATATTCATGGAAACCTTTTGCAGAAGACAAAATGAAACTATCCAGTAGTTGCAAACAAAAGTGTAAAAGTTATTTGATTTTATTAAAAGTTACTTCTAATCCAGATAATTACTGTACGCCTAGCAAAATCTTGAAATACATTGCTCGTGATATACTGGGCGTTCAAATGAAATCGTGGGCTGGGAAGACGTTGGAAACCGTCAATCGTTTTGCTTTTTTTAAGTGTAAATTGACAGTTGTAAAATTACAAAAAGTACAAAAAATCTTTCTGTTTTTTTATTTCTTTGCAATATTTTACATTAAAAATAAAATAACTAACGATTCCTATTACCGAAGCAAATATCTAAGGATACCCTTTGCTGAAAAAAAAACATGTTCAATAATGTGCCGATTAAACATAAACAATGTCATTCGTGTTAAACGGCGGGAAATTCAAACTTTACACTGCTCCAAATGGTTTTCTTTTGGTTTTATTCATATCAAGAGGCGTTGAAATATGATTTGCCACTACTACAAAATATTCCACAGTCTATTACAGGCACTTAAACATTTTCTCTTAATCACGGCTTTGTTTTAAATAGACCAGACGTGATCAAATGTGACCGAAACCTCCATCATTCATTTTTAATTAGCCAGCACTATTCTTCCACGTCTATGAGGTCAAACCCTTTCACCTTGTACACTTGCATTTTCAGATACGAAAGAGTCTGTGGTCGAATTTCATCTATGTATAATAAGCACCTCGCTGATCATCACCGCCTCTGCATTATTTTGCAAACTACGCTGTCGAACAGTTGTTCAAAATCTCCATTTGGTTTCCATTCAGCATATTGTCATTGAATAAAGTTGTATGGTTAAAATAATTTATTGTCATAGATTTTCCAATTTGATAAGTATTTCGCTTCATGTTTAAAAAATTATCAATCTTCTAAGTAATTCCATTCATATCTAAATAAAAACAAACGGTAGACGAGGAATGATTATGTATGTATGTATTTTAAAACAAATTTAAGATATGAATTTTGATTCTCCAAAATTATTATGTTAAATATCAAAGAAAGACGGAGATGAAGTAATATTATTTAGGAATTTAAGGTGGAATTTAAATTTTAGGAGAATAATTTAGAGCACTAAGGATATTAATTGTTGTGGAAGAAATAAAATTAGCATAAACGTTAAAAAGATATTCAGACTTTGTCACTTAGGACAAAAATGTATGCCATGAAATAACGAAGGAATCCAGAGTCGGTGAAAAAGTGTAACGAAAACTAGAAATTATTATTTCGTGTTCGTTTCCTGGGGTATATAACCGGGAAAGTGGTATATAACTAAATATATAAACTTTCCCGGTTATATACGTAACTTGACATCTGTCAAAGATGACCTCAAAATGTACAATAAATTAATGTTTTTTAAGACTTTGCCTAAACGAACATGAAAAATGTTATTCAATATTCGTGTGCTGTCCGTTTTCAGGTATTCGGCCTGTTTTGCAGCACTTGTGCTTCAAATTTCGGCCTCATACCTGAAAAGTGATCTGACAGTGCTACTCATATGAAAATAACTAATTATGCTCTCATAAATAATGAAAATTATGTATGATGTCATGTAATCCGCCCATTGGGATAAATCTAAAATTTAAATTGTTTTATGGAGAACTTTCATAAGATGGTGCTTCTGCCGAAGATAAAACCGTAAATATATGATCGATTTTATTGAAAGCGAAAGTTTTTTCAACATAGTCCGGTGTTGGATCGAGATTTATCTCGTCGTAAATGTGGGAAACGGCACACGTTGTGGCGAACAGGTTGGCACATCGTGTCAGCAGTAAGCACTCGAAAAGGAATTCGCACAATTTGCAATTTATCAGTCGATGGTAAATGATTGATGTGACAAACAATCAGGCGCCTTGTTTGTGATAATGGGGGTACGTTGGAAAATTTATTTTCAATTTTTATGGAAATCATTGTTATTGACGCGGTTCTTGCTAAAGCGAGTCGAGATGTATAAATTCTTTCGCAAACATTCATCTTTCTAATGGGAGACGCTTGTTTAATTTATTCCCAAGTATGTACAGATAACCGCGAAAATGCATACAAACACGAATTTGCCCACTAAAAAGTGTGACCGTAAATTGCACCAAATGCTCCGAATACTTTCCAGCAAGAAAATTAGAAGAGTAGTAAAGTGGAAATGGGGCGAAAACAGTAACAAACGTACAAACAAGAAGTAACGAGAAGTAAGAGCTGCTTCAGAGATTTCATTTAAAGGAGATTCTTGTGAACTTGCACCAGGTGCAAAATTATTTTGGCACAAGAAAATATTGATTTGGTCCAGGATATGATTTTCCACGATAACGGGTCACAGAATTTCTTGAAACATTTTTTACAGGAATCACAGCTTTGCTCGACATAACACAAGGGAGGGAGACACAAAGATTCACCACTTATTAAAAAAAAATCGTGCCACAGGAAAACAGCTTTTTAAGATTTGATCCGTCGCGTGCACAAAAGGATTATGCTAAATTAATTTGTAAAGTACACGATTTTGTCAAAGAAAAAGGAAAATTGAAAATGTAGCTATGTTTCACCTGAGCTTTCACGGTTTTAAGCCAATTTCAGGATACTGGAGTAACCCCTTTATTATTCGTCGGATGTTTATTTTCAAAATTAAACAACAACCTGTGTGGTAATCATTTTCCGGGCAATGAAGCAGTGATGACCGAGATAAACAAAAGGATTTTTCTCAAAGCATTAAAACAACATCGAATCCCTACGTTAGTGACTTAAGCAATTTTTCTGGAGTTTTTATCCGTGTCAGAGACATTCTAAAACAATTTTTCTTGGTTGAATGTCTTCATAAAAAATTGTTTTTCTAAATAATTTATAATGGAACAACTAATATTTCAAGCTCATTACAATTACATGTTACAAATACATACAGGCTGTTTGATAAAAAACGCCTCAACCCATAACTTTTTTATTTATTATCCGATTTCAATGAACAAAAAAACCGAAGATATGGTTTTTCATGCGCTACGAAGCAACCATAAAATAAATTTTTTATATAATTGATTCAAAAAATTGAAATTCACGCATAGTTATCTGTGCATGAAGTGGGTCATTTTCTTACGTGTCTTTCTTTTTACATTGTTAGTAAGATCGAAACCATAGAAACCATACAAAACAGTGTGTGAAATGCAATTTCACGCATACGACTATTTCTGTTTTTCATTTCACGCACTGTTTTTATTAGTTACCTAGCAACATGGTCACTGCATTGAAACTTCAGAGTTCCTTCAAAAATTTGAATTTTTAATTTCAATTTTTTGAATCAATTATAGAAAAAATATTGTTTATATTTCGTGCGCGAAGATGTTTTTGTGCATTCAAAGGCTTATACTGCCTCGACCTTCGTCTCGGCGTAAAAGACCTTTTCATGCACAAAAAACACTCTCTTCGCGCACTTAATATAAAAATAACTATTTTTGGCGTTATTTTCAGTAGCTTACGATAGTCAACTTTTTTTTTTTAAATGGACACATGTAGTTTTTTAGGCTCAGTCTGATAAAGTTTTTTTTTCTGAATCTAACGATGTATTAAAAATTACCGTTTGGTTCATAGCTGACTGAAAAAAAAATTTTTAATTGTGGTTCAGTTTATTATGAAATTTTCAAGTGTGCCGTGAAAAACAATTGGAATACAAATAGCAACAAATGTCAAGTGTGAGTTTGAAAATTTTCAGGTGCAATCTTGAAGAGTTTTATTATTATTTTCTTGGAAAACATAAATAATAATTAAAAAAAATATATTTTTTTAATTATTATTATTTTTTCTATTAACTTTTTGTTTTTGACTAATTACGATTTTTATTACACTCGAACATAAAATAATAGTCAAATGACTGCTATCCTGCATGACTGACAATGTTATTTTATACTTAAATAAAAAAAGTTTAAAAAAGCAGATGAAAACTTCTAAGCTGACGTTTAGATGACATTTATCGTACTTTGTATTCCGATTGTTTTTTACGGCACTCTTAAAAAATTTATAATAAGCTGAACCACAAAAAAATGTTTTATTTTTTTTTCAGTTAGCTATGAACCAAATGATAACTTTCAATACATCGTTAGATCCAGAAAAAAAACTTTACCAGACCAAGCCTAAAAAACTACATGTGTCCATTTAAAAAAAAAAGTTGACTATCGTTAGCTATTGAAGATAACTCCAAAAAAAAAACATTTTATGGCTGTTTTGTAGCGCTTGAAAAACCATATCTTTGATTTTTTTGTTCATTGAAATCGGGTAATAAATAACAAAGTTATGGGTTGAGGCGTTTTTCATCAAACAGCCTGTATAATCGTATAAAGTGCTAAGAACATGCTTGAAAATTTAATGAAATAGTAGCAAGATGTAAGTGACCAATACCTAGATCAATTCAATTTGTTTTCTGACAGAGATACGTCAAAAATCTCCTTTGAACTTTATTTATATTTAAGTGCAATAACTGGAAGATCACATCAATCTAGTATATTCCACCTGAGAACTTCCAAATATACAACATATAAAGTTAGGACTGCTTCTAATAAATAAAGATAAGTATCGTATCCCTTGAGCAATCAATATACAGTGTGGAAACTACTTATGGAATAAATTCAGTAATTTCAAAACTAATTACATTTGTTGAGAACGCTGAAACAGGTCAATTTTTATTTCTCATAGTGCTTATTTTAAGTTACTTCACTTGTTCATGACATTATCCATATTTGAGCTATTACGTCATCACCAATTTTTTTAAATAACAACCCCCACTTTTTTGATCAAAATTAAAGTAGAAATAGAGGTTGATTTTTCCCCCAAATTATAGCAGTTACCGTGTTCAATTTTCTTTAATGTTTGCCCTTATGTACTATTACCGCACGGCGTGCTGTAAAGACATATATTATTGCAGCCCGTGCGGTAAAGTCGTCGTTACTTGTCAGAAATGCCTGGGATAAATGCAATATACAGGGTGAGTCGGGAGGAACGACCGAAACTTCATGAGTGTATTTACACCTGAAAATAATGTAAAAAAAGTCATTTGTTCTTATCCGCCAGTCGCCTTAACACAAAATTTACCGCGCTTTTACACCATCTCCTCGTCGAGATAGGGCGAATAGTGCACTCCTCGTGTTACCACCCGAACGGTGAGAGATGCACTTATTTGCTTATTTCAACTCCAAATGTCCAGCTCCAACGGTTTAGGAGCTTTTAGAGCAACTCCGACCGCACGGAGTGAATAACCCCAACGCACCCATATTACCTTATATACTTAATTAACTAGGGCCAAATTTGGAATCCTTTGAAAAGCGGTAAAGTAAAACAATTGGTCCATAATTTTCTACCAACACTGTAAGATTGAAAAGTTCCTCATCCCCTTCACAACAGTCACTTTAATTGCATTAAATAATTATCATTATCGTTTTGGAAAAGCAGAGACAACAAAGGGAAATTCTAATTGCGTCATTTGTATTGGATTGACGTCATTCTCTTTTTGCAAATTTTATTCCTTAAACTGGTGAGAAACTTACGTGAGTCCATAATTATTATTTCCATTATTTTGCTTAATTAATAATTGCCCAAATAAATGAAGCCTCATGAAATAAATCTTTTAAGAACACCTCACCGTCTAATTATTGAATCCCTGTTCCATCAAGTAGGGAGTTTACAATTCAATTACCCATCTGGTTTTAAGAAGTTTAATAAGATATTGGAGGCCGTTTCATTACGTAACTTTGAGAGAATAGCAAACGTTGTTAATAGGTACTTAAACCGTCACGTAGAACTGCAACACTTAACTCCTGGATCTTGTATTAATCCAATAATCTTGCATAATTTATACCGACAGGGTAATGTTCAAATTGGAAAAGTGCGTAAAGGAGATGATTAGTAAGCTCGAGTTAAGCTCCAAGAAACGCTTTTGAGTATTAGCTTAATAAAAAAAAGTGTTCAAAGATTCTTCACGGTTCTTTTTCTACTCTATTTCTGAATCGACGTAATACGTATACATTAGCATTGACAGATTTTAAAATTTAATCATTTATTTGAGGAAAGCGTGGGCATTTATCCTGTGAGCATTCACTTAATACCAGAAATGCTTTTGTCTAAATGTCAATTGATGGCTTCCAATATTCTGAATTATTTGTATCTGTAACTTATTCAATGCCTTTTCTTAGGCTTCAGAGTGAATCAACTACAAGAAATTTATTTCAGACATCATCGAACGCAGGAATGCTATAAATTTTTGTAGAGAATTTCCGGTTGGAACTTGTATGCAGTTTCTTCATCGTGTGCACCAGGAAATTAAGAAAGATGAACGTGAATCCTTGGAATATTTAATATGAAGTCATTAAAAATGAGCAGAAATTTGTTGCCTCAGCATTTATTACATTACACCACATTAATGTTAATTACAAATAGATATTAAATTACATGTTATAGATTTGTATGATGTTTAGATTTTTAAACAATTAATGATCAATCCCTATTCAAAAATTATAAATTATGATAATGTTTTAACATTAAATTGCCAGTCACAACTCACAAGTAACTTTCAACCACAAAATATGAGTTATCGTTGTAGACATATGTATTTTATTGAAAATATAATTCATGTCATCTGATTCCTTTTCAACGATTTCGATTGGCTGAAAAAGGGTCTCTCATAAAATATAAACTCGGGATATGATTAATGATACGACTCGTGAAACCGCAGCAGCACATTGTAGCTCGGTTTCACTGGTAGATATCATCCATGATAATCACACCACCTTAGCTGAGAAATAAGTGAAATTTGGTTGCTGTCTTTCACTGTAATATTTTTGCAAGAAATAAATATTTGTGACGAAAGAAAATATGTAGTTATTTATGTGACAAGAGATGAAAGTGTATCAGACAGAACAAGAACAATTTCTTCTCTAGGGAAGATTATGTAACGAATCGGATAACGCAAAAAGAAATGTCAAAATAATAACATTTTAGTTAATTTATTGAGCAAGTCGAAAACGTTAAAATCATATTCCACATTGAGAAACAAAGCTGGGTATTATTAAGAAAAATATCAGTTTTGATAATGTTAACAATTAGTAATATTAATAAATAAATTGTTTCTAAGATTCAAAAAATCACGACAGGTGTAACAAATTATTACCTAGATAGATAATTTTTCAAAAATACTTCTAGTGAGTTTTCAATATGAATAAAATAAAAATGGATAATTTTAAGAAATTGTACATGTTTATTAAAGTTATAATTTCAAAATTGAAACACAGTATTTGCTGCTTTAGTAAATGTTGCAGGCTTTTCAGCAAAAAAGTCTTCGAGATCCATCTTTCACCATAAAAAAAAATTCAAGATTGCCAAATTTTTTTTAAATTCATCTTTATTTATCTAATAATCTTAAAATTATGTCAATACATCAATAAAAATGTTAAAAGTACCTTTTAAAAATGTTTCGTTTTTAATCTTACATGGTTTATGAAACCAGTCGTAGGTATACAGGGTCTTTCAGAACTGCCGGACCAAAATAATACGGTGAATTCATCATCTTCTGGGAATAATAGGAAAAATGTTCAAAAAGATCTATTTTAAATAGTGATTAGGAAAGAAGCAATTTAAACTGACCAATCCTGTTGTTGATGTTAAGTTACCTATAAATTAGTTTTCCTGCTTTATTTGTAACTATGGACGCATTTCAAATGATGCCTATGCATTGTTGGGTATCCGCATTGTTTGTGCAATGACGGACATTTTCGGGTTATAGTATTTGACATAAAAACTTTTGATCACATAAACGACAGTTTATTTAAGAGAGTAACAAAAACACTAAACATAATACTCCTGAGCAGCAACCAGCAACTGTGGCACTCTCATCACACTGTCCATATAAGACAAGCATATCAAAATATTCTGAAAAAGTAAACATGACGCGTTTTTAATGACTTTTGTAATTGTCAGAAATAATTTATTATGACAGAATATTCAATTATTATGTCTTTGCAACAATCAAATTTGTTTCGATAGTTACTAATATAATTTTTTAAGGTAACTTTATATCTACTCGCGATTGGTCAATTAAAAACGTTCTTATTTTAAAATCCAATGAGGATGGATTTTTTAAAATATTTGTACTGTTATTCCCAGAAGATGATGACTTCACCGTATTATTTTGGTCCGCCAGTTCTGAGAGACCCTGTATACACCTCAAGAAAAATCATGCATTTCGCTCCATAGATGTAAAATATATTATTGTTGATATTCCAAATTACTAAGAATGTTATTTTTAACAAATACAGAAATGTCTACTTTTCGTATGTTAGAAAAGTTTTTTTTTTCTTCTATAGTTAATAACATTCTTATTTCATTGTTTACTTCCGTACCTAGATCAATTGGTACTTTGTGTTTGATGATTGCTTTCAAAATAAAAAAATAAGCATATTATAACAATGCTGGATCTAGATGTGATTTGATTTGGGAAATAAAATGTATACACAGCAGACCAGAATTTTGTTTCTTCAATCCTCTTTTGACTCAAAGAGAATTGGTTACAATATTCAAATTTCCCACAAAAAAAGTTCAATTTCTATTGACCTTCACAAACAAATAAATAAACATTTCATTCCATCTTGTGTGAACAACGAAAATTAAAATGAAACAACGAATTTACAAACAAATTTCAAGTTTCTTACAAAACTGAATTTTTTTATATTCATTGCAAAAACGAATCATACTTGTTGCGAACAAATCATAACATTACATTATTCAACCAGCGTGATGGTTATTACCTACGGAGATGCGGCACGAACCGTTGGCGAGTGCTGTAATCATCCGAGTGTGTAATAACCATTACACGTCAGCTGAATACCGATACTCTCTCGGCAATGTACAAATATCATCATTTTCACAATGAGAGATCATTTATTGTTCTTTTAATTTTTATTATTTTTAAAATCGTACACAGACTCACGAATTATAACATTTCCAACTAATTATAACATGTACATGTACATGTCAATATTGCTTTCCATTATTGCAACTTTATTGCCTATGCGCTGATTTGCAATAGGTAATTTCGCAATTGTCACAAACTCGTGTAAGTAAGGAGTCATTACTCACGGCCGTGGGTAATGAACAGTAATTAATAAGTTTGCCGAAATTTCTTTATACATTTTCGTAAATCGAAAGATATGAGTATGTATAACAAATAATTACATCAACACAAATTTTATATCTGCTCAAATACATATATTCCAGTTTATTTTATGACATTAATATTACGTAATATCAGTGATATGTTGGTCCTAAATGATCTTACGCCCACGTTATGTTTTCAAATAAACGAATAAATAAAAATCATAATAATTGTCGTTTTTATTTATATGGCTCAATACAACAAGCATTGCATTATCAGCTGTACTAATTGCGCTTTTAATACCCATAGGATACTCCAACCGCAAAAACGTATTAGAGAATAATTATTCAGCTTTAGTAACACTTGTGTCAAAATTTCGCAATATCACAATTCAGTATTGTATCATACTGTTTGTCTGAGTTCTTTAATATGAATATCCATGGAGGCAATTTTTTGTAAAATTTAAAGCGTGACAATTTCCTAGATCAATGGTTTTTTTTATAAATGTACAATTTGTAGTACATATAAGAATATTTCAATAAATCAATTTTAAAGTCTAAGTCAAATTAAATTTTCCGTCCGACTTCTATATTCTCAAAGCTCAGTTATTAAAAAAAAAATACATCAAGAAATAACATAACCTTCAGAATCATCTCAAAGTCAAAAAATATTTCAATAAAAACAAACATTTCACTTTGGAATAATGAGCTTTTTGTCCCCCGTGGCGCAAAACTTTTCACGTTTATGTCATATTTTGCATTTTTATTTATCAACGTTTTTTAATAAAACCCAAATTTAAATTTAAGAAAGCTGTGGATAAGTACGTTGACAAAAGCAAATGAAATTCAACCGCTTTAAGAAAGAAATTCCAAGCAAAACATTGCATTAGCGCCCAACTTCATATTCAAATGACAGAGTTAACGTATTAATTAATTTATTCCGAGAGGACTTTGCATCACGTAAAGGTTCTTTTCTTGTTTCTTGTCAACAAACCGTCGCAACAAATATTTAATTTGTAAACCCAAACTTACCGCAAAATATGATCAGGAGTGACACAATTGAAGCAATTGGACAGCATTCAATTAGGTCACATGTGGCACCGACTCGATGTAATGTTATTATCAATCAAGGGACATGGACATCGCGGACAAGATTGAGAATATCATGGAAACGCGCGATTGCAACTGGTGGACGTCGCGACGCTTATCATGAAGCTCGGCCAAGTTGCAAAAGCACCACTGAAAATCAACGGACGCTTGCGCAAACATTGGAAAAAATTGCCGCTTGTCGCTAAAATATTGTACATTTTGCGTGTTTACCAGAGTTTTTGGTCGTCTCATTAAGCAGTAATTACTTGAATTTGACGGTTTGATAACCGACGATTAAAATAATTCGTCTCAGTGCACCCACTCCCTTTTATCTGTTTGGCGATTGGCTGCGATGTGCGAATGTGTCAATAGAGACTGATGAGGTAGTTATTAAAACATTAGGTACTCGTACTCGTATACTTCTCTTTCTAATTTTATCTTTGCCGAACATTTTGCCGTTTATTTTTTGTTTGTTCCCCACCCATTATCTGAAAGATTAGTCCTGTTGGTTGCCAATTTTCTTGTTTTAATACAGATAACTCTGCCTGAAGGATAACGACCTTTAACCTTTCCAAAAATCTATCATCTCCAAATACATGTTTCATGTTTTATATAAATTTTATTTACTTTCACTAACAAGCACACAAATGTTCGTTCTATCAAGGAGACTCCCTTTTGCTTAATTGGCTGTCGAACATACATAACTACTTGGAAAATGTTCTTATTGTCAAAGCCAAGACATTCTAAATTTGTTAAAAAGCTGCATATCAAATTATGATTCGTCCCGGTTATTCCATTGAGAACTAATTGATAAGGATGCTTTTTGAAACTGTAAACAATAGATTCCATGACAACGACCCAATAAAATCCAATCAGTGTTGGTGAAATAAATACTCTCTCTACAAGCTTCAAAGGTATACCGCAAAAATGCTGTCTCTCGTAGTACATACTGGATAAATCTAAAAATAAGTTGAAAAGTGCCAATTATAATATTATTCTTCTACAGCTGCTTTTGAAAATTCTGCTATGGACTCTAGTGTTAATCACAGATCTTCACTTGGTGGTATGACTGAAGACGCAGAAGCTACTTTACTATGAAATTACAATCGGAAAGAAAACTTTTAATAAAGCGCGCTGTGACTTTGACAATATGTAAATATGTCCGAGTGCGCTCACGGGCCTTCTCACAGCTTACCCAGTCAGTCTCGATAAGTTTACGTTTACGAGGATTTAGAATCTCTAAAAACCTTACTAAAACGCGATCGAAAATCATATCTAGTTTATGCAACACAAAATTGTTGTTGTCATTTCTATCAGTGATAAAAAATTATTTCACATTTGATAGGCAGTCAAGAGTCAGACCTAGGAAGTATAGCAAGAATAAAAATTAAAAATAAATGCTTTCACGAATGGTGTCAGAAAACGATATGCTTTCTGGTGTGAACATGTCTGAGAATGGAAGATAAAATTTCAACACTTCACTTGTCTTGAGACAAGCTCTGTCAGGAGAATACGGTAACTCAACGCATCCACCACATCAAAGGCGAAACTCACTCTCTTCGCTGTCCAGAGGATTAAATATTTAAGTCGTTTAGAGTACATTACAACATCGCTTTCGGTTATATTTAGATTCGTTACAGTACACCAGTTGACAATACAAAGATGTTGAAGAAGCACACAAACCAAAACTTCTCATAACTAATCAAGCAATAAATATCATTAAAACAGTCGAGCATTGTTACGACGACGTTTCCCAAGCTGTAAGGAAAACTGTTTACCGAAAACGTTGTGTTAAAAGAAAAGTTTGTAGCGGAAGACCAAACAAAACAATGTTCAGATCCAATCGCAAGCTTAGCCAAACAATTGAATTTATCGTTTGGTACCACGAGATCAATTTTAAAAGAAGACTTGCAAATGTATTCATATAAAATTCACCTTTACCATCAAATTTTATCCGAGGATTTTCAATCTAGAACAAACTATTGTAACTAGTTTATGAACAATTTTAATAACAACGAAATTTTGGACATTACGTACTTTAGGGATGAAGCTTAGTTTCATCTTGATGACTGACTGACGCTTGGTTATTCTGAAAATCCCAATGCGATTGTTAAGGCTCCGCTTCATCCAATTAAACATAGTTTGTGAGTTGCAACTTCAAGAAGACGCGTTATACCAACTTTTTCAGGAAAACGGTAATGCAAATGCATTAAACAATTTAATGATGAAGAGCTGCAGAAGTAGTTAGTAGAATTTTATAATCACAAGGGTTGGCAGATTTTGTAACATTTCCGGTGCGATTTTAGGCAAATCTAACCGGAAATGTTAGAAAACGTAAGGGATGCATGTTATTATTAATTTTCAATTTGCCAAGAAAGAAACGGTGTCCATTTTGAACATTTGTTGCATTAAATAGAATTCAACTTATAAAATTGGTTATTATTTTTTAGCACGTAGGCTTTGAAAATATTCAGGAAACAACTAGTGCGTTGTATTCCTTACGAAGTGGGCTTTCAAACGGGGTGTCACTTGGCATACCCTTATATTTGAAAAAAAAAGTTAGGGGTGGTTGCGCACTTACGGGAGGAGATATGCAAAAACCATAGGCACCAAAATATAGGCAAGCAAAAACAAAAATCGATCTGTTTCGGGATTTTTTACAAAAATCGCCCAAGTCCAAGTTATGAATTTTATTCCAGTTAAAGTTTCCACACTGTATATTTCTCAGGCTTCAAATTGTTGGTGGCTTCAGGTCCATATTTGAAAAATACAACGAATTATTCCACTGCAATGACGTTTTCTTTCACGCCGGATGCGAAGCTGATAAACGTCAAAATACCAACTTGATCTAGAGCTAAACATATCCAAAAAAATCAAGCCGTGTTTAAAGCATAGCCAACTGTATCGATATACACTAGACGTGTATACATGGCCGTTTCAATTTCAAAATAAAAGTGTTCCTAGAAAGCAAACCATGAACTACCGTAAAGTAGCGACATCTGTTGGACCCTTTCATAATCATTTTTTTAATTTGAAATTGTCAAATTGAACGTCACTAACGTCAGATTTTGGAAGTATTTTCTTACCTTCCTGTGCTCAGTGTCAATTATAACATTTACTGTTCTGTTTATGATTGTCGTGTTTAGTTTCGTTGTGTTCATTTTAACTTATTAATTTCGAGTGACAAGCAAATTAACAGACAAACAACATACGACAACTAACCGTTACCTAACCAAGAATATAAATTTGACAAGTTGACGTAGTCGTAGATTGTAGATTGGTTAAAATTATATTCGTATGGCGTCGCTACTTTACGGGAAATTTCAATTGTTTCATCGGAATTTTTCTCTTATGGAAAAATTGCAAAATGAAACGGCCATGTATACACGTCTAGTGTATATCGATACAGTTGGCCATGGTTTAAAGAAACTTCGAGCGTGTTTAATATGCCAAAAACGCCCGAATGGACATCCAGTTGTGACTAATGATAATGAACAATCGTTTTTAAAGTGACGTTTTATACACTTATTGGTCAGTGCAAAATGTGACACTTTAGAGAAGGAAGTAGAAAAAATATGTATTTGCACATTTCATAAATACGTTATGCATTTTCACTAACCAGGCTTCCTTTTTTGTCGCTAAAGTTGTTATGAATGAAGCTGTAATAAAGAGGAAAGCCACATCAAAAATGTACACGTGCAGCGACATCATAAACAACTTATGTTGACAACTGCTAAAAATAATCCAAATGTTTTTGGCGATGTGGAAATACATTGTTTCCAATGGTTCGTTCACCGCATTCAAGAATAAAAGGAACCGGGAAGTCATACTTTTATAACTTCAGTAAGATTGTTCACAATGTTATTCTGCTATTATTGATGAAGCTTGAAATTTCTTTTGGAACTCGACGCCTAATTATAAAAAAAAATTCATGATTATTGATTACGTATGCTGATGTAAAAACAACCGGAGTCGAAGACCTCCAACTAGTCATTCGGTCGTATGAACCCACCTCCAACCCCCTACTTATACGGGGTTATTAAAAATATTTTTTAAATCATAGGCGGCTGTGAAATTTGCCACCTACTGTAACTGTCGGGGCGTAGAGCCACCCCCCTCCTTTCAGAACCGAGAACCACCCCTGCGTGGGTGAAGACAGAGATTTGAGACGACAGTAGTGACAGTACCGAGATGGACTCAGGGTTGAACAGTCAGAGTCACAAGTCAGAAGTCATTTACCCAACATCTCGAGTACGGTCGTACGGTCCAAAGAATTGTATAAATGTAAATAAACGTTTTACACAAAACGACACGGTGTGTCAGTTCACGCGCGCCTACAGTCAAACCAGTGAAGCCTCCATTAGGCTGAGCAAACCCAGGAGCCCCATTTGGTTCCGAGCAATTCCTGGAGCCTCTTCCTGGAGCCTCCATTAGGCCCCAAACAGTAACTATACTATACTAAAGGTAAAGTGTTCCCATTTCTAATTTGGTTTTACTACCAGCCCTGTTGTCAGGGTCTGTTGTCTGACCAGGTTACAATATCTTCACTATTGCCAAAACCACAACCCCAGCCCCTAATAATTACAATTGCACTGCCATAAAACCAAATTATAAATGGGAAAACTATACATTGATATGATTACTTGGTTGTCTAAAAACAAGGGCCTTCAAGATAATGTCATTTAAAATATTTTTTTAAATAAAAAATTAAAATCAACCTCACAACAAATTTCATCGGTTCAGTTGATTAACATTTTATTGAATCTTGAAAAATACTCTTTTGCTTCTGTACATAATTCAGAATACCTTAATTAACGCTTTGAAAAATGGAAAACGATGTAAACTGCAAAGTGACAAGTGTGACCTGTCAAAATTACAAATCCAATCACAATCCAATTACAAATCATAAATCACAAGCCAACTACGATGTCAGCAACTTTTATAATAACTCTGTATATCATTATATGATTTTATGTAAAGTTAAAATATTTTGCACATCTGTAGAAACAATGCATTAATAAATAATTAAAAATAACAGAAATATTTATATCGCATTCATAGACTACAAAAAAGCTTATTCAATACCACATTCATGGTTAATTAAAATTCTTAAAATTTATAAAATTAATTTGGATTTGATTAACTTTTTATCCCATGTTATGACATTTTGGAGAACTACTTTAAATTTATCAATAAACAATACTAAATTAAAATCCGAGGCTATTCAAATTAAACGGGGAATTTATCAAGGAGATTCTTTAAGTCCTTTATGGTTTTGTCTAGCCATTAATCCTTTGACAAATCTATTAGATAGCATTGGATATGGTTTCAATATTAGACTTAATAATACCACACTATCCAAATTAAATCACCTTCTTTATATGGATGACATAAAACTTTATGCATCTAAAAAGAATCACATTTTATCTTTACTAACAATAACTGAAAATTTCTCAAATGATATTGGCATGAGTTTTGATATTGATAAGTGTAAAACACAATCAATATGTCGCGGTCATTACGAAAATTTAGAATATATAACTAAAGAATGAGAAATCATTAAAAATTTAAATAAAGGAGAATTTTATAAATATTTAGGTATTAATCAATCAAATCATATTCAACATTCAATTTAAATATCCTCAAGACTCAAGATCTCGTTTACGAACTACCCACTGGAAAATTAGTGATAAGGATTTAACCGACGCAGGTCCTTCAAACGTTAATATAAATCTTGACGAAAAATTCGGAAATGTCAAGAAATGTCACAATACAATTTATGAAGATAAATTAGTTTTTCAATGTGAAGAGTGCAATAGGAACTTTAAAAATGAAAAGGGTCTTAAAATTCATAGAACAAGAATCCATGGACTAATGGGACAATCTTTTTTGTGTGAATCATTTTCCTCAAAAATTGATAAAACAAGGAAAAATGAAAAAATCCATCAAACTCCACCTACTTCCATGGATTATGAGAAACAATCCGGATCAGAAGATAGTCATCCTGATGGATCTCAACGATTACGTTGTACTCTGTGTCCTGGAAAATCATTTAAGGATAACAACAGATTGAAAATTCACGTAGATAAGTATCATGTCGATAATAATCTATCAACTTCTACTACTTCTTCTTCAACCGATTCAATAACAAAATTGCTAATTAATTTGAAACTTCAGTTACCAACTATTAGAAGAATTCCAAAAGCTTGTAGACATTTAGCTGCAGACAAATTAAGTTCCATCCAAATACGAACTGGTTCTAAGAAACGTACAAATTTATCATTAGCTAAGAAAGTAGAAGCAAAAGTAGCCGATTTTGATATCAGAGGAGCTGTTAAATTATTGTCCTCGGATGACTCATTAGCTTCATTCAACGAAGATGTTGCTGAAGAACTTAAAAAAAACATCCTTCACCATCTCGCGAACTTTTTTTCCCAGACCCTTCCAAACCAGGAGACATTAGTTGAATAGTCAATGAGCAAAACGTTCGAGAAGCTATAAATTCATTTCCTACCGGTTCTTCCCCAGGTTTAGATGGCATGAGACCACAATACATGAAAGATATCATATCTTTGTCAGCGGGTGAAGCAGGTCAGAAGGCACTAAGAGCTTTAACCAAACTGTGCAATTTTTTATTATCTGGGCAACTTCCTTCAGAAATCTGCTATTTATTGTATGGTGCGTCTTTATGTGCCCTTAACAAGAAAGATGGAGGACTTAGACCGATCGCTATCGGAAACTGTTTGCGAAAATTGACCTCAAAGCTAGCCTGTTTTCAAAGTCGAAATATTGTAAATTCGTATTTATCTCCACACCAACTTGGAGTTGCAACTAAATTAGGATGCGAAGCAGCAATTCATACCACACGAACCTTTGTTAATAACGATCAAAACCGTGGCAAAGTTCTTAAATTAGATTTCAAAAACGCCTTTAACTCAGTCGAACGGGATTGTATTCTGAAAGAAGTCCAATGTCATACCCCACTTCTGTACCCTTATGTTTATCAATGCTATAGAAATCTTTCAACTTTATTTTTCGGTAATCATTTAATTTCTTATTCTGTTGGAGCCCAGCAAGGAGATCCCTGCGGTCCCACGATTTTTAGTCTTGCCATTCAACCAATTATTTTATCTTTGGATTCTCAAATGAATATATGGTATTTAGATGATGGAACCTTAGCTGATTACCCAGAAGTAGTTTTATCCGACTTTAAGAAAGTTATAAATTTATCTCAGGAAATTGGCCTTGAATTAAGCTTTAACAAATGCGAGATCTTTTGCTATTCTGGAGACACAGATTTAAAAGTCATAAAGGAATTTCAAAATTTAGCACCAGGCATTAAAATCTGTGACCGAGAAAGTTTATCTCTTTTAGGCTCACCAATCTTTGACCAAGGTTTCAAAAACACCGTCGAAAAAACTATAATTACAGTTGAAAATCTTTTAAACAAAGCTGAACTCCTTAACAGACACGTGGCTTATACTTTAATCAAAAACTGTCTTTTCATACCAAAATTTAATTTTTTATTAAGAACAACTCCATTTTGGAAATTTTCTAATTATGTTAGTTCAATTGATTCTTCTTTAAAGTCTTGTTTAGAGAGAATACTTAATTTACGTTTAACTGATTTACAATGGCGTCAGTCCACTTTACCGATTAGATTTGGTGGTCTGGGAATTCGTCGCATTTCCGATATTTGCCTCCCTGCTTTCCTATCTTCAATTAATGGGGTTAAAAAGCTTGTTTCTTTATTACTAAACTCAAAGGATAATGAGCTTAATATTCACCATTATGATGAAGCTTTAGCAGTCTGGAGTGTAGCAAATGAGAACGAAATACCAACAATTCCACAATTTCAGAAGAATTGGGATAATATTAATATCCAAGGAATAATTGCCAATGACTTAATCTTTAATTCACCTAGAGACTTGGCTCGTTTTAAAGCTTTGCAATGCAGAGAATCAGGATCTTGGTTACATGCAATACCTTCTCCTAATATTGGTACTCTTTTAGATAACACTTCCTTCCAAGTTTGTATTGGTTTAAGATTGGGTTGTAATCTTTGTACACCTCATATTTGCAAATGCAATGCGAAAGTTGACGAAATTGGCACCCACGGTCTAAGCTGTTTTAAAGGCAGTGGTAGATTTTCAAGACACACTGAAATTAATTCCATTATCAACCGGTCTTTAACTTCTATTCATGTGAATTCAATTTTAGAACCAAACGGACTGTCTCGGGATGACGGAAAACGCCCAGATGGGATGACTTTAGTACCTTGGATTAAAGGTCAACCTTTGGTTTGGGACGTTACTATTGTAGATACACTTGCAGAGAGTTACGTATTGAAATCATCTGAAGTCTCAGGTTCTGCCGCTGAAATGGCTTGCAAACGCAAACATAGCAAATATAGTTCAATCATTTCGTCAAACTACGTGTTTAAGGGTTTAGCATTTGAAACCTTAGGCCCTTGGTGCAAAGAAGCCATCGATTTCATTAATGTCATCGGAAACCGACTTATCGCGGAATCAGGCGAATCAAAATCAAAGAAATTCCTTTTCGAGAGGATTTCCCTTGCCATTCAACGTGGAAACGCTGCAAGCATTCGGGGCACTTTTCCAGATATTATCGGAAATTTTTGTATTATAAAACAAAAATGTTTATGTAATTATGTTATTAATATAAGCTGTTACATTGTTGACCTATTCTTTTGGTGTTATAAAATGGTCCAAAACTAATTTACAGAATATAAACATTCAAACTAGAGTTCTCTTTACAAAATTTTGTAAACATCATCCCAAATCTGCCATTGAAAGATTTAATTTACCACGCGAAAATGGTGGTAGGGGTTTTTCAAATCTAGAAATTCTACAACACAATCAAATTGCTTCACTAAAAAATTATTTTCTCAATAGAGCTCGTGATAACACTTTTTTTAATACTTTGGTTTCAGCGGATAAAGGTTACACACCTTTAAATTTAAGTGATAATATAATTTCAGATATTGTTGAGCCAAATATACCTGACACTATAGCAAATATAAAACAGAAGTCTTTACATGGGAGATATTTTAAAGAACTGGAACAAACAGGAATTAATATTCAGGCTTCTCATGCATGGCTTAAGAAATCAAATATTCATCCTGAGACTGAGGGTTTTATATTTGCAATACAAGATCGTGTTATCAATACAAGAAATTATTAAAAACACATATGCGGTTTACAATCGATCATCGATAAATGTAGGATTTGCGGAACTGAAGGGGAAACCATTGAACACATCATTTCTTCTTGCACCGTTTTAGCTCAAAGCAAATATAAGAAACGTCATGATATATTCGCTAAAATTATACACATGAATTTAGCTGTTAAATTCAATTTATTATGGCCCGGTTGCATAAAGCTTAGTTAACATCGTGTCAGCTAACAACGCCTCAAGTCGGAAATTCGCCCACTTGATTGGCTGATTCAAATTCAATTTTAAATATCCACCAATCAGATCGCTTGACAGTATGTTAACTTTATAACTTTAACAACGAATTGACATCGCTTTATACAACCGGGCCTAAAGGATACACAACCACATTACATTTATAAACCAGAAAGTTGTTTGGAAAATGACAATTACAAATTATATTTTGATCGCACAGTTTTAACTGACATTCACATTCAGCATAACAGACCAGACATTATTATTTTAAATAAACAACAAAAGCAAGCATATCTTTTAGATATAGCTGCTCCAAATTCACATAATATAACACAGACATATAACACAAAAATTAATAAATATTTAGAGCTCTCCGTTTCTGTGAGAAATCTTTGGAGTTTAGAAAAATTTCTATTTTACCACTTATAATTTCAGCAACGGGAATAGTAACCGCAATCTCTTTTTAAAAATTCTGGATTTAGAGACCACATTGGTAGTTGAAATTCAAAAAGGTATATTATTTTACTCATGTCATACCGTGAGGAAATTCCTTAACATTCACACAGAACATAATACACAACAAAGTCAAAATGCGGAGGCGAGACGCCGGTAATTATGTTGATAAGCACTGCACTATTACTTGATAGTAATATGCGTAATAGTGTATGGACTCCGGCAAAATTGCCGTGCCACCGGGTGGCGGAGGGATAGTGGATTGTTAAAATAATGTAATTATAAACAACTTTTAAAAGATCATTTTTATTTACCATTTGGTTATAATAATACTTCACCCAATAGCCGACGGTGCCGGCGTTAGGATAATTAACGTCAAAGCTGAAACTGAACCAATCAAGCCTGACCACCTGTAAGTAATTTGTTTGCTTTATTTATTTTATTCTATTGATGAAACGCACTTTCTGGCTCTCTTAATTTATATTTTCGTGATTTCAGACTTGAAAAGGAATACATCGAAAATGTAATAAATATTCCAGACCTTGATCGGAATGTTTTCCTGTTTACAGTAAATATTGAATGTTTTGGTAATTTAGAAATTTTAATGGACAACATATTTATTTGTGGCTTGTCCGACTTATTTATATCTAATCAATCCTCTCAGCTTAATAACAACGCTTTAAGAATTCTTGTACACTTGAATAACATTATATTACCTCATAATTAGTGTTAAATTCTCTCTCCATGTTGTTAAAAATTCGGCCTTCGGACAGATATTTTGAGTGCTTTTTGTACAATATTAAGCTGGATCAGATTCGACTCCTACGCTGTCACATCGGTGGCATTGAAATATCAAAAAAATAAAATTTAAAGAAAATTTAACAATATTCATAAACAAATATTGAGACATCCCTGAATCATCTTGAATTTATTTTTTATGACTTGTTAATATTTGTAATAACGATAAAAAACATTTTTTCTACCGAAGAAACATTATACAGCCTGGAAACTCAATAATATGTCATTTATTTGAATGTGGTATGTAAATAGCTGTTTTTAGAATTTGCGTCTCTAATAGGTCTATTAACGTATTCAATTTGGAGTCGTTTATGGCACTTAAAGCACTCGTGGTTTAATAGGTCTCTAAGAAAATTTTTATCAATATTTCAGTGTATTATTGTCATTTACACCAAAAAACTTCCAATATTAATATTCGACTCTACTTTTTAACATCTGTTGCAGATGTAGTTACCATCCGTTACCTTGAATACAAAATTCCCTAGAATTTGAAAATTTAATTTTTTTATTTAAAAATTAAAACAAGGGTGCAAATTCAAAAAAATAACAAAAAAAACTCGTTTTATAAGGGCATTGGCGCACTCATCCCATAGAAAACTCCCTACGGCACGAGTTTCATAATGGCATTTCGATCACGTGTGATATACGACGTTTTATCTTACAGCTGCAACTATTGCAAAAAATCCAAGAAATGAAGTTTCATTCAAGTAAAATGACAGCTGTCAAATTTACTCACTGTGAGTACCTACTTTATCTCAAGTAAAATGGCAGTTGTAAAATTTACTCACTTGTGAGTACTTTATCTCACTTGTGAATAATATTTGATTTCTATCACCGAAAACAATGGTCTAAGGTTGTTCAAAAACTCAACCTCTAAGATAAAAATATTTTTTGTTGAAACGGAAACAGAAATTCATTAAACTCAAATCGTTACTTGAACGATACAAATTCCAGTTGTCATCGTGAGTCAGATGAAAGTGGCGTGCGACGTGATGAAATGTTTAATAATCCTTCGCAGCTAATCGGGGTTGTGGGAGGCCGATCGATATTCTCCCACATATCAATCGAGAATAATTCAGAACATAGCAGAGATCGGTTAAAAGTCTCCGTATTATTGGCTTCTAAGAGCTTTGTCTTTGCTTTGCCAATGTGTTGCGTCAGATTGTTGTTTCGCCACAAAGTGACACTTCAATTGATTCGAATGATTGTATAGGAAGGCAGTTGGTTACAAGATTGTTAACTTGCTGAAGTGGTTTTAGGGATAATTAAGAGCAATCAAAATTCAGAACAGCATTGTTACAAGCTTACCAAACTGTCACTTGAGGTCATTGTACTGGGGGATATAGTGCGAAAATTACAACTGCTCTGTATCCAAAACAATACAATGTAAATTTAAAATCATCTCTCTTCAAATCAAATAAACGTAGACGAATTAAATATTGCAGTGACACGTGTATAAAAATTCAGTGAGATATAAATGAGGAGACTGCGTAAAGGAGTACCTTGAGAAGTCACTCCTTGTGTTTTTACAAGCTCCAGACCAGCAGATATGTGCTCAAATTTCCCAGAAAAGCATAAAAAATGTTTTTCTATTTTGCACCTATAACACAGTCAGTATAAAACTCAAACGGGGTTCGAAAGGGAGCTCTTTTCGATACGCGTTTGCAGTGACTCATAGTGAATTGTTGCTAGGTGATCACTGCGTTTCACTTTCACGACACTTTAAATTCAAATCTTACAAATTGTTCGTCTATTTACCAGCGTTACCAATCCTTATACTTGTCAAATATAATTTTCCTAGCATTATGTTTTGAACTTTTTTTAAATTTAAGGGGCAAAATAGAAAAAATATTGTATTATACTCGTTTTATAAGCCATTATGTCGCACTTGTTTGCTTTATAGCACTCGTCGCTGCGCTCCTCGTGCTCTAAAAAACGCGTGCGAAAAAATGGTGTCTTATGAAACTCGTATAATAAAGAACTACTTTAGAATTTGCGTTTATAATACGTCTATAAACGTCAGTCAGTGGAAGTCGTTTATGGCTTTATAAAAGTACACTGTACTTTAATGAAATTTTTATCAATATTTCAGTGTATTACACCAAAAAACTTCCAATATTAATGTTCAAACTCTACTTTTTAACATCCGTTGCAGATGTAGTTGCATCCGTTACCTTGAATTACCAATTAATACGAAATTCCCTAGAATTTGAAAATTTATTTTTTTTATTTAAAAATTAAAACAAGGGTGCAGATTCTAAAAAATAACATAAAAAACTGGTTTTATAAGCATATTGGCGCACCCCTACGGGTTGTTTTCTACACCTGGGACTCGTGCGCCAAATCAACCCTTATAAACCTCGTTCTTTAATATACTAATTTGGCGTAGGTATACTTGCGCGTTATTCTTACATTACATTCTTGAATATCATCATAAATTTTTAGCAAGCAAGATATTCACATATATGGTATTCCTCTGTAGTTGCCGTAACCTGGCAAATAATGTTAATAACATGGCTAATTGTTTTTAACAAACGTCCCTTGCGATATCACTCGTCCATCTGAAATGGAACAGAATTGAGTTAATGAAGGTGACTTTCAAGGACCCTTGAGATAATTATTATCAGACCGTAATATTACCAGCGGTCCTCATAATAGCTTCAAAGACTAAATTCCACTTAATCTTAACACCTGTAAGTTTAAAGGGAAACGGAAATCGTTTATCAATTACTCCTAATAAATTATTTTATCTCGGTCGCCCGGAAATAACGTGATTGCGTTTCTCTTCCAATAAATTACAAATTATCTTGGAATAAACGGCTCTCAATCATATTTCTGATCCAACAGTTCAAGATTATTGCTTCCGTGTATTTTTCATTCTGAAGGTGTGTCAACTCTGTTTTTGAAATACTGATGTAATGGCTGTCAAAAAAAATGTTTCCAACATACTTGATTTGTCCGACATACAGGCTGTCTCAGAGTTAACTCAGAGTTGCGAAAAAGTTCCATAACTTGTTTCTTATTAAAGATATCAACTTTTACTTTTGTCTAGATGATAGATCACGCTTTTAAACGGAACCTACCCAGTTTGATTTTATTTTTTAATTCTATGCTAAATTATGAATCAAATTTATACAAGTCGTTTTTACTTATCTGTCATTGTTTGTGACCAGTAGCGCTTTTTTTACCAGAATTTCGAATTGCAGGGGTCCCTTCGAAAATTCGTACCTTCCAAATCGTTGCACATAAATTAAAATGATTAACGCTGTTTGATTTCTGAATGTTGGCCGTATCTGCTGAGTGTTTACTCAACAACCTGCTCAGTCGCATATGCCTACTGCGATTTTTTAAACATAACGAACTAAAAATGTCAAAAACTCATTTTTTTCAAATGGCACCCCGTATTTATTATTGCACCGGTCGAAAGCTTTTTTGACAAGCTTTCGAACAATATAAGGTTTGTATAGTCGAATCTGAAAATCTAGGGTGCTATCCTAAAATCGCCAAATTTGGTGAAATTTTTCCGTTAAAAAGATAATACAAAAATCTAGTAGGCCTAACAAAATATAATCACACAATATGGTCACTCCATAAAGATGAATCAACCAACAAAACAGTGTTTAACAATGAAACATTTTATTATTTTAGTGATTTTTAGTGATTTTAAGATAGCACCCTTGATTTTCACATTCGACTATACAAACCCTATACCGTTGAAAAACTTGCCAAAAAAGCTTTCGACTAGTGCAGTAATAAATGCGGGGTGCCATTTGAAAAAAATGAGTTTTTGACATTTTTAGTTTATTATATTTAAAAAATCGCAGTAGGCATATGCGACTAAACACGTTATTAAGTAAACACCTAACAGATGCGGCAGACATTCAGGAATCAAACAGCGTCGATTATTTTAACATATGTGCAACTATTTGGAAGGAACTAATTTTCGAAGGGACCCCTGCAATTCGGAATTCTAGTAAAACAAAGCGCCACTGATCAAAGACGATGGCAGATAAGTAAAACCGAGCTCGTAGATTTGATTCACAATTTAGCATAGAATCTAAAAATGAAATCAAACTGGGTAGGTTCCATTTAAAAAAACATAACTTTAGTGTTTTTATAAAATTGGGACACCCTGTATACAGGCTGTTTGATGAAAAACGCCTCAACCCATAACTTTGTTATTTATTACCCGATTTCAATGAACAAAAAAATCAAACATATGGTTTTTCAATCACTACAAAACAGCCATAAAATGTTTTTTTTTGGCGTTATCTCCAATAGCTAACGATAGTCAACTTTTTTTTTTTAATGGACACATGTAGTATTTTAGGCTTGGTCTGGTAAGGTTTTTTTTTCTGGATCTAATGATGTATTGAAAGTTATCATTTGGTTCATAGCTAACTGAAAAAAAAAATATTTTTTTGTGGTTCAGCTTATTATTGAATCAAACAGCCTGTATATACCGCAATATTTTCCGAATATGCAGTAGAAGCGTAGCTATGATCTAGAAAAAAGAAAAAGTTGATATCTTTAATAACAAACAAGTTATGGAGCTTTTTCGCAACTCTGGGACACTGTATATTTTTTCAAGCATAGCTATTATTACTAAAAATATCAAACTGAATTACATCCATGATATTCCAAAATTCCTATTCTTACAACATTTTATTAGCTTACTGCACAAATTTGTTGCAGATTGCCAACATATTGATTATTTTGTTTGCAAGTAGATAGGTAGCTCCTAACAGGCGACTTTTCAGGAGAAGCCTTAAAAATCATAAAAGGAGGTTGCAAGTAGTTCTCGTGTAATCGGTTGATGGTTAGAAATATGATCTTCCGCCCACACTACCACCCTTGTCAAAGTGACAGTAATTGGCGAAATAAATGGGAGTGAGAATTGCAGTAACCACAACATTATAATTTATCTTCTTGTAACTTTTCACTAAACCTCATCAATTATGAAAAATCTGACAACTGGTAAAAAGTCTATCAGGCACTTGTTCGAAAACAAATAATTAGCTGTAATTTAACTACTCAAAGACATTTACAAATAAATTTGCTTCTAGCTGAAATAAAAATATTTTTTTAAGATATAAGAGTTTTTTATAGATGGAAAGCATGAAAATAATGGACAATGATGTATAGAAAACAGTGTAGTGTGTAGTGATGGGTATGATATGCCAGTGGAATGCGATACTTTTTACTTTTTACACAAGCTCGCGGATTATGACAATTCAAAATAAGTATTGCATAAACATTACGCTCTATCATATTCATAAGAATAATCAATGTGATGATTTGCAAAACTATTTTGCAATTGGTCACACTCCGTGGAGTAATGAGCCAATACTCACACTCGTGGGTAATGAATAGAATTATTTGTCAGCGAATGAATATAATGAAAGTATTACGTAAAGTAGTAGAAAAAAATTAGTTTTTTCCACGGATATGACTCTGCCGTTGGACACAGTAGTCATATGGAATTAAATCAAGATCCATAATTCAATTTCTTCCAGTTATTAGGTATATTCTAAAGTAGAAACCTTCACAAGAGTCAGATGTGATGATAATGTGAATCAGTTCGTTCAGAGTTCCAAAAATTTGTGAAGACGTCTTGTTTTAACGTTGCATCACTTAACAGCATGATAAATACAAATGCTCTTTTTTCATCACATAATTATGACGAAATATGCAAACTCCCATCAAGTTACACAATCATGTTTCAAGTTGCCTGAGCAATAGTAGTTTGTTATGACCCTATAAAAAAATTGTATTCAATTACAAAGCTTGAAATAAAATCTGTTTAGAATATACAAATACGTTTCAAACACTGCATAGATTCTACATAGTTATAAATCTCTTAACCTTTGCCAAGAGGCAAAAAGTCTGTGCTACATCTAATCCGCTCTTCTTTCTAAACTATAAGAACTTGCAACATACGCTATAATATTCATTCCCTACTCATGTATTCACTTTGCAGGTCGTCCTTCTAGGATTTATCTTCAACAAACTCCTCTCGACAACGGAAATCCAAACAGAAACAATCTTTAATCTCCAATGAGTTTTTCCTGTGCAGAGAATTTAATACTGGCACTAATTACCAAACGACAAAAAAGAGAATAATTTTTGTAGTAATTGGAAAGAATACAACTTTACCAATATATATTTTATCTATAATCAATTACGTAACTTGAACGGTTATCCCACGATTGAAAAATATTTGCTCAAAAAAATTACCAATACCGGGGCTCTATTTTACAGGAAGCTCCAACTGTGCACGCACCGAATGTGTGCCAGATTTAATAAATTGCAGTTGAAAAACATCATTTCTATATTAATGGTGTTACACTCCCAGCTTAAATGTTCTTTGACAAGCGAGTCTATTATGTTGTGAAAGTAAGTAATATTCCTCTATAGATTTTCTTTTCCCTTAATTGTAATTTAATTTAATAATTTAAATTTTAAAGTGGGGGTAATGCAAATAAATAATAATATAAATATTGAAATGAGCATTACTTATCCGGCTTTGATGCCGTGTCCCCTTGTTGTGTAATTTAATTAAAAACTTTTTTTTCATGGGATATTAAATAAAATAAATAATGAAAGATAAACTGTAACAGTTAAAATGTTTTTAAATAGAATAAAAATTATTTCTTAACTCCTTGCTTTCCACGAACTTAAATAAATTACGAGTATAATGATAATATGTAATTTATTTAGTAGGGATCTGTTGTCTAATTGGATTTACTAAGAAGAACTTGTTTAAAATTGAAATACATAGGTATATTAATACGAAAATGACAGCTGCATTTAAGAATCCCCTGAGGTTAACCCAGACTTCTATTATAAAATAAACGTAAAAACTGCTTGATTTAGAAAAGTTTATTGACAAACAACATCGGTTTTAGTAAATTTCCCTTAAAGCTACCCAAAACATTTTTTTACTAAAATCAAAACAAAAAGTTAATTTCGATTAAAAAAACAGCTTTGTAACGGACGAGCTTTCCTTTGATTTTGTGACATGCAATTTTTCAGCCAGCTTGATCAAGGAAATTACTGAAGAAGGTTTTCCATTAATCCATTGTGTTGTTTTGTGGGAGGTCTGATAAGTAGAACAGTTGTTTGTGAATGAGAAATCCGGTTCTTTTATTAAACAGAGAGTCAGATAATAATTCACAACAACCTTTCATTAAAAGCTCTGGGGTCGACGATGAAATTAAAAAGACAGCTTCATCGCACAAATAAGGACAGCTAATGACAATTAACATTCTCTTCTCTCTTCCCCGTGCACTTAAAGAGTCATAACACTTTCCTGGTGATTTTAGTTAAAAAAAAAATTAATGTACTAATGGAAAAAGTAATGGACTAAAAAAATTAACCAGCTTTGTATCATCACAAAGTTTAATTTTTTGTAATTTATTTACTTTCAATTAATTTTATGTACCTACAGTTGTCTTAAAGTGTTGTACAGCTACTTTAGAGTTGTGTGTATCGGATTTAAAAAATATCAGAATATCACCAAGGTTGTAGGATCTGTCTTTCTGTGGAGCTTGTTTTTTCTATTGTTGTGTTCAATAAGCATTATTAGGATTGCCAGAGAGCGCACATGCAACAAAGTTTATGTAACACAAGTTCACACACTACAAATTCTGTACAACAGCTTTTTGAACATAACCAATTAAGATATTCGTTATTATGCATAAGCGCCAAGGGTGAATAGTAATCAACTGAACTTTGTAGAATCGGTTCGGTAATAGTTATTTATGCAACAAGTGAGTAAAGATACTTTTTTTACGAGAAGGAAAATTTGCCGCTCGAGCGAAGCGAGTGTGCAAATCCGCCGAGTAAAAAAAAGATACTTTACTAAGGAGTTGCATACAAAATTTGTTTGGCACCCGTAAATTTAGATAACAATTTTTTCGACACTCAAAATTTGAAAATTTTCTCCTGTGTGAACCCGTGGACCTTTAAAACGTTCGTTTTACTCGCGTTTTAAATTGGCCCATCATGTCAAAAAAATCCCAATATACATACGAGTTCGTACTACTAATTATGAATGAAAAAATTTTATAATTGCGTTAAAAAACGACACGCACGGCACTTTTTTTAACGCAAAATGCGTGCAAAAATGAACCGCTATGGCACTTTTTTAACGCTTCTTGACCGATTCAAAAATCACGTATTTTATGAACGCAAACGAAAGAAAAAACTTGCAATTTTTTTGACGGACGTTAAAAAATTGGTTGTATGTAGTACGTATAGTCAAAAAACGATTATTCAAAATTCTCGGTGAATATGCCTAACCCCTTATTTATCAAATTCATCGTAACATACGAGGGTCAGAGTTCTTATGCTCCACCCTTGACCCAATTCCAATCGTACAACTTGAAAGATATTAATGCTATTTTCCCACAAAAAATGATTCTCTTGAAACCAACACATTTGTCTTAAAGTTCCTTAACATTCCTACAGGTTCCAGAAAAAAGTGTCTCAATTTTTCAAATCATTGCTCAATAGCGTCGATGTCTTCGTTACGAAGCAAAAATGTTGTCATCTTTTTCAGAAATAATCGATAAATCATTGCAGAACAAATTTTAACGAATAAGGACCGTGTTGAAGAAGTCAGGGTTCCTCAGAGTTACACATGTTTGTTTTTATTTGTTCTATCAATACAAACTGCTGAGCTAATTAAATATTAAACATTCTTTGTGAACCTTCAGGATCCTTCCTTGTTCCTTGAAAACTATTTAGGTACTAATTCAAAAGCTAATTTTGAAACTGTAATAGTTATTTGTACAACAAGGTGAAAAAAAGAGACTTTAATAACGTGTTGTACACACTACTTTTTTGCATATCGATGTAAGTTGAAATTTGGTCTAAAAGGATTTATGAAAAATTACAAAAAAAAAAATAGGTATGTTTTGACAATCATCTCCAAGGAGATGAAATAAAATGATGCAAAAAGTACTACTTTCACTACGATTTTTCGTGTAAAAAAGTGCTACTTTCACTACGATTTTGCGTGTAAAAAAGGGCCACTTTCATTACAATATGCAAAAAAGTACCTTTTAACGGCATTCGTGTGATATTACGTTTTTCGATTACACTTTATTTTTTGTCTTTAATTCTGA
Organism: Tenebrio molitor; assembly: GCF_963966145.1. Taxonomy (NCBI): domain Eukaryota; kingdom Metazoa; phylum Arthropoda; class Insecta; order Coleoptera; family Tenebrionidae; genus Tenebrio; species Tenebrio molitor. The sequence goes on along the minus strand of NC_091047.1, from coordinate 20,909,773 downwards.
TGCCCGGAACTAAGACAGAATAAGTAAACCTCAGAACAAGAACACGATAGAATATCAACCGGGAATCTTAAACAACAATAGAATACCATATGTATTAGTACCTATAGCTAGAAAGAGCATGTTAAGAGAAAACGTGAAGAACTAGGCACTGAATATTGAAAACTACATTGGCTGTTGGCTCATAAATTGAAAATCAAAACTGTCGACAGAAAACAAATTACAAATATACAAACAGGTATTAAAACCAGTTTAGACTTACGGCATGCAGATAAGGGGTGTGCCAGTAGACCAGTGCTGATGATAATTCAGCGCTTCCAAAACAGAGTACCTACCTACTACGGGCAGTTGTAAATGCACTCCTGTACATAGTATATAACTTATATAAGGAATGGTGACCAGACAAGAACAGTTGTTTTTTCCGTAAAAGTCAAAATCTTTTAATTAACCATTATTTTTCGTATTAGTTTGTTTTCCGTAGCTGCAACCAATGATTGTCAGCTCGCCACAAAGCTGGCATTTGATTAAAATACTTGACTCTTGTTTACCATTGATATAACGGAGATTGTTTGTAAATCCCGGATAATTAAAACCATGAAAATATTTACAATTTGAGAATATCTGACATGTTATCTTACAATAATTCAGCATCAAGATAAAAAATTTAAATAACATATATGTAGCTATATGTACTTTCCGAAATATATTACTCAGGCGATAACTTCTATTAAACAGTAAATTAGAAGATTTTTAATAACGTCCGGTGATAACGAACCCAGAAAATGTAGCAAAATAAGTTCGCGACATCAGAGGTTCCCTATAATAGGTAAATTAAAGTACATAGTGTGTTTTTAATAGTTATTTTTTATTTTACATTTGAAATGAGATGAAGTAAATAAGTATTGAAAAATAAAATGAACCCTTTGCAGAACAGTAATAGACAGTGTGAACATAAAGTTTGGAACAAATTTCATAATAGCATTATGTATGTGATGTTTTTAAGAAAAACGCTCGGACAGGTCGATTTTATTTCAAAAAATGGCACCTGTGACGCGCAACTTGTTTAAATAACGTTATTGGTTTTTGAGCAATGACGTCATCACCAATGTTTTTTAAATGACAACCCCCACTTTTAATTGACCTCAAACAAAAACAAACAAACATCTAAGGGCCGGTTTCACCAACGCCAGTTAAAGTTAACTGTAGGTTAAAATGCTCCGTTACCTTAGTTACCTATTGTTGTAACAATGTTTTCGTATATTTTAATCTGTAGATAAATTTAACTCACGTTGGTGAAACCGGCCCTAAGTTTAACAATAAAAAAATAAATAAAATTTAATGCAAATGTAGAAATTATCCCCCGCCAATCATTTGACACGAATCTGTTTGCGTTTCGTTCATATTGTGTAGACGGAAGATTTTGTTAAATTAATTTCGTGGCAAATATCACTTTGCTTAACACCACTTTGTATTTTTTGAATAATGTCGTACTTGTCTTTTAGAGTGAAGTGAAAAGTAATCGAAGAATAACCCGTAAATCGGGGAAACCCCTCAAGAGTTCGTTATAAAAGGAAAATTGCATCACATTTTAAGTAATATCTGGTTCACATATCCGAAAGTTAGTTAAAAGCGGGTTCGCTATAACTGGTAAAAAAATACATTGAGCTTATGGAAATATTTTCTTTGCTTAAAATATAGTACGTTATTATAACCGAGAGTTCGTTACAAGCCGGTTCGCTATCGCCGGACTTTACTGTATATGCCAAGAATATAACACGTAGGTAATAAAAAATGGGACATCAAAGTTCTGTCAGTTTTGAAAAATTCGATGTACCATCGGCGCCATCGAAATGTGAACGCCAAATTTTCGTAGTGTGTGTTGAAACATCAATCATAGGCGTGCGTTAATGTGTCAGATTTGTGACATATTTTCACAAACATAATTTGTCAACAGATTTAATTTATTTTTAAACGATATACATGCCACGACACTTAACCGATGCAGAAAAAGCGAGGGCTGTTGCCAAACTCGGGGAAACTTGTAATAATTGTAATAGAAAGTTATAGGTAATAGAAATCTTTTCTTATCTGTCATACATATAGTACGCCACTGAACAAAGTTTTATTTAATCTAGATAAAAACAGAAGGCGTTTCTATGACACCAGAAATTCGTTCACATTTCGATGGCGCCGATAGTACTGTCGCGAGCAAAAAATTCTGGCGTCAATTTCATTTCAAAATTTAGTTAGATTGTTACTAATTAAAAAATTTCCCTGCCTGACTATGCCCACGTCAACAAAATGCCAAAAAATTAATTGATCATTGTCAATTAATGTCATACAACATTATGATAGGTTATGATATTGAAGACCGTTTTACAATAGAGCATTTTCCATTGCGGCAAAGCATGATTTTGACAACCAGTTTTTTTTTGCTCGCGACAGTAGTTCAAGCTTTATTGTCATTTTGTCTTTGATTATTGTCATAGAAATTTGACACTATTCTAGCTGACAGTTTAAAAATGTATTTTATACTCCTATTTTTTTTCCAAATGCCCCCTTCTTTTGATAAAGGTAGATTTTGATTGAGACTTTGCATTAAATAAATATTCACTAGTGCTTACTTACACTCATTCCCTACAACCTACAAAACTTTTAATGACAACGTCAATCAATTCAAAGTAAGATTAGAAACAGATAATGCTCATTTCATATTAAAAGTCAAGACAATGATGTTGATGTCTCACTTTTTTTGCTCCCAATAGTACTTGAATATTCTACATAAAAGACTAATACAAAATTGTAAATACATTTTTGTTAAAAAATGTACCTAACTATTGGTAAAAATGCAAAACACTCTTAAACCTGGTCTTTGATGTTATGTTTTATTTTACTCATCAATACCTAACTAGAACAAGAAAATGAAGGATTACTAAGAACATTAAGGCTAATAAACTGTTTTCTCAATGGAAAGACCTCGAATATCAATGAAAGTCCTTTGCTATTTGAAAATCGAGTTGTGTGTCTTGAATGCCGAGTAACATATACTAATCCCATTGACATGGATCTGATACGGTCTTCTAAGGGTTTACTCGCTTGTGTTAAACATACAAAACAAGTTTATAGTTATATGGTGTTAAGTTTTACTTCACAGACTTTGTAAACTCACACTACCATCCATTTATAAAAATTCAGATTAGATTCAGAATCTTACCAGATGCTTTGAACGATATTTTTTTGAATTTTATAAAATCAACATAATTTAGAAATGGTTTTTAAAGATAATTTCGCAACGCTTTCAAGAACAAACTCCAGAAGTTTAGAATAGAGTGAACTTTTCAAACCCAAACGATTCATCATTTTATATTACAGTCGGCATGTTTGTTGTTGTGCTTAAAAACTTTTAGAAATGAATAGTTTGCCAATCACAATATTGTGCCAGCTATACTAAAATTTTATATTTTACCTAACATCAAAGCATGTTTGCGTATGTAATTGAAACGTAAGGAAAATGAAATTATTAAAAAGATATAAAAGATATATTCAAGCAACGCAGCAGCTGCCGACCTGAAAACCTATTTCTTTTGTTTCCTTTGAAAACACGAGATCTAGAGATGTTATTTCTGACAGAAATATTAAGAAAAATAACGCCATTTCACAAATCTTGGAGTTCCAATGGAAGAGAAAACTCATGAGAAATTGAAAACATTTGATCAGCCGAAAAGTCTAATACTAATGTCGTACGGTATGTATTTTCCAGTGCTCCAACTAATCAGGTATAGTCCGACAGAAACTCTAGTGGAATTCGGCTTTGGTTGTAAATTTAACAACAACAACTGAAGAATAAGATTTTATTATCAAGTAATAACCGTTGTCATAAATACAACTACCACTACCTGTAACATCCCTGCCTGAAGCTAACATTGCGAACCCCAACTGACAACCCTCATTAGCATTTATCAGTAGGATTATTGCTGCAGTATAAAATTCTATTTTTCAAGTGACAAACATAAATTTACAACCAAAGTCGAATTCCACTAGAGTTTCTGTAGGACTATACTCGGCTTCGCCTCGAACCTGAAACCTAGTTGTCACGCTGAAAAGTAGACCTACCGTACTCCAATGTAAATAACTACTCTTTGAAACTAATAAATGTTTCGAAAACTGAGCACATTAAGATTGAGAATTACAAATTTATTAACAAATATTTAGTCGTTGAAGTTAAAGTTAAATGAAGTTAAATACTGAAGATTATTTCAAACATTATTTCCATTTGATTTTTGTGAATAAACTTTGAATTTTGTGAAAATAGAGCAAGAAATTGATTTGCACATCTAACAAAATAAATCTGCTGTGGAACGAATTTGTATTTATCTTTTTAGTTTAATAATTCAGCAACCAAGAATACAACGACCAAAATTCTACATAACTAGCGATTACATAATATGTAATTGTTGTTTTTAAAATGCAAGAAGCATGCCATTTAATAGAAATACTTTATGCCTCAAATGATAAATTGTTTAAACGTTTAGTGCTTAATGTTTAATTTACAAATTTTGTTTATTATACGTGTAGTAATTTGGTTTGTTATACGTACCCTCAACACAGAAACACGTAAATGTTACAGGACGAAGATCCAACTAACTGTTATTTCATGTATTTAGGGTAATTTTCACCGCTAAAGGCGTCTCAGCAATAATAAATACGTTTTCAGCTATTACACTTGTAAACATTAAATATTTCACTGAACCCCGATATAATTTATAGATTCCAAGATGATGCGGGAATTTTAGCAACCTCAATCTTTGTCCTTTGTATTTTTTAATCCCAGTTCAGCACAAAAAAGCGTTCTTTGACATTTTAAATTAATATATTTGCTGTTTAAAGACCCACGTTTCACGTCGGAAGCAATCTTGAAGTTAAAATACAAATTCTGACAAAAATTTAGAGCACGGGTTATAAACATCAATAATTCGTATCAACAAGAAGTTAAAATGTTATCTGAAATTGCTGTAGTTTAGTTAACTTCAGCGATGACCTCAAGATATTTAAAATTGTTTCTGTTGCCTTTTCACTAATAGCTGGCATTTCTTGCACCACTTTTTTCACAAAGTGTTGAATTTTTAATTGAAACTAATGTAACTAAATTATAACAATATATTGTAATGTTATAATTGAGATATACACTGTATGCCGGTATAGAGTTATGTAAATTAATTAAAGAGCAAAGGAGTGTTCTTTAGTTAACAACCCCGTACAGCAAAATCAATAAATTTCAATCTCAGCTAATTTACTCCGTTACATGGAAATCTCAACCACACATTGATAAAAGAGTCATTAATAATTCTAGTTATCTGCTACCCGAAGTCACATTTAAAAACATGACTGAATATAATTTTAGTCATTAAATTTCTCATCTTAATTAATTTGAGTGAATTATAAACAAGTTATCAGAAGCACCCACACTAATCACATGATGATTTTCTAATTTAAAACGAAATTAATCATCAATAAGACGCAAAACATGTGAGGGACACTAATTATCGCATTTATTTGCAGTCGCATTACGAACAAATATCTACATGCGCTTAAACCGTGCAAAGACAAGTCGAAAAGTGTCAAGCAAAAATTTTATAATTTATTATTGAACAGTTATTTATGCTTTTTTCACAAGTGGAAAGTTTACGCAACGAGGGCGGCGAGTATTGTAATGGCACGCAAAGAAATACCTACACTTAACTAGTAAACTTAACTAACCTGTTCTAAATTTAAGTAAATACAACTTTAACTTTGTCTGCCATCTCAAGACAGAACTCTGTTATAACTTTTTTGGACACTATTGCACATTTTTACAAATCTTCAAGGACAAGAAATGGCCTAGATATTTATGGAAATAACGGAAATAGAAAAGTGACTAGGTGAAATGTTTTAAAAGTCATGAAAGAGTTTAAAGATGTAAACAGTGTCTGAATTTACATAGTTTATTCTGTCACCCACATTAATTCCACAGAGACACTAACAAAAAAGGATTGAGGTTATCAAAATGAATCAATGCTGGATACTGCTTACAGCATGCAAAAATCGTGTTAGATAAAACCGTAGGGAACGTAAATACGTGATTGGAATAATTGCACACATTAATTACACTGGAAGATTTAGTAGAGTTTTTAGTCCTTTAATCTACAAATCCACACCAACAACTTGACACATAAACGGAACAGAGTTGGATAAATTTAATCCAAACGAAGGACGAGAAAATGATAAATTCTCACGTGTGGAATACCCTTTGAAACATTTTCAAAAAACAACGTGCGCGTTTAGTTTAGCGAAACCTCGACACTTAATAGAAAAATAATGGCAGTAGTAAACAAGATGAGAAGCAAATACTTTATGTTAATCGTGATTAGCACTTACCTTAAATAGCGTTCAAAGTCAACATATTAAAATGAAGAAGAAGAAAAGTATCCCAGCACAAGAAATCATTTCACTCTAATTAGCACATAAGCTCACAAAACAACAAACTTCCTCAAAAGATGATCGTCTATAGACTGATCACTAACATGCGAGGTATCAGTTGACCCTAAAGGTTACAGGCGGCCTTCGCCGGGGCTACATTTTCATTATTTTTTTTCCACCGTTGTCTGCAATTGGAATTTGATCGCATCCAACACTCCAGGTCATGATCAGATCATTTTTGTAATAGATGTGTCTCGTTTATTCCTCAGCGTTGCTGATGTCCCCTTCAACCACTGATAATGGGAGCAAAAATCGCCGTAACTAGACGTTATGTTAAAACGCTGCAATATTTCATCCTGTATCTCTTTCCTAAAGATTATTATTTATTGCACTCCTTATTTTGTCTGGTGGTTGTATCTCTTTCTGCGCGAATGCGACAACTCTACACACATTTATCTCTTTGTGACAAACGCACTTGTCTACAAGTAGATATCTCTAAACCTTTTTTAAATTCATTTTTAAAAGCAAGTTTGAGTTATAATACTCAAATATAAATGGAGATCAAACAATCTGTCAAATACTTTCCGTCCTCTTCGTGTCAATTTAAAAGCCAGCCAGCCGTGACACACAATGAAACACAAAGTAGAAATGTTTGAACAATACCGTTCGTTACGGGAGAATTCAATTTACTTAAAAAGCAGAAGGGCTGGCCCTTCCTTTGTCGCATTAGCAAATACCGAAAAACTATAGATAGACGACCGCCAAACTAAGCAAGACGAATTATTGTTTATTTTAATTAATTGTTCATTTCTCTTTACGATCTAGCTTGTGTTCAATATAACGAGTAAAATATCATCTAAACAATAATAACACTTTGAAAGTACTATCGTCGTTCCGTCAGTAAAGCAATGTCGGGTGTGCTCAGTGTTTGGATGGGTGATCGCCAGGTGAAACCGCTATTGTAACTTCACCACTTCATAGGTAATCCGCAACGTCGTATAAACACATTGCCTTTCAAGGGAATTATCATTGCCTGATTGAAATATCTTTAATGATAAATAAATCCCACCTCAATCCTAAAGAAATAAAAATCCAAAAAGATTTCTTTCCCAAATTGGTTGTGCTTCCTTGATATGTGAACGAGGCTTAAAAGTCTCTGACAAATAGTACAAAACTTTTTTTATTAAAAAGTATTGCTCGATGCCCATGTTTATACATTGCCGATAAAGTTCCAAAACATTAGTGTAAAGCCTGGCATCTCGCATTGTAATCCTTGAACTGTTAGTTTTCAAAGAAAAACATACTATTTCTTGTAAATAAGCAATGTATTGTCGTAAGGATTTGAATATTAAGTCCGTAGGAAATCCTAACGTACTTGGACAAATAAAAAATGCAAATGGTAAACATCGGATGTTGATTAAAATTGTCATTATGTCATTTATAAACAAAATGGCAGTAGACGTTCTGAATAAATTCTAACTAATTAATTATTATTAATCTAATCAGCACTTTAAAAAAATCATCTCTACAAGTATGCAAATAATTTTTTTGCCAGTTACTTGCGACGAGTGGGACGAATCCGTTATTGGAAAAAAACGGTGATGGAAGAATATTCTTACTCCTTATTAACATGCCAACGAAAGAAAACTCTATTTTCCCCAGAGAAATCAATTTAAATGAAAATAAAGAACATCAAGTTATTATTAATTAGTTAGAATTAAATTAATGTCTCCTTACGCAAACATAGAGAAGTTTAAATGTTAAAAAAATGGAATAATAATTATTCTGTCAAGGATTAAGATATTTTTTCCACTACTAGTATTAGAAGGCGTCATTATTTACTCCTGAATCGAACCCAGAAGTAGAATTTCTCTCCTACTGGTTAATAATTTTTTATCAACAGGTCTGTACTTCCATTCTCCGTTATTGAAAACACAATTTCAAAAGTAGGATTCAATGATGAATCTTTTATGTTCTGAAGATCTGAAGTAAAAACCACTTTTGCTTTAAAATGTAATTAATAATGACAGTTGTTTGGCGTTTATTAGCTGAATTACCAAAGATACGAAAAATCTGATACTGTCAAAATCATAGCCGCCCCTTATCTAAGTAATTGTTGATCGCACGGTATAAGGAGCAACACTGTACAGATTGCGAGTCTGACATATTCTGCATCTTCAAAACTAGAACTGATAATTATTTTTTTGCGCGATTGTACTCTATTTGCTTGTTTACCACGTCTGTTTCCAAGACGGTAAGCTCTGTTTACTCGTTGCTAACGATAAACTCGACGGTAAGTAATTTTTGGTGTTCTAGAACGGTAAGCAAAGTTTATTCAAAGTTAATCGATTATTATAATAATTTTTATGTAGACAGAAGTTGAAGACAAGATGTTAGCACTTTCTGGAAACTCACACGGCTCTTGTGGTCGGCATTCCTTGCCGCTGCAATGAAATAATATTAGCGAACTTGCCGCGACATTAGTATTATCAAAATTTTCATACCACAAATTTTCTTTGTCTTCTTAATTACACGTTGAGGTCGTTAGTTTCAAAAATTCTTTATTTGTGACGCACCCCACATTCAAAGTCTCTTCTACAACATCCACTTCGTTTTTGGAATCACTAATATCACTCATTTTACTGCTTGTTTTTCAACACAACTGGCGATATTTGCGCACAAAAACTGCAATGGCGGTAGTTGTTTGCAGATTGCCTTAGAAACGCGATACAAAAATCGACATTGTGGCAACACGATGTGAAGGGTATAAACACGTATCGCATTGGGCCTATTCTAGATGTGAATGTTTTGTAATAAATATCTCATAAGCATCACGAACGTTAATGACAATGTACCGATCTCAGACAATTTTGGAGTCCTCGCAAGCTCCTCCTCCAAACAATTGTCTTCGATTGGTACATTGTCATTACCGTTCTTTATACTTAATATACTATTTGAAATTATACTCATAATTACTACAGATGGATTCACCCAAATTAACTAATGGCTTCCAGTCAACATTTTGGTTGTTGACCGATGTAATCGTTACCAATGTGTGTTCGCAATCAGTAAAGAGACTTCAATGAATTCGTTATGTATTACATTTCTGTTGGTTCGTTAGTTTTGAATGAGCTTCATTATTTCTCAAATACTAAATTTGTCGCTGCCAAGTGCCATAACTCGCTACATCCAATAAACTGTTACGAAATCCGTAAAAACACAGCAGGAAAAGAATTTTATATTTCCTGTCACGGTGAGCAACAGGAAATGTGAACACGAGAATATGAGAATAAAAGTCATTCGGTCCACGACAATTTAATCAATACGTTCTGTGACTTACAGTAGTTAATATTGATTGCTGTTTGATTGTTTTATTTAAGACTAGGTCATCCTTTAATGGACAACAAATAGACGTAGTAGAAATAGTAAAATTAGTTAATATGACAATGGAGGAAATGACACTTTACTATGGAGGAATACATACATATACTTTCCCTGCTAGCAAAATTAGAAATATGACAATGGAGGAAATGACACTTTACTATGGAGGAATACATACATATACTTTCTCTGCTAGCAAAATTAGAGCATCAGAGTAAGCACACTTGCCGTTACCTAGATTGCGTTCTATAAACAATTTATTTTATCCTCACTGATTGCGTTTGTTTTTTAAGTGATTTTGTTTCCCAAGATATCCCCGAGAGGCTAAAACGGCGTCCTTGAATTTAATACCAAAAAAATCTAAGACGTATGAATTCGAATGTGATTGAAAAAAAGAATAACAGGGAATTGCTCTTTAACGAACCAGGATAAACAAAAATTATAAAAGGATAAGGCTGGTTGAAAAAAAATTCGGCAAAACCACATGAGACAAAGTCATAAAAAAAATCATTACTAAAGGATCTAAACCCTTTCAGGACAAACTATAAAAATCCTAGGAAATTCCGGTTTTTTAAACTACACAAATTTAAAAACATTGAGTTTTGCACATCATATTTAAAAATTTTCAGGTCACAAAAATTCCAAATTAAATGGCTTGGTTCAGGACGCATTTAGCGAGTCCCCCCATAAAATATGAAAAATAAATACAGACTGGCTACGAAAATTGAATTCATTTTTCCACATTTGCCCAAAAGATGGAACTACAATAAAAAAAAAGAAATGGAATCACTGGCAACATTGTTTTTTACGTAACTATGCTTTCAAAAAATGTTGGTTGTAGCCGATTAGGATATGTGCAAGATAATGACCCTGCACTCTTACAGCTGCGGTTCTACCAGAGCGACCTTCTTTAGCAGGATAATACCATTTTATGATACTTATTCGCTATTCAATAATGAAATTCATAATTTTAAATTGGCACTGATATTGACAATTGTTAAAAATAGTGACAATTGTACGAAATATTTAATTCGATGTTGCCATTTAAATATATTGTTTAATCCTCAATTTTTTTAAACAGCGACATCTCTTGGCGTATGAAGAAAAATGACTCCAATTTTCGTAGCCACTCTGTATATGTATTTTGAAAATTGTATGTAAATTCCAGGGCGGGAGACATTTTCCTACGAGAAAAATCTTCAAATAAATATATTTTGGATAATTATTATAGAGAATACATCTAATACAATCCCGATTAATAAATCAGGTTCCTTCATTTTTCTTATTCAAAGAGTTCTCATCTTTATCGTAGTTTGATGTTACTAAAAATAGATATGTATTTTTTTTAATCTTTTCAGAAAATAATTTATTCTTTGGTATCTATTATTGGTTATTATTTGTATAATCTGAAAGTTTATTTTATAAATGCTTTCATGAAAACTGTTCTTTGGAATTTTGGAGGTAAATTCAAATTATAATCAATATCATGTCCTTCATTTTTTAAAACAGATCCTTGTAGGCTTTCACATTTGATTGTTGCGTATTGAATTACGCACGAAGTCTTTAGCATATTTCTTTCTTTATTTATTATTTTAGATACCTACATGTGGACAGAAAGTGCATGTACTATGTGTACTAAAACGATTAGTTGAAGAAAGAACGGCCAAGCACAAATTACTTTGTGTCTTTTAAGAAATATGTAAGTAAAACACGTAATACATTTGTTTACATGTTTCATGAAAAAAATTCATCAACTACAAAAAACTCGAGAAGAAAATTAATAATTGTATATGCTGAACACGTAAAAGATACGTAATTGTAATAGGTACAGGTGTTGGTTTGCTCAAAGGCAAACAGAATACATTGTATGAAAAGTATTAACATAAACCAGTTCGTTGTAATGTACTAATAATATACAATGCTGTTCCCTTTAGGGCACGCAGATTGATATTTGTCACATTGGAATTGTCGATGTGGGATTGGACGAACAGTATAAGGAGGAATAATCTATTTTTCACTGAAGAACTCGGAAAAGTTGGTTCCAAAGGGAACGGGCTGATAATTCTAATTATCCTTTGTGAACGGTGAAAAAATTCTCATAAACTCGATTATGATGCCATCTCCAATGTCGGTTGGAAGCGTGAAGCTAATATTGGTAGTCCATAAGTAACGACAAAAAATGATTTCCTTGAAAAATGTGAAGTTTTAAAAATTGTAATAAAGCAAATATGTTCGGAGGAGATAATTAATTAAATTAATGATGATTCGACAGCTATTAATTATTTTTTTGTGCTGCCGTAGTTGCAATTGGCATTTTAAGTGGACGATTAGCGTGCGGCAATGGAAATGAGAAAACTCTAGTGCTGCAATAGACAAACAAGAAATCTAAGGCAAGAAAAAATAAACTAATTGTGGCAAATCAAGTACATATTACTGAAAGACAATTATGTCTCTAATGTTATAAAACAAAAGGTGCTTCGTAAATATTTAAAAAATGCTAAAATGTGTTAAAAAAGCGGCACAAAAAATATTGTATGGTACTCTTGTGAAAACTCCATTGCTTTACTCACTCACATACAGCGCTCGACTGCGTCTCGCGCCATATTACCGTTCGAAAAGCAATGGATTGTTTTCAGCACTTGTAACATAAATAACTATTAAACTGAAAGTGACAAGTTAATGAAAGTTAATAAAAGAAATACTATTCAATCGAGGAGCCCAACCTGAAAGTAGAAATTAAAACCTTTTCCGCTCTTGGCAGGGCAAAACTAAAAGCTAAAACTGCAAAGATCCACAGGTTGAACTCACTCTTATCAAAAATGTGAAAACCAACAGATGGAACGCAATTTATATCGAGTAGGTACAGGGTACAGAGTATTTCACGGGTGATAATGAGCCCGACGGAATTGAAAATGCAACTCACAATACATTTGCAAAGCTAACGTAGATATAATTCAAAAAACGTAAGACATTACTGTATAATCAATTCACTTTTGTAATGACGAACTAGAGTTGCTAAATTAGTAACTTTTGTCTTGTGAACACATCTTTTTACCGCGAATTTGGGCTATTAAAAAATTAGGTTATGGGTCACGTCATTTGTTCTGTCAAAACTGGTCCCAATCAAAGTATTGTGAAATTAAATTTTAGAACACTCGCTTTAAATCAGGATCATGTCTGTTTTCTCATCATTCGAATATATTTTAATCGTCGTATTTTGACTTCTTCGTAAATGTTAGTTGTGACAAATAAAATTATTGGAAACAAAACCATCACGGATTCATAATTTTATTTTAAAACAATACGAAATTGTTCGAAATAGGTAACCGCGTTAACTTTGGAAATGTATTGTGGGTTGTATTTTCAATTTCGCCGGGCTCATTATCACTCTAAAGTATGACCAGTGTTACCCGTGGGTCGTTTGGGTGGTCTAAAACCACCCCCGCTCGTTCTTTTGCCACATTTGGTCCCAACTTTCTAAAAATAGTCGACGCCGGCCGGAAACGGCACGCCACTTCTCTACCTGATCTAAGAGGAGAAGGTTGTTTTTTTTCCGTGCTCCTCTCCTTCTGCACAAAAGGCCTGACGGTCCGGGTAAACCGGCTGGATTGCGAAACGGCTATCTTCTTCGACGGGGTGCATTTGCTACCCCGGCGTTAAAACGGCATCGGTCAACAAATCTCGACACCGGCCCCGAAGATGGACTCGACAGTTCGACCGCTCCAGAGGGCCGGTGGTAACACCAGAAATATAGTGCGAATATGGGGCTTAATTGCCCGATTAGCTTTTCCCAGTTTTTACGACACTCAACCGCAACAGACTGTAAAATAGTTTACCTGCTAGACCCCTTACAAAGAACTTCAACTACTGTAGTTTCAATTTGGTTGTAGGTCGTAAAATTGTATGGTACTTTAAGTTAAAGATCTTGGGGGGCTTATAAATCCTAGTTTACCACTAGCAGGTAATATTTTAAGCACGGTTGTATTGTACATTTGGTATATTTGCATTGTACGGCAAACGGCACGCGCCGCTCCCCAACCTTTTCAAACCCAACCATTGTGCCCGTTAATCGCTCATAATATCCAATAAAATTTTACGGCCTACAACCAAATTGAAACTAGTATACATTCTCAACATCTGATCGGGATTACTTTGATTGGGGTTTGCGGTAGGGCTGTTATAAAGTACTCAAGGAGTCAAAGCCATATTCGCAGTATATTTATTTCTTGTCGTAGTTTACCTTGTATTTTGAAACGAGTACAGCTCGACCAAAACAGCTTGGCGCTAACGGAGCGCATTTTTGTTGTGTCTGCAGGTGTTTGGATCGTGTACGACCGTAGCCATATGCTTGTCTTACAGATACTCTCTCGTTTCCTCTTCTGCGCATCTTATCCGCCAAGCTATTGTCAAGCAGTAACTTCATATAAACCTCAAGTGGATTGGCAACCAAATATACAGAGACAAATGAACTCGAACTGCAAAACGAACCTCCATAAAGAAAACATGGTAAATTGCACAAAATGAACCTATAAGAAATTCCTCCAAAAAAAATCCGATCGCGTGTTCACAACTACAAGATTCTTTCTCCACGTTGTGTGATTTTTTTTAAATGGCAGTTAACACGCCTCTTGAAGACAGCTAGCCAGTAAATATTATACAGGCTCACTATAAATGATTGTCCCATCGCAGTTGGCGTTGAAAACCCACACAAATTTGGGATGTGCCGCTAGCTTCGCAACGTTAGACAAACTAGTAGACAACTTTACACTACCGCCAGCAGCGCTACCTATCGCTATCGGCGATGCTAGTCTCACATATGTTATAAAGCTTGCGGCACATTCAACTACGTCACCAACGCCTACTGCGAAGCATTTTTTTAATTCTCAATGAGTAAATTCTCCGAAAATAAAGCCAGAAAGCCACAGGTGAGATGTTCATATGATTTTTGTAATAACGAAAGGGAGGGCGGGTTAAGACAGCAAGCGTGACGATACTATACCGGGTGGGGCATCGTATACGCGCACGCGAGAAATCGCGACTTCTAACCTGGCTATTGGTAAGGTACATTTCATATTTTTTTGATAATTTTTCACTTACAAACAAAGCCAAAAAAAATTAAAATGTAAATTTCAACCAAAAAGTCAAATTCTGATTTTTATACTAACCTACCCAGATTCACTTCCTATAATTATTTACGAAATCTACGGAAAAAAATACCAATTAGATTTTGAATTAAACGCAGTTTTACATTTCAACTTTCAAAATCATTTTTATTTATGACCTGCTACTTGTGCTGTCGTAAATTTAGATAATAATGGGAACTGTCATTTTTATGGCAAAGCTGTAAGTAAGAGGCTCAAAACGGCAAAAAGGTTTAAAACGGTCGGCTATACCTTTGTTGGGAAATTATACCATTGTGCCGTATCTCACCTGTCTGGTTTACGTTTAAATAAAAAAAGCGAATTATTTAGCTAACCAAGTCAAAATGTGTAATTGTGCCACCAGGGTTTGATGGGCTAGCAGATACAGATTTATTTAGTGTAAAAACTTTATAGGTAAATTAACAGTAAATTTCAGAAAACTAATAACATTGTTACGGCCTTATTTATTAACAAAAAAATTTTTAAAAATCCTCAAATGTACCTTATGAATAATTAGTCAGGTATATAAAATTTCGCCAATTTTATTTAATTAGAAGTCGCGATTTCTCGCGTGCGCGTATACGATGCCCCACCCGGTACAGTGAGTTTTTTTTAAGACTAGCCATAGGGTTTTACATGCTAATTTTTCAACCCCCTGTTAACTTTTGTTCCGATAAAAATATTCAAACCATTTTTGGAACAAAGTTGGAAGATTTTTTAAACTATCGGATAGATTACGATTTAATGTCCCAACCTGTCGAAAAAGTTGTGAAAAATATTTTTTAAGGCGCCGAAATAATAGTACGTCGAGCGGCCGCCAGAGTAGCGCCATTGTCGGCTCAACCAGCACTTGACTATCTCCAATTTTGGACGCTTTCGGCGCGCTAAAAAATATTTTTTTCACAACTTTTTCGACAGTTTGGGATATTGAATTGTAATCTATCCGATAGTTTAAAAAATGTTCCAACCTTGATCCAAAAATGGTTTGAATATTTTTATCGGAACAAAAGTTAACAGGGGGTTGAAAAATTAGCATGTAAAACCCTATGGCCAGTCTTAAAAAAAACTCACTGTATATAGCGATATAATTTTCTTTTTTAACTCTTACCTCTAGACAATTACTGATGTATTTAAACTGATAATTAAGAAACCTCATTAAAAAATACAAAATACATTTAAATGTGTTTATTTAATAAATAAAGTATAACAAACTAAGTTTAGAATTTAATTATTTTGCACATTAAACACGGGCTGATTTTTTCCAAAGAGGGAATTGTACAATTCATTTTTTGCTTCTTCTGTCCACAAATTCTCATCAATGGGTCCCATAAAATTAACAAGTTTGCTGTGAACAGCATATCTAATTTTTCTTCCTTTTGTAGCTCTTGTATCAATCTTTCTCTTCATTTTACTCCTCAAATTCTGAAGCTGTATCCATTGCTGCCCTAACTGAACTGGATCAGTAACATCAGCAGATTTGACTTCAATCAATTCTCTCAACAACTGATGATAGAAATCATCATCATCAAATATCTCACTGTTACATTCCTCTTCCCCTTTATCATTATCATTTCCTTCTTCTTCTCCCACAATGGAATAGTGGGAGCGTTTCAGTTGCGTTCGCTTTACCAATTTTTCCTTATTACTCAAATTGTACTCAATCTGATCCAGAACTGAGTGTGAGGTGGCGCCACCTTTCAAAACGACTCTAGTCTTATCATTCCACTTTTGTATCACACTATTTCTGTAATCTTTGTATTTGTTGTGTTGGTCGCTTATCTCGCGTTCGTAGTCTTCTAATTTCCTCTTCTTCTTGCTTGGTGGCGCTTCCTTTTCTGCTGTACCATCAACTTCAGATTCCTCCTCGTCAGTGTCACTAGGTATCTCTTCATCTTCAGGATCGCCACATTTGGCAGATGTTGCTTCCTTCTTACTCAAATTCTTTGTCTCTGGGAACTGCTTTAACAACAAACTTTGCAGCTGCATTAACTTGTCCAGAGTATCACCCAACTTGATTTTTGTTTCATTCACTTTGTTAGAAAATTCAGGTCCTGATTCTTTTTTAATCTGCTCAAAGACAGTACTTTGTGGCATCTTGTTTCCAACTATCAGACATTTTTGCAACTGTATTCGGATTTCTAAAAGATTTTCCCATGCTGCCATTTGGTTCCTTACACAAACTCCCTTCTTAATTTGACTTGACACATTTGTATCATTTATGTGTTTAAAGTTAGTGCCATCATGTTCTTCTAAATTACTAATTGATACATCATCAAATTCTGAGGATTCATCCTCCTCCTCATCATCATCATCACTTTCTTCATCATCATCATCCTCACTCTCTTCCTTACTAACAACGTCGCTCTCATCATCACCTACTTCAAGGTCATCAGACAAATGATCTACAAAGTAAAAACAAAAGACCATTATATTTGTAACACCTCGGCACACTATTCAATTCAAAGTTTTGGGTCCTGGCTTACCAGTTCTCTTTATGGCAGAATTACTTTCTTCATCATCACCACTAGACTCTATATTATCTGATGAAATATCTACAAAGAATTTAATAAACACTATTTCTTTTATATTCTACCTTAGACGACATACCCTCTGAATCAGACTCATTCAAACTTTTCCTGCTGGCTTTCCTCCCAGCATATTTGTCGTCCACATCAGCCAATAAATCTATATTTGCTCGCCTAAATTTGCTCAAAATCTCCTCTTCTTCATTTTTATCTTCAACGCTTTTATGTGAAACAATTCGTGCGTTGGTAGCGTCCACGGCATCATCTTCAGGATCAAAACTATTAGGCGCTGTATTTAATATACCTGCTATTTTATCCGCTAAACTTCCTCTGCTTGGATTATCCATTTTAACAAATATTAAATTCTTAATACTTGCACAACGTTATAATTTATTTTCACATTCTTTATAGGTTATGTTTCTCGAACATGTGGCACGTGTTAATTCTGTCACTAGACAGAGATACCAACACTGATAACAATAAAGTCCGACAGAGAAAGCTAATGACAGATTGAGCATTTTGACAGTAGTAAATAATGAGTGTAATTTCACCGTTTTATTAATGTTTCAACATTTCGCTGATATTTTTGTGTTCATAGGGCTCCCCGGAGACTTCCTGGTCGCGTTTCGCCAAGCACTACGACCCCATAAAAATCGGCTCCATCGACGGGACAGATTCGGAGCCCCACGACAAGGGCATCGTGAGAGCCCTCAACTCGGAATACCAACCGAACCGTCACGTTAAAGGACGACCAGAATGCACAATTTTCGTCAGCCGCTTGAGCCTGAAAACCACCAAAGACACAATCAAAGACATATTTTCGAGATACGGCCCGTTGCGAAGATTCCGTCTCGTCAAGGACATAGTGACGGGAATGCCCAAAGGCTACGCGTTTATCGAATACGAGAACGAGCTCGACGCCGAAGAGGCCTACTGCAAAACCAACAAAATGAATATCGACGGCAACATCATTTTTGTGGACTTTGAGTGTGAACGTTTGCTAAAGGGGTGGCGCCCAAGAAGAGTGGGTGGCGGCTTCGGTGGTAAAAAAGAATCTGGACAGTTGAGGTTCGGGGGCCGAGACCGCCCCTTCAAAAAGCCGATCAGTTTGGAAATAAAGGAGAGAAGAGAGAGGGAGAATAGAGATGTGGGACGAAATGGTAAATACGAGAGCAGGCGCCGCTCAAGGCGGTCTAGGAGTTAGCGTTTGCAGACGTGGTGATACCAAGTTTATATTTTTTGTTCAAAAAGATACACTACAATTATTTAAGTTTAGAAATAAAAACATAAAACGAGAAATTATTCAGCATTCAATCCACTTTTCAAGTTTGCAACCTCACTAAGATTCTCCTGAAAAAGAAGGGATTATTACAGAACAAAATCATTAATTTTTGGACATATTACCAACTTTATCAGTATCGGGTTCGACGGGGCGATGAATGTCAGCCTCTTGTAACTCTTCTTCCTGTTCGAGTCTGTCAATAATGGCTTGACGCGAGTCTGCAAAAAATTTTTTTTAAAAACGACGCAAACACTACTGACGTACAATTACATGGTTCTGCACAGAGCACGAACACCTCTCTGTTGTTCAAGTGAACGCAGTCCTCTCTGAACTTCTTGACGACTTCGTTGAAGCCATCCCAAAAGTTGATGCATCCTGGGGGCAACTGCACAACAGACTTGAACTTCTTGTAGATCATGTCGGCTTTGGTCCTGATCACTTGCGCGTCCTGATTGAACCTGGTCAGCTCCTCCGGCGAGAGATTCCACTCTTCCGTGTTCCCGATATACTTTCTCAACCTTCTGATCATCTCCACAACGTGCGAGTGCTTCTTCAGCATGATTTCGTCCATGTTGATCTTGAACATGGTGTTCATGAACTCCATGGCCTTCTGCGGATCGGCCTTACTTAGCCCCAGACAATTCTTAATCTTGGCGTCAAGCTCGACCAGGCTCGACTCGCTTCGCAGCCTTTCCACCCTCCTGTATTTATTGTTAATCAGTTTCATTTCAGTGTCTCTGAAAATTTCGTTTGCGGTCATGTGAAAGTCGTCCGCAAACACGTCCGGGTCACTCTCCATCGTCACTTCTTCGCTCATGATGGAGTCTTTGAGCAGGAGAATTCGCGAGGCCGTGTCGCTGTCGTACATTGCACAGTCGTACTCATTAGCGAAGTTCAGCGGCCAAGTCTTGTGCAGTTTTACGCCGGCGTATTTACCAGTAGGTAGTAAAATGGGGACAATTTGGTTTTCAAAGTATTGTCTTTTATCGACTGGTCTTGCTGCAATTACAATGGTCAACAGGAATCTACTTGCTACCCACACTTACCTTTATACAACTCGGGGTTTTCTTTAACAGAGTCGGCCTGAAATGAGCAACAAATAGAAAGCAGTCACAACTTCTTGCAAAACTCACGTAGATGATCCAGTTTTTAAGATTCAGTTCTGAAACGATCCTGGCATTTGGGAGGAATGGTAAATCTTCATCTGCCGCTGGATTAGCCTCTGGTTCTTTTGCTCCCTCATCATCCTTTTCTTCATTATCATCCTTCTCTTCCCTATCTGCGTCCTTTTCTACTTTCATTTCACTAGGGCCATCTACTGTACTTTCACTCATATTTGATTCTACAATTGCAAGTGTAACAAATGAAACAACTAGTTTTACAAAATAGATACCCTCTTCACTCTCCAAATTTTTAGCGCTGATGTTATTTTTCTTCACCGGTACCGAGTCCGATGATTTTTCAGAATTACTCCGTTTGCGCTTAGCTGCTGGCACATTTTCCTGCAAACATGAATTTATTTGTTGAACTAAACCTGTTTCACCCTTACATCAGGTGTTGAATCATCTCCATCAGTCCCATCTGCAGCGATCGCTTTTTCTATCTGTTCTACCGCGTCCTTGAACTCTTTCTTCTTCGAGCCCTTGGTCAGTTGTTCTTTGTTTTTGAGATAGTAGAAGATGTCCTCTGGTTTGATGAAGCCCCTACAAACAACTTTTTAATGAGAGTGTTGGGAACTATCGCACAAGCTTTCCAGACTTGGTGAAAACTTGTCGGCAAATTCCGTCGCTGCTCTTGGGCCACATTTGCAGCCAGTTGAAGTTAAGCTTCACACTTCAACTGTTGAGTGGCCCTTCGACTAATTTCTACAAACTAAATTGATTCACTTACGTTTCGCCCGTGCCGTAAAACTGGACGTTAAACTTCTTGCCGCTCTTGCCCAAGATCTGTTTTGTAAAATAGAAACAACAATTTCTTAGCCGCTGCATTCACACTGACTTACCACTGCCGGCCATGCAGGATACCCCTTAATTTTGGCGAAGACTTTGTCGCCGTCCTTAAAATGGCGAGTCCTTTTCATCGCGTCAGTTTGTCGCATCCACTGTTGTATTCAAGCTGATCTTACCGAATTATTGTATAAATAAATAAAACCACCTTCGCGAACACAACACAATGGCGTCGTTCGGCAGTACAGCAAACAAATTCAATTTCTTCTGGCAGAATCAAGCATGCGTGGAAGAGCCCCCTGGCAACAACTGAGGTACTGTGCCGCACAAAATGTTTCTTAGGAGTTAAATTTGATTTATTGTGAATTTCAAAGCACAATTCAAACTATTTTTTAAATTAACCGAAATGTGGGAAATTAATTTAGTTATTTTTACTTTATGAGTTTATATCTAGTTTATTTATTTACACGCGCGTGGCGCG
Organism: Tenebrio molitor; assembly: GCF_963966145.1. Classification (NCBI taxonomy): domain Eukaryota; kingdom Metazoa; phylum Arthropoda; class Insecta; order Coleoptera; family Tenebrionidae; genus Tenebrio; species Tenebrio molitor. The sequence goes on along the minus strand of NC_091047.1, from coordinate 20,888,564 downwards.
TGTCTTGTCTTTGAAAAGTTTTAGGGTGAGGTTGGTAGTACTGTCATTTGAAAATGCAAAACCATTTTGTAAAAAGAAATTAATATAACATAAATAAATAAAGCAAGAAAGACATGTACAACGCGTGTTTTTTTTTAGTTAAAATGTGAACAGATTTTATATATCGACATAAAACTTGCAATTGCAGTTGCTACTAGAGACTAAACTAGAGACAGACTTGTCCTACCCCAGAATTTCGCTTAACTTTAGGATCAACAAGTTACAGAAGAAAAGCTTCTAAATAAAAATTTTCTAAATGATTTTCCATTCTATCTATCCAAAACGAATCGTATTTTTTAATCAGACAGAATTTTATATCTACCTTTCTGTGTGTGACTTACCTGTAGCTGTCACCTTCTCATGTTATGTGCTGCATATTTACGAAATCGAAAAAATATTTTGTTACCAAGGAGTGTTAAGACTGTTAAGCGTAAAACATGTCGGGAATGTTCAAAAGTAAGGGAAAAGGTGAGAGAAAGAGATGTCACAGGGATAACAAATTTAAGGGAAATTGAACAAAACTTCAAAAATCAAACTAATAGAGATTTAGGAACCTGCGCAAAATTTAAAAAATCGTCGAGTGAATAGACTGGTTTCAAAAATGTATGCGACGACGATAAAACTTCTTCTGTGTTTAACTTTCTTGTCTGTAGAAAATTATACTGTAATACATATGTTGTTTTATCCCGTACTTCTAACAATAAGTGAAGTACGAGTATCCCCTCGGAGACGTTACGTCCTTTCTAGATGTGAATTGTATACAAGACCAGTTATACTTTTTTAAACTTTATATTTGATTAACGTTATAAAACATATCGAAAATTTACATACAAAACGAAGCTGTTTAAATTTAATAAATTACAACGTAACACTCTCCAGTTAATCAATGTACAAAGTTATAAAAATAATCCTCCAGAAATTTTTTACGATTAAGTGTCAACACATCTACAACTATATATCACATTAAGTACAGGTGAGAATGGCGCGGCAGATTGAGCACCACTAAAATCTGGTCGTCTCGATAAGAACAAGATCGCGAACGTCCTCTGGCAAACCGACACGATCTTTCCTTACGCGCACGACCAGACTTTACAACAGCTGTCAAAAATTCACATTAAACTAATAATACTATTGTGAAAAATTAAAACATACAACGAAGCTATTCCATGAAAAATGCAAGTCACGTACGTGTGGATCTTCATTTGGGACGATTCAGTACGAATTAGTATTAGAGAATCCTGCACGCGACAGTCACGCATACACACATACATAAATGCAAAATTCTGGTGGAAATCTTCAATAAAAAATCACATAAATTGGTCGGTGCTTATACAGCGTGAGCTGTTTTCATGATCGAGTCGTTATAATTGAGCGCCAGGCTGCCAATCAACGCTACCAACGTGCGGTCCAGCCAAGTCACGGGGTTCGGATAAATCAGGCCGCCCTCGTAGAATCCCAAGTGTCCTCCGTGGGCCAGTTCGAGATACAGCATGTTGTTTTTCTCCACTAAACAACAAAACATATCATAAAGTCTTAGTAACAGTAAAGAATCACAGTTAATTATGCAACGTGTGTAGTGTATGAAAGCATTGACACGTGGGAAGTTTACACGCACGAGCGCAGCGAATGTTGTCATCCCACGCGTCAAAAATGTGATCTGCGGTTTCGTTCGTATTTCAGCTAGAACTTAAAAATATTCAAATATTTTATTCCTTTTGAAAGTAAACATTTAGAATATGCCAAAAATCAAGAGAAAACTGTTTCCAAGCTGGTGGCGTTAATTTTTTAAATGTTAAAAACAAAAATGATGTACTATATTTCAAAAATTGTACCTTCCTATTCCATGATTACTTCTTGTAAATAAAACATAAAATACATTTCGGTTACAGCTGCTAAGTAAGTATGCACAATATGGTCAACAAAAAAAAAGAGATAAGGGGTACTTCTGTAAACGTACGGCCTAGCTTTAATCATACTAGTATCAGTGATAAAGAGAGATTTTGGAGAAACTCCAACATACGAAGGTGTGTGTAGTAAATCCAGTCGCTAATTTCCACGTTTAGAAAATAGGACTCTGTCAAGAATAATTTGTTTCACACAAATGTCAAAACTGACAAGTGACAGTTTATTAAACTACGCTCCATGTTTGCACTGTTTGCAGACATTTTCTTTTCCATATCCGTATCTCTGTTTTTTTGTTGCTCACATCGTATAATATATGGTTCATTTCAATGGAAATATTTCAAGATAGCAATTTATTGCCGTTTCCTGCGTGGAAATATATCTGCATACAAGACACATTTTTATTTATTTCTATTTTCAAAAGTAGAGTTGGAAAACAGTAGGTATTGATTTACTCGGAAAGATAACAGTGCCGATACATTTTGACGCAAGACTTATCAATTTTATCAAAACCAATGAAACCAAAAATTTATCTAAACCGACAGTCACAGCAATTATACTATCTCCTAGAAAAAATAATTCCACGGAATTTTTCATCCAATCGTCGAAAATATATTTTTTTCACGAGCACTACAACAAATCTTTGACTACTACAAATCTTCTCATACTCACTGGTCAACGTTTTGATGGGTTCCAACAGCGGCTCCGGAACAATGGGATCGTCTTTGGAGTTGATGAAGATCATCGGTTTGTTGATGTTGTTGACATAATTTATGCTAGAACTCCACGAATACAACTCGCTGAGCGAACCGAATTCGTGAACTTTTCTGGTGTAGGCCTCGTCGAGTTCTGGCAGAGTTGCGGCCGAAATGATTTCGTGTTCGTTCAGTTTGTAGCGGTTCTTCACCTCTTCGGACAACAGCATGGAACGATGCCTCAAAATGATGTTCTTCATGTTTTCGGTCATGATGTACAAGTAGAATCTTCGGAAGTTCTGCCAGTTCAAAAGCCACTTTGTGCCCCTGCAAGAAATTGAGGTCGGCACGGGTTATTCACATTCTTTCTCCAACAGTCTGTTTACAACCAGATTAAATGGTAGTTGTTAATTTTATGGTTTTATACAAGCTACTAGCTTTACCGAAAGTATCCAACGATTTAACAACTACATATTTACAAAAGTCAACACACAATTATGCTCTTGTTATACTCTGTTTATAACATTCACATGATTGTAAACTTTAATAAATATTTTGTACTTCGCTCGTAATCGATTTTAATTTTAACACTTCTATACAAGCTCAGTTAAATTTGTCTACATCACCAAAATTAATGTCACTTTTGTTTATTAATTAATTGTGTGTCCTTTTACCATCATGACAATGAACCCGTAATTTTTAATACCGGGTATTGTAACATGACAATCAATTATTCATTAAATACTTACTCAATAGCGCAGTAACCTTGACATATAGATATCCCTCCAATAATGTGTGCTGGTCTCTCCCTGTCCATTTCACCCATGTATTTGGTAACCAAATTACCACCCAGACTGAATCCCACACATACGATTCTAGTGTTGGAATGTCTGTTAATCAGACTGTTAACCATTTCATGGAAATCGTTAGTGTTACCTGAAAATCACCGACATTACTAAAACACACTTTTATACATTTCAAATTAACAATACTATATTGAATTTAATAAACGAAATAAAAATCAAACTAAATATTAGGTGTGCTTACCATAACTAAATATGCGAGGGGCCGTCACCGGCACGCTTTGCAGTGCCCCCACGTGGTTCAAAACGGCACATCTGTACCCGTGGCACTGTGCCCAATGGACAAAAGTCCGAATGTAGACACTTTCCGACGTATTTCCTATACCTGGACATATCGCAATCGATAGATCATCTAGAACAGAACAAACAACAAACGTAAGCAAATCGTAATTGTGTCACATAAATTTTAATGCTTCGACTGGCCTTCTAGCACGTTAATCACTTTGTACGCTTTTAAACATCGTAAAGATTTACCCTGAAAAGTCGCATCTAAAGGCTGGTACATGTCGTACGTTAACGTGGTCCCGTCTTGCAGCGTCAAAAACACTCTCTCCCCTATGGGCCATGGACACTTCACCCTGCCGATCACGCTGTGAAGGATGGTCTGAACGTGGCCGCTGAAGCCCCACAGTCTCGTCGGAACGTATCTGCAATTTTTTTAACAATCTGAATTATTCATGTCCGGATCTGTTTTCGGAACTCGCATTAAAAAAAAAAATAGAAAGTTTGTGTCGAAGCGTTTTCACGTTAAAGTGTTAGTTTTGTAGGTCATTTGATTTTCTTCGAAATCAAGATTATTTAGATGCGATTGGATAAACAATGAGTAGATGTAACGTTCTTATCAAATATCACACAGATTATTAAGCAATAAACCCGTGTCTGAGTCACGGGGTGACGTCACTCTCATGCTCGGCTAACGACAATGTCAATGCTAAACGAGTATCAAAACAGATTCTCCACTTCACCTTTTAAAGAAGTGAGCGGAATGGAATAATTGATATTGAGTTATTGAGAGAGGGAGCTTCAATTGAATCGGGTCAGCAGATGTCTCATTAATAAACACAAACAAAAATTATTTCAAAAAATCCATAATTCGCCTAAAACAAAACAATAAAGTTGTGTAGGTATAAAACAAATTATATGGTTTGTTGATACTCGAGCAAAATTGTGTGTTGTCACAAGAAAAGTACTTGATCAACATGTCCGACAGTCAAGGCACTACGACATAGTCACATATTACAATTTTACTTCATTCAATAATCTATATTGTAACATGCAAGTTGCTACTGCAAGAACTGAGTTATTTACTACAGTTACTTATTACATTGGTACTCGTTTTTTTTTTTTTTTTGGTAACTACATTTTTTATAATCCGATGGACACATGAAGCCTGTTGAAGTGTCAAAGATCCACCAACACCGCAATTTATCTTGGACGTGCACAAAGCAACGCTGTATGTAGGTCTAGGGGAAAATGAGAAGTTGGGTTAACTTGTGTGATGTGTGGTGAAAGCTGTCAAGTGCCAATTGGTGGCCGGTAAAATTAAAAAATCCATTTCCATTGCATTAATGTAAATATAAATTTTTTCATTGCCAATTTGACTGGTGAGCTGTCGTTTCTGTTTTCCCAACTCGTCTTCAGTTAGTACAGATGATCAAGAAAGTCTCTTTGCGTTGGCAATACAATTAAGAATATTTTTTTATTCTGCTATTTGTAACATTGCAACCTAACTTTGTTATTTTTGTTGCCTTTTTTGACAGATATATGACGTACGTAACATTAACAGCGACAAAATGGTAGGTTATGAGAGTAAAAATTAACGGTAGAAATAGAAAGAAATTACATTTGAAATACAGAACCAATATTTTCAGTGTCAAGCTGTCAACAACTTGAAGTTACTCCAGTTGTACCATTTAAAAAGAAAATTCAGTATTACCAACTCTAAACAGTCCTTCTTGATCACCCCGTATAATTGGGATTTTTATTGCGAATCTTGGATATGCTAATAGGCTTTACGTAAATCGCTGCTAAGGGTCAGTTTACAGAAGCCAAATTAAGTTAATCGTAATCAAATGCGAGATTAACTGAACACGTGATCAGATTGAACCAATCGAAGTTTCGGATTCATGGGTTAATCGCGCATTAAAATTTAATTCTCCTTCTACGAACTGGCCCTTGGAGGGTTGTAACTTTAATCTGCTGTTAAATTTAATAAATTAATTTAAAATTAAAATTAACAAATTTTTTTACACATGACTTAGTTTGTTCAAGTTTTACGTTGTGGAAAAAAAAACTACAAAAATGCACTTGTTATTACATACTATCTTTATAGCCACCACAGTATCTTCTAAAATATTCCCACTATTTTGACTAAAATAAATCCATTTTTATCCGTGCGTATGTATTTTACATATCATCGTGTAAATATCATAAAATGGCCATTGTTTAAACTATGGCCAATCTTTACAAACATTAAGTACATACAAGCACAACATAAAGAAAATTACTATTACTTCATTTGTTAATAAAATAAAAATGTTCATGTTTTTGTTGCGTGTTAAGCTTAGAACACGATAATTTTGAAGATCACTGAGAACGTAATTTGTAGGAAACGTTTATTAGTTAAGACTGATAAAAGTAATTTATCGTTAAAATGTTTTGAGTAGTTATTGTATCGTCGCTATAAATTAATTCAGTTTGGAACACTTTCTATTTTAAATGTTTATAAATCTTGAAAAACGGTCTATCAAATTCTTTGCAAAAAAACTATGCATAAATATTTCTCGTTTTTAATTTTTATAATTTAAAGATTAAACACAAGCCTACAGAGGGCATTATTAAAAAGAGCTGTTCATTCTGAAAAATAATTAGTAGATAGGTAGATCGAAGAATGTACTGTCGCGAGCAAAAAAAAAACTGGTCGTCAAAATCATACTTTGACGCAACAGAACAACGCTCCACTGTAGAACGGTCGTAAATATCATAACCTATCATCATGTTGTATGGCAGTAGGTAATTGTAATTTTTTTCTCTTTTTTTTTTTGCTCTCGACAGTAGTTGTACCTACATAAATTGAAAGAATGAAATTTTGGACTTTGTGGAAAGAATTACAACAAATAGAAGATAGGTATTTATTTTATTGCTTTATAACAGTTTTCAATTTAGACATAACATGCAAATCTCTCAGTTTAGTTTTATCTTTTTGGAATTATCGTCGAAAGATAAAAGTGACCCGTAATACTGAATAGGATACTTTTTTTCGCTGATTAATCAAAATGAAAGAGATAAGAACGTTTCATTACGGCTACTCTCCTTGTTGTGTAAGAATAAGATTTGGTGCACAAAAACGCTCTAATATGGAAACTCCATGCTCCATACACTTCATTATTACAGACATTAGAGAGTTTTCGCGTTACGTTTTTCAGATAACCGTGGACGCTAACGCCGGTGTTGCTAGGCAATAGCGTAACCGATTCATTTTACAATAAGCGATTACGGTAATTGCTCGAATAGCGTACCGGTTATTTTAATGGAACGTAACGCGAAAACTCTATTATGTCCACAAATCCGGTGTCACCGAAATAGAGTTACTGCATACATTCTGATAAGATTAAAATAAAAATAAAGTCGCTTTTATAACACACCTGCTAGACGCTTTTACATTTACAGTGAGCTTTATCATAATACACGGAAAGTAATGATCTGAAACAAATTTTACGAAAAATTATATGGTAAAATAACACTTGGAAAATGATGTTTATTTTTTTCATTTTGTAATTTGACGAGACTCGATACTTCATTAATTCATATTGGCTAACCCAATGGGGCTAGGTCCTTTTAGGAAATGACGGATTTACAGCTCAAAAATATGTTCATTGTGTTAAATCTACAACCAATTTGCAGCTTATAAAATTATCTGCGGGGTTTGGTTGTTCGATTTTTTAAAAAGATTTAGTTCTTTTTATATTATTAAAAAAGGAAATACATAAAAACCAAGCAGTCTACCATACATTTGAAAGCATAAGCTGGCACGTGTGGGATGATTCATTGCTCCTAAATCGCTCATAGCAGGCTACCAACCCTCTCGTACCTTTCTAGGTAATGAATGGAATAATTTAGTCACCCATTTATAATTTTAATATTCGGTCCATCCTATAGTGTATTAGAAATAAACAAAAAGTTTGGTAAAACATGCTTGCAATTTTTAAAATAGTATATTAAAAGACAAGTTTCATAAGACCAGTCTTGAATCACGAATTCAAGATTAAAAAACGAGTGGCTTAGCCACGAGTTATTTTAAAGAATGAGTGCTTCAAGGTCTTATGAAGCGAGTTTTTTATACTATTTTTTCTAATTTGCCCTTTTTAAGCCGTTTTTAAACAAAAATGTTTACTTTCCTTGATTTAGGGATTTTTGTGGCGGTTGGTAATATCTTAATTTTAAAAGTGAAAATTTGATCAAGTCTTCAAAGTCGCCTTTTGTTTTATCCAAATTCTGTCACAAAACACGAATATGGAAGATAATCTTTCATGTACGCCCGCTGAAATACGTGAAATTGCCAAAAATACCGTCGCGAATTTGTTGCCTGATAAATAAATCTTTGCACATTTTGTAATCTAAAATGACACGCATGACGGATCAAGCTTTGCCAACCTAAAAATTTTCGTAAAATGTTCCGTGAAATAATGGCTATAAGGACATCCCAGATGATGACGTCGCGTTCGTTAATATGTCTATTAGAGAATCTAAATGGAGGCAAATTACAAAAAATATTATTAAAAAACATGATGATGAACCTGGATATGTATATTTTTTCTAAAAACTGTTTTTGTGTATCAATAAACAATCCGTATTTTTTAGTCGTCCCTGTCTAATTTTCAAATAATCTTTATTACATTATATTCATTTTCATAACATACGCTAAACGTTTCGGTAAAACTCTTAATGAATTTGGAGAATTCGGATATAAAATGTCTTCACAATATGAGCTGTAGGCGTCTTTAACTCGATATTACAAATATTCCACAATTATTTGCTGAAAGCGATTTTCTGGATTTCACCTAACGTAAGTTATTTGTAAATTTACGTTTTGTTTCTTCAAATTCGGCGTCCAACGTAGGTATCTGGTAAACTACGTAATTTCATTTATTTCGCCGTCCCTACTTCTAAAAATTTGATTTCGATGATTCGCAAACCTCTTTGTCTAATTCCTACATTGCCACAAAGTAATTTAGTTAATGTTCTCAAAACAAACAAACCTTTTGTGTTGGTGTGTTACAACAGCACCATAACAACTGCCTTCAAATGAACATTTCAATGAAAAATTAATTCGTTTTCTGTCTACAAAGGTATTGACTATGGAATTGAACGAATCTGCTACATTATTATTAACATCGAGCAATGGAATTAATGACAAGCTAGCCACCCTACAAAGACACTGAGAAAATGATCCAGTATAAGCAATTTCGTTACTTTATTCGCTTTGTTAGAGAAATAACTAGAGTAATCCAAATTACTTCTAAATACACATGCTTTTGAACTTTGCTAAATTTTAAAATACATATTACTCCCATATACTCATTTTTTTTAACAAAGTAATGCAGTCTACACAGGGTGTTAGGTAAATGTCCTGCTAAACGTTGAAGAGAGCATCAGAATGCTGATCAGATACAAAAAGTCCTGAGTCGTTTTTGGCTCAGCTGCACAGTTCACTGAAAATCTGTTGACAAAAAAAGTACACCAACTCGTTGAGAACCAGTGAAAATTGTATTGTTGCAGTCACTACTACCGTAAAAATTTAAATAATATACTTGGAAACGAAACTTTTTCTTAATTGTGAATCTCAAACGATGGGGTACATTTTTTCCGCACACCATTTTGAACGAAATTAGCATCCAAATAAAAAATGGTAGAGGAGAAATCTCTCCAATTTTGCCTGATAATGAGTTGTTTACATTTTGGCAGATCATTTACCTAACACACTATATGAGTTTGTACAAAGTAAATGTAAGTATCAGAAAAATATCTTAACACAAGGGTCATTTTTATTTAAAATACATATATTGTAACGAAATGGGTAGGTAGGAAACGTAAAACCCCCGAAAACGCCTTATCAACTGTAACACCGTAGATGAAAAACGTCGTTTATTAAGGGACCAAGTAGTGGTGTGAGTTATTTCTTTTACAAAAAATAAATCTATTTAGAACTAACCAATGGGAATTGTCTTGATTTTATTAGTGGGACCAGAAATATTGTACTAGCGGTTTTATCCTGCAAAGTATGATTATTATATGTATAAATATTATAGTTGATAATTTTAATTTGTGTAAGTACTCGTACATAAACATATCCATTTTGCGCACATATCCCAGCTGAATCTGTCAGAGCAAATAGACAACATGTTATCTTTGGAAAATTTTCGAAGAAGATTCTTTCAACAAAATCAATTCACTACAAATTTATACATTTCTGTATCAACAATTTAAAAAAAATAAGGATGAAAAATATCCACAATGTTATACAATCTACAAAAATAGTTATTTTTATATTAAGTGCGCGAAGAGAGTGTTTTTTGTGCATGAAAAGGTCTTTTACGCCGAGACGAAGGTCGAGGCAGTATATCCATTTTGCGCACATATCCCAGCTGAATCTGTCAGAGCAAATAGACAACATGTTATCTTTGGAAAATTTTCGAAGAAGATTCTTTCAACAAAATCAATTCATTACAAATTTATACATTTCTGTATCAACAATTTAAAAAAAATAAGGATGAAAAATATCCACAATGTTATACAATCTACAAAAAGTGCGCGAAGAGAGTGTTTTTTGTGCATGAAAAGGTTTTTTACGTCGAGACGAAGGTCGAGGCAGTATAAGCCTTTGAATGCACAAAAACATCTTCGCGCACGAAATATAATAGTTATTTTTATATTAAGTGCGTGAAGAGAGTGTTTTTTGTGCATGAAAAGGTCTTTTACGCCGAGACGAAGGTCGAGGCAGTATAAGCCTTTGAATGCACAAAAACATCTTCACGCACGAAATATAAACAATATTTTTTCTATAATTGATTCAAAAAATTGAAATTAAAAATTCAAATTTTTGAAGGAACTCTGAAGTTTCAATGCAGTGACCATGTTGCTAGGTAACTAATAAAATACAGTGCGTGAAGTGAAACACAGAAATAGTCGTGTGCGTGAAATCGCATTTCACACACTGTTTTGTATGGTTTCTATGGTTTCGATCTTACTAACAATGCAAAAAGAAATACACGTTAGAAAATTACCCACTTCAGGCACCGATAACTATGCGTGAATTTCAATTTTTTGAATCAATAATAGAAAAACAATATTTTTTCTATAATTGATTCAAAAAATTGAAATTAAAAATTCAAATTTTTTAAGGAACTCTGAAGTTTCAATGCAGTGACCATGTTGCTAGGTAACTAATAAAAAACAGTGCGTGAAATGAAAAACAGAAATAGTCGTATGCGTGAAATTGCATTTCACACACTGTTTTGTATGGTTTCTATGGTTTCGATCTTACTAACAATGCAAAAAAAATACACGTCAGAAAATGACCCACTTCAGGCACAGATAACTATGCGTGAATTTCAATTTTTTGAATCAATTACAGAAAAATGTATTTTTACATAAATCTTTATTTTGGAAAGTTTTAAACTAAAGCTATCCACTAAGATCATCCTAATAGTCAGTTATTAATGATTGGATTACAGATTGATCTTTGGTTGGTTATAAATTATAACTTAATAAAATAATAAAAACAGAATGTAATATAAAAAAATCCAAAGAAATTCGTTTCGAATTCAACCATAAGAGTCTTAAAACTGGTTGTTAAAAAGTGTTAATTTTACGTCGAAAACAGACCAGCATATTAATAACCATTCCTCAGAAACTAACAATCTGTCGTACAGAAATTTTCGTAGAAGAGATTTTGTTCACAATTTAATAAGCCACAAAATTGTTCTGAACAGTTTTTACCATAGGAACAATCCTAAATGTGTTATTGTTAAAAACACTCTTCTTTGCACTTTTTCACTTGTGTAAAATCATCGGTGCAACTGAGATAGGTGAGCAAATAATGTTTTTTACACATTTAAGCCTATAAAATTTACCAAATACAATTTCTCCGCCACGCTTTGTAGGATAAATTATTTTAAACCTCGCCGACGACTTGACCCTTATGGTGAAATCCTATTTTAGTAAACCGACAAAAACTCATTACCGAGATGTTGTACATAAATTTATTCGGTGAAAAATGAAAACCTCTCGTAACTGTAAAGAAAAAAATCCAGGTGATTCAAGAAATAATAACCCAATGGGTGAATAACAGACAAATGAAGTGCATGAAATTTTGTCATCTCTAGACAACTCAACTTTGTACTTCGCGTCGTTCTAGACCACACATTTTTTTTTGCAACACACGGTACAAAAACTCAGTGGGCGATCTCCCCAAAATGATCCTATACCGAACTCTGGGTGTCTTGGGTCCGGGTCCCCTTGGTGGACCCTGATTAGTGATTACACTAACAATCCGTTATCATTTCGCATTAGGAAAATCCTAAATTTTTAACAACGGTTTGTTTGGTTTGCGATAACAATTCCGTTACGACTTACGACTATTTGCACACTGATATTGTTATTATATACAGCGATTGTCTGAATCACAATGAACTTTTTCACTCGCCGTACAATCCATTGAAGAAAGTTTTCACTCCCAAATATTGACAAGTTAATTGCCCCAGATTATGTAATATAAAACAACTAAATTTCAAACGCTCAGTACATACCACAGCAATCTCAGTTTCAAATTATTTCAGAATTAACAAACTCGACTAACTGGAGATTAGTAAATTAGTAAGTAGCTCTTTTGAAACTTGTTAACGAAAAGCATACGAAAAATGTTTAAAATTAGAAAAAGTTGCAAATCGACATAAATGGACAATTTTGTAGTCGTTTACCAAATATGAAACTTTGAATTGGTAAATTTTCCGAATGAAAAACTTCCACGGTGATAACAGAAATTAGAGTTAATTTGATCACGGACTATCTATAGCGATAATTACATCCGTGTTGTTAAAGTGTTAAACATTACCAAAGCGTTTATTTTTACATGTAACTGTCTCACTGAATCATCATTGACTTACAGTAAAAAGATTTGCACTTTGACCTAGACTGTATTAAGTCAGATCTTCTCAGAAACCGATCATGTCCTCAACACATGTCGCGTCTCGTGGGATTCTTAAAATAAATTCTAATCAGTTCATTTTAACTTCACCTCGACGGGAACTTGTCTGTTTAAACAATTACAGTAATTATTATTCTTTGTCATCGGAAAAATGTGCACTAATGCACATTGCATAACGAGCTACGTGTGAGATAAGGACGACAAATAAAAGTACATAATTTGAAATTATTCGATAATAAAACACCTGGAAAAGATAATTCATGTCATGCAAAGCAATCTAAGAAATTCGACAAGAAGCGAAAAGGAATGTGGTATTAAAATTAACATAAAAAAATGCTTTCACTGTGACACTCATTGATAAGATTTGAACGCAAATCAACTTGTTGGGCTATAATGTATGATTTGGAAGGATGTGTCAATCCAACCTTGGGATCACATTCGAGCACAAATTTAACACCACTGTTCCAGTTCTTGTTTTGGTCGATTTTGCAACGGTACGTCAGGAAATGTCACTTTTCGTACTCACGTCCCGCCGCTTCGGTTGGTTAAAAAAAAATTATACAGTAGATATCGCAGGGGTGCGTTGTACTTACGGTTCTTGTATGAGGGGCGATATCTTGAGGATGGTGTCGAGGAATTTGTGATCGCCGCACCAGATACTGGGCTTTTGGGGCTGACTGTTGACGTTCAGTATCCTGAAGAGGATACATAAGATGACGGCGATAGCGGCTAACAGGGCTGTCGACATGATGGCGAAGGAACGCCCCAGCTGAGCTTCTAGAACTAACACCTCGTCCGACCAAAATTTCAACCGCTACTGAATAATGTGGTGGAAACGCGCTTGCTGTCGGCGATTCTATTCACCGAGCACGGGCGAAAATTTGTTTTGCGATGAGATCATCTGTCGATCGCTGTTATGCTGTGCACATGCTCGTTTATGCAGAGATAACGTCAAACGTCAAAGTCGGCATTTGTTTCGGTGTTGTCGACAGGAGTGGCATCGATCTGGGTCGGAGCCGCAACAGTCACGTGAATTTTTTTCTGATTTTGGTCACTGCGGTTTCACGGTTCTCGTTAATGCACTTTAAGGTTGGGCCGCGTCGTAACCTAACATTAACAGCTGATCGAAGACGCCGCACGCCGCTAGAAGTTGACATGCGCCAACCGCGACACAAGGTCAGAGCCGTAATGCAAAATTCACAAAAAGGGTCCGAATATTTTGTCTTACAATTAGTGTATACAGAGTGTTTTTGAAATACTCATCTATCGGGCACACAATTGTTCGAAATTCTTAAATATCTGGCCTCTACTCTACCTCTACGTGTGGCAAATGACACAAATGACAGTCAAAATTATAACGGGTGTTTTTTTAAATTTGGCGTCGAAGTAGGCGTTGAAGTGTCGTTGTGAACGTACTATACAGGTTACGGGTCACGGATCAGCTGTTTAAATCTTACACTTTTACACGAGTGGTGCGATCTCAATCGACTCTTCAACGCCTACTTCGACGCCAAACTTTAAAAAACACCTTTATACCGCGCGTGGCAAGTTTTACCTACTTCCACCTCCAAACATCTTTTTTTTGTAATTTTTCGTTATTAAATATGATTTGCTATAAATGTTATTTTTTACATTTACTGTGCTTTTATTAACAATCTCCCGCTCTTTGTCTGTTTTTAAATCTTCTTTGAAGTAAAGTTAAAACGAAACATGACAGCGCGGAGTTTAGGACGCGCACTGTCCAATTTACCGCTGGCAGGGACGTATCATACAATCGTCAGCTTAGGGGCAAAACTCTTTAAATAAACTACTATTTTATTATGCGTAACAAATGCTCTAGCTGACAGCAACTTGATTTTATTCGCTTTTTCATTAATATGTCTCAATTATTGTTTATTAAACATTTTTATTTCTTCAAAACTTTTCAAAAAACAAATAATATTTTTATACAGCAATGTTTAGAAAAATAGCGACTTTAAAAATAAGTAATGAAAAACATATGTCACAATTTATAATAAGAAAGTTAAATATCACCCCACTTAAGCTGCTTCTTTAAAAAATAAATATTATATGGTAGTTCATAGTCCCTTAAATGCCTTTTCATTTGATATATCGCTTATTGAAATCCGACAAGAAATAAAGTTACTAGAGCATTTAAAAAAAAATTGGATCACCTGTATGTACCTGAATCATAATCTCTGTGTTTGACACTAAAATGCGTGCAAAATCGGCCCTTTAAAGAACTAAAGCTTTAAAGTCGCTTAGGTAACAACAAATTCACCTACATTTTGAACAATGATAAATACACATTTATACACAATTTATATAGCAATAAAACAAGAACAATTGACCATTTTTATATCAACGATTAATGACACAGATTACTTCAAAGAAGGTATTTTAATTCACTTTTTTTGTTATAATTTTCAGATTGTAGTGCAGTGGTAAATTTTGCGACAATGGGATTTGTTAGGAGTAGGATTTGGGACGGCTCATTTCACATTTATAATGAAACTGTAAATAAGATGCTCTAAGAAAGTAAATGAATGAAAAATGATAGGTACATACTATTAAATAAATCGGTTTGTCTTGCAATACAAAAACGCAGTTATTTAACAAATGTATCCAATTTTTGTAATTTCTATCCAAGAATTAAATACTTCATTAGATGAAGATTCACCTTGTTTAAAATTTAATATAAAAATTAACAGATTCTACTAGAAAAATCACAAAATTAAAAAGAGTCTAATTTTTACACTGATGTATGGAGTTCTACTCTCAATATTTATTTATGAAATTAAACTGAAAAAATATTAATCACTAACCAGATTCTGAATAAAACATACTTTTGCCTTGTAAAATCAATAATTGAATTTATTTATGATGTGCGTAATTGCATTGTAGTACAGTAAGGCCGACCTGAGATATGACATTTGGTGGGGGTGCGCGTAGACGGAAAACAGTCGGACGAGTCCATCTTTCGTAAAATAGGGGTGTTCAACAGATTAAAAATCAGCTGATTGTTACTGTGACCGTTATTCTCTGCTGTGATCGGTTTTGCCACGCCACTGGAATATTTTGTCCGCGCAGATTTCCCCCACCAAATGTCATATCTCAAGCCGGCTGCCGGCCTTACTCTAAATGATGTGACAATGAAATTTGTCGGCAACAAGAAATCAGGCTGGATTGGTCACATTAATAATGAAGCTGTAAATAAGGGATTTGAAGAAGTTAAATGGTCTTATTCACTCCATTGTTGATAAGTTAAGTATATATATCATTTTGTCATAAATCATTTGATTGTTTTTTCTTGTAATAGAAAAACGCAATTATTTAAAGAACTAATTCTATTGTTTTAATTTTGATCGCTGAATTAAATAGGTATATACATACAGGATGATTTACGAGGAATAATGAGCCCGACGGAATAGAAAATGCAACCCACAATACATTGCAACAAAAAGCCGGACATCGAAGCGGTAAATGTCCGGGTTTTTCTCCTGATGAATTGCGGGTTGCATTTTCTATTCCGTCGGGCTCATTATTCCTCGTAAATCACCCTGTATTTAGTTATGTTATTATTATTATGTATTCAACAAAGGTAGCCTCCAATTATAGAATACATTCTGCCGATTAGCTTTGTGCGACGTTGCATTGAAACAGATCTGCTTTGTTGTGAACCGTGTTGGCAATCTCACAAATTTTATATATTGGTGAATATTTTAATAAATTCGTTCTTGGTGTTTTCAGATAAAATAGTTTACAGGAGCGAGCACGGTGACAAGTGTTAAATCCAGTCCAGCTTAGAATTTTAGGGCAGTTAATATTAAAACTTATTAATTTAAATATATTGGGTGATTCAAAATGATTGTGGCCAAGTATGGCAACTATGTACGAAAATTTATGTGGCAACCGTGTGAATGGGGTAGAGTTAATATTTGTATGACATTTCATAAGCGTGCATTTGATTTTTTTAATTCCATTGCACATTGATTTGACAACTTTCAAAATTTCACGCCTATGAACTGTCAAAGAAATGTCAACTCTACCCTACCCACACAGTTGCCACATAAATTTTCGTACATAGTTGCCATACTTGGCCACAATCATTTTGAATCACCCAATACATAAAATTAGCTGAGAGCATTTTACATCTGTCAGCCATGCCTACAACTGCAAACTCTGCTAGAAGCTTCGATTGGGGAAATCCTATCCAAACATACTTTAAAAACCTGCGTTGCACCCTTTCTGTAGTAGCAATATGCACTGCCTGATAAGGAAACCAGATGATCATGGCATAATCAAGCTTTGATCTTATAAACGTCAAAAATAAAGTAATAAACTCTTTTGAATTTCTGATGATGAAACCCAGAGCTCACGACACTTGACCGATGCGGAAAAAGCGGAAAAAGCGAGGGAAACTTGTAATAATTGTAATAGAAAGTTATAGGTAATAGACATCTTTTCTTATCTCCCATACATACAGTGAGTTTTTTTTAAGAGTGGCCATAGGGATTTACGTGCTAATTTTTCAACCCCCTGTTAACTTTTGTTCCCATGAAAATATTCAAACCATTTTTGGAACAAAGTTGGAAGATTTTTTAAACTATCGGATAAATTACAATTCAATATCCCAAACTGTCGAAAAAGCTGTGAAAAAAATATTTTTTCCAACGTCAAGTCTGAAAATGACATTTTCATCACTCAATTTAGAGATGAAAGTAGGCGTTTGCATCACATGTGAGGAAAGTAAATCACTTCCCTCACTAGTGGGGAAAGTAAAAAAAAAATTTGATCCCCATTTAGGTATGTACATACTTTCTTTAAAATAACGTTCAAATATACCGAGTGACTATAAATGATTGAAGGAAAATAGTGGATTGGCAACACTGATGCAGTTGGTAGTGCAAGTCTTCTCGTGCATCATCTGTCAATCATTCCTATTTAGGTTAGGTTAAGTCACGAAGTACATTGTCGATTTAGATTTTTTTGACGTTTGTTTCAATTTTAAAAATTGCGTGTGTCATGCCAACGATGTTGCCAACTAAAGATTTCAAATGTGTTACCAACATAACAAAATAATTTTCAATCATTTATAGTCACTCGGTACATACATATACATTTGTGAGAATTCTTTATTAACAAATAGCACTTACAAAGATACTTAACTTTTTTATCAGTATTATAGAAACTAAATGTACAATTTTTTACACGAATTAAAACTCCAAATGTTCCTGATTTTTTTTCCTAAATAACGTGTCGGTACAGAGCTTGACGTTGACGCCAAACTAGCGCTTCTTACTACTTGTCTCCACCTGAGTAACGCATTGTATTCCATTCCGTAGCGTGCTCGAGATTTTATAGGTAATAATTCCAAAGATACCTAGTTCGCTGCTTCTTTAATTTCTGTATTTGGTAAATTTACAACACTATCTTCTACTTCCATCACTATTTGTTTAGTAAATTCTGATTAATTTTCAAGTTTTGGTAAAAACACGACTTGACATTCATTAATTAAATTTTATTGTTTACTGTGAGCATGGAAACGTGATTTTCAAATTTTACTTCTATGTTGATTTGTATAAAATAATAAATTGATAATACCTATGCAAGATAAACCGAAAGCTCTTGACGTTGGAAAAAATAGTATGTTATACATATACGTCAGGAAAGGTCCATTGCTAAACTTGAATGATTAGATCAACTCGCTATCGCTCGTGATCCAATTATCATTCTCGTTTAGCAATGCATCCCTTTCCTCACTTATACCGAGTGACTATAAATGATGAAAATTATTTTGTTATGTTGGTAACACATTTGAAATCTTTAGTTGGCAACATCGTTGGCATGACACACGCAATTTTTAAAATTGAAACAAACGTCAAAAAAATCTAAATCGACAATGTACTTCGTGACTTAACCTAACCTAAATAGCAATGATTGACAGATGATGCACGAGAAAACTTGCACTACCAACTGCATCAGTGTTGCCAATCCACTATTTTCCTTCAATCATTTATAGTCACTCGGTATAACAATATACCGAGTGACTATAAATGATTGAAAATTATTTTGTTATGTTGGTAACACATTTGAAATCTTTATTTGGCAACATCGTTGGCATGACACACGCAATTTTTAAAATTGAAACAAACGTCAAAAAAATCTAAATCGACAATGTACTTCGTGACTTAACCTAACCTAAATAGAAATGATTGACAGATGATCCACGAGAAGACTTGCACTACCAACTGCATCAGTGTTCCCAATCCACTATTTTCCTTCAATCATTTATAGTCACTCGGTACTATTTTAGCGCACCGAAAGCGTCCAAAATTGGAGATCGTCAGGTGCTGGTTGAGCCGACAATGGCGCTACTCTGGCGGCCGCTCGACGTACTATGATTTTGGCGCCCTAAAAAATATTTTTTTCACAACTTTTTCGACGGTTTGGGATATTAAATTGTAATCTATCCGATAGTTTAAAAAATCTTCCAACTTTGTTCCAAAAATGGTTTGAATATTTTTATCGGAACAAAAGTTAACAGGGGGTTGAAAAATTAGCATGTAAAACCCTATGGCCAGTCTTAAAAAAAACTCACTGTATAGTACGCCAGTGAACAAAGTTTTATTTAATCTAGACCAAAACAGAAGACGTTTCTATGGCACCAGAAATTCGTTCACATTTCGATGGCGCCGATAGTAAAGTGGGTACAGGTTGCAAAGACACACTTGTCATTTGCAACAGCACTTTTATGGCATTAGTCATTTGAAATTATTTTAAAACTGTACTTATATGGAAAATATACAATCCAAACTATGATTTTCTGGTCCCTTTGTGCCTTTATTTGGTTCAGAAATATTGAAAAAATGCTGTTGCAAATGACAAGTGTGTCTTTGCAACCTGTACCCACTTTACATAGTACGTTTAACTTCTGTTGTTTTTTGTTAGTCGTGCGAGAACTTCGTGGGCAAGAGTTAATTTCTTTTACGAATTTTAATATTTAAAAATACTTTTCCGACGACCACTATGCAATATGGCACATTTCACACAGTTTTCCCTTAGTGAAAATTTAAAATTGCAAACGATTTCAACACGAACATGAACGAACAGCCTAACCGTGTACAATGAAAAATTTGAGAAATCTGATTGGCCGACAGCTGTGTGTTTTTATATTGTACACGGGCCGATGATTAACGATGTCTATCTCCGCGCAACGGCATAATTATTTTGTCCGCAGCTCTGTCGAATGATATTTGAAGTTTGAAGGGATGCCGAATATTAGCGTTTTTTTTGTGGTCGTCGGAAAAATATCGTGTATACCACTGTTGATATACAATATACTATTACATCACCAAACAGCTCACAATTACTTTGTCCATGCGAAAACACCGTATATATTACTTGTTTTGGATTTGTTTTAAACTCTGCATTCCTTACAAGAAAAGTGTAAGTGTTAAATGAAAAATCTGGTTTATATGAAAGTGAATCTTAGTGAAAAATGTTTGCTCTCAATTTGGGAGGACAAAATTAAAAAGCTTTCTTTTCTTTTTTACACTTACATCTGTATAGACCTCCAGGAATCTCAGTTGGTAAGAGATTAAATAATTTGCAAAGAAACCGACCACAATGGAACCACAATGAGCAGGGTTAGTCGTTGGTTTTTTGAGGTGTTTAACAGAACAGGACTTGAACAGTGTTTTCTTTCTAATGTTTAATTGTAATTTTGCCTAAAATTTTGTTCAATGTAATTCACTGTTCATTGCAATTTTGCCTAAAATTTTGTTCATTCATAATTGTTTTGTTACGCCTGTAATCATTAATAAAGTATAGGTTTTGCAGTAGAACCACAAATTTTGCAAGCTGCTTCTGAATTTCAAAACAGGACGGAAGGTCCAAGTGCAAGAACTAAAAGTGTAGTTTTGGAAAATTGAAAATGTTTTATTTAATTGATGAAGGTTTAAAATATTCCAATCATAGAATAATGCAACATCTCTTGGACTTGTTTTGATGTTCCATCAAAAGTAACCAAACATCTACATATTTATAATAGCAATTTATGCAACAAGTGCATAATGTAGTACTTTTGTTACGAATCAGATGTTTGACAGGCGAGTGACGCAATCCCATGAGCGAAACAAAGACACTTTATACATGAGTTCCATAGAATGTTTTTCCATGACTGTCTGCAATTCTAAAACCAAATTTAAAATTTGGCGTTTCTAAAGCTAAGGCTTGAGACAATTTCAATTGGTTTCAATGTACTCTTATTGTTCGGCTATTTCGGTGGAGGTATTTGCATAAGGCTGCAATGAAATGACACGTGTGGCACTTTTTACTTTTTTCACTTTCAATTTAAAATTTTTCCATAAACAGACGTTTATGGTGATAATGGTAAATGGTGTTAAAAGTAGTGAAATATAGTACAGTTCTTTTAATAGTCATAAGAAATAGTATATTCATCAGTTCATCACATTACAAAAAAATATATCTTTTAAACATTTTTTTCACATTTAATAATCATGTTTGCTGGGTTATTTCGTTAAATATCTTTTTTATACAACTGACATTAAAAGTGACGTTTTTAGTGGAAGCTAATTTGATTAAAAATTGCTCTTTATAACTTACCGTGTTAAAAGTATTTTTAACACTACTAAAAAAAAAACTTTTAACACTAGTTATTTTTTATTTATTTATAAATGTTAAAGTGGCTCTATTTGCCGCTTTTTCAATATCTGCGGGAAATCTGTCGTCGATATCGGCATCGTTAACTTCGTTTTCTTTGCATTCCATGTTTACGAATGCAATAATGTGGAATTGAAAGTGTTTTACAAAACGTAATGAAAACTTTTTTGACGTTTCTAATAAACAAATGTCAATACAAGACTAGCTACCTGATTTTTTCCGCAGAAATTAAAATAAACATCAAAAATACGACTGCGTTTTTTAATGCAATGCAAACCAGTTGTATAAAAAATAGATGTATGATGGACGTGTTAAAAGTGATTTTATTTTGTTCGTGGGGTTGGTCAACTCGCTGCGCTCGTTTCCCAATCTACCCCACTTACAAAATAAAATCTCACTTTTAATACTTACATCATAAATAACTATTTTATTTAGATGTGACAATAAAGTGTACTTACTGATCAGTGTCATTTCATGAAAAAACTAGCGTTAAATGTTTTGAAGCACAACTGATGAAACTGATTTAGTAAAAATAATAAAAACAAGGAAATATCTATATTAATAACATAATTACATAAGCATTTTTGTTTTATAAAAATAATTATTTTTTCGTAAGGTCACATTTTTATTCTATTATTGAGGAAATTATTAAAATTAACAAATTATGTCCATCTGTTTATTTATCTAGATGGGCAATTTCCCTCATATAGAGATGAAATAACAGTCAGTGCAAGAAGTGTAACAACATTCACTTCGTAATATGAAATGTTTACGTTTTTATTTACTCTCTTTTTAACAACTGCTTGCAAACATTTGCAGTAGGTATTTACATATGGACAATTACAACAAAATTGAAATCCACTAAAAACACGATTATTTAATAAAGCTTAATGTAATTATGACAAACCGCTTCACCTTCGGCATTATGATAACAACTTTTCCTTGACTTTCTTAACTGAAACATTTTAATTGTACTATGCCGGCCAAAAAATTTTGGCCGTCATGGTCTGTCAATTCAAAAAAATATATTGTAACCCGTACTTTATTGTCATCATGATTACCGTCTTGATTATGAACGTTATTTTTTGGGTGGTAAATTTCAAAACTCAAAATTATTTTGTCATTTCTTCTACACAGAACGTTTACCTCAGATTATCTATGTACGATTGCTCTAATTTTGTTCATTCATGTCGGATTTTTGGAATATCTGAGTTTCAAACAGTTTAAATTGATTGTCAAAATGACAAGAATCGAAAGTGGGGTTACGATTCCTAAAGGTTTATTTACACTTTACTTGAATGTCAAGAAAGTGACAGCCAAAATTTTTTGGCCGCCATTGTAGGTGTGCTTTATTGTTTTCCAAAAAATACATTTGTAGAGGTGCACCGATGTGCAGTTTATTGTTTTTGACAATTTATTTTTCTTGTTTGTTGTATTAAACATTTGAATAAAATATTTTCTTTGGGGCGCAACAACCTTTACATAATAATAAATTTATTAATTGGGGACAAATCCGGTGACCCCGAGTGCGGGACAAAAGTCCACAACATGGTATTTACGATAATGAACATAAATTTATTGTTATCATTACAGAATAGTAGTTCTGTGAATTCCAGACGGTTTAATCACAATAACACAAGACTACAGAGATTGAAATTGTCACTCGAAAATTTTGATGATCTATTACACCAATTTCGTATGAGTCATCTTCAGCAAGCTAAATGCTCTTTGTATGTACCGAAATAATTCTTTATATTCAAGTTTTGTTTGGATTGTTTTAATTTTCAAAGGAGTCAATGAATGAAGCAATTATTTATTTAATTTCTTGGTAGCAAACTTAGTATTAGAACTACAACCAATATACAGTTGTTTCTACTTCTAAAAGTGTTTATATATTTTTGAGTCAAAAAGTGAGGTGGTAGGTCAATTAAATATTCTTTGTAAAAGTGGGCAGAAGACTTTAACTACTCGCGTGTGATGGCTATTACTCAACCATGATTTCAACCTTCGGTTACGACTCGTGCCGGAAATTTCATCCACGTTCCTCGAATAATGTACTTACTATTAGGAGTCCGATTCGAGCAGTCGAAGCGAGCGGACCTGTTTTACGGCGTGCGATAAGATAAGCGGCAAGTAAAAACGAGGTAGAATGAAAAAAAGTGATAGTGAAAGCGAGAGAGACGAAGA
Source organism: Tenebrio molitor (assembly GCF_963966145.1). NCBI lineage: Eukaryota > Metazoa > Arthropoda > Insecta > Coleoptera > Tenebrionidae > Tenebrio > Tenebrio molitor. Next base: position 20,864,988 of record NC_091047.1, on the reverse strand, counting down.
TCACAAAAGGAAAAGAGAAGAAGGACGAGAATCAGAAGAGAGGATTAACCCATTTCGGAAAAGTAAAAAAGTGGAAAGATCACCTGTTAAAAAGGCAATGGATGAGGAAATGAAAAAGATGTTGGAAAAAATTATGGAGGATGTAGGGGAGATAAAGAAAGAGAATCGGAAGATGAGCCGGGAATTGGAACAACTGAAAAGTATGATGCGTGAAAAGGAAGAAAAATGGGAAAGAGAAAAGATGGAATTAAAAGAAAAAATGACAAAATTGGAGGAGAAAATGGAAGAGCAGGAAAAAAGAGTGAGAAAAAAGAATATTGTCGTAACGGGACTGGATGAAGAGGAATGTGAGAACGAGAAGAAACTGGAAAAATGGATGAAGGCAGAATTAGAGGTTGAAGTAAGGGTGAAAGAGATGTATAAAATAAATGGAGGAAAAATGATTGTGGCAGAACTTGAGAGCTGGGGGGAAAAACGGAAAGTTATGGAAAATAAAAGGAAACTAAGAGAAAAAAAAGGAAAGAGAGTGTACATAGAAGATGATATGACAAAAAAGGAGAGAGACACACAGAAGAAATTAAGAACGCTAGCCAAAGAAGAGCGAGAAAAAGGACTGCGGGTGAAAGTGGGTTATAAAAAGATATGGATAGAGGGAAAAGGTTTTAGGTGGGATGAAGAAAACGGGAAGTTACATACAGCAAATTTTTGAATAAGAGCGTAAGAAAAAGACGACAGGGCAGAAAAGGGAAAACGAACATGGAGAGGAATAAAGGAGAAAACGAGCAAATAAGAATAGTATTCTGGAATGTAGCGGGAATAAAAAATAAAGAGAATGAGTTTTGGAAGTATTTGGGAGAATTTGACGTAGTGGGATTGGTAGAAACGTGGGTGGAAGAAAAGAGGTGGGAAAGATTGGAAAAGAGAATGCCGAGAGAGTTTGAGTGGAAGTGTCAATATGCAGAGAGGGAAAGCAAGAAAGGGAGAGCGAAAGGTGGGATAATAATGGGTGTGAAAAAGGGACTGGAAGAAGAAAACGGATCTGGAGTAAAAGAAGAAAGAGGGTTTATGGAAAGAACGGTAAAAAGAAAACAGAGAAAATGGAGAATTGTAACAATATACAGCAGAAGTATGAAAGAAACGAAGAGAATAATAGAAGAGCGAGTAAAAGAGCAGGAAGAAGGAACTCTGGTGATTGGGGGGGATTTTAATGCAAGAATTGGGGGAAAAGGAAGGCGGATGGAAGAACAACAAGCAACAATAGAAAGAAGACCAACAAAAGATGGAATAGAAAACGCAGAAGGGAGAGAACTGGTTAGCTTAGTAGAAGAAAGAGGATGGGACGTACTTAATGGAAACTGCATAGGAGACGAGAAAGGGGAGTACACGTATATTGGATCGAGAGGGAAGACAGTTATTGATTATGTTATGGTGAATGAAGAAGCATGGGATAAAATAGAAGAATTTAAGGTGGGAGAAAGAGTGGAGTCGGATCATATGCCATTGGAAGTGAGGACAAAAGGAAGAGAGAAAGAGAGAAGTATGAAGGATGTTAAAAGAAAAATTGTGAAGAATATTTGGACGGAAGAAGGAAAAGAAAAGTAGAGAGCAAGACTTAGGGAGGCAAAATACGAAGAAAGAGAAATAAACGAAAAAGTGAGGGAGCTGAGCGAGAACGTAAAAAATGCAACAAAAAAAAAAAGAGATAGAGATAAGAGAGAAGATGGGGCTGTGGAAAAACGAGTGGTGGGATAAAGAATGCAGGGAAGGGAAGCAAGCAGCAAGAAAGAAACTAAGAAATTGGAAAAAAGAAAAAGCAACGAAGGAAGAGTACAAGAGAGCACGCAAGAGGTACAAATTAGTATGCAAAGAGAAGAAGGAAAAGAAACGGATGGAAGAAGAAATGAAGATGAAAGGTATAAAGACGGAAGAAGAGGTGTGGAGATACATAAATAGGGAAAGAAAGAAAAAAGGAGAAATAGTGAGTGATAGAATTACTATGGAGGAATGGAGAAAGTACTTCAGTGAGTTGTTGGGGGGTGAGGAAAACAGACAAGAAAAGGAAAAGAGACAACACAGAGTGGGAGAAATAGAAGAGATAACAAGAGAAGAATTAGAGCAACAACTAAGAAAACTGAAAAGGAAAAAGGCACCGGGGAGGGACAGTATACAGAACGAATCGTGGATATATGGAACTGAAAGGGAAGTTGATAGGTTGTTAGAGATAATGAATGGAGTGTGGAAGGGAGAGGGCTTCCCCCAGGAGTGGAAGGAGGGGATAATATGCCCCATATATAAGAAAGGAGAAAAGGATACAGCCAGCAATTACAGGGGGATCACGCTCCTTAATACGGCATATAAGGTATACGCGATGATTGTGGAAGAAAGACTGATGAAGGAAATGAATGAGCGGGGTGCGTTACCAGACGGGCAGGCGGGATTTAGGAAAGGTAGAGGGACTATGGACAACGTATATATCTTGAATCATATAATAGGAAATGAGATAAAAAAGAGGGGTAGCAAGATATATGCATTTTTTGTAGACCTGAAGGCGGCTTTTGATAATGTGGAAAGAGACTTACTGTGGGAATACTTGAGAAAGAAAGGGATAAATGAGCATCTGGTAACAAAAATAGAAGAGATATATGAAGAGACGATAAGTAGAGTGAGAGTGGATGGAAGAGTGAGTGAATGTTTCAAGACGTATAAGGGAGTAAGACAAGGTTGTCCACTAAGCCCCAGCCTGTTTGCAGCGTTTATAGGAGATATAGAGGAGATGTTCAGGAAGGGGCAGGCAGGGGGGGTCGTGGTGGGCAAAGAAAAAGTGTGGTCTTTGGCATACGCGGATGATTTGGTGGTGCTAGCGAGAGAGGAGAAAGGTATGAAAGAAATGTTGGGAAACATGGAGAAATATATGAGGAGGAAAAAGTTAACGGTGAATGTAGAGAAATCCAAGATGATGGTGTTTAGAAAGGGGGGTGGTAGGAGAAAAATAAATGAGTGGAGATGGGAAAAGGATAAAATTGAAGAAGTGAAAGAATTTAAGTATTTAGGTTATGTGATGAATGAAAGAAACACAGCAGCAGCACATGTGAGAGAGTTAGTGAAAAAAGCGAATAAGATAATAGGAGCGGTATGGGGGATAGGAGAGAGAAAATTTGGACATGACTTTAGAAGGAGAATAATGATGTTTGATAGTCTGGTGAAAAGCGTGATGATGCATGAAGCGGAAATATGGGGATGGAGAGAGCAAGAAGGGTTGGAAGGGGTGCAAGGAAAATATTTGAAATGGGTGCTAGGAGTAGATAGAGAGACACCGGGCTATATAGTGATGGAGGAAACAAAAAGGGATGGAATAAGAATAGAAGCAGGAAAGAGAGCAATAAGATTTGAGGAGAGGTTGATAGAGAGAGGAGAGTGTAGAATTTTGCAAGAGTGTCTGAAAGAAAAAAGGAAAGAAATAGGAAAAGGGGTATGGAAAGAGAGGGAGGCATATTTCGAAAGAAATGGGTATGCAGGAGCGGAGATAGAAAGAATGCGAGAGGGAGGCAGAGCAATGACAGATGAATTGGTGCAGAGAGACAGAGATGTGCAAGTGCAGGAAAGAAGAACGAGAATTAGGGAATCTAGGTACAATGGGAAGTATGAAAAAATAATAACGGATGAACTACCAAAGTACCTAGGAAGAGAGCGTAGAAAGGAGAGAGTGATAATAGCAAGATTTAGGTGTGGAAATGAGGAGAGAGAGAATAAATATTGGAATGAGGATAGGATTAGAGTGTGCAGGATGTGTGGAGAAAAAAAGGAGACGATAGAACATTTGTTGAATGAATGCGTAGAATTGAGAGAGAGAGATGAAAGTAGAGAAGAAATGTTGAATGAGGACGGAAGAGGGATCGAATGGATGAAGAATGTTGAGTGGAGAAGAAGGACAATATGTGGGGAGGGATAATTGCTAATTTGTTAATTGGTTATTGATTTTGAATCACCGTTTTAGTTATTTACTTAGATTAGTTTTTAGTTATTATATATTATATTAAGTTAGTGGAAATGTATAAAAATCGGATTACTTTGAAAACCTGTATAGGTACCAAATATACATACATACAATGTACTTACTATTATTTCTTCTCAACGTTAGAATCACGTAAAAATCGAGTAATTAATTTCCTGAAGAAATAAACAACTGGTTGTAAAAATACACAGTTTACAATACATATTTTTATTCTTATTAATCGAAAATTGACTTCCTGAAAGTTTTACGTTTTTGTGACTTACGGTCAAAGTAGTTGACCGTCGATTTTATTCCTTTCTTATAATTAATTGATAAGGTAAAAGTCTATAAAAATCAAGACTTTTTATCTACTATTTGCAATTAATGATTTTGTTTTTTACAATTAATCCAGAAGTAAATTAATTCGATTATTATTTTTTACATCACGTCCGTGTTCCTCAGAAATTGCGTCATTAATCCCATTGTAACATAGTTACAGCAGCACATCCGACAAAGAAAACACACAGCTACCAAACCCTAATTTCACTTTCAATGAAAAAATTCCTTGTCAAAGTTAGCCGTCTACTTATCTTGAGGGGATTTATTTCTTTGATACAGTTTAGAACAAAACGGATACATTACGGTGGAATTTTCCAATTTTGGATGTTGACCCAGAATGCGGACGACTTAAACTTTATTATTAAGTTTAAGAGGAGTCCGCCAGTAATAAAACGTTCTGCAAAGGAACTGAACTCACTGTTGTTGGCGACTTAATAGCAGAATGCAACAAAACGAAATTTAAATATCAATTTAGTAAATAATGAGAAGGCAGTTGTCAATTGCAGGTGAACAAAGTCACAAAGTTCACGTTACCGTAAGTACGGCAATTTCTTTTATGTTTGAGACATGCAAAGTTTATATTTTGTATAGTTGGCGGAAATTACGGTGCCATTACGGGGTTGTCATTATCGTGGCAATAAAACATTTCAAGGTAATTTCTCTTAGCGGAAACCAATCTCTTGATAGTTAAAATGGAACAAGCTGCACACCATGTTTATAATCTGGCAAATTTTAATTAATAGAGAGTGGAAAGAAAACACTAAACTACTTATTAAAACTAGACAAAATATTTATAACTTTCTCGTTTTTATCTTGACATAATTATTTATTTGTAGGTATAGTATTTTGCATTGCTTTCAATGTTTTTAATATGAAAACAATTGTCGTAACGGGTCTTTCAGTTTGCAATTTAACGAAGATAAGCATACACTTTATAAGTAAATGATATTAAAATAGAAAGAAATTCTTCACGAACAGTGTTTGCTTTGGATAAATAAGTATCTAATGTAAGTATGCGATTAGGGACAACAGCCATTTAAAACAGTTTATTGTTGTGATTATTTCGAATATTTATAATATTACTAAATGAAATATGTAGTTCACTTGTTACGTACATAACAATGATTATACTGATGCAGAAAGAGATCCCATTAGCATAATTACCGATTACTTATTGATGCTATATTTACCATCTGGTGTGTCAAGAGAATCTACTTTGAATGTTGAGATCTCTGTTCCATTCATTCATTCTCAAATTGTTAATACTGAATATCAAGCTTTCATCCAAATATTGCGACATGAAGATTTCCAAGAGAAATAAATAATAAATAGCGTATCCCACCTTCACCCGGCGGCACGGCAATTTTGCCGGAGTACATACACTATTACGGATAATACTATCAAGTAATAGTGCAATGCTTATCAACAGAATTACCGGCGTCTCGCGTCCACATTTTGACTTTTTTGTGTTTTATGTTCTGTGTCAATGTTAAGGAATTTCCTCACGATATGACATGAGTATAATAATATGTATACCTTTTTGAATTTCAACCACCAATGTGTTCTCTAAGTCCAAAATTTTTAAATTTTTAAAAAGAGATTGCGGTACTATTCCTGTTGCTGAAATTATAAATGGTAAAATCGAAATTTTTTCTAAACACCAAAGATTTCTCATAGCAACGGAGAGTTCTAAAAAAAAATGTTGTTACACAGTCTAGGACTGGTTTACAAATCTATGAGGGGCGTGATGACCAACTCAATAGACCGGGACCAATGGCTTAACGTGACTTCCGAATCACGAGATAGAATATAGCCTTTTTTTTCGCCCTAGGTCGGAATCGAACCCGCGACCCTTGCGTCCCTGAGCCGAAACGGACTCCCTTAGGCTATATTCTGCCTTTATTTATTAATTTTTGTATTATATGTCTGTGTTATATTGTGTGAATTTGGAACAGCTATATCTAAAAGATATGCTTGCTTTTGTTGTTTATTTAAAATAATAATGTCTGGTCTGTTATGCTGAATATGAATGTCAGTCAAAACTGTACGATCAAAATATAATTTGTAATTGTCATTTTCCAAACAACCTTCTGGTTTATAAATATAATGTGGTTATAAATATACATTAATTATATACAGGTATATGGCTTTACTATTACGTAATGCTACTCATTACCTACGGTCACGTGTAATCACTCATTACTTCACAGGTGACTAATCATCGCATAGACTATAAAGTTGCTACGCTAGATACGACACAATATTCATCTGTCATAATTATTTTGAAATGTCATAATATGCAGAAAAAGTATAGTATTTACTCCCATGTAATTTCTATTACCCACTTAAACTTTCAATTTTAAAACCTAACCAGTGAAGGAAAAAATAAAAAAAAAATACTATAACTAATAAGTATATTGAAATACAAAATTAATTTAAGAAATTAATTCGTTGAGTAAATCAGAATCATCTTTATTTTACAAGAAATTATAATTACCACTTACTTAACACTCAGTACACTGGACATCAACTAATTTTGTTAATTTGTTTATTGACCTTTTCGGTAATTTTTTGAAGGGTAAACAAGTCAATCATTAATTTTTTTATTTACATTATTCATAATTGTTAATTAGATTGAAATGTTTCATTATATTGAAATCAGTGAATTTGTATGTAAATTCATTTACCAAAAAAATCTACATACCTACATATTTCATTCTTTTCTTGTTTCTTGTGTCAGTTAAAAAGGAAATCTTTTGCGAATTCAACAGTTTCCAATAAATTTTCCCTCTAGCGACATCTATGCGAGTGGAGTGAACTTACTATCGATTGTCCCTGTGTTTACGAGTTTACCATCAGATGGACTCTTTCAAATTGGATTTCTCAGCAACCGACACAATTGTTTAACTATTTGCGACTGGATATACGCACATTCTTCATTGATAAATGAACTGTTTCAACGAATACATTTCTTCGCTTAGTTAAATTGGTCGAGGAAAATTGATGCACGACCGAGGTTCACAGGATTATTACTTCTCCAGCGGACGTTGTTGAGCAATTCCGTCGGTGTTGATTAGTTTCGTTGTAGATTTACGGTTCACGAAGCAGAGCGTTATCTATTCAAAAGGTGCACACACATACCTACAGACCTACCCCTTTTCATAAAATCACACATTAACTTGCTCCGTAAACTTTATTAAAACGGAGAAGTTCCGACATTTCTAACAACAGTACACGCAAGACTGGCTTCGTTTAATTAATTAAACTTAATTAAAATTTAATTTGCAAGTTGTCGAGATCAGCCTAGCATATGTGTTAACATATTTCACATCTTTCGTTACAGAATACGAATTATAATTTCACGGTGCTCTTCAAAGTAGTCCCCGACCGTGTTATAAGCAAAATTGTGACTAGTTTTGTTTTTAAAGGCGTCACTTCACTTGCATGTTCGGTGCACTGGGGCTTAATTACCTTTGTTATGTTAGAGGATCGCATGGCCTTCATCGGATGAATCGATTTAGACGATTTTGGATAAGCCGAAGTACACCTCCGGGGGATTATTATCGAGTGCTTCCTTTCCAAATTGTACACCAAAGGATACGCTGAATGCCTAATCTTCAAAGCTATGCGGTTCTAATCGCCTATTGAAATAGGGTAATTGGTGAATTAGAATTAAATTGATTCCGCTACGTCGACCAATGCTGAACCATTTGTGTAAGATGTTTCCGACAAACGTCACTTTTCGATGGGGATGATGGAATTGAGGGAGCAGAAGGGTAACGCCATACTGTCGCTGGGACCTTGTAATATTTTATTTTATATGGCAGTTTTGGACCCGAAAAATTGCAACTACTATATTTTTCAGATACACTTTTTGCAAGATGGAATGAATAAATATGAAACAAATAAATTTATTTACACACAATATTGGAAAGAGAATATAATTCATGGGTCACATGATATGACTCGCGAAACCTCAGGAGCACATTATACTCATCATGCAGATTTGTCGAACCTGCAGATCAGTTTCACATCACAGATTATTATAATCATCCCACTTGTTACGTTATAGCTTAGAAAATTTGTTTTGTATAAATAAGTTATTTGAAATTGGTGACGGGCATGTCAGAGGATCGGATGAACGTGATGGACGCCAGACGCCAGAAGCAAAAAGTGAAATTGTCGAATTAAATTATAAACTAGGTTGACCTAGAAATCATTAAAATCCTCCGGCTGTAGCGGTGTTTTACAATTTTATTTGGCAACAGTTTTCCGTCTTGTATAAAATTATAACCACTGCCAAGATTTGTTTCTCGCCAAACAATAAAAAGGTACATATGGAATTTATTGGTTGTTGACTGCAATTTATGGCTGCTCCATGTCGAGTTTGTAATCACAAGTTTGCGAGGACGTGACATCTCTTGGCAAAGAGACATTATCAACTGCTGTTGTCTTTCACCATCTGCCTCGTCTTAGAATGTATGTTGTACTTACAGTGTTGCATAGTTTATGGATTGTTTTCAAGTTACTTGTGTTGACCTTAATCCCGGTGATTCGGTGAAAACAAGTGCTCGAGATAAGAATGAGTACATAGTTTGAATTTTATTTTCCGATAGAGGAAATTATTCAGGATGAGGTCAATCAATGAAATTGGATTTTTTAAATCATTTCTTAACATTGACTAGTTGTCTAAAGAAGAAAGTTGAAGAATATTAATGGAAGATATTTGGAACTCATTATAAAGTAAGCCGATTGTCTCTTACAATGGTTTATGGTTTGTCCGTAAAGGTGTCGCAAATAGGTACTATCTGATTTCGGTCGCTTCGGTACGCTCCGAACGTTTGCAGCATGATGATGCGAGACTTCCTAACCTTACTTTCTCCAATTCATGTTTTCTGACCGTTGTTTATGCAAACATTATGGCTACAACAAATATCCTTCTGTATTTTTTTTTTTTTTTGAAAATTGACGTATTTTTAATAATAAATCCCTCATTAAAAAACATTTTCTTCTGGTGCAACAGTCTCAACCGCTTTAAAATAAAAGCACGAGCTTTGCTATGTAATATCCAATCACGAATTTTCCCTCTGTGGGTTTATTAAAAGGGGGTGAAGATTCAAGTGACCCCATAGCTTGAAAAATACTTTCTGATGAGAATCTTTTCTGGTGGATTTGCATCCAGTTGAAAACCAAGAGAAAGCACAAAGCTTCACCGCAATTTTGTGGTGAAAAATATTTCATTTTGTATCGATGTTGGTCCGAGTTTTTAATACTTGACGAATATCGATTTGTACTGTTGCATAGAGGCCGTTTCCACAATGACCATTTGAGTTTGAATAAGCTAATAAAGTGAACAATTTCCGACATCCTAATGGCCAAAAATAAATCTTTTAAAGCCTTATTAGGCACAATTATGGCCGCAGATTCACATGGATAAGTAACTATTGTAGTAATTTATCGTTGGACATTATTTCCATTCGATTCCAAAGTACCGATTACATGAGTTGTTTATAAATACCACAATAATCCTTTTATAATTACTTATTGTCGTGATTTATGTGTATCGTTTACGTTTCTGTTAAAACTAGTATCAGATCTTGTGAAATCAGATAAACAGAAGAGCCGTGGTGGTTGAAAGAAGCGGCAAAAAGTATGGATATTTGCGTGGGGCGGCGAAGATAGTGGAAACGTAAATACATCCAGGCGGATGCTTTGTTTAGAATGTGAAATATTAACAACCGTCGCGATGACACTTTTATGATTTATGAAGACAAACAATTTTTTTATCTGGTTAAAGCAACGATGTTGCATTTCGGTGTAAAATTTGACGGGGCTGACAACCTCAATATTATATTTATAATGCGTTAGCGGCACCGGAGCCCGAACTAAATGCGGGTCGAGAGAAGCTTTTTCGAATAACGCCGTCTAAAGTAAATATTCAGCCGAACGTCTTAGTGTTAACAGAACTAGAGATTATCGGTGTCACCCTTTGGCTTCTCCAGTTCAGGCCTGAAATTGAATTTGATTACACGCTTCCGCACCAGATAAGTCCAATCTGGCCTAGATGAATACCTCGACGCTTTAGTCGAAAACCCCGATGAAAGAACGAAATTTGCTTATAACTTCCCTTTTTAAATATTTGTTCCGTTTTTTTCTTATTCACCCCGACGCGTTTATGTAAAGCGCTTCCTCCTCTGGAACGTCTTAATAAGTTACGCGCTTTTTTCGCTCCACAATCGCCGACAAATAAATTCTGACGAAAGTGAAATGCACGTCCACCGTTTAAAGGATAACAGTTGAATTCGAAGGGATTTATACGGACCGGATTATTCCGGATTTTTTAATCGTCCGATAGAAATGAATTCTAATTTGAATTCCATTGACTTTGCGTTCGAAATATTGGTTCAAAAGCGATTAAAAGCTTCACAGAAAAGCACAAAAAACGCGCACTGGTCCACGGTCTGAATGGATTATTCCAACACAAAATAAACATAAGCTCTAAATGCTTCTATAAATTAAAATATTGCTCTTACAGACAAAATTCCGAGTAAAAGCTCCTCAAACATTTTTCAAACTAAGATATGCGGCAAAAACTTTATAGGCTGATGGAATCAAGTTCTTTACTAATCCAAATTGTTCAGTCGTGAGTGGCGTTGAAAGAGCGCAGCAAAATGCTCCAAAAACAAGGTGATCAAAAAGAAAACAAATCAAAAGTGCACCTCATCTTTTGTTTTATCCAAACGTCCCTCTTAGCTTAATCGTACACATATGTATACTTGCTATACACAGTCGTTTTATTGGTTGCCTACCTTTCGAAAAATCTATCAAAAATTAATTAATTACATATTAATAACTAATGCCTTATCCTCAATGTTAAGACGCATTTTACCACTTATTTTGGGATAATTCTTGCTTACAATTACAGTGAACGTCTGTAAACTTTGCCGAAATCGAAAACTTGTTTTCTAGGTTAACAAGAACACATCGTTAACGTTTCTTTGATATTTCCGTGAAAAATCTGCTTACCAGTGGCGTCGCGTTTGCCAATTGAACTGGTAAATTACCCATTATTACGAATGTAAAATGTTGCTCTTCTTTATTTTATAAATTTTCTGCATTATCATACAATAATAATAAAATGCCAAAATGATAATTTACAACGCCTGCTCTGATTTCTTTTCTTTTTGATCACATTGTAGTGCATACCTAATGCCAGTTAGAAGTTATTTTTCAATAATTTTTAATTTTTTACTAAAATCCCTAGCGTGTAGTAGGTATTTATGACAAAATTATGATTTTTTTGTCCGCTAAGTACCTACACAGTTTTTACTTTGTACTTATTTCCCAAATTTGAAGGGACAAGGACATATATCAATGTTGCTATTACATTATGAATGTAAATTGTTACCAACGAGGAATAGAAAATTTTTATGAAAACTTGTTCTTCACTTATTGTTTTTACATTTTTATAAACAATTTGTTAGAAACAGTTTTACAGTAAATGGTGTTTGATATCTAAATCACTTTAAGATGTAAGAGTTCATTCAAGATTTTACCGTTTGTAAATATTTTCGCAAATTCACTAGCTGACTGTTTTATGAAGACTGGATAATTTTCGCACATAATAAAACCGTAAATAGGATAGATTAATGAAGATCATAAATAATGATGACCGAACATACAAACAATCACAAACGAGTAAACAGAGATAATAAACCGAGGCAAAGAAAATTGAAAGTTATGTGTGTTTGGGACAAACACTGCAATGAAATCGAAAATCAACGTCTGACGGGTTATTGGACCAATAAAAATGACACAATGACTTCTGATGTTGCAGAAAAAATGCTTACATATAATAATCTATAAATAGAAGTGTAATAAATTGTGAAATAAATCAGGTCAGTATAATAAAATGAATTAACAATAAAGTGGGAAACACCGAACGTGGAGATGCAATGTGTTGGGTGTTGTGTATATTTCTTTGCTTGTTAGTGTCCCTTTGTAGCCTTGAATACTAAACCGATTCCGAAGAGGCTTTTTCTGTTGGATTGCTCATTTATCTAGGAGTGACATAGGCTACATAGCACGACGCTATCTTATCAGTAGTAGGTTGAAAAACTAAGTAGAAAGAGAAATGTATGTATATTTCTTCGCATCTAATTGTGAACCGCCGCCCCACATAAATAATTTGTAAATAAAATAACAAAAGAAACTTTTTATTAGACAAAAATCATCGCTACAAAATTGTTTTTGCACTTGGAGGTGTTTCGCAAAAGTAGAAGAAATTTTACAAACGTTTTGTCCTTGGGCCTGTGCCGTTAACTAGATGCTAATTAATTTTATGTTTGGAAAAAGAAAAAAAATAACCAATTACTTACATTAGCAATTAATTAATTGGCATGGAAAAGAAAACGTTGTGAAGCTCCACTGGTCTCGCGTGCCTCTATTTTCGCGTGCTAGAGTCCTTGCATTCGTGTTGAATTGTCTTAGACTTTGAAGAAAGTAATTTGTCACATTACGCGAACATGGTTATGAATGAATAAAACTCCACAACAACCCGAAACCAGCGAAAAACGGAAAAGCTTCAGTTCGGTTTGCCTTTGGAACTTGGGCACCTTAACTCACCCCGCTTCTTGCAGAGGTATTTGCATTAAAAATGTAGTCGCCATAAAATTGGGGAAGTTTGTTCACGCACACCTATCTCGAAAACAAAACTTATAAAAGCGGCGGGAAAATAGGTTTTATTACATCACGTATGTAAATGGAATGGCTCGAGCGGAGGTAAACCACTTATTCTGAAAGAATGTACGTGAGCAATATGATCGCGGACTTATCACGTTAAAAGCCGAGGCGTTTATCATTTTTAATGCGGATATTGACACGGGTTTTTTTGTATCTTCAGACGCCGTGAAATGACAATTTATTTCAATATCGTTCAGTGTCTTCGACGAAATCAATTTTGTGTCGTACGGTGCACCCGAAAAAATAATAAAAATTCAGGGTTTCTCGCGCATATCGCCGTGTCCAATCAGACTTGGGTCTCTGATAAAAGATCCCAACGAGGGTTGAAAAGGGTGGGACGCACGGTTTGAATTAATTCGGTAACTGGCTGTTTAATTGTCCGAGTTAAACAATGATGCAGCCGGTGCCGTAATAATGTCTTGCAGTGCCATTATCTACCTAGGAAGTATTAATGGAAATGAGGAACGTGAACACCAAAGGTTGAGCTCAAAGGATAAATATTTTACTGCAGCGAAACTTGCACAGCGTAGAATAAAACGAAATATTCTAAACAATTGTAGGCAAATAGCGTTAGAAAAAGCAATTTGCTGAGTTTCGTCAAGCTAGTTGAAATGGGTTTTCCTCGACTGTTGAATAGATGTGAAATATCATTTGCCTCCATGGTTGAACGTATTTAATCTAACTACTACCGACGTAACATTTATGCAGTTGCATGGAGTAAAATTTAATTACATGGAGAATGCACATCTAACTTCACACTGTTAATAAATGGAAAAATACAATTCTATTGTGTTTGACAACAAAATTTCAAACGGACATTTACCTTTTTATTTCTTTTAACACTATTGAAGGATTACAGTAATCAGTTGTTTTACTTTTTAAACAGTGACAAATTGGAAATGAAAAATGAAAGTAAAAAACAACGCCCCTCCTAACAAGTATGACGATACAGCAATGGAAAAAGACACGAAAAAGCGAAGAAATAATAAAAAAACGTAGTGTGTGGAATGGGCTGTGGATAGCACGGTAAACAAACTGGCTAGGAAAAGAGAACGCTTTTGTCCAATACAAGAAAAACTTGAAAGAAGACAAGTATTACAGCTAACAGAAGAGTGAAAACAATATGGAAGGCAGTGAAGGAAGTGACAAGAAAAAACAAGACAAGAACGTTGAATTCCGAAAGTGGGAAACTATCGGAACAAAGAGATAAGAATTGGAGAGAAATAGAACTGTTTGTACAAGATATTTCCAAGGTCACAGCCCATGAGAGAATCCAACATCTCTACCAACGTTTGGAGTTGGCTTTCCTAGAAAACCTAAAATTGAACTTACAAATATGGGAAGAACTTCAACAGACATACGTTCAAAAATGCACGGACTGATCCATATCACAGTGTAGATTGTGGTGGTGGGTTGGTTACATGAAATAGAGATTTGTTATTCACTAGATTAGCCATTTAGCGTCAAAACCCTTAGTTGTTGCGTTAATTCGACATATATTGCGGCGCCTCACTATAGATTGCCTTGCTTGGCGCAAGTGATGTGAAAAGAAAAAAGAATTCAGAGCAGCATAAACCAATCTCGCGCACAATAGACCGTTCCCGAACCCACATGTCCAATATAGATATTGGTAAAAATCGAATAAAAGCGGATAAAACCTTCTAATATATTCAATGGCGAGTCTCTATACGGGAATAACATGTCCTGCATCCACGCGTAAAAAGACTGCTATAAAACAACGAAACCGTAACGGTGTGCGATGAAATGATAACATAAAAACACAAAGTAACTCTTGTATATTCGGGTCCCACAGAGTCCACTTTATCTACGGCGACATTACAACCAATATGGATGCTAGTATAAGATACCGCGTTTCTATGCAGAGGTGTTTTATGAAAGGACCCTCATACATAATATAGAAAGGGGTATCGAGTGGTCGTGCGACATTAAAATGTCCGGCACATTCTGAAAAGACGGTTTCCGCTTCCTACATGAAATAGAACGTTGTCTCAGGTATTTTTCCCACGGCTATAATTCAGCGCTGCGCCTTTATGTCTGAAGTTTAATTAAACTTTTTTTCTCTTTCGCCGAACGGAACATTGATAAATTCAATTGATATTTCTCAGGCGAATTTACGTTGCCTTACGGTTACGTGCCATGATCAGAATGTCGTTTCCGTGTTATTGCCAACAGGCCTTTTGGGGTGGAACGGCTGTTACTGATCTTGTTACAATGAAACTCTTACTCTCTCTTGTAACGTGTTAGGAGCGTTTAATTTTCAAAATATGGTAAAAAAGGTAGGTAATCAGATTATTTAAATAATAAGTCGCCCGGCGCCTCCACCATTTTTATATTATTAAAAAACTAAGATTAATCGTTTTGAAACATAGAACAAGATGATTGTTCTTTAATCTGGATTATCTCAATCATGCAACATCAGAATAAACAATATATTTTAATAAAACATAATTTATAAGACGATTATGTTTTTTTTTCAGAAATAATCGTTTTTTTATGCTTAGTGGTATTGCTTTATGGAATGAACCAATTATTTACAATTTTATTTAATAAAATGTTTCTATATTATGAGTATGTTTTGAGCACTTAGAAGTAGAGAGCTGTTTGGAAATATTGCGACAGTAGTCACCAATTTGATTTTTTTAACCTAGGACATTTACCATTTTTGCAATATACTGGTATGCCCGAATAAACGAATATAATTTTAAGTTCGGCGTTGCTATTCGTTCCACTTAAGATGTATTCCGATGTGCTGAAACGAAATTGCATTGGCTATATCATATCTCTGGATTCCAAGAATAAAGTTGTATTCTGAGAAGTCATATGGGAAACCGTAAATTCAGCAAATTTATAGGCGCCTATGAAACCGTTGCATTTTATAAGGGATAAATATCGCTATGTGTGCGAAGCAAATATAATATACAAAGAAATGCATCTCGTTTATATCGAGTAGAAGGTTTCAAGTTATCAGTTGTGCACAACAATGTGAAACACAGTTGAAGTGCGAAATTGTAAATAAAAGGAAAACACATAATTAAACAGTTCTGTCTGGTTGTTCTGAAAGTTTATTGCCGTGTAAAGTTTTGTTTGTCGGATCGGTGGAAACGCAGAAATGTGGCAAAAAATTTATGTTTCTTCGGGACAGTATATACTTGATGTTTTTGCTAAAATGTCGCCGTTCTAAAATAAAAATACATTTATTGCGTGGACCTCACATAAAACAAGACCTGCTTTTTTATCTATATTAATATGTAGCTCGTTGATGAAGATAATTGTTGTTGAAAAAATATTCAGTCTCGTTTTATGAATATCCTTTCAACTCGGTTAAGTAGAAAAAGTTGTGTTCAAAAATGATGCGAAATTTCTACTTTATTGCGAGTAGAATTATAGTTTCTTTTGCCATTTATTTAAGGAGGAATATTGTGTGCCTATGATACCTTGATAGTACAAGATTTTCGTCGTCCTCTTCCCGACATTTCATTTATACATGTAGAGCAATTGTATTCCACTTTACTTAAAGGCTCTGCTCAGATAATAATCCGCCAAGCATTTTTAAATTCAAACACGACAACAATGGAAGTGGGGGCTTAGTTAGTTATGCCAGAATTCATAGAACATAACTTTCCAGATCGTCGGAAAGACAGTACTGTTTTGAGCAAACATTTTACACAAATTCCAATTAACTATTCAAAATTGCAAATTTATTTCGATCTGAAAATAACTATTTAGGGCAAATTTCCCCCACAGAATGATTTTCCGATATTACATTAAACATAGATTACTGTGGTAAAGTTTTAATTTGAGTGTGTGGTTAGTAGCTTGTCATTTTTAAAATACTAAAACAATTATTTGGAAAAGTAAAATTCTATGAAAGTACGAGATTTGTTATCACTGCAGTTATTAAATCATAATGTATACATACTAGCACTTGCCTGTGGCTTGGCTCACCTTCCTTCACTGTCCAGTCTTGTTGATAACACATGTTATCCCAGAAGAATCAATCTATCTAACGCTGCAAGAATTTGAGATATTTGTCTAACGATTCTCGAGTTTATGTCGAACATATAAACATACAAAAGTGTACAAAGATAAATTATAATGAAATCGTTTGGTCACTCATTTGCTATTTAGTTACACGTTGTGATTCCAAAACAAAATGCTGAATTGATGACCATGCCTTTTGGACGTTGGTTTCCGCTGTTGTCGCTTTTAAAACAAAATCCACTAAGGCAAATTCTTTTGATGTCTGCTGAGCACCATTGCGTTCCAGAAAAAAACAAAAACTCACATTCGTTTTGATGATATTAGGAAATACTAGAAAGATGAAAAACAAACACTGGAAATATCTTTTTGTTCTTGGAAAAAGCGAAAGGAATTCATCCCATGTCGGGCAATGATGAGATTACAAAAAAATGTAAGAGGGATTTTATACTAAAGAAATTGTTGCTTTAGCGGTGTCTTCTAGCAGATGTTCCATTTATTGTAACAAAAAACTAGAATTCAAGTTAAATGCAACGTAGAGGTCGCAGTTGTAACAAATATCTCTGCGTGAACTGCAGCATCTAAAACATGTGTGCAATAGTAAGTAATTGCATACTTGGAAATATCGGTGATTCAATTACGGAGATAATAATTTTTTAAATAAGGTTTTATTATAAATAATACGTACATTTTGAAACAAAAATTACAACGAGAACATTCAGCAATCAAGAAAACACCAGTGCGAAGAAAGTAAGGTTAGGAAATTGTTTACTGACGTTTCATGGAGATATATTATGTAATATGTGCAACTGTGGTTCAAGTTACAACAAGAATCTCACAAAACATTTAATTGTATTCTTCAAGTGAGGTAACTTTAGACGCCGGACAAGGTAAGTCCCCAAGCCCGACTCGATTACCAATTTTTTTGATCGCACTATATAAGGTGTGATATTAACTGTGTAAAGCAGCATGTTCGTATAATAAATAAATACTGAAATTTTGTATTCTGTAATTGTTAACTATATTTAGACATAATAACTTCCACGTGTTATGCAGCAAAGACGAAAATTAATAAAACACTTTTTCACCCTAAAAATAAAATAACTACTGTGTTGTGATAAGACAGCGAAAAGTTTTTTAAAAGATACCTATTAAATGAGATTTTAAATTGGATTTTTTTTAGATCTGTTCTACACGTCTTACAAGCACTTTATTACATTTATGTGAATAAAAAAAAAATAAAAGCGAATACTCTACCAGCCACTTAAAAGTGTTTTCAAGTCAGAATAAATGATAAATACAAAAAATAAGTAAATAAATAAAAATGGGGTATGTTGCCATATTTTATAAAAATTATTTTGTAAATAAAAACGCAAATAAAAACCAGAAGACGACATTAATGTCCGTTTTATTTTGTTTAAATACATTAATATAGTACATGATAAAAACAATTACATTTATATGCAGCTCTCCTGTATTCGGTTCGACGTCGTAATGACCTCGGGCCCTCGATACTTGTGCGTCAGGGTCTGAGTACCCGGAATGGGGGTCGTGGGGTTCCGTCCGGGCCTCTGCAGACTCCGGTATACCTACAATGGCCAACCAAGCGTCTTATCAGTGCTATAATTCAGTCTCAATCTAACTTCGCCAACTTACGGTCTGATTGGGGATGTGAGTTTCTTTGGCAACGTGTCTGAAATCGTACTCCTCGCCTTCGTCCTCGATGTCGTCTTCTTCTCTGGACCCGGGCGGTTCGTACACTTTCATAAATCCGAGGGTCGGCCGTCGTTCTAAACACACAAGAAAAAATATGTGTAGCGTGCAATGCTTACGATGATAAGCAGCTTATTTACGAAATGTTATTTCAAATCAAAAATCAAAGGGGATTTTCATATTTTTTTGAAGGTGGAAGACTTTTTACTGACATTAATACGCTCACGCTTACGGAATAAGTTGTTTTTCAGATCGCGAACCATCAAGGTCACGCTCTTATCTCCTTCACTGTGAAAGCCTCTTAACCGTAATGGTCATTACTACAGCAACTACGCAAAAGATAAAATCTTTCAAATACAACACCATAATGAGCACTCTTCCGCCTAAAACTGGTCTTAGAAACACACATTTTGCTCCGAATAAGACAGCTGTTTCGGAAATTTAAATTCAGTCAATTTGCATCAAAATATAAAAAGTGTTGATAACAACACTGTGATCATTTCACTTGGAATTTGCTTTTTTTCACACAAAAAAAATACTATACTAGCAGTCCATCGTCTCATTCTGACGTAGTCTAAGTGGATCGATAATAGAAAAGCTCTCAGCAAGCTTTTTACGGCAGTCAATACCGTAGCATGTTATGGTCAACACGGTATTTCTTTTTTAAGTGAATTGTTTTTCGAATTTCAGTAAAGACTCAGCTTTTAACTCAATGATGGAATCAAAGCTAAGCTTTTAACTGTCAACGTCTGCAAAATGGATTACCAAGTCCGTGGATTGTTGTATGCTATAAATAATTACTGTAGAATTGTTTATAACAATTTTTACACAACATGTAGATTTCTTCAGTCAATCGTTACTAATCTGACGCGAGACGAGGAATCTATAGGTCACGCGAAATTGGAGTATTTTGCGGCGCGTTTTTGAACGTTCCTCAGGGCTAAACCATGATGGCTACAATAAGCTCGTATAAGAGATTTAGTAAACGGATTTGACTGGGTTAATAAATAATTGCAATTGGAGTGCGAGTTTTATTAATCTATTTATGACTCTTAGACTCGTTGAAAGAATGATGGTTTCGTGAATAAAAAAAATTGGTGAGTTTTACCTAATCTTTGTTTGTTCCCATTTAATTAAATTTTCTATCTCATTGTAGAGCCAACTAATAAATTAAGACGTTACTTGAAGCTGCTATATCTTGAGTCCTTTATTCACCACACATTTTCGGCTTAGTAAATCTCCGACTTATCGCCCTTCCAGCTCAACTCTTTATATACTTCAAGAGAAAGACGTCATTAAGCGACTTAAATAAAAACTTTAAGGATTCCGGCACGGTTTGTAATAAAACTGTTGTCAAATCTTCTCGGATTTAATGAAGCCGTAAACTGGGGGAGCGCTCGATACTAAAACCGTTCTATAAAACATAAATCAAACAAGAAGATAGCCCATCTAAAATCTAAAGGACATCGATTTGACAGCAAACTATTTTCGAAACATCCTTCTCGACCCTTCAAAGTACTATCCGAAATAAGTCTCCCCACGTTGTGACTGCTCGACCTCAACTATTCAAAAATTGACGAGCACGATTCACCCTGCGATACTCATTCCACAAGGGTTATTAAAAAAAAACTTTCAGTCAGAATTTCAAAAATGCCGAGAGTATTTCGATCATATGACGGCCTCGTCCGCTGGAATTGTTGAATGTCAGCAGATATGAGCTGGATGTTCAGTCACAATTTAAACCTCCACTCAGTTAAATCGCGGAATTTATATCGATTTATAAAGCTAAAAGCATCATATTTACTCTGGATTTTTTCACCTTTCAATTTTGTAATAAACCAGGTGCTAACAAAATGTGTTTGCATTTACTCTCATTTATATTCATCAAGTAATCCCGAGAAGATTAGTCAAAATAGATTTCGGTGATAAATTGTAACTGCTCGACGCTAATTCGGCATAAAATTTGTCGCTTCGTCCTAAACAAACTACGTGGAAATAACCAGCTTTTTAATTTTTTGACTATTAATTTTGGTAGAATTATCTAAGATGATACAATTAATGGAAAATTTTTAATAGAACCCTTTAATATAAATGCATGGAAGAATTGTTATCAGTTACCTACGTTACAAAGCGATGTTTTTAAAGCCTTTAACTTTTCTAAAATATTGTTAAAAATCAAAATATATCTCTTGCAGGGGATTGCTACTACTACTTCTGTCTGTTCTATTCTTTTTCTTCTGTATTTTGATTTCATTTTCTATTGGCATTAATGTGTTTCATTTTATTTTACATCATTCTTGATCCTAAAAGCCCCTAATATATAGACAACCAACTAAACTTACGTTTAATGTACACAGTATTAGTATTGGTTCACCAGAACTATGGGAGGCACATTTTCACAGCACACTGAGATGTTAGAAACATTTATAATAATCGGCATGCCATCTCTAATAAATATAAACAAATTTTTGCGTCATTGTAAAGTGACGTTGAAAGTAAAACAGTTTTGAAATTCTCATATTTTTTTTTTATAACCAGCGAATTCAAAAAATTCCAAATGGACACTGCAGTACTTACGTTATAGGAAAATTTATTAATTAGCACTGCACTGCAGAATCCTTTTGATCACAAATAGTTTTAGTGTCAAAATCTGCGAATTTAAGTCGGCATGAATGTTAGAGTGAAGAACTGGCCCTCCGAGGCCGATGCGGCATCTCTGAATAAGTAATAACAATATAAAAAGGAGAGAATCCTCACCATACTGATTCCGGATAATGTCTGGATCAGTGGCCTCGATGGAAGTGCCGTTCCTCACGGCTTCGGCAGTAATGGCCGCATCGGGAGTCGCTGGTGTGCGTACGCCCGTGACAGAGCCGTCAACGATGAGATCATCTGCGGCAATAACCGCTTCCATGGGTACGTGCTTGGTGCCTCCTTCGGGTCTGGGACACGGTCTGGAATAGTGCCTCCGGCACAGAGCAGCCAGCACGAGGCAAACTCCGGTCGCCAGCACGCCGGCGGTGCCCAGAAGGCCCATAATTAGAGGACTAACTGGCATACTCGCAGTTGAACCTGAAAGTTAAATTCACTTCGTGAAAAATACAAATTATGCCGGCGTAAATTTTAATTTATTATCACCCTTTGGATGGGTTTCGTTTGTTACTGTTGCGCTAAGTGCTCGTTGGGAAACAACGATGCGTGTTTCGGGAACAAACTTATTCTTACCAAGTTTGAATTAAGAATAAAAATTAACCGCGAGTCTATACAAGTTCTTTCTCAGGTAAAGCGCGCTTCATCAAAGAATTATTGTCTTTTCGAAACTAGCTCATCACCAACACGCTTAGCTCGGTAGTATCATATTGGCAAGAAACACATACACATAAATACCGATCAGGTTATTTTAGCATAATGACAGGCCATGATTTATTTTTTTAACGTTTACCAAAATGAACATAACATGTTGCTGAATTTCACGGGATGTCTGAGTGTTCTTCTATTGCAGGCTAGTAAAACTGACAAGAATGCACTAGAGATTGATGCTGTTTATAACCTCAAACTTAGAAAAACATAACTCAATTCAAAAGACAGTTTTACTACCGAATTAAGAGTAAATGTAAAATTTCCATGGCCTTCCATTATGCTCAAACAACGTGAATGCATTTTAACTTTATAAATTCGTGAGATTTAGTTTAAATTAAATGTTTTAAAAAACAGTGACATTATTTATAAATTTTCCAATAATCCTGGGTATGATTAAGAATTTGCAGGGACGAAAATTCACGTTGATAATTAATGAATTAATTTCTATCACGTAATGATACACGATTGCTTTTTTGAAAGCACCGTTTATTATTATCATCATCATTTTATTTTTTAACATGTACAATTGTTGTAGGATATCCAACTTAGAGGCTATTCTTAAAACAGAGGCATTCTAAAATCAAATAAAAAAGCAAAGGAGTGACAACCGAACGCGTTGTCTTCGATGGCCACCCATCCAAATTGTAAGCGTGTTCATCTTTGCTTAACCTGGTTGACTGAAGCATAATTAATGCTTTCAGATCAAAGAGCTAATTATTTAATTAATTTCTTAGATTCTCTATTTTCCTAATTTTATTTTTAGTTTTTTAATTAATTCAATCTTCAGTCTGTTACTGTTATTTATATGTTTGAATAAATTTTCATTTTTAAGAAAAATTGGATTGTTAAAGTAATTGAATGAGATGGGATGAAGTGTCTGAAGAACAACGAATCCGCAAGACAAACCCCTAGGGCAAATTGTTTTATCCGACAGTTTATCAAGTCTAGTTACTGATTACAAACAAAATTTCAGATTAAAGAGGACAATTGCATCAAGGAAAAATTAAATCATATTTTTATTTATTGTTTGCTTTGATGTTTTTTGTCGAGTTGTTTGTTGAATATTCTAGAATAGAAAAGTTACGCCACTGCCGTTTTACCAGCTAATTTAAAATTTTTATTGCTCCACGTATGAGACCAACACCCATTAATCCTTGTTATCACAAAATCATCTCAAGGAATTAATTTTTCCTTCGTCGAACCCGCCCCTCGTGCGATATTCACGTACTTATAAAAAATATGTATGCTTGTTATTGATCGCAAAGAACCTATTTCCTTATTTCCCGACGCAGATGCGAATGTAAACAAATTTTCGAACAGCCATTTATCCTTCTATCAACATACGTAAAGTTTTTGATAAAAAGATGCTTTCGCTCTTATTGGTTCGGCAAATCAAATAAATCTTGCCGGCTTGTGTCAGACATGCGAGACAACTGTTTACGCATTTAAATTTTTATATTGAATGCAGCAAGACTCTTGCCATGGCTATTATTGAAAATGTATTGGGGAAAGTTGTCTCTTCATAAAGAGAGACACGTTTTTCGCCGTCTCGCCACAAAACCAATTTGTTTTGTGTTTTACGCTACTCAAACGAAAAGTTTTTAAACGGGTACCAATAGCAAATCTATAACTGCAAAACTTTCTTCATTTTTTAAAGTACTTAAAAAAAATGTAAATAAGAAATGTTTTAAGCAATTCATGCATTGCCCTTGGCTACGCCACTGTACAGTCACGTTTTACGTTACATGCGTTACGTAAAATATTGCAGAATTATTCAGATCATTTTTGTACTTATAGGTGTTATAAATTTCTAATTCTCCAAAGAATAATTTTACATAAACTTGTTGAATGATTTATATGTACAGTTTTATGTGAGAGTTCTTTTATTTAGTACGTATGTACATATCCCGCCTTGCTCATAAATAACGGCTTGATGCAATAATAATAAGGAGGGTGAAGTGGAGAATTTCATATCGTTATTTAATAAAGTTGGACGTCTATTAAAAATTTTTTACCTGTCTATCTTTGTCACCTACCTATCACGTCGCGGTAACATGAATTCCTTTGAAAGGTTTCGCTATATAAATTCCTTTTAACGTGAGGCACTTGCAAAAGAAATGTAGATACACTAACAATGACGCATAATAATAATGTATTAGCGAATAAAAGGCGAGGTACAAATATTACCATAACGATTACGAAGCTGCGGTCTCCTTCTAGGTGAGATCAATCAACAAGTGATTTAAGTCAGAAGAGGTCTGTTTGCAGAAAAAACACTTTCACTGAATTCGTTGCTATTTATCTTGTTCCAGTGTGTTTCTTAGAGAGATTCGTACCCAGAGAAATGCAAAAGGATTGTTTAGATTTGTAGGTCAAAGAATTATTTCATCGAAAACCTTCCCTCGACCTTACTGTGTCGCTAAATTTCAGACGGAACTTTTAAACCGATTCTAATGGTTTGAAACTAAGCGGTAACTGATACAGACGCTTATTATGGCTTTGGAATCAATTTAAAAGTCACTTAAAACACCGCAAAAAAAGAGTGTGTGGTTGAGACCGCACGACAGAAGTAAAGACTTCTATGATGCTCGTTACTGATTTTAAGTAACATGTACCTATTCTATAAAAAATATATCATTATGGATGACTTGGAGGAATAAGGAGCAAGGCATAAATAATTAATATTATTTAAATCCAATGCTGTTTTTAAATAAACATCAAAAATCTGTATTTTTCAATAGAAACTGCAAATACGTCCGCTTTTAGAGGTACACTCTAGCAAAATTTGTGAGGTTAGGTTTGGATGTTTAAGTTTTATTTTCTTGACGATGGTTTATTTTTATTATATTGAAGAGAACACAAGTTTTCATAGCAATACCCTGTATTATGATATGTAATTTGTCCATTTTCCTCTTCACATTTTGCTTCCAATAGATGAATTGTTGAAGCCATATGATTTCGAATTAGGTACGTATTAAATCCTACATTCATCTGTAAACTTACAATATTTGTCGTGTCTTTATAGTTTATATTTTATAAAACTATACAGGCTATTTCACGAGTGATGATGAGTCTGACGGAATAATAAATTCAACCCACAATACATTTTCAAAAAAAGCCGGACATTTTAATGGCAGTAGCCAGTTTTTTTCGGAAATATAATGTGGGTTGCATTTTAAATTACGTCAGGCTCATTATCACTCGTGAAATATCCTACATATACAGGGCAAGTCACATAAGGGTTATTTCCGAATTTATTTTATACGCAACCAAAAATACTAATGACGCTGACTACTTGATACCATTTATAATGTGATTTAATTTAGTAATCAACGTAGGTATGTAATTTGGCTAAAAATGTCACAATGACGTTTTCCTGTTCTGATTAATGAAATCAAAAATTAAATTCATCAACTGTCATTTTGACATTTTTAGCCAAATTACATACCTACGTGGATTACTAAATAAAATCACATTATAAATGGTATCAAGTGGTCAGCGTAATTAGTATTCTTGGTTGCGTACAAAATAAATTCAGAAATAAACCTTATGTGACTTGCCCTGTATACAGTTACTCCTGCAGCTCTGCACTGAGGTCAGTCAGGTCACAAAACAACGTACAATGAAAATTTAAAATTGACAAGTGACGCACAGTTGGTTGTTTTTCGCTCGCTCCGCTAAAAAACTCGACTCCCTTGATTTTAGCTTGGTGTGTCGTGCTGCGAACGATTTTCGCTAATCTGCGAACGATTTTCGCTGATCTGCGAACGATTTTACCGTGTCGCATGAAACTAATTCACTGCCCGGGAATAAAATGTATGTGGCGCGCCTAAAGAAGTTTTCACTTCAAAAATACCAGAAATTTTAGTGGATGGATAGGCAACCAGACATACAGTCAGCTGAATGAATTGCATTTAACGATTGGGGAAAAGCGTTGTCGCCAAAGGCTACCTTTTCGAAAATAAATTTTAAAAGATTCTTTCATTTATTATTCATTCCCCGGAGCTCTAGTTGTCAGGGAGGCTCGGCCACCGTCCATCGTACTCACGTAGCTGTGGTCCCGCGCAGAGCACAAAATGCAGCCACGCCACCCTTAAAAGGAAATGGATCGTTGACAAACAACTCACACATTGAAAGAGTGTTTGATGACACTTTCCCTTTTTCGTTTCACAAATTCCTTTAATGCTGTTTCGTGTTCATAAATTTATTTATTTATTTGTTTGTTGGAACCAAACACTACCAAAGCAGGATTACTTGTTAAATACAATTAAGTGAAGGATGTGCAATCGTTTCGTTTAAAAACTTTTCTAAAGGTGCCTCTCGTAGAACCGGAATTAAATAAAATAATAAGTAACACAACTTAGGATAAATTGAGGAGAAAAGGAGAATAACAATTGCAAAACAATTTCTCGAATCGGCAAACGTAACAGTATAAACCTTTGATATATTTTTGAAAAATAATGGTTGGGATACTTTTGCAACTCACTGTGTGTTTTCTTTAGGCAACGCGTTTCATTGAATTCCATTCGGAATATCGTCCGGAGGCGGTCGTCCGGGCAAATACAAATGTTGCAAGCCCGGAGCGGGTTCGAAAGGGTCACGATACGTGATGTTTCGTTATAATTGGTTCTGGGTATTGTTGCGTTTCAATTTCATGAGGCAAGACACGAATTTCACGAAACTGTCGTTGATAACAACTTGTATACAAAGTGTTTTACGAGCGGTATGAGAACTTGGTGAATTTCGTGCGCGATTTCCGATGGCGCATTGCATCTTCTATTAGCATACGACGAGGTCCGATAAAAACCCTTCGTAGTTAGCAAGTTGGGGCGGACTCGTCGGACAACATTGGGATTCCGCACGGAGATAGCCCGAGCCAAAGGCCAAACTGGAGAGACTTAGTGTATCGTTTGCGATTTCCACGAATCGGGAAGACACCGAACGGGGAAGACGAGGACAAAAATGAATTATACATGAGACTGAATAAAATATGGAAATGAACAACGACAGAGCGCGAGGCCGGTGCGATACGCAAAAATGGAAGAAGAGACCGGAGTATGGCTTATTTGGAATTCAGGGGTGACCAACGGTGCAAGTACATACAGGCTGTCCCGGTGGAGAAATAAAACACTTCGCCTTGGAACTGGCTTCAGAACGAATTTCAAATTCCAAACAAATTTAAAGATAATTTGTTTAATTGGGTCATGCTGGCTGGCGGCGAAAACAAAGTTTGCAAAATTTGCCAGAGTTTATTCCATCTCTGTGCAAACATGGCCGCCTATGAACCCACGCTGAATGTACTTATGAGTTACTTTCATAAAGTGGTCTTCATACCAACTACAAACAGGTGCCTTGCTTTTTAAGATAATATTATTGGATAACCTGGAAAATTTCCAAAGAGTCGCAAGAGAAAAACCCACAAACGAAAGAAACGTTCTAATAATAATCAATGCACTATTTCAACAAAAACTGCGATCGTTTATATTATATAAAACTATACAGGGTATTTCACGAGTGATAATGAGCCTGACGGATTAATAAATTCAACCCACAATACATTTTCAAAAAAAAAAACGGACATATTAATTTCAGTAGCCAGTTTTTTTCAGAAATATAGTGTGGGTTGCATTTTAAATTACGTCAGGCTCATTATCACTCGTGAAATATCCTGTATATATATACATTTACTCTTGCAGCTCTGCACTGAGGACAGTCAGGTCACAACACAACGTACAATGAAAATTTAAAATTGACAAGTGACCCACAGTTGATTGTTTTTCGCTCGCTCCGCTAAAAAACTCGAGTCCCTTGATTTTAGCTTGCCGTGTCGTGCTGCGAAATGTATGTGGGGCGCCTAAAGAAGTTTTCACTTCAAAAAATAATATCAACAAAACTTAAACATTTCGTTGCAGAAGACTCTTTATTTCTGTGACGCAAGTTTTTGTTTTGTTCTTTATTTGATGCATGAGCTGGAAGTGTAACTGTGTAATGGAGGGAATGGTGGCCACGGAAGTTTTATAAACAAAAATTTAATGGAAAAATCCTCTTAAAAAACAAATGGATTAGGGGTTGATTGCAAACACGATGTTTTGTTATTTCGTTGATTTTGCCGCAGGACCAAGAGATTTCACCAACATTGTGTATCAGATGTACTTAAAAAAATATAAATAAGTATTTCGCGTTTCTAAGGGCATCAATTTTAATTGTACCTTGACAGAATTTGTGGGAGGACGTGAAAAGTGCAAAAGATAAAAGAAATTTAAATGAATAACATAACTAGCAGGCAATTGAAACCATATAATAAGAGCCTTACAATGTTATAAAACTTATGATAATATTTTAACCTGTTCATTACCAAGCTGTCATTCTCCTCTTGTTTCAAATTCAATTAAAATTATCTGAGTCTAATAATGACATCGAAAGGGTGTGGAGGACATTGAATAGAACTATTCGTTCTATCATTTTTACAACTGCTTGTTTTAATTTACTTAACGAAAAGTCGTGTGGAGGTTTTGATGTTATTTGTGATTAATTCCCACGTACATCAAACGTGCGTGTTCAGCCAATCAGAGCGCTTGCTTTCATCCAATCAAAAATGTTTATCGCGATAAAAACGTCCTACTAGTCTGTCATTCATCAAAAGTGATTTTCAAATTGTTTTTAATAATTGTATTTTAAGTAACTGTATTATAAATAAATAATTACCTAACGTTAAAGTTTGTATTCTGGAATTAAATTTGCCAAAAATAGCACTATCTAATTTTTTATATCTGATAAATTTCTCAATTTTCACTTAAACATTTTGCCTTAGACGAGCTAAAGCTCTCGAGCCTAACCACAATAAAAATGCCCAAATTCAACTCGTAAAATTGTCAAAGCATAAAATTTTAGTAAAACTGAAAAATTTATCCGATAAAAAAATTAGCTCTTGGAATAAATCCAATCTATAACTTACTTTCAGAAAAAGGACAAAATATATTACGTGTTATTGTTTTCTATTATGTTTTTTTTTTTTTAAATTTCAAATTTAACTTAACATAAGCGAACATAAATGCTTAGAATCCATCAGGTATGTTGTCCCATTTTTAATAAACATTAATCGCAGTTCAGTTATGCTTTCCATTTGTCCGTTTTTGTTTTATTACAAATTTTTGGCCCTTTGTGAGCTCGCTGTTCACGATTAGTGTTACATCTCGGAGGTAGGAACGTACGCCATTGCGGCATACAACGAATTGTTAATGAATGTTGATTAATATAATCCAGGAAGGACTGTTGAGCAGGCCATGATGCTTTTTTATCCCTCTTTTTGCAGTATAAGGTTTAGCCGAAATTACACTAACGCTCGTTTCATTATCTCATTTATATTGTAAGCAGAACTGCGATGAGTTTTAACACGATCAACCCTAAACGCTTGTTACCAACTAATTATTATTTCAATAAATCATAATTGTGACGCGGAAATCTACGCATTTTACTATTTAAACGGGGATAAACAGTAAAAAACTAAGCCGCTGGCCTCCCCTGTTAATTATGCAGCATGGGTACTTTATTATTCAAATGAAATTTACCTTTCCTGTATCGGGGTAAATTTGTGAATACAAATTGCATGTTTATCTATTAAATTGATGCCTGTCTGCTAAATTAAGTTGCGTATTTTTTTTTTCTATATTTAATACTTATTTCAAACAAAAATATAACAGGATTCTACTCAATTTATTTCATATAAATTACATATGTATATTGACACGTTAAGAATTAATTTCGTTTAGTTTCTATGAAGCTGTTATTTACTACTACTTTGATATTCATATATACTACCCTAAATTTCTAGGTACAGAATAATGAAACGATTTTATTCAAATTTAATTCGTTTACAAGATAAATTTATAATAAAACTGTTTACCTGGGGCAACTGTGTTTAAAACTTCATAACATCCAATTTGGTCTATTATTTTGTAACTAATATTTAATGAAAAGCTTGCATTGATGTGGTACAAGAGGATACAAGAGCAATATTTGCTTTGGAATAAATTAGGTGCTTGGTTACATCTTTCCTGAAAATAAAAATAAACATTTTGTCTCAATTAATTTTGAAAACAAAACTAATTTCGTTTAGGATTTTATTTCCTCAGTTCAAATGTATTAAAACAATAAAAATAAGTTATTACAAAGAACTAATGAAGAAAATGCAAAAAAGCGAACGATAAGATCATTTTTCAGAATAAACTACGATAGGTGTAGAGTTTTTCTTAAAAAACTTTGGCACAACCCGATCTTGGAAGGGTCTGCCCTAAGATTAGAAAAATTATCTTCATTATACATTTTTTGTCGTATCGCGAAATGTTCAATTTTGCATTGACCCAACAATGTCAAAAAATTCAGAAAAAATCGTGGTGTTTAAATGCTATAAAATAATGTTTGTGTAAATCAGCTTCCTGGGACATCTTTTGTAAATTCAGAAGCAGTCGACTAAATAATATTAGCAGAACTCACCCTGTAATTTGGCGACACCCTTGAAGGTGACGGGGTCGATGGTTGTGGGGTCGCTTCTTCCCTTGGCGTTGACGGCGTACAGCATAATCCGGTAGCTCATCCCCGGATCCAGTGCGTCCGCAAGAAACGTCGGCGGGGCCTTGTAGGTGGTGACGTTCAACTTAGACCGCAGCGACGGCAGTTCCAGTATTTCCATAAAGAAACTCTGCGGCAGTCCTCCGTCGTATCCGTCCATGCAATCGACCTGTAGCGAATCCGAGGTCTGGTTCGACACCGTGCAATTTTGCAGCTGCGAGGGCCGACCTGCAATCGAATTGCACAAGATATTGGAAAATACTTGACGAAACTAAAGGGGCACGCCGTGGAGATCTCGAGCGGAAACTTGCTTATATGCAAATGAAATAGTTAAACCTCACTCGAACAACACAATTTTGGCGGATGCGCCGGATAAAAATTCGATATAGGACGTATCAATTCTCGGTGCCGTTTTGCGCGAACAACATCAAAGGAATTTAAATCTGGCGAATGTGAAAGTTGTGGGAATTACACGGTGAGTCGCCGAAGATAACGAGCTTGATATTTCTTGTTTCCAATCAGCTAAGTGAGAAAGGGGATTCGGCAAAAAAAGGTATGGTGAATGCTAATTGCCGCTCATTTACCACCCTTTCATTAAGGAAGTAATTTCATGATTGCGAAAAATCCAAGTTTTGCCCTACGAAATGTTCCTTCTTCCACCAAGACGAAATTAAAAATGGCCGAGCTACAATTGGATTTTCCAGAGGTCGAGCGGCCAACGAAAGGAGCAACGACGAAAATGGCGTTAGCAAACAATCAGTTATTGACAAGTAATTCTTAATTTCATGGTTCTTTTATATATCATTTATTATATGGTAAAGTTTACCAAAAGATAAACTATTATTAATCAGATCGTTAAAAATTTTTCAGGTCAGATACTCTGTACATTTGTTGCCAAATCGTTACAGTTTTCATTTATTCGTTAAAGAAATAAAAACAAAACATTGCGAATAATTTTAATAAAATTTGATAAAAGCAACAAAAATTGCTAAAATCAATTATCGAGGAATTTAGTACAGTAAAAAATTTACTGTGTAATAAAATAAAGAACTGCTTCGCATTATCAGTTTTGTATAGATCTAGTTCAGTAGAATAATTAATTTTCAAATTTTTACGATATTTTTACCTCTCAATTTGAATGAAAAATTATTTTTCTAATTTTGACATATAAAGTGACACTTTTCAAAATTAATTGACGTTGGGAAACGTCACACTTTTCGTAACTGGTTACGAAAAGTAAAATCTTTCCTAACTGGTTAGGAAAAATTTATTGTATCATCAATTTGACACTGTCATATTTTTTGTTTTTAAGCAAAATAACCGTGCCTACTTACCTACTTGATATTTTAACACAATAATAATTTATTATTAATGAAATTCATTACTTCGTTTAACGTTTGAAGAAACTTTTTTTTGTCAAAATTAGAAAAAATCTTGTACGTAACACTTTAGGAAATGCAATTTTGTGTAACTCGTGTGATTTTGCGGGATCTCGCTGCGCTCGTCCCGCAAATATTCCACTCGTTACACAAAATAACGCATTTCCTAACTGGTTACATAAATAGCTATTAAGCGTTAAATAAAATATATCTTCGCTATCAGGACTTAATGGATTTGCGTCTGTTGGTTTTAATTTACTTTTTATAAAAGTATTCACATTGACAATGATAAAGCTTTATGTCACTTACTGCAAGATTAATATTAATTATTTATAATTATTTTGGGTTAAGCGGTATCATGGTACTTTTCATTGGAGTTATTATCAATGGTTTTAATATCGTAATGCAAGGAAATTTTCCACTTAAATTTCCGGTGTACCTATACTGGATATGCATGTGATTACTTGGTTGCCTACGAACAAGGGGCTACATCTTTCTTAGGGAAAATACCAAAAATGTTCACTGTTTTGTTTCAGACACTTGGCTACAACGTGTAATTTATTTCTGTAGCTCTTCTAAATCATTAAACTGTCGTTTAAACACTTGCCCTTTCAAATATTCAAATATTGCAAAATCAAGTGGTGTCAGATCAGGACAATACAGTGGAAACGCAGGACACAGCTTAAACTTACTGCACGAAGGCCATACAATTGACAACATTGTGTGTTTTGAGACAATCTATTAAAAGCTGTTTGTTGGTTGTGCTTCAATCGTCCCCTTAAATCCTCCACAACTTCCTCAGATACTTTCCAGTTGATTTTTCTTATTTTCGCTTCCAATCCCAACAAATCTGTTGTTACAACTGTAATATAGACTAGCAAAGACGTTTCTTTAATAGGAGCACAGAGATGTCCTGAATCAAGTAACCTTGAAAGATTCTTTTGCCACCTTAACTAATTCAAATTTGCTAGCATAAATCTAGAAACTAAAAGACGGTAAATCTATACTTATGCGTATAAATCACGGCCAACCATGACGTTAGAAATATTTATGAAAGCCCTGTATAAATATGAATACTTCTTAAAGTTCAAAAGCCTTGAGTGACGTCACGTTTTATCGAAACTAACAACTATTTGACAGTTATTTCCGTAGCAGATAAAATATGTGTCGGAAGCAAAATTTGTGGGAAACAGTTTCATTTTTCAGGTAAGTACTTGTAGGTTATAAATATTTAATTTTAATTAGTTAAATGACCCTGAAGACACACAACACTGAAGACTCGAAATTTGAACGTTCTCATTTAGGACAGTGCAATTTGGGAGTTCGTTCATAAAACCGCTTGACGAATTGTCGAAACCCATTCTGCTCCGTTGTATTTACCGGGACAATAAGTGCTCTTAAAGGCGTTTATCCTCATTATCCTGGAAGCACGCAGTGTTTAATGCGCTTTTGTGGAACAGTTGTCTGTGGCAATTATGCATTTAACCTCGAAGTTCGCCGTTAATTCAGGCAATAATAGATATGGATGTCGGGGCAAGCGAGTGCAACCAATACAACTCCATTATGGGTATTGAAGCCATCGTTCCATCAGCGTCATTAGGAGCGGCACGGCCCCAGAGGCTCGAACTCCTGCTTCCTGTTTAGTATGCGTCGATGCCGTCGGGTGGCGTGACGGCAACGACACAAATGAACTAATCGATCACAATTAAATGTGTGGGACACAACTGCTGTTTTTACAAATCGAGACACAAATCTTCGTCGGGGCTGTGGGCTTTGCAAGATCCGTGGACGGAATTCAAATGCGATATCGCCCAATTCTGCACACTAATTCCACGGCTCTTTTTTTAAATAAATAATGGCCTCATCATCGAAAGGTCAAATGAGTACTACAAGCCAAAGAGGCAGAAAGATACAAAATTAATTTACGTAAAAGGTGGAAGTGGAAAATAATAACAGGGTGAGTCAGAAAACATAATTCGTAATTAGGTTCACTGTGTCATCTTTTTTTTATTAGTTATCACGACCAAGACTTGATAACATAAAAGTATAATAAGATATTTTGGCAACAGAATTAATTAACTAGTTATTTATGCAACATCTGTTAAAACACTACGTTTTTTTTATAAGTGGGAAGCTTATCTACACGACCGCAGCAAGTGAAAAAGTGAAAAATTATTGTCTCTGTAAAATAAAATTATTACGATTATTGATCAGTATCTCCCAAAAGTATTTTTTTAAGTAGTGCACAAGGGATTTTTAAAAGGATAATGAAAAAAACATTTATTATTAATTTAGCAAAAAATAAAAATAAAAATATTTTCCAAATAAGACATAAGTAACGTCCCCAAATTGGTATTTTCTCAAAACTGGGACAACAAAATAATTCAAATGTGGAGAGAAATTTTATATTTATATTTTATAAATAATGCAGGATGAGAATTATCAATTTGTCTTCGAACTTACTTTGACATTAGAGAATAGAATGTACTTTGAAATAAAAAGGGTAGGAATACATCACTCCATCAGTGGAGCTGCACCGTTACACGAACAGGATTTGCATGCATTTGCTCGGAAGTATAAATATTAATAGAGCGTGGTCGGGCCCAGGGAAATATTTTCGTCGAGGTGAAATAAATATGAGGATTTAATATAAGACAAGGTTCGACTAACGCCATGTTTTAATTAGAGTAAAGTGCGGAAGTGAAGCATTAAGTAACTCAATCGAGTGCCCTTCCTGGACTGAGAAATCGTCCAACATTACGCCAACTGCAGCAATTTCGTTTACTCTACAAGTAATTATATCACCTGCACGAAGCTCGGCTCTTATTAATTTCAAACGCTCCATAGAACGTTCACACGTCTGAAACTTTAGTTTCAGAAGTTTATATGGCGAGCATTATAGAGAAGAAATAGACGCTGTAACGTTTAATGGGACTGGAAGGCCCTCTAAATTGTTTTCGCACCCTACCAATGTGTGAAAAAACTTTGAAGATGTCTTAAATCTTTCTAAATTCTTCAAAAATTAGAATTATGTAAAATAATTCGTAATAATTAATATTTTACAGAACTTTTTTTATTGAATGTATATAAATTAAAAATACATTGGCTTTTCTTGAAAAACTTATTATCTGCAGCAACAAAATTAAAGATAATTTTAATACATCTTAGTAACTGCGAATAATTTGTTGAATACATAGTTAATAATTTTTAATAAAAAAATTGCTACTTCTACTAGGAGAAAACTGCATCAAAAGTAAAAACGTTCTTGAACATAGTTCTAGCACCAGAAAAGAATACTATGCTATTGCTTATAAAATGGTGGAGCCACCAGGATACGTTTGCAATAAAATTAGCGATATCTCCTTAATGGTTATAGGTAGGTTAAATCTGAAAATCTTGTCTTATAGATTATATTACGACGAATTAAATACAAAAAACACCATGACTCTATCTTTAATTATGATCAAAATAATAACTTTTTAAATTGTTTACAAAAATTGTGAAGGCGCCGACAAACGTTATCAATGAAATAGAGATTTGTTTCGTACATATGTTTAATTGTCCTAAATATGAGCATCGAAGTCCAGAAAACAGTTTCATTCTATCCCTAACACTGATTGAAGAAACTCTATTTAAATATCTTACAAAAATGGTGGCGGCGCCGGGGTACTTTTTAAAATAAAACTCTCAGTATCTTCCTTATGGTTTGAGTGAGAGGAAGACTGAAAAGTTCATTTTATAGACTTAAGCAGGGTAAATTGAATGATAAAATCTATATGACCCTATTTCTAAAACCGGTTGAGAAAAGTGCTTTTATGCACCTCTCTAAATAGTGGATGCGTCGAGGCACTTTTCCATAAAACAGCGATATTTCACTAACTGTTTGAGGTAAGTTAAATCTTAAAACTGCGTTTTGTAGCTCTAATCATGAGCAGTTTAACGCAGTGAACAGCTTGGCTATATTTCTAACAGCAATCGAGTAAACTGCTTCTGAACAGATCACAAAAATGGTGGAGGCGCCAGGATACTTTATTATAAATTGTGATTTACCCCTTGTCATTCGAGTTAGATCAAACCTGAATATACTTGGCTAATAAATAATGGTGAAATGAACTTAAGTGTAGTATTAGAATAAAACTGCGAGAAAAATAAATGAGGAGAAAAAAGTTGTGATTTCTTTTTGGTACAATCAAGAGGTCCACACAGAACATATCTGTCAGTTTCAGAAAAAAAATTAATACAGGTGCAATGGCAGTTCCTTGGAAGGTAAAATATTCACCTAATTAAAACTCCAGTAACAAATACAGGACTGTAAGTACCGTTCGTACAAAAAAATATAAACAATGGCACGTAAAGAAAGAAAGTTTAACGAGTTAGTCTAGAAAGAATTGCCAAACGTAGCCCAACTTTTGCTTCATTCAATTACTTTATTTTTCATCATAAAAATTATGCAAAAATGAAAATTGTAGTAAAATTAATTTTGATTTAAATTTTGGGTTTCGTAGCGGCATTTTGTGGTATGCAAATAGTCACCGTTACTTCCCGACACAACTTCCATTTCCTGTTATATTAACTAAAAATCTGTTCCTTAATGATAAGCGTTTTTAATTAAGAACGAGTCGGCCACCTCTCGCATTATGAATATTCATATCATCTGGGTTTTGACCTTTTCGCAAAATTTCAGCCTCATTTCCATTGAGTTATTTTAATAAAGAAAATATTTTCTCAGCTCATTTATTTTATATCTCAAGGTAAATCCCGGATTGTCACATAAATTTAAAAGCCCAATAAAGGATTTAAATTTCGCGAAAATGCTTGACAGCGAAACTAATCCCGCATCTTCTGCCACACTTTCGATAGATATTCCCATTCAGGATGCAATAATAAAGGACCTTAAAAGACCGGACACAAATGTTTTATGTATAAATGAGACTTTTATTTTCGTCGTCTTCCGCTTCTTAGCACCGAAACGCGCCCATTCCCAAATATTATTTGAGTGAAAATTCATGGCAACTTATGAAAATGTATGTCCCCAGGACTTATTGCGATTTATGTTATCTTAGACAATATTTTTCTGTTTTTATTTGTTTTCCACCGGATCGTAATTTTGAATTTTACAGACCGAACAAAAACATTGTCTCCAGATTCCGCAACAATAACAAAACAATCTCGTCGCCTCACCTGCTATGACTACTTGGAAGACGCAGGGGATCTTCTGGTGGCCCACTTCGTTGTCGCCCCAGCACAGCAGGGTGCCGTAATCGAGGTCCGACACCGGAGTGTAGTTGAGCCTCGACGAAGAGACCTCGTTTGTGAACCTGTTGGCCGGAACTTCGGTCAGGTCCCCGGAGTTGTTGAACGTCCAGTGGAAGGTCACTATGGCCGGATTGGCATCGACCTGACAGCGCAAAGTCACGGTCTCCTGCTTCAGCGCGCCGTATAACTCTTCCCGATCCTGTTTGCACACCGGAGCGTCTGGAAATAAGCACAGCCGATGGCTATAAATAGAACTCGAAGAAAAAAGATGAGCGAAAATCAGCAATGGTTTAAAATTTAAATCAAGCTGAAAAGTCTATAACATTGTAATTCAGACACTGTCGAATGTTTCACGACCACGTTTGGAAGCTTCCGGAACCAACTTCTCTAATTCCACGTTAAAACACAATCTTTCTCTAGACTATGTGAAAAGATGCTGTGTTTTTCCAATCAATTCACTGAGTTATATTTGTACATTTGCGTAGAAGAATAATGTTGGCACAAGGTAAAAAAAACTGGAACAACAAAATTGAATGCTTATAGGACATACTATATATGCATACATCGCATCAATAATATATATCGAGAAAAACTTCGAAAATCGCCTGAGAAATATGAACAATCGTTTCCTTCCGTTCCGTCTTAAGTGGCAATTCTACCATAAGAAAATGATACTTCCTATAATCTATAAAAAAAGCAAAGTATAACATTTCTTAAACACATATACCCTTAAAATACTGCGGCATCACCCACCCTTTATAATAATTCGTCGAAAGAACTGCTCCTGGACGTTTTACGAACCATTTACCTATTCTATTATTTTATCTTCCCATTATGTAGAGTTTTCCATTTAAGATCGTTATGTTAGAGGAGGGCGAAAAGGAAGGAGGCAAAAGGAAGCTTCCTATGTATTTTAATATATTACAAGAGACAGAATTTGTATAAGTATATCACTTGCGCGCCTATAACTAAAGAACTACTAAATAGATTTTGATAGTGTCTTCACTAATAGATAGAGTCTTTCAATAATTCTATTTTG
The DNA here is from genome assembly GCF_963966145.1 of Tenebrio molitor. Taxonomy (NCBI): domain Eukaryota; kingdom Metazoa; phylum Arthropoda; class Insecta; order Coleoptera; family Tenebrionidae; genus Tenebrio; species Tenebrio molitor. Next base: position 20,826,602 of record NC_091047.1, on the reverse strand, counting down.
AGTGTCCATTGCCCACCTTACAAAAAAGCTGAGTAGTATTGAAACAGATGAAGAAAAAAAAATCAGATGAAGCAAGTAGGAGAGTTCCTGTAGATAGAATTGGAAGCGGTTGCTTAGCAAAAAGTGGAGTTTATTGGTCTAAATTGGTGATGGTGGAATACACTTGTCTTTTTTTTTATATTTTCACCTCATCTAATTAGGGATTTCTGATTTTTGACACACTTTGACAGTGTTGTAATATCAATAAAATGTTCTCTAAAGAATTATACCTACATGTTTTGCATATCAATCTGTATTTGCATTGCATTGCATTGCATTGCATTGCATTGCAGAGGACATATTATTTTCAGCTATAAAACTTAATTCCTTAACTAAAACTAGTGAGTAGAAGAAGGTATTTTTGCGGCAGTGAAATTTGAAAACTTTTGCCATTTTTAACTTAGTCTACGAGAAAGTACAGCCGGAATTCGAACAATCTTCTTGAAACTTTGTTTCGTATCTAGCTGAAAAGAGCGTGATTATAACATTAAGCAAGACAGATTGCGAAGTTGGATTGCTAATAAAACAATAACGAAATTTCACTGTTTTAAGAACATTGAACATAAAATTATCTGCTTTAAGGATTTTCAACCGAAGCTGCAACTTTTCCTTAATTTTAATTAACTTTCTTTTCACGCTCGACGATTTATAGCGCTGGAATTTTCTCACATTGTTTGTTTCATTTTGTAACGGTTTAATGTAATTACGAATTGTATGGGAAAAAAAGGAAACGAACCGAGCTCGCTGCGAAAGGGGGCGAGGAAGTAACAAGTTATTTGCCAAGTCGTTTAGCACTTGGAATAAGTAATTACATAACCGCAGCGGATGCTTGCTGTGAGAACTTCGGTTTGGCCTGACGGGCGGTACAACATGGGGTTATAATCTTCTAAGATACGGTTGTTCTCGGCGACACTTGCATTAAATACGCGCACTTTAACTGCAAAAGTAGCGACTTATAGTAAACAAAATCCTCGAGAAGAGAGACGAATAATACTCGTAGAATTTGCGAGGGATGATACATCATCCCTTGCACCTAACTCGGCTAAGATAACGGGAGCTAATAAGTAACAAATTTAGATAATTTTAATGCGGCGCTTTTTTCTATTCATGAGAGTTCAAATAAGCCCTCAGATAGTAAAAGCAGAAATTGAAATAAATTTGAAAATTCTTAAGAGAGCAAACGTACCAAGAGCGTTGGTGGCAAACTGTTTTTAATTATAAAATATTAGTTCTTGGCTAAAGTGCCCGTTAAAGTTTAATTTATCTTCTGTCAGCTCTTACACAAATTAATTTTTATTAACATTGTCTCTGTGTCGATTTAGCGTTCTTTTTAAAATGTCCATGTTCACCACAGTTGCTATATTTTTTCTGCTAAACACTATCCAAAATAAATGTAAATACTTCGTACTTTGCGTTTTTATTTTTTGTGGACTTTGTTAGTTTTGGTTAGAGAAAAGCAACAAATTTCAGAATTGCAAATGATTTGTCTAGGCAAGTAAGGGATCAAAGAGAAGAAAACACATTGTCTTTTGCTACAATTGCTTTCGAACCCAGGGGTTATGGGCTTTTTCTACCTGCTTGGACAATGCAGTGGCGCAACATTGCCTTTGATAATAAATTATGTTCTATTGGAATATTACGCATAGATATTTAGAAATAAAACAATTTGTTTGCTATATTTGCATCTGCGTGATATAAAGTTGAATTTTTTTAATGTATTATTGTAAATAAACTTGGAGCGTGTATTTCTTATTTTGATATTTAAACAAATATTGTATCACTTATGGAACAGCAGTCATTTTAACCGTTTTTAGAACTTTTGCTTGTCTGTATATGTGTTTGTTTCAAGTTAACTAAAAAACTAATGGATCTATTTTCTTTAAACAAAGTTTGTTGGAAAGCGAACATCTCCAGTTATGTTCCGCAATGTATTTCATCACGATAGGACGTCAGTGAGCTCCACAGTAATGATAAATCTGGGTGTAGGATGTCGCGGTGTAGTGGGCTCGCCTCGCATTTATTTCTCGTTTGTTTTTTTAATTTCATTTTTAATTTTTTCATTTGATTATATTTTTCTCGATTTAAATTAATAATTTTAGTGCGGCATTACACAGATAGTTTTAAAATTTCCGGTTCCAACTCCTTATTATATTTTTTCGCCTTTAAATATTCCAGCTAACAAACCTTAAAAAAAATTCTCACGACGATTATCTTGATTTTTAATTCCTTTACATACGTATGATTACCAAAAAAAAAGGAACAAGTAAATGTAAACATAAAAGTGGATGACTGCCCTATTTTTTGCATCAGCAACTACCCTCCTTGTCGTTTTAAACATGCGGAGATAATTAATAAAAAAAAAACGTTTAAATATTTCCCAGCTCCAGAAACCAAAAGCTAAGTATCCGCGGGCTTCCATCACTCCTAATTACATTTTTTATTATTGCTTTGATGGAAATTTCATACTTATATAAAAATTTCACATCTCTTAATTTAACGAGCGCCCACAAATTATAGAGCAAATTTAAACTTAAATGGCCTCCTTCATCTTCCTTCCCGCAAAATGCCAAGAATTTATTATACACTTTAACCCACTCATTTTTCTAGAGATGCAAGCTCTCGTTTTCATATTACAAAAATTTAATAGCTTGTGCTAACACAATATTTACTCGGCAATTCCCCCTTTTCGCCCAAACTTTACACGGAAATTACGACTGTGTGCATCAGCTCAGCACATGCCGTCTCCTCTTATTAAAAATAAATCTTCAATCACCATCGCTGAGTGCATCTGTTGCATTCGCCTAGAAGTGCGCATTAGTTCTCATGCTCTGCACTGATTTTATTTTATCAAGTGCGCTAGTTTTTAGCCCAAGTTCAATAGGAGGTTTTCAATTCCATCAAACTCCTCTCTGTGGCATTTTATTTATCAAAAAAACTAACTAACATAATAGTTATTTATGCAACATGTGTATCAAGCACAACTTTCTTTTACAAGATGGGCGGGAAGTTCACACACACGAGCTCAGCGAGTATTATTATAATCCCGCGCTTAACGAATAGTAGATTATATCGTTAAGAGTAGAAGTGAGTCTTTTTGTGCTAAGCCCAGAGATTGAAGACTGAGACGAAGTCGAGGTCGCAACTGGGCGAAATGTGTTGTGTTCTTTAAAAACAACCACAGCTTCATATGAGATGGTTTAGGTTGTGTTGTTTGTGTTGTAACTATTTTTGCCACCTGTTCTATGTAAACGCAATTAAGTTTGTCGTTTGTGTTAGATTTGCATAAGCACTCGGTGAAGATAAACCGAAAACTTTTGTATAATTTTATTGGAATCGGTGACAGCTGCTAATGCTTGTTTGAACTATTTTTTGAAGACAATCCCAGTGGAACTATTAACGTTAAAATAACAATATTGACTACTAGCATTGTTTGTATTCTACGTTAAACAAGATTTCCATTATGTTGTTTGAATAATTCATCGGAAACATGACCGTGTAAAGCATTATTTAGTTGGAATTGTTGCTTTGAAAAGTATCGAAATCCCGATTTAATTAAAAGCAACGAAAAGCAAGAACCTCTGTGTTGTCGGTCCCAATTTTCCGTCCAATCGAAGCCTTTCAGCAATCTACGTACAGGGAGAATTGGCGGGGTCAAGGATGCGGTGTTATTTTAAAATAATGATCCCGATCTGAAATTGTAGGTTACAGTGAAGTGGTTTCGTTTCGTCCTGAATTATCGCACGCTTCCTCGATGAGTGGCCCGAATAAGCCGCTCTTTATCCATTCAACAATCGCAAGTCAAAGGGTGAGCATAGAGGGACACGAAAATTTAATTTGCCAGACAAGCTGCCTCGTTCACAAAGGTAAGCTTGCTTTGCATGGTCAGTAATGTCATTTTATAAGCGTCCCGGGTTTTTAATTTGATTCGTTTACGTTCAACTAAACAGGATGGAAATCGGATGGAACGTCGACCTTTGTTGTTTAATTTCCACTGTTTCAACTTTAAAAGTCAGCTTAATGAGAGCTTTGAATTTCGAAGCGTGTACTTATTACACACTTGCATTAATATCGGATCTTTCGCTTCTTGGGGCGGATCAAAACCCTTGCTCGTTGGAAATTTATCGCCTTGTCCAGTCTAGTTTGGGATCGCTGGATATGTTACTTTGAATGGATAATGTGAACATTTACAGCTAATATTAGCGCAATAAGTTTTTATTTTACTGTACAATTCCGCCTGTCTCGTGTTATGTGCTTTAACAATGGCGCTTTATACCGAATATATGGCGTTTAATTTCATTTTGTACATTTCACATTCTGTTTGCCATACGCGGCCTTATTTATAGCGAGAATTTAAATGTGAAGAGTTTTCACTGGTGTTAACACTTTTGCAGAATTTACGCCACCACCTAAGTAATTTCAAATATCACAAACAACAGCATCCTTAAGTAATTCCACAAAATAAATAATTAACTGCTTTGTCACAAACAACAAAACGAGCGGGTACCTAATTTTAACCTATACAAAATTTACACAGATAAAATAAATAATTCTGGGGTTATCTGGTACCATAAATAAAGTCCATTCAAAAATTAAAAAAACCACCACCTGTTGCTTTAGGTTGGTAAAATTTAAAAAAACCCTAGGTCGATATTTTTTCATACTATGTTGGTAACAATAAATTATGACATTTATTTATTCAAAGTAAAATTTAATAGCTTTGAATTCCGTTCATATTGTTTTATTAGCAGCAAGTTTCATTTATTTATTGATTCTTATTATTTTTACTTAAACATGCCCAGAAAAACAAGACATTTAATAAACACTTAACCTCAAAATTACAATTCTCACCAAATTTTACACTAAACAGCGTTGCCGATAGTAATTATCGAAGAAACTGCGACGTTGGTGGTTTTTTGATTTTTGAATGGACTTTAGGTATTATTAAAAGGTGCAGCAACATCACTGTTCCTATCGGTTTGCGATAGGTATGCAACCAGACATACGATCAGCTGAATGACCTTCAATTGCAACCCGAAGCTCCATAAGAAAATACATGGGATTTTGGGCTCGTGGTTACAAAATTATTGCTGAAGTTTGCGATCTTAAAATCATTTCGGGATTTTGGAGAAATGTTTCACACGTATTCTATTAAAAATTAATTTCCTACTTTCAATTTTAATTAACTTAACATTCTTTCTGAATCTCGTTCCAAGACCTCTCTCGATCTTTGATGGCCACGATTCTGTACAAGTGCATTAAATGTAGGGGAATCACTGGATTTATAAAAACACTGTTTGCCACAAAAAACTTAATATCTCTTTTTGTGTGCAAAAGGAATTTATTTTGCGTTTGGTTTAATTTTTCAAATTGTGATGTCATCTCAATTAACTCCATTGATTCGTTAGGTGCTGCTGCATTTTACCTCCGTGTTCTGGTGAGAATTCAATTATTCATGTCAGAAATTAAAATACAATAAATCCGCCACTTCTCTTAGTATGATTTAATTTCACTTAATAATTTCGTAACAACGTTGTTTCCATCAAGTATTTTATCTGTGAAGTTTTGAATTTTTAACCAATAATCCCAGGCATTTTTCCTTGTGAAGGCAATTAAAGCCGACGAATTTAGTATTTTAAAAGCAAGACAGTACACTAATTAAATTATTAATTTCGTTAAAAACTGCAACTTCACTAAGCAGCGCTGCTGCTTAGGGAGTTTTTCATAATTTACAATTTCCTCCTTTGTAACTAATTTAAGAGTTTCCTCCGAATTACATTACGCAGAACCAAGAAGCAAAAATAATTACCGCAATTCGGTTTAAAAAGCGCACGGATTATTTCGTGCTTTTTTGATGTCCCATAATTAGGAACTCAAAGGGATGGATTAAAAAATGTGGTAGCAGATTTGGTGCAACGACTGTCTGAATTTGTTGTATTAAAAAAACTTTCTGTTTTATCGCCAGATCAATCACGCACCACGGGATCAGAACTCAAGACTTGTAATTGACCCCAGTGACTGAAGATGCATCTGTTGTGAAGAAAGTTAGTTTGTCGCTGAAATTGGAAACGAAAGCGATCCGGTTATCTCAAAGTTAAATAATAACTTGTGGAGTTCTTTGCGTCATCTTTACCTAAAATCGATACGGAGGGATAGTTTTAGGACACCACCACTAAAAGCCATTTTCAGGTTTATAAACAGCTAGCGGAAAAGGCAAAGATGAGTTACAGTGACGGCGGTTGATGTAGCAATATTATCATTAGCAACTCTGTCATAAAGTCAGTAAAAGATGGGCCCCTTGGCGTCTTATGTGACGGCGATAAACAAGGAGGTTTTAGCAAGATCCTTGTTCCTCGACAGAGATGCGAGAGGACTTTTTTAGACAAGTGTAATAAAACTCGCAATAAAGCTGTAACATATGATCACGGTTGTGATTGCTTAAAGTAAGGGCTTATTACCATTCGGCGCTTTGATGCGAATTCTCCAAAGACATTTTTTTCACAGAGGAACTGACTCAAATTAATTCTTCTGCGTTTTTTCAAAGAATTCTGATGAGACGGGAGCCTGGCTCGAGCCAACAGAATTCGATAATTAGATCACACCAACTGCCACGCTTTATTCCATTATTTGGTAAATACAGGCTCATTGGAAATCTTTCCAGCATCCTAGTTAGCTGTGATTTACATGTATAGATTTGCCGCGTCGCAGTTTCTAGATCTGTACCTACTAGTAAATTTTACATATTATGACATCTCGTACTTGTTACTTGGCAGTATCCATTGTTTCATTTTTAAAGTGTAAATCATGATGTTCGTAATTAATTAAGGTAACAAAAGAATCTCTACTCCGCGCACGACATAGAGTTACACATTCTAAAATGTGTTTATTTTTTTTAGAACAATAGGTACATTTGTTGTGCTGTGTACACTTTGGTTATTTTTCTAAAAAAAAATAAACGCTTCAACAGACGGAACGTGTGGAGCGATGTACCTACATAGTTTTTTAATTATTTAAGAATTTTTAAATGTAAACCCCTTGATTTAGGCAACCAAATAATCAAGTCAATTCACCTTATAGCGAGGTGTCGTAGTATAGGTAGGTACACTTGGAGGTGTAAAATGTTCGCATTGTTGGAAATCATCTTCGGCAACATCGTCGCCACTTCGAATATGCAATTCTTACTTTCGTAAGAAAACAGGACCGTGTTCAATATTCCGTTCGTTTCCATAAGAACCATCTCCGGCGCGAATTCTAGTGAACTGACCCGATTAAATCAATCGCCGGTTTTAAATTTGGGCAGTTGATCAAAGCGCTTGAACAAGGCAATTTCCTTATAACGTTCCTCGAGTTCCACTTTATTCCCACATATTTGCAAAATGGAAATGGAGACGAGCGTTTTCAATATTCAACAAAGTATTTTCTTTTCCAGTGGAGAACTCGCTGAACGTTCAAATATGAGAGCCAGGTCCCGGATGCATCCGCCCGGAAGTGTCGGTTGAATAAGTAAACGATGATCTAATTTGGAAAAATAAAACTTTATACTCACATCTGACAACAAGTTGGACGGCGTTGCTGCTGCTCTTGCCCTCCACGTTCGTGGCCATGCAAGTGTACCCCCCACCAGTGGATCGCGTTACACTTTGTAACACTAAACTTTGGTCGCTCAAAATCACTCCGGCGGTGACGTTTTGGAAAATCTCGACTCCCTGCAAAAGCTCATCAAAGAATCTGAACTACCACAAATGTACAGTCGGGGTGAATTCGAAATTAAGGTGCAAGTGGAGAAATGGCGACCAACTGAAACTTAAACCTAAGAAACTCTTACTATGTTCAAGGTTATTCGCTCTCTTTATTGTTCGTACAGTAAAATAATGCCAAATTTTGCTAAAAATTATGCAGCGTACGTGATACGTGTCATAACCTGAAATCAATATCACATCATTCGGCAAGAACTCATTTATTTATCTGTTGTTGTACAGGGCATTTCACGATTGATAATGAGCCCGACGGAATTAAAAATGCAACCCACAATACATTTGCAAAAATTAACGTGGATCTTTGTTTTTTGATTTAAAGCAGAGTTAGCTGTGCAGTTTCCTAAATTTTTCCATAAAAGTCATTCGCTTGGTGAAATGAAATTGTGAAAAAACGAAGAGTTTTTGAGAATATGTCGCGCAACAACAGAAGCATTTTTATTACATTCGCCATAAATCAGAAGAATTTCTGTTTTCTCGTCATTCGAATACATTTTAATCGTCGTATTTTAACTTTTTCGTAAATATCAGTTGTGACAAGCCATCATGGATTGATAATTTCATTTTAACAATAGCAATAACTTTGGAAATGTATTGTGGGTTGCATTTTTAATTTCGCCGGGCTCATTATTATTCGTGGAATATCCTGTATATTTGATTTAAAGCGCTATAATATTGAGTAATGACCAAGATACTTGTTGGTGTGTATTTTTTATTGACATAATAGCAACCCTCCTTCTTAAAAGAAGGGTTCAGTTTCAGTTCGTGGTTTTGTTTTGCTCTCTCTCTTTTTTACAAAAGGAATAGCCTTTTTAGATGGTATTCTTGGACATTTTCAGATACATAACCTCACTTTGGTTACACCTTCATTTGTTGTGATAACTGATAAAAGAGATAAATGACGAATTGAAGTTTTCAGTTCATCTTTTCCTCCTCTTTCAGACTTTTGGAGTACCTGTCCTGATTCCAGTCTTTCGTCTTAAATTTTCTGCTTCACAAAATATTTGACAGGTAAAACGTCATACGTTAACATAAATAAAAGCAAGAATTAGTTAATTTGGCCACAAACATTTTTGAACGCATGTTATTTTCTTTGCTCGTAAAGTATTATTCACATAATTAATTACACATGAAATTAATTGCCTTAATGAGCAAGTTATTTTTATCTCATATTATTTATGTTATAAAATATTGAACAAGAACTCCCACAGTTTAGAGTCATTTAGTTTTACAACTCTAGTAAAACCATATACATTTTAATTACCATGCAGAAAGTGAGTTCTTAAACGCTACAGGACACTTGTTATTACCTACTTAACTTGCTAACACTGATTTCCTTAAATTTACACATTAGTTATGAATCATTAAGGTTTCACTACATTTTTATGGTAATTCTAGGAAATTGTATTTTTTCTCCTCAAACCTTGAAAATGCACAATTAGTACCTAAATAACTTGTGTTTTTTCTGTTTATTATTGGCCTCAGTGCGAACTACGATGTATATGGAGAAAAAAGAAATCTTCTTTGTGTCCAAAATAATTCGGTTTATTTGAAAATCAACTCACCGTCATTTCGGTGAAAACCCAGGTGAGCGTAATTGCTTGTTGGTCGCCATTCCCCACGCTCCTCTACTGAATATACGTGCATAAAAGTCTATTCAACAAGTAATATGAAAGAGTTTCGAAAGTTTTCGGCCTCTACAACGAAGTTCGGAGGAAGTTGTTTTCTTAAATACTTACGTTGTGGAACCAGGAAAGTTTGTAAGCTTTGGGGTTGGCCCGGATATTGCATTCGAAATAAACGTCGTCACCTTCTTTGATGTCGTTCGGGTTTAATGTCGAGCCCATTTTTAGCGTCACGACCGGGGTATCTATAATAAAGCACAACGTTTTCAAAAGGCTGATATCCATTAATTAACACGAAAACGTTTTTAACAAAACCAGACGTGGAAATAAATCGAATCGAACCGCGCCGGAATGACCACATAATGAATCAATTCCGCACAAGGGCAACATATCCAACATTTGTAGCCTAATTTTGCTCACACGAGGGCGAATGCGGACGTTCAGTGTATTCATTTGTTACATTATCACGTACAGGGTGGTTTTGCACGTCTCTCGCAAAAACATCCAACAATTTGCTAACACGCTCTTCACTAATTCAGATAATGATTATCAAGTTCAACTGAAATAAATAATAGTTATTTATGCAACAAGTGTGTAAAACACTACTTTGTTTTACAAGTGGGGCACAGCGAGTGAAACAGTAAACGGTAGAAAAATGTGATTTATTTGCAGTGATTCGCATCTAAGTAACTCATTTTTTGATAAATTTAAATTACAATATATCTGTTAATGAGTAAGATGGTAAAACAGATTTCACCAAAGGAGATAAAAAGTCACTTTTCCAACCATCATTTTCGTCTTCATTAAGTCAGAATCAAGCAACTCAATTAATATTTAAATTTCAAAATCTAAGTGTTTTTGAATTTGAAAGAAATAAAAAAAAATGAGTATTTACCAAACAATTTTATACTATTTATTCGGTGTCCAAGGTAGTAGACAAAACTAAACTATACATATAAAAAAAAGCCTGAATTTAAAATATACATGTGTGAACACACGTAATAAAAAAATAAACCATTTGGTAAATCCCAATTGGCTAAATGTATATTTTAGTGACTGGTCACAGGTCCCTTTACATTTTGATGGAACTGCCACTCTTTTCCATGATTACAAGTTTTATTACGTTTATTTTTCATCCAAAGTGAAAGCCATTTGACATCATTATGAATTTATCAATGTCCATTTTAATAATGGGAAAACAATATACATAAAACGCTTAATGGTAAAGATATTATATGTATTTAATGGTTATTTAATTACATTTTATTTTATATAATTATATCGATGATTTTATATACGTATATATTACGAGTGAAACCGAGCTGCAGATTCGAAGTCCGTTGGATGAGTTGAATGTGCTGCTTCGGTTTCACGAGTCAATTCATCGATTATTAATTATGTCACCAACTTATATTTGATGAGAGATTATAATGAACGAATAAATGAGAAACATTTAAATCTATAAACAGACGTCACTGAATTTACTTTATAACTGTATTTTATGATTATATTGTCTACTTGATACAATGGTATACTCCGTACGCTGATAGATTGCACGTTTTTAAATTCTAGTTCCAAAACATAACGCAGTGAAAAATACTGAGCTCTCCATCTCAATTGTTTCACGTTATTTATATAACCGTTATAGCCTTGCAGATTAATTCCCGCCAGTAGTAATCCTACGCCTATGATGTTGTTTACAGAATTACAGCTGTCAATCTGAATGAAGTTTCAGTGTTTTCTTCAGTTGTTGATATTAGTGATTCTTCGAGTACACTTGGCTTAAAAAAAAAACGGGAAATGAAATTTGACCTAATGTGAATTGAAAACTTAATTTGTCAATTTATGTCAATTTGTGTCTGTTTGACAGTAGTATTTCAGACACATAACTGCAGTTTTTTAACCTAAATTCTAAAAGGCCGTTTCAAACTATAAAAATTTAATAAAATCTGACAGAACTTTTTCTGACAGTTCCCGTTTTTTTTTTTGAAGCCAACCGTATGAATGATATAACAAATTTTTGTGCGCTATTCTACTTTTTACCGCGTAGACAGTTGTTTCTGTGTCTCTCAAAAAATGTGCAATCAGTGTACGCAGTATACTATGTATTTTGAGCATCTCAGTAAATTCTTCCTCGTGATTAGTGGACCCAAACAATGATGATAGAAGGTTTTGAAAAGCATGTTTAAGCAACTTTAATTAGAAGTCAAATAATCAACTATCTTTGTTTAAACCAATTCTCTAAGAAATAAAAAATATGGTTAGAAAGCAAAATGTCCAATATTTGTACGGTTACTACGAGCAATAATAATTTAAGAAAAGAGCTGAATAATTTGTAGATTTTTTTTCCAAAATTTTACAAATTTTTCAACCCCACAGCAGATACCTCCCAAATGTTACACTACGAGTATAGTAAGTTTTAATTAAAACTAGTTAGTCACTAACAGTAATAATTAAGCTATAACCAAATTGTTAACAAGATCACTTTGTTACCATTTAGAGTTTTCCTAATTAGCCAGTTTATTATCCGCACAGGAAATTTAAACCACTTCATGATTAATTCAAAAATGTTCTTCTAACTTGTTCGTACCTATCTATTACGCGGATTTCTAAATAACAGGTTAGTCCCCTCATCCTAAATTTTTAATTACTTTCACCAACTTGCTTATTTTGAGGTTATTAGGTACGTAATTAAGAGTTGTTTACGAATACGTAAACAAGCTGCTTCCGTCTTAAATATTCTGTGTTTTTGGAGTGTTCAAATTGGAAACTTTAAGGTAGAATTTTTGCAAATATTATATTTTGAAAATGCAAACAAGGTAAAGGTAGCGGAAGATTGAAAGTGGGTCATGTACCATAACCTCCAAAAGCAATGGTGTGACAAAGAGTGGTGAGATTAAAAGGAAATTATTTAGTTAGGATTGCTAAATTGTCACAATTGAAGTCTACGTTTAGGAGCGTCGACAGAAAAAAATTCTTGCACTGGTAAACTTGGAGAATGTAGTTTTCCTGTACAGCTTGACAGAAACAGCTTGGCACATGAAATGCGCAGAAGAGGAAACGAGAGAGTGTCTGTAAGACAAGGATATGGTTAGGGTACATTCAATGAAGCATATCTGCTAAACAGTCCGGACATGCTGTCTACTTCAAGCTTGAAGGGTTTTATTCTGTTTATAATTTTTCGCCTCGACACACAACAAACAAGTGCGCTCCGCTAGTGGGAGGGATTTCAGTCGACTACGCATCCATCAGCCATGTGTCAAGCTGTTTTTGTCGAGTTGTATTAATACAAGAAACATTTTTAGTTACGGTGGTCTCTGATGTTGCATCCACCATATTCACCAGACCTTGTACCAATTAGGTGGAAACATTACACAAATGGTAACCAAGTTGATGAGTTCGTTTAAATTTCTTTAATACTAGTGCTGTGGTTTTTATGGTAAGCCACTCGATAAATGTAACATTTTATTAACAAGAGTGGGACCTGCTGCTTTGATTGAAATTAACCCTAAACATTTTTGCAATGTAATCCCACTATTATATTACCTGTGAAAAATGTACAAGATTCGATATGGTCAAACTAAGATGCTTAAGTTGATTTACGTGATTATAGTAATAATTTAAAAATCAACAATATGGTTATGTTATTGAAGTCAACGATGAGTGCTTAAACTAGATAATGTTACTCCGCTGGGATAGTGTACATAACAACATTAACATAATTGACGATTCTGTTGCTCTTGGTAGAGTGCACTTTCTTCTTGCCTTGTAAATTTTCATTGTAATAATGATTCTTTGTCAAGTTCAGTATTTACTGAACAGCTAAAAAACCGTGAGATGAAAAGATGTTTTCTACTCAATGAGATTTTTATTAGCTGGTGTCATTGTCGGAAAATTTCTACATCGATATAAAATTTCTATAACAGAATAACTACGCTGCAACATTTAGATTTTATTTTATGCATTATACATCATCATAAAAGACATTTCTTAAACACATCTCATTTTTCTTTTCAATTTTTTTTTAATTTATAGCGACAATTCATAAGAAAAAAAGTTAATGTTGTTTATTTGTAACTTTTCAGATATTCATGTTTAGTCGCCAGAAAATATCCTTACGACTCTCTCGCTTCACTTAGTTGTTATACCTACTACTGATAAAATAACGCAATGTTATAAGTGTTATATCCTTTCTAGATCAATGAGCAATCCATCAGTGAAATTGCCGTCGAAATTGGTTCAGAATTTATCGCTACAGAAATACACAAACATACAAATAAACATAGATTGTACCCAAATAAGATCTCTCTTGATTTGGTAGTAGATTAAAAAGACAAAAACAGATAAAAGAAACAACGGACGTGTTACTAAATGATAATAGATGAAAATAGATCTTCTAATCTAGAAGTGAACCACCCTGTATGTCATTATGTATACATATCTTCATTATGATGTGTCAGTGTACAAAACAAATTTATTCAGCATTATCCCAAATTCAAGCTCTAGTCGGTATAGATTGTCTGATTTGATGCCACTGTTATGTCCTTAGTGTCTTTCTGATTTTGCAGCACAACAAAGCAAATTTAATGTGAACCACATGGGAGTAAGCTCCGGAGAAAAACTACATCTAATGTTTGAGCTAATTGTTGGCATAATAATGCATCTCTCGAGCTGGAGAATTTCGTCAGCAGCTTGTTATGCTTTCAAATAGTAATGCAAGCCAAATCCCCCGAGAGCTTGACATAACATGTGTTTTGTACACAACGATACATTACGCCGGTAATGATAGAATAATAACTCGTATCGTTGTTCAGGGAATAGCTGCACTGCGTGTGCTGTGAAAAAGCCTATTAAGTGTTTTATGAATTGAACGCCTCTGAAGACCGCAATTTGTAAATTTTGCGGTGTGGACGCGAAAAAAGCAACTTTATCACAGCGTTATGGAGAAGCTTTCATCATTCGACCACATTTTGTTGGGTAATACGACGGAACGGTCCTCGTTCATACGACAAATCAAGAAATATCGTATTTGTAAATATAGTCGAAGAGATAAGGGTCGGGATTCGATTTAGTTTTTTCCTTGAGAATAATTCTGAAGAGAATAAATATAACTTACAATGGACGTTTAATCTCCACTTGTCCTCGAGCGCGCTATCAGGGATGGACGGGTTCTCCGCTCGACAGGTCAAGTATTTGCCGTCGTCATCGATCACCGGGGCAAACGTCAAAATGTTTAGGCTTTGGTTGTTCTGTTCTAGAAACTAGAAAAGAGATACAGCAAATTAGAGACAGACACTGCACACGAATTAAATCTTGACTGGACTTTGGAGCTTTGAGACGGAAACATCATTTCGATTTTCATGGCACTTTGTACAACGTTTCTTCAAGATGTGTTAACATTTTCTCTTTCAGTATTTAAATCGACAAACAACACTAAAAAGTTAATCAGGTCGTTACAAAAATATATAAAAATGTTAAATATAAAAATTGTGCGATTTTGAAAAAACGAAATATATTTACCTACGTTAAGATAGAAATAAAATTAATTAAAATGTCTAAACTAGAGAAAATATAATAAATATGGATTTAGAGGTGTTGGATTCTCTCATGGGCTGTGACCTTGGAAATATCTGTGCGAAGACGGAGCGATAAACCAGTGAAAAATCTGTAAAGGAAAACTGAAAACGTCGACTACTTTACATGCAAATAGACGAGAGAGAGAGACGAAACTAACGTAACGAATGACGATGTTTTCCGGTCGGTTTTTAGCTCCTACTGTACCAGCTGTTTAAATCTAACCTCACTTTTTGTGCTATTGTTTTTTTTACTCCGCAGACTGACGCGTGGTGCGTTCACAATCGACTCTTCAACGCCAACATTGAGGATAAATTTAAATGAACACCCGATATAAGTTAATTTAAAGTATTTTACCACTAAATAACAGTTTTGACAAAATAATAAATTTACTAATGATTTTTAGAATATTTTTTGTGAAACAACATTCAATGACAATCATGCAACAATGCAGTTTTTTCCTCTCTAGAGAGGAATAACCAACTTTCCTCACTACTTCACGAGAAGAAAGTTGCGCTTTCTGAGCATGTCGTAGAAAAGTAACTATTATTGCCAACTGAAACAGTTACTGCTACGTACTCATGTACAATGTTTTATTATTAAGTGGTTAAAAGAGGGCAGGTGTTACATAATTGCATTGAACTTAATATGTTAATAGACATGATATTAGGATTTCCCAGGAGTTCTCTTTTAAAGCTTTTGCTTAATTTATAATTAAAGTTCATGTTTTAATGGATGAATTTAAAAATACGACCGCTTGAAATATGGGTGGAAGATTTACTAATTTTGGACATTTTATTCTTGTCACACCAATAAAAGTGCCTGAATGCAGGTTATACCTACAGTTTCTTTCCCTTCTTATTTCATCGTAAGAGAAAACAAATAAACAAACATTTGATAGGTAAGAAAATATAACTCCAAATAAATCAGCAAAATCGTAATTTATTTAAATAATAAGATTATGCAAAATAAACTATAAGCAGATATTTTTTTTAGGGCTAGAGTACAATCAATGATCAAATAGATCAAATAAATAATCGTTTGTACTGGTCTTGATGA
Source organism: Tenebrio molitor (assembly GCF_963966145.1). Taxonomy (NCBI): domain Eukaryota; kingdom Metazoa; phylum Arthropoda; class Insecta; order Coleoptera; family Tenebrionidae; genus Tenebrio; species Tenebrio molitor. The sequence continues at coordinate 20,810,554 of NC_091047.1, read as the reverse complement.
AAAAATCAACATCTTCCTAAAAAGATGAAAAACTTTTGATGATGCACCCACACAATGTGTGTTTTAACTTTAAGACTGTTCTGATTTACTTCCAGCGGAACGGTAAACTTTAACGAATTAATATTTTAGTAAGCAATTAGACCCTTTATAAAAGTTACATGGTTCAGGTCTGTTTTAACAGGAACCTTTCTGATAATGTGAAAGATTTTCCAGGCGTGCCAAGATTTAAAAGTGAACATCCACACGCCAAATCCGCCTATTAAAAAGTCATAAAATGGCTACACAGAGATATTAAACGTGGAGCCTACAACCACTTAGCGTTTCATCCAGACTTATTCGTTTAAACCTGTTAATATCAAACAAGCTTTAGATCTATTGTGTAACAACCCCGTTCCAACAACATTAAAAAAACTACGATTCAAATATTGAACAATTCTGTTGAGAGCTTTTCACCGTAAAATTTAGTCCATTGGTGCCCGTGTGAAGAGGTGTTCCGGTTGAACCAAAAAGAAAAACCGAGACCCAACAATGCAATAGTGCACTTTCAAACATCAATTGCATCGCAATAACAGTCAACAGATTGAAATGGTCTTTGTTAAGAATTTTTTGCAATTGGTGTTTTCCATTTAAAGTTGTAGCTGTGATTAAATGAGAATTTTATTCCAACTTCTACCAGTGGTTTTCATGAACAAACTGTAAATATGTACTTGACCGAGATTTCCGATTCAGATTGGGTGTTAAGTAATTGTTTCGAAAAAAATTCATTAAGATAACACGGTTCGAGTTCAAGATTAAATCGGGATAAATTAGAGAAGAAAAGAGGGATAAACTGGGCGCATCAATTTCGGTTAAGGAATCTAAATAATAGAATTTGTAAAAAGTGTGCTTTACTTTGGGCAATTTAATAGGATAAAAACAGTATTTTAAGCCTCATTAACTTTTAAAAAATTCTTTCAGTGTCTGGCGATCATTTGTTACGCATACTTTCTGACGCCATCTATTCAACTAACTTTGAATTTCTTTACACAGTCCTTGCTTTTATTCAATTTTCAATGGGTTGGCGTTGCACAAAGGATAAGCAGCCTGGTGATTAGGGTGAACTCAGACGAGAATAATGTGAAATGGTGGATACATGGGAAATTAGAGTGACGGTTTATGCGAAGATGTGAGATTTTGACAAGTACGACCCGACCAAAAGGATCGCTATTCTGAATATCTCTTCTTGCGGTTCCGGCCGAGTCAAACCGCACTTTATAAAATAATCAAGGAATAGTGGCAAAACTGCTGCCCAAGTATTCGAGCGGGGTTGTAAAATGTAGTCAACATGAAATTAAGACTTGAGCTGAACTTCATCTCTTCAAGATTACTTTATTATGACCTCTCGTGTCATCTACGTGACGTTGTGTCTGGCACTCACCTTCATTTTAAACTTTAATTTATTTTATATCCCTAGTCGACATTCTCTATATTCTTTTGCCGTTTACTTGTTCGAATTTATGGCAAAAAAACTGATCGTATCGACTAAAAACGATTCAATTCTGCGCAAATAAGCATAGATATTTTGTGACCTGAAATATTACTTTATAATAAATCATATCTCATGCACTTTAGACTTTGGAATTGTCCATTTTATTATTATTATCTCATAGTGGAGAAAATTTATAGAATAAACAACAGCAACATTTTACATAGAATAAGTGGTAAATAGGTTTCACCATTAAAGATAAAGCATTAATTTATTAATAATCAATTAATTAATAAAATATTTTTCGAGAGGTAGGCAACCAATTAAACGACTGTGTACGATCAACTTACTTAGCGACAAATGTTTCTGAAATCCGATTGAAATAAAATTGACGCCACTTAAAATCCACCAAATGAAGTTGCTTCGACATGTTGTTGCACAATTACACACATCAGTGTCAAAACAGAAACGACTTTGAACATGCAGCCGATAAATCACATTGCACCAGCTAAATTACCGACAATACAGTGTTTATGCAAAATATTCCCCAAATTAATATTGTTTACGTGCAATTTCCTTTCCGCCTTTGCAATTTCCTCGCGTCGAGGCCAATTTGCATATAAAATATAGTTTGATTACCACTAGTTCGCAATTATTTGGCCACATTAATCGCCGCCACTCTACAAAAATAAAAAATCATTGAGTGACGTCATTCAAGCTCAATTTCATGTTATTAAACCTGCACGAGTCGAGAAGAAATTTTTAATTAAAACAAAGTTACCTGCCATTAAGCGGCAAGTTATCAAGAAAGTTAAATTAAAATACATAAAGTTATAGTACCAACGAAACAATAATTCCGTCTGGATGCAGATAAAAAATTGCAGGCAGATGTGTTGCGAGTATTTTTTCCGGGTCAGTAGTAATTGAATGAAATACTTGGAAAATTACGTAGAAATCTACTCACGTTTTTTGCTATTTTCCTGACAGGTCTGCTTCCTTTCCACCATGTAATAACTGCGTCTGGCCTCGATCCAGACGTCCTGCACTCAACTTTGTAGCGTTTGCCCGCTGACACTTGTTTTTCTTTTGTTAGGATATTTACTGTTTGGGGTTTTACTGAAAAAAACGACAGAGTATAATGAGGGTTTTACCTTTGACAAAAATTGCTTTGATGCGACGTTTGTCTCATACAGAAAACTAGCTTGAGGCGATTTCTGCATGACAGACAAATTTTAATTTTCCCCGAAGCACCCTAAGTGTTTTTTCTTTCCTAAGCATAAAAGACTGGAATAGGATAAAACTGAGACCTCTCAAAAGCTCCGAGCTTAATTAGTACTCCTCACTTGATAGTTATTCAACTTAAAAAACCTGTACATCAGATTAAATGCTGAATTCTCTTTTTCGGTTTTCTCTTGGAAATTATCGCCAAAAGAAACGGACACGACATGTTTCTGATGTTCCTACAGCTGTTCAAAGTATCTCCATTAATTACACGCAAACCTGTACAGGCCTTCAAAGAGATGCTTTACTTTATTATTACGCTCACCCTCGAGCCAGGAATTTTTTTTTATGTCACACTTTCATACATTTATGAACCCAAAAACTGAAATGGTTTGTATTTTGGTCATCTCCAAGACTGTCTACCTTTAAAAGTGCTGATCATCATCTGACCTTTCTCATTTCAAGTTATTTTCTTGAACAGTAATGAAAGATAGTGTGACAATTATCATGTTATTTAAGAAACTAAATCATCCACCTTACTGCTCTGATCTGAGTTCAAATATTTTTGAAACCAAAAATAGTGAGGAAAATAATTCCCACTGATGACGAAGAATGAATTGAAAGAAATAAAAAAAATCACTTACTTTCTTTACATTTTATTATGTATAACTTTTGCAAGTGAATCAGTCATTTCAGAACTATCATAAGTCACTATCTTCTAACTTTCAAATCCTTTCTCTCTTCTGTGACCGTTCAATGTACAACAACATAACTAACAATTTTGACTTTTATTGAAGAGAAACTTTAAAAATACTTTCTTCCTCTTTCCTTCTCCTTGTTGATTCTCTGTGCTTCTTCTTTTTCTTCTTGCTATTTTTAATTATTCTAGAAGCTTTATTTGCTGATTCTTATTTTTGTCTTAAGCAACAGACGGACCAGTTCCTGAACGGGATTCATATCCCTTCTTTGACTTCTTCCGACTCTCGCCGTCCCTTTTTGGGGTATTTATTACGAGAAAAATGTTTCAGTGTTGATAAATCATTCGCCTTCGAGGCCGGATTACATCACCTCCGTTCGCGACACTGGTGGAGATTCCAGACACGTGTGTGCTATAGGTACTATTTCTTTGTATACTTTTTTATCAATTATTATTTTCTTTATTTTATGTACTTTTGCACATTCTTGCTCTTTAATAATTTTCTATTTTTGAATGATATTATTTATTGTCGAAATAAAAAATGAGGACAGAATTTATGAAAGAAAAATATTAACAGGGACCTGACACAAAAAATGTATAACAAATAAAACTTTTGTACTTTGATAAACAGATGGGAGTGGAAGGAAGTTAACACCAATTGCTGGCGTTATAAAAAGAGAAGGAAAAACCGTGCTCCATTCGGGGAAACTGAAAAATTATAACACGATTTGGGGACACGAAACAAGCGAGAAAAAGAGGCCACAAATGTTTTAATTGTGGAAAGCAAAAACGATAGACGCCACAGTCATTTGATATATCAGTTTCCAGATGATTTTTATCATCCGGACTTAATAGTTGGTCGTAAGGGAAGACACTAACGAGTACAAATGGCAGTTATTAAAATATAAGAGGAGCTCCAGTTATAGTTCTTTTCCGAGCCGTCCATTACAGTAATGAACAATCTATTTCTGTCAAAAGAGTCTCAGCAGAAATAATAGTCTCCAATAACACTAATCCTGAGAAGATTACTAATAACAAGTGATCCAGCAGGTCCTAAATCTTCCCTTACCGAGAGATTATCATTCGCAGGCAGCTCCTCACCTCCGGTTAAACGAATTTCTTTTATTCCAATAGGTCGATGCAATTCCTCCGGCCGATTAGTTTTAATAAAAATTTGACACGTACATTTGTCTGTTCCTCTCCAATATGTGAGTGTTTTCTGCCCTACCAGATTTATTTAGGGCGCACTGGAGCAGGAATAAACATTTTTATTCAATTGGTCCTTTGTAGATATTTTCTCCCATTGTAGGTTGCGCCTGGCGAAGCAAGCATCTGACGTTTCCCACCCAGAAGGACTCCTTTTTGGAGTAATCATTTTGTATCTTTGAAGTAGCAACGAGCTTTTGTGAGAAATTATAATTGATTGCCGGAATTGAGAATTCCGCCGTATTGGGGCATACATCCCTTTGCACCGTCAATAATTTATCTTGGAACCTCTTCGATTTTGCAAACGCACTTAATTTGGGAAAAATGATTAATCTCCCGCGTTTTAACAATTTATTTGTATTTTTTTGCGTTCGCGCCCACCTACGCGATGCTTGGGCGATTTCAGGTGGCTCAAAGGATAATTAATGAGGTGCTCCTCTCGATCGCCCCAAATACTAATATCGCAATGATAAAATTATTTATGGTCGGACATAAACGAGATTTACAATTTCTGCTTTGCCCAAACAGGGGGTAGGTATCTGCGTGCGTACAAATTTATTGACCATGTTTTTAGTTACTATTTGACGATATCGGGTTTTATGAGTGAGAATAACAATAACTCAAACGGCTTCATCTCGGTCACGAATAATAAATATTCGAAAAGGTTTTCTCCCGTTCTGGCATAACTAGATTTCATAATAAGATCCTCACGACTGTATGTTTACAAGCCGTTGTTTACGATCATATTTCAAGTGTTATGATCAAAATAAAACGCCATGTTCCGTGCACCAAGAAATTCTCTTCTCAAAGGACCGTTCATGCACTTTAAAAAAAATTGAAGTAGTTCCTCTGAATGCATTATCAGAAATGGGGTACACATTACGACAACTCTCTCGAGTGTGCAGTGTCGTAACAAATATTTATTTGCAGACTCTGATCAGAGTTAAAACATTTATAGAGGGTGTAAATTTTGCATTGGACTTGATTACTCAAACGTTGGCTGTAATTTATTTATATTACTTAGACAGCTGATTGATACTGAATATTGCTGGATCGTCGAAAAATTCTGATTCAAAATTAAATTGTCCCCATGTGGAAGCTATTACCTTACAACCATTATACTAGTTCTTCCTTTTACATTCTGCATTCAGTGTTAGAACTGTTCTTCGTGTACAGATAAAAACTCACCAAGAGGAGTTGGAAATTGCTGTTTAGCAAGTTCAAAATTCAAAATCTAGAAAAGTTTATCAATATCGTCGCAAACTTGATATAAATGGAATAACAGCGGTGATAGAAACTTACGCCACTAGTGGGATATAGACATTATTATCGCACGCATGTGAAGTTTGAGTCCGAGAGTGTGTAATTACAAAAGCAACCATACTACGTCCGTCTTTTCTTGCATGCGTTAATAGTTATTTATGCAACGAGTTTCTGTGTAAATTGGGCTTTTCTAATTGCCCGAGGGACAAGATTAAAACACGAGCGTAGCGAGGGTTTTTAGGCCTCGAGGGCAATTAGAAAAGCTCAATTTACCCAGAAACGAGTTGCATACAAAATTTTATTGTTTGAAACGACGTCCCTGAAGCTTCCAAATCTTTTTAAAATGGTTTCGCATTTGCTTTTGACAGTTTTGACAAATTTTTCAAGAGAAATGTGACGTTGAATGTGTTGTCTAGGGCAACGGTTCGTTATCTGCTCATTTTGCTTAGAGCAGTTAAGAGGCAGTTTACAAAGGAGAAAAATGAGAATTTATGACAGTTGAAAACAATAAATAATTATAATTGTGTTGCTCTAAGTAGTAAGTACTGTCGCGAGCAATAAATTTTGGTCGTCAATGTCATTTCAAAATTTGGTTAGATTGTTACAAATTTAAAAAATATCCCTGCCTGATTATCCGCACGTCAACAAAGTGTCAAAAAATTGACAAAAAAGACAATTAATGTCATACAACATGATGATAGGTTGTTGTGATATTTACGACTGTTTTACAATGGAGCATTTTTGATTTCGTCAAAAAATGACCTTGACCAAAATTTATTTCTCGCGACTGTACCTAGTACAACATTTTGGAAAACCAATTAAACTGCCACATTTAAGGCAATGTCCATTTACCTTAAACGTATTTGAAAAAACTCTTGTTATCCACGACAAATGTGTGTTTGTAATAGCCCTCATCAAGTGCTACTAACAATTGAAACCGAAGAAGCTTATAAGTATATTAAAAAACTTGTTTATTTGGAAATACTCATGATTGTGTAGTTTCGGTGTAATGACTGTTAAAAGTACAAATAATTTGAAAGCAGAAGGTAAGTGCGTTTTTTGGTGCTAGAAATTCAATACGAGTATAACACAAATATTTGAACCGTGGCACTCATTGTAAATAAAGTTAGAAAAAAGGCTGTTTACTACAATCTACTGTATTGATCTCATTGGCAAAACACAACCACCCTTGTTTTATAAACAGATTTGCTATATTATTTTCTATCCCGAAACTCTGACTACAACCTTGTTCTGATAACTTCCAAATAAAAGTGTATATTATGTGAATATTGGAGCAAAATATTTTCTTATCCGACAGTCACTGTTTCATTGGAAAATTCAGCTTGCACTAAAATTTGCTTTCGCAAAGTAGTAAACTTCATGTTGCGAACTTTACGTTGACATTTGATTGGATTAGCGGTTTCAAGTTAAATATTCAGTTCATCACAGTCGCATTTTAGTTCTTTAAAACCAGTGTTTCAATGTATTAATTTGTGATGCATACCAATAACAGTGTAAAATTTCGAATGTGGATTTTCTAATCTATATAGGTACACAGATAAGCTACAGCCAGAAAACAAGAATGCGAGAAAGTAAGGTTAGAAAGTCGTTGCCACTCGATGGAAACATGTGTGCAGCTGTGGCTCAAGTTACATCGAAATGCTTATTAATGCCTACACAAAATACCTATAAATTAATGTCAAAAAATACTTTGCAGAGGCTGCACTTTCTGCGGATACGTATCAAACACTAAGTATATCGAACTTTTAGCATCCGAAATTAATTTCATTAAAGTTTTCAAATAACGTAACTTAAGGGACATTCTGTCATAGCAGTTTGCATGGATTTTTTATTGTAACTGGAAGATCATATTTGATCCATTTTTAAGAATTCATTTCAGATCAAAGTAGTTAAATGTGTTTTAGGTTCAGTTCTAATTGGCATTTACTACACACAAAAAGCCACCTCCTTTTAGGAATTAATAAGCAAAAATATAGGAAGAATTCTAAGTTGATGGCTTTTAACAAGCAGTCTTATTAAAAGTAAAAGCTTCTCAAAGTCAACAAGTACTTACGGGGGAGCTTTAAAATTAATCTAAAAGTCGTTTGTTAGCCAATTGAAAAGTAAAATAAAAGTACATGTATTTATGTATTGACCTTATGGATGGAATTTGATTGTATTTTTTCCGTTTAGAAAGTGATAATGTTCTCGACATGCAACAAAAGGCTATAGATAGAATTGAAACGATTGAATAAGCAATATCCGCTCACAATAATGTGTCAACACATTACCGTTTCATCACGTTAATAGTACTCTCATTACAAGCACTAATTCAAAATGATGGATATTACCAGCAACACCACAATTGCATATACATACTTACAATTAATATCTAATACAGCTACTCTTGTCTCAGGTGGCACCAGATTATTATTACTGGCCTGGCAGATCAGTCTTGCGTGTAAATGTTGACGTCCAACATTTGGAAACGTGAGATAATTGACGGCCATGCCATCCGATCTTATCTCATAAGAATCATCGATTACTGTGTTTTCGAGAAACCACGTGACCTTTGGCCTGGGTCGACCTGAAAATGACATACATAGATAAATATATTTTCAAATTGGCACATCGGCATTCATCAGTTGAAATATTTCTTCGGTAGTGGTGTGCAAAAGATATGATAACTTCTTGGATTCTAAAAATATTCGAATGTGGAATCGTAACTGAAATTGATTTACGTGTCCGGGCGAGCTTTGGATAGTTGATCCAGATTAGAACCGAATTAAACACATAGCATCCAAATGTTGATTCGGGTCTGATACAAATCAAACAGGGATTTTTGTGGTCGAGTTCAGATGTGATTGCAGTTTCGAATACTTAGTCCAATGAACCTAAACATCGTAAGTGATGGTAATGAAAGGCTGGATAATTTGTAATTTACTGAATTAAAACTATATTGTCCGCGTCCATATCTAGGTTTGCTTTGCAAATGTATTGTGGGTTGCATCTTCAATTCCGTTGGGCTCATCATCACTCGTGAAATACCTTGCATATTTGTAAAAATTAATGAAAACCAATTTGCTCAATGAATTTGAATGAGTTATATTTATTGAAAAAAATTAAATGACCTTTGATTTTGTAGACAGTAAAATATTTTGATGATAGTTTTAATATTTGCTTTATTGTGATTTTTTATGATTGTCGGCAAATACCGTGAAGGCAGATGCATATTTCCATAGTCTTAAATTCACGTTGATAATACAGGGTGTAATCGAAATACACGGAATAATTTTAACCACGAGCTACTGGCTTCATGTAGAACTCGGAAAAAATATTTAAAAAAGTCTATGTCAAAAAATAAATTGACATTTATTTTTGAGGTACAATTTTTTATAGTTGCTTTTAGTCTTCTACGTTGTCTCACAACCTCGTTGGTAAAATTTCAGCACGTTTTTAAAATACAACCTTGTATATCATGTTTTATAAAACGTACACCAATGCAGTTTCCTTGCTTTAAAGCATATTTCCTAGAGGTTACGTCGCATTGGGGTACATTAAAAAAAAATTTAATCAAAATTACTTATCACATCAAACATCATCGTTGGAGTCCAAGTTCCTTTTTTCTGCTTTCTCAGTGCACATTAAACGTACACCATTGCTACACACTTGAAGGATGTGAGTCACTCCTTGACATATCGTTTCTGTTAGAACTCTGAAATGTTCTCTGACAAATTTAAATAGAAGACGTGAAAAGAAGTACAGTAGCTGCACAGGAAATTTGATTAGATACGTATCTAGTCACGTGGAATTATATTATCGAGCAAATATCAGATGAAATTGAAGACAAATTGTGTTTGTCTGCATGTGTACGTCTGCATGTCTGCTTTAATTAACGTCCATGGTTGTTTACCGGTTTTAACTACTACTAAATTGAGTTTCCATGATAAAATTTTACGTTCATCCATTGAAATAATTAAATCGATGTCGTTTTGTATCGGACACAATATTTTACACCAAATCAAATATTCAAATGGCGGATAAGAGTCGTTTTAAATTCAGAATAATTTTGAATAATTTACAACACTCCATTCTTTGCGAGGCACACGTTTGATCGTCCTTTCGCCGTTTTTTTATTTGTCGATAGGATGGCGCCCTGAAATTTATAAACTGGCACTTACCTCCCTTCACTTCGCACAATAAATGAACGTCCGAACCCTCATTATACGGTCCTAATAAAATCGTCTTGTCTACCCTCTTGTCATCGTAAATGTGTATTTTTTCAGGAGGCACTGAAACAAAATTATCTTTTAATTACGAATTTCACTGTTCGAACATAAATAACGAAAAAAATGGCTGTTGTTTTCGTATTACGACAATAAACTCGCAAAAAAACGTCGGAAGTATTAAAATGGAAATATGAACGTTAAAACAAAGCAATTTGCACAAAAAAAAGTATGAAAATTAATGCCCTGAAAACCAATAAAATGTGGAGTGAGCAGGAAAATATTGGAAGGACAGCACGTAACGATACTTTTGTGAAAGAAAGGAAAACAGTGAAGTTTTTGATATCAAAGAACCGAATACTGCACATACTAATAAAACAGATCTGGAATTTCTGTTGATGACATGCTGTTGACAACTTTGGCAAATCACATAGCCGTGGGCTTGAAGTAAGTAGAAGAATTCGCTGTCCTTTCAAACATATCCTCGCTACGTTTGTTAAACACCCACACATCGTATCCGGCTGAAAGAACCAATATCCCATTTGACCTCCTACGATGAGGACACCGAATCAATCAATCTGGATGGCTCAAGAGGACACGTCATCAAGTCATGACTTCCTCGATGCTTTTTCAATCGAACGCACGTGTCAAAAGCAGTCTCCCTTTAAAAAATTACCGACCGAATTAGCGCGTGGTTCACACCAGCACAAAGACAAGAATCAATTATTGCCTAAATGAGCCTTTGGGGAATTCGAGAGGCAATACGGTTTGGCGAAAATAATAAAAGATTTCTCTTTGCTCACATATTTGCGTCATAAAAATTCAAATCATTAGAACCGCTGGGACCTGACCTCGCAAGAATACGAATAATGCACAGAAAAAAATGCTGATAATTTTATAGACGTGGCGTAAAGAAAACATAGCTGTGAAGTTTATCGGTGTATTATTTCTTTGCGGCTGTAATAATTCTTTTATGTGTCGCAGTAAAAATTATACGTGGTTTGTAGACTAGTATCCTGATAATCACTTCTAGACGGATTAAAATATAATGAGTAGGTGGGGCTTGAAGGAATAAAGTTAATAGGTTCATAAATAAATATTTAGGACAAGTTGGAGACTTATCCTTAAACTACGTCCAAAGCAAGCAAAGAAAGAAATAATACCGTTTCTACTGTTAGAGTATGTTACGACTGTGAAGGCTATTTCTTAGGCCACTTGCAACACAGTCACTGCGTGATGTGCACGTGATTACTATATTGCTTCAGTGAAAGCAGTGTAGGGAATGACTACCTTTGCTGTTTCTCTCTCTCTCCCTATTTCTCGTTTCTGATGTTCACGACATAAAAATAAATTGTTGATATATTTAAATCATCATACCAAATATAAATAAAAACAAGTAACAAAATCTAATTCTCTACAAAGTATTGAATGTTTATAATATCCTGTCTGATAGAATGATACGAGTATGTTTAAAGAGTGAGTCGTTTAGAATTTGATACCAAGCAGGATTAACAATTTCTAATCGAAATGTGATATTTTCTGTAAATAAACGTAACGGTTTTGATTGCTCCCTTTTTAGAAAAACTTTACTAAGCAAGTCTTTGACTGGTGCCACTTGATGCGAGGGGAGCACAATCTTGTTAGAATGTAAACTGATTCTTTCAAATACTTCTCTTTCTTCTCTTTTGAATGAAACAGCGAGCTATGAAAGTTTTCATTGGCATGATCTGTCTGCAAGAAATATAGATTTGTATTGACTGTTTCATGCATAGAAACTTCGACCAATAGCAACAAATTTTCAATCAGGAAAATTAATTAAATCAAAATTTCATCTCCTCCACGTGATGTTTGAAGCCAACGAGAATCGAAATTTTCGAAACAATATAGAAATCAAGCCAATTTATATAAGCTATACCGAGAAAATTAGGATGGAAACAAAAAAGTGAAAATTATCGACAATTCTCATCAGGTCTCTGCAGTGTGTGTCTTAGCGAAGAAGGGTGTTGGGTGTTGTTGGTTAACAATTCATGAATATTTTTAGTCAATTAAATTATATCTTCATGACTCTGATCATCATCAGAAAATAATAAGAAGCTTTTGATGGAACCATCAATACATGTGGAATCTACGTATTCATTTTTATTCATGAAATAGTCATCCGAATATCATTCGTGGTAAAATTTTGTTTTTACAACATTGTCCGTTTGATTAATTCAAATGTGTTGCCAACTTATCAAAAACAATTTTTTAACAATGTCTCTCGATCAATGCGACGCAACAAACGCTCGTAACAATCTAAACATCTTGTCCATAAAAATTAACACATATGACAGTATATCATGCGTTCAAATGAAAACCTGTCTTGAGTAGGCGTTGAAAAAAATAAACCATTTGGAACAGTGTAAAATTTGAATTTCCCGCCGTTTGACACGAATGACATTTGTTTATGTATAATCGGCAAATAACATATTGGGTGATTCAAAATGATTGTGGCCAAGTATGGCAACTATGTACGAAAATTTATGTGGCAACTGGGTGGGTAGGGTAGAGTTGATATTTCTTTGACAGTTCATAGTCGCGCAATTTTGAAAACTGTCAAATCAATGTGTAATGATATCAAAAAAATCAAATGCACGCTTATGAAATGTCATACAAATGACAACTCTACCTCAGCCACACAGTTGCCACATAAATTTTCGTACATAGTTGCCATACTTGGCCACAATCATTTTGAATCACCCAATATTTATTTTCAGAATAGGAATCGTTAGTTATTCTACACTGCGCCGCAAAATTAACGCATAATTTCAAAAGTCGTGTTTTTGAGCCAAATTTATTTCCAGTTACAACATTTCGAACTGTAAAGTATTAAAGAAGTAGATTTATAAAAGTAAACACTACAATAATCAGAACACAACAAAGAAATCAAGAAAACAAAAAAATAAAAAAATTCAAATTCGGAGAAAACAAAGAAATTTAACATTTAATAGTGCGTGTTGGCACACCGTGCCTATATTACAGCTGCACAACATTGTCTCATGCTTAAAATGAGGTTTTGTATAACTCTTTGCCTAATTTCTTCTCAAACTTGAGTTAGACCCAAAGACAGCTGATGAAGAGTTGTTGGTGGATTTGGTAACCTTCTAACTCTTTTATCTGTAGGATCCCACAATTACTCGATGAGGTTTAGATCTGAACTCCTTGCTGGCCATTGCATTTGGAATGGGACAATATGAGCTTCCAGAATATTGGTAATGTACGTCGCGGCATTTTGGTTTCCTCTTTCTAGCACCACCAACTCTGTGCGAGCGGCGAAAGTAACACCTGCTCAAACCATAACGGAACCTCTTCCAAAATTGACTTTCGGGATAATGTTACATTGAGCATATCGCTCTCCTGAGCATCGGTTCACCCGGACACGTCTGTCACTTTGATCCAGGCAAAATCTGGACTCGTCAGAGAACATTACTAACCTCCATTGATCCAATTCCCAATCAACGTGATTTTGGGTAAACAGCAATCGTACTCTTCGGTGAGCCGCTGTTAACTGTGGGCCCCTTGCTGGTATCCTGGGCCTTAAATCGTGTTCAGCAAGTCTTCTTCTAACAGTATTTGCACTAATTTGGAACTGATATCTTCCTAAAGTCATAACTTGCAAAGCTGGAGCAGTCAGAGTCCTGTGTCTCAACGACTGTAAAAGCAGAAAACGATCCCGTTGAGCTGTTGTTGTTCGTCTGCGTATTTGTCCAGGTCTTCTAGAGTATTCACCTGTCTCGTGGAAACGACGCAAAATTCTAGATACCGTTGACTGGTGCAGATCAAGACCATTTGCAATATCTTGTTGATTAATACCGTCTTCGGCTAGTACAACAATTGGTCCACATTGTTCGGCTGTTGTATGTCAACTTAAACGTTCGTAGGGATTCATTTTCAAAATTTATGACTGAAGGAACCAAAACTTCTTACTAACCGTCTCTCAAATCCACAATCAAAATGCTTTACGAAATTGACCAATAACACTAATACAAACTTTTCATAATAAACAACTTTAGAAGTTATCAACATGGCGATTTTTGCTACTAAACAAAAGAAATACGATAAAATAAGAGATTCAGCATAAGGAAAGTAAAATACAAAAAACTACGGTTCATTTTTACTTTATGCGATAATTTTGCGGCGCAGTGTATTTTTAATGTAAAACATTGTAAAGAAAGAAAAAAAACAGTAGAATTTTTTGCTTATAAATTTTAGATTAGCTGTCAACATGCTCTACTTACAACTGTCAATTTACACTTTAAAAAAGCAAAACAATTGACGGTTTCCAACGCCTTCTCAACCCAGGATTTCATTTGAACGCTCGATATATGATAAAAATTCATTACACAATTTATCTTAACCGAAAGAAAGACTAGTGTCCAATACAATAGTGGTCTTTAAATGGCATTTTACATTACAATAAATTGCAACTGCCATAAAACTTTTATGTGTGTCATCCCATCCTTTACAACAAATCTTTCATTGGGTAAGTTATGTAGAGAAAATACTAATGTCTTTTTTTTTTCTTGTAATTTCAGATTCCGAGTCAACAACCTTCATTATGTGAGCTGTTTTTCCTTTGACAGTCGATAACAATATTCACACCAGTCAACCGACAAATCGATTACTGGTCTCCATGACCAAATGACCTTCCAAAATTAATCGACCAGATGTTATTAATCTGGCATTTATATTAATTGAGATGTCCGGTTGGAGCAATATTCTGAAATGAAGCATTATTACTGCATTGCCAAAATCAATTTAACAAACTTAGATTAATCAACATATTCAGACAGTTTAAATTAATATTTCTATCAGTCAAAATCAACAAAAGTGAATTCACTCCTATATTGACAGTTTTCGTTTTTGTTTCTTTTATATCATGTAATTACATCCAGGTATATTTTAATGGAGTTTTATTGTAAAAATTTACAGAAAGTACCTGTGTATTAAGACATTTGTGATATACATTCAGTAATGTCTTTTTAATGCATATGATTATTTGGACATATACATTATAACAATAATATGTATTTTCTAATTTTTCCACTATTTTATTTTCATGTTAGTCAGATTTTTATTATTTGGGTTATTCCAAGCACATTACTCTCGTTGCAGTTAATTTACTTTGAAAGCTCCGCTTTCTTAATAAAACGTCAATTACAAATTTTATTAGACTCAGTCTAGTCTAGAAGATTATTCTTATACATACTTGAGCTTGGTTTACATTTCCCAACTGAAAAATACTTCTCTCTAAATTACAGTTACGTTATTTAAAAAAGAAAACAAGTTCTGTGCTTTCAGTGCGAGTGATTGTTCATTATTCATTTAAATATATTAAGAAGTTAGCAATAAACAATCTGTGTGATAATTGTTAAGATGATATTCTTGTTAAAGCTCCTTGAAATTCTTAAGAGTTTTTGTGATTCAGGAACTGAATACGAGTGAACCTAAAAAAAGATATGCCTTTACTTATTTATAGACAGAGATTGGATCTGAATGTTTTTAATGTTTCATAAAAAAGATAAAAGAAAACGTAAAAACGACTCAGCATTATTAAAAATTAAGTAACTAAGTTATTTTTACCAAATCAACAATGAAAACATTTTTTTAAAGAAAGTTTGTTGTAGCTTTATGTTTCTTTAGCCGTCCCCAGAGTACCATACTCAAAGAATCCTCACGTGACGATCAAGATAAAGATTTTAAACCTGAAACATTTGTAAGAGTTTTCACAAGAGTGGGAGGACATTCTTAAGCTAATTAGTCTAGACATAAAGTCATGTTAACCCTTTGGGAGCAATTAAATCACAAAAAACCTCATTAAAAGTCCTTTTTTTTTAATAGAGTCTGTGCGTCTTTTATTTTGAATAAGTATCAAATTTTAAGCCAAAATCAATCAAGATAAAAATGAATTGTTCAAGCTTTATGATAAATTATCCAAAAATATAAACGATTCATAATAAACAATTTCTATTTTGCAATGAGCGTTCAAAAAATCTGTGGGCGTCTATTTGCTTGGCAGGCTTTAAAATTTTCTTCATATACATAACCTCATTTTGATCATTTAAATGTCTCTAAATAGAGTAAATAAAATACAAAATGAGTAAACCATGAAAACTTCGTTAGTTCTAAAAAGAAGTCAATGTTTTGACAGCTGACGTTCCAACAAACGAAAACAAAAACCAATGCCAGCCCACTTCATCACAAGTTTTTTTTTTAATACTTACTTCTTATTTTTACGATGGATATGTTATTTTATATTTTAACGTATTCTACAACTTCCAATTTCTGAGAAGAATCTTTTCCATTGCAGTTCTTTAAAATAACTAGCCACAGACGCGATTAGATACATTATTTTCCGTTTCCGAGCCTGGGAAAAATTAAATGTCGTTCTTACAGTGGGAGGGCAAGAGTTACATCTCCTCTAATTAAAAGATTATTGGGGTGCGGTCTGGTCTTTTTTCGAGGGTTAGATAATGTCGAGACGATATGAGAGAACTCCGAGGTTGTAAGGATTTCGGAGGCGATACAGAACGGAAGACGACAGGAAGTGAACGAGCCAAGTTGTATATCGGCCGTTTCCCCTGCGGTTCGTCTCCTAGCCCGGCATCCTTTATCCCACAATTTCTAGTGTCATCATTCTTCCGAGTTAAACTGTTCGTCGACCGCCGGAGTCCGCTTCAGTTTCACCTCGGTCCCACTTAAAGTTTCCCCTTTGCCGTCGAATTTGCTTAGTGCACCCGCTCGCAACGTCGGAAGAACATGCCGAAAAAATGTACAGCAATAATGAAAGCGAGCTGTTGTAAATCATCTCTGTAAAAGAAAATGAATTTTCTATACAGCGGCTGGCGTAGTAGGGATCTGACTTGGTGTAATTTGTGCCACAATTAAATTTTGTTTGTTAGTTTTCTTTTGGGGCATGTAAATTTTCTGTAAATATTGACATCGATAAAGTTCAACTGGGGAATATTTCAGGCCAATTAAGACTCCCATAAAGCTTCCTACAATCATCAAAGTCATGGAATTTTGGCAATATTACCTAAGTTTAATATTTCAAAAGCTCTTACCGCTTTATGTAATTTCGGAGATTTCCAGGATTCCTTTATGCTGGAATTGTTCATAAAAAACTTTTATATACACTTTGAGTTTCAATTTTTTGTTTTTAGCCGGCTAATAGAAAGTTGGGGAGAATAAATGGAAAAGGACCTTGTGTTAGTTCAGCTGTTTCTTGTTTGAAAATATTAAATTCGTTTGTCTAGGCTTGAAGGTCCTTATTGATCAATCGTGTTGCAACGTGTCGGGTTATCGATTTTCATGTCACCAATTAAAAACTGAATTTCAAATATTCCGTGCGTTCGATGTGTATTAAAATTTAAATCTGGTTAAGCTGATACTATTTGCATTGCACAAAATATTCCATAATCTTTATCACTTGTGCTTATCAATGCTTAAAATGTCAATCGCATGTTACATATGGTGGAGGCGCCGGGCGAACTTCAAATGTATCTTAAGAAAAATGCAACAACTGGAAATAATGGGTTGTTTGGCTAGGTTTATTTACTTTTGTATATACTCTGATGATCTAGTCAAATGATAAGAAAATAATAAAATGACAATATTTTATTTTAAGATTTTAATAACGAGTTGCTCCACAGCGGTTGTAAGAACATTTTAACTCTTGGAGGCATGGATCAAATTAAATGGTCTATGTCTTCTTGTGGTAAGGTATCCCAGGCCTGCTGTATATACGCTTAAAGTTTGTCTAGTGTTGTTGGCGGCTGAGGCAATTGCTGCAGAGTTTGACCGATGCTATTTCCACACGAGCTCAATTGGAGATAAGTCTGGAGACCTTGCCGGCTAGTCGAGAATCTCAATGCTAAAATGCCTGACACTCTTAAGCAAGATATCAACTCGTCACCAAAACAATTAATTTGGGTGTAGCTTTGCACCATTCAAAGGGATCAGCTTTGTGACTTGTAGTAATGATAGCACCCAAAAAGGACGATAAGCATGCAGCTCCATTGCAGTAAATTGAGATTTATAGTCATCCTGGAAATTACACGTCCTGTAACTGCAGCGTAAACATCAAGAGCAGAAGCTGTCTGGCGCATATGAGAATGTTTATCAGACCATGTTCTTCATTTTCTCGTAACTGTAGAAGCGTTGGTGTTTCCCAAAAAGATAAACATCTTCTTTATGCCAATAATTCGCGTCGTTTAGAATCTAGATGATTGTCTAAATCGTCGTGCAACAAGAATTATGGGTAATTGAATAATATTTTCAGGACAAGATGACCCCTAGGCCTAG